>NW_028277075.1:8750000-10000000 GCF_059951505.1 Python bivittatus | reverse complement strand
AGTTTCTAGAAATTCCACACATCAAGCTGTCTCCAGCTTTTGTGGGGACAGAACCTGAGAAATAAAAGTACTGTATCTGTATGAGAAAAAAAGATAGAATACACTATAAACATTTTTGAAATATTCCTGAAATGGGAAAACAACAACAACCTACACATTTAACATTTCCTTAGAGTAGCCATAAGAACAGTAATGGATGATGAAAGGTAACTTTGCTGTCCTTTAGAACCTGTTCTGGAAGAGGCAACCATTATCTTGGCACATATCTAAACATATAGAATCACATTTCTTGCTAATTTAATGTACTTCTAATTCCCTCTGGTTTGTTATCTCTGCCACTTTTGTTCTTTTTTGTGTGTTTTGTGTGTTTTCTTGTTTTAATGTTTTTCATGTTTTTTTAATGTTTTTAACAATCTGTAAACTGCCCAGAGTCGCTGGGAGTTGGGTGGCATATAAATTTAATAATAATAAAAAATAACGATGTTGAATCTCTTTGGGCAATCATAACCAACAAGATGGTAGAAGGAAGTTCTTGGAAATTGGCTTCCCCCACCCTTTCTTTCTTTTGGCAGTCTTCAGAACCTTCCCCAAATGCTGCAGAAATTTGGGATTTCTCCTCAGTGTGATTTGCTGTGATATAAGGGCTGAGGAGGAATGTAGGATCTCGGTTCAGCCCATGAAAAACCTTTCCCTGATTTTCAGAAAATGCCTACCTTTCCCCTTTCAAGCAGTTCTGGAGCTTCCATGTAGCAATTTGGATAGAGGTAGGATGTTTTCTGGAAGCTATTGGTGGAAGGAAGATGCAAATAACTAGGTTCTAGACGTTCTTTCTCACCAGGTTGGCTTGAAGGTTGATCTCTGAAATTCCTTCAAAAAGAGAACCATGAGTGCTGTTTTAGGGAAATGGTAGGTGTTCTCTCATTCTGAGTTTTTCTGCTGCTAACCACATCTTCACCAGCCAGATTTGTAGAGTTAAAGGCTGGCTGAGAAAATATGTAGGTTCTTCTTAAGTCAAATTTAAATATAGCAAAGACCAAATTAAGACTACATGTTCTTAAAGTAAAAGTAACCAAAACCAAAGTTCAAATACTCAGCTCTCACTTTCATATAACAAAGCACAGTCTAATAGACAGCCATTTTTTGTTTTTGTTTTTTTTGTTTTTTACATTAATTCCTCACAGCAGGCCACATATCACCGCAAGCTTTCTACCACAATTTACACATATCAAAATTCTTTAACTATTTCCCATCTTTAATAAGCATTCTAACAAGGTACACAAACTGATCCACTTGCTCTAGGCTTTTGCTCTTTATGTATAATTTGCAGTTGTCCTGTCGGACAAAACTTCCTTAGCCTTTTATACATTAATTTTCAGATCCATACTGCTCAATGTACCATACAATCTATCCAACATTTACTGAGTATAATTCAGGTTGTAAGTCAACAACATGGTACTGAGTCCTGAGTTTTGTTTTCCATCATGACAGTTTGGTACATGGAAGTTTCCTCATGCTTTGTATTGAAATAGAGAAGTCACAGCATTTCCTGCTGATAGGAAAGACACATCTATTCCATTTTGGCATGTTTTGCCCAGTATGCCACAACCACAACCAAAGCCCAGTTTTGCCCCTTTACCCCTTTACCTTGAGATTAAGGTAATTACAAGCTAATTCACTGTTACCTGCATCCCACCAACTTGGGTGTACCTGAAGTATATGGGCACATGTTTAGCACTCCAAGGCACAGTTCTTATAACTGAGCATCTGCTGTCTGTAAATTTTCTGTCATCTGCATTCTTGGAGGCCCAACAGAGACTCAACTGCTGAGAACCCTGGATCTAATGACCTCCAACCCTGGTACCCCAAAATCTTAGCATAGAGGATTCTTGGGGCTCTATTTCATCATTGGAGGACTTGTGGCAAAACCATGCCATACATCCAGATAACAATCCTGTGCTTTGCACAAGCAGAGTGTAATCAAGGTCTTTTGCTGTCTCATTCTGTTGCTAGAACTACAGCTCTAACTGCCTTGTACTACAAATTAATCCATTCCTTCAGATCTTGCTGTTAATAACTGGCTGTCACAGCAATCTCCCAAGGAGCTAATTGAGAGTTGTGATCCATGCAGTATTTCCATTAGCACAGTAACAACAAGCAACCTCTCTCTCTCTCTCTCTCTCTGATACACTTGATGTGCAAGCACACTCAGTACAGGTTGTTCAGTCCTGACAAAGGGAACCAGATCATAAACAAACATCATCCAAGGTGCTCAGCTCACACATCAAGAGGGCAAACAGCGGAAGCAGTTTCAGAGACTTAATGGTTCAGGGTCATCTAAACTTTGCTTAAGCCAGTATTAAATCAACAGGCTGTTGGGATCCTGGTGACAGTACATGAAATAAATTCCATGCCCAAACATTTGGGGACAGTGTGTCTTCAGGAGAAATTTGTAAACTGGCAAATTCTGTAGGGATATAGGCTTTGCCAAAATTTGAGATCCTTAAATACAGCATCAAAAATTTCTGCCCAGTACAAAATTTTTACAACTACAGCAACCCTAACAGAAGGCCATACAACTTGTATTTCTAATAAAGGAGAATCCCATCTCCAGGTATAGAGCTCTGACCATTAGGAAGTTTAGTGCCCTGCAAAAAATCCTGCATTTTTCCTTTAAGTTCCCCTTAATTTGATGAAAGAGAATGAGAACATCAGTGAAATTCTAATGCATAGAAGTATGGTATTGAACTCACTGTATTTAGTTAAATACAAATTGGCCAGGGCATCTGCAAACATCCAGTTTTCATTACAGAATGATTTGTCCAGCAGTTTGCAGGCTCCCTGTCTTCTTATGCTCCAGTTAAATCAAAAGGGAAGATACTAAATTCCTCCCATTGGAATTTAGAGCAATAAAACAATATTCTTGTAATATTTTTAATATCTTCATTCCTACCTGACTATAAGGTTTACAGCCTTGAGAGCTGCCTAAAGACTGAGTAATAGAAAGAATATAGATTTCATAAATACATAATGGATATAATTTAATTATTGTCTAATATTAGGCTAGACTATTGACTGTTACTGGTGATAACTCTAATTACAGTGAATATGTACTAAGCTAAGGTTTCTAGAAATAATAATTTCTAGAACCTTCCCCAACTTGATACCTCCAGATGTGTTAAGGCCTCAATCTAAAAATATGCCAGATTGCTAATGGTTACATTAAGATATGCTAGAAGTATGAACAAGCTGGGCCTGGCCCATGGGCAGCAAGAAGAAATAGAAATCAAAAAAGAATCAAGAAGAGAGTAAGAATGAAACGGAAGGACTAAAAGTTACGACCAGAGACACAAATCAAAGCGGTAGTGAAAATGTAGTTTGCTGTGTTTGTTTTTATAAGAACTTAGCAAAGTTCACACGTTCTTTCATAAACAGTATGGAAAGTTCACAACAATGAAGAAAAAAACTACTGGGGAGACAGCTTTGCCCATCTAGGCAGAGGACTTAGACTACTCTCTTTCTCTCTGTCTTTTTTATGGGATCCTCAGAAGCAGAAAACATGGGCTACTCCATGCTTGGAAGAGTGATACCAATTGAAGAGGCACCAAAAGGTTAAGAGGTCTATGTGGTCACTAGGAGTTGAAACTAACTTGATGGACATAAGCAAGCAAGCAAAGTATGTATAAATGCTATTTAAAAAAAAAAAAAAACCTCTTGCCTTGTTGGGTGGGGCAAGAAGCTTTAACATTCCTTTTTTTTATTTTTATTTTTCCGCTTTCCCATGTATAACTGAACTCTGTGTATAATCCATTAAAGTGGATCACTTCTCAGAATCATCTGCTTCCCCCACCTTTCTTTGAACTCACTCTTTGCCTTTCTGTCATTAAATTTAATGCCTCAAATTACTTTCCACAACCACCTGGGCTGAGAATTAGGGACTGTCAAAAGTCACCCAGTGGCTTCCCATGTAACTTTAATGTAGACAGTGGGTAGTGAAGCTGTGCCATGAAAAGATTAGAATAGTAGTTTTCCAAAAGCATAGCACACTTTTCAAGTCATGGTGGTGGCAAAGCCCAATTTCCAGAGGTGAACAAAATGTATCTGCAGTGCATTCTTTTGAAGAGGAATAATTTGGAGAATCAAATGTCAAAATTACTACCAAAGAGAATGCGCTGATAGTGATCTTAGTTGCAGCGGCCGCACTGCAGTTCACATAGGCTGATTGTGCATCTGATGTGCAACCAACCGATGGCATAATGCAGATTGTACAGGTTGGATACACATTGCCGCACATTTGATGTGTAGCGATTCACAGATTTGCACTTATGCAGAGCCACCTAAAAGCAGTTGTTAGAGCCCTTTAAGTAATACTGGTATTTAAAAAAATTAAGATTCTTTAGGACAAAATAAGGCCCCTAGAATTTCATTCTTACAGGGCCAATTTATGTGTGACTGGAATTCTGGAAGAACACTAGAAAGGCCAGTCAGTTCTTCTTGTGGAACTGCTAATATGAGAAGTAGTATTAGCTAAACGTCAAAAGACTTATTGCATTCCAGCTTCTCCTTCTTGTACAACTGATAAGACATTCATTCATTCATTCATTCATTCATTCATTCATTCATTCATTCATTCATTTTTATGGCCACCCACTGCAAAAGATTCCGGGCAGCTTACAACATATCAAAATGTACAATTAAAACAAAAACGCAACAGGATTATGTGGCTCCTTAGATATAACATCCTGAATGAAATTACAGATGGTCCAAGTCTCTCTGGCAGTTAAGGGGAGAAAAAAAAGTCACATACTATTTTTCCCAGATTAGTCCAAGGACGTTCAACAGGATAGAAAGTTGTTCAACTGAGCAGGAAGTATAGTACAAAAGAAGAATCTTTTGTCTTACACTAATTTTCCAACCATTTTTGTTCTGATATTATCAAAAGGCATGCAGAAATAACTTCATAATCGTATGGAGGATGTCGTATCTTGCCACTTTCAGTTCCTATTGAAGGAGAAAGATTTTTTTTCCTTGTGTTCTGCTATTATGCTCATTTGTATCAAGGCTCTTAAAATTCTTTATCTCTGGTTCTTAATTGTACATTGACTTGTTATATTTGTCCGCCATTTGCTACAGAGAAAGTTTATGAATTTCATCCCTTCCCTGAAATCTATCTTCATTTACAATTCATATACAGTATTGTGATCAGTAGAACTTCTTTCCCTCTATGTAACATTTACAGTACAATCACGTGAACAGTTTTTAAATTTTTTAGAGGATAGCAGAGATACATGGCATAATAACTGAGGTGTAGCCATTTCAATGAGTAGGTGTTCTAAACTGATCACTGAAGAACTATCAGATGAAGACTTTTTTAAAAAAAAATGTCAGAAGTAGTGATCAATATCTAGCCCTCTTGAATTTATATGGTCCAAGCACACATTATCCAGAACAAATGCATAGTTGTTTACAACATCTATTTATAATAGCTGGAGATGGTTTGAATCAAACTTTTCATTGCTTTTCTGATGGCAACACTCCATCATCTTAATTATCTTTGGGTAATATTATGAAAGATTATATTTCTGAATTTAATGTTATTTTATACTGGGTCTTATAGTGTCTCTTGAAGATCATCTAAGAGACATACTGCCACTCTCTGCATTAATGCCCAGGCATATTGAGCCTAGCACTTTTTGACTTGCTTTATACTTTTTCTTACTCTTGGCCCACAGGCTTCGCTCTTTAGTTAGTTCCAAAATCTGTATTGGCTCACTTTTCTAAATAGGTGTCCCCTAAAACCTGTCTAGGAACAGAGAATGGATTATAGTAGATGTTCTATTAACCTTTTCCAATGGTATGGGAAGATAATTTCCCTTCTTTGATACAGAAATTGTTTGGGCTAGATTGTTTCCTGATATTTTGTTCTTTGACATCAAAGCATATGTTACAATTTCCAAATATACTCCTGTGAATTTACTACTTTATTTGATCAAATTCCAATTACATCTTTGATATGATCCTTAAATGTATCCATGACAAGATATTTGATTAAGCAGCTAGAACAGAAAATGGCAGAATTTGGGATATTAACAGGGGTTTATTTATATTGTTGCCATTATTATGGGATGCCATCAAAGCATTTATCTGAGGTGAAATTGTTGCATACCTTTCTTATAAAAAGGAACAACAGGACCTAGCTATCAGGAGTAGGCTCTAATGCGGGGAAAAGTAGAAGGAAAGAGAAGAAGAAGACATCCAGCAGGAAGGTGGATGGATTTGGTTAAAGTGGTGATGGACGCACCATTGGAAGACCTGAAGGACCAGATTAGGGACAGGTCACCATGGACAAAATCTATCTATATGGTACCCATAATCAATCAAGCTATATGTTTCTCAAATGTAATTTTTACTATACATTTCCCAATCCTCATGCATTTGCCTGGGCCCTAGAAATATCCACAGGAGCTGAGAGGGGATATCTAAAATCACATCTCCCAATCCGAGGACAGACCTCTATTTCTACCCTTAGAGTGAGAGATCCAATCTTTCTAGTCCCTGGATCTCCTCCTAGGGCCCCAAGATTCATTAGTTTGCCTCCCATTATTTCTTCTTAACTATTTATCAATATCTAGGAGATAAATAGTAACTAACTGAGAATTAGTTATCAAAGGCTGAATTCTATGTGAATTGTATATGTGTAGGATACAGTTTATCTTATATTTATGACGTGTTCATTATAACATATAGCACTGAATATTGGATCTCAGATAAATTTATTCTTTATTTTTATTTATGTAGTATACTGAAAGAAAGAGACAAAAGACAAAAACAAAAAAACAAAAAAACAAAGTCAAAATGCATATTTTTAAAAATCTCAGTTTTAAACCAAAGCATTAAACCTTGATTACATGGAATAATATGGATCATAATATAGATATGGAAGGCTATAAAAAGCTTGCTTTTTCCCCAGGTGCTGGGATAGGGTCAGGTTGGAGCTTGGATGGTGGTGTTGGCTGCATCGGAGGAGAATGGTTGTGACATCAGGTTTTTGCTTTTATTGTTTTTGTGGTGTTTTGGTTTTGTACCACTGCTGTGAGCTACCCAGAGTTGTGTCTCTTAAGATGGGCAGCCAAATAAGTCTGTTTAATAAATAAATATATAAATCTAGTTATTCAGAGAAGCTGCTCTAGCCAGTAACTATCTCAGGAATCCTGATTCCATTTCATTCCTGAATTGGCTTTATTTGGTCCAGTGGGTTAGATAGGGACACCAGAAACAACAAGAACATCCAAGTACAAAAAGCATTTGGAAAGGATTAGTGTTGTTCAAATGCCTTTCTGGCTGAAGCACAGCGTACATGGTTTCAGAAGATGACACGTAAGTGGTGAAATGATTGTCCAGTTTGACCTGGTGAAGTGAGGATGAGCAAGGAAGTGGCAGCCTTCCTGCCAGACAGTCTTCTGTATTTACAAAGGGAGGCTGGCTGGGATGTGACTAGACAGAAGGAAGCAATGCAGGAGCTACCCCACTTGAAATGTGGTCCCATCTTCTCTTACAAGGAGGGCTAAAGTGTTGGACTAGGATCAGGGAGACCTCAGTTCAAGTTTACCTTCAGCCATGGAAAGTTACTGGTTGTCTTTGGGTCTGTCACCCTCTTTCAGCCCAACCTACCTCTCAGGGCTGTTATGGGGCTAAAATGAATGATCCCATGAAATCTGCCTGGAGAAGGAGAAGGAGAAGGAGAAGGAGAAGGAGAAGGAGAAGGAGAAGGAGAAGGAGAAGGAGAAGGAGAAGGAGAAGGAGAAGGAGAAGGAAGGAAGTATGATAAGACAATTACTGCTTCCCATTCTATTAAGCAGGTGGCAGCACCTAGCTGACCTTGGTTGATCCTGATAAAGCTAAGCAGCAAAGGACCTGACTAATACTTGGAAGAGAGATGACCAGAAAATCCCAGGCTATGAGTTAGACTGGGACATCAAAACAATTTCCTAGAAAACAGCACTTACAAGCCACTTCCTTAATGCTGCCAAGGAAACCATGTGGATACAACCATGTAATCACAAAAGCGGAGTTCAACTCCAGGGAATCTTTACTTTTTTAAAATGTTATTAGCATTTTCCTCACTGTTCTGAGTAATCTGGAATCTGCCATGTGGAAAGAAACTGCTATGTTTCCATCATATGAAAAACACTTGTGCTGAAGATTTCTTCTGCACTTTTTTTCTGATTATTCTCATTCAGTATGAAGTGGTGGGCAAATTGCTTTTGATACCCACCCCAGAAGGTTTTGGTGAAGTTTTCCTGAGTGGAGTGCAGAATTTTTTTCATAATTAGTTTCAAAGTTGGCAAAGAATTTGTGTGCAAACAAGATTAGTAGTGTTTAAAATGAAAAAAATCTATTAGGAGAAGCTGTGTTTTAAAACCTATAATCAAAAACCATATGTTTCAAAGAACAAAAGTAGGATGTGTCGCATTTTTTAAAAAAAAGCTCTTGGATTTCTATATGTTGCAGACATAACCCATGGTGAATTTCTCCACATTTCATAAACATGGAGAGGAATATTGCTCTGCTAATATGGGCAGAATTTTTAGCAATTCAAGCATGGACTAATTCTTCCAAGGAGGCTTCTTCAGCTTTGGAAACATGTGGAGCTGTGGGGTTGCACAACAATGGAGTGATGGAGATGTGTAATAGGGAAACACACACACACACACACACACACACACCTTGCACTGAAGGAAAATGAGGCAGAAAAACAGAAGCCTCTTTTGAGAGGGAGAACTCTTTCTGGTAAGTGGAGGGAACTTGCAATACTGTTGCTTGAATATTTAGGACATCTGGAAGAAACAGCTAGAGCAGGAAATGGAAAAAGATGCCCGCCAACTTGCCGTCACATGGGTATTCGCATTCCTTGGCACAGGAAAGCGCTAGTCGAGGGAAAAGGCAGAAAGGGGGAGACTTCTTGGCTCAACCCCTTTAGCAAACAGCTGTTAGTGCGCAGGGTCCCTGTTGATGCAGTATCACTGCAATCCCTTCCAGCCTCTCAGGGTGAAGCAGTATGTTCAAGCCGCCCCCACGCGCGCCATGGCCTTTCCTTCTTGCCTGCCTACCGTAGATGTACAAGGCGAAGTTGATGAGCTGTTCAGCTTAGTGTGAAATGTGTTACATTTTCCCCCCAGCTGCTTCCTGATTGCAGTATTTACTTTTAATCTCCTCTGCCTCAATGCCCGATAAAAACTTTGTCACATTAGATGGTGACAGATGGGAAGGAGAAGGGGGAGATCACTGCAAGAGAACGTCCTGCTTTCCCAATAATTTTTCACAACGCCAATTATGTCCTTCAGTGCTTCCCGGCATGTGCACCCATGTCAGCAGAGAAGGAAATAGAAAGGCATAAATAAAGACAAAACCAGGCACTGCGTGGCTTTAATCTGCAGAATAACATTTCTCATTGGGGTGAAATATGGTTGGATTCTCTCCCTGGACTGCAGATCGGCTTGCCTTTGGTCTGGAAAACACCCACTCTGGCAAGTAGTATCTCGCCAGCATGGTGAGTTCTAGAATATCTGCGGGACTTTTCCCGCAGTCTTCCTTATTTCGCTTTAAGGATTATCGCTCCTCCCGAGGCACAATCCCTGATCCGTTCCATAAGCCATATTATTCCTTCTATTTACATTAAATATTGGCCTTATTCTTTGCTGGTGGGGGGAGAGGGAGAGAGAGATGGCTCCTGAAAAAGCTTGTTCAGATTCAGGTTTAAAAACCTGACCAAATCCTATTTATTGGGGAATCAGATTCAGCAAGTAAAATGCTTTACATTTTCTCACCTCAAACACGTGGAAGTGACACTGGTTCAGTGGGAACTTCAGAGAAACCACATTTAAGTTGCCATCTTTATATTTTTAGCTGTCAGGAAAAGCTAAATTTGGGGGAGGGGGAGGCCAACTGTGCTACAGTATTATATATAATTATGTACATATTGTCTGTTCCCCTCTTACAGGGCATAATCTCTACTCAGGTTTGCTTTAGAAAAAAGTCATTGCATTTTTATAATGCTTTATAATTGTTGGGTTTATTTACATATACTTACCATGAGCATATGTGGAAATAAATAGTTTTAATGGTCTAGCTGAAAAATACACTCCTTTCTATTAGATAGCCAAACAAGTTTCCAAACTGTGAAGCAAGTAGTCTTTAACTTTCTTTGTCCCATTCAAAAATCTTAGTTCCCTTTCCGGTCACACCTAGCCTGCCTCTTTGGGCAGAAGCAGAAGGGTGCACAAAAATGAATTAATCTGTTCTAGCCACTCCTTGCCTTTCCTGATTATTTAAGTTTACTGCCCCAAAAAGAGGGGGGGGGAGGGAGGGAGGGAGGGAGGGAGAGAGATACTTAGCAACTTTGCCATTCATAATTATGTGACTGGTAATCTATATTGTCTTAAGCTATGGGTTCCTTTAAGTATAGTTTTTTGCATTAACCACAATTGGCAGAGTTCACATTAAACTAAATGAAGGAAACCACCTAAGAGTGTAGAGTTTATGTTCTGTGGCTTGGAACCAATTCTTGGCCCTTCGTGTCATAAGAGACACAGTACAGAACCGCCAAGCTGCAGATGGAAATGACACTCTCAGGCACCTGGTTCTTGAGGAAGAGCTGTTGCCAGATCTTTTATGATTTGAAAATGTTCTTGCTGGTAATTTGTACCTGATTTATTATTTTTTAAAGTAACTTAAAGAAAATTCAAATTACTCTTTTTCCTGCATATCCAAGAAGACTTGTAAGAGCAGGTTTCATTTGCTTCCAGTTTTCCTTAATGTCTCCAAAAAAAATGTTCCTATAGATGTACACCCAGCGCACACCTTGATGTAGTGTCTCTTTGTTCTGCGAGGAGGTGTGATTCCCATTCATGCCTAACATGAGCCATTTCCAGCCCTGCATCTCCCATGTGCATGGGAATGTAATTCCCATCATCCAGGAATTTGCAGATGTGCTAGGAGCGGATGATAGATATGGTGGTCCAGCACATCTGGAGAGCATTAGGCAAACAGTCCTTCCGTTAGCATTGGCTGCCTGTATGCCCCAGCCAAAAAAAAGGGTCGAACAACTTTGTAAGTGAAAGACACTATGCCAGCATGTAGTGGCATGCATGGATGACAGCATATGTTTCTCTCTCCCTCCCTCCCTCCCTCCCTCTTGCTCTTTTTCTTACACAGAGAGGGAGAGAAAGACAGAGAGACAAAACCGTTTGCAAAAATTATGCATATTCTTGAATGCAATCATCAATCTGAAATTTCAAACATATGCTAGGGACTAAAACAAAAGCAACCCTACTCCACGCCTCTTCAGGAAGAAAGAAAGGTTGTGAGAAGGCAGAAGCCAGGATAAATTGGGGGGAAAAGAAGTACCTAATAAAATTATGCAGGATGCAACTTCAGATTTCTGAGCACTGAGGGGAAGGATCAACATTAGATTTGCAGATATGGCAGGCTGCAAGAAATTAGTAGAATTGCCCACCTCTGCATGAAAGGAAAGAAAGCAAAAGGACGTGCTGCACCTCAGCCCGTCACTTTGCCCAGCAGAAGCAACACACTCCACTGTGTGAAGCATCAAGGGAGGGCCAGTGTGCCTTGACTGGCAGTTCACCTCAAAGAAAAGGGTGCTGGTGCAGAAGACACTCTGATCGGGTACAGCAAAGTGATGCAAGTGTTCTGCTGCTTACTGCTCACTTTGCTGTTTTGCTTTGAGGAAATGCTTGGTGAAAACTTCATCAAAGCAGATGCCCCTTTGAAGCTCCACACACCTTGAGTATTCAGTGAGGGAAAGAAGAGATGGAGCTGCGTGTTATCTATGTGCTGACATCCCTACAGGCAAAACTTCCAGAGGATTTCTTCTGATAGGTACAGGTGGGTATTGAAAAATGTGAGGGATCATATCTGAGTCAAAATTTCTCAGAAGAGATAGTTCTGAATAAAAGAGGACTGCCAAATTGTCTCCAAATGTTCTACACCATTTTTTGCTTCCTAGTACTATCAGCTCAGATCGCCCTGGGTCCATATTAGTCTGCAACACTGTGGATTATGCCAAGTTGTGCCCAGTTCACCAATACAGGCAGTCCTTGTTTAGCTACTGTCTCCTACAGCAACCATTTGCAGTTACAATGATGATGAAAAAGTAGCTTTGCAACCAGTCCTCACATTTACGACCTTTGCAGGTCTGTAACCCAAACGAAAGCTGAAGTAAGATCTTAAGCGCAGTCGCGGTTTCACTTAGTGATTGCTTTGCTTAATGACTGAGTTGCCAGTCCCAACTGTGGTCACTAAATGAGGACTACCTGTATATTTGTTGATGTTGCTTCTTGCTGCTGCAAAACAAAAGGAAAAGTACCAAAAAAACCCCAAAACACCCCTTCACACAGGGGAAGGAATGGTGTGGACAGATAGTGCAGTGAAGCCAATGAAGTGGCAAGATGACTGTCAAGGAAGAGTAGGAGGGGAAAGGGATTAAGATCCATCACTTCCCCTTCCATGCCTTTCTTACTTGCCTGGCCATCTACTATGTAGAAATTCCTCCTTCCACCCTCCCTTCCTGGCTTATAAATGCTCTGTGAAGCATTTGTGCCAGGAAGGAAAGTTGGTAGGTGGCTGGTGGGACAGCTAACAAGGAGGCAAGCTAGGTGGGATTAGGAATGGCAGCAGCAGGGCTTTTGGATCACCCTTGAGAAGCATTACTGTTGTTGCTAACAGTGAACCTGGTTCTTGAGAAGTTGGAGAAATTCTTCTGCTCTTGGACAAATTCAGAGAAATATTCCCTTCCCTCTCATTTCTCTAGCCATAAACAGGGTGGAGACTTTCAACAGGTAACTCATCTATGCCCAGTTACATGACAGTACCTAACTAGCCTTGATTGACTGATTATGTGCTATGAAGTGTCAATTCTTAGCAACCACTTAGATAGATTTTCTCCATAATGATCTGTCCCTAACCTGGTCTTTCAGGTCTTCCAATGGTGCACCCACTGCCACTGTAACTAAGTCCATCCACCTTGCTGCTGGTCATCCTCTTCTTCTATTTCCTTCCACCTTTCCCAGCATTAGAGCCTTCTCCAGAGAGCTAGGTCTTCACATAATGTGTCTGAAGTAAGATAATTTGATCCTGGTCATTTGTGCCTCTAGTGATCATCTGGATTTATTTGTTTGATGATTCATTTGTTTGTTTTCTTGGCTGTCCATAATATTCTCAGGAGTCTTCTCCAACACTAAAGTTCAAAGGCATCAATACTCTTCCTATCCTGCTTCTTCTAACCATGGCTGATCTTCTAACCTTGGCTGATCTTAAAAAACTAAGTACGTTTGGATCAGGTTAGTACTTGTGTCAGGTTCCTCTTAACCAATACTAGAACTGGAATCTTCACAGGCATTGATTCAAGGGCACATGAGTTTGGTAAGTATGTACATTGCAAGAGCTAGGAAAACTGTTAAAGAAGAACTGAGGATACTGCTAGGAGCAAGGAAGAAGCCCTATTTATAGTAGGAGCAAGATTCGATTTTTAGATCACTTTCTTCCACCCAAGTGGCATAAAAGGGTGAGAGTCTCCCTGCTTTGGGGGTGGGAGAAACTGTCAACAATTGTTCCTTGTTTCAGTAATGAAAAGTTCTGGTTTCAGGCTACTTCCTTCTGCCCTTGCCAGATCACAATTTGGATGGGAAACCCCTGTAGATTAGACTGGGAAGTTGAAAAAGTAAACTAAAAGAAAGCAACGGAAATCCTCCCCAAAAAAGTTCATGGAAGTGTCCATGAAGATACCAAGAGTTGAGCTCACTTCAAAGGAGACTTCATTTTTTAAATTCCTGTACACTCTCACGAAAGGCCAAAAAGTATTTGCAGCACCCTGTAAGCCAATGGTTAAGGAGTAGGACAAAAATCTTTCTAGCACCACCACCTGGATTCATCCCTCACCAAAAGGACTGGAGCCACCACAACATCAAGGTCTTATGCCAGAGAGATGTCCTGAAGGATTACAACATTTGCACAGGGACCAGGATATCATCTTTTAACAAGGTAACACCTAAAGACAGTCTCTGAGTACAACTACAGTGATAAATTCTGAGTAATACTGTTCAGTGTTGTCTTTGTCTAGGAAGCAAAATAGCACAGAATCTGCAAAACAAGTGAGACAAAATGAGTATTTGAAAGTGAGACTATCCCAAAATAAATGTGATTGCTGGCAGCTTCTGCAGTTAGCTATAACCATGGCAATTGTAGGGCAGATGATAAATGATACTTTCCCCTTGGCTGAGGGACTCAGTTGGATGCCCCTGTCTAAAATATCAATTGTGGTACTGGGCAGAAAAATTCTCCTGCATCTTTTTCCCTACCACTTCTCATTCACTCTGATGAAGGAGGGCAGCTCTTGAAGTTCTTTCAAAAGAGAAGAGAATTTTGGAGAAATTCTATGGGTTACTTGTGTGTGTGTGTGTGTGTGTGCGCGCGCGCGTGCATGTGTGTGTGTATAATTTTTATTAAGAATTTTGATTATAATAGTAAAATCTAATACAAACTAAACTTAAAGAAAAGAGAATAAAGAGAAAGAGTAAAAAGTGCAAGGAAAAAGAAAGAAAAAGAGAAAAAAGAGAAAAGTATGAATATAATAAAGAAAGAGAAAATTCTATGGGATACATGTGATGTTCTTGTACTTAACTTAGTGATGAATTAGTTGAAGACTATACAAGGGATGTCCTGCGTTTCAGTGGACAAACTGCTGTTCAGTGACCTGCAGCCTCCCTAGTTTCCCACTAAATTTCCATTAAATCTCAAGCAGAGGCATTGAATCTAGAATCCCAGAGGCTGGGAATCTAGAAGGGGGTAACAACCATGCAGTCAAAGCCCTGCCCCCTTTTTATTTGTGTTATAAAAAGGGATCACACATTTGTGGACCCCACCTTGACTTTTTTTATCCCCTGAAGATGCTCCTGACCTCAAGGGAAGACAACAGGAGGGAACTCCTTCCACTGGGCTTTTTCAGTGGTAAGAATGCTGTCAGTGTTATGATGGAGTCCTTGAAAAAAGAATTCTGGAATTTTTCCTTCCCCTGGGAAAATGTTAGAAATCATTACCCGGTTTTCTTTGTCCACAAATTTGATGGAGATGTTTGAAAGGACATTTGTGTCCAGCTCTGAGCAAACATCTCTCCAAAATTCTGCTCTCAGGGAAGGGCAGGAGTTTTAATGTCCCCCTCCCCCCATTATTTGCTGGTGGAGTCAAGCAATGATTTCCAAGGTCTGGATTCTGAAATTATTGACAATTAAATACAATAGCTAGTCACTAAAGACCAGAAGTTCCCTGTGATCAAGAATGCCTTGTTTTCTGTCTGTTATGGAAGAGAGATTCTGTACGTTATCAATGTTTTGCCCCACCCTGGCACTGGGGTGGCTTTTGTCATCTTTGACACCCAGGAGGAAACTTGCCATAAGGATAAGGTTGTCTGGTTGGTTGTCTAGTGAATGGCCGTTGGTTTGTTCTATGAATGTAAGTTGTCTGAAGTGTTCTGTGGCTACTTCACTTCATTTTTCTCTTCTTAGGGGCAAGGAATCTTGAGGTCATAATGCTGGCATTATTATAGATACTGGATATCAGTAACTGACCTACTAGTTTGTCTTATGTTAATTTGAATTTTGATATATTTAAAGAGCAATAAATGTATGCTTTCTTATATTTAAATTCAGTATTGCATGAAACATTTGGAGTCCAATCTATTTGTGAGAAAAGCAGTATATCAATAATTTGATTATGACTATTTAAAATGGAAATGTTTTCTTGCCTTAGTACTTGCTCTGGAGTACAGGAGATGAAAGGGGAAGTCTGAATAACTGTATACAAATGCTCTCATTCACAGATGAAGCTGTGACTAAGACCCAGCTTGATTTATCATCAATATTTGCAAAGAAAGTTTCACTCCCCATTGCTTTGTTTATAACTACATAGAGGGTTTCCCCAGCATGTTTGAATGGGGTGGGGAAAAGTGGGGCTTTGGTTTGTGAAGGGGGAGCAGGATGTTCCAAAAAGATTATCTCACAGTTGGAACTCGTTAATGAAAGAAATAAATTAGCTAAGCTCATTTTTCAGGGAATTCTTGTGTAAACTGGAAATTTTCCAGTCTATGAGCCCCGTGCAGGGCTGCCCCATAAATCACAGCAAGCAGGTTGTCTGTATACCAAGAGCAGTCTCGTTCACAGAGAGGGAGGGAAAGTACGCAACATATGTTCATGGAGAAAAAATTACAGAAGTAAAACGACGAAGACGAATACCTCCCTCACCCGTGGCTGGAAAAGGAAAGGGCTCAGCCTCCGGCATTATGACATACGGTGTTTCCAAAGAGTCTCTTCCTTCCAACCAGGAGAAAGCACCTGAAATGGGTCAGCTTTTAATTGAATACAATGTTAATTACAGCATGCACTATTAACGGTTTGTGGGATTTGACTAATTAATGTAATAGTTTGTGAGTCACGCTCATTAAATATGAAAATTACGCTGGCGAAAAGTATCAGTTTCATTATCAATCTTGTATGGACAGGAAGTAGGGAGGGGATGTACAATTGGTGGGGGGAGAGATACCCATCTTGACTTATGGAGCAATTAGCTTTTGCTTTTTGGCACTTACCTACAATATGGAAGAAGCAGAGCTCTGTTCAAAAGGGGCAGGGATTAAAGAAAGAAGCCAGTAGGGCAATTGGGAGGAGGAAACATCTGATTCCAAAGTGTAGATTCTCTTGAGATGGCCAGCATCTTTGGAAAGGAGCTAGGACAACTAAACAGAGTTATGGATTTGGAAGTCAACAAAAATTGGTCAGCTTGATAATACACATGGGACAAGAGAGTGAGGAGAGAAAAATCTGTCAGGAGGCAAAATAATGAGGCTACTCCAAGGGATTAACAATGAAACTCCTGACAGAAGGAGGCAATTGCTCCTGAGTGAGATAAAAGTCTAATATAACATAGAGAGAACATTTCCCAAGTACTGTACAGGGACTGGGAGGCCTCATCCCTGTTAACGGTGATGAATAAATGGTGTACAGGGAGCCCCAGCACACAGGAAGAGGGTAGGATGGTGCCAGCTCTATTATTTTTATGACTGTCCTTTGGGCTGATTTTGGATGCACTTGCTGTGCATGCTGGGGAGGAGAGTGACTTTCTGCCAAAGCCGCGGGCCAAGGCACTTGCCCCGTAGGTGCTCTGCAGCTGGAGCCTCATGACAGAGACACAGAGGAGAGCCAAAGAAGAGCAGTCGCAAAGGAGAGGATCTGCCTTGTAAGGAGACAGAGAGAAATGATATGCAATTAATTTAATACCCCAAAGCCTTGGAGGAAACCCCAAATATAAAAATGCCCATAAATCATGGATGCAACTAGTGAAAGAGATACAACAACTGACAGGGGACCCACGTACGAGTCTTGGCTTCTTTGCCCAGATGCTCATATCTGAAGACTGGAAAGGATGCGAACAGTGACCAACATTTATTTATCCATTTGTTCATTTATGGGAATGTCCATTGATGGGGCTGAATCAAGAAAGTCAAGAGGACAGCCTCAACCGCATAATTAAAGCCCTGCTCCTTCTTCTGTGCATTGCAAGGCTTCAGCCACAAAGCTCCAGCTGCCGTCTTGACTTTTCTGATTCCCCCCCTGTTCATTTACAGCAGCGTCATACCATTTTACATTAAATATTATCCAACTAGATTATATTAAAATTATAATTACAATAAAATATGAAGTAAAAGACAGTAGAAACCATTACAAAAGTGAGGGAGAAAAAGAAAACCTACACATTAGATATTAAATCAATAATAATAACAATAATTGGAGAGCCTTTGGAAACAGTGTTTAACTTCCACTGTGAATACTTCACAGTAGGAGTCTGCCAGGATTTTAATCCATGAAGAAGACCCTTCTGCCAAGAATGGCCACCTTCAGAATGCAGTTAAGTGAAGATCAGAAAGCCATGATACAGGCATCAGGGCATCCTTTCCTGAACATAAAGGAGACCTACCTGGAAGCAGGCAGGTACTTAAAAGAACCTGATCCCCAGATGTTGAGAGTTCAGAAAATTCAGGCAGGAAAAGCAAGTCAAGAGTTCAAGTGAAGGCAGCTGGCCTATCACTTACTTAAGGTGACTGTCTTCTAAAGTGACCAAGCAGGACCTCAAAAGACTACTCTGTCAGGACATGGATGGATAAATGGACCCTGAATTCTGAAGTAAACTCAAATGTCTTTCCTCTTTAAAGAGGAGACAATACTGTACATACTCAAATGCAGCCTTTACAGCCTGGCGCCTTCTAGATACGTTGGACAACAATTTCCATCAATCTCAGCTAGTATGAAAGAGGATACTTGTAATAAGGCAACAAGGGAGCAAAACAGACTGCACTATTTTCTGTGGCATCCATGTTAATTATAGGAACAGAATAGCTTTCAGACCATGTTTTTTGAGCAGAAGATGTTCTCTGGCCCCCTTCTCATGCACAAGCTGTGCTGATCCAAAAGCAATGTTATAGTCCACATCCCATGACATTCTCAGTCCTGGGGAAGCTATGCAGCTTAGCCAGCTATCTTCTGGTTGATAGATTTGTTGGGTTAATTATTCACCTTCATGGGACTCTCAACTTCTAGTTCCCATGTTTAGAAACATGGCAGAGAACAGAACTTGGAATGCTTGGATGCAGGAGTCATATATACATACATACACACACACACATACACACACATATACACACACACACACACACACACATATACACAGTGTGTGTGTGTGTGTGTGTATTGTATTGTATACAAGTCCATGTATCTGGGGGACAAAATAAACAAAGGCAGTATAAAAAGAAGATCTATGAATTTGGATAGGGGGACAGTACCTCTTGCAGAAAGCTAAGGAAATAGCAAGGAACAGGGGCAAACATAGAAAAGTGGGTTTTGGAACTCAGCCTATTGATTCACCTGGCACAGGGTTTGTTTTTTTTTTTATATGAACAAGCAGTGGGTTTTCATGCAGGCAAGTCCACAAGGGAAGTTAAAAAATACCAAAATAGTAGCTACATGATCAAACCTTGCTACTTTTTAATGTGTCACACATCTAACGCATGTACAAAAGGGAGAAGACTTTGATCATGCATTTGCAGCCACCATCTCCCCCCGAAGACCTGTCTTCAAGGCCATTTCTTTTCTAGCCCAACCTGTAGAGGTTAGGCATCCTTTGCTTTTGAAATGAAATGTCTTCTATGGCATTCTGGAGTTCAGTTTTAGCCTTGGATCTGATTGCTTTTACATGATTAAAAGTCAAAAGTAGGTCTTTGTGTTCCATGCATATCTTGTTTGCCATAAAACCTTGCATTCTATCAGGAATGTTAAAAGACCTCCATGATTCTCCAAAATATAAGCTCGGAGCAGGATGCATAAGAATGGAATCTGGAGGTGAACATTATTGCTTTCATTAGCATATTGTAGCCAACAATGCCTTTTGATAGACTTAAAATAACATGCTGAAACTTCATTTTTGGTCATGGCTACAGAGAGAAGTAAAATGTGCACAATTTCTTTCACCAAGTGAACGCAATCTTTTGCATATGCAGAATCCTTTCTTTTTTTTGGTCATTAGCAAACCTACTTAAATCATTTAACACTTTTATAGGTTAAGGGGATTCGTTGAAAGGCTTCGTTATGCCCTCTACTTAGGCTAACAAAAGGCCACTCTGCCTTAAAAACAAATAACAGTACAAGCAATACGTTTTTTGGCCATTCTTCTTATGCCTTTGGCAGTTTTCCTGGCTCTGCATCATTCATTCACAGCTCTAGTCTAGCACTTGAGCATTAAGCAGATTGGAACTGCCTTCAGTGGATTTCTAAGTCATTGATGTTGAGAGTTTAAGGGCGCTGAGTTCATTGAGAAATTCTTTGCTTCTCAAGGAAAGCCAAAACAGAGTAGGAATAGATTATAAACATTCAGTGACAGTATATTACTTTCAGCAGTAGTCCAAGAGCTTTTTATTTCTTTCCAAAATGATGAAAGATTATGAAAATCACAGAGAAACTCTCTGATTTTTAAAAAAAAATCAAATGCACTTTACAGTGGAAATCATTCAGGCTTTATGTTTTGAATTGCTGCTGACTCCCCCTGCCAGTGTATTTTCTGTTTTTTCGAGACTTTCTCAAACTCTTCTACTACTTGCCAAAGCAAAAAACAAAGCAATATCCATAAAATGCCAGAACCTTCTGTCCAATTTGCAACTATCTAGCCAATGATAAACCAAATTTAAACAAGCTACAAATATTCCTACTTCAATGCTCATTCCAAACACTTTAAAAATCTCCCTGGTTCTCACAACAATGCCAAGTCCCCAAATAACAAGTAATTGCTTTTACACAGCACTTTAGATTCTGTGATTTGGCCTCAGGGAACTATAAACTCATAATTTTATGGGCAAAGCAAAGTTTTGTACATCAGGTTACTGTAGGTTGATTGACAGACCCCCTTTCAGAAGAAGGCTAGGAGGAACTGATGCTTCTGTTCCAACACAGGGTTAGCTTATCAGACAAGATAGGCACAGTTATATAAAATACAACCTGAATATGTTGAATGACACATTCAGAAAAGTCGCCTCATGTATACTTGATTTCTGCTTGATGAATTGATTTACTGTATTTAAAAAGAAAAAATCAGTCACATCAGAGAAATGTGTGAATTCTCACTGCATGTCCAGCAAAGACAGATTCTGGCAAAGTCAAATCCTCCACAACCTATGACTGGAGGAACAAAAGGGTTTGAGGGCCAATAGCTCTGCCTGCCTGATGCCTGTCTAGATCTTTTTATATTGAGTACTTAATGTGTTTATAAGCTTCTATGAGACTGGAAGTCATGTCTTAATGGTGTAACCCTACAGAACTGCAGCCAAGTTTATTTATGTATTTGCTTATTGACTTATTTGGAGCATTTAGATGGCTGGCCAATTCAAATAATGACACTCTAGGCAGCATACAAAAATTATCAACAATAAATGAAGCACACAAAAGAAAACAACACATAGCATTAAAAACCAACTAAAGCAACAGAACTAAAATATACTATAAGTCATCCAACTTGGAATCTGCTGCTCATCCTGATCTGAAGGCTTGGGGAAAGAAGTAAAAGAAGTAGTCTTGACTTCATTTTTGAAGGCCTACAAGGTCAGGCCACCCAAATATCTGCTGGGGAAAGGGTTATTGAGTTGGGGAAATGGATAATAATTCTGGTGCAAAGTGGTAGTTGTTTTCCACAAGCAGCCAGGAAATTAATTTGGGTGCTCCAAATAGGGTTGCCCAGGTCAACTAGAAGTAGTCAGAAGCAGAGAAAAACCATCTCCTCAGATGTTGAGACAAATAGGAGGAACTAGAGGTAAATGGATTGCAGGACAATATGAAGCTGGTGGCAGACAGCATGGAGCCTATGAGGAAATCAGATATGGGGACTCTGGAAGGGGAGAGAAAGGAAGGCTGCCCCAAGGAGCTAAGAAAAAAGAAACAAAGTGTAGGGCTTGGGAAGAGTATAAAGACTGTGAAGCTGTAGGTGCAATGTACCTGCCCTTGAAGAAGCAGATGTTAGATTGGAAACAATGGGTAGGAAAAGAGGAAAGAAAAGGAAACAAAGCAAGACAGTTTAGAAGTTGCAAAGGACTTAAATGAAAGGAGAAATGGAAAGATTTATCATGAATAAAATGAAAAGGAGGGAAGGCACAAGAGTTTGGTAGCTTGGAGTGTGAGGTGCTGAATGTTTCACTTGTGAAGAGCGCTCATTCATTATAAGAAGAGAGGGAGGAGTGTGGGTGATGGAGCTAAAGAAGAAGAGGAGAGGATGGGACTTATAGTAGATGTGCCAACAAGGAGAAGTACAAGAGGAATTGAGCAGAGCCAAGAGGGGAATGAGAAAGTGCTTCAAGGCTTATGTGAAACAGCTATGGCTCCCCAAGGAAGCAGGAGACATTAAATTGTTAAAGCTCCTCTGTTGGTTGGAAAGTGGGCAGCAGGCTTTGAATTGGACAGAATTCAATGGAAGCTGAAGGGGCTCTGCTTTGGGGGATCCCCTGGAGGATCAACTTCTTGAACTCAGACTAACTACTGTAAAAAAAAAAACAGGCCTATCCAGGAGTTGCATTTGGGTTTCCAATCATGGAAAAATTCAGTTGGATGACTTCAGGAATTTCTTACAGGAAATAATACAGTCAGATCCCTGGAGGCCTCAAGTGTAGGGAACATAAAAGTAGGGCTTTTCCCAACACACATTTAACTCTTGCACACAGGTTAAACACCTTCCCATTATCCCATTCATATCAAGGTTCCAGTTCTCAGGATAAACTTTTATTTTTATGAACTAGAAACATTTAAGGTGAAAAGTTACAAAACAGTCTACCTTTCAGCTTGCAATTTGTCATAGACCTGTGGATTATTGTTCTCTGAGAAGCCCAGTGTCTGCTCAAACTGTAAACTTCAGCCGTCTTGACACCTGGATTCCTAATGGACATCTGGGGGGGAAAAGTTCACAGCCAGCATAGCCTCAGCTGAAGTCTGGCATCTGCAACAAAAGCCTCCCCATTTGTCAAATTTAAGTGATAATTTCTATTCAATCAGATACATACTATAAGAATATAAACAAATGCCTCCTACTGTATCAACTTTGTGATCGCTTTCTTTTATAGCCATCATTTGTTACACACGGACAGAAGACTGTTCTGTAGAATTCCAAAGAGGGTATCACTTGGATGATCACCAAGAAGCATGCACTTACTTTCCAAACAAAGCGACAAGAGAATGAAGTCTATGATTTATGCCAAAAGTTAGCATGCTCCAAAATTTCTTCCTGCTCCAGTTTTCTAAACAATCCACTAGCTCATTCATGCCACTGCAGAGGGCTAGGATGGGGGAAATATATCATTTTGCAGCAGCTTGGATGTGTTAAAAGCCAGTGGGAATCAAAAACATGTCAATCTTTAAAATTTAAGTTAGCTTTTTATTCATGTATTACTGTTTATTTGTTTTGCATTTGTCCCATAGGGCTGGGAACTCAACTACTGTGGAACATGGAGGTTATAATCAGAGAGCTAATAGAATGTAGTGGTTCTGATGCTAGACAAGGATTGTAGAAACCCAGATTCAAACCTCCATTTGGTCATGAGGTCCACCAGGTGACCTTGGACCAAAATCTTTCTTTCAGTTTAACCTCTTCCAAAGGATTGTTGTAAGGCTCAATTGGTGGTTTAAGGGGAGCTCTGGGTTCCTCCTTGAGCATTTTGTTAGGGAAAATTTAAAAATAAATAGATTGATTTTAAGAAATGCAAAGGCTTTTGTGCTGAATCAGGTAGATATGCAATGAGTCTAACATACTGTCTCCAATAACTGGCATCAGAGGCTTCTGGAAGTTGGTATGGAGACCCAAATTAAAGAGATGGACTTTATTTCCTATTAACTGCTAACATCTGGTATTTAGAGACATATTACCTCTCTATATAGAAGTTACATAATTAAAAGCCACCGATGAACCCATCATCCCTGGTAGCAATAATTATATTTGCTACTTAAAGCTCATCAAATCATGCAACCAGTTCCATTGCGAGGCTGTGCCAATGAAATATAATTTCAAGTGGGACATTGGTGTTGAGGATATTTATTGGCCTGAGAAGTTGCAGGGCATGATAATTGCTCCACCCTGTTCTGCTTGGGGATGGAGATGCTGGGGGTGGTAAATAATATCAAAAAAGCATTGCTTGAGTTGGTCCCACCCCCCTTTTTCTTCTATATTGTCTTTGAGATTGAAAGTTTAAAGGCAGGAACTGCCTTATTCTTAACTTTAAGAAACTGTTTAGGGAGTCTTTTTTGGATACATAAAAATGCTGTAATTAAATGAATATTAAATAAACAGTATAACCACATAAAATGAAATAGATATGCATCTTATTTTTTTTGTTCTAGCCCACTATAGTCACTGTTATTTAATAATTTCTGAACAGAAATAACCTACATTATTCATCTCTGAACATTAAAACTACCCATCTCTATATTTCTCCTTTTGAACTGGGGGGGGGGGATGGAATGAGTGGGGGATGGGAGGGAGATGGAATCTATTAGTAAGAAATTTGTCCAAGTAAGTTGGAAAAATTGGATCCTCAAATCAGGATGCAGAAATTCCCTTCTAAGAGCTTTTTGTTCAGACAACCTCTAAAAAATTATAGTGCAGATAAATTGTCCAAATTTATCTATGGGGAGGCTGGGATGAAGTATTTTTTCTCAATGCTATCCATTCTCCTTGTGAAAATGGAATGTGATTTTTTAAAAATCTTTTCAAGGCACTTTACCATTACCCTACATCAGTGTTGTCCAAACTTGGCCACTTTAAGATGAGTGGACTTCAATTCCCAGAATTCCCCAGCCAGCATGGCTGGCTAGGGAATTCTGGGAGTTGAAGTCCACTCATCTTAAAGTGGCCAAGTTTGGACAACACTGCCTTACATAACAGGATGAGGTGGCTTTTGTTTCTTCATGTCCTTGCTTTACATTTTTGCCACAAGCTTTGACTACGGTTCTTCAGTATAGCAATGCCTCCAGTATTGCCCAGGGAATCATTCAGACCAATTCCCATTGTAGCGTAGGCAGAACAGGTACCTCCCCTCAGGCCTTCACTCTGTCTCCATAGTGTCTCCCTTTAAAAGCTTTTCCAAAACTAAGCAGATATAAGCTTTCAGGCTCAATGGCCATGGCCTAGTTTTCTGGTGTCCTGATGTCCTGTGGCTGGCATCTTCAGAGGCAGAATAGCCTACTTCTCAGCAGTTCACAGGCAACTGAAGAGGGACTGACTGGGCTGCTATAATGAACCTGGCAAGCTGAACTATGATTGGTCCATTTCATGGGAGTCCAAGAAAGGTTTATCCTTTTGTTAATTAATCATTGCATTGAAATTTTTAATATACATAGTAAAAACTAATACAAACTAAACTAGAAGAAAAAGGTAGAAGAGAAAAGAAAAAGGCAAAAGACAGTAATAAAGAAATGCCTTCCAATCTTCCTCACACGAAGCATAAGCTAATATACTAACTTTTCACTTCTTTTAAAGTTACAAATTTAAAAACTCTTCTCCCCATAGCCTACCTTTTATCCATATGCAATCCAGGAATCGTCATCTTTTCAATCCTAGTTCAGCAAAAAGTGCATTAGGAGTTACCAGAAATATCAAACAAATAGTTTATCCCTGGTCAATTCCTTCTTTTTGTTCTGCACAATCTTGACCTTTAAATCATTTCTATGGCATCACAGAATTTGATCTTTCATCCCTCTTTTATATTTAAAAGAAGTCTTCACAGTTTTCACCAGTCTACTTTGTAAATCCCATAAAGAGGCACCATCTAGGATTTCTTGTCACAGCTGTTCCACATCCAGATCCTTTTCTTGATTTGTCTTTTGTATTCCCATTTTGGTAATCTCAGTTTTGTTGTCTTCCATGTCTTCAAACTCTATAATGTCTATGTCAGGTAAAAGTTTTTAAAAGTTTTTCTCATTGTCTTCTAAAAGTTTATCCATTGAAATCTGTATCCTTTCTGAGATATTAGTTATTAATATTTCAGCCCATGAGTTATAGCCATCTTAGCCATTTTAACTCTTTTCTGCCTGGTCCTTTAGTTCCCTCTAGTGTCCATTTGCAACCTTCATCAAGCCTTAGTTCCTAATATGGATTTAGTTCCATTTCAGTTATTTCCCACAAGTATATTATTTAATTATATACTTGTTTTTTCAAATCTTACAGCAAAAATAACCAATATTCCAAATCTCTCTGGTCTCCCAATCAGTTTAAAACTTTCTTAAATCAAAATTCTTTTTTTTTTTTTTTTGCTTTTTGCCAATTGTATATTATTTTAAATTCTTAAAACTCTATTTAAAATTTCTTAAATCTGAAGAAGGTAAAACTCACCAGGTGTCAAATTAAGCTTGCCGTTTTGAGGGTCTCTAACATCTATAAAGTGGTTAAACTGAACATTTCCAAAAGTGATTAGAAAGCAAGTTCAGCTGGCTTAGTGTCTTTATGAAAGGCTCTGTCATTGCTGAGAGCAAAGATGTCTTCTCCCTTGGCTCCTGGTGCTCAAACCTGCAGGAGACCTCTGTTTTACAGCTGAGGAGCTGCCATTCAGAGCACTCATGGGCAATCTCCTGATCTCTCCTTCTCCGGAGAAATTCGAAGGACCTGTATACTTGCCAGTCTTTCATTCTTCACAGTGGTCATTGTCTCCACTTGTTCATGTAGATGTCTTCAGCCAACCATGACTCACACCAGAAGCTCCAAGAAACCTCATCTAGATAGATTTACCTCATTTAGGTAAATTTACCTCATCTACCTCATCTAGGTAGATTTCTGATTGGTCTATTTTAAGAATTTCCAAAATAACTGGTTCCTAATTGGAACTAGCATGCCCATACAAATCTCTAAAATACTCCTTCCAACATTTCCTCCCTTCAGTTTCATCTCAAATAATTTCATCATTTTTATTTTTAATTGCATTCACTCTGATGGAAGGTTCTTGTTTAGCCCTTTTCACTCACTTCCAAAACAACTTTTATTTCCATCAAAATTGTTCTGCCTCTTTTAATCTTCACCATTCCTTGCTTCCTTTGATTACATTTTTAAAACAATATTTTTCTATATAGATATTATATAATATCTTTCTCTCATCCTTATCAGCAATCATTCTCATCCACAGCCCCTTTAACTTCATCTTTCCACCAAGAATTCTTTTTCATACTTCCCATTACTGTAATTCCACACACTTCTGTGGCATACTGTGACACAGTTATTTTCACTCTGTTCCAAGCAGCTTCCACATCCTCTTCTCTTATTTCCACTTTTCATTTATACTGTTGCGAGAGTAATCTGTCCTCTAATACTTTTTTATTTGTGGCTTTCATAAAAATTTGTATTTCCTTTTTGACATGAGTAGTTCTTTTGGGATGATAGAACGCACATACACAGGATTGATTTGTAACCCCAAAATTAGGTATGATTTATTGCTTGAGAGAAGCAATAAATGTGAGAAAACTGAACCATAATAAGCTTGTCTTTATTCTTTTTTCAGTAGGTTTCTGGTTGTTTAATAGATTTCTTATCTTTATTTTCACTCTATTGACAATTGTTTTAATCCTTATTATTTCCTTTTATTCTTCCATTTTCTAGCTTATCTATGTAACTCTATTTTTTATTTGTCTGTATTTTTAGTTCTAAATCTATTACTTAATTATTAACCAATGATTCTAGTTATTGTATTATTTTGAGTTCCTTATGACATATGTTGGGTGACATGCTAGAAATATCTTCAGTTTTTATTGAAAAGTATTACATTGGCACTGAAAATATTCTCATCTTTTTAGCATGTTGTCTAAGGAAGGCATCCATCTATCCTGCCTCATTTCTAGCCTTGTTTCTGCTAATACGGTTCCATGCAATCAAAGGCAATCAGCACTGAGGAATGGGTGACCATAAGCAACCTTCAGCAGTAATTAGTCTAGTTATTGGGGAACTTGAAAGCAATTAGCCAAATCAGTCCTGGCAACAGATTAACTGGCCTAGCTTCACTAAGTGGTGATACATGAAATCCACATGTTCTCTGGTCTGAATTGGCATGTTCATATTCTTGCATTGTTCATGATTTCCCTTCCTTCAGTACTTATTTTTGATGCTGAAAGCAGAAGTGTGCTGTAAAAAAACAATCTGTGATATCTCTTCCATATATTTCTTCACATATACTGGGAACTACTACAAAGTAATAAAAATTGAGAAATATACATGGAAGAGATTTATTTATTTATCATATTTATATATCCCCATCTCATAGAACATGACTCTGGACAGCATACAATAAAAAACAAATCATAAAAGCTAACAATTAAAAAAAAAATCTACAATTAAAAACACCAGTCAGGGTTACTAGTGACAGGGTAGCAAGACAGTTATTGTTATAGGGAATGTAGCCATCTCACTAATTTACTTCCTTGAGATCCCCAAGCCTGTTGACATAACCATGTTTTAAGGGACTTCTGGAAGGATGTCAAGGATGAGACCGGTCTCACTTTGGGGGAAATGATGTTCCACAAGGTGGGGGTCACAGCAGAAAAGGCCCATCTCCTGAGTCCTGCCAGATGTATAATCTACAAATTAAGAAATTATAATGACCTGTGCCCTAGTCTAATCAAAGACTACTCTAGCATTCACTAGTCTTTGCAGGTCTAGCATCCTGGCATTGCTAATCTAGTATTCCCACTGTGGCCAACTATGAGAAGCCTATAAACAGGGCATAAATGCAACAGTAAACCATGTTTCTTCGCAACTGTTACTCAGAGGCATACCACTTTCAATATGGAAAGGAATATAGGTGTGTGTATTTTTGAGTAACAGATATTTACTCATATATACAAATTTAATAAATAAATAAATAACATTTGGATATGTGTGTATATACACACATACATCTACAGCTACATATTAATTCAGTATTGGCCCAAATTAATCCACTGCAGGAGGAAGGCCTCTTCAACTGCTTTCCAACTATGTAATTTCCAGTTAACATCTTTGAATTGAGTTATATCATCTGCCCAGTGTTTCTTTGGGCATCTTCTAGTTTTTTAACAATTAATTGGCATCCAGTCAAGGATGGCTGTTGTCTAGCGCTGATCTGTTAGTCAAGTGATATGGCCAGTCTACTGCCATTTCCATGAGGTTACCCACTTCATTATGTCATATACTCCTGTCTGTTGTCAGACTCATATATTCTTTTCTTGCCACATCACTATGTTTAATGTAAAGGTTTTGCAAACATAGGCCAGCACAGGGAGTATACATTGATTAAACAATTCCCTGTTTAAGCATGTTGGTTTATTACTTAATATGATACAGCATAGCATCATCAAAAACAAGCAAGGGAAAGAACTATCTGACCAGCAAGGTGTTAAGGACAGATGACAAGAATATACAGGAGAGCCATATGCCAGCAACAAAGAAGCCCAGATTTCTCAGGATGATGAGGAAAGGGTAGCAGAAATAGAACCAGCCATCCTTCAGGAAAGAAGTTGCATGGGCAATGAGCCAACTGCCAAACAACAAGGGCCCAGATGTTGACGCCATTCCTGCAGAATTGCTGAGGCCTGTACCACCCACAACCACCACAGCCCTGTGCCAGAAAATTTGGGAAACAAACACATGGCCTCAGGATTGGAAACAATTGGTGTTCATTCCATTGCCCAAAAAGGGAGATTCCAAGGATTGCTCCAATTACCACACAATTGCCCTCATCCCTCACACTAGCAAGATTTCCCTTAAGATCATACAATACAGTCTGGCACCAACCATCGAAAGGGAATTACCAGATGTTCAAGCTGGCTTCAGAAGGGCTCATGGCACTCGTTGCCATATTGAAAATCTACACTGGGTCATGGAAAATTCTTAAGAATATCAAAAGAACATCTACATCTGCTTTACTGACTACAAGAAAGCCTTCAATTGTGTCAGTCATGAAAAGCTGTGGAGAGCCCTAGAAAACCAAGGGGTGCCAATACATCTAGTCAAGTTGGTGCAGTCACTGTACACAAATCACAGTTATGTGTACATCTGTGTACACAAGTACACAGTTATGCTCGGAATGGTCAGCAGTCATAAAACAACTAAAGGAAGCCATACAAGATCAGAAAATGTGGAGAGAACTGGTCCATTAGAATCGCTGAGAATCAGAAACAATTGAACAGATAGCATCATCATGATACAGCATGAAAGGATCTCCAGTTCAATTTAATCCAGTTTCTTCTTGATATCACCCACCATGGTAATCTTTTATCTGAAGTTTATGTAGCTGTTGGCCTTCTCCAGTCGGTGTGTATATATAACCACATCAACAGTTCTGTCTCCCACTGCCCCTGAGATCTGTGTCCCTGCTTATAATGATGCATTGTCCCACCCACTTACTCCATCCTTGACAAAAAATTATGGGATTGGTTATTCTAATTCCAGAGAAACTATGCCACATTGGGCAAAGGAAGAAAGTTCACTGAATGGGATCTCCAGGCCACTCTGTGTGATATGCAGTAGATTGGCAAGGGTTTTGACTTCCACTTATTGAATAATAGTATTAAAAAACCCTCAAGCATGCTAAATGTTTCCATCTAAATTGTGCTGTTGAAATTTTGAAATTTTGACAGGCATTTAGAAGTTTCCTTTAAAGTAGTTAAGCCCATAATCCCAAGGTGAACTCTTGCAAAAGAGGTCTATTTTAGCTACAGTGTACACACATTCCCTCTGCTAAGAGAATAGCCTAGGCCAGAAATCAATTGTTCAAAAGCCTTACTTGTTTTTGGCACCAGGAAATTGTACAAGAATTCTAAATAGCAGAAATCCCAAAAAATATGTTTCCATAAATGTTCTCAACTCTAATCTACCATTTAGCCCATTTTTTTCTCTCCCACTCATGCTTGGCCTTGTCCATCAGAGCAATCCCTGAAAAGTAGTATTTCCAGATTACCTAAATTTGGAAGCCTGGATCGGCTTCATCTGTGATGTGAAATCTATGAACAGGTGCTGGTGGGAGAAAGGGGCTGCATTTTCTTTGAGCAATCCCAGTGCTCCCATTTGGATGTTACAGCAACCCCGGCCAAAGTTGTCATGTGGACAAATCAAGAGATGCAAAGCAGGTGCTGTGCTCTTCTTTTTCCTCCCTTTAAATCCTTTCTTGAGCAAAATATGCATGCAGGTAAGAAGGGGAAGGATGACATATGTGCAGCACATAGAAAGGCCAGTGTGTAATTTTTAATGGACTGACACACAAATGCAACATGATTCACTTTGAACAGGGCATCTGGAATAGACAGAAATTAATTAAAACAATTCCTCATTTCTCACAGAGGTTAAAACTTCTGGAGACTATCTAGGGGAGGGGTAAGAGAAAAAGTGGATTCCCCCCTTTTTATTACTCTTAGATGGTATTCAGAAAGTCCATAAATACATCTCGTATACCTGTGATCCCATTCATCTTGCTGCCTCTCCTACTTCTCTTTGCCAACAATCAGATCCCAGTAAACAACCTCAAGTGAAATTTGCAACTGTCAGATAAACATTAAAAATGCTTCCCTTGTCCTTTGTCACTGATAGTCCCATTAATATTGTAATGAAAGAGAAAGTTATGAAAATGAATGCATACTGTTTTTGAGGAAATGAATGATGTGGGCTACTGCTATGAATATGTATGTGTGTGTGTGTGTGTGTGTGTGTATGCATGTGTTGCGTAGGTTTGTTGCTGAAACAGATGGAAGGTCCATCTGAAGTAGTATTCAAAGCAGTGGCTTTCCCCAGCCTGGTGCCCTCCATAAGTGTTTATTACAATTCCCAGATTATCCTGTCTAATGCAAGTGCTACACTCAGTGGGCTTTCCATCTGATGTTTAGTCTGTATCTTCAGTCTGATTCTGATTCTGGGAATAGTAGTCTCGTCACATCTTGAGTGCATTAGAATGGAAAAGATCGCAATACCCTGTTTCTAGTGGTGATCAAGCTGGTGCTTTTAGGAAGTGTAAACAAGTTATGAAGCAACAGCAATTCAGTTCTCTTGATTGTATGTCCCCAGTATGTTATATCAAGAGAAATACAAGCTCCAAACATAGGAGGGTTCCACTCATTCTAAACTCATAACAACAATAAACTGTCAAGTGAGTTTTAAGTTAAATGGGAGCTTGAATCTGGGTGTTTGCAACATCTTAGTTACTACCATACTCTGCTTTTTTGATCCCACACTGGTACTCATTTGCTGTATTTTTCTCTAGGGTGACACTGTTATGAAAGGAAGTTTGGTTTCCTCCGCTATATTCTGATTGAGCATCTAGCCCTTGCTCACCTCTGGAACAACTTGTCTCACAAAAAAAGCAGTGAATTTCTAACTATCTTCCATGTGATTCTACTCAAAGTAGTGGAGGCAAGACACTTGAGAAGAGCATTTTCTTCTAGGCAGATTATTGGTACAGCAAGCTTCCCCTCATCTTGGATTGCTGTTGGGCCATCTAATGTGAAAAAGAGACAGTTATATAAAACAAGCTATATTGGTATGTTCTTCAAGAATGGTTTCCCAAATAATTTGCCATTTTGGTGGACTTTTACTGCATATCCTAGCAAATGGGAATAACATGGTTGGCCCAAACGTAAGAATTTGTATAATTATTCTATACCCTTTCATCAATAATTCATTAAGAATCCTAGTGGGATAGAAATCAGAAAGAAACAAAAATTTGAGCAGGTACTGTTTACTGTTGTATATAAACTCATTCATTTATTATCTTCTCCATTCTCAATGTTTCATGACCATTAAAAGACATAATATTCCTTTATGAGTTAAGGTGTGCAACTCAAGGCAGCTAAAGAATTATGGAGTAAAATGTCAAATCAGTCTGAAATCCTTACTTCCCGAAAGTATGCATCAGTGAATACAATAGGACTTCTTTCTGAATAGTCATGCAATGGACAGCACAGTGAGTTTTCTTTTAAGAGAAAAAGAAAAGAAAATGGATACTTTAACTTTTATCTCTGGATTAGTTAATTTTCACACTTAACTGCTGAACTGGCTAAATTCTTTTCTTTTCTCAGACCTTTATAAATTTCATCATTAATAAAATCAGACATTCAGTTAACAGAGAATTTCTGATTGCTTACTTTGATTTTTACCCACTCTTTTCATTTTTCCATTCTTTCTGTTTTCCCTTCAGGTTCCTCTACCCCATGCCTGAAAAAACAGGGGAAAGTGAAAATTGATCCCATTAACCTCTGTCATTACCTAAATCCATCTCATAATTAGTATGAGTTAATATGATTAATCAAAATAATGAGACAAACCTATTAAATTAGGGTGTTTAAATTACAAATGGAAGTAGTTAAGGCAAAGGAGCTGATAACAAATAGCTGCAGAAAGAGATGGTGGTGGTTTCTCAAGTGATTTGTAAAAATCAGCCTGGTGGAAGCTAGACAGATCCACTAGGAAGGCAAGATCTAACGCCTGGAGGAGAATTTTGTGAACCATCTTGGTTGAATAAGAGCCCAAGTCAAGATAATAATGTAATAATAATTATGATTCCATGACTATATATTTAGTTAGTCTTTACTGCCCCAGTCATCAGATCATGAGTAGTTCACAATCTAGAAACAAATAAAGCAACCCATGTGTTCATAAAGAATAAGTTAAGTAAAATGTGTTGGTGTTCTACTTACTTATTTAATTTCTATTATGCCATTCTTCATGAGGTACCTAAGGCAGATAATGTCCCAGCGCAAGTACTATTTATTACCATACATCTTATTATTACTATTTCATTAGTATTACTTACACAGTGGAATGAGGAGTTAAGACTTAGAGCAACTTAGAGTACAATGATATGAACTATGAACTCAGACATTAATTCTCGGCAAACAGGCATAGCATGACACACTAGGGCCAAAATCCAACATTTCAGGAGCATAGTATAGTCCACAGGGAGAAAAAAGTGGCCTAATTTTGATCTAAAGGATGCTGAAAAATATGCTATTCAAAACTGACCTGGTTTATATATCACACTAAGCCATGGCTTACCATAGCTTATTGAATAAACCAACATCAACAGCACTATATGTCATGCTAAGCTGACACCAAAGCATATTATTATTCGGCATGTTGTATGTAACCATTCTTTCATTTTTTTCACACCCTAGAAGTCAATTTTCTATGAGGGGAGCATCATAGCAAACTGAAGCAAAGAAACAATGGGTTGGACCAATACCAAAAGCTGGTGGGAACACCCATTCACTCTCTGGTATCTCTGTTTTCCTCTTTCAGAGACTCTCATGCTTTTCTACTAGTAGCAGCCTATAGGCAATGAATATGGAGTGAACTAAAGTGAACTAATAACTTGGGGGTAGGGGTTAAAATTTATATTGAAACCCACATGACATTAGCTCATTCACTCCTAAGATCATATATTGTCCATGTCTGCCCTAATGCTTATCCCAGATGTCACAAAATTCTGACCAGAATATGACATCCTATGATGGAAAATAACTACTACAGCAATTGTGCTCTTACTTCATCTTTGAAAAATCTTTTACTTAAATATTTTTCACTCACATTTCTTGAATTTTGTTCTTATCCAAAAATTCATTTTGTCCCTGGCTTGGATCCACATAAGAAGTTGTTTCAATTGCATTCTTACCTGGTGAGTGGAACTCTTCAGTTTTAGAAGCTCTACTCAAATACCATCCCCCTTGTTCTATACCTTCCAGAACTCCAAAGGGTCCTCCAATGATCAGATTAACTTTGGAGTAACCACAAGGGGCTGTACCAGGAGAAAAGGAGGAGGAAAGGAAGAATTCATGAGTACCCTATCCACTCTCTTGTAATTCACTCTGTTCATTTTCATTTATATAAGTTTCTCAGAGCACCCATTCATATAATCATGTAGATCACTATGCAGTACTTCTGAATTTATTCCCAGTTTTTTATTTCTGGATTCATATCTGGAGTTCAAAACTTCAGATCTAAAATTTGAATTCAAATTTTTTTATAGATGACATTTTTCCTTCTCATTGGGCCATGGAAGCTTTATGGCATATTTTTGTGAGTTTGATTATGGCAATTGTCAAACCATATACATCATCGAATAGTCAGATACAAATAGTCATTATATGCCATCTATCACATTCTGTCAAATACAATTTATTACTGCATGTCAGTTAACAAATTCTATTAAATTTGAATCATTATTATAGATTAGTTATCCAATACTGTCAAACAAGGAATAGCTGACCAATAAAAAGTCAGCCACCAGACACAGACCAATATTCAGTGAATATTAGCCAAATATTTAAAAACTGTCTGTTGAATATACAGCATCCAAAATTGCAAATGTCCCTTTTTGGAAGCAAATTTATTTCCATCAGGTCTGGGATCTGAAAATGTCCAAGCAGACAATTAAATTATCTGGCAATATGAATGAATATGGGAAAGGGGTCTTAAAAATGGTGTCATGATAAAAACTAAAGGAAAATGATTAATGCTTTCTTAAACCAAAACAGAGAGAAGTGCAAATTCCAGAGAACATCATAGAAATAAAGGACAGAATCACAAAGCAGGTGCCTTTCACCCAATTGAATTGAGCCTTCCATCAGCCAGCTATGTCAACCCCAAATTGATATGCTATGCACTAAATGTACAGCAAGCTTCTCAATGTCATATTATAAATATACTTCCAAAATCTGAAAAATGTACAGGTGATTTAATAGGCATATTTTGGTGCAGGAAGCATGAAGTTAAAAAAAAAAAGTTATTGCACAAAACAAAGGTAACGGAGAAAAAAAATAGCAAAAACATAAATAATCTCCAATCTTGCTGCAGAGATTTTTGGTATTATTACCAACTTTTTAGGAAGGGCAAGATGCCTCATGGAAGACTTGGAAGTAAAGAATTGCAAGGATTCCTTACTTCTGCACTGGAATTTTGGAAGTGATCACAGAACATAGTTGATGACATTCAAAACATTTAGATCAGTGTTTTTCAAACTTGGCAACTTTCAGATGTGCAAGATGCTGGCTGGTGAATTCTGGGAGTTGAAGTCCACACATCTTAGAGTTGCCAAGTTTGAAAAACACTGATTTAGACCATTATGAGCACTCTTTTCCAGTTGCTCTTATCACTTCTTAGTTTGAAAAGTACTTTCAGTTTCTTATTCTGAAACATATTCTGGTCTGCATATATCAGAAAACACCCCACAAAATATCAGTGAAGGAATAAATTAAAGTAAAGCTGAAGTTAATGAGTCTCCAAATGTCCTGAGGTACTCCATTTTCAAAATTATATTTGGCAGTTCATATTCCAATACTAGTAATTTTATCTTGCAGTTGGTTATTCTAAATCTGTTCTTTTAGGAAGAAAGTACAGGTAGTCTCTGGGTTAAGAACACCTGGTTTACAGACAACCCATAGATAAGAACGGAGCCTATTGTAGTAACATTTGAGTTAAATTCACAATGATTCAAGTTAAATACACAATGGTTTGAGTTAATTACACAATACTACTTATGTAGTGCAACAATACTTAAGGACAGACCTTGGGAATGGAACTCATTCTTAAACTGGGGACTACCTGTAACAAATAGGTGAATGGAGTCATCATTAGCTGTTATAAGGAAGAGAATGGCTCTCAGGAACTTAGACCGCTTAGGTTAATTTGTAACCCAGTGTACTAGAATGATGTAGTGTAGGGATGGACAACTTTTTGGTGGCTGGAAATCGCTCATAAGTTGGATGTGTGTGTGTTCAGTAAACCAAATTCCATATTGGTCAGAGTAAGAACACAATGGGGTAGATGGGGTGAGGATGTTTTCTTTCTGTAAGGCATTGCTTTCCAATCCTCAGCTCTCAATTGCTATTAGGATAAAACACCCATCATCTGTTAGGATGTCCATGCTGTCTAGAGATAATGGAAGTAACAAAATCTCAGGACCGAAGAATGGGAACCATTGCAGTAGGGAAAATGATATGAAAATTCAAAACCAGTGATTATCTCTCATGAAACTTCTCCCAAGTTTAGCTTTGAAACTGATGGTTTCTATGGACTTGGGAGGTTGCCCCTGTCTTTCTGCCTCACTTTCTGACTTTAACCCAAGTAGCACAACAGAGTTATATTCTCACTGACCAGCAATCTTAAAATAGGATGCCCTCATTCATTATAAGAGGGCAGGGGGTAATATTCCAAAGCTGACCCTTGCCCTTTTTCATCAGAGGTCAACCAAAGCCTAAAGATTTCTATTGAATTTCAATCATTCAAATGTCATTTTGAGCAACCAACATGAACTTTTTTTTTCATTTGTTATGGGCCACTGATTAAAAGGAAAAGTGGAAAGCAAATCTGACATTTCTGGCATAGGTCACCAGAAGGCCATCAGTTTAATATTTAACAAAAGCTACATTAATTTGTTTCAGGAGAGTGTCATAGTGGAATTGAAATGTACTGTTTGAGGAGAAAAAATCACTTGAAGTTACTCTCTTTCAATATGCAGTGAAACCATACTGAATTTAACAAAAACAAAAAAATTGCTAAAATACACACAAGCATGAATAGTCTCATCACAGAGCACTGCTTCTACTCAAACAGCAGTTTATGGCCTCCCTGTTCATATGAGCGGAGATTGTGGCATTTACAAATTTAAGTACTACATGGAATATAAAATCATGGAGTGGGAAGAAAACATTCAGGCAGGAATCCAGAGCAAAATCCCCCAACTGTCCAACTTCCTTGAACACATCCTGTGAAAGAGAGCTGAGAGCTCCTTTGGTAATAGCAACTGCTGGGAAGATTTTTCCATCATTCAACCAGAATTTGCCTTCTTGTAACTTAAATCTATTACCCTGTGTGGATGTCTGAAATGATAGAGGTCTTGACTTTTTTCTGTGTAACCACCTTTTAGGTATTTAAAGAGTGCTGGGACTTAGAACTGGAGGACTGTGCAATAATTTAGGTGGGACTGACCAAGGCAAAATAGAATGGAACCTTCACTTCTACTGCTGATCCCACAAAGTTATACTTCAAGTCAAGGTGCATAATATTCCAGGTCAGAGATGAGAAAGATTACAAAAAGTGTTCATCTCTTTTTCTTACAAATGTGAAGGCCTGGGGGGAAAAAAAACAGAAGTGTTCTATACCAAATTCTTTGCCTTTTTTCTGGGCTTCTAAACCTCTCCCCAAGGCCAGACAAGTTATTTTGGCCCTTGAATCAGAAAGTCCCATTGGTGCGTCATTCTCTTAGTGATAATAAATAATAAATAATAAAAAAGTAAACATACTAGAATTTTTTTTAATTTTTTTTGCTCTTTGGTAACATTCAAAATATGTGCTGTGCTCCTACTAAAGATTCATTGCTAAAATTCTCTGCTTCCTACCTGCTGAAAATTATATCTACAGGAGAAGACGTTGAGGATGGCTAAACTTAGCTGTTCAGTCTGTAGTGAATCACCAGTGGACTTTCACATCTGAAGGGCAGTTACTGCCGGCATCACCACCACCCGCAGAAACTCCACAAAACAACAGGGTTCAACTGTGAAATGTTTAGATGTATTAACCATCCCGTCTTTGGGTCACATAGAAATGAAGGAAGGAAGCTCCATGCACAGGCACTCTCCAGTTATGCTGAATTTCATTCAGCCCCAGTTAGCAATGACTAGACTAGTGCAAGATGGAGATTATAGACCAAGGAATCTGGAAGGCCCAGGATTAGGGAAAACAGTTGTAATATTTAATTCACCAAAAACAAAATGAACCCTCCAAACTAATTTAGTCACATGTGAATAGGAATGGGGTGCCATTTAGAAACCAAAATATTGGATGTTGCCCTTCAGGCCATCTGCTAACCTGGGAGATGAGGCACCCACAGAAGGAAGGAAACCATTGTTTTTGTGGTTTCCTTGTCTGACAAATGGCCTCCCTTGTCTGGGGAAGAGCAGGATTACTCTTTACTTTATTTACTTTACTATTACTAAAGTAAATACCATGCAATAGATGAAGGAGTCAAGGACAAAGAGACTGAAGTACTGAGTGGTAATAATCCCAGTTGTCCTGACCTTCTACCTTTCACAAGAGATTTTAAAAAGCAATGCCTGCTATGCTGGTTACAAGGTGACAACTCTAGCATTGGATTCACCAATTAAGAATGATGAATCCACTGTCACTCATGAGGACTCATGGACCAAGTACTATGAGAAAATGAGATCTAGAGAATTATTAATCTTATGCAAAATGCAATATGGCTCAAGATGTGCTTTCTAAGAGTTAAGGAGAGTAAAATATTACAGAGTTGCATTGTTAAATTATAGAGCTGCATTGTTGAATTATAAATAATCCTGTGAACATGTAAGTATGGTGCTTTTCTAGCTGCTTCTCTCTATCCCAAAAAGATGTTGGGATAGATTAAAATACATTTTAATAAGAAAGACATGTCATTAAATCAGGACTAGTATTTTTAAAAAGTGAAGGGCAAAGGGCATGATGCAAGTCATTGGGTCAGCGACCTCAACCAATTTGTTTTATGCAGGGAAGGTTGCAGATGAAACAGCAAAGTTGAAAGTCTAATGGGGAAAACTGTGTCCTGGCCACTTTTATTTAAGCAGTCTGGGGCAAATGTTGCCTGCACCACCACTTCATCCTGCTTTCTGCAGAAGGCACCCAACAAAGCCTCAAAATATCCAACCCAGATTACAGTCAAACAATGTTAGACATAGTACTGAGAACGTTTATTTAATAGCATTGATACGGAGAGCATATATTAGAAATTTCGTATCAATACTCATTAGCTGGTGCTATTTCCATAATGCTAATCCTAAACCGCTATTACAGAAATTCCAAAAACAGAATGTTTTCCCTATAAGGCAATCCTGAAAGAAACTAACAACACCATTGCATGTGAGTTATGATAACTTGCAGGATCAGTTCTGTATCACCAAAAAGGAGAAAAGTATCTCCAGTCAATAAAACATAAGAAGCCACAGATTTTCCTAAAATACAAATAAGCAAACTTGTAAATGTAAATGCAAATTAATGCAGATTATCTAGTTTAATTTTTCCATACAAATAATGGATCCTTGAATTTGGTTAACTCTCTTCTCTAACTACTCTCCTGAGATTCTGTTGACCTGAAGACATTAAATAAAACTTCCTTCCCCAACCAGTCTTCACCCAGATATGTTGTACTAGGCAATATGAGAGAGTATAGTGCTACAATCCAATGTATCTGAAAAAAATCAGGTGGTAAAAGGCTAGTGCAGAAAGGAGTTCAATTATCAAAGTTCCCAGTTTAACATTACTGTACATTTGTTCTAATCATCAATGACTTTATGAAAGCTTGTTTGCTAAACCACTTAGTAATATGTTCTCCAAACATTGGTTTGATCCACTCGAGAACATTTGCTACCTTTTATACTGTGTTACCTGAGACAGAAAAAAGGGAATTAATCAATCAGCAGCTTCTTGTCCAATTACTGTTGTAGATGTAAAACATAACCACATAAATATACTGCATTTCTAAAGAGCCAGATAGAAATGAAAGAAGGGCAGTTGCCTTGATATCTGTGTTGGGATGGTGATCTCCATTGAAGCCTCCTTGTAAGCCCTTCATAGTTTTCCACTGATGGATTGACTCATCATGCAGGGAAAGTCTTAATGTAGGTTCTAATTCACATGTCTTCCATCCCAGGAAAACAGGTACTTAAAGATGGGGAATAGTGATTATAAAAAGATTTACAACTTGTAGCTGCTTCTATTATTCTTTGCTCCCATATCAAGGGCATTCATTAATTAGAAGTCTAGTATTTTCTTCTGTACCTATCTAGATGATGGCACCTACCAACCTTGGCTAATCTAATAATGTTTAGACCTGCTGAGTACTTAGATGGGAGACCAACAAAAAATCCTAGGGCTAAAGGCTGGACTGGGAATTAAAACAAAAAAAATCCAGAAGGTGGCAGCGGCATACCACTTCTGTACTGTTGCCAAGAAAACTACACGGACATATCCATGAAGTCACCCAGTCAAGCTTGAGATGAAAGAGACCTATTTTGTTCAATATTTCTTAGACTTCATGGTCTTATAATTGGCTCCTTTAGAAAACAAGCACATTGTGATACTATTGAAATATAGAACTAATATTTCTCTTCCCTTCCCTCTATTGCCATTCCATACTGTGCTTCTACATTCCTGATATTAGACAATATCCCTATTCAGGTGATACCTTTATGTATCATCTCAAGATGCAGTCAGAATCGCTACTCTAAGTTGCACTAGGACATCAGTGAACAGGCACTGGTCCATGGGTGAAGTGTAATTGTCTGCAGTGGGGAGCTTCATCAGAATGAAGACTCCACATGAGATGGAGCCTAATAGTGAAGGGTTCCAGCTCACATGGAAGTTTCCATTGCAGACAGTCATTTGTATCCATTGATGGGTATAACATAACATTACAGATGGTATTTATGACATCACAGTACAACTTAGAGAGGGGAGGCACTGCTCACTATTCTTAATTACACTGAAATCTGTGTGCAAAGATATCACTTGAACAGGTCGAGTTGATTAATTGATGATTCATTATGTGCCATCAAGTCATTGCTGTCTCTTAGCAGCCACATAGATAGATTTTCTCCATGATAATCTGTCCCTAACCTGGTCCTTCAGCTCTTCCAATGGCACCTCCATCACCATTGTAACTGAGTCTATCCACCTTGGTGCTGGTTGTCTTCTTCTCTATCCTTTCACCTTCCCCAGCATTAGCACCTTCTCCAGGGAGCTAGGTTTTCACATACTCTGTCCAAAGTAGGATTATTTGTGCCTGGGCATTTGTGCTTTGAGTGAGAACTCTGGGTTGTTTTGTTCAATGAACCATTTGTTTGTTGTTGTTGTTGTTGTTGTTTTTGGCTGTCCACAGTATTCTCAGAAGTCTTCTGCAACACTGAAGTTCAAAAGTGTCAATGCTGTTCCTATTTTGCTTCTTCAGAGTCCAACTTTTGCTTCCATAGAGTGTCACAGGGAATGCCGTTGCTTGCATGATTCCAATCTTTGTAGGTATAGACACATTTGAATATCTTTTCCAAGGCCTTCGTGGCTGCTCTACCAAGTGCTAGTCTGCAGCATATTTCTTGACTGCTTGTTCCTTTACTGTTGATGGATATTCTTAAATATCCTTATGATGTTGCCTTTATTTCATCCCCTATCCACCATGGAGGCAGCTTACATTAGTCTTCAGCTGTTCCAGTGCTAAAGTGGTTTGTCCCTTTTCTCCCAACATAAGTCTTGCCCTACATGTGAACTGTGATGTATGATTGGCAATGTGTTTGATGACACAGTTGGAAGCTGGGATTTGTACAGCTTCCATTGGTCACTCTAGACTGCTAAGGGCATGACCCTCCCTTCTGTTGGGTGGGAGGTTCCAGGACCATTCAGCTTTGTGCATGAGTCTTCTTTTAAACTGGGTTTACTAAAGACCCATCTCTCCTCACTTCTCCTGCGTCCTCGGCAAGAGCAGGCTACAGATATCTAGGCTACTGGGACTTGCAGTAGTGCTAAGAAGATGGTGGACCAACTCTTTCTCTGCCAGATTTCCAATCATACAGAGCTCTTCCATGGATCAGTGACCTAACGGGCAACACATTCCCTGCACTGCTCTTGCTGATTCGCTCTGAGGCTGCTAGGGCTAGGTGGAGTGGCAAGAGAGGCAGCAGAGAGCCAACACTTTCCTTCCCCAGGTTCCAGTCACATGAATTGAACTCTGTAGTTAGAAACCTGGTAGGGAAATGGTCAGCTTCCTGCAACCAGCACTGCCATAGTGCAAGCAAATGTCATGTGTTTTTTGGCCTACAGGTATCCCCCAGTTTAAGAACGAGTTCCATTCCCAAGGTCTGTCCTTAAGTCGAATTTGTATGTAAGCCGGAACAGTATTTCTGTATAATATTGTATAAGTAGTATTGTGTAATTAACTCGAACCATTGTGTATTTAACTTGAATAATTGTGTATTTAACTCAAATTTTGCTACTACAATAGGCTCTATTCTTAACTATGGGTCATCCTTAAACCAGACATTCTTAACCCAGGGATTACCTGTACTTTTAAGCTGACAGTGGTGGTGGTGGGGGAGTTAACTGCAAGGTGAAGTTGGAGAGCTCTTTCCCACTTTACCTCACAACCACTGCCCATTAGCTGGGGGCGGGGGGGTTGCCTTTAAACATGGATTTATTGCTATTCCAGAATAGCATTATTTCAGAGTAGCTCTAAACCCATGTTCAAAACGAATCTGTGTATCAGCTGATAGGCCAGTCCCCCTTGATCGTACTTATATGAGATGGTTAAACCACCAGTCTTGTCATCGATAAAAAATTATCTCTTCCTCAATCCCAGCCTCACTCCACATTAAAGAAAGTGATTGATGGATGCTCCACCCCACCCCAAGCTGGCAACATTTTGACGGGAGGGGAAATGAAGCCAAAGGACTCTGCCAATTATTTTCTTTAACTTGTCCTAGTCAAAACTAAAGGGCAGCACTACATGTTAGCCTCCTTATTGAGGCAGAATAGGGCTCGACAGTGAGGAAAGCACAACTGATGCCTGCATGCTTAACTACCAATTCAAGGACAGGAAAACGCACATGAATGTGGCTATGCGGAATTGCCCTTAAACTCGGTTAAATAACTGCAACATCATTAGAGAAATAAAATGGAGTTTTCACCTATTGTCCTGAAGTTAAACTTAGTCATTTAGGAGCAAGTATTGCAAAAGTAAAAATACTAAAATTTGCATTAATAATCAAGTCTATGCCTCACTGAACATTCATACACTGAGCGTAGTATCAGTCCCGTTGGCCACAGTTCATGTTGCCTAGTACTCTGTAGCTGTGAACTAGAGGGGAGCAGGTAAGTGTTTTATGAAGACCCTGGACTTTGACCAGAAGTCTGACCTATTGGACACTGCAGATGCATCATTAGGGGAGAAAGAGAGAGAGGCAGGGAGGGAGAGAGAGTACAGCCGTTAAGTATCTGGTGGTATACAAAATTCAGAAGAGTGAAAATCAGGTGTTCTCCCATTTTAAATGGTGTTATGGGTGACATGGTGAGCCTATTAATAATGAGTGTGAATATAGAACAAAGGAATGAAAGTAATTCAAAATTAAGTGGCATTACTGAGGATCTACAGTGAAGTTTAATAGACACCTGGATCAAGGCTGAAAAAGTAAGTATTTGGTGCCCTCATGTGGTCAGAAGATTACTGGTACAACTGGATTATTCCTGGAATAACATCACTTTGCTCAGGCTTCAAGAGTGAGGTACCTATTCCTCTCCTGATATTGGAGTATGGCTCCCAGAGCCCCAGTCAGTATATCCAGTTGAAACATCTGGAAAGCTGTAGGTCCTCTTCATGGGCCACAGGACAAATTGTTGTTCCAGTGTTGGATTTGAAAACAGGTTAAAAACTTTTGTTTCTACCATGACTACCAGATCTGGGCAACAATCCAGAGTTACAGGTTTATTTGCTGCCATCTAATGGTCATCTGGATTTTGGCAGCCCAGATCTAGTAGCCCAATTTGATAGAAAAGTTAGTAATAAGCCATTTCTCTTTACTCATTGGAGGAATCCTCCAAGGACAAAGTAAAAAACCAGGGGATCCGCTAACCCAGGATTCTCAGGGAAGGCAGCTCAAAGCCCAGCCTAGAGGCTGATGTCCTGCTAAGCTCCTGAGAATGCAGTGGCTGAACATTCAAAGACATCAGGAATGCTCAGTTACAATAAAAGTCTCCTTGGGAGTAAAAGAACTACTTGGCTGCACATTCCTAGTCCTTTTCCATCACAATAGCCATCTTAGATGACAAACTGGACTGCAAATTAGCTAATAGGGCTGTGCACACCTAAAATGATTCAGAAGAAACACTGTGGATCTCAAGTAAGCACAGCATTTCCCATGTAAGCAACATTTTTCAGGCCTCCATCCTAGCCTGGAAAAAAAATCCCTCAGTGCTTTAAGAATTACATTAGTAGACTGAATTCCATCAAAGCTGATACTAACTTATAGAGGAAACTTTGAACACAGCATCCAACACTGCGGCCACACAGTTTTCTTCCACAGCTAATAGGCCCTTTAAGGGGAGATTTTGTTTATTATAGCCATCTCATAGCAGGACTTAATGTGAAAAATCCATTAAGATGCAAGAACAATTAAAAGCAGAAAAACAAGTAGAAAACCCTTTTTTGAGAACTCCAGAACAGAAGTTGTTTAAAGTTGGGGTATCACAGAAAAGGTGAAAATACAGCTGTACTTCAGTATTGATTAGAGTGTCAATTAAATAAAACAAAGCAAAGCTGCTGCTTGATTAAAAAAAATTAAAATGCAGCTTTGTATAATGTGTAGCTTGCTCTGGACTTGATTCCATTATCAGTACACTTTGGGCCAGTTCCTACAACCTCTGTTTAGACTAAGAATTGATATCTGATACATTTTATAGCTTTTATCAGACCTGATCTGAATTTGAGTAGCCTTTGTTAAATACTGCTAAATGATTCGTAACAGCCCATGCTGCTCTATATGTTTAGCATAAAATTGCTAAACCATTCTGGGCCTCAACCAGCAGTTCATAAGAAGGTATATAATCTTCTTTCCTAGAGCAACTACATTGCTTTTTATAATGAATTTTAACAAGTGAGTCAATTGCTCTGCAATGGATAATTCAAAAAGCTCAGGCCTCTCTTCAGGAAATCCATTTTATTTCTTAAGACTTCCGAAACTATAGGGTAAATAGAAATCAACATTCCTTGTGATCATAGCTTCAGGCCCTGCACAGCTGAGTACATAACTACTTACATGGAATACAATCCAAATCCATTTAAAATGATGTTTATATCATTGGCTTCCAGCCTCTGAGCCCAATGGTGAACAGATTAATCCTTCATGCCACTCGAAAAGCTGGGATGCTGGTCTCTCAAGTGATATGAATATTATTTGTCCCACTTTGATTACTGATCACTCAGCATCATGCCAGAAACCACACAGGAAAAATATGATAGTACTGGTTAATTATTTTTTTTTCAGGCAGGTATCTTTGATATTTTGCAAACTATCTCTCCAAAGTGAAGTGCGAGGTAATAACAGGTAACTAATTTATTAACAGATTTTTAAGTGAGTTTCAATTTATTATAGAGAATTATCTTTGGAAAATTTAGAGGAGTTTTGATTAAACTTAAATATGAATCACACAGGATATGTGCTACATGTTTTTGCTTTCATCCAATTCACATCAGCCCAACAACCCATTTTCTGTTATGTAATCATTAAGACCCCTTCATGGATCACTGCCTTGTCGTGGCGAAGGGGCTTGCGTAACTCAGTGAAGCCATTAGCTATACCGTGCAGGGCCACCCAAGATGGACAGGTCATGACAGAGAGTTCTGACAAAATGTGGTCCACTGGAGAAGGAAATGGCAACCCATTCCAGTATCCTTGCCAAGAAAACCCCATGGACAATGTTAAAAGGCTAAAAGATATGACGCTGGAAGATGAGCCCCTCAGGTCGGAAGGTGTCCAATATGCTACTGGGGAAGAGCGGAGGGCAATTCCAAGTAGCTCCAGAAAGAGTGAAGCAGCTGGGCCAAAGCCGAAAGGACGTTGAGCTGTGGATGTATCTGGAAGCGAAAAGAAGGTCCGATGCTGTAAAGAACAATATTGTATAGGTACCTGGAATGTAAGATCTATGAACCAAGGCAGGCTGGATGTGGTCAAACATGAGATGACAAGATTGAACATCGACATCTTGGGAATCAGCGAACTGAAATGGACGGGAATGGGTGAATTTAATTTGGGTGAACATTATATCTACTACTGTGGGCAAGAAACCCTTAGAAGAAATGGAGTTGCACTCATAGTCAATAAGAGAGTGGGAAAGGCAGTAATGGAGTACAACCTCAAAAACGACAGAATGATCTCAGTGTGTATCCAAGGCAAACCATTCAATATCACAGTCATCCAAGTCTATGCCCCAACCACTGATGCTGAAGAAGCTGAAGTTGACCGCTTCTATGAAGACCTACAACACCTTCTAGAACTAGCACCAAAAAAAGATGTCCTTTTCATCATAGTGGATTGGAATGCTAAAGTAGGAAGTCAAGGAGTAATCGGAATAACAGGCAAGTTTGGCCTTGGAGTACAAAATGAAGCAGGGCAAAGGCTAATAGAGTTCTGTCAAGAGAACAAGCTAGTCATAGCAAACACTCTTTTCCAACAACACAAGAGATGACTCTACACATGGACATCACCAGATGGTCAATACCGAAACCAGATTGATTATATACTTTGCAGCCAAAGATAGAGAAGCTCTATACAGACAGCAAAAACAAGACCAGGAGCTGACTGTGGCTCAGATCATGAACTTCTTACTGCAAAATTTAGGCTTAAATTGAAGAATGTAGGGAAAACCACTAGACCACTCAGGTATGACTTAGATCATATTCCTTGTGAGTACACAGTGAAGGTGATGAATAGATTTAGAGGATTAGATTTGGTAGACAGAGTGCCTGAGGAACTATGGACGGAGGTCCGTAACATTGTACAGGAGGCAGCAACTGAAACCATCCCAAAGAAAAAGAAATGCAAGAAAGCAAAATGGCTGTCTGATGAGGCTTTACAAATAGCTGTGGAAAGAAGGAATGCGAAAAGCAAGGGTGAAAGGGAAAGATATAAGCAACTGAATGCAGATTTCCAGAGAATAGCAAGGAGAGATAAGAAGGCCTTCTTAAATGAACAATGCAAAGAAATCAAGGAAAACAATAGAATGGGGAAGACTAGAGATCTCTACAAGAAAATTGGAGATATGAAAGGAACATTTAGTGCAAAGATGGGCATGATAAAGGACAAAAAAGGCAGGGACCTAACAGAAGCAGAAGAGATTAAGAAGAGGTGGCAAGAATACACAGAAGAACTATATAAGAAAGATCTTAATGTCCCTGATGTCCACGCTGGTGTGATCACTGACCTTGAGCCAGACATCCTAGAGAGTGAAGTCAAGTGGGCCTTAGGAACCATTGCTAACAACAAAGCTAGTGGAGATGACAGTATTCCAGCTGAGTTATTTAAAATACTAAAAGACGATGGTGTTAAAGTGCTGCACTCAATATGCCAGCAAGTTTGGAAAACGCAACAGAGGCCACGGGATTGGAAAAGGTCAGTTTATGTTCCAATTCCAAAGAAGGGCAATGCCAAAGAATGCTCAAACTATCGCACAATTGCACTCATTTCACATGCTAGCAAGGTTATGCTCAAAATCCTACAAGCTAGGCTTCAGCAATACATGAATCGAGAACTACCGGATGTACAAGCTGGGTTTCAAAGAGGCAGAGGAACTAGAGATCAAATCACCAACATTCGCTGGATCATGGAGAAAGCACGAGAGTTCCAGAAAAATATCTACTTCTACTTCATTGACTATGCAAAAGCCTTTGATTGTGTGGATCACGACAAACTGTGGCAAATTCTTAAAGAGATGGGAGTACCAGACCACCTTACCTGTCTCCTGAGAAATCTGTATGCGGGCCAAGAAGCAACAGTTAGAACCGGTCATGGAACAACCGATTGGTTCAAAATAGGGAAAGGTGTACGACAAGGCTGTATACTGTCACCCTGCTTATTTAACCTATATGCAGAGTACATCATGAGAAATGCCAGGCTGGAAGAATCACAAGCCGGAATTAAGATTGCAGGGAGAATCATCAACAACCTCAGATATGCAGACGATACCACCCTAATGGCAGAAAGTGAAGAAGAACTAAAGAACCTCTTGATGAGGGTGAAAGAGAAGAGTGCGAAAGCTGGCTTGAAACTCAACATTAAAAAAACTAAGATCATGGCATCTGGCCCCATCAATTTCTGGCAAATAGAAGGGATAGAAATGGAAGCAGTAACAGACTTCATTTATTTGGGCTCCAAGATCACCGCAGACGGAGACTGCAGCCATGAAATTAAAAGACGCTTGCTCCTTGGGAGGAAAGCTATGGCAAGCCTAGATAGCATATTAAAAAGCAGAGATGTCACCTTGCTGTCAAAGATCCGCATAGTCAAAGCTATGGTTTTTCCGGTAGTAATGTATGGCTGTGAGAGCTGGACCATAAAGAAGGCTGAGCGCCGAAGAATTGATGCCTTTGAACTGTGGTGCTGGAGAAGACTCTTGAGAGTCCCCTGGACTGCTAGGAGGTCAAACCAGTCAATCTTAAAGGAAATCAACCCTGATTGCTCATTGGAAGGATCGATAATGAAGCTCAAGCTCAGATACTTTGGTCACCTAATGCGAAGAGAGATCTCTTTGGAGAAGACCCTGATGCTGGGAAAGATTGAAGGCAACAGAAGAAGAGGACGGCAGAGGATGAGATGGTTAGATAGCATCACTGAGGCAATGAGCATGAAACTGAGCAAACTCAGGGAGGCAGTGAAGGACAGGAAGGCCTGGCACAATATGGTTCATGGGGTCACAAAGAGTCGGACACGACTTAACGACTAAACAACAACAACAACAATCATTAAGAAATTAGTTTAAAATGAATTTTTTTATATATAATGCTGCAATCATTCTTTGAATGCTATATACAGATCTGATCACCACACCTCAAAAAATAAATAAATCTGAATCTAGAAAAGGGAAATAAAAGGGCAATCTATTGGGTTCAAGCACCTTTCTTGTGAAAGGTTACAACGTTTCCATTCCTTAGCATGGGGAAGAATATAAGTAAGGGAAACATGATAGAGGTCTATAAAATTATTCATAGTGTAAGGAAATGGACAGGAGGTTTTTCTCCCTATTTGATAATGCTAGAACCTAGTATCATTCAATAAAGTTAAGAAAACATTTAAATGGATTACTGCATCATGAGAGATATTTCTAACTAACTGCAAGCAGTCTGTATACAGGCCATCTTTCTACATATTGCAATACTTCCAATGGGGTGGGACTGGCTCCTCCAGAATCCTGATATGTAGGTTAGTTGAATTAGATGGATTCTCCTGAACGGAGTATCAAACTCTGCCAATTGTTCCAGCATAGTGTTGGGAGGTGAGTGCGCCTCTGCTTTTCTTGTGGAGTGCTGTCCTTGGTACTGAAATCTTTAGGCTACCACTTTCTCTCCTTTAGCAATTCTCCAGAGTTCTGAACTTCTGTGTCTCAGATTTGCATTTTTGTAGTACATCTTCCTTCTTGAGCCAGTGCGGCCTTTGATAATGCAAGCCCTGATAGACCAGAATATCAAGTTGTGGAAACTTCTTGTAGGAGAGAGGCAACCAAAGCCTTTTACTTGCCATAATTCTTAACACAAACCAGTGTTTCTCAGCCTTGGCAACTTTAAGATGTGTGGACTTCAACTCCCAGAATTTCCTAGCCAGCATGATGGCTGGAAAGTTCTGGGAGTTGAAGTCCACACATTTTAAAGTTACCAAGGTTGGGAAATACTGACTTAAACAATTCAATCCTATGCAAGTGTAATAAAAAGTAATCCTCTTACAATTCTTTTTTCTCTGTTTTTCTTTCTTTCTTTCTTTCTTTCTTTCTTTCTTTCTTTCTTTCTTTCTTTCTTTCTTTTTCTCTTCCTTCCTTTCTTTCTTTCTTTCTTCCTTTCTTTCTTTCTTCTTGTTCATTTTCTGTTTAAAAAAGATTAATAAGTGATTTTTTAAAAGTAATCCTCTACTCTCAGATAAAAAACATGATGATGATGATGATGATGATGATGATGATGATGATGATGATGATGATGATAGAGTTGGAGGAAGAACAGGAGGAAGAGCCACCCAATACCTTTGGGGGGGGAGGGTCATAGGAGTGGAGAACTAAGGATTCCACAACTAATAACAATCCTGCTTTATACATGGAAGAATAATATTTCAGTATTCCATGCTACTCCAGTAACAAAGCACTTTTAGCCAACTTCCAGAGACTTCAACATATATGCACAGAGACAGAATGGAGAGCCACAGCCAGTGGGATTAAAACTATTCTAGGCTGTGTTAGAGGGAAAACAGAATAGTCCATTTTATGGATTTGTTGTTTCCATACAGTAATAATATTCTAGAAATCCTGACAACTCTAATTTACCACACAACAGAAATCTGTTTTCCCTGGAGCACATGAGTCAACGGTTTAGACCAGGCAGACATATAAAGGTCTTGCTTATTTGCACTTCTCTCTCCATAGAAGGGTGGGATGAATTCTTCAGTTTACAAATACTTTACCTAGAACTGACTCTGAGCTGTTATGTAAAGTGATGGAATCTTTCCCTTCATTTTGCTTTGGTGAGCAGGGAAATACATTGCACAACTATATCACTGGCCATGCTTTATTTGTCCATGATAAGTAAAATCAATATCTTCAGACTGATTAAATATATTTGCAATCCTCTGCTCCTTGGATGTAGCTTGGGACATGCTGTCTAGTATTCCAGGAAGATGGTGTTCCATGGAGGGGGACAAAAATAATCAATGGCTATAACCTTCATTGCCTTTAGCAGAATGAAATGCTTATTTGCATGTTACATTTTTAAATTTCATTAGGTAGAATTTTTTTTTAATGATCTTGTGAATATATTCTGGGCTGAAGGATTAATTAGCTTCCCTTGGGAATGTTTGCATTGAGCTTCCACATTCCTCATCATTTATCACATTCAGATCCAATATTTATCACCCAGAACAATGAATAGCTGGACCCTGCATTCCCTATTGCATTCCTCTTATTTTATATCTATAGTAATTATATTCTGTGTCAATCCTAGGGGGAAATACATTTTTAAATATAAGAAGTTTCTGATTAGCCATAAAACATAATACTCAGGTCAGAGACTGAAGTGTAGCATCTAAAATTTCAAACACCTGAATTGCTCTAGCAGTTAGGTGACTGTATGTTTCCAAACAGAAAATAAAAAACATAGAAAATCAAGTTAAAATGGTTGCTGTGATTTACCTGCAGGTAGAAATGATACTGCTCAGAAGTCTTTTTTTTAAGTGAAATGCTACAGTTATCATGAATATATAACAAGAGGGTAAAATAACGACTAGATTGGAAACAGAGACAGAAACAGAGACAATTCCAGCATTAACTAGGACTTTTTCTACCCCCCCCCAAAAAAACCCCATAAATATTATATAACAAGAAGGATCTGAACCATGATATGCACAAACCTGATGAATGCTAGATTGGCACCTCAGCTAACTGCTAGAGGTCCATCATACTAGAAGATCAATACAAGTAACAAAGCAGGATCATAGATAAAAATAAAAAAAATCAATCTCTCCTCTTCACTTGCCATGGTTCTGGTAATTATTATGCTACATTCAGGAAGGATTTCTGAATAATAACCAAAGCTGGCCTTCAGAATTACATTTGGAGGCATCTCTTCAGACTACTCCCACTTTCTGCTGAGGTGCTGAAAAAATATGCCACCTGGAAGCATTGTAATGCTAATTGGATTTGGGCAGGTATGGTTCAGAAAATCCTGTGGTTTGAGAGTCTACTCTTGTAGTAGAAGGAATTTTTGAAGGCCACCATAGAGTCAACTACCAGAAACTTTGATGTGTCCACAAAGGGGACAATTAATGAAATATAATTGTTTAAAGGCCACCTATACTTATTCTGTCACCTTGCCTGCAGCCATAGCTAAATACCTGATTTACTATCTCAGAGGTATGTTGTTCTTTTTTTCCTCTCTTTTTCTGTGTCTTCAAGTTAGTGTTGACTCCTGGCAACTGCCTGGACAAGCCCCTGAAGTTGTCTTGGCAAGATTTCAGAAGTGGTTTGCCATTGCTTTCTTCTTCCTAGGGCTAAGAGGGAGTGACTGGCCCAAGGTCACCCAGCTGACTTCAGGCCTAAGCCAGGACTAGAACTCATGGTCTCTCAGTTTCCAGCCTGGTGCCTTAACCACTACATCAAACTGGCTCTCATTTTTGGTCATACAGGTTACATATAGGTATAGGTAAATGGAATGTGAAATAACATTTCTTTTGGTGCTGCTCCAGTTACAGAGGAATTTTAGAACTGCAGCATTATAGATCTGGAACCATGCCTATCATCCAATCCGGCTGGCAGCTTAGTAAAGAATTTTGCAACTATAAAATCCCTGACAATACAATAGCCATCAAGCCTCTGTTGAAATGCATTCAGCAAAGGAGAACCCACAATTCCCATGGCAGTTTATCTTACTGTTTGGGTTTGTATATTTCACAAAGCTATGGTTTTTCATCATAGTTTATTGAATAAAATTAGTTAGCTTCACTGGAGAGGATGAGCCACAAACTGTGGTTTATAAAACATAATTCTGGGTCACACAAGTTAAGGCTGAAACCAACATATATAATATATAAACCAGCCTCTGTCAAACAAATGCCCCCAAGGTTAGCCAAACTACTTTCTATCTCCTTGCAATGTGCAGCAGGCACTGTACGCATTGTCTGGCATGATAATTGAATAACGCTCACCTAATCACAATGGCATATTTCCCTGCAATTCAGTTTATCAAAAATACAGAAAAAAACAACAGTGATTCATCAATTATTATACAGAATATCAGCACAGTGGAAGAAGCCAGTCTTTCCTCAAACTAGCACCCCTTTGATGTGTTAGAATTGCAACTTCGAGTATCCCAGCCAACATGGCCCCTAAGTTTTACCATGTCTCTGCAAAGTTCAGTGTCATTGTCTTTGCACTATCTGCTGTAGTCACCTTCCTCTTATCAATTTCTGCTAATTAAAAGATCAGGAGATCTGAAAGGTCACCCTGAGGGACAGGTTGTTACCAACAAGTACAGTGCTTAGAAAAAGAGTTTAGATCTTTCTTAGGTGCACAAACCACACCTCCACCTGAAATACAAATGAGTTATATTTGTTCAATATATCATGATTGGCATTGAAATAAACAGATTTTTATATCAAGTTTAGGTTTAAAAATGCAAATATACAAACTATATGCTTTGCACTGAGTCTAATCCATCTCTAACCTGTTTAGTCAAGTGTTGTTTTCATAGAGGTCACCCTAGAAGCTAAATACTATAATAGCCCTCTGGAGACTCAGAGCAGACATTTGTAGCAAACTTGTGGCATTTTCTGATCTGCCCAAAACATTATATTTTCTGTAGGCTTTTTCTTGTTTAATGTATTTGTAACTGCGGTGTACCATGATCTGAACAACTCTGTGCTGCCTTTCCAGCAATCAAAGTAAAAAAGTTGAAATAATTTCTATGGTGCCAACCTCTGGCCATATATTGTATAGGCCTGTGGCTAGGATCCAACCCATTTTTACTTCCTTGGGAGATAGACAAAACTCACAAGAGATAAACAAAATCAAACATTATTTAGAAGAAAAAAGTAAAAACTATGCTTAAAAACATTATTTCAACTTTTTTACTTTGACTGCTGGAAAGGCGGCACAGATTGTTGAGAGCCCTCTCTCTCATTCACATGGGATGAATAGTGAACACAAGGTGGGGTGCTTCTGGAAGCTAGAAGGTGGCAGTGAAACTACCAAATTGCTACTCTAAGGCAGAAGACTCAGAAGGCTTCTTGGAGGAGAAGTTTGAGATTACCAGCTTTCCACAGGCTCAGCTGTTTGCTACAATGGCATATCTTTATTGCTCTGCATAAAAAAGGAAAAGCAGGGACTCCAAGGAGAGAGTTTCATGTTGATTGAGCTTGTATAAATATACTCCAGTGTTTGTGGAAGGGAGAGAATGCCTGACAGTTGGCAAACACCTTCCCTCTATTCCCTCTAAGCCTTTTCCAGGTATAAGGACATATCAGCTGCCTATAAAACAGCAGCATTTTCACACTCTAAGTGTGGAGAAGGATGGCAGAATTGTATGTGTTTTGGGTCGACCAACAAAGCAGAGAGAAGACAGGTTTGCTGCAGAACCCAAGAGAGAAAAGGAACAGAGCCTACCAAAGATAAAGCTCATCTCTTCTGAGGGAACTATTGGGTGACTGAACAGAGCGAGAGCTCAAAGGAAGCTGCAGCTGAGCTGAAATTTCTGCTGAGTGAGAATCCCTAGGAAGCAGCTGCTGGAAGCCTGGGGAAGTGTGTGTTGTGTTGTTCCTTTGTTTCTGCTGCCCTTCCCTCTCAAACAATGATAAAAGCTCTTCCAAACAGGAAGAGGGACATAAAGAAGGCTGAGAGTGCCAAAAAGGCTCAGGTGCTCCGTCTACTGGCCAGTCATGGGATGGCAGAGACTTTAATAAAGTACAACAAGGCAAGACAATGTACAAAGCAGACAACGAATCAGATTCCTTGAATCAAGGAAAAGCGCCAGCCTACCTCAGGAGGACAGTAGAGTTAGGAAAGGTACAGAGTGGAAGTTAATGTTAGAGCGAGGGAGAGATACAGTGAAAGCAATAGTTATATGAGAGTAAGTAGAAGGGAAGTAGGGCAGAAGTAAGATATTAGTAATATAGCATGTGTAATAGATTGACATAAGCCTAAGTAGTGTAGCTGATTAGGAGTACAGCATAGGAGTATAGCATACAGTATGTAATATAACAGTATAGGTAGTCCTTGCTTAACAGCCACAGTTGGGAATGGCAACTCTGTTGCTAAGTGATGCGGTTGTTAAGCAAGACATCATGTGACCACGACTTGCAATTTTACTGCTGGGTTCTCCATTGACTCTACTTATCAGAAGCTGGCTGTGAAGTGGGCAAATGGCGATCATGTGACCATGGGACTCTGTGACGCTCATAAACACCCGCCAGTTGCAAAGCAACCAAATTGTGATCATGTGACTGCAGGGATGCTGCAACAGTTGTAAGTGCGAGAACTGGTTGTAAAGTTACTTTTTCAGTGCCATTGTAACTTTGAACAGTTGCTAAACAGGGCAGTCATTAAGGACTACCTGTATAGGACATTGGGTTAGACAGAGATAAGGAACCTAATTACGTTTTATTTGTATATGTTTGTATTTGTAGTTCCTTTGTAATTCTGTGTAATACCAGTTGCGAACAACACCTTGTTATATATAGTAAACATAACAGAGAAAAAAGAAAAGCACTTTCTGTGTCCAGTACTTGTTGGAACTTTACAGAATCTAAGGTCAGCTTGATTGAAGGTAGAAAAAAAGAACCTCCTACGGTGTTAATCTCTCCAAGAACACAAACTTCTGGGAGATGATCCTTGGACAATTTCCTACTGTGGGAGCTAAACTGAGAACTAGAGTATCTCAGAGAAGAAATGTTAATTACATCACTAACCAATGGACACAGCTGCCTTTTAGCACCAATCCTGATGAACCCAAAGCTAAAAGACCTTTAAGGCCTGGAAAAGATAGGAAGAAGAAATCCAGAATTTAAATCACAGAAGGTAAAAGAAGGGTCTGGACGCTTGTGATGATGGATTAAAATCCGCTGATGAATGTGGCTTCAACTTGATTGGAATAAAGAACGTAATCTTGTTCTGCCAGTTTCCTGCCAAGTGTGAATCATGGAGCCTGATGCCTATCATCCTCAGTAGAAAATGTGTACAGTAGTAATTGTTTTAGGTAAACTGAAGATGGATAGCAGAGCTAAGAACTGGTTGGGTCAATAATGTATGTTACTATTTCTGAAATTATTCCAAATATTTAAACCAGAAATACTAAGATACTGGAGAAGCCCACCACTATATGTGTATATTGTATGTATAACATTATGTGTATATAAACCACCCAAGAAGAACTGCAGTCAGAATCAGTTGCAGTAACCTATAAGCCTTGTAAAAAGAGATAAATACATAAACACATAAGCTCTTTCTTTAATTTTGCTGATGTTGCCTGTAACACGTGACAACTCATCCAAATTGTTATTCATAACTTTTCCAGATGATCCTGTGCCGTGGATCATCAATGTTAACAATAACAACCCGTTGCATACATAGTGGGAAATTAAGAGTAGATTTTAGTACAAAATGACAGTCTAATTTTGGTACCAAACAGCATTTCTTGGGCTCACAGGTACCTCATTCTTCAATGAAATTTCTAAGCATACACTTGTTCTCTAGATCTTGCACCTGCACAGAGACATGTGTGCACACACAGAGAGAAATGCACGCATCACTATTTTACAGCTCTGGCTGGGATTCTAATTAAAAAACTCATATATTTCCCATGAATAAGAAATCTGTCCATCCCTGGTTGGCTGTGTTTTTTTAATTTGTTGTTGTTATCTCTTTTTCTCTTTTTATGGAACATGGGCATCCTATTTTGGGTTCTCATAGCATGACCTTGATGAATGATGATATTAATGGTACTAACTCATTTAAACTTTTGCTGAACTGCAACTATTGCATAACTATTAAATTGTTACTATTCCATATTATAATAATATTTATTGTATTTCAATCATCTATTCAGTCAGTCATCTTAAGGAACTGTGTCAAAATTCCTCAATGATATAAATTTAAAATATCCTGGTGGGCCAAAACCAAATGATTTTTTCACAAATAACATCATATAGGAACTGTGATATGTATTAATAATCCCATATAATCTCTATTTTATTGGATATATTTGTGATTACAAATACAGCAAGTCAGAGCAAATCATGGATTACTAACAACTATAAACACCTGTGGGATTTGCATAAATAATATGTAAGGCATTTATATAATACATGATTGACTAGATCAGTGTTTCTCAACCTTGGTAGCAGAGGTGTGGACTTCAACTCTAGAAGTCCACACTTCTAAAAGCTGCCAAGTTTGAGAAACACTGGACTAGATCAATTTTTTTTTTTTTTGATAAGCCAAGGCCAAATCTTGTGTGTCTCATTAGGAGCTACATTCCAAAAAGTAGTTGGTGCCAGGATAAAGAGTAAATTTGATTCAAGTGAAGTTTAAAGTTCCATCAAATGGATTAAATATGATTACTCAAATGTATTCAATAATTTTCCCCATTTGTCTCATTCAGAATCAGAATGCCGCAGCAGCACCTTGGGAGCGGCACCTCAGGCCTTGTTCTCTCCTGCCCCAGGTTTTCAGGCAGGAAATAAATGACATCCTTGTGGGGTTCCTGTTCTTCTACTCCTTTTCCAGCTTGTGAAAACCAAGAGCTTGTTATTGAACAGGGAGAGGGAATGAATTAACCTAACCGCTTCTCCACACAGCAATTAGCAAATGAAATCAAAACAAGGGAAATGTCCTCCATTTATCTCCGCTTGCCAAAGAGACCTGACTGCCATATAATCCACAGCAATTAGCCAAATAATAGGGCAGTAGATTTATCATGATGCAGGAATTAGGGAAAAGACAATTAATGTGCTGTACAGAAATGTACATTGCAAAGTTGCAGGAGAAAGAAGAAAAATTTAGCAGAGTGATCCTTCTGCACTCTTTGCTATGTACGAAGCATATATGGAAAGAAGGGAAAATGTTGGCATGCGCTACATTTCAGCCTGGTGGGATGAATTTTATTGTTGCTGAATTCTTTTGTTTTGTTTCTCAAATCCCAAACTCCATCAACCAGACTTAGCCCTGTACATTACAAAACTCACTGTCCAGAAGTTTCTTCTGAATTGCAGAACCAAAATAAATCATGGTCTTTCTATAATTGGTTATCATGGCTTTCTTTTTTTGAGTTCAGCGGATTAATGGTGAAGGGAAAGGGGTCCTTCTGTTGCCACTATCATGACAGAAGACCCAGAAATCCTTCCGCAGAGATTTTTTGCCCATTTTCTGCTCACAACTGAACGATGGGCTCAAGCCCCCTCCAATATCCTAACTGTTTTTAGTGCCTGCATGACATTGGGACAATAGCTTTTAAATATTTTCATTTTGTTTTCTGGGCTACTCATTAATGTATTTTCACTACTTTCCTATTTCATCACTTTTATCACTTCGCTGTTTTTAATGCTTAAAACAAAAATTTAATCTGCCCAGTGCATTCCACTTACTGCAGATTTTTTTTTTTAAGAAAAGCAAAATAAATCATGCAAGACTACAGAGGGGTGCACTTGCTGGCAAAAACAAGCAGCAAGGAATGGGTATTAAAACTTGCTACCAGCTGCTAAATTATGTGCTGCAAAGGGCCACCAGCTGGCTTAAAACTTTTTCCCAAGTATGCCTTGGGTACAAAAAGGTAAAAGTCATGGTCCTCCAGAAGGACTCTTGTGAGTTGGGGGAGCGGGACTGACTATAAGCCTACCCAGAGGAGCCCAGGTCTAGCTTTGGTATCTTGATAGAATTAACTTCCTCTGTCCTTTTCTTCCCAGTTCAGACCTTTGAGTCTGCTACTGATTGTAGACCTGAATTGTGGACAAGGCTTTGATTGTGGTTTTGTATACAGTTCAACTGTAAGTTCTTTGTGTTGATTTTGACCCAAAGTATCTGACCATGATTTTTGTCTTCCTGTATGACTCCTAGATAGAATAGCGAAACACTGCAGAGAAAGAACGGCCTTGTACAAGGTAACCTGTTGTTTCACAGCAGTTAAGCAAACCTGTGCCTAGCTAGACTGCCCAACTTCCCTACAATGGGAATCCTAGCCCCAAACTCTCTATTTCATCAAATGTGGGGTTATGTTAATTTTAACAGCAATAATTAGATTGTGCTATAATAAGCCATCCTGTGCTTAATTCCTAAATTCACATTACAAGTGCCAAGGCTGTAAGTCTGCACTTATACTACTAAATGAATTTTGACTTTCAAGATGTTCTTGAACTACAATTCACAGCAGCCTCGGTCTATATAGCCTGTGGGTTAGGATGCTGGTAGTTTTGGTTCAGGAGTATCTGGAGGTCTTAAAGTTTCCTCATCCCCAGTGGGAGGGATGATATTCTCCTAAGCAAAGATATCCTAGAACAGGGCTGTTGGGGGGGGGTGTCAACAGCCCTGTTCTAAAAAAGTCAAGATAATAGCCATGACCACATGATTAGAATTCCACTTCCTGTTCGTTTGTCACTTGTGCACTGCCTGTCAAAAGGGGCAGGACTCCTGTTTTGCATTTGTGGGCACCATCTTGACTTTTTTGGACCCACCTTATGGATGCTGTGCCCTAGAATTTGCTTCCCCTGGACTGTGTCTCCATTTTATAAGAAGAGTCAGCTACGTCCTCATCATTCATCTACTACAACCATTGTGTGGAAATGATTCTAGGAAGAAAAAAAATAAAAGGTAGGCAATGACGATAGCAAAGCCAGAGTTTAATCAAGACAGATTATAAGTATTTGAATGACTCAGATACCTGCTCATGTTTCAGATAGATTATTCCTTCCCCCAACTTCCGTAGGGCCACTGAAATACCACTGACAATCCTCTGGGAAGAATGTTAATGATCTGTAATATACTGATAATGTTTATTGTATTTTAAAATTTTATTTTGGAGTTATTTGTAATAGCATATAAGTTCAGAGATGCTAGCCCACATGCCCCATTCTGTCTAGGAACCCTGGTCCCATATCAACTGAGAGTTGGGGATTACGATAATGTAAGCAATAACATGGTTGGGGGTTTCAGGCCTTAATGTGATGTGAATTAACATAGCTTACCAACTGAAACTGTGGCTTAGCACAATGAGCAAACAGGGATGAATAGTCAGATTGTGGCATACTGGTTTGCAGAATTGCCTGTTTCTAACACTATACATGTCATATACCAAACTAGGACTGCTTAAAAAGAAGAGAAAATAAACCTTGAAACTGATCAAACAAGTCAGGACTGATGATTCAACAAATCATGGCTAAAATTAATGTGATGTGTGAACGCAACCATATTTTGATGTTGAGGTTATTCAGTGGTGATAAGAAAACATCCAGTATATCTTCTTCTTTATATATCCAGATTACTTCTCATATAATGCCCTGTGCTGGCACTGGAAATGCATTCTAGTTACAGTGATAAGCCCTCAAGCATCCTTTCAAATTATGCAGAACAAACTGTTTGAGCCCCTTAATCTTATTTAGGATCTAAGAATTGGCACAGAATGAATGCTCCTTAGTTTTCTTTTATATAATTGAAACATTTAATGGTTTCATACATTTATGGACTTATGTTTTATCATAAATATTTCAGTACTACAACGCTCTAAGAGGCTGTTAGACGAATTCTAAAAATCCAAATAGCCATTATGAATGATAGCCCACGCTTCAAGGACACTCGGATTTGATCTCTTTGTATAAAAGAAAAGGTACAGGATTGTTTATCATACATCTTATTTTTTAAATATCTGTATGGTTTTTTAAACTATTAAGGAAGATGCAGTGCTCTAATGGTGGAGCTCCAAAGGGGAGGAGATATATTAGGAGAAAGGGAAGGAACAAGGAGGAGAGCTGTGTTAAAATAGCAATAACATGGCTTGGGAAGGATGGTGAGATAGATGTATGTCATAAAATTTATAATATTGCTGGCATCAGATCAATAAAGGAAGGGTATGAACAATTGGCCCAAAGCAATTTGCTCAGAATAGACAGGCCATGGTGTGTGTGTGGGGGGGGGGGGGGGGGAGTCCAGGAACTCAGTGATGCATAATTAATGTTCAGATATTCCTTTGTTTTGCATCAGTGCATGTGGAAATAGGATTGTGGTATTTGCACTGTGCTGTCTTTTGTACCTCCAAAAAATGCACCCACTTACATAGTCCAGAAATATGGCTTTTAGAGGGTGCCCAACTGGGCATAGAAACCTAGAGAAAGTGACGGGTAGCATTCTGATAAATTGGTGTTTTGTGAGTGGTTATGTTTCCCAGTTGCAAGGCTGCCATTTTATGAATAGGAGAGCCTGCCCCAGGCCACAACTGGGGTATGCATCATGATCCAATTTGCAGCTGTTGCTAATGCTAGAAAATAAGCATATTAATTCACTATGGGATCCTAACAATTACTCAAGTTATCAAAACAACTTCCTTCCATTAATTTGTTTATTTTCAGGAATTCCCCTAAGTGACAAGCCCTTATAATAATTTTCTAAAAAGAAGTTAAAACAGAAAAGAGTTTGTGCATAGTTGCCACAGTCTTATTTCCTCAAGCTGTGATACCTTTTTGCCTTCTTAACCATTCAGTAAAACAATCACATGATGTAACTCATAGTTTTACCTTACCTAAAAGGGCAGCAAGTTTTCTGCCCTAAAAAATGAATAAGTTTAACAAACTGAATGAAAGGAGAGTGAAGGACACTATGGATGAAAAGTGAGATGTAGAGTAAAAGATTCTTGGTTCTGACATAGACATTTTTACATTGGATGATTATATCACATCACAGTCTGATATGAAGCCCTGGTCTCTATTTAATTCTTGAGAAATGGCATTAAATTCTCTTTTTCAGCCCATTAATAAGTAGCAATTCTAACTGTTAGCCTTCTGAACTTATAGCAATCCTACCAATTCCCCTTGTCTTTCTCTTCTTTCTATCAACTCTATGTACTTATTAAACACATAATATTCTAACATAGATACCAGGCAATCTCTGGAACATATTATTAAGCAGTTGGTTTGGCAATATTTACAAAAAATTCATTGCTTGGCAGGAGACAGCATGGGCTTATCAAGATCAAATCATACCAAACCAACCTGATCTCTTTTTTTTTAATCAGATGACCAGTTTTGTTGACTGCAGGAATGTGCTGGGCATAGTATATCTTGATTTCAGACAACCATTTGACAAAGTCTCCCATGAAATTTAAGTCCAAAAATGTAGGCTAGATTATGCTACCATCAGATGGATACAGTTAAACAACTGTGATTGAACAATCATACCCAACAAACATACATCATTGACTCAGCATCCAAGTGGAAGAAAGTGTTGTGTGGTGAATTACAGGGCTTTGTTCTGGACCTGTGATATTCAACGTATTTTTAATGATGGATGAATAGTTAACAATTATCATATCTGCAATGACCCAAAGGTAGGGTGGATAACAAACACCTCTGAGAAATAGTTGGAGGCATTGCATATGTTTAGGCTGGAGAAAAGAAGACTGCAGGGAGGCATGATAGCTATCTTTGAATATCTGAAGGGCTGTCATATAGAAAAGAAGCAGAATTGCTTAGAGTTGTGCCTGAACATAGGGCAGGAAAAATGGTTTACATTATAAGCAAGTAGATTCCCACTGGATATCAGGAAAACATTTTGAACTGTACAAGCTGTTTAAGAATGGTAGAGAGAAATTTGGGAGATGGTGGACTGTCCTTTTGCTGGAGGCATTTAAACTGAGATTAGATGACATCTGTTGGGGACATTGTAGCAGTGGATGTATGCATTGTGCAGGGAATTGGACTAGCTCATGCTGGCTAGGGAATTCTGGGAGTCAGAGTCGACACATCTTAAAGTTGCTGAGGTTGAGATATTCTGGGCTAGATGATCTCCAAAGATCCTTTCCAACCCTTGAATTCTATGATTCTGTGATCCAAAATCTCTCTCACTCAACTTTATTTAGGTGGACATTATCCATGAACGTTTATGTGAAAATAAACATGCTGGATGCCACAAGATTTTGTTGATTTCATTTCTAGAAGGAATTTAAACTGAAACAGTTTGGGGATTTTGTGAAGGTTTTTAATTTCAAAATGTAACAGTAAAGATTTATTTGATTCTTTGTGCACCTCACTGGAATGTTATCCTCTTAAGACTTAAACCAACATGTTCCTTCAGCCATAATGCTCAATTCAATCAAGCATTTCAAGCTCAATCAATAAAATGTCCAAGCTATCTTCAGAGGGGCCTTGCCTATCAATATTCGTAGAAGTACTTTACATAATATTTATTACTTAATTTCCTTTAAGCATTTCTGACTACCTTTCAGCTCAGAAAGTTTCCCATTATTTATAATTTAAAATTTTAAAATAATGTTAAAATACCTAGCTGCTACATTACATGTTGCTGTGATAGAGTACATGGGGGGGGGGGGGAAGTAGCAAGTTATCAGCAAAAACTCGTTGGACTGTTATTTTACTTGGAAAGTTGTGTTCAGTCTAAAAGGACAGAAGGAACTAGGAACAAGCAGGGTTCGAAAGTCAACCCAGAGATGGATGGGTTTCTAAAGCACTCCAGACAAGAACCAGAGAAAACCCAGAAATAGACAGCATTATGGAGGGAAAAATAACCAAGAGTGATCCTGCTGGGCTGAGGAAGGGAGCTGAATTTGCAGCTCTGAGGAAGCTGACTTTAAGGCGACCTTCAGTAGACTCCTTTGCAGTGCATGCCAGGCAATCGCTGGTAAATCTTTATTAATTTTAATTGGCGGCACCCATTTATAAGAACCATTAAAAAGGATAAATTGAGCCCATCCGGCGTAATGTCTTTTGTTAATTAGTTTGTCAGCACTGTTTTAATATCCCCTAATGACTTCATATTTCAGGCCTGACATTAAAGGAGACGCTGTGAGAAAGGAAATGGTCTTATCACTGTGTACCTTTTCTCTCTCTCTCTCCCTTTTTTAACAAAAGTGTCCTTCCAGGACTAGCCAAGGTTAGGTGTCATTAACTCTGAAGCAGGTATGGGGGGACTTGGAAGGACACTCCTCTCTTGTGCTGAATTTCTCCTGTCCCCAGCAGTTCACAGTGTCAGACAGCTGTATCTCCTATGAAGTTCCCTCTCCCTCTGCCTGCTCGGCCAACAGAGTCACTGGAGAACATTCCAACTGCAGTGAAAGGCCTTCATCTTTGATTTTCATAGACTCCTTATCTATGCTTTTCAAATATGTTTACACCCAATCTCTGTGGACTTAACTTTTTCTGCAGATCTGCCTGCCTTCTTTCTCAGAAGAAAATATCACATGCCATTTCAAGGCCCTGAGGAGAGATTACTTGCAGTTTTCTTACAAGAAGAAGCAGAAGGAGCAAGGAAAAGTGCTCAGCCTCCTCTGAAAAGAAAGCTTCAGCAGGAATTGCAATTCATTTACCAGTATGATGAACAAGAAAGGGACTGTCTTTAGATATTTATTCTAATGTTTAGTGCCATTCAAATGATAATTTGTTCATTTTATGCTATCACTACTGATGGAGTTTTACAAAATACTAGAGGAGCAAGTCCCACTCCGGGAGGCTCACAAACTAAATGCCATGCAAAAGAAACAGAAAGAGAAGGCTAAACATACAGTAATGTCTTAGAACATGTCCTTCAAGATGGTATCTACCTTTTACCAAAGCAGTTTCCACAGTAATGCTAGGTTTGGATTTCCAAAGAGTTCAAGCGTAATCTCTGAGCAACAGTGGTATCATTCAAAGTCATGGTACGTGAGACTTCTACAGAAAATGCCTGATCTCTCTGGCTCAAACAAATCTTGATGCCAACCAAATCTTTCATTCCCCCTCTTGTCCTTGCGGTATATACCAGATCATGAAACAAGCCAAAAGAGGACAAGGCACCTATAGTTCCCAAATCTTCATGACTACACGTCATGAAATTGATTCCCTTTTCACACACCCCAAAAGAAAGACACAGTAACTCACTGGACTCCTTTTCTATTCAGAGACTCTCAGTCCTGCTCTACCCAGAGTGCAAAACCCATCTGATCTGAGATAGGGAGAAATGCTGGGGACGCTGGGTCTGTATATGAGAAAAAGACCGCAGTTTGGGAGGAGAAAGAAAAAAATAGAGGTTGAAATAGGCCATATAAATCCCAAAACCAAAAGAAAAACAGAAATTAAATCTGAGAAAAATGGAAATATATAAAAGGACAAAAAGGAAAGGGTCATTTAATCCCAAGCTAAACAACTGTCATGCTGGCAATGAAAATCCCCTAGCTTGCATTTCCAACAATCACACTTGCACTGGTTGTAGAATACAAAACAAGACCCCATTGATTATCAGAAGTTCACATTTATGCAGCAAAATACAAACTTTCAATGTCCCAGCTCTGATTCATTTAGGGATTCAGAGCTGTACGCAATCGGATTCAGGCATAATTAGAAGCCAGTTCATTTTTATAAGACCACTGTCACATGTTCATTAAAAAAACACACACACCAGTAATTAACTGGCCTTTTTACACCAGCTGTATCTTTTTAACATTTGCAAAGTTCATTGATCTTGCATCTATTGCAGGAATCTCCTCTAGATGTGACAAAAAAAGCAAACATACATAGAACTAGGGCCAGATCTGCTTATTCCAGAAAAGATGCAGTTAGCATACTGTTTATTACAGTTACTTGCCTGTTCTCCAGAAACCCAAAGCAGAGACGTAGATCTAGATTTAATCCTTACAGCAACTTGTAAAACAGGTTATGATGAGAGACAGCAACTGGCTTAAAATCATCAGGAAGTAACATGCCTGAGTGGAGATTTGAACCTATATTTTCCTCAAGTTTCTCATCTTACATTCTGACATGGCACCACTCTCTGATAGGCAAAACTGGGCAAAAATACTCCCAGCCTTAGGAGCTGGCCATCCAGGGGCAATATTGAGTCCAGAAATACTACAAACTGAAGGGCTATACTTCCGAAAGCAATCCCCATTCAGGTAAGTTATATTTCATGACCCTGGATACAAACAGCAAGGACTTTATAGTACTACTGAGGAGCATGGAATGGAAAAGTACTGTGCCTGTGATTCTTGCAGGACAACAAGGATGTATTCACCCATAGCTGACCCTTCTAGGTTAGCCTATATCTAACCTTGGTAACCTATTAACTGTATTCACCTGTAGTTGACATCTCTTGAGACAACAAAAGATATGGGGATGGGTCCACAGCACAGAAGAGATCAAAGGGAAATCCCAGTTAAGGGGATGAAGAACTTCTTGAACAATCAGTAATCTCTAAATGTTATATCTCCTTAAAGCAAAATGTATAAAAACTCTGATCTCTTTGTGTTCGGAGAGCCTCTTTTCATAGAGGTATCCCCTTTACTGCTGCACACCAATAAAGGAATTTTGCTCTAAGGGGTTCTTGTGTCCGGCAAAGTTATTGGCAGTCGTCTCCGGGCAAAGAACCCTGTTTTGGGTCCAACACTACCTTCATCTATCTTCCGATTTATTGTAGATGTGCAACCTTATACAAAGACAGATTTCTGTCTTTGAAGGAGGATTTTGTCATACCAAGCTTCTTTGTTTTGTTCAGTGTCTATCACACGTACCAAGTATCACTGTGGCTGACATTGCCTATTTAAGTATAACTATTATGAAGGCTAAGATTAATATCGTTCCAGCCAGCTCCTAGAACTGTCCAATATGAAATAAGATTTATTAAATAATTGATGGGAATAAAATCCACTCATATTCATTAAAATGATGGGTCAAGTTAATATTATTCCATCTGTTCTAATCAATGACCAAATACACTGCAGAAGAAGCTGATCTCTGGCGCCACCAATAGCTTCACAGGCCCATCAAAGCAAGAAACAGAGAGCTGTTTTATAAATTGGAACACCACCTAATTAAATTGAAACACTTTGCTACAGTCTATGCATGATATTATTTATAGTATAGATATGCCAGGGCAGGGATGGAGGGACACAAAAATTAAGTTTCCTGTTAAACTTTCAGTGGTAAATGGACCTTTAGATGGTTGATCACCCTAAAAGAGACTAGACATTTCTTCTGATGTCCAGAAAACAACATTGTTTTTAATAAGTTGCACAACAGAAGGAGAGACACGATGGAATAGAGATGCTGAAGGCATATTTCACGCTTATATTTCATCAAGCTCTACTCACACACACCCCTTTAATTTGAGGGCCAATTAACAAAGCAGGAGAAACAGCCATTTCTATGCACATTATGTCTAAAATACGTTATTTCTGAATGTCCAACTCCAATTTAATTGGGAGGAATAGCCTAGAGTCCTCTGCTCGCTGGTTTGGGAAAGGAAAGGAGTGCTGTAATATGGTCATGTCTTTGGAGTCCAAGGGAATCAAATCCAGGGCCAGATAGAGGTTTGACAGAAACTGAAATGAGCGGATAAGCCTGTGGAAGAACAGGCTGTTGAGGAACAATTGCCATGGCTGCATAACATATGGGTGGAGCTGAAGAATCCTTTGTGACATAATACAGCCTCACCTATTGCCCTGGACAAGGCCTTTACTCATTGACTTAGAAACATGGCGGGGGAGGGGGGAGGGAGACTTTTCTGGTAATACTTTTATTGAATGTTATATTCTGGAAAAAATGGAGAGAGAAAAAAAATCCTGCTATATCCTTCATTACACACACCAAATGGAAGATACTGTGGTGGTAAAAGGTACCCCTCCATACACATGTGAGCTGCGTTCATTACCAAACCTCTGAGATGTCCCCTCCCTGCCCATATATGTGAACTCCTTAAAGTGCCCTTCTAAGAAAACATTCACAGCAAGTTGAATTGACCCTGAGTGGTGACAGGTAGAAGACTCAGTCAGAAACCTGTGGCCCAGTAAACCAGACTGTTTCTATTCACTGACCGTATCTCAGAGTTAGTGTGGCTAGCATGCTGACCTAGTAGGAAGGTCACATTGATGGGTTTACAACATTCCAATGTCATGCTGTAATTTTCACTGTCTCTGTGTCTTGTTTTTCTGTTTTGTCTTTTGCAATGCAGTGGGCAAACGCCCTGGTTCTGCTTTTGCTCATGGCTGTCCAACCAGCTGCCAATGCTTTGCTAGGAGCCTAATATATGCTGTATGCATGTAATAAAATTATACTGTAACTTCAAAGTGATTTGGTTGCTTTAGGTGAGCCATGTTTTGGCCACTACAATATGTACTATTATGCTGGGAGGCTTTGAAAGGCCCACATCTTTCAAAGAAACATATATTTTAAAAGACTGAAATGGAGAATAATGATCATAGGAAAGGGGATAGACCTTTATAAATTATTTAATGCATTTTATACCACATTCATATATTACAACCATCTCAAATGGTGTACATAATTACAAGAAAACACAAAATACAACAAAGTTTAAAACATTTGCTGTTAAATAATATTTAAAGATGGGGAGCAAAAAAATAACATTCGCATATACTGTAACTTTCAGACAGGAAAGGCCTAGTTAAGAAACAAATATTCCATCAATGGCTCAAAGGAATAATAACAGGTGACTCTGGACTATGAGGAGGGAGAGCATTACGGAGGGTGGGTACACCTGCAAGAAGGCCCGTGAGATTGTTCAGTTGAGCACATAAGCACTTCTGCAGTAGAGTCCAAAAAACCATAAAGCCATAAACCAGATCTTTGGATGACTGGATTTCCCTCCTTCGAAAACCATCTTGGGCATGGACATCTGACCTACATCCTCAGTGAAGACAAAAGCAAGGAATTCATTTAGTTCCTCTACTACTTCCCCATCCTCCTTTAACACATTTTTGACACCAGCATCCTCCAATGACCCAACAAATTCCCTGATCAGTTTCCTATTCCAAATACATCTGAAGAACTTTTTGTTGTTTGCCTTAATAATTTTTACCATGTGCTCCTTCCAGTCTCAAAGAGCACCTCTGACCCTCCTTGTAATCACTATGGTGTCCTCTTGAGTTTCATGGCAGCTTTCTTGATTTTTTTGTTCAAGAAATGGTATATTATTAAGAAATACTGAATAATAATTGTGATTTATTTGCATATTAATTCAGAAGCTGCAAATTCGGTAAAGTTGGGTACTTTAAAATGTCATTGGAATGAATTATTCCATTATGAGTAAAAGATTAGCAAAAACTCCAGTTCTGGAAAAGTCTTGGGGTAAGATGCCCTTAATGCCCCACCTCTCCTTTCCTGTCGCTGCTGCTGCCATCACTCAAATGTGCCCTTCCTCTGGACCGGATCCACCCCACTTTTCAGAGGAAGGGCACCTGACAAGTATAGGAAGGGTTTGCTGCATTACCTTTTTATTCATGTGGTGCCTGAATATTCAGAGAAAAAGTGGTGCCAGGAAGCTGTAGGATTCTTCTACTGGGAGGTGGGCTTTGGTAAGTGCCTATAATACCTACTGCTGATGCTATCACTGGAGACAGCCCAGCTTCAATATTGTGGCATCTCTTATTAAAATAGTTAAATAATTACTTGAGATCCAAGATAGAGCTGCTGGTAAGCTAATTTGGTAAGTGTCTTCCCTATGCTTGGTGCCTGGAGGAGAGATCCCCTGAGATTCCTATGTATGCCATTTGAATTTCTGTGGAAGAAGAATGGGGTATAAGATAAATAAACTAGTGATGGTTGTATCAGAGAGACTGTTACCACTGCCCCATAAATCCTGTAAAACATTTCTTTGAATGCAACAACCATAATTAGTCTCTGCAGGACTGTTTCCTAAAAACAGATAGATCTATCATGGAGAACATTTCCAGATACCTTCATTAGGGTCTGCTCAAGCATGCATTTCAGCAAGAATAACACTAAAAAAATCCTACTGTGCATTGCATGTTTCACTTAGGACCCTTGATGCTGAAACCAAGAATACAAGAATGCAGTTGTTCTTATTATCAAGGACTGCCATAAGATTTTGCATTTATCAGTCTTCTGAAAGGTTCAGGTTTTTCTATCTGGACTATTTAAATATCCAGTCTGCTTCACCCACAAAGTACAGTACAAGTAACAACAGGTTTTAAAATAGCATAGATTTTTAGGAAACCACTTTATAGTTATTGAATACTGTTTTCTAGCTGATTTCAGTGTGCTCTACTATGGCTATAGTTTTATGCAGGGGAACGTGTATGCAGAGAAAACTAAAAATAAGGGAAAAATTCATAGAAGGATTTCTGGAGAGGAGGCAGAGGGGGAGAGGGGAAAAAGAAGGAGTTGTTTATTAAGAAATTAATTTAGATTGAAAGCCTAACTCAGTGTTTCTCAACCTTAGCAACTTTAAGATATGTGGACTTCAACTCCCAGAATTCCCCAGCCAGCATCAACAGCAACTAATCTACCATGTTCATCAGTCAGTACAAGTTCTGGTTTTAGGTGAGAATTTATATACAAAACAACTCCATTTCTTTTCTTTTCTTTTTTGTTCCTGTTGAAATAAATTCTTCACCCAAATTTTTATAAATAAAATATTTTATGTCCTTTTTTCTAATATGTGTCTCCAATCTTTTCTAATATGTGCACAAGTTGATACCTGCAGCACCTAGTTCAAGTGTCATCCCTTTCAGTTTCCTGTTGCACCTGTTGAAGTCCTTGTGTAGTTTTATCTGACAACTCTGTTTGAATCTCCTCCAATTCCTCTTTAAATTTTTCTAGAAATTCCCTCTCCTTCTGGACAGAATTGCTAAAGCTTTAATAATCTTTTCTCTAATATGTTCACCAGAATCCTCTGGGATTGCTCTAAATCTCAAACAAGATTCCTTCTCTCTTAATTCCAATAGAGCCAAATTATCTAGTTCTCTTTCCAACTCTCTGCCTATAACTTACTCTCCAAAATGTCCACTTCATCATTAATTTGTTTTACATTTCCAGACACTTGTTTTATAGAGCTTTCCATCTTATTAACTTCTTCTTTCTAATTCTCTTTCATCTTTACATGTTGTTGGTGTATTCTTTTTTCAAAAGTCGTTGATTTAGTATCAAGTGATTAAGCTAACTTATTGCCTAATTCCTCAAACATTTTCTGAAGTAAATCTGGTGTAATTCCTCTCTCTGCAGATTGCTCTAGTGATCCTCCCCTCCGCTCTCCTGTTTTTGCTGTTTTTCTGGTGGTTGCCATTGTAATATTGTAATCCAAAAGTGAAAGTGTCTCAACTGCAAGGGAAAAAGGCAAGCTTCCCCCCCCCTTTCTTTTATTTTTTTGTTTAGTCTTCCTGTGCCCTTAATACTTTTATCTCAGTTGGCTCTCTGTAGTTACAGTCAGCATCACCGTCTGGCTCATATTACCTTTATCTTTTGTTTTATAAAATTCACCAATTGTCTACACTTGGTTTAGTGGCAGACCATTGGTGAATTTACTTTTGTTTAGTAATAAACAAGAAACATTCCCACGAAGGTCTGGTTCATTTGTCTATTTTAATTCCAATTTATTCAAAAACACTTTCACCAAAAAGTAATCCTTCAAAATAACTATCCCCTTTATCTGCTTTGAACTTTCTTACATCCACTTCTTATTAAGTTTTATGCCAAAAGTTTTTAAATCTTTGAAACTTGTTTTTTCTTTTTTAATCCAGAAAGAAGGTTGACTCACCAAGTGGAATTTTCTTATCCTGCTGCTCAGAAAAATATCTCTTTAGCTGTAAATTAATTACATCCAAAAGTGTTTTAGAAATGAGGCTTGTCCTTGCCTTGTGTCCATACAGGCTGCATTACGGCTGTGAGCTTGGTTCAAATCTCTCAACTCCCAGTCGCTCAACTCATGAGCCAACTGCAAAAACCTCAGTTCCTGCGTGCAAACTCATGAGGAGCAGCTGTTCCGAGTGCAAGGAGGCAATCTCACGATCTCTCTTTTATCCAGAAAGACTGTGCCAGCCCAAATTTACTGTCTGGCTGCCAATCTCTGCCACAATGCCATCCCTGCTCCTTCAGAGATGTCTAGTTTGCCATGAATCCTCATTGGAAGCAGAGCATTGCTTCCTTTTAAATGAAGCTCTGTTTTAGCTGGGAGTGGGGAGGCTTGTGCTGAAAATAATGCCATGCAGAAAAAAAACCTTCTGCCTTTTTTTAACCAGCTGTCATTTTCTTAGTTGAGAAAGTTTGTTTTAGACATTCCTTCTGAGTATTTCAGATACTCATGGTTAGAATGTGGTGTTCTTCTACTTATTCAGTTACAAGGTGTCCGAGGTATGTGTCTTTCATTGTACAAGCATCTTCCCAGATGTCTTCCATAATTCACTAAATCCCAAAAAGAAACTTCTCCAACTGGGGTTTTGTTTCTGTTTATTTTTGTATTGTAATGGTACAGTATTAATGTAACCGCTAGAGGGATGTTTTGTCCATAAGAAATTGTTGGAGAATTTCTATTTCTTCAGCAATTCTGGGAATGTGTCCACCCAGTTTCTCTGTTAATAAATTGGCAGGAGAATTTTTAATTTTTAAAGTCTATTTGTGCCTTGCTTCAAATTTTGTTTAGCTTTGATGCTTAGTAGGTGACATTGGCTCTATCACTCAGTAGTGCAAATGGGTAATTTTAGATTATGGACTTATAATTCTTACATATAGAGTGGGTTTGTAGACACTCTAATGTCTATTACTTCAATTAGTTTATGGTGCCACATTGCATCTTTAGATGATAACAGGTATGATTTCATTTATATTAAAGTGCAATATACCAGTCCTGCTGCATCTGGAATCAAGTGCATTGCACTCTTTGGCTAAGCCATAGTTTGCTTAAATGTGGTTTGTTCAATGATCATAGTCATTTAGGTTCATATATAACATTAAGATATAAAGCATGGTTTCCAAACCAAAGCCAAAGCCAAATAAACCACAATATGATTGGTGTTATGTTTGAACTTTGTCTTGGTTTTTTTTTTTGCCATAATCCAGTTTACAGACTTTCTGTGAGAATAACACTGGTGGAAGAGAGGACTACATATTTTGTAATCTGATATTTTGAATCATGATTCTCATCACTCCCAAAGAATTATTCCTTTGTGGAGTCCTTGGGGTTCTCTGAACTTTGTTGTTTTCTTGCAAATGTTTCATTACCTGGCTAGGTAACATCAGACTTAACCATAGCTGGTGTGGGTCTTCCGGGCTGTGTGGCCGTGTTCTTGAAGTTTTGTTTCCTAACGTTTCGCCAGCACCTGTGACCGGCATCTTCAGAGTGCTGGGCACAGAGAGAACTGCTCCTGTCTGTGCTCCTGCACTCTGAAGATGCCAGTCACAGGTGCTGGCGAAATGTTAGGAAACAAAACTTCAAGAACACGGCCACACAGCCCGGAAGACCCACACTAGCCATCGTATGCCGGCCGTGAAAGCCTTCGACAATACACAGACTTAACCATAGTTTCAACTGGGAAACTGTCAGCATCTTAGACCAAGTTAAATCCAAAAATGCGAGGGAATTCTTGGAAGCTTGGTATTCAGACAAGGCAGCCATCAACAGGCACATAGAGATAAACAACATCTACACACTATTCAAAAGAGACAATAGAAAGGAAAACAGAAGACCAGAACATCTCCTCACCAGCAATCGTCACCCAGATAAGCAGAGATTAACACCAACATCACTACCAGACATACAACCAAGCAGTAAACAATACCCTAATCAAGGAACTACCAGAGGGAAAAAATAAAACAAAACCCCCACCCCCACCAACACTGGCAGGGCATGCCACAGTATATAAACAGAGAGCAAACCCCATTCCATTCTATCACTGAAGATGTTACCTTGCTGGGTAACAAAATGTTTGCAAGAAAACAACCAAGCTCAGAGAACCCCAAGGACTCCACAGTTCAACCCTAAGCTACACATATTCACTTCTATGGTAATTATTCCTTTCCCCAGAGGGGAACATCCAAACCAGTGTTCCTCAATCTCAGAGCCTTTATGCTGGCTGGGGAATTCTGGGAATTGAAGTCCACACATCTAAAAGGCTCTGCGATTGAGAAACAGTGATCCAAACCCTTTCTCATTTCTCCTTGTAAATATTATCTGCTTGTCACTAGGGGGCTCTAAAGACAACTGTAAATGAATATCAGTGAATTAGGAAGATTCTTTTAAAGTATTTATTTTCATCATTACTTTTCTAAGGCACTTGTGATTCAGAAGCAATGAATTTAAAGTTTGGACCAGTCCACAAAATTAATGAATTGGAGACAACGAAACTGCTACTTCTGGGAAATCAGTGACCAAATTAAACAGCAAAAGTTTCCACTGGTTATATTATAACTATCTTCCAATAGAAGAGAATATATGTAATTCAGGGTTGAACTGTGGAGTCCCTGGTGCTCTCTGAGCTTGCAGACATTTCATTACCCAACTAGGTAACACTGTCATTGCTGGTGAGTGTGGGGTTTGCTCCCTGTTTATATACAGTAGCTTGCCCTGGCAGTGTTGGTGGGGGTATGGTTTTCTCCTTGGCAGTTCCTTGATTAGGATATTGTTTTCTGCTTGATTCTTTGTCTGGTGTTAATCCCTGCTTATCTGGGTTTTGGCTATTGGAGAGGATGTTTTCTGATCTTTTTGTTTCCTTCTTAGCTTTCTTACTATCTCTTTTGAATGGTGTGTAAATGTGGTTTATCTCTGTGTGTCTGTTGATGGCTGATTTGTCTGAGTGCCAAGCTTCCAGGAATTCCCTAGCATTTTTGAATTTAGCTTGGTCTAGGATGCTCACAGTTTCCTAGTTGAAACTACGGTTGAGTCTGTCCATGTGTTGTGAGATTAAGGAGTTTTCATCGTGTCTTCTGACTGCTAGTTGGTGTTTATGGATATGCTCTGCCATTCTTCTGCCTGTCTGTCCTACATAATGTTTCAAGCAGAAGCTCTACTCATAGAAATGAAAGTGTGATCTCTCTCTATCCCGTAGACTATACATAGTAAAATGTTATAGACCTGGTACTGTTCTATCTTTTCTAGGGCATAGCAGCCTGGTTTGCATACATGATTCTGCAAAAGTACCTATGACAAATTGAAATTATATTTGGAATTTCTATGCTTTCATTACAACAGATGTGGATATAGGTATTTGGCTAGAGCAGGATCTGACATTGTGGCTCATAGACACACAACACCCCTCACAATTTGATGGCCTCCAGAACACATCCTTTTAAATTCAGTGGTAAAACTGCCAACTGCAGTGGGATGAATTCTAGCTTTTATTGTTGTTAAAATAAGGGATAATCCTCCAGAATGCATAAAACACCCATTTTGCCCCTTAAAATCCCCCAAATGCTCCTCTAAAAAGTAGAAAATGGATCAGAAAATAGCATCCATCCTGTGACATTATCAGATTCACCCTTGTTGTTCTTGCAGCATGCGTGGGAGTTTGAGGGTTCTGCGCAGTATCTTAGCTGTTCCTAGCCCTGTACTCTTCTGGACAGGGAACTCTGATGCTGTTGCTGGGATCTGTTGGAGCCACTCTCCCAGCTTAGGAGTCACAGCCCCGAGTCCTCCTACCACCACTGGGACCACTTTGGCCTTTACTGTCCAAATCCTCTCTAGTTTCTCCTTCAGGCCCTGGTACTTCTCCAACTTCTCATACTCCTTCTTCCTGATGTCGCTGTCACTTGGCACAGCTACATCTATCATTGCCGCTATCTTCTGGACATTCTCTCCTATCTCAATGTCTGGTTGATTGGCCAATACCTGCCTGTCTGTCTGGATCTAGAAGCGCCACAGGATCTTAGCCCTGTTATTCTCCATGACCTTCTGTGGAATCTCTCATCTAGACTTGGGAGGGTCCAGCCCATACACTGTGTAGATGTTCCTGTACACAATGCTAGCTACTTGGTTATGCCGTTCAGTGTATGCTGTTCCTGCCTGCATCTTACACCATGCCACTATGTGTTGGACTGTCTCTGAGGCCTCCCTGCACAGTCTGCACCTTGGGTCCTGTCTAGTGTGGTAGACCCCTGCTTCTATGGATCTGGTGCTTAGTGCCTGTTCTTGTGTTGCTATGATCAGTGCCTCAGTGCTGTCTTTTAGTCCAGCCCTTTCCAGCCACTGGTAGGATTTCCCAATGTCAACCATCTCAGCTATCTGTGGATGGTACATCCCATGCAGGGACTTGTCTTGCCATGGCACTTCCTTTCCTTGAACTTCCTCCCATGTCTGCTGCTGCCTCAGGCATTCTCTCAGCAGCTCATCTTACTGATGTACTCCTGGATGCTCTGGGTTTCATCCAAGACAGTGGCTCTGACACTCACCAGATCTTGCCCACCCTTTTTCCGTCTCCTATATAGTCTCTGGGTGACTTTGGGTGGAAACCTCCATACATGGTGAGGAGCTTCTAGTTCTTCACATTGGCAGCTTCCATGTCCTCCTTTGGCCAGCTCACTATACCGGCAGGGTATCTGATGACTGGCAAGAAGACATGTTGATGGCGTGGATCTTGTTCTTCCCATTGAGCTGGCTCTTCAGGACCTGTCTTATCCTTTGGTGGTACTTGGATGTTGCTGTCTTCCTTGCCTCCTCATTATGGTTCCCATGTGACTGTGGCCCACTGATAGTTACAAAGCAAAATGGAGCCCCTGACCACAAAAAAATCACCTGGCCCTGAACTGGCAGTATATATGGGACTTCGACAGGAGCAATCTGTCTGAGTAGGAAGAACTGAAATTTCAGTAGTAGATCCTTTTAAAATTCCAGAGCTATATGAAACAACCAATGATTGAAAGAAACCAATAATTTTATGTATTTAACATTTAAAATGGGTGAGAATAAGAAACCTGTACATTTTAAAATTTAAGTAGTGTAAGAGAAAGCAAAATTGATACCTATTTAAGGGTTTCTGACTGGTATGGAGGTTTGAAGAAATCCTAGTGATCTCATGTGCCTCATGATGTCATAGTGCCATTGACATGATGTACATTAGGTGATCTGCCTCAATTATGTCATGATGCAAAAGGATGTCATTTACATCATTTTTGTAATGATGTAAGAAAGTATTTGATATCACTTGCCCCCTCCACAGTTGCCCATACCAGGGGTGACTGTGGGTGGGGGGGCAGAATAGCAGATATGTCCACATGATTGAAGCTCTGCCCCTTTCTCTTTCTGTTGACATTGCCTACATGTACAATGGGGCAGGGCTTTGATCATGCAAAGTCATGCCTGTCATCTTGGCTCCTTGCTCTCCTTGCAGATGGCCCTGGTCCTGCCCAGCGTACTGACCATACTAACAACACTTATTGTTGTTAAACAGGATATGTGTGACTAGTAGAGAGATAAGACTATTCTCATGGTTCATATAAAAATGAATCTAAATGGTACTCTTGCTCTCTCAAAAACCCTTCCAGCTAACTCTGACTCGTGTGGAAAAGACTGAACATTACAGCTGCCAGTGCAGGAGCAAGAAATGGCATGAGAGTCCAGCAAGATTACAGACGCTCTGCTGCTCATATACATTGCTACTATTTCCAATAGGGCAACAGGTTGATTTATTATAAATGTTGGGGTGGGGGTGGAATCTTTTGGCAGCTGATTAAATCAAAGCCAGTGGTAAGCAATTCTGTAATTCAATAATGCTTTTGAAAAGGTGGTAAATAAACATATCAGAGGTGATGCTCTGATTTATTTAATGCTGACGTTGTCTGGCAATGAATGCATTTGTGCAGAAGTATGGCAGAGTAAACTAAAATGTGCTAATTAATGGCTTGTGGGAGTAGTAGTGAATTCATAAGTAAGAATAATAATTTAGGGAAAAGACAGTGCTTGTATCACAGTACACGTGATGAGGCATCTATAAGGAGGAAATTAACAGACAGAATTATTGAAGTTTGGGTGGTAGGAGACCACCAAACCTAGGCTGCATCTTTCTGACTTTCTAAACATAAGGGATGGGTTTAAAAAAAAAAGAAGAAGAAGAAGGAAAAGACAGAAGAAGAAAAGTAAGTCATACACACAAACGTGGAGAGAGGATCTCATTTTGTAATTAAAAGCCAGGAACTTAAAAGTGGAAAGGACTCAGTTTGCACTGATTGTAAACATATCCAGACTTAGAGTAAACTTAATCAAAGCTATAAGGCATGCTTTTAGTCAAGATTAAGATACCCCTTTGATTTCAGCATGTCTTCTTCAGTAAGTCTGACTAGATCCAATGCATAAACTAGGCTGGATTGGCTCCAAGGCCCACCTCCCAGCATCCTGTGTCTTATAGTAGCCAACCAGAAGATTCTACAAACTGAGCATTTCAACAACTAGGCAATACCACACCATTTGATTTTACTGGATTTTTTATCGAACAAAGCACCCAACAAGTTGCTTTGGTGAGCAGACCATCTCTTCATTGCTTTTTGCCAGGCCTTCACTGCACTTTAAGACAGCCTCTAGTTGGTTTCAGAGATGATCAGTAAGACTCCACTCAGAAATCTGTTCATCATTGCTTGGGTCAGCTCTTGAATGAAGACATAAAGGCAGCAATGTATTTGAACATAAATGGAACTTACTCATTTTTATGCACTCAACTCTAGGTATCTTTTGAATTGTATAAATCAAGTGTATTGGGAGCAAGTGTTAAAAAAACAGACTATGACTGGTTTCTAAATTAAAACAATAACAGCAAAGCACTATTATTCCTACAGTTAAGGATTCCAGGGCAATGTATATAAAGATCTGAATCTCATAAACCAGCAGTTTCATTATTTTTAAACCTAACTTTATAATGTTGATTCAACTGTTTGGAATGTACAAAAAAATTAAAATAAAAGATTACTCTGGATCAAGCAATTTATTTAGCTGCACTATTATTTTTTCAAGAAAAAATGAATACTATGAAACCAGTGATACTAGGTAATGCCACTGATTCCAATGGTTTTTCTGACTGATTGACAGGAAGTATTTTTTATTGTCTTCCTCCTGTATTTCTGGAGGTTTGCAAGGATGCCTTTTCATGTAAAGTGTTTTGATCTACCTTTAGCTATGTTTTTATATCTTTAATTCTGAAGGCAGGTAAGGATCCTGCAGAGTGCATGTTATCTTCAAATTTCTTTATTAAATGTAGATGCTAAAGTGTTGACAGAGACTTTAGCTCAAAGACTCTAAATTATATTACTTCTGAGAGTTTATCATGCACATTTTGATTTTATAAAAGGATCCCAGGTATTGGATAGCATCAGATTACTAGTGGATATACTTAGCATACTATCAGATTAACTGGATTTGGAAGCGGCTGTTTTGTTAGATGTGGAGAAAGTCTTTGACAGGCTACAGTTAAAATTTTTGGAGCACGCTCCGATTAAATGCAGTTTTCATACAATGTTGTTGATTGGATTAAAATGTGATATAACTCATTAGCTAAGTTATCATAAATGGATTTGTTTCTTCAGCCATTAGGATGTTACACAGAATTTGTCCACTTTCTCCTCTTTTATTTAATCTGACCTTGGCACCGCTAGACAGTCAAAAGATATTTGAGGTAACAAGGTGGCTGGAATCCTTGCTATTGATTTAACAAAAGATTACTTTCCATGTTTACTGCATCTCAGAGGATGCGTAGTAAGGATTGGAGTTTGTATGTTTGACATGTAACATGTCAAAGGGGGTATCAATTTACATGTTTTGGGCTTGTTCTATGGTGGCACCATTTTGGTTTCACATTTGAAAGGTGGTGGGGAAAACAAATAAAGGAAAAGAAATACGATGTGAATGGAATGTTAAATTATTTTCCAGTAATTTGTGGTCAAAGAAAAAATGTTGGATTTGTCATGGATGGGCTGCATAAGGTCGTTTATTCCATCAAAAAGATTCTAGTTCACTTGACTTGACAACCTCATGGGAAGACATGAGTTGACTTATGACCCAAGTTTTTGTTTTATATATTTATTTCAATGTGTATTTTTTTCTTTTATTCTTCATTCTTTCTGATCCTTTATTTTCGTTTGTGTCATTTATGTTCTGCTAATTTTTGTAGCTGGTTTTGGTTTTGTTTCGTTTTTCCCACAGGTTTTAAAAAGCAGTATTTTTTTTTAGAGGGTAAATCCCGAGAGTATTTTCCACAGCCCTAGATCACAGTTCTCCGCAAACCCCAGGGATGAGGGTCCCATGGGAGGGTAGGGGGCGTGCAAGGAGGCCGTAGAAACAAGCAGCGACCAGCCTCTTCCTCCTACCGTCCAGGCCGTTCCTGGTCCAAGCGCAGCAGCAGCCCGGCTGCCCACTCCGGCTGCAGGCGAGTGTCTGTCCCTTTAACTATCCCCTGCTGCCGGGAAGACACGCATGCGCAGGGACCGTTCGATTCCTGCCACCGGGAGGGGGGCAGGGGAGACCCAGCGAAGCTACCCCGGGCGCTTAAGCCCGCGCAGCGCCAAGCCCGCTTTCTTGCGCTCAGGCCCGAGGCGCCGCCTGGAGAATTTCAAGGCGGCGGCCCCGGCGCAGCTGCAGCGGCTTTTCTGGTCGCCGGCATCCGCAGCTGCCCGGCAGCCGGCTGCTCTTCGCAGAAGCGGCGAGGGGAGCTGCAGCCGCTACCTCCTCGGCGCGGCCCGACCTTTGTCCGTCCGGCTCGCCCGCGCAGCTGCTGGGGTTGCCTGGGAAGAAGGAACCCCGCGGGGTTCCCCGTATTTCCAGGGCGGCGGCGGCGGCAGTCCTGGCTCTCGGCCCCCTCCCTTCCCCGGTGGCAGCGCATTGTGACCCGCGCTGAGTTCACCTGCCTTGCAGCGGGCGGGCTTTGGCTGCAGGAAAAGACTCCCCCCTCCCCGCCCAGAAACCCGGAGCAAGGCGCCTCCTTCACTCCCGCGCCCCCTCCCCGCCCGCCTGCGTGTAGCCCGCTGCTTCATCTTTTGTCTGCCTCTCTTCTCTCCGTGTCGGGCTGGGTGGGAGGTCGCCTTTCCTCCAGCTCCTTTAGCATCGCCCTCTCGCTCTTGGGATGGTTTCCCGGACCTGGTGGCGGCCAGCTAATGATGTCCAGCTAGGTGAGTGAGATCTTCATTCTCAGATCATCATTTCTCTCCCCTCCTCTGCTTTCTTCGGATAACGGAACCTGGTACTGTTTTATCGCTGCAGCCTTGAGGGATAGTCACCCCCGGGGCTTGTTTTCTTTAAAAAGACCAGCAGACTCTTTCTGAGCAAAAATTCTGAAGTTCCCAAAGCAACAGCCTTGCTGCTCCCTGGCTGGAGAATTTCAAAATCCCAACATTGCTGTTGCACTTTTATTCTCTGTGAATGAACCCCACCCTTTTGTCTGTCTGTCTTAAAGGGCCTCTACTCTCTAACTACTATGTCTTCAGCAGCAGCATTTCTGTCTCAAACAATCTGAAGAGGCCCAAAGGTTTTGTGGTCTGAAGAACAGAAGGTCAGATTGATAGATGCTGGGATGTCAGTTTGCAAAGTGGATGGCAGTGGTGGTGGCGTGGCTGTTCTGCGGAGGTCCCAGGCCAGGGAAGGGGTGGCCCAGCGAGAAGAAGAGCAAGAAGAAGATGGAGACGAAGATCTCCGAGATGGAGGAGTCCCTTTCTTTGTGAACCGTGGAGGGCTTCCCATCAATGAGGCCACCTGGGAAAGAATGTGGAAGCATGTGGCCAAGATCCACCCTGAGGGAGAATTAGTAGCTCTGAGGATCCGGGGAGCCACTGATCTACCCAAGGTGAGAAGACTCAGAAAAAGAATGTTGGAGGAAACTGCTTCATTGACATCAGTCAATGAATGGAAATAGGAAAAAGCATTAACCGGAAACCAATGCCAGGGCTTTTCTAATTTGAATCTGATGATGAAAGGATGTGAATCACAGATAAAAGTTGCAAGTATGGGGATCCATCTGTATCTTCACATAAACATACATATAATTTATCTGTTCAACTCATAAAGATCCCACTAAGTTAAGCTTGGTTCCTGCTGACTAAGAGAGCATATCCATGTAGATTAATTGACACAAATATGGAAGTGTTTACCATTACCTTTTTCCAAAATATTTTTGACTACCCTATCTCGCCTATTGCCTTGGGATTTCCTGCTGGTTTTCCATCTGTGCTAACTAGAATCAACTAACCCTGCTTAGCTTATTTTCAAGATCATCTAAGCTAGGCTCATTAACTAATAAATGAAACAAAGAATAGGCAGATTGTCCATTTCTATTAAAGCAATCAGTTAACATTTTTAGACACAGTTCAACAGAATACAGTATGTTTGAAGTGCATTTATTTGCAATGTTTGTATGCCGGTGACTCCATATGAACTCCCAACCCTTTACAAGAGTACACAGTTGGGCAGTGGCTTCTATAACAAGCTACAATGACATAAAAATGACACATCTAGACATCGTTATGCAGAGGTGCAACTTAGCATTTATGTCATGATGCCTAACATAAGGATGTAAGTCATCATGATTTCATGAGGCACATATCATTGGTTCTTCCCACTTCTGCCTCCTGCAAACATCTCATTTGGGAATACTTCCTCTTTTGATGGGGGTGTGCCCATATTGTCTTTAGCAGTGATCTGCCTGGGGTATGCAAGGGTCTGAGTTGACTTAAGTTTATTCATACTGCCCTGCATTGAACAATTTTTCTTTATTCTGATACTTGTGCTGGGAAAAAAACTGAGTTGAATTCACATGACCATTCACAGCTAGCTAAATGCCTAGTGTATTAAGAATTATATCCCCAAGAGTTGTATGAAATAGCATAACTAGCTTCAAGAATCTGAGGCTAAGAAAGAAACAGCTTTGAGGAAAGCAACTTAGAAAAAAACATTTTTCATACTTCTAACACTGGACTGAAAAAAATATTTTTACTGTAGGGTAGATTATAGTTGTAAGGTGTGTTAACATTATTCTTGATCACTTAGAACCTGTGTTTGGGGGATACTTAAATGTTATCAGGTTATGCTAGATATGTTTTGAGTCAATAATATGTGGATCATTGCAATTTTGTAGACAGCTTCCTACTGCTTCTGGAAAGCGTCACTGTTGTCTTTCAAGTCTGGGAGAGATGATCTAAACTTGCTAAGCTACAGCCACACAGATATAGACTAAAGGAGGCTTTTACTGCAGTGTAATTGTATGATGTGAACCGATCTGAATTCCAAATAGGAACTAAGAGCCTGTATTACTGTGTTGTGGGAAAAATGAATGTACCAACTGCCAAGGCTAAGAAGAACAAATGCATAGGAAAGGCTAAGAACACTTGAGTTATTTCCACCAAATCTTATAGTGTAGCCTTCTGAACTTTGCCCTTTGGCTGTGCTTCCTGATAATTTTGGGAATCCCAGACCCTATTTATACATGTTGAGGTCAGGGTATCAGGAGGAGAAGACTGTTTAGTATATGATTCAAGCTTTATTTTCTTGAAAGTGCATGAAATGCTATTGTGCGTCTATATTTGAAAAATGTTTCTTGTGTGGTTGGTATATAGTTATAGCTCAGTGGGTGTGGATGGCAGGTTCTTCCATAAATGCAAAGAATGGGGTGAATATTCACTGCCGTATTTTTTTCTTTCCCCTTATACATGGTACTTATGTGATTTCCAGTATGGTTTATATTAAATGCTGAGTTAACCTTCTTAGGAACTTTAAGAAATCATAGTGGTATAAACCAATAGCTTGGATAATTGAAGCAGATCTTTCTTCTGTCTGATGAGCAGTAATGCCAGATGACTAGGTTAAATGGGTAAAGACAAGTAGCACTTTGGAAAAGGCAGATGAAAAATAGCATTACTAAAACTGGAAATAGAGTGCAATCCACTTAACATAGATTGTGTCAACTCTTCATAGTTGCCTTACACTGGAAAAAAATGTGATCAGCAAGGAACTTTTTTGAAAATGCAACCATGTGATAACCTGTGTAGTCATGACAATGATAGCAGAAATTGAGAACAGACTGTTGAAATAACCAGTACAAATCTATCTGCCAGTCTTCCTCTGTGCAGTTACATTTTGAGTTATGCTTTCTTAAACAGAATGGAAGAAAACTGTTTATATTCAACTAATAGAGACGTCTCATACGAGATATTGGACTATGAAACAGTCTGGATTTGAAGGGGAAAAGGTGATGGTACAAGCACACATGTGACACTTGCCCATGTGCACTCCAGATCACTTATTCCCTTTTGAATTCAAATAACTGTGCAGCCCTACAAGTTGTATTTTCATTCAAATAACTGTTCTTAAATATATGCTTAGCTACAGGCCAGTCTTCTGGGTCAACACTCTATCTCCTCAAATGACTTAAGCATGAGATTGTAGTGCCATTGCTAAGTTGGCTAACCCAACAAGCTTCATGAAGTTGCTGGGAGTCGGATGCCGTATAAAGTTTATATTATTATTATTATTATTATTATTATTATTATTATTATTATTATTATTATTATTATTATTAGGCTCCATGAGGTGAGTTGCCATTGGGCAAATGCAGAAGGTGGGCAGACTTGTGTTATTAACTTAAGCAGGTTTCCCAGGTCCACTAAAGCCAGTGCCAGCCTCACCATGTGGTAATTGACTTGGTAGCCATTTTCCTGCCACACAGCAGTGCCCAAATGAGCTGCTTGCTGCAGAAAGGGTGATCACATGCCTCCCCACCTCCAGTGCTACTCTGTATTATCTCTTGTTCATCTTGGACAGATGGATAGTCTCCAGAAAGGTTGTAGAGAATACAAAAAGACTCATTTGTGCTAACAGGAAGATGTGTTGGAATGAACAGAGCTGCGTTTCAGAGTTAGTACTGGAATACAGTCTGTTTCTTCTGTTGCTTCAGGCCATGTTGCAGAGTCTGAAAAGCAGCTCCTAAATTTGGTTTATTTTATTCCTGTGCATTATCACCAAGCTTTGTCTTTCCTTGATGTCTTCAGAGGTAATACTATCTGTACTGTCTGAATGCCTAGAACATGGCAGACTCTCCAGATCTTCACATTTCCAAAGTCTAGGAAGGAATAATCCTTGTTCTGCAGACATTTGCATCTGGATAAGTTCCAGCCCCAAACTCTGAGTCAAATATGGGTGTCTGGCAGATCTAGTGACTCAGTACCAGGAATTCACATATAGATTTCTAACTGTAGTTTTGTCAGCATTACAAGAGATAAGTGGGAGTGTTTGAAAATTAACAGTATACTCAGTCTGCTGCCTTTAGGGAGGCCTGTGCACTAGAGCAATGCTGCAGCTTGATTATGTGACATCAACCTGCCACTGCATAGATAGACCTTCACCAGATTATCTGTCCCAATCTGGATCTTTAGGTGTCCCAACAGTACCCCTATCACTGCTGTCATTGAATCCATCCACCTTGCTGCTAGTTATCCTTTTCTCTCCTTTCACCTTTCCAAGCTTATGGTCTTCTCAAGGAAGCTGGGTCTTTGCATAGTGTGTCCAAAGTATGATAATCTGAGCCTGATCATTTGTGCCTCAAATGAGAACTCTGAGTTGATTTATTCAAGTGATCCATTTGTTGTTTTCCTGGGTATCTATGGTATTTGCAAGAGTCTTCTTCAGTGCTAAAGTTCAAAAGTGACACTACTCTTTCTGTCATGCTTCTTCAAAGTCCAACTTACGCTTCCACAGAGTGTCACAGGAAAAGCCATTGCCTGCATGATTCTGCTCTTTGTAGGTATAGAAATCTAAATATATCTTCCAAGGCTTTCATTGCAACTCTATCAAGTGTTAGTATGTGGTGTATTTATTTCTTGACTTCTGATTCCTTTACCATTGATAGTCGATCCTAAAAAGCAGAAGCTACTCACTACTTCAGTGTCTTCATTGTCAATTCTAAGGCTGATTGCTGTAGCTGTTGTCATTAGTTTGGTATTCTTTATATTTAATCTTAGTCCCATTTTTTCACTGTTTTCTTTGACCTTCATGACTAGAGCTCACAGATTATTTGCATTTTTAGCTATCAGAGTACTGTCATGGGCATAGTATAAATTATTGACATTACTTCACCCAATTTGAAAACCACTTTCATCTTCCAATCCATCTTCCCTCAATATATGTTTTGCATGTAGGTTAAATAAATAAGGGGAGAATATACAGCCTTGTCTCATTCCTTTGCTGACCTAGAGCCAGTCTGTTTCACCATGTTCTGCCCAGACCATGGGTTCCTAACGTGTATAGGTTTCACATGAGGACAATGAGATGTCCTGGCATTCCCATTTTTGTAAGGAGATTTCATAGCTTGGCATGACTGACACAAATTGAAGACCTTTTTATAATCAACAAACTATGTATTGGATCATTTTTGTTTTTGTTTGGCTTTCTCAATTATCCAACATGCATCAGCAATGTCTTGTGTTCCTTGGCCTTTTCTAAAGCCAGCTTGAACATCTGGCATCTCTCTTTCCACATAGGTCTGTATTCTGTATTAAATGATCCTCAGGATTATTTTTCTAGCATGTGAAATTAAGGATATTCCAATAGCTTTCCACTTAGTAATGTCTAGAGTGCTGATCTAACTTCATCTTCTGGAACTAAAAGTCCTTATAAATAGGGAATATCTTCTAAGGGATCTTAGATGTTGTACAGAACCAGTTTACTCCTTCCATCTTTGTTTGCTGCAAAAAATATTCTAAATTGTAGTCACTCCAGTGAAGCTTTGTCTTTTTGTTGGACATTTCCCAATATTAACTATTGTAAATACAGCAATTGTCTATGGTAGCTGCTTTCAGATATGCCCATGCAGAAAATGGAAATGTGGAAATGGCATAGGAATACATAGTTGAAGGCTAGGACATTCATGGGTTACAGGCTCCTCTTGCTCCCCAGGTTCTTTATCCTACATGACACTATTTCTAAAAATGTCTTCCTTTTTTATTATTAAAAGAATCTGGCATTCTGCAAAGCACCGGCCTCTTATATAATATTATTTATAAGTATGCTTCCAGGTGCCATATAGCTTTGAAAAGACATTCTTTAAAAATTGGTGGCCAGTGTTTTGTTTGAAAATAGGACTTCCTGATGCCTCCCCTCCCCAAAGGGGTGGGGGAAAGAACAGTGGAACAATAGAAATCATCTTGGGAGAGCTATAACAGGTGGCAGAAAGCAACTTCACCAGCTTGGCTTCTGGTGAAAAAGAGTTTAATAATTGACCACATTTGTATCCATTACATGGTCTCAGTTTTCCAAATGTGCTGGTTCTGTCCTAATATCTCCAGTCACACATTCCTTGCTCCCACACTTTCCAGTTTGCATGCCAAGGTCTAGAAGGGCATTGAATGGACTCATATTCATTGGAATGTGAATAGAATTCTCTTGTTATCAAGGAGGCTGATTTAACAGGGTTTCCAGTTTTATGGGCAGGAGACTCCAGTTGCATTAAATAAGTGTTTTCTCTAACATCACCAAGAGAATTGCATGGAACCAGGCTTGACTCAAGGGCATCTTTACATTTTTAACCATGAAATGAAAAAGCACACAAACACACACCCCAGATCTCCTGGTGAGGAAGACCAATACAATAGAATCACATATTCCCAAATGAACTTTATGTACATTTAATGTCATTCAAGTATAATACCTGAAAAGACAAGTGTAACCACCTTATCCCCTGCAAGTTTCCTTTTCTTTGTTTAGTTATTAAATGGTTACGCTTGGAATCTTCAGATGTACAGACTGTCCAATGGTGGGCCAACTCTCATAATTTTGTGTCTCATGATTTTGAAAATTGCTTTCAGGATTCTAGCAGCTGTGGAATGCAGAACATCTTTACTGTATTGCTAACATTGCTGTGTAGCTATAACCAGTGTGACCTAGTAGTCTACACTCTCTTTAAAGGAAAATAATAGCCTGCTTTTTTGGTAGAAGAAACTGTAGCAGGGCACTGTCCCAAGAAAGTATTATTGTAGCATCTCAATTAGCTTGGAGGTAAGAGGAACAAGTTATTGTCTTTCATTCTGCCTTCTCTTTCTCTTAAGGGACAGAACTGGAATCCTTGATACAGTGGAAATCTTAACCTAGTCTGGGCTCAAGGCCCAGGTCTGTGTATAGTGAATTCCTCATCACTCTAATTGCTTACACGAGAAGCTAGTTACAGTAGAGGACCTGCATGCTTTAAGCGATTTCCATTACATTGTGTAGGTCTACATATGCCCTATGCTAAAGCAGATGGGGAGAAGCAGAGAAAGGAGCAGCTAAAAAGAGTTGTTAGTCTAAGTGCAACCAAGATGCCCTTCTCTAAATACCTTCTGCAAAGAGGGTTGTAACAATGCTAACTGGGAGTTATGGCCAGTTCTACCATTAGGCAGAGGTGAGTGGCTGTCTCAGGCAGCCGATTTTGGGTGATAGGAAAAAAAACTCAGCAGCTTGTTTCTCACCAATTGACTATTGTATATTTTTCCTGCCTGGAAGTTGGAGGTGCTTGAGAGATTTTCTGCTTCAAATGCTAAAATAACTTGGCTGTGGGATATTGGAAGAAGGCAACTTAAGAAATAAAATGTCTTGGGCTGCTGGGAGAGGCTCTTCACTGTTTCTTATCAGAACTGAAGAGTATTTTCCCATTCATCAGGAATCCCCTAATGTACTCTGTTCTGAAGAATGGACACATATCTCAATATCACTTTCTCTCATGTTCAGATGTTTCAAAACTTTCCATCTTGTTTTATAACATAATTCACAAATTACATTAAATGTTGGTAAAAAAATGAACCATGCAAAATTCTCACCTTCCTACTTGTTTATTGTTAAAATATCACAGTTATCCTTAGCTTGACATAGTCCTGATGAGTTTAATGACAACTCCCACAATTCCAAGGCCTCTAAGAATTAATGAAGTTGCAATATAGCACTTCTAGAATGTATTGTTCTGATTTAAAGGATAGAGAAAAGGGCATATAGGAGAAAAGTTTTTATCATCATTAGTTTTTTTCTCTTAACTAACTAGTTGTTATCATTAGACCTTTTTCTTAACCTACTCCAGTTAATCCTTACTTAACAACCACAGTTGGGACCGGCAACTTGGTCGCTAAGTGGAAAATCATGTGACCGCGAAGGGCTTACAACCTTACTTCCCTTTCAGTCATTAAGCAAAGTGCCATGGTCACTAAGCGAAAAATCACTCGACCACAACTTATGATTTTACTTCTACCTTCTCTATTAACTCTGCTGTCCACAAGCCAGTTGCAAAGCACGCAAATGATGATCACATGACTGCAGAACACTGCAACGGCCATAAATGTGCGCCAGTTACAAAGGGCACAAATGGCAATCTTATGACCACTGCAACAGTTGTAAATGCAAGGATTGGTCACAAAGTTGTTTTTTTTACACCATCATAACTTCAAACAGTTGCTGCACGAGGCAGTCAGTAAGTGAGGACTACCTGTAATAGGCACGAGGTAGGCAATCCTGTGGCAATCCTAATATTAATGAATGACACCTTCCAGTAGCCCCAGAAAGTATAATTATGATGAGGGAAGCTGGGAGTTGCAATTGACTTGCCTCTGGAGTGCTACAGGTTGCCAACCTTTGCACTAGAGAATAAATGGAATCTCATCTTTGGTTTGATGATCATGAATCTCACCTTCTCCCTCCCCTTCTTATGTACAGATTCCCATACCAAGTGTGCCTACGCTACAGCCATCCACTCTCATCCCTGAGCGCCTGGAAGCTATACAGCGCTATATCAGGGAGCTTCAGTATCCTTTCAGCTATATCTGAATCCCCAAGAAATGAAAAGGGAAGCAAGGCAACTTCCTTGCTTGACCACAAAAGAAAATAACTGACTTGTTAACATTTCAGCTCTGCTGGGAAATGAATATTTCTCTCTCTCTCTCTCTCTTTAAGGAAGCTGTTCTTTGTTAGAGCCAGTGGCCTTGCTGCCTTATTCATTTCCTTTAACTTGTTCCCTTGGCATTCCATCATCATTGTTGTGAGCAAGCCAGAGTTAACTTGTTTCAAACTTTGCTTTGCCTGCATCAGAAATACAGCATTCAAACGGCATTTGACTTGATGCCTTTCCCAATGCATGGAGGGAAACCAGGGATTGTAGAAAGGATTTTGAGTGCTTAGAGTGCACATTGCTGCAGCTGGACTCACTGGCACTCATAGCAGTATTTTGGAGGGGGGGGGGGAGAGAGAGAGAGTGTAGAAGTGGGGGAGAATTTTGTGGGGATCATTATTGATGAAAGAAAAGCCAAATTTTCTTGCTGCATGCACTGCATTCCCTCTAACTTGCTATTATATATTTTTTTTAATTCACATCCTGTCATTATTTTTCTAATAACGTGCTTATGATTCCTCCTTCCCCATCCTCCAGCAGCTCTTCCAACCCATGCAGCCCTTAACTTCTTCTTCCCAGGTACAATCACACCGGGACACAGTTCTTTGAAATCAAGAAGAGCAGGCCTTTGACTGGGTAAGTGTTGTCTTTCTAGGCCTTATTTTGAGAATTGTTCTTTTTCTGACCCCAATACTAATACAAGAGCACACCTTTCTTCCAGTTGCAGAGGGTCCATGAAACAGCAGCAGCAAAAATGTTATATAATCTGGTAAAGAAACAGCTTGCACTTCATAATTACTTGCTGGATTTATAGGTCTTCTGTCTCTTTCAGTGCAGTTCAGTATTTCTGAACTCCTGCAACATCGCCATAATTAGTGTCTAGCTGATGTAATAAATACGGATGGAGGTGCTTATTATTCCTGATTGCAGTGGCACTCATGTAGTTGAATTTTCTGCAAGCCTCCATTACACGCTACATTTGGGTCTCTTGACCTGAGGCATCTAATGATAGAGATTAAACACACAATGTTATATGATTATACTCAAATTATTCTAAATATATACCAAGGCTGTAATCTGGTTTGGAAGACGATTTTTTACTGAATGGTGAATTCAGTATTGGTAGTGAAAGATAAGTGTGACATGAAGAGGAACTGACTGTCATGGGTACTTTTCTGTTCTTGTATGATTAAACAGTTATTTCCCATCGTGCTTTCCTTCTCTCCGAGCTATTCTCTACCTATATATTATATGACAAAAGCCTTTAAAATATTAGTTTTCTTGTTCTTCCTTTGACTTGTCCCACAGGCTGATGGATCTGGCCAAAGAAATGACAAAGGAAGCCCTGCCAATCAAGTGTTTGGAGGCTGTGATCCTAGGAATGTATCCTTTTATTTTAGAAGATTAAATGGGAGTGCATAGTTTTCAAACATAATGCCTTAACATTAATGTGCTTATGCTTTGATGCAGACTTCCCCAACATGGGTGTCTTCAAGATGTGTGGTCTTCAGCTTCCAGTATTCTCAGCAATGGTCATGGTGCCTGGGAAATGAAGTCTGCACATCTAGAAAACCCCAAGGTTAGAGAGGTTACAGGTTCTGTGAAGCCTGTAATATCATAAATATGCAAACTATCCAAATAAGCATTGTTTAATTTTCTTCTTGCTTTAGACAAGAAGCATATATAGAGAATGGGGAAGCTCTCATTCTCTAATTAGGAATACTTTTAGTTGAGTGACAGATTTCTTTTTTCTTGTACTAATAATCTAGGAGTCACATCTTGTTTTGAGAGAATTATGTCTTATTCCCCAGTATTTCTTGTGATTATAGGTTTTCCCTTGATTTTGTTGTAACATTGAATTATTGACTGTGAATACAGTTGAAACAAGATTTTCATTGCACTGCATATTTGAATTAGTGTCAGAATCTTGTTCGGTGGGCTGTATTATAAAATTTTGAATTGAGTCCTTGGGGTTCTCTGAGCTTGGTTGTTTTCTTGCAGATGTTTCATTACCTGGCTAGGTAACATCTTCAGTGCTAGCCCCGGCTAGGTAACATCTTCAGTCCTAGCACTGAAGATGTCACCAAGCCAGGTAACAAAACGTTTGCAAAAAAACAACCAAGCTCTGTCTTTATGATGCTAGATGATTTGTCCAAGCCCATAATCTCAATGATTAATATAAAGAAGTGTTGCATTGTAATCCCTGCTTTTTTCTTTTTGCACTCCAATTTGCGACTGGGGAGAGGCAAAGAGGGAAATTAGAAATATGTGGTTCTGTGCAATGTTGCTGGATAGAAGTAATACATTGTCTTCAGTCTTCAGTTATTAAAGGCGATATACTAGGGCTATGTTCTGGGAAGAGGAAATAAATATTAATATAAATATGAACATTTGCTACTAGATTAGTTAGGGTCAAGTTTGCTATTAATTTTATATACAAACCACTCTTCCTAAACAAAGGAATGGCAACTATTGCCTGAGTTTATAGTTTATAAATATAAACTTTTGTAGCCCATACTCATAGCTCCTGTGTTCCTTCCATTTTGTAAACTGGCAAGCCAATCAAGAAGTCATCAATTAATCTAAGGTTCATTACTTTTCTTTGTCATACCACCTATTTCCTGAATATTTCATCATTAACAGTTACCTCACCAACAACATGCCAACACTGGACCGCTTCCCCATCAGTTTCAAAACCTACTTCTCAGGGAACTACTTCCACCATATTGTGCTGGGAGTGAACGTTGGGGGCCGCTATGGAGCACTTGGCATAAGTCGACGCGAGGATCTCATGTACAAAGCTCCCACTTTCCGCACATTGAGTGAGCTTATCTTTGACTATGAGGAGGCGTATCGGTGCTGCTGGCATACCCTCAAAAAGGTGAAGCTTGGCCAGTGTGTGTCCCATGATCCACACAGTGTGGAGCAAATTGAATGGAAGCATTCCATCTTAGACGTGGAGAAGCTGAGCCGTGAAGACTTCCGCAAGGAGCTTGAAAAACATTCCCGTGACATGAGACTAAAGGTAAGGGGATGGAGGAAAAGAAGTTATCTTACCTCTGTACTGTTTGTTTAATCTACACCTGTAAAGTATGGGTGAGTGCCCTTTCAGTGCCTAGAACTGCTCTTAAATTACAGGTAGTCCCTGGGTTAAGAACCCCTGGTTTAAGGATGACCCATAGTTAAGAATGGAGCGTACTGTAGCAAAATTCGGGTTAAATACAGAGTGATTTGAGTTAATTACACAATATTACTTATACAGTATATAATAATACTGTTCCGACCTACATACAAATTCGACTTAAAGACAGACCTTAGGAACGAAATTTGTTCTTACACTGGGGACTACCTGTATTTTGGAACCATACTCATTGGGTTGATTATTTAGAACAGGTGGAACAATGTCATATACACATGAGTCTTTTCTTGGGGTTTGGGGGAATGTTATTTCTTTTATAACAGTTAAGCCTGTTTTGGACTTATACTGTAATTTTTGTGTGGTTCACATCTTGAAATAGAGAGGAGCCATTTCATCCATTTTTGGCAATCATAGTTGGAGGGACTCTGGTACCTACAAAAATATTGCTGGGGGAGGGGGGCGCTGTGTGTAGCCTTTGTCAGAGTCGCGCCTTGATACTTCAGGTTGCTCACCCCTATCTTAGTTAAATATTACTCAGTTGAATTTCTCATATTTGCATGCTTGAAGGTGAAATATGCTACAGAAAATACCAATTTTTACCACTGGGAAGGAAGGAATAATTGTTTGATCTTTCTTAAGGCCAAGTCTTGGATGTGCTCATTTGGCAAATATTGCCTTCCTATCAGCATGATATTAACAGCAACTTACTCTTTCTGTAGATATATGTAGCTGAGTTTTTATATACAAAATGTTGGTAAAGTGCTTTGAACATTACCTGAACAGTGCTAAACATATTGTAAGCTCCTTCCTAATTTTTGCATCAAGAGAGATTCCTAACGGTATGAACTTTCTCTTTCCCCTAGATCAGCAAAGGAACTGGGCCACCATCACCCACCAAGGATAGGAAAAAGGATGTATCATCCCCACAGCGTAGCCAATCCAGTCCACATCGTCGTAACAGCCGGACAGAAAGGCGGTAAGCCTGAAATGTTTTGCTCTGCCTTTATGTAGTTTTTTGTTTCCTTCTTGTTTTTGCTATAATTTAAGTGCACATACAACGTTTTTGTCCTATGTGAGTAGAGACAAAAGTGTATATATTGTGTCAATATATACACTTTGCACCTACATTTTTCCTCTGTTTTTAAGTAACCTATTTGGTTGTTGCTCCCAATAATGTTTTGAAATTAAATGATTGATTGATTAATCACTCATGGATTTTTGAGAATAACCATTATCTGAAATTCCGCTCCTTTTCAATGGAGCAGTATTTTGCATATTTATATGGAATTATGATCTTTGCTGAGTGGGACCGTTCCCAAACAAGGGTGTTTTTAGAATTGTGGGTTAGAAAAGATATCTGTTAGTCATGGATATCTTTGGAAAGCATTGCACAAACTCCTCCCTTCAATGAATAGTCATCACAGAAAAACAGTGGATGCCATCTGCAAGAAATTACCTTCAGCCAATGCATTCCGGTATTGTAGACTCATTGTCATAATGAAAGCTCATTAATAGAAAGAAACAGGCATTGCTTCCTGTCTCCTCCTGATGCCTCCACTGAAGCAAGAAAACCTCTTGCTTCCTGAGTTACTGTATGACTCATAGACGGAGAGGAGGTATTGATGCTGACTAAAGCCTGGTGTTTCTGCCAAGTCAAGGCTCTCAGAACTCTGCTTGAATTATGTCCAAAATGGATCCTTAAAGAATGTGTGGGGTGACTACTTAGCTAAGTTCCTCAGATACTGTTAACAAATTAAGATATTGAAATAGTTCAGACTTTTTCTTGTGAGAAGGTGCAGACTCTTTTCATTTGTTATTTGCTTTTTTTCTCTCCCTTGCATAGACCATCTGGAGAGAAGAAACCTACAGAGCCCAAAGCCATGCCCGATCTTAATGGTTACCAAATCAGAGTATAAAGATCTTCCCATTTGTGAACCATTTGGTGGAGAGCATTTGGACCAATGTTACCTATGAGATGTGCAGTGTGGGAGGGGACTCAGAGGGTACGAAATGCATATTTTCCAAGGTATTTCTTTACTCTGGGTTGTATCCTGTGGAATAGAGGATATCCATTTCTCTGAATTATATCAGGAACTGTTTCTAAATGCACCAACTAAACAAAAGAAATTAAATAGCAGATCTTCCACCAATTATTCAGTGTTCTACATATTGGCAAGGAAAGATACATTTTGCAAAGTAACAGTAAAAGCCCTTTCCATGCTGTTTCTCAGCCCACACAGAACTGGAATGCTTTTGACTTCAAAAAGCCCCATGATAGGCTACATGTCTCCTCTCTGCTTTTGAAGGAATCAAATTAGGAGGTCTCAGGAGAGAGACGGGGGCTAGAAGCAAAAAATACTGACTCCTATGGAAGAATTTCTTAATTTGTATTTTCTGAGAATTTTAATATTTTTAATAACTTGGGGAGTGGGGGAAAGCATACCAGATTGTTGCATATGCTCTAAAATCACCAATGTGATCCTTGTGTTTTTGTTTCAAATAATGGATTGCCTGGAATGAAAACCCACATCATGCAACTCCCGCTGCAAACTGGCCGGTTGGATCTTCAAGACATACATTTTGTAAATAGGAGGCAGTTTAGGAACTGCCTGTGTTTTGGAGCATGGATGTCAGATGAATGTGATAGCTTAATTGGCTTGTCATGACAGTACTCCATTGTGATGGATTCTAGAGATTAATTGGAGACTAGGTTTCCATTTTCCTCACTTTCTGGTGCTATTCTAGAATTGATTGTTGTTAGAGTATTAGAACCTTTCAGATGGCAGCAGAACAGCCCCAATCTGACACTCTCCATATGTGTGGGAATTGCAGTCTCACCATTTGGAGGGTGTCTTGTTGAGAGCAGGCTGCTGGGTAAGCATATCTCCCATTTCTTGGAAAAGAGTGTCCTACTCTTTTATAGTAACATGACCCTTGCTCTTTCTCCCTGTCAAGATGTGAATTCATTCTTGCTGTATGAAATAGCATACTGAGGATTCCTAGAGTGTGTCAAGTAACTTCTTGTAGCAGTGTATTTAGATATTAACACAGGGGGATCAGATCCTGGAATACGTCTTTCTGTGCTCTCTTTTCTTATTCTTTTTTTCCTCCCTTCTTGACTTGTGCAAAGTGGGTAGAAACCCAGACTTTTTCTGTGGAACAAGTATTTTGTTGCCTTTTCTTAATCCTATATTTTGATGGTGAATTTGCACTACTTTACTGGTGCATCTTTTTCTTTTGGATGTTTTGTTAATTAAGTATGGCTGCTAATATTGGCAGGAGCCAAACTTAGTTACTTTATGAACCTGCTCCACAGTTCAGTCCAAATCCCTTTGTCACTGAACTGGAAGATGGGAGAAAGGTTGGTAGGGCTTTAGATGCATGAATGGAACACTCTGTAGTGGTCATTGTCAAAAAGTTGTATGGGCACCCAAAAAGCAGAATAAACTGGACATTTAATATTTATTAAGTTCTGTGAAAAAGAATGTGATGGGCCTCTTAGACAACAGTTACAGTGGTACCTTGGGTCACGAACTTAATTCGTTCCGCGACTCTGGTCGCAACCCGAATTGGTCGCGACCCGAATCAAATTTTCCCATAAGGTTCAATGTAAATACGGTTAATCCATTCTGACCCCTACGAATTTGGTCGCCAACCGATTTTGGTCGCCAACTGAATCAAATTTTCCCATAAAGTTCAATGTAAATATGGTTAATCCATTCTGAACCATATGTATTTTTTTTTTAAACCACAAAAATATGAAACAAAGTACAGTACAGTACAGTATGAAGAGAGAGAACGCTAACCTTGCTTGAGGCGACTTCTGGCGTGGAGGACAGGAAGGCGGGTGGGGAGGCGGTTATTGTTTGGAGGGAGAGTCCCCCTCCCTACAGGAAGCCACGACCACGTGTCATGGCAGGGAAAATGGCCGCGGGTCATGTTCATCACCCGATCCGGCATTCGCGAATGGAGGCAAAATTTTGCGAACGGAGCTGTTCATGAACCAAATTGTTCGTGAACAGAAGTGTTCGTGACCCGAGGTACCACTGTATTTGAAAAACCTCTAAGGAATCTGATGTTAAGTCTTCACTTACCACAATTTATTAGCTCAGTGTCTCATACACTGTACATTTTGTACTTGCAAATCACTGAAAGAAGTCATGATGAACAGTATAAGGAGAAGAGCCCAGAGAGACCTTAAAATACTTGACCCACTCTATTCTCCTGTTCAGGATGTAGCTTTCCTATAATTGAAAGAAACTCAGTAGACTTTTGTCACACTTCAGTTATTGTTCCCTACCACCTTTATCACAATTATATATTATCTTTCAGGGTTTTTTAAAAAATTATTGTCTTGTAGCAGAATAGACCTGCTATGAATTAAATACTTAAGATTCTGATGTGCCTTGCATGTGTCTACCTATAGACGCAGGGAGCATTTCTGGTGAATAGTATTGCATTTTGTATATATTGAGAGGGGAAAAGAAAGGTATGATATGGGCTTAAAAAAGGACAGAGCTACAATATATTAGATAATTTAGAGGCAGTGATAAGGAAGCACGCATGAAATATTCCCACAGTCTTTTTGAACTATTGGGTACATGTGAAATTTTGAAATAATGCTATGTGTGATCTCAAAAAATGGCTACCATTGTAGGATTTGCTAATTCATAACATGGCTACAATAGTGGATATGGCCAGCCATAAAATGCCTATTTACTAGAAAACAGCCTGGGAAGATACTCCCTTCCATTTCCTCTGGCCCTCCCAGATTGCTTCATATCCTAGTTTACTGTTGACTTTTTTTTCTGGTAAAAGAGGCACACTTTCAGAAAAACTGTAGCCTCCTATCATTTTTATTTGTGAAGTATGCTTATAGGGTTGTGTGGGATCCAGTGGCCCTCTTGGAAATAAAGTTGTTGTTGGCCATTGACTTTGCAGCAGGCCAGCTTTTGATATATTTGTTTTAATTAAGACTAGATGGAAGTATCCTGTCAGCTCCACCATGTAGACCAGGTCAGGCAATCAACTCCACAGGAAGGCTAAAACTACTTTTCTTGAGATTGCCTATAATTACAGAATCTTGCAAGTCTCCTTGTGCTGTACCTTCTTCCCATTCTTATACTCCTGTGAATTAGGGAGGTGTCTGCCTCAGCCATTTCCAAATATCTTCTATTTGTTGTGGACTTAAGATACGTTTCACCCCTTGCTGCTTTGGGAACAAAGCTTGCATATCTCTGTCAAGGCCATCTTCCTTACTCTCTACATATCCTTGTACACACTGATCCTCACAGGCACCACTTGGTGATCTTAGTCACGTGTTGCATTATACTACAGAATGTATACAAGCATTCCTGCCCCAGTACAAGCAGGTCACAAACAAAAGATGCATTTGGAAAATCGTTGCCTGTATCTTTTCATCTTTATAAAAGCAAGGGAGAAAACATATAATTGGATAATATTTATCTTTAATATTTTATTGTGGTTTGTTTTTACACCGAGTCTAGTTTCTAGGTAATAAATGATGGATTCTAATGAAATTGAACTGTGTATTAATCCATTAACAGTTGCCTGTGCAAAATGCTTAAGCATCCTCCTTTTTAAAAGTCTGCCTGCTCTCATCTGAGTTGTATTCACCTTGTACTTTGTCACCATTATTTATATATTTCTTAGCTGTTACGCCCCCTTTAAAATAAATGGACGACAGCAGGGAAAGCCTTGATACAGTGGTGACTGAGATCAACTCTAAGCCTGATTTATCCAAAAAGTTGAGCCAAAGTCCAAGATGAAATGGAAAGAAAGCATTAAATCTTTGGCATCCATCACTTGGCTGAGACCTTGTATGAAATGATAGCTGCCATTAGTTCTCTCGGAAGAAAGGCTCCATTCTGAAGCACTCTAAATTTTTGTTTTTTTGTTGTAGATAGTAATAAGAAGGTGAAAGTAAATAAAACATACAACTAAACTTAAATTCTTTTACCAGTCTGTGACTGGATATGTGTTCCTGGGCTGGCTCTGAGAGAGAAGAATTTAGTTGAGAAATTTAAAGGATTCAAAGCAGAGCTACAAATTTCGATGAGATTTGGTGGATAACTGCATAAACTTAGTGTAACACAAAAGGGCAGCAGAGAAATAATTGAAAGAATAATGGGAGTGAAGAATGGCAGTTGCTTACGTTCTCCCCTGCAGAAAAGGAAATTATGGAGTGAAGTTGAGGAAACCTTTCTCAGTGAAATAGAATTCATGAACAAAATAAGGAGCTCAGTGAGTTTATGCAATCTCCTTCCCTTAAAAGCATTCACACAAGCGCTGGCTTCACCCTTCATGCTCTCCATAACAGTCTTGTGATGCTTTGCAAATGGCCTTGCTGCTTTTCATGGTGAGGGGAAAAACCAACTGGCTGCCATGCAGCCGCCAGAGCAGCCAGGAAAGATGGATGTAGGCAATAAAGTACCCTGGCTTCAAGGAGAGGAGGACGTTGAGCGGGGGGCGGGGGAGGATTCCAATCAGTGGGAAGCTGGCTTCTCTGCAACTTGAGGCAAAGCTTCTGGAACAACAGCTAGCTTGGCTTGTAAAACCATGCCACCCCACAGCATGATGGATACAAAGAGGCAAGGCACTAATTTCAGATCAGAGCAGTGCGTGCACATAGAAGAGCCTCAAGAGTGCTTTAGGCTGAGAAGTCCTGAGTCTCTAGCTGATGGTCTCCAGTGCCTATCAGCCACAGTCAGCATGGCTAGTGGTTGGGAATTATTTACCTTTCTAGTGCTCTTTAGAGTGAAGAGACTAGGAAGTTAGGGACTGGTAGAGTCATTCTACATGATAAATCTCTCTCCAGTGAGTTAGGACCTGATGTGGCAGGACCTAACATTGACTTCAGTCAGTTCACTGGCCAGAAAATCTAGGTTCATCCAGAAAATCCAGTTTTGAGCATTAGGAGTTTTAGAGATGATAAAACAGGACATCATTTTCTGAGGACACTATGACAGTGAAAAATTTGTCTGAATAATGTTTTCCCTTCTGGTTTGTCTCGCAGCCTCAGTGATTCTAGGTACTTCCCTGCAGTCTCTTAGTCTTTGGGAGCTCCTGGTGAATACTAAGTCAAATAACAGGAAAAGGTTCTTTATCTCAGCTTAAATTCTAAAAGAACTTGCTGAGCTTGCTTGTATTACGGCAGACCTGAAGAGAAGGGATGGAAGTCAACTTTTCACAGATGCGTCCACCAAGGAGTCATTCAGTATGTGGGCTAAGGTTTATAGAATCCACTTATTTTCTTCTAACAGGGAGACTGTAGAATGCATGAACAGATGTTGAAGGCCATTTGGGATGGGTGAGGGTTCAAAAGCTGAAACTTAATCTAGACAAGGCAAGATGAGAGGCTGCTGTGGGGGTAAAGAAGCTGGCCAATCTGGTTAGATGATTATATTTACTGTTAGATGAGGCTGCTTTTCCAGACAGGTTCAAATGAGCACTTTGGAAACTGGAGCTAAGTGGGCAACCTAAGGTGGCTTCTATGGCTGGGAATAATTTTTATGAGACTAAGATGCTATGCCAGTTGTGACACTTTGTGAAGAAATCCAATCTTAACTTCAGTTCATGTGTTAGTGACATTTAGAACAACTACTGTATTTAGAGTTGCCTTTGTACATTGAAAACATGCAGATTATGGCCATTCAGCTGTCCTGGGAGTTGATTGGTTAACAGTGCATTTGTCAGTACATTTCTGAGACCAAGTTTAGGTCCGAATTTAACCATTAAAGCCTTAAATGGTTTGGCCTCAAATTACTTGAAAGACTGCCTACATCCATACCAACTTGCCAACACTGTCAGTTCATCCACATAAGGTCAGGGCCTTTACAGGAGTGGCCCCAGCCTTTGCAGTGAGCTTCCATCAGGGAACCATCAGGCCCTTTCATTGCATGTATTCAAGATAGCGCTGAAAATAATTTATTTTGGTGGCTTTCACTCAATTTGGGGCCTGCTGATTAACCTGTAATCAGTAGTATTTTAATTATGTTTGTGCAGTAGATATGTAGCTTGTATGCCATCTTGAAAGGGCTTTGCCCTGTTAAAATAATGTTAAATGTTTTCAAGAGTAGATGGAGGACTAAAGTTCACTACTTCAGCTCAGAGACACATTGTTCTACGTCTTATGTTGGGGGCTCCTTTTGCCTGACAAACAATAGACCTGTCTCACAAAGCTGGCAACAGTGATGGACTAAGCATCTTCAATTCATGTTCCATCCATGCAAGTAAGCAGAACTAAGCTACAACCAAAGTATCTTTAATAGCTATGACTAAACATGTAAAAGTGTGAGTGTGATGGTAAGGGGATTAGAGATAGTTGCATTTTATTATCGCAGGTGGCTTCCCATAAAGCACTAAGTAGTAAAGATTAAAAGAATCTAAGTTGTAGCAGCCTTATAGTGATTAGAGTGGTGCTGAGCATATCCATGCATGTCTCATACAAAACGCTTTGCATTTATAAATGAGCTTACTAAGGGAAATGTTGCCTACCCTTGTCCTGGACAGTACGCAGTGACATGGTGTATTCCTCCCCACACTTTCAGCCCAAAGATGCAGCTTGAAGACTGGTGCTGGGGTGAATCAAACGTTTTGACTTATTCCATTAAGGCTTGATCATGTGAAACTCTAGGTATGTCACTGATACACTCCATTTAGCTGTGTGAATTTGTGTGCTTATTTGGAATCATCAGTTGTGGAAGTGATGAAAGCAACAATACAGTGTTATGAGAAAAAATACAAACCTGAGGAGGGACTCACTGGAGAGACATTTCAAAACTTCTCCTTAAGGCTTGAATGGAAAGGAAGGAGCTGTGTATACTGTAGCAGGGCTGAACCAAAAAATTCAGAGCAGTCCATGGGAAATGCTACAACCGAATAATGTTACTATAGTGTTCTCTTCTCACGTGCACTGGTATTTTTAATTTATGCATTACTGCTGCTACCCAGACCCAGCATATGAAGAGTATTTAAATTGGTTTGCACAATACTTGTCAGTATTAGATCTGTTTTAGATCACATAACAACTATATTTGGTGAAAACCTTAGCTGAAACTCTGCAATTTTGTGATTGGTTGATTATATGTCTGTGCGTTGTGATATCCATTTGCAGTGTTTATGCAGTGGATAGTGTACATAAGCATCTCTGTGTCCTTGTTCTTTAGCCTCCAGTCAGCCTGTTACTTCTGTATCAAGAATTAATGGACAGACACATTGACAGAATCTAACGTGGTCACCTGCTAATTCTATGTTGGCTTAAAGCCCTGGTCCCGTCTCTCTCTTGAAAGCAGTTTTTGCATATGTGTTTTGACATGTCCATGTTTTTGCAATGGGGGAATTGCTTTTGAAGAACAACAATCCAGAACTTCTCAGAGGCTGGTGAATGCAAGAGAAAATGTACAATTGTGATTATATATACCAATACTGAGTTCTTATTAAGGAACCCCTAGTCACTGAAGACGTCCCTAGAACAGAGTTCAAACCGGCTTCTTGTTAAGGAGGTATTGCACGTAAAATAAATCAGCAGTTAGCTTTAGGGCTCTGTGCAGAATTATAGTTTTATCTTAAAAATGTGTGCAAGGAATTTCCAGCTCAGTTCTTTTGTCACAGACTGCTGGTCCTACCCTGTTAATTGGCCAGAAAGTGAGCTTAGCTAGGGTCCGTAGGGAAATCTAAATGAAGCATGATCTCAGCAACAGATGTCTTATTATCCACAAACCACTCTCTTGGCATGACATGCTAACCACCTGCCTCAAACAATTGTGATTGCCTGTAGTTTAGAGATCCTCTAATTTTGTCAGAAACAAGATGGTTCCAAGGGAAATGAGGGCATTGCTTTGAGACAATCAGTATTTATCACATTTTAGCAGTTTATTTTGTTTTCAGGTCTGTTGCCATGACAGCAAAGTACAGTTTTGTTTCTTTATGGATTATGTTATGTATCTTCTGTGAACTAGTACCACCTCATAGATCTGTGCTCTTCCACCACTGGTACTGAACCTGCATAGATTTAGTTCTTGTTACTCTTCAATTTTGTATTTCTTATCCCAATTCTTGTTCAGAATTAAAAATAAAGTTTGTTTCTTCACATTTTTTAACCTTGTGAGTGATAAAACAATTGTTTATTGATGCTGTTATTAATGATTAAGACTTCTTCCTCCCCAAATAAAAAAAGAGTATGTTTGGGTGCATCGTTACAGCAGGCTTCTGGGACTGGCCTGTTCAGGAACAGTGCATATCTGTAATACCCACTGCAACCATCAATACTACAACGATTATTCTACACTGCTAAAACTGCAATGAGTTGTTTTTAAGCAGAGAAAGGCTATTAGCAATATTCCAAGACAGAATTACTTCCAGTAAAGCATACATCCTATTAGCTTTCTAGCATGCTATAAATGACAACACTTAAGATTGAGAATGTCAGTTACACTCAAGATTAGTACAGAACTTTATGAAGAGAGGAAAGATTTGATGCATTACTGTATTAAAGTTTCCACAACTGAAATGTATTGAGAATTTACATTTGTCAGATTATGGCTCTTCCATCATTATATCCAAGAAGTTTCCTAGTTCTTCACACTCTTTTCATAAAACCTTTCCTCTCACTAGATTTTTTTTTTCAAGTGACCAACACTCATCTTAAAAAGTCTTAAAGAAATTAAGTCTTAAACAAGTTAATGAAATTAAGACAAAGGCCTAGATATAATGATCTAACTTTCCCACATTCATTTAAGGTGACATGGTTCCTGGAACACCACAGGCCCCTACTCATTGGCAATTGTTTTATGCCTTGTTTACAAACTAATAACATGGATGTGGCAGCTGAGAGAAAACCAGCAGCAAGAATGAGATCCATTATTTCCAAATCGAACACTTTTTACTCTATCAGTTTTGCTTTAGAACAGTGGTAGATCTCATCTGTAGTACATGACCTGAACTAAATGTTACCTATGAAGAGAGCGGAGACTTTTAGAAAACCTCATTAGGTGAGAAATTCTGCTGGTAGGTAGACTAAAAAAGCTATCTGAAATGTCTCAGAACACACTGATGAAAAGTTTTAGATTTGTTTTTTCAAGTATAAAACCTATCAAATGAAACCAATTTTGAAATCCTTCATCTAATGCTAAGTAGCATATAGTGAGTATGCAATATAAAATAAATACAGCATTTGTTAGCGGAAATAGAAATAAGGAAGTGCCTTGAGAAAAAAAATACTACTGAACTGTCTTGAAAAGAGGCAAAGATATGAATGTGCCTCTAAAGGCTGTTTTAAACTCTAAAGTGGGTCCTTACCAAAGACAAACAGTCCTTCCAGTCACGCTTAGCTTCTGGTGACAAGGTGGATACTCCATGTAATTTTCTTGGCAACAAAGAAAGTGATTTGCCTTGGCTGGTCTCAAAAAATAAAGCACAATCCAAACTGGTTAGTATTTATATGGGATGCCTCCAGGAAGAAGCATGTGGCAAATTATTTCTACATTTGTTGCCACAATAACTACTTGGATGTGGCCATGAAGTCATCAGTAGTGAAGCTCAACTTAAAGGAGACTTTCTCTTTGTAAATTTCAAGATTACATTCAGATCAGAAATGTCTGCAGCAAATGGGGGCATCAAGGGAGGACAACTGATAAAAGCAGTGTTATGTCACAAGTTCCTCCCATTGTCTACATATGATGTGACATAGTTCACATGTACAAAGGGACAAGGGTTACAGTGTGATGTTGCTTTCATCGTGTTGATGAAAACCTCCAATCCTGCAAATCTCTCTTATTTGGATCCTTAACAACACAGTCTTGTATACATCTACTCAGAAGTTATCTGGAGCACAACGGGGCTTATTCACAAGTAGGTAAGTAAAGATTGCAGAGTAAGTCTCTCTAAGATTCTCAAGTAGGAGTACAAAAACATTTTGCAGAGAGAGGCAACACCTAAGGCTGAAAGCATATGCCAGAGATAGCAGAGGGAATGGAGTTAGAATTTTCAATAAAGTTTGGGAGATGGTTATTTTTATTAAAGTAGGTTTTTCCTGACTTTTTTCCTTAAAAAAATATGAAAAATTCCTTCTCTCTTCCAATAACCAGCATTTTGGTGCAATCTTGGGATTGCATGTGGCTCATAGGCTACCTACTTCTGCTCTAAAATGAATATTCATATACCTATCAGTCAAGTACTATCTAGTTTGTGCAGGGCATCAAGGTCCTCCAATTACAGCCAGGTTAAAAATACAGTACCTGAAGTGGTCATGTTAGGCACTAATGGGGTTGACCATTACTTCCTATAACTTGAGTCAAAGCTGAAGTAAAATCTACATGCAAATTATTACAGATTTGGAATTCCTACCTAAAACTTTTCAAATCAACCAGCAGAAAAGCACAAAATCAGCAGCAAAATGCAGTTAAGATTCTTAATAAGAACTGTAATGAACAATACTTCTTCCAATTGAAGAAGCTGAATTAGAAATAAGACTCTTGTAATCATCCAGAAATTTATCAACAGATCCTAATTTTCTTTCTGCCTGCTCCTGTAAGAGAAAGAACCTGAACGATTAGGCATTATTATATTCTGGTGAGCTCCTGAGGGAGGTCCAGTATTCATCTTTTCTAGCACTTGTCTGTTGAGAAACAAAGCACGCATTCTAAGCAAATCCCACAACATCCACCTGAGGGCAATCCTGGAGCCCCACAGATACCCTCAAAGTGCTTCAGCTCGCTCACTTCTCCAGACTCAACCAACTGAATTTACAACTTTTCTGAAATTATAAAAATTTATTTTTTCTTTTAAATTTAAGAAAACATTAAAAATACTGAAAGCTCCCAATGCATTTTTTCAACATAACCTTGCGCATGGCCCACACACAGCTGTAATAAATCATGTTTTCTATGTATTGAGAATGGGAGTTAATTACAGACCAACCATTACTCTGAATCACATATTCCTTTAACAATCTGTTAATATATTTTTTAAAAATGAGCAGCAACTGCCAGGCCCACTTGAAGTTCCCAACAATGTGGCTTCCAGATTAAAAAAAATACACACGCTCACAAAGCATCTGTCATTTTCTATCAGTTTTGGCAGTCCTTATTTGCAACTCTAGTTGCCACCAGAGGCAGCAAAAACATCCCAAGCTGATGAATCAGAGTGTAAAAAGCCTCTTGAAGAACCTGACAATAAAATACAAGGTTCTCAGAACAGAGAATAAAATTAATTTTTAATCTGATATTAGAGCAGCTTTCAAGAAGCTTTGATGCCATGCAAACAAATTAAATTGCCTGGGGAATCTATGGAAAAGCTTCTGGGTAGTCAGGGGACACCAGCTGAATTAATTTCATTTCCAAACAAACAAGAGGGGTGTGCCAATCAACAAGCATCTACCCATGGAAACAGGATCAGCAGCAGCAATAGCACCACTATCACCAGCTCTCAAAAAGTTTAAATCACTCCATCACCATTACTCTGGTTTGAATGCAATAGAAAACAATACAGAGATCCCTTGCTGCCTGCAGCACAAAGCAAGGGTTTGTTTGTTTGTGTGTGTGTGTGTGTGTGTATGTAGCCCACATTACATGAAGACTCTGTTCAGATTTTTGTGGTGCTCCATGACACGCCCTGCTAACTGGTGCTGGCTAAGCATACTTTCCAAACAGAGGAAGACCAAATAGAGAAGGCTACCAGTTTGATGGCAGGATGCCCTTTAAGATGGTACAGTGGCCAGACTATAGGCAGACATAAAGTGGCAGTGAAGCTCAGACTAAGATTGCAGAATTCTAGAGTAAACCAAATCGTTATTTCCTCATGAAAAAAAGGGAGAAAAGAACAAGGACATCTCAAAAATAGGGAAGGGGGAAGGATGGGGAAGATCCTTTTTTTTTTTCTTTTCGTTCGCTGATGCAAACTTCAGTAGCATGATTTTCCCATTCAGGCAACTCTTAAGAGAGTCCTGAAGATCTGGCACATGATTAGAAGTCAGAAATCTCTAGCCCAAAGCTGGCCAGCAGACAGAGATGATCAGATGAACAGAAAGGATTTGGCAAGCCATTTGCTGACCAAAGGATGTCTTCAGAGAGAAGGGAGAGGCGGCCAAGCAGCTTTAGGGCTCCATCCTGGTACATCCTGCGATCTAAATAAGAAGCAGAACAGGAAGTATGAACAGGGCCCCACAAAGTAAAGCTGTAACGGAGCTGTCAGAAGATAAAAGAAATGCAGATAGAGATACAAACAACAGTCACAGCAATGCAAGAAATATTTACAACAGATACATTTCTAAGCCCAGACACTTACCCAAGCTTTTGATATCCTTTTCTATATGTTTTTTCTTAAAAAATGTGACATGACCATGTGGCAAGTTCTCAAATATCCATATAACTCATTTTCAGCATTCAGAACAATGTGAGCAGTGAAACAAATGAGGGAAGTTACACAATAAAAATGTGTTTCTAGTCTTGCTGCTGTCACTATATATGTGTCAATTTCTTGGCTTCCATGCTGCTAAATTTAAATTCAGTTTTCAATCCACTCATCAAGTTAGACCTCAAATGAATGGGAGGAGAGTGAACAATGCATTGCTGAGAAATAATCCTCAACATTTCTTCCCAGAATAAACTGAGGAAAAGCAGGGGCTAGCATTTGACATGGACACAAGAATCTTCTCCTTGAAAAACTCTGAAGAATTAAATCAGAGATACAGTATAAGCAGTATATCATATTGGTGGATACAATGTTGGTGGAAGGATAGGGGAACTAGATTAGAGCAGGATTACAACTAAGCAGACAGAACTAAGCAAAACAATGGAAAGTCAGCACTCTGGGCAGAATTCAGGGGTCCACTGCTGGAGGTAGATCAGTTTCTGTTCACAGAGCTGGACAATTTCCCTTCCCTCCTGAAGTTCTCTCTCTTCATCTCATAGCACTTGCACCAGAAAATTCTTCACCTCTTAAATAGTTTTTATGGATTTGAGAAAAGGGAACACAAGAGGGAAGGAGAACAAGGGGAAGCCCACTGCAGAAATAGATGTTAATATAATTATGGATACCTCCCCCATCTGACAATCATTAAAGGAAAGTCGTAAGAAGCAGAAAAGATATATAATCAGAACAATTTTTTTTTAAAAAAGCTGAAGTTACAGAACTTGTGCCTATATAAATTGATACATTCAATGGCCCACTGTAGGAATGCAACAAATCAAAAAGAGGTCTCAGAAAATACACATGCTTGCTGAAAGAAAAATGCCTACTCACATTCTTCCTTATCATTCTTGACTGGTGTTGCTGAGTAGAAGATATAATCCACAGTGGCCCCCACTCCCATTGGCATGGTTGTAATCTCTGGACAACCTCTCTCAGGCAGGAAGTGGCTGTAAGCTGAGGTCAGGGTGAGGCCATGGTGAATACTGCCCGGATACCTACACCCAGGAAAGAGATTCCACCCCCAAAACAGAAGAGGGGGCAGATGGCATTTAACAACAGAATTGGAAGCAAGAAAAACAAACTCAGCTAGTATTTACTGTTTTTATTGCCATGCGTCAGAAATTTACTCAAGCCAAAGCTGTACACCAAGGACTGATGATTATTAAGGACACAGCCTATGAAAAAGAGGAGGTTAATCTTTTTTCTCTCTTTCTATATTCCTAACAAAATCAGTTATTTGAAGCTGCATGAGAAGAAAATGTCAGTGATAGTCAGGCAACAGCCCCATTTCCAGTAGCTGTTGTTTACTATTATTGAATGCTCATGTTATTTTCAGGTTCATTTCATGTTATTTTTAATTAATGTCTAAGAAATCATGCAAAGGACAAACATAATGTACTACAGCATTTCATCCAGAAATGCAAAGTTGCAAACTGTTCCAGGAGAACATACTGGGGAAGGACTCTTATATGGCATTATCAACCAAAGCAATTATATGAACGTTGCCCCAGGATTAGATTGTGATGGAAAGTCCCCTGAAAGTTAAGGGCACTTTTCCTCAGGATTAGCCATACTGCCAAACGTTGCTAACTGCTCAAATGTAACAAATGTCAAGGGGAATTTGTGAATATTTATAACAATCCCCAAACTAAGAAATCATCTGGTACCTTATTAATATAACATTTAAAAGCGACATGAAGTGGTACGATGTTCTACTACATCTTTCATTAAAGTTTCAAGGAGATTCTTCACTTCCTAAGCCTTCCTCTGGTTAGCTGGATTTATTTCACTACAGGCAGTCCTTGACTTACAACCACAACTAGGACTGGAATTTCTGTCGCTAAGCAATGTGGTCGTAAAGCACAATGTCACTTGACTGCATCGCTTAGCGATGGCAATCCCGGGCAGGCCCAGTTGCTGTCATAACCCCAAGACGTGTGGGTCGCTAAGTGGGAACAGGCAGGAGTCCCAGGTGAGGAGCATGGGGGTCCGACGGGGGACTGGGGGAGGCCTGGGTGGAGGCCACGCACAGTTGTGTGTGGGGGGGCTGCAGTGTGGCATGAGCTCAGGAAGGCTGGGGAAAGAATACACTGCAGCACAGGGGCCTCTTGGTGTGCCGTGGCTCTGGGGCTGCAAGCTTTTTTCAGCCCCAAAGCCGCAGCGTGCCAAGAAACCCCTTTGCACCAGGCTGCTGGGCCAGGCTGGGGCTGGGCTTTACACAGCGCAAGGGCGCTTCCTGGCACGCCACGGCTCTGGGGCTGAAAAAAGTAAAAAGCCCCAGGGACATGGCGCAGCAGAAAGCCCCTTTGAGCCCCATGAAGCCCAGCCCCAGCAAAAGCAAAAAGCCCCAGAGCCACGGCACGCCAGGAGGCCCCTTTGCACCATGCAAAGCCCAGCCCCAGAATAAAGCAAAAAGCCCCAGAGCCATGGCGTGCCAGGAAGCCCTTTTGTGCCACACAAAGCCTAGCCCAGCAGCATGGCACAAAGCTGCCGCACCACGGGAAGCCTCAGCCGTCCCAACCCAGTCCCAGGTGCACTTGACACCCTGCACTCTGCCGCCCCAGCTGACCTTCACCATTTTCTTGCTCCCAGTGCTGACAAGGCATGCCCAGCCTCGCCCTTCGCGAGGCAGCTACTGGTCACATGAGGTTTTCTTCCCAAAGTCACATATGGCAGTTTTCTCATGAGACCTGGGGAAGATAGCTTCACATGGCCAGCAGCTGTCTCATGAAGGGCCAGACCAGGCATGCTTGGTCAGCAGCAGGAGCAAGACAGTGAAGGTCAGCTAGGACAGCAGGGGTCATGGAATGCAGGGGGCCAAAAGGGCATAGATGGGGGGGAGACAGGTGGATGGGGTGAGTTGAAGTACCCCTGCAGTTGTAAGTGCAGGCGGGCTGCCAAATGCCTGGATTTTGATTGCATGCCCGCAGGGGCGTTGCAAGAGCCATAACTTTGGGGACCAGTTCTAAGTCCCTTCATTCAGCACCATCATAGCTTCAAATGGTTGCTGAATGAATGGTCATAAGTCAAGGACCATCTGTACTGAAAGCAAAAAAAATTATCCATGATGACCAAAATAGTTCATATTATTTAAAAGACATAGATTCTTGACAAAATGTCTGCCTCAAACTCACTTTGACAAGCATTCTTTCATTATTTATTGTAGCCTTCCCCAATCTCGTACCCCACAGATGTGTTGGAATTAGAACTCCCAAAATTCCCATCATACAGACTACCTTGAACAAAACAGTTCTGGATCAGAGTTGTTCTCTACAGTGAGGTCCTTAGGCCAGTCTGCAGGACGGTCTGCAATGCAGCAAAACAAAAACAAAACATTTGATCAAACACATCTGCCAATTTGCAGTATTTGGGGTCAAACAGACATAACAAAACCAGTTGTCCCCAACTTCCTATAGCAAAATATACCAAAATGTCAAGACTCGAGAGCTTAATTCCAATGTTGTATGCAAACTACCATCTTTTTGCACAACACACTGGAAGAACTTCCGGAACTTTCTGTATAAATCCAAGCACCAGCATTTGTCAAGTTAGAATGGGTCTGCCTGCTTTGACTCTCATTGCTGCATTCTACAGCATGTGTGCAGACATGAATCAGAAAAAAAAAATTAAAGCTCAAGAGAGAAATACTACCACTTTTTAAGTAACAGATTTGATTCAGGACCTGAAACGAGATATTGAAACCAAACAGTGATGGCTTCAGGAATTCTTCCCAACCTCTTAATTAGGCATGGCCACAGAAGGTGCCTGTATTTTCTTCTGTGTAATGAAACAGCATGTTGTCTCCGTGGGAGGTGCATGCAAGCACACATTCACTTTTCCCCCAGGCACTAATCGAGTTGTATGCATACATGTTGCCTATGTGTACTTCTGGGTGCCTTTTCCTGCTCTCTCCTTATGTTGTGCCTGTGGGCACTGAGAAGCAAAGGGCAGGCAGCATACACTCCACTCTGATCATGTGATTGAGAGAGCTTAGAATGGAAGAGTCAGCAGCATTCCAAGCCAATGACCAACTCTTTCTCCCATATGGATGCAAGGGGACATTTTTTTTCTCTCCACAGTCCCTGGCCAGGTCCATCACATTTTTCAACTGTTTGCCAGTTTCTCCACTCAAATCAAATTTGGTCCCAGTGTGTTCAGTTTTCAGAAAGTTATATCACTGGTGGACAGCATTCTGACCCTTTTACATAATTTCTTTCCAGCTTCATAGGGCATACCACAGATTTAAAGAAAATAATCATAAAATGTGAAGGGTCTGTTTATTGCCTGAATGATATTAGCCCAAAGCTCCCTTGCAACTTGCAGAATTCATTGATGGTCTTCTGAATACTATGAAAATCAAGCAAGACCATGCAGGATGTCTTTCCCTACCTGGTGATCTCCCAATATGGGATTCTACACTATTAATCCCCACCAAGCAGACAATAGTGCCCAGGAATAATGGAATATAAAGTCCAAAGCTTCTTGAGGTCACCAAGCTGGGAAAGGCTGTTTTAACCCCACCTATGAACCCTTCTGGAGTGTCTTGTTAAATATTAAAAATCTTCTGCAGTGAGGTATATTATTGCTGAAAGAGGAAAAAGCAGGGAAGAATCTTGGACACCTGGCATGGCATCTGTCACACCTTCCAACAGGATCAAGTCTGTAGGTCGCTCACAGGCAGTATCACAGTAACGGAACTGAAGCAGGAAGTCACGACTATATTTAAGTCTGTCTGCAGAAGAAAACCAGATCCAAAGGAGAAAAATAGAATGGTTACAGTGTGTTCAAACTCATAATTCATATCTAATTTCCTGCTGATACTTGTTAAAATGAAGCTGCATGCCCCCATGCATCCATATAGTTACAATTTCAAAAACTAAGGACCCATGAAACAAACAAACAAAAATTAAAACCCTGGTATAAATACACACATACTTATGAAATCATATACATGTAGGTTACAAGGTTGCGAAGAACCAAATGCAAACTAAGCCTACTAGCCTGGATATATCCAGTTATCCACATCCTTATCCACTTATACCCCTAGATGTGACTACCATACGTGGACAGCTAGAAATTCAGATCACTGTCCCATAATCCTCTGTATCTGAGCACTGAGTAAACAGAGCAGGATGAACTGATATAGAGTAAGATCAGCTTCTCATTTCTCAGTCAGATAAAAATGAGCATTTCTAACCAGAAAGCTCAATAATGTTGCTGACAACATGTTGATTTTTTTTCCTAAAGCAAAGCTATGCTCTGTGGAACCACAAAATCATGGGGCTGGCCCATAACCATTGGAATGACCCCTTTCCTGATTTCTGAACCCTACTCTGGGAAGGAGAACTAAGACTAATCATTTGGAGCCATCAGGAATTTTAGCTGACTACCAAGACCAGGGCAAATTCCTGGATTCCTGCTCACGAGATGTGTTTATTTTTTCCTATTAATTGTTTTCGAGGTTACTACTTTATATGAACTCATCTAATTTTAACATCCAGGCCAAGAAGCCAACCATGTACTCCAACAGAGATATAAGCTGGTACCAAAAGCTGGAAAATCATTAATTGTTCACTCCCAAATCACCACTGATCCTGTTTACTCAGTGAGTTTGCTACTGTTATTGAATAGTGTGCATGCAAGGGAAATAATTCTTTAAACAAAATTAGGAACTCCAGAGCTTGAAAAGCCAGTCATTCTGAGGAACCCGCACTGAAAAGAAGACATCACTTTCTGAGTGTACATTATTAAAGAGCACGAGACCTACAATTTCAATTTTACCATGAGACTCACCTGACTTCTTGCTTTGGCAAAGGGTGATATACTGACAATCATCTGTTATACCCAGGCAGCTGGGCCACAGAGGAAACAGCAATTTCCGTTGGTGTGGGTTCTGACAAAATTCCTCCTGCCCAGACACCTGTATAGGCAGAAAAGACAGAACACAAATACCCACGAAGTATTTTGAGGAAAATAATCTCCAAAGATCCCAAAATCTAGAATAACCACATGGTAATCAGAAAGCCAGAACCCATCATCTAGAACAGTGTTTCTCAACCATGGCAATTTTAAGATATATGGACTGGGGAATTCTGGGAGCTGAAGTCCACACATCTTAAATTTGCCAAGGTTGAGAAACACTGATCTAGAATATAAATGCAAGGATACTAGGGATGTATTAGCATTAGCAAATGGATTAGTAACTACTACAGAGAAATAACTCCTCACCTGACCCCCAATCTCAAACTCTAGACTTTTCCTGGCTAAATAGACTTTGGAAATCTAGCTGAGCACTTTAATACAGCTAGTCTCTGGGTTAAGAACACCCAGTTTAAGGACAACTCATAGTTAAGAACAGAGCCTGCTGTAGCAAAATTTGAGTTAAATACATAATGATTCAAATTAAATACACAACAGTTCGAGTTAATTATACAATATTACACATACAGTACAGGTAGTCCTCGGCTTACAAACACAACAAGGACCAGAAAATTTATCGTTAAGCAGTGAGATCATTAAACAAGGCATCACACGACTGCACTCAATTTTACATTGTTGCGGCAGTCATTAAGCAAATCACTGTGGTCATTAAGTGAATCACATGGTCATTAAGCAAAACATGCAGTCATTAAGTGAATCACATGGTTCCCCATTAATTTTGCTTGTCAGAAACTGGCTGGGAAGTTAGCAAATGGCGATCACATGAACCTGGGTGCTGCAACCATCTTAAATACATGCCGGTTGCCAATCACATGAATTTTGATCACATTACCATGGGGATGCTGCAACAGTCATAAGCATGAGGACTGGACGTAAGTCACCTTTTCAGTGCCCTTGTAACTTCAAACAGTCACTAAATGAATGGTTGTAAGTTGAACACTACCTGTATTATACAATAACACTGTCCTGGCTTACATACAAATTCAACTTAAGGACAGACCTTGAGAATGGAACTCGTTCTTAAATTGGGGACTCTCTGCACTTCAAATCCTCCTGTTTTCTGCTAATGTAGTAAAATGCAAGAAGTATATATATCTATCCCAGCTTAATTACTTGTTTTTTGCAAAAGGAAACCTTTCTGCCATGAGGAACACATGTCAGATCACAGGCCATAAGCTCCCTCAAACAACGGCTTTCTCTTTTTCCCTGCAGAGAGCCACTGCACTTCTCCCGCACTGCCCAAACAGTGGCTTGGTAGGCATAACAGGACTAAGGAAATGGGAGTGGGGGGAGACTGGGTAGGACTTAAAGCCAACTCCTCTCCCAGCAGTACCCATCACAATTCTTAAATATCTATCTGGCTGGCTATTAGTTGGAAATAGCACTTTCTGCTGCAACATGATTGCAGATGGCCTCTATAGTAACCAGATCACTTTAAACGAATGAACTTACCTAAAAAAGATTGTGCTGTGATGGAAAGAAAAGCAAGCAAGATTCTCAAGAGATGCTGGAAACCATAAGACTATTTAAGAGCTAAATCAAAACTATCTGGTCCTCTTCCTTTGCTTACCTTCCAGGCTGGCATCCCATGATAGTACAACTGGCCATTCCGGATGAATTTATATAGTGGTGAGTCAGGCACAGAGTTCAGATCCCCACACAAGATGATGGGGCAGTAACTGCCATCAGTCAGTTTTGCAATTTTGTCAATCTCCGCCAAGAGCAGAGCCATCTGGGCCAGTTTGATGTCTCCCCGACGGGGGCTGTACAATACATGAGTGTTTGCCACACACAAAGGGCTGATTGCCTTGTTTCCTGGACTTTCTGTTAATAAGGGCTGTAGCAGTAACACCAGGCCCACATTGTCCCTGCTGAGGATATCCAAGCCAGGCCGGAAGTATTCAACAGGGCTAGCGCTGATCAGTTGGAACTTGTTCTGCTTGTAACAGATTGCACAACCATCTGTCTTTCTCCCTGTCCGCCTCTTGTAGATGCAGGTAAAGCCTAGCCAAATGACAAAAACTTCTTGTTACATATGCCTCTTCTGTCTAGTTTGACCTTTGAGATGAAGAAGCTACTGCTCATCTTGGCTCAACTCCATTCAAAAAGCAATGCATGGGAAAGGAGAAGCAAAACAAAACTCAGTACACCCTCCCATTCAGAACTTGATACCCACTGGAACTTTAAAGGCATGTCCCCAAACCATGTCTGCTATCAAAATAAAGCCAAACATCCCAAAACATTGATGGCTGCTAAATATCGAGTAAGAAGCATTTGTACTGAACATGCTGGGAGGCATCAAGAGGCATATTCTTGAGCCGAGCTCACTATCAAAAGGAAGTTTTACCCATCATCATCAGTGTTGGCTCCAGCTGCTCCCAATAGTGATTCTCCTGAACTTCTTGGAGACAGAGAATCTAGAAGAAAATAACTACAATAAGTTACATCATAGCTTTCTAAGGCAGAACAAATAAGTTACTTTACACTAGACACATTCCACTTCTACTAAATATATCATCTTCTCTAATTAATTTGCCACAGAATGAAAAAATACAGGTAGTCCTCAGTTAATTATGGCAATTGGGACTGGAATTGCCGTCGCTAAGTCGTAAAGTGAGATGTCACATGACCGCGCTGCTTAGCAATGGAAATTCTGGCACTTCCAGTTGCTGTTAAGCAATTCCCACACTGTCATTAAGCAAGGGTGTCATGTGGTCACCATTCACAACCTCCTGCCTGCTTCCCCATTGACTTAGCTTGTCAGAAACCAGCAAAGAGGTCGCATATAGCAACCATACAATCACGCGGATGCTGCAACAGCTGGAACTTCGAGGACTGGCCTTTAAGTGCCACTTGTTCAGTCTCATCACAAGTTTGAAGGTCACTGAACAAGTGGTCATTAAGGGAGGACCACTTGTATAGCATATTTTGAGATTGTATACAACTATGTATTCAAGTGAAAATAGGGAGAGAAAGTGAAGAGTGTTGAAGAAGCATGTGATTCAAGAGGCATGATCACAGTTATGAATGGTATAAGCTAAAAGAATAAATGGTTCTCTCCCCTTCAAAAGATGACCCCCAATTAATCAGAGAAGATAGGCTTAAAGACAGGTGAGCAATAGACTCTGGGTGAGGAATAATCTGAAGCTTCATTATAATACAAAGCATAATGGGCCTTTTTCTTTTCCTTTTCCTCCTTTTACTACAAACGTAAATATAGGTAGTCCTTGCTTGCTGACCACTCATTCAATGACTGTTTGAAGTTGCGACAGCACTCAATGGGTGGTAATTACGACCAGTTCTCGAAGTTCCAGCCATCGCAGCATCCCAACGGTCATGTGATTGTGATTCAGGCACTTGGCAACTGGCTCACACTTACAACGGTTGCAGTGTCCCACGATCACATGATCATAATTTGCAACCTTCCCTGCCAGCTTCCCACAAGCAAAGTCAATGGGAAAGCCTGAAAGGAAGGTTACAAGACTGGTAAGTCCCCCCAGCCTTCCTCCGCTCATGCCCTGCTGCACCATCCACCTCTGGCCTTCCTGTGCTTGCGCCCTGCTGCGCCGTCCATCCCCCAGCCTTCCTGCCTCATGCCATGCCATGCCATGCCATGCCATGCCATCCATCCCCTAACCTTCCTGTGCTCGTGCACGGCCTGCACCAGTTCTCCCAGGGCTTTCCCCACCCCACCATGGCACCCCTGCACTCCTTACCTGGGACTCCTGCCACTTCCTGCTTTACAACTGCATCGCTTAGCAACAGCAATCCCAGTTCCAATTGCTGTCATAACCCAAGGACTACTCAAATACAGCAAAGCTGCCAAGTTATACTCACATCAGGATCCCAGTGCTGGATTTCCTGTAAGAGATTTGCAAGACGATAGCTCCAGTTTAGGGTATCCGGATGGCAATGCATATAAAGATGAGGGCACTGCTCAATCAGGTCCTGGGCCAGAATGTTGTATGACATTACTCTGAATTCAAATAGAGACCCACTCTCTGGGTTCAGCTCTGGCATGCAGGCAGAGAGATCTTCCCAGTCTCTCCACAGAATCTCTGCACAAGAGCAAAAAGTAGAAGACACAGTTTGGATCTATGCTGGAAATGCCTGCTTGTGGCTGATACCTTGATGTTGTCCTTGAAGGCAAAAAGCAACTTGAGGGAGGATTTAACTAGAGACCGAGCCTGTGCCTCACAGTAAGCTAATAAGCTGTAAGGGCTAGTTTATACACATGCATCCTCTGACTCTCTACCCTGAGCAACTCATGTGCCTCTGGGTTGTTTTGAGTTAGTGTATCATCTGAATGCACGATATGGGCCATAATTTTGTTAGCCATCCAGAGTTGCTATTGCAAGATGGGGGGGGGGGCATAAAACTTGATTAAATACATTCATAAATAAATATCCTGGAACTAATAAAAATACAGCTAGGATTTTCATTGGTGTGTTTATGGCTACATTCTTTGGCTTGTTCATTATTTATTTATTTAGCAAATATATATAGCCACCCATCTCACTGAAGTGATTCTGGGCGGCATACAACAATCAGATAAAAAGACAGATAAAAACAAAAGAAGAAATAAAAAAGAAATATTAAAAAAACGCATTCATAAATACCATAAAAACCAAAAATACAAAGCATAAGGGAATGGAGAATAAAAATGACCCCTCAGCAATGGAGCCCCAGGCCTGATCACATAACCAGGTCTTAAGGGCCTTTCAGAATAGCAAAAGGGATGGCACTAATCTAATCTCAATAGGAAGGATGTTCCATAAGGCGGGTGCCACAGCAGAGAAGGCACATCTCCTGGGACCCACCAAATGCAGGTCCCTAGCCAATGGTACCCGTAGCATGCCTTCTGTGATGGAATGGTTTGGTGAAGGCCGCACTCAGGGACATAAGCATTTCCTTAGCCCCCAGAATGAGTGTGGGAAGGTGAAGAGGATGAGACTGGCAACACCCTAAGGAATTCGCAGTGTTTGCTTGCTGGCTTGGGAAGTTTAGATTCAGTCTGGCGAGATTCTGTCTTGCAGGTGGAAGCTAATAAATGCTATAGAACTATATCTGTACTGTCTCGTGGAGTTGTTTGGGCTGAACCTGACACCTTCTCTGCAATATCTGATGGGACATGCTGATCCCTCAAATAGCCCAGTCCCATGCCACGAAGGGCTTTAAAGGTTAAAAGCAGCACCTTGAATTGGACCCAGAAGCAAACTGGCAACCGATGCAACTCATGGAGCAGAGGTGTAACATGCACTTTTCTCAGAGCACACATAACTGCCCGCACCGCTGCATTCTGAACCAGCTGAAGCTTCCAGATACTCTTCAAGGGCAGCCCCATGTAGAGCGCGTTATAGTAGTCTAATCTGAAGGTGATTAGGGCGTGAGTGACTGTAAGCAGGGCCTATCGATCCAGGAATGGGCACAATTGGCACACAAGATGGAGCTGTGCAAAGGCCTTGTTCCAGCCATAAGAAGCCCACATTCTGCATTTGGAGGATATACTTGGAAAGCTACACATGATGCCTTAGCTGATGTGCTGTGACCCACAGGAAACTGCAGGGGAGAGGTATAAACTTCCTTTTTCCAAGACTGCAGTTTTTGTTTTTAAGTTAAATGCAGTACTCTGATGTAACATCACCTACAATTTGATCTAAAGAGCAAAACATTAAATGTACCTCTGTAATTAACCTAAATAAATCTTTGCTTTGTAGAATTGAGTAATTCCTATTTTTCCAGAGTTTTTACTAGGACAAGAGAGTCTTTAGATAGTTTTCTTTCACTAACACAACAGCTCTCTGCAAACTAATAAATGTGTTATACTTCACAAACACATTTTCATTGCGACAAACTAACAGCTTCTTTTCCAAAATTGAAAATGTTCAAAAGCTAGCATTTGGGCATTATATTCAGAAACATCAAAGAAGCCTCTGGATTCCTCTCAGAACTAGATTCTGGAAATCCATTCTACAAAAATGATGGTACTCCCTAAAGATGTTATTTTGTCATTCTAGTCTGAAAGCAACTATCTGAAAAGTTCCTTTCTGTAACTGGGTATACTTCTTGAGCAGAAATAATGCAGTGGATTAAATTAATATGTATTATTTGTATATTTGTACTAGTTATTTTACTAGCTTTTGCCCTTACTAGGCTCATAGTGAGTAGTAATAATATCTCTAACCATCAAAAGAATTTAGAAGATTCAGCAGATACCTTGAAGGATTTCAAGGAAAGGTAAGGCTGAGGTGTTTCCGCAAGATCTAACACAACTAATATTCACACATGATAGAAATCATAAAGTCACAAAATAATGGCAAATCCTGCTCATATCCAGCAAGGTCAAAATCACACAATGAAATGCATTAGTGCTCACCATGATAAGGTATTTCTAGTGGGAGTGGCTGAAATTGACCTGCATCTGCAAAAGGCCACATTACTCCCTCGGCTGATACCACATCAGTCTCCTGGGCAGGACTCCAGGCTAACACAGCAGGATCTTCGATCCACACTTCTGTGGACAGAGGAGCATCCACATCTGGAAGATCACCCTCTGTCTGTACTGCTGCCCACGGAGCACTGACTTCTACATCCTCTCTTTCCTCTGTTGGTGAGCTTGCCAGGGTAGTTTCTACAAATTCCTGTAGTTCAGAAGATCCTTCAGCTGGGACCCCTTGCAGCTGCTGCAGCTGTTGCTCCTCTTCCTCCTCTTGGCCACTAGACTGTGGCGAGACAATCAAGTTGCTTAAACTTGTCATCAGTAGCTTTGGGCCTTCTTGCCACTCCACCGCCGAAATGGCTGGCACTTGGTCCGGTTCTGAAGCCCTCTCATTAGAGCAAAGCCCCCCAGCCCCCTTCTCCAGCCACTGCTGCAGCAGGGCTTGCTGCTCCTCCGAGCCTGGCTTCCCACCGACTGGAGCAGAGAGGCCGTCTATGGGTGTGCTCTTTGGCAGAAGCACATTCTTTCGACATGTAAAGAAAGCATCTGTCAAAAATATAAATATGGACATATGTTGACTTTAAAAACAACTTGCTTCTTAAGTGTAGTAAAATTAATTGTAATAATGCCTTTAACAATTCACAAATGCTGGCATAGACCAAATCACTGTTTTCTATATCAGGGATTGTACTGCAGACTTATGTAGTCCCAACCTCTCTGGGCCAGTGGGCAAGTTTCAAATTTTGAGAGTCCATTCTGGCTACATTCACAAAATGGATGACTGGTGATTGGCTCCCCAAATACCCATTATGGGAAGGCAAGCAAAGCCCAGGCAGGTTATGTTTGAGGGAAGTGTTGTGCTTTGCTGTCCTCTCATTTTTTTTTAACTATAGAGTCCACAAAAAATTAAAATTGAGTAGGGCAAGAAACCTGGAAAGCATAAAGAAATTTGTTGGTGAGTATGTTGTTGTTTTTCGAATCAGAGGAGGGAACCAGGATCTATAACAATTCTATATTATATGTCTGACACAGGATTTTGAATAATTGGGTTTAGCAATATTAATATTTTTTATCATTTTAGCTGAATTTGATATCAGCCAGCAAACAAGAACTGCTTACTGAAAAACAAAACTTTTCCATTCTTGATTCAAATAAAAGCAAATTAACTGATATTTGCTTTCAAAAATTAGTTGACCAGGTCAAGAGGCCCTACTGTATTAATAAAGACCCAGATGTAAATCCTAAGTAACTACTTTATAAACAAGATTAAAAGAAATTAGAATGAAGTAATACACAGAAAGTTTTAAGCCATGCAATTTAGTTGCTATCTGCATGCTATCTAGGACTGTGGGCCTGAAATTTGATATACCTGTAGTTTCATACCATCCTGATTACTAGAAAGTAAGTAACTTTAAACCAGTGGGTCATTTGTACATCTCACTTAAAACAGGGCAATGAAACGAGGCCACAAAAAGAAAATGTTTTCAAGGCCATCCAGAAAATTGAAATGTGGCACGTAGGTAGTCCAAGGCATTCTGGTAATCAAAATCACAGATTTTGTAGAAAAAAAATACCTATGAAGTCAAAACTTCAGATATTCCTGCTCTAACACCCTCTCCATTCCAATAGCACTGCAGGGAAAATAAAACTGGCCTACCTTATAAGGTTGTTGCAAGAAAATAATGCAAGTAAACCCTTATGTAAAAGTTAAGCATTAGCAAAACACAAGCAAAGTTATCAGCTTGTTTCCGTCCCCCCGATGCCACCAACCCAACTGCCTCATTTTCTCCACACACAGAGAGACACACCCTCCCATCGCTCCAACCATTAGCCTTCTCTTACAGGTTTTAAAACGCAATGTTATTTCCGGGAGTCATTTCAATACTGATCTTAGTTATGGCAACGTCGCGACCGCCCCGGTCCGGCTGTTTTGATCCTCTGCGGAGGAGAAACTTCACCAGCACGCCGGGAGGCGGGACGGGGAGGGGGCGGGAAGGCGCCAATGAAACCCCGGCTCCCAGCGCTGGGCGGAGACGGGCGGCGCAAGCGGGACGCCCTTCCCGCGAGTCCCGCCGCCGTTGGGCCGGCCGCCTGGAGTAGGCCGGGGCCTGGCAGACGAGCGGCAGGCCTCCCCGGGGCGGCGGCAGCGACGGGCGGTCGAGCAGCCGTGCCCCTGCCTGGCTGGACGCTCCGTCCCATCCCGCCCTGAGCGGGGAGTGACGGCCATCCTGCTTCTCCCGAGCGGGGGGACGAGTCCGAGGGGGGAGGCTGTTACCTTGGAAAGCCTGCAGGAGCCTCGACAGGGGCAGCAGGACGTAACAGAGGACCGTCCCGATCATCCCGCCAGCCCGCTCCTACCTCCCCTCCCTCGCGGCCGCCAGCCAGCCACGCGGAAGACTGGCTCCGCCTCGCCCAAGCTCCCGGAGGTCGACGGGCAGCTGCGGCAGGGCGGGCGGCTCCGGGCTGTCTCCCCCGGCTTGGAGGCTGGCGGGACGGGGGCCCTTCCCGGAGCCAGGCGGAACGGTACTTCGCGCAGCCCCGCCCGCCGCCTCTCTTCCCCCGGTCCCACCGACTTGCGGCGAGAAGCACGCGGAAAGCCAAACCCCAAACCGCACCCCTTTCTACGCGGCCCCTGCTAATCCCAGATTCGGCCGCTGTTGGATACTCCCGCGTGCTGGAGCTGTTGTCAGTTTGGCAGAAGGGCGGAGAGACCCAGATTGAAAGGGCGCCGTGGGGCTATCCTACCTCGCAGGGCTGTCCGGCGGGGGAATAACGTAGCGGGGGGGGGGCGTAGCCCCTCCCCTCCCTGACTTAGTTGAAGGGAAAACGGAATGGGTGGACTTCCAAGAGTTTAATGGAAGGGGGTAGCCGCGAAGCACTTGCTTAACTATATATGGTGACAGAGTTCAATCGCAGTTTATTCTTCTTAAAAATGGGTGTGTAAATTGGCAGCTAGTACTGTAGAAGACGCCGCAATGGAGGGTAATCCCGCTACAAGCCCTGGTGCTGAAGACTTTGCCTCCCAGTTTGACTGTCCAGATAGTTGTGTAGCAGTGCAAATCAGGGTTTACCCATTATCTCATAATCCCAATACATTGATAGGGTATTGAGTTTAAGTCAATACCTGAGAAGATTTCTTAAATTCTGAGCTGTATGGTCGCTGAGTTTCTTACATTGTTTTAAAATAAAGATGAAGTTTTTGTTTGCCTACTAGTTTCCATTACATATATTAGTGTCGTCCATTTTAATTTTTTTTTTCTGCCATCAGTCAGAATAGCTGCCAATACTTTTTTTTTTAGTATTAATATCTTAAATTACTTAGTTTTAAGCTTTTAAAACCTAGCATTTACGCCGGTCCAGTTCTCTACTCTTTTGACCTTATTCCTGACATATGTACATAAACACACAGCTGACTCATGGGGAATGGTTTTACTAAATTTACCCCTGTGATTACTCCTCCCAGAATTACTCCAGTTGAATTGTCTGCATAATTGCTCATCCCTACCACCGGCTCTAGTTGAGTTTATTTACATGCTTTCTATGTAAATCAAAGATCAAATTAGCTATAAAACTGGAAACTCTTACCTGCTGATTATATCCAGTATGGCCTTTATTAGGAAATACCAGAATATCCTCAGCCAGTTAGAATCATAGGCAGCTCATATTCTACTGTTACCCAAAATAACTAGCAGGAGTATATAATGTGGCAAACAACTGAGTCTCATCTAGAGATGACCATGCTTAGGATTCAATAACTCATCTTTTAAATAACTATGATCGTAAGAGGATGATAGAAGCAGCATATAGCTTCATTCATTCTCTTCTGTGTCTAGCATGGATAATGGGCCATTTTATTATATATACCACTTTTTTTTTCTTTTTTGGCAACTTCGAGTCAGTCTTTGACTCCTGGTGACTGCCTGGGCAAGTCCATGCGGTTTTCTTGGGAAGATTTTCAGAAGTGGTTTGCCATTGCCTCCTTCCTAGGCTGAGAGAGAGTGACTGGCCCAAGGTCACTCAGCGGGCTTTGTGCCTAAGGCAGGACTAGAACTCACAGTCTCCTGGTTTCTAGCCTGGTGCCTTAATCACTAGGCCAAACTGGCTCATACCACCTCTGGCCAGTATAAAAACTTGTTCAGTGTTTAAATAAGTAGCTTCAGGTCTAGGATTATGGAATATTTGAAGCTTCATATAAATAAAAAAGTACAAATTAAATCTCCCCAATCTGTTATTTATAGAGTCAAATAGGGGCAGCTCAGGGAATTGTGGGTAGAAAACGTACTAGAAAATAGCCACAGAAAATAGGGTATGAATATCTGTGATTCAGCTCATTTGTGCTTCAGTTGTCACCAGTGGTTCAGCTCATTATCAGACCCATATTTTAATTTAATAGGTCACCTGAACTGAATACTGCCAGAAATAGTCAGCATTTGCCATACTTGTTGAAAGAAAATCCTGGCCAGCTTGTGCAACAATGACAAAACAGTAGAGTTTTTCATGAATGTTAGAAAAAATTAATATACACAATCTAATGTGGTTTCTCATCACTGCCCCTTAAATTACCAACAGCACCACTTTCGAAACAAGATCTCTGACCTGAATTCTGATCCATTTTGATCCAGCTCAGCAAAGAAGACTTGACCCAAGTCTCAGCTATGTGACTATAGGAGATATCATATATCTTAGGTCATAATGTCTAGGTGAGGTCATGGAAGACTTGAAATGAAATTAAAGTGACCTGAACTTAAGTTGAGGCAATCAGCATGCATAACATACATGCAATCTTAGGGATGTGGAAATGTGGTCATTATAATCAGAATCAATGTAATTTGGGATTTTCCATCACCAGCTGACATTTTAAGACATGAACATTTCTGTGATTCGTAATAGTTGTTGGATGGCTTGGGTAAAGGTTTTGCTTTAGAAGGGCCTGAAAGAAAGGAAACTATCACTACAATACAGTAAAGAAGAATCAATAGATTACTTGATCTCTCAGCAACACCATGGAATTTTTACAGTTTTTGGAGGAAGAGGAGGAGGAGGAAGGTGAGATTGTAGTAGATGTATTGTTTAATTTTTTAAAAAAATAAACATGGCCAAAAGAATGCCATTCAACTTCTAGCAAATGTCATAATTGTGCAATGTTGACTCTGTATACATATGAGATCCAAAAAGGGGAGATGTCTTTGTATGACTAAAGTGGGCCAGTAGCCAGATTTGTATAAATTCAGAAATGAAGAAAACTTTGCCAATGCATTTCTTTTCAGGAAGAAACAAAACACTGAGACATTTAGCTTTGTAGTAAGAAATGTAAACAAATGCATCCCAATTAAGTATCCAATAATAAAACGTCTATCCCTAGCCCCAAAGAATAAAACAATACTATTATTACAAATTAAATAATACCAGGAATGGGATCAATGGCTTACTCACTGCGTATGAGCTTCTCGCAGGTTGCATTGCTGGAATTCGGCTACACAATTATTAGTATTTGTTTTAAAAATGTAACTGATAAGCAAAATAGGTATGGTAAGCTTCCTATGAACCTTCTTATAGTATTTACCTAATCCTTCCCCTTCCCTGACAATTTTCTCTAGTGAAGTCACCATCCCCCCCATAAGAAAAAATATAGCTTGTGAGTGCAAAATATTACCCTCTTCCTACACTATTATAACAAAATGTTTGTTTGGCCTGAAACCAGGGACTTTAAGAAATAGGCTGAGTAACAAATATTGCATTTTAAGAGAAAGTTTATCTAAGGTCTAAAGGCTACCAGATCTTGGCTACAAAAATCTGGATAACCATTAGATATCAAGAAGGAGTTGGAGTTTTATGTATCTAATTAGAAATCCTGACCATGGTTTGAATTGTACCAATAATGCTGCTTCTTCACAAACTATCATCCCATGACAGGCAAAGACAAGAGCTGTTGGACAGGTTAGTTGTTCATCCTTGAGCACTCATTCAGTGAAACGAGAGATCTGTCAATGGCCACAGCTAGCATTCTTTCTTTTTGCACATATCCAGAGCTGGATGGCTCAATCTGGGTCTCATGTCAGCTTTGAATGTTAAGTAACACTTAAGAAGGGTCCAAAACTATAAGTCAGTAACATAATGGGTAGAAGGAAGAGGCAAAATTTCCTGCATACCCCCCACAAGAAGGTAACTGAAAAATCAGAACACCAGTATCAGATTATATGATTATATATTATATAATCATATTATATATATATAATAACAATATTACCTGAGGCCCTTGTATGGTTTTGAATTTCTTAAAGGGAAATTTTCTAGAGCCTGCTTCTGCATAGTTGTAAAATAAATTATGAATTGGGAGTGAGAGAAGTGGTATCATGTCTAACAGCATCTAGTTACAAATCTTGCTTCCGATTCTTGCGCACGCTGACATTCAAACCATTTCACTTCATTGAAGGAGAACCCAGCACATCACCTTCTTGTCCAACTGTTACAGGAGATTACTATTGGGGTCTTCCAGTTAGTGGCAGGAAAGGAATACTAGAAAAGAAAAGGAAAAGGCATAATTTTAGGTGAAAGATCAACAAATGGTGGGGAGCGTAACTCTGATAACAGGAGCAAACAACAGGGAAAACACAAGAGATTTTCTAACCTTAGCATGGTGTCCTTTTGAAACCAGCAAAAGTATCCTTTTGAACCAGGACGGCAGGCCTCTTAGAGGACAACTTCAAAAGACTGCTTGTGGTGAACTCTTCTGACTCTGGCCATAGATAACATCCACTGACTTGTAATAGCTTTTCCATGAATGTTATGCACAACTGGGTGAGGTAAACCAAAGAGCGAGAAAAGAAAATGAACTGCTATCTACAGTTCTCTGAAATTCATTAATAGATTCACTGATCAACAGCATGCCATGAATTTAATGTCACAAGAACCTTCCATTCACAAAGAAAGTAATTCATCTTGTTGCAGATGGCGAGATATCGGAAATCAGCACCTATGCGGAGATACTGTCAGTTGCTGATGTCTCTGAGGCAGCAGAAGAGAAGAGGGAAGACAGTTCTGACACAGACCTTGAGATTGAAGGTGAATGTTTCTATTCTGTCTTTTATGCAAACATTCCCCACCCTCATCTTGTGAGAGTTGCCCAAAGTGCTCTGTAGCTGTCACCTTAAAATAGGGCTTCTGTTGCTCACCTAAAGAGATTATTTTTATTGTAGTTCACCAATCCAAAAGAAGACATAGATCTGTCATAAAGTAGTCTTGTCAACACCATATGGCAGGAATGGCCTAATCAAAGTGAATTCATAAATCAAAAATGATCTGAAACAATCTAGCTCTAATAGCACTTCTTCGCATGGGAGGGTGATGCATGGCCAAACTGGTACCAGACTTCAAGTGAAATGAAGACCTGTTATGTAGTTTGTGCATCTCTGTCTGCTCTGTAAGCATATACCCTTGTTACACTGAGCATAAATAAGACTTGGTTGACTAAGCTTGGTTGACCTATATGAAAGAAAGATAATTAGATCTCTTTCTAATTTGGTGACTATTTGGTGACTTCATTTCAGGATGGCTCTCATGGAGTCAACATGAAATGTGCACACTTGCAATGTATAAGGAGGAGTTTCTGAAGTACTTGCATGCACAGATATGTTAAGGATCACCAGTTCTATTCTCTTTAATAATTGTCTTGTGTAGCCCTTGACGGGGCTTAGTTTGTTTTCTCTGTATTGAGCAAGAGCATGCATTGTCATCCACATTGTTTCCTTTGCAGATGCTGAGCGCTCATTTGCAACTATAAAAGGTGCAGAGCTGTATAGAGAGGCGTGCAAACTGGTGGGAGTGATTCCTGTCTCATACTTCATCCGGAACATGGAAGAGCCTGTTATGAATCTCAACCATCATGGTCTTGGACCAAAGGGAACCAAAGCCATTGCTATTGCTCTGGTTGTAAGTACTTTTTCCTGGTGCACTTCAACACACTTTTTCCTGTTTGGGGAAGAAGGGTTAAAAGATCACACTATAACACTGCTAGATTAGGTTTAAGCACATAGTAAAACTGGCAATTTCAATGAACTTTCCTACTTCCTCCCACCTTTTAAGCATTGTAACCAGAATTGTGTTGCTTTTGTGTTCTTTACAGCAGAGATGAGCAGAGTTGACAGTAATAATGCGCTCTACTGAATATTAAACATACAATCACACAGCACTTTTTAAATTCACTTTAACATTGACCAACTGGTATATCAACCCTCTTTATATGAAGCCATTAAACCACTGACTGGTTGCATAGATATGATGAGCTGCGAGAGTTACAGACATTTGACATGCTAACCTTAATGTCTGCTACACAGACACAACAATGAAGAGGAAAGACAGAAATGTTTTAATCTAACAATGTTTTAGGCATACAGCATTGACTAAAGACTAAAGACTCTCACTGTGAATATGTTCAATGTGATCTATGAGGCTGGCCTTCAAAACCACCCAGAAGCTGCTGGTTGTTCAGAAGGTGGCAGCTTGAATTGTTATGGGCACTTCTAGTTTTGCCCAGATAACACCACTACTGGTGGCATTTGGCTTCTAGGTGCATTTCAATTGTCTCTGACCAGGATTTGGAAATCATACCTTGTAGCTTACCAACTGTGTAAACCCAGTTGATTGTAGTTAAGCAAACAATGGCTTTTCATGATATAAGAACCCAATCAGTGTTTGGGGATTGTGAGTTTTCAAAAACAATATTTAAGGCAGATATAGCAATGGCCGTTTTTTGTAAATTAACGTCACTAAATGTCTGCAATTTTTTTTCCTCTTTGAATTCTTCATTCTGTAGTCCAACACAACCATCACTCACCTGGAGCTAGAGGATAACTGGATTCTGGGTGAAGGAACGAGATACTTAATACAGATGCTTCGAGAGAACTGCTACATCCAAGAGATGGTATTCCGTGTTTCCCTCATATGGATGACAAAGGAAATTCTCTTGTACTGGACTGTAGAGTTGTGGCTGGCTATTCTGCCAGGCTATTTCATGATTTTCTGGATGTGCTATGAGTTTCACAGTCTTTTCTTGTTTGACCCTGTGATTTACTGTATCTTTATCAAAGGTGAACAACCTAGGGTCACATGCAGCCCCCAACATGCAGTGAGTGTTGTCTTCAGGGAAATCCAAAAGTTGCTATTAAATTTGAATGTTAATGTGACCAAATGGAATATTATTAAATGGGACAGTAGGGACTGTTGGAATCCTGAAGAGCTGCATTCCATTCTACAATACTTGTGGCAGAACCCACATGTTCAGTACTATTATTACTATTATTATATTCTTATTTCTCAATAAAAGTTGTATATGTGTTTTGTAAATTTTGAAGTTACTAATCAGCTTAAGTAGCTATGACAGCAAGAGGAAAAGTGTTAAATGCTTCCTACAATCCCTCCCCCCCAGAATCCTATACAATTTGCCCTCCTTATGTGAAGAATGGTAAACAAACAGGCCCATTGACTATATTCACAAAGTTACTAGAGTGCCTTCTTAGTCTCTCAGCGTCATCACTCTTCTTCTTCAGAATTCAGCAGAGAAGATGGTTGTTGAGTACTTTGTCATCTTCTGGGGGTGGGGGGTGGGAGGGGAGGCAAATTTTGCATTGATAAAATTGGTCCATTTTCTTCCACTTGCTTCCAGTTGCAGGCCCCAGAAAATGCTGTTCAGTAAAATAAATAATAGAGACACATTCCGTGGATCTAGGTGTTAGCACATACATTGTCTTTTAGAAACTTATATTAGGTGCAATAAAAATGATGAAATGGTCAATGTTTATCCCATGTTTTGGTTTCTCTGTTTTTAACTATTTTGTTTGATACAATTTCCACAATAATCTGCTAACTGAAAAAAGAATTTGTTGCTAGATATGAATATCTATTTATCTGCAAATGAATATATTATTTACAAAAATTAAGTGTGTGTATGTGTTTGTGAAGGCATAGAGAAACATCAGTTTAATGGACTAATTGGGGGAGAGGTTTGTTATTCCTGAATATTAAATTAAATTACAAATTATGTTGCTTGCAGCAGTTATGCCATTTGTGTAGTGACATCATTACATAAAAGATTTAAATCAGCACAAAAAGTGTGAACTAAATGTAAATTTAGCTGCCTGATCTAGACTACTTTGGGTACAATGAACCCAATAATAGTTAAGTCTAAGTGGAAATTTGATCAGCACTGAGTTTTAAGCCATTTAGTTTTGCTTGGGAGATCAGGCTGCTGGATTTAGCCTTCTTCAAGTGTTCATCAACTTCGAAATGTGCTTCTTAGCCCTCCAACCCTTCCCTTCTCATGTCTATGGGGAAAACCTGAGAAAGTGCATTTTTGTGGCTGATTCCTCATACAATTTTTTTTTCATATCTCCCTTTTGGTAGTCTTCATTCAAAGCTTGCAACAGCAGTGAAATGCATTTGGCTAAATGTAGGTCCATTAAACTGTGTATAAACATACACATAGACATTTGAAAAAAGAAAACATTTGGAGAAGAGTAAAATCTTGCTAGTTAAATTCTGACTGACATACCAGTCTGGAAAACTGGTGGACTGTGTCATTCTGTAGGAATTCACAAATATCCAATTGTTCAAATACTGCTAAGTGGATCAACTTCATCCTCTTTTTCTTTTTTTTAACTCTTTCCTATATGTTTTTCTCCTCCCTTTCAGAATATTTCCCATAATCACCTCAACACTGACGGAGCTGAAGCTATCTGTGGGATGTTTTTCAATAATATTTCTAATATCCGGGCCATTCGACTTGCAGGTAGATTTCCTATAAGAAGAGTAGAATGATGCAACAGAGCAATATTCAGGCATCAGCTTTACAGAATAAGGCATTTGCTCTTAGAAAGTAATGATCTACTGAAAGATCCAAGGATTGTGGCTGGCAGGGATGGGACTGTATACAGAACAATGATTTGGCCCACATCTGCACCTTTTGGGCCTGTAAATCAAAGGTGAGAAAACTGTGATCCTTCAGATGTCGCTGCCTGGTAACTGCCAACATATACCTCCTCTCTGAGCATACAGGTTAAACCCTACTTGTAGTTTAGGACCACAGATCCCCACCTTGGGCACACAAATCCAAATATGAGCCATTTCAGGTCAGAAATATTTTCTCCCACCATATAAGCCTGTAGTGCAGATCTAAAATTCAACATGAATTTTCCAACCTCTAACTCCATATAGCAAAGCTTCATGAAAACTAAAAAGAAACAAGAAAAAGAAACAAGTAACAAAAGCAATCAATCAATATTTCTTTTTACACGTAAGAAACATGAGAACTGCATAAGATTAGTCACGTCCTTCCTTCTTCCCTCCCTTGCAAATTATTTAAAAAGCAATCATAGATCTTGATCTGGCTTTTACTTGCCTCTATCTGATTTATAGCATGTTTGATTACTTCTGTAAACGCCAGCTGACTTAATTTGTCATATATGGCTTGGTAATACAATTAATGCTTTGCATGTGTAAAATTCCAGTTTCATCTCTGGCAGCTTACTGACTTAAACAATCTTAGGTAGTAGGGCTCTGATTCTAGCCTTTGAGAGATGTTGTCAGGATATGGAGAGGTCTGGATAGACAACTCTGCAGCTAGGTAAAATACTGGACCATGTAGATATTACCCTAATGCAGCTATCTTAGATAACCAAAGTAGGCCAGAAGCATGTATTTCAGACATTTAGAACTGAACTGAAGAGAAATAGTGCAAATTCTAAATGATGCTGACATATAATTCCAACCATCCTTCTCGACCATGAGTGTTATCTAGCCATGAGTGTTATATAGTTTGGTTAAATTCATGAGAACTGGTTGCACTCATTACAGCTAAGTGAAAAACTCACATTTTTCCTGCTCTGCCTGGAGAGGCTGGCTTATCCAAGCAGAACAGGACAGAAATCCTCAATTGCATCTGATAGGCAAGGCCAAAACTCCAACCAAATAGCGCTCCACACTTTCCAGACAACCTGCTTGTCCAGGCAGAGTAGAGGGAAATGTGAGTTTATATTTTAGTTCTGTTTTGAAAATACTGGGATATAAGCACCTAATGAAGAATTTAATTTCTACTGATTTCTTTGTTAATAGAACTTGATGTACCTAATTGTCGTCTATGCTTGAACTTTTCTTTCAAAATTTGATATGCATATGGCTATTTAATGCAGTAGGGCTGTAGGCAGAAAATTGTACTATGTCAACCCATTTCTAACCAAAAATGTGGTCAGTGAGTTTAGGATTACAGCTGATGCCTCTTAACTAGCAAAGCCTTTATAATTGTTTGAATTATGTAACTGTATACCAAATCAATAATATTAAAAGGAGAGGCAGAAAGTTAAATAAGGGGAAAAATTCTAAGCACTCATGTTTTTACTATCCACATTCAAGAGGGAAGTCAAGCTATTTCTACTTACATCTTCAGTTTTCTCTATATAAAGCAATCAAATTCTGTAACCCTATAGTATCAAGAAATTCTATCCAGCCCAAAGAGAATTCTTTACATGGAAGATTTTTTTCAGAAGATCTTACATTCCAAAATCAGATTCCTGAATATATGATATTAAGAGGATGAAAAAGGTCATCCTCTTGATATCATATAGTATCTCAAAACTCCAAGGTTTGACAACCTGTCCTCTTGTTATTGTTATCACTCTCTAAGCTTTTTATCTTTTTAAAAATAATATGGCTTTTAGAAAGACTTGTTGGTATATTCTTATTAACTACTTTGATAATTCTCATTTTTATGGGCTAACAGTTTGAAGCCCTGTTAGAACGAATTGCTGCCTAGTTTTAGATAATACCCCTGTTCTTGACTTACTACTATGTCATATATTCTTCTTTTATGAGACAAGGACCATTTCTTATATAAAACAGCTCTCCAACCTTTTAGCACCTTTTTTTCTTTGTCTTTAGGAAACCATTTTAGAGATGAGACAGCACCATACTTTTCTGAATCCTTAATGGTAAGTAACTTGCTAAAAGGGACAACTGGGCATCTGGAACAAAAAAGGGGCATTTCAGTATATACATGGTAAAAATGTATGACACCATTTAAAGAATTCTCAAAACTAGCTGAAGCTTTTAAAATAAGCTTTCCAAACTTGTGAATTACACATTTGAATGTGAATTACAACTTCAGTCATCCCCAGTCGTAGCATAAGCCTATATCTGGAAAATTCCTCCTGTCCACAAATGCAGCAAGCTTCTGCATGCAACACCTTCCATTGCTCATTCAGTAGAGGAAGGACTCATCCTGAAGCGATAGTAGTGAATAACCTCTGGCAGTAAAGATCTAATAGTAAGCATTACAAGAGGACAAACTCATCTGCGTTGGTTGCTGCAGACTTCTGTGTGCAATTCAAAGTGCTGGTCGTTAACTTTAAAGCTCTAAACAGTGCAGCACTGGGATACATCAGGCAATCCCTCAGCAGAACTGAATCTGTCTGTCCAGTCTGGTCATCAAAGTTCCCTCCCCTTGGCCCCTAGGGCATGGGTAAGATGGCAGGCCTTCTTGGTAACAGCCATCACTTTATGGATTACTGCTCCTCCAGACATACCCCCCCACACACACACACACTGCTGAGTTCTGGAAATAAATTAAAACCTTTTTATTTCAATGAACTTATGGTCCCAGATGAATAACTGTGGATTCCTATCTGGGGTTTCATTGGGGTTTATGTGATTATTTTTTTGTTTTGGATATTGTTCAGATTTACTTATTTATTGTTATGGTTTTGGTTTTCTTTTCATTTAAGTATGTTACCCAGAGTCTTGGGACTGAAGAGGCTTCTAAATACTGTAAAATAAATAAATAAATATATAAATGGATCTTTTTTCTCTCAAACTGTGATCAGACATGGCCTCTTGGGTGGAAGGACTGTATTTCCTTCAAGTCTCTATTTGAGACATCAGCAGAAAATGCAGGCCTCTTTAATAAAATTTCTTCTTTAATAATTATTTAATAACTTTGAGCTCTTCTCTACCTCCTCTGAGGGAAGCCCTAATCAGAATCAGAACCAGGGACAAGGTATGCTCTGAAACTGACTGTCTGTTTGAACCATATTCTGTAACCCAAACCATTGAGTGTAGTTTCCAGTGTACTATAGTTTCCCATCAGTAAGGTCTCCTGAGGAATAAACCAGATTGGCTTTATTCTGAAGACCACTTGCTACCTCAAGACTGGATAGCTAATTACACACTGGCCCTCTACCAGTAGAGTCAGAGAGGGAATACAAAAATAGCATTATCTGAGATGGTACTAGGTCAACAAGGGTATCTCATGTATACGTCCTAAGGTGGATGGATGTATATACAGCACTATCTTGGAAATATTATTATTGACACTTTGGAGAAGTAGATTGTCACATAACACAAGCAGACATTTGTGAGCAAGGGGAGTCTTGTTTTAAAACCAGTGCTTAACAAGAAGGCAACAACTGAGTTTACAGGTTTCTGCACCAACTCTTTTTAAGGCCAATTACAGAGTGATAGAGCTGGACCTCAGTTACAATGAGTTTTCTGAGAAGGCTGGAGAGCTACTGGGGCAGATGCTGGGTAAGTCCCACTTTTTCTGAGAGGAGATGTGCTAGATGGTAATATTACCTGGGTTTGGCTTCCTTTTGGAAGAGGGACATTAGATATTCATGCTGGTTTTGGAATAATTGGCCTACATGTATACTGTCATAAGAGAGGTAGAAGTAAACGGCATCTCACTTTCTCCAGTCTGGTTCCCTCCACCTACAGTGAAGTTCAAGTCCCCAAGGGCTGGGCAAATCATGACAGTGGAAATTGAATGCACCTGGAAACAAATCACATTTTTATAAATATTTCTAGTTGGATTTCCCCTTTTGTATTTTTCATTTATTCTAGAAGATGCTTATCTTATGATGGTTTCTTAAACCAAAAGCGTATGAGCAAAATTACTTTAAATAATAATAATAATAATAATAATAATAATAATACAAATCGTGGGTTTTTTAATGAATAAAGCAATCTAATTGGATTGAGGTCTGCATTCACACCTATAAGTTATGCTGATGGTTGCACTCAAAAGTGAATGCCTCCAAGGAGAAAGTAAATGAAGCCAGAGGGGTTTAATGCAGAATGATTTAGTATCAATTTCATTCTTAGCTACTATACCTTGCACTCATATTATCAGTTTGGCCATATTTCAGGGGAGAAACAAGTGTATGGCAGTGTTTCTCAACCTTAGCAGCTTTAAGAGGTGTGGACTTCAATTCCCAGAATTCCACAACCACAAGCTGGCTGGGGAATTCTGGGAGCTGAAATCCACATCTTTTAAATTTGCTAAAGTTGAGAAACAGTGGTCTATGGCAACAAAGCAGACATGGAGCTTGGTAGCACCTTCAAGAGTAACCAACTTAATTAGGGCATACTAATAAAGCAGACCATACTAATAAGATTAACCAAATCTTAAAGATGCTTCCAGACTTTATGTCTGCATTGTAATTTAAGAGAATGTATGTTTACTGATACTCTGAAATCGATATAAGCCTATGTCACAGCACGTGTGGCATCAACATGTGACATTAAAAAGGCTTTGAAATGCAGAGACTTAACCCTAAGCCATTTTAAACTGATTTAAATATAATTTATGATCAGAGTGAATCTAATGTTCATGTTCTTGAGTTCAATTTCACACAAATTTATTTAATAAAGGCAAATCTTTCCATCATTCTATTCAAAGAGCTGTTTCCTTATTTCGCTTAAGTCAATTTGGAATTTCTTTCCCACTCTTTTGATTTTGATTAAAGTTAAATCTGATGTTACTGTGAAACTGGGCAGCTGATTTTAGCAGCAATGGTCTGGCTGTCAAGCTTTGGCAGCAAATGAAATGGAGGCTTCAGGAATTGTAGAAAACCCTCAAGATAGCTATGTGCTATTTGTAAGCTGTGCATAGCTTGCTCCTGCTTTATGGAACACATAGCAACATAAGGCACTTTCAGATAAGATAGTCACTACTCCAGATTCTATATCTGTGGCAGCTAAGCTGATTTGCTTCTGACTCAGGTACAATATGGTTGAAATTGCACTAAAGGCAATTTTTTATTTTCTTCACTGAAGAGCTTGTGGGCAATCCATTCTCCAAATGGTAGAAATTCCTGCCTCATCCCACCTCCTGGCTTGTCCAGACAGCCTCTTTTCACACCCCATTTAGTTCCATTGCCATAGCTTCATACTGAAACTATTATTTGATGACTCTTTTAAATGCAATAGAACAGGGGGCAACTCTGCACAGATTGGTGGCCAATTTATGCTCCATCAAGGACCCCAGATCAGGCCATTGAGATATGGCATTCTCTGCCAAAAAGTATGTGTACTGTATAGGCATCATCAAACTGCTTTTGATGGACTGGGCAGTAGAAATGGTGGTGATGTGGAGGTGCCCATAGAATCATAAAGTTGGAAGATTCCATTATTTATTAAATTTGTATGCCACCCATCTCCCCCAGTGAGTGACTCTGGGCAGCTCACAATAAAAGTAAAAGCCACAAACAGTTAAAAAATAAATACCCTCATTCCTTAAAATTAATTAATTAATTAAAAGTCAAACTACAGAAACAAGCCCTATACATAAAAACTAAAAAACATTCAAGATGATGTGGGAGTAACATCAATTACCCCACAAGCCACTTCCACTGGTGTGAGCCCCCATGCGGCCCCCAGGCCATCTGGCATAGCCAGGATTTCATGCTGTTCCTGAAGGCCATGAGAGTGGAGTCTTAATGACATAATGACTTAATAATGACTTAATAATAATGACTTAATGGACATAATCATGACTTAATATAATATAATATATAATATAATAATGTAATGGACATAATGACTTAATGGACATAATGAGAGTCATTATGTCCACTGACTCCAGGACAAGTGCTCAGTACAGGGATAGAAATGAAAGCATCCTTGACAGATGTCTAACCCCTGCTTAAACGTATCTAGGGAAAGGGGATTCCATTCCTCCCTAGATGTTATCATTTATTTTACTTATTATTTATATGTCACAAGCTCTGGACAGCTTGCAAAAATGCACATATACATAAGTGTTTGTGTGCCTTTTCTTCAGCCAACAATGAATCACTGGAGATTCTGAATCTGAGCTGGAATCATCTGCGGCTGAAGGGCGCTACAGCTCTGAGTGCTGGTCTCAAGGTGAGAATCTGCCAGACTGGCTGCTCCACGTGTCTTGAGATCAGGCCTGGAGCAAGGCAAGGTTGAGTATGATACTGAAGCAACAAAGACAGAACAAGCCTATGGTGAGATTAGCAACAAGCAGAGACCCTTATTCACAAAGAATCTTGAATATTTTAAAACAGGAGATGCTTTGGAAGCTGGCAGTGAAACAGCCATTCATTCAGAATTGGCATTTTTTATAAAGCACCACCATAACTAAGTGACTATGTCTATCCCAAATTTAGTCTGCATCTCTCATTACCCTTTCAGATTGTGTAGATCAGACAAAACATCTGGTTCAAGCACACCTGCAATAAGATCATCTTTCCCAACCTTTCCCAACTTGGAGCTGTGTTGGACTACTTCCCCAGAATTTCCAGTCCCCCTGCCCCATCTGATTTTATACAATTTCTTAATTTAAAAAATAAATAAGGGGAAGATAGGGAATTTCAAACTAAGTTCTTGCCTGAATCGTAATCTGTTTCCAACAATGCCTCTGGCTGTCACACAGGGCACTTCCACGTGGCCAGTGTTACCCTTCTCAACACTCTCCAAATCCTCAGAGCCATTCCTTCAATGGAGTGCAACAGTCTTGATTTCAGTTATTGCTGGAATGGCCAGAGCCAACTTCCATCCCCTCTATAATATCTGTGAATGAGAGCTGAAAACAAACCTCCTGTACTCTTCATGCCCAGCCCAATCCTTGCATCACTGTGTTTGCTCATAAGGAAGAGGTCTGGTGCAAGAAAACTATGATATCATGAGGCCTTCACTGTTGACATAGAGTCAGGAATTGACAGGAATTCCCCCCAATGGAAAAGCTCCCTGCCCCTGGTCCTGTGGTGCTCAACCAAATGAAATTACAAAGCAGAAATTTGATATTTTGGCTGGGCAAGCCACAAGAAAATTGGTTTCCAAAATTGGGTATGCTAGTGTGAGAACTGGGAGAGCTTAGCATCTCTAAGGATCACATCAAAGCCCTTTGTGAAAAAACATACAGACCTGAGTAGGATTCTAGGAAATTAGATGGTAGGTGGCTGTTACTTGTGCTTTGTTTAGAAGTGTGCTCACCTGCCCAGAAAGAAGAGAAAGATATGTGGTGGAGAACATCCTGGGAAGCTCAGAGAGCAGATGTTTTGTCATTGGCCATGTCCACCAACAACAGCCAGTTTGTGCCCATAATGCTCTCAAGATTCCAGATGTGCTCACTAGCCCAAAAAGGTTGGGACTTCTTGGCTCCTTATTCCAAGTTGAGATGACTGCCCTACCCTTTCAAGGTTACATACCAATTCTTTAAAAATCCTAATTCAGAGAAAGAGCTTGAAAGCTACACAGCATCAGAGTTGTCAGTGAGATTTCAGTAACCACATATTGATTTTTATTTTAAGTTTTGTTAAACTTTTATGCCACATTAGCTCCAAAGAGCATAAAGCAACTGGCCTATGATTCCATATGAATAAATTCCTCCAGATGCTGGTAAAGGCTAAACCTGATTAGTTTCAGCTGTAGAACTGCATCATGCACTACAGGCTACCTAAATGGCTGCTTAATTCAGCTGAAGGACAATATGTCACTTACAGAAGAGGAAAGTATGTTGCTGCCATTATAAACAGTTCCATCCCACCCCAGCACCAGACAGCATATATTATTATATTGTATTATTATATAGTTAAGTCACTAGGTGGTTCCAAACACAACTCTAGCTAAGTGGCATCTTGAGTTTTCTATTGATTTCTATTATTATTGATTTCTATTATTGAGAGATAATTATTGGGAGATGTGTCCAGGTTCCTGACTGGGCACCATGCCCAAGGTCTGTTTCAGCCTTTCATGTTGTACCACTGGCTTTATAAGCCACGCTATTTTTAAATTTACATTTTCAGCACCTGTGAGTGAAAAACTATATCAAGCACTTAGCAGCATTCTGGAAAATTTAAGAGGCAACAACGTCATCCATGAATCACTGCAGTCATTATGCAGGCATTCCTCAATATCATCTGGAATACTATCAGGAGATGTAACACATCCTAGTCCTGCTGTGAGATTCCCAAAGTCATCTAGTTGGTCTCTGTGTGGAAAAAAGTGTTGGGAAAGTAAAGCCTTCAAACTATATCAGTGTTTCTCAACCTTGGGAACTTTAAGATGTGTGGACTTCAACTCCCAGAATTGGAGTTGGCTGGGGTATTCTGGGAGTTGAAGTCCACACATCTTAAAGTTCCCAAGGTTGAGAAACACTGAGCTATATGCTTGTTGATTGAAAACATGCTCAGAGTTCTCTTCATCCGAATTGCTTTCATTTCTAATTTCAGAGCTGAAAATAGTTTAAAAGATTAAAATATTTTTTAAAGACATACATAAAGTCACAGATGAAAGTTGATTCTATCCTCTCTTTTTTCTGGAGGTTAATGGAACCTTGAAGATACTGAACCTTTCCTGGAATGGGTTTGGGAATGAAGGCGCCTTCGCCCTTGGAGAAGCTCTCAAGGTCAACAACGTGCTCACGGAACTGGATATCAGCAACAATCATATCAACAACGAAGGGGCAACAAAGCTATGCAAAGGATTAGAAATGAATGGGAACCTTAGAATCCTAAAGGTGAGATGCCCTATTCTGAGCTGGCCTACCAGTCAGACGAACCCACAGGCTGCCAGTATTATGGCCCTAGCGAGCTATTTACAGCACTGACAGAGCTACGCAGCTCACCGTAGAATCTGAAAAGGTCCAAGTGTCGTTTGTTTTCCTGTTTCTAGACCTCAGGGCTGCAGAGACTGATTTCAGATCAGTTAAAGTAGCAAAGAGAGTAAGAAAGGTGAACGCAAGGAAGATCTGTCAGATGAAGATGTTGCTGCTTTATGAATTGAGGGGCTGAAAGGGGTCATTCTTACAGCTTTTGTCTGAGATTGGGTTGCAACTGATCACACACACAAAGAAAGCCTTGACTACAGGTAGACCTCGTTGATCGACAGCAACAGTTCAACCATTATGACAGTGCTGAAAAAATAACTTTGTGACCAAGGCGGGCATTTAGCACCTTTTGCAGCGTCTCCGTCTCAGTCGCATGTTCACCATTACAGTCAGTCAGTATGCATTGTCCTGTCCCTGACCCATTTTTTTCTCCATCGCAGAGCAAAGAGATGGCTTAAACAAGCCATCTTTCCAAGCAGTGTCTCCTGTGCCTGACCTGTTTTTTCCTCCCCCCACCCCCCGCAGAGTAAGCAGTCACACAGTGGGGAATACACATCAAAAGGAATTCCTTTTGATGTGTATTCCGCATTGTGTACCTGCTTACTTTCATCATCCCTTCCTCTCCAGTGAATGTAAATACAAACGTTAATGCCCTTCTTGTTAATTATCCCAGTACTGGCGTGAGCATTCCAAAGGGCAGAGGAGTTGGAAAACAGGAAAGCTGGAGTAAAATTGTAAGCACAGTTGCAGTCACATGATTTTCCACTTAGCAACTGCATCATTCAGCAACCAAGTTGCTGGTCCCAATTGTGGTCGCTAAACAAGGACCACCTGTAGTATTTGTCTGCTCCTTGTTTGATGGCCCATTGTTATGTCAGGAATATGGGCAGCAGAAATGCAATAAGCACAGTTGCATTTATCCACCACCACCACCATTTTCCTTTGGTTTAGAGGATGGTATTTTTCCCCCATAAGTAAAAGCATAGAACATGACGTAATCTATATGTCTGTTACAGTGCTTGCACCACCACCACCAGCACCCCTTGACCTGGGTTAACTTCCCAGCCCAGCTAAGTTTGGCCAGGCACTGCCATCTGCTAAGACAGTACTATATTTAGCACATTTAAGAAAAAAAATAAAATGCAAAGTGCTTCAATGTCTTCTGATAAATAAAAATTGTAATAAAGAAGTGGCTACTTCCATTAATAAGCTGTTGAGAAGGAGATGAGAGTAGGGGAAACCACTGTTGCTTTCTGATGCAGCACCATAGAAATCTGTTCAGAGTTACAAACAATGAACAATGATGTTGTTTGACTGTGCTGAACACAACAGTTCTTCCAGGCAGCCGTACCCTGTTTCTTTTGCTCCAGCCTCCCCAGAGATCCTTGCTAAAAATCCTTTTCCCTGATCATATCATCAATCCATGGCAATGACTGAGCAATGCATTCTACTTCTTCAAATGCCTAGTTAGCTACTAATCACTGTTATTTCCATTTAACAGGTCAAGAATTTGCTCATGAGCTCATGCATTGTATAAAATCATGCAACAAGCCTATATCAAAATTGGAACAAAACCAAGCCTCTAGGTGCAGGTTACTTTTAGCTCCAGGACTAAAATAATTTATAGGGTATTATTTCAGGATCCAAATTATTATTTATTTTCCTCACAGATGTCCCAGAATCCCCTCACAGTAGAAGGCGCTATTGCTCTTCTCACGTCAATCAGGAAGAATTCAAGATCCAGAATGGAAGAAATCAACATCTCAGTAAGAATGAATTAGGAGTGGGAAAGTTCAGAAATATATATTGCTATGTGCACACATCCAATTTTTGATAAATGAAAGGTTGCAGCACTCACCCTAGACTCTGTTTCCGAAGAGAAATAAACATTTACAGCATTTCTGTGCTATAAGATTTACTTACACTCTGTGCAGGCTAAATATAAGATGGGAAGACTCCTGACATTAACATCTCAACAGATTCCTGTTTCTCATCAGATTTTAGGGGAACCCATAGTGCCATCAAATTTCCGGTCAAAAACAAAATCATCTCTCTCTCTCTCCTATTATCAAGGGCATAGTTGAAAGGCATCTTGTGTGTCAATCAAATCACACCATCATACTAATACAGAGTCATCAAATTTGATAATATTGAAATCTCTTAAAGCTTTCCATGGACGATTTTAGCTGCCTTTTCTAATACAGCCCATGTATGAATGACCAGAGGAATATTAGCTTGATGGCTTTTCAGCTTCCTGAGTTAAATGAAGGACCTTGAAATGGATTGTATATTAAAAGAGCAGTTCACTGCATACATACTAAGTGAATTTCAAAAAGAGAGACATAAAAACACATTTGAGAGTGATGATCTCATGCATATTTGTTTGGAAGTGCATGCCACTTTGTTCAAAAGAATATGCTAGCAAGCATGTTTGTATGAAAGACTCAGCAAAGCTTCCCGTGATTGGCAAACCAGAATACATTGTGCAAAACAGGAAAAAATGGGCTGAACCTTATGAAAACTGGTGGTATATATGTAGATTTGTGCAAGTTACAGAACCCAGAGTTTTTGGGTGCACAGTTTGAAAATCAGAAAATAAACAGAGCTCTGTCAGAGGGCTCATCCTAAAGTTCACCTGTCGATACCAAGAACACATTCTGGTAACTCTTTTTATAGGCTGTGTTCTCCTGTTATTGCTCTAATCTCATCTTCAAGCTCAAAGTTGACTTCCACTTTTAAATAAGGATGTGCCCTCTTCTGACACAGTTTTTGCCACAGACTTGATCAAGGATGCTTCATAGATGATTGGCTGACAATATGATTAGGAATGGGATCTCTACTGTGTGTATTGGCCCCTTCAGTCTGCTGTGGACATGCTCCTTCCCCCTGTGAGACCACTGGGTACCATTTTGGCTTTGACTGCAGGATTGACCAGACCCCTGGCTTCTACAGAAGCAGCTGTCTCTTTCTGAAACACTCATCAGATCTTACCCAGGCTCCTTTTATGCATGGGTATGTGCTCTTTTGAAAAAGCATTAGACACGTTTACATCTGTATTTATATACATACATACATACATAATTTTTCTGAAACTTTTAAACAAGATAAAAACTAACATAGGCTAATATAAAGTAGGGAAAAGAAAGAAAAAGAAAGAAATCAAAGAAAAAGCAAAAAGTGCAAGAAAATTTTAAAAAGGTGAAGAAAAATAGAAAAGAAAGAAAAAAGATATAAAGAAGTAGCTTCCGATATTCTTCATAGCAGTTATAAGTACAAATATATATTTAGCCTCTCCCTCTAAAGTTACATCATATTACCGTACTCTTCTTTCTATAATCTGTCCTATCTAATCATCAAAACCATAAATCACAAGTTCATTTTTTTCATGTTTACGCAAAAAATCCATAAGAGGCTTCTAGTCATCAATCAATGGTTTACATCTGTGTTAACGTTAGAAAACAGAACTCACACTCTCTGGAGAAAAGACAGTTCTACACGGCACTGAAGGTCAATCTAAAGCTGGCTGGGGAATTCTGGGAGTTGAAGTCCACGCATCTTAAAGTTGACAAGGTTGAGAAACACTGATCTAAAGTGATCCGGTTCTCTTGGCTGTGTTGAGCATTGCAAGTTTTCAGCTGTGTCTGCCAACAAGGGGATCTGTGCAGCCATAGCATTCACTGCTTTTATTATTTTGGGATGCGGGCGGTGCCATTTTGCCTACTAATGTCCAAACACCCTTATCCAAAAAGAGGCCAGTTAATGGGCCACAGGCATGGCAGAGGGGTACAAGTTGAAGTTGGAGCAAGAGTTCCTTCTATTTTCCTCCTGCCCATTCTTCATACTCATGGCCAGTGAGTCAGGCGATTCCAGAACATAAATGTAGTGCTCTTTCCAAAGAGTGCTAGTCTCGTGTTCGGAACTAGAGCTTCTACACTTGTAATCTGTCACTTGAGAGGCAGGTCACTCATGCTGATCTGACCCTGTCCTGCCACATGTTAAAAGAAGTGATGGGTGCTTGCTTTTCCTGGCAGAAGATGATGCTTAGTGGGAGAAAAAAAAAATGAAACTGGGGAATTTATATTTATATTTATTTATATTTCAAATTTGTCACCGCCCATCTCACTGTGAAGTGACTCTGGGCAGTTTACAGTAAAAATAGAATAAACATTAATTAAAATAGATACATATTAATTAATTAAAATATGCTAAAAACAAACTTTAAAAACAAATTTACCATTGCTTTTCTTAACATGTCCTGATTGAAACCGTAAGCACATCACCCCTTGCTGGCCACATTCCTGGACAGAATTGGGGGGGGGGGGTGAGGGGGGCAGTTGCCAGCATTCTTTTCTGCTGACTCATCCAACTGTACCTAGAATGACTCATTGAAATGATTTCAGGGGCTAATTCCTCACGGGAACCAATTCAGTAAATAGGCCTAAAAGTGGGGGATGGGATGGGATGGGAAGGGATGGGATCCCTTCTTTCTAACTCCAAAACTTGTTATCTTGCTCTTGGCTCTCCTTCAGAACGTGCTTGTAAATGAAGGCTTCATCAAGCTGTTAGATCATGTCTGTGAAGTACGACCTGAACTAGATATCATCTATGGAGGAATTGGAGGCCGCATTACACGAAAGCATGAGCGGCAGGAAGATGGTATGAAGCTGATTCAGGTAAGAGTAATGGTCGGTCACACATTTGAGTCGAGTTTGTTTAAGCTTCTGCTCAGAATATTGGGGATTTACTGAGCGACTGTCATGTCTTCCAAAAATGCAGGGTTTAGATCAGTGTTGTCCAAACTTGGCCACTTTAAGATGAGTGGACTTCAACTCCCAGAATTCCCCAGCCAGCATGGCTGGCTGGGGAATTCTGGGAGTTGAAGTCCACTCATCTTAAAGTGGCCAAGTTTGGACAACACTGGTTTAGAAGATGCTGTGGCATGGCCAATTCCCCTATCCCCCTGCAATGCATCTGGAATAATGCTTTGTCATTCAAACCTTGCATTAATGAAAGACATAGTAGTGGATTAGCTGCAAATTGCTCCAGGGCTTGGAACAAAGTGTTAAAAATAAATGCATAGTTTTTTTTTTAATCTGTTGTCCCTTTATTAATTAGTGTGTATTGTATGTGTGGGTACAGCCTGAATCAACTATTGCAGGATGAAGGTTCATTAAAGGTTGTGAATCATAATCTATCATGGTGGTGCAGTGTGGGTTGGCAGACAGATGTTTTTCAATTTCCCAGTCTAAGGCTGAGAGAGGGTGACTGGCCCAAAGTCACTCAGCTGTCTTCCATGCTTAAGGGAAGACTTGAACCTGGGTTTCCCCACTCCTAGCCCAGAACCTTAACCAGTATACCACACTAGCTTCCATATACATATATATGGAAGACACACTCATACAAACACATATACTTTCAGAAATATGTTATCATTTGCCAGGTTTCTGAGAATGTTAAGCTCTATTTCTCAACACTTTTTCATATGCCTCTCTAAAGGCCAAATGCTTTAATCTGGGCCTAATTCCTACATGACATGTGATCAGTAGCTGAGAGGAAAGGAACCACCCTATTCTAAATTTTTGCAAACCCATTTGAATATGTCTTTAACAGATCAGAGAAACATCTTCCGACTGCTTTGATAGCCTCTCCATAGGGACAACATAGCCTTTGTTGGCTGGTTACTGTGGCCTGGTCCATAGAGCCATAGAATAGCAGACATTAAAGCATCAGTAAAGCCCATCATAATTAAACTACCCAGGTCAGCGAACCAGAATTTATTAAATTAAATGGAACAGTTGGAAAATAGTTCCTGATGCAGCAATCACCAGGATGTGCTCCAGAAGTACCTGCAGGAACTGAACCTTTTATTTATTCAAAAGCCACATTGCTGTTATGATGCAGGTTCTGCCCTTTTCATAAGCACGTGGAGTATCACAATGCACATAAGAAAGAGGCAAAGCTTATGTCATGAAGTTGTGATGCTACTTTCATTATTTGCCCTTCCCCCACCCAATGCCTCTGATGTGCTCCCCAATTGCCTGCTGGACTAACATGTTTTAAGGCTACACCTAAAATAGGAAGCAGAGTTGGCCAGATAGAATTCTCTGGAAAAAGCACTATGTATTAAAAGTGCCACCACTATGAAAGTTATCTTATCTAGCTTCAGACAATTCTTCCAATCAACCAATACAGGTAGTCCCCAGGTTAAGAACACCTGGTTTAAGAATGATCCATAGTTAAAAACAGAGCCTATTGTAGCAAAATTTGAATTAAGTACACAGTGATTCAAGTTAAATACACAAGTTCATTACACACTACTACTTATACAGTATTATACAATAATACTATTCTGGCTTACATACAAATTCGTCTTAAGGATAGACCTTGGGAACGGAACTTGTTCTTAAACTGGGGACTATCTGTAATTTACATTTGCACCTAGGAAGTTTGTATAGAATGAAAGCCTTTCCATTGTTGTACTGCCAAGCAACAATGAAATGGCAACATGCTATCCACTTTGTACTGTAAGTGATTGACTGTCTAGAACATAGATATACAGGTAGTCCTTGTTTAGCAACTGCCTTGTACAGTGACCATTTGCAGTTACAGTGTTGATGAAAAAGTAACTCTGCAACCAATTTTTGTATTTACGACCTTTGTGGGTATGTAAAGCAAAGGAAAGCTGAAGTAAGATTGTAAAATCGTGATGTTCCACTTAGCAACCACTTCACTTAACAACTGAATTGCCAGTCCCAATTGTGCTCGCTAAACAAGGACTACCTATGATTCTGCAGCAGTTGCTGAACTTCAGTCCTTATTAATCCAGGCCAAATAGCTTCTTCTGACGGGTGGTGGGAGTTACAGTCCAGTAACCCTTGGCTACATATTGCCCATCCTGATCTAAAAAAAGGGATTGGCAATCAATGTAGAAATCTGATGAATGTGCTACTGAAAAGAGATGTACCCATCTGAAAGTGTCCATCGGGAGAAACAACCCTTAAGGAGCATCTATGAGGTTTTTGAGCCTGCAGCTGGCAGTTCCAGAATGGCAGGATCAGAGCTAAGAAGCATTAAAACTGAGGAAGTTTGGCTTGTACGCATCGAGCCTGGCTTAAGGAAAATGATCCGTTGTAAAGAGGAAACTATAGTTTTGGCAAAGCAATGTTATGTTTTCTGAAATGAAAAGTGAACATGGTTTAATAACTACTTAAGTATTAACAGTCAAAAAGCAGAGAAATTCACCAAAACTTCATCAAAGAGTCATATTTAGAGGGCACATTTGAATTTCAGCAATAGAAAACTTAGCCTTTATGTTAGAACTGCAAGAAGCAGATGTCGTGGCAGATTTAATCTGAATATCCAAAGACACTTGATGCCACCCTGAGGGAAGTGGTTTAAAATGCTGAATTATGTCTCATTCTCTTCTTTTTTCTTTTATCCCCAGAACTATTTAGGTGCCAACAACCTAAAGCTTTGGGACTTTTTTAGGAGTATGGATAAATATGGTGACATGAAAATTCCTGTGGCAGAGTTTCGGAGAGCCATGATGCTGGTAATGTTTCAAAATGTAAAATACGTTTAACTTTTACGGTTACCCCAAAAGATCCTTGGGCAATTTAGAGTGCTGTAGGTTCCCAGTGCTACAGCTCCCAACTCTTCTGCATTTGAAAACCAAGACAGATAAATAAGACATGAAACAGACATAAAATTATAGTGGTGATCAGGACAGGCTTTTTTTTTCTTTTTTCTTTTTTGTGGTTGGAATCTGCACTCCCTCCCCCACCTCCAAATTTTTGGGTGGCCAAGGCCACAAATGACATGACTGTGAAGACAGGTGGAATGGCTGGCCCTTTTCTCCATTGGAAGAGGGGTGACTTTTTAAAAAAAAGAATAATTAAGCAAAACTCCTTGCTTTAGTTCTATCATAGTTATGTTTTTTCCCAGAGAGAAAGAAGAAAATTGCATCATTTTTATTCAACAGTTGCCAGATTTTGGTGGCATGAATTTTAGCAATTTTGAGATACCCCAAAAAGTGCTGAAGGAAATATATGGCTTAGTTGCCTTGAGTTGCCCATCTCTGATGGAGATGTGGACTCCAAGATTCTCAGCAGTACTTTAATTGAGAAGCCACTGTTGACTAAATGCTTCTCAAAGAAAAAGTGTGTGTTAGCCCCATTAGGTAGACCAGACCAGGAAGTCAACTCCACAGGAAGGCTAAAACTACTTTTACTGAGATTGGCTATAATAACAGAACCTTGCAAGTCCAATTGTTATCTGGACATTCTAGACTTAAAAAATGTTTTACTCCTTGTCGCTTTGGCAATGGAGCTTGCACATCTCTGTCAAGATCATCTTCCTTACTCACTACAGTGTGCCAGGATAAATGTCTGAAACTCAGTAAATACTGATATTTGCGAGTTAATCTCAAAGCCAATCAAATACCTTCAGTAAATGATCAAATATTTTCAATTTCACATGGTAAGGTGTGAGTTGGAAAAAAAAGCTTAGTTTCTTACATGTATTGGTACATCTAAGGTTTTACAAAGTGCCTTCACAATATCTAGCATAGATACAGACTTTTCTTCCTCATAGATTACAATGCTGATGCTACAGAAAAGCATTCATTCATTCATTCATTCATTCATTCATTCATTCATTCATTCATTCATTTGATTTCTTGGCCACCCAACTTGCTAAATTACTTTTGGTGGCTGACATGGGGAAGGAAAGGATATGCAGTGAGGAAAAGAGTGAGATCTGTAAGGATGAAACTGTTCCGACAACAGTTTCATTACAAGGATTGTGGATTTATGAGAAGAACTTACAACACGTCTAATAGAAATAGGAGAGCTATAGCTCGAAGGGGTGTATTGCTAACACATGACTAGGTAGTGCTAAAACTGAGATTAGGAATAGCAAATCTGGGTGCTAAAATGATATGTCAGATTCAGTTATGGATATTGATAGGGAAATATAGGCTATAATATGAGTAGGGTTGGGCTTTCTGCCTTCTGTTGTAGGTAGAGCCTGGGGGCAAGTTATTATTGCAAGAGAGGAAACCTCTAATCTTTTGGACTCCCATCCCAAACTCCCATCAGTGTAAGACAGCATGGGTAATAGTCAGGGATGATGGTGGTTGCAGTATAAGAATATCTGGAGGACCATAGGTCCCCACACCCTGCGTGTAGTCCTGGCAGTTTACATAAGAGAAGTTAAGTCAGCGTGCTCTGTTAGAGCCTAATAAGGTTAAACAACAATTGTCTTGTGCTCCCCTCTCCTTGTAATTCATATTATGAAATGGCTGTGATTTGGAAGTGGATTGCCTTTGCTTTCTTCTGGGAATTTTTTAAAACTTCCAAGTTTAGTTTACAGCTCTTGAATAATACTTGGATCTCCCCTCCAAGTACTATTCAGATCTGATCCCACTTTATTGAGATCAGCCAAGACTGGCTAGGTGCTTCCACCTCCTGAGACTTCTCAAATGGAACTCAGCTCCTAACGACTACGTAATTTTAGCAGTGAAACTGGAGTGGCTGGCTGCTGCCTTTTTTTCCAGGATGTTTTTTTCAAATCCCACCTTTATTGTTTTTATAAATAATTCAAAGCGGCGAACATACTTAATACTCCCTCCTCCTCCTATTTTCCCCACAACAACCCTGTGAGGTGAGTTGGGCTGAGAGAGAGCGACTGGCCCAAAGTCACCCAGCCGGCTTTCATGCCTAAGGTGGGACTAGAACTCACCGGCTTCTGCTTTCTAGCTTGGTACCTAACCACTAGAACAAACTGGCTCTTTTCAACTTTTTCAACTTCCCAGTGTAGCCTATAACTGTAGTTTTTCCTGATGGTTTCCCATCCTAACCAGATCTGATCCTGCTTCAGTTTGTGGACCGCTCAAGGTCAGATAAGGGCCACCATCTACTGTGACAATCACCAAGATCTATGCAATAACTATATTCTTGTGTCTCAAGCAATCAAAGATCCCCCTGAATCGGATGCAGGTTGCAGAACTGGTACGCAAATTGGACCAAGCCAGAACAGGATATGTGGACTACAGGTGAGTGTATGTAGTATTATATTAAACAGTTTTACCCTCTCTGTTACTTTTTTTTAACTTAGAGAAAGAGACAGAGAGAGAGAGATGGACAAATACTATTTTGGTATGTGAACATTTTAGAGCAGTAAGTAACCTGTCTGCAAAAGCACACTGTAACAAAGATACTTTTGCCATTTTTGAAAGGAAGAGCAAAGTGCTTCTTGAGTAGCCTGGGGGTAGTGGTGCAGAGAGGAAAAGGTCCACCATGGCTGGAATGGGAAGGTGAGGAGCTCCCCAAGGCTGTTCTGTCCTCATCCCTCCCTTTTTTCTCCCATGGGGAACCCTGTGATGCCAAGTAAAGGGAGGAGAATTTATGCAGTCACTACTTGCAGGAGCAAACAGTTCAGTCTGTTCTCCAAAATCTCAGGCTTTAAGCCTTAAGCTTACCAAAATTGTGTTCTCAAGATGTAACGCAGAATGACAAGTCAATGAACATTCTCATGCATATGCAGGTCTGAGGAAACATATTCTAGAATCATGACATGAATATGGTTAAGAAACTCAATCCCCAGGGCTTCTTCAGAGATGCACAGATCTGAATCTTTCTGAATTTTGTAAAACAAAACAAGTTATTTTTGCAATTCCTTTTCATTTAGATCCTATAGGTACATGGTAAACAGAAACTTTGTAATTTCTTCTTCCTCTATGATTGCTAGTAGGTCAAGGATAGATGAGAATAAACCTGAAGGCTTCTTCATATTTCTAGCTAGATTTTTAAATCCAAGAAGAGCATATCTGATTTATCCTCAAGGGAATCAAATGTATATTTCATAATGGCTTATCTATAATGAAAATGCTTCCTCCTTAGGATTTTTTTGCATTTTTTCTTCAGTTCAGTAGTGAAGCCTAGCCCTTCATAAATAATCTTTGTTTCTCTAAGAAGGCTTGGCCAGAATTCATTCAACTACTGACCTTCTTCCAAGAGGCTTGTAATAGGACACACACATGTACTCACAGGATGTGGTGGCTCAGGCCCCATGATTCTTATAAAAGGTCTCCAAACCCTCTTCTATCCTACCTCCCCTTACCCTTCTTCAGTCCAAGCTAAACAGCCCCAATTGTTGTAGCTCTTCCTCATGGGAGAACTGTCCACTCCCTTACTCACTTTGGTTGCCCTTTTTTGTATCTTTTCATATCTCCTTTTTAAGATATGGTGGCCAGAACTGTAGATATAACCATATGATGAAGCCTGATCACAGTTGTTCAGACTTGCTTTCAACCTACAGCCAATAAAGGTCATTTATGCCCCTTCAGTTCATTGCATTTGGATGCACAGAAGCACTGTTTGTGTTATTTTTGAAAATTTGTGTTGATGTGCCCAAAACTGAATGTATGGGACAATGAATCTCCATGATTGTGAGTTAGGAGTCAATATTTGCAGAACTGTCGGGCATTTAGTTCTTTTCCGCATTCTAAGGAACTGGGAAAAAGAAAAGAAAAGGGAGAAAAGTTCAGGAAAACTATTATTAACCCTTTCTGTTTTTTTCTCATCTTCAAATTAGTCAATATAGAGTTGAGGAGTCAGAAAAGAAACCCAAGGAATATGAGGAGGAGGAGGAGGACAATGACACATTCTGAGCTGGTCCTGCAAGCAGGTTGGCCGGTGAAAGATAAGTGCTGGCAGGAAGCTAAGAAATGTGTTGTGGGCTGAGGGATACGTGCTGGAGGCGGAGAGGCAAATGAATATCTACAGATCTTGAGTTTAGACAATAAAATATATTGTAATCAAGGCTGGTTTCTATATCTGAAAGAGGAAGATATAATCAGTGGCATTTGTGAAGGGCAGTCAAAAAGGTAAGATGGCAGAAGCAGACAATGGCCAAGTCTCAGAAAATTTTGGTCCAACTCATCTGGGGACATCAGATTGGAGAAATCTGCATTGGAAATTCCTTTGATGTTAGCTGCAGTAAACAGCATGACTCTCCCATTTGAGTTTTTTTCCATTTTTTTTTATATTAAAAAAAGTTAAAGTTTTTTGTTATATTAATTGATTTTATTTATGTATTTAAAACATTTACATCCCACCTACCCTTTGTGAAGTTCTAGACAGCTCACAACATCAATAGTAACACGGAAATGAGGGCGGAGCTGGCGTCGCGGCGATACGGCGGGCAATCCTGGGCTCCCAGGATCGCAGCCGATATCTCCCCCCCCGGACGGTCCCGATGGACCTAAGCCGTCCCGTAGAGATGGCGATCGCAAAGGGTGCGTCCTGTGGATCTCAGGGACGCCGCAAGTCCCAGATTGATCCCAGGAGAAGCTCTTGAAGCCGGCGGAGGAGAGGCAGCCGTTTAATGACTGCGAAAGCTGGGACAGCTCCAAAGGAAGAAGAAAGAGAGGGGTGTCAACCGGGTGAGATGGACCTTTACTATTCAACTATTCTTAGAGAACACCTTAAGTAACTTAAAGAGATTTTTAAAAGTGAAGAAAAGTGGATTAAGCGGCGAGATTGAGCCTTATAAAAAAAAGGGGAAAAAAATCTTTTTTTTCTAACTTTCCCTTTTTAGAGGAATTGGCAAGATCTTTTTCTTTTAAAAAAATATATATATATTTTTAATTGGACTGGCTTTTTCTTCTCAATACTTAATAATTTTTTATCTTAAGCTTTTTTTTTTTACTAAGATTTTTCTATTGCTATAAGAAACTTATATTTTTTTATTTCAAAATGGGGAAAGTGGAGTTAAGAGAAAGTAAATGAAAGAAAGTTGCACTGCCATCTAGAGGCTCGATATAGTGCCTTTTTTCTCATTGTGACGTATGCTCAAGGACCCTGGGCTTTCTAAAAAGATAGTGGGATGTGCATGTTTATACAGGTGCCATCCGAATAACTATAAATAAGAAAGCGGAGTTGAAAGCGACTTTGAAAATAATTCAAGATGGAAAGTTTGAGTTAGTCACAAGAGCCCTAGCCTTTCCCCTCCTCTTCTTTTTTTTTCTTTTGCTTTTTTTTTCTTCTTTCTCTTGGCAAGAACAAAGATAAAGAATCCTTTGACTTAATGAAGGTTTATACAAGATAATAGACTATACGAGAAACACAATGCAGAAAAAGATTTTTAAACTATCGAGGATGACTATAAAAAACTGGAAGAAGAGCTGCAGAAATTCCCGCAAAAAGAAAAAGAAAAAAAAAGATATTAAAGCTAAAATGGACTTAATTAAACATAAAACGGGATCAATGGAAAAGGAAGAAATAGCACAAGAAATCAGAAACATTAAACAGAATTATTTTGAGGCTTATAAACTGAGAATTAAAAGGGTTAATCAACTGATAAATGAAGAGGGACAGACTTGTTCTTGGTACTGAGGGTGAGAAAAAGATTATACAAGATTATAATGGAGAATCGTACTAAGAGAATGCATAAAAAGAAGAAGTAAAACAATATTGAAAGAAACTACTCCAGATGCCTAAAGAAAAACGAGGGGAATACAACAATGATGGAACTGACAGAAGCTTCAAAAAGCAGAATGTTTGAAAGGACATTTATTATTGCTTTCTCTTATCCAATAATATAGAAAAAGGAATAAACAGCTAGATGTTTTGGGATATTGAATGAAAAGGGTGAACTTAAAATTATGCAAGCGTTGCAATAAGGTATAAAACTGAGATATATAGTAAAGAATTGTATTTGATTGTAAATGTTTTAAGAGATTAGACTAAAATTCATACATGGTTGGATATAGTAACATATAGATTTTAAACTAGAGACATTTTTGTTGAAACATGTAGTGAAGAATTAAGTATGTTTTGATAGTGGTTAGAACTGTAACTTTTAAGAATTGGAAGAATGAAAAAGTACCTATGCAGGAGGAAGTTATTGAAAATTATGGAATGTGCAGAGATGAGTTAAATTGATATTTGAAATTAGAGTAAGAAGATAAGTAATTTTATATGACACGGGATTTGTTTTTTAATGATTAGATGAGAAAATATAGTAATGTAATGGATTAGGAAATTTTATAATAGACATTTGATATTAATTATTATATATATACACATATAATCGATGGATAAATATGTACTACTAATCCTATTGAAAGTTAAAATTTTTTGTAATAAATGATTCTATAGACTAGCTATGAATGACTAATAATTGTTAATTGATAAGTATACAAGTATATTTTGAATAGATGATATGAGAATTTAAGATTATGAAAGGGGCACCAACGAGTTGGTAACTGGTTGACACACGGTATAAAATGGAAGATGTTGTTTTTTATGCTTTTGTATGTTTTTGTTTGTTTATATATGTCTTGTGTTTGTTGTAAAGAATAAAAAATTTTATTAAAAAAAAAATAGTAACACAGAAATGAACCACTACAATAAAAAAATTAAAATATTAAACAGCAATCTGACGAAAAAAATAGCAGCATAATTTTGTATTGAAAGCTTGCCTAAGTGAGGAGGCTTTAAATATCTTCTGGAAAGAGAAAGTTGGCATACTGAAGTAATTGCCCAATTAATGACTTCAGATGTGTAGCCCACTCTGTCCCAACACTTCAGAACAGGTAACACAGGCATAAACATTTCATTAAAATCATCTGTTGGCAGAACATTAAAAGTCCTCTGTAGATTTTCCATCCTGCTTGAAGCATCTTCAGGGCTCTTTGAAAAGATGGTAATTTTACTTTTCTGAGCAAGCTATTCTTCGAATCGGGGAAGACAAAAATACTTGCTGATATGTGTGGCTTCTTGTAATTCCTTTCATTTAAGCAACTTTGTGCTTTCCTGGTATAAACATTCACAGAGGGAAGTGATTCTGCACATTTACTTTGTGTATTTCTGCATATTTACTCAGTCATTAGACCAACTGAGATCTGCTGGATTTAATCCCACATAATGCCCCTCAAAAGGAAAAAGTGGAGGGAGGAACTAGGCTGTCCCCATCCAGTGTTCTGCCCCTTTCTGCCTCTTCTTTTAGTATATGCGTGTACTAGAAATGGTAAGAGCACAGCCTAGAAAGCTTTATGGCAGCCACTAGCCAATCTTGGCTGATGTCAGAAAGTGAAGGAGAATCAGACCTGTAGTAATTGGATGGGAGACCAGCTGGAAATATCAGAGCTGTGGGCTAGACTGGGAAGTTGAAACATCCTTGGCACACCACATCCATCTTGTTGCCAAGAAAATAACATGGATATGTCTATGAAGTCACCAGGAGGTGAACTTTATTTGAAGGAGACTTTACTTTTCTTTCCCCAAGTGGTGAAGTTAAGATATGTGGATTTCAATTCCCATAACACCCAGCCATCATGCTCTTGCCAGGAGGATATTGTGGACCAAGTTGGGGGAAGGGTGTTTTATGTTACAAAATTTATGGTATTAAAGAGAGGGAGCAGTATCACAAATATTCCTCCAAATGTTAACACATACGCTTTCACACACAGCACACCATTGTAGTTCTAGTGGGTTCATGAGGGTGGAATATGGAGCAACCTTCATCTATCTAGGTTTTGTGAATATTTTGTATATATTTTTTTAAAAAGCCAAAGATACAGTTTGTCTGGATAATAATGCCAAAGAACTCTTGCGGAGTTCCTGTCCTTGAATAATGAAGTGCCAAGGTGGATAGGAAAAGCAAGGGTGAGGCTGTAGCTTAGCTGCAGGATATGTGCTTTGCATGCAAGTTAGAGGTTAATTCCCTGAATTTCCAAGTGATGGGAACAATGTGCTTCTGGGGATCCCTCAGAGCAGCTGTCCCTCAAAGCAACAGACATGTCTCACCTAGGTGGATAAACTAGCAAAACATTGTTTCTGATGTACCTAAGTTTCTAAAGATTTTATCAAGGCTGTATACAGAAAATGCTACAGCATTCAAATATTTTATGTTGCCATCCTGCTCCAAAGCAAAAGGAAAAAGAAAAAAAAAGGTGGGGGGAGCATAAAAGTTATTATTAGTCTGGCAGGCTCACACTAGATTGGCCACAGACAAAGGAGGGTTTTTAGTGGATTTTATCCATTTTAATCCATTTTAGTGGATTCATCATGCAGATCACCTACTTCAATAATTCACATTCTGTACAAAAGTGAATGATTGCAGACTGTCTGCCTTCACATTGGAGGAGTGCCTTTTTTGAAGCGTACGGGGATGAGGGAGGGAGGTTTGTCAGATGTCACAAAGTAGCTCAGAGAAGATCTCACAACACTCTCTCATTCTTCTCCTGCTTTGTTAAAGCAAAGGGCTAATATGCTTGAAAATAAGATTAGGGAAAAATGCAAAATTCAGGAAAGTTTGCAACAACAACAACAAAAAAAGGCCCACCCCTATGCTGTACTAGGGGTCTAACAGGAGAGAGATATCTTGGATTATATGAATCAGAAATTAAATAATTGGCTGAACAGCTATTTTTGTGAAGCCAAACGTCCTTCATGTAGAGATCCAAGCTTGGAATAACTTAATTCTTGGGAAAATGTCTAAAGAACAAGAAGGAAGGAAGGAAGGAAGGAAGGAAGGAAGGAAGGAAGGAAGGAAGGAAGGAAGGAAGGAAGGAAGGAAGGAAGGAAGGAAGGAAGGAAGGAAGGAAGGAAGGAAGGTTACAGATATGAAAAATAGGCAGTCATAATTTTCTTAATACAGAGTTACTGGATTTCCACATTGTGCTAAGCTAGTGTGTATTTAATTACAAATGATGGACCAGGATATTGTTTTCACTTTCATTGATTCCCCTCTTCATTAATACTGTATGCTATCAAGACATGGGGTATTGAAAATGAAGACTTTTCAAGTAACCCAGTACAAAAAGAACATCTTCAATAATAGAAAAATACATTTATGAAAATATACAGCAAAAATAGCATGTTGACTTAACTATAATTCCAACAGGTAGAAGTAGAAAATACTTTGTCATGGCTACATAGTAAGTTTCCATAGTTACAGAATAAGTTACTATTCCACTGGCAGAACAGCTGCTTATAGAGAACAAAGCAGGCCCAGAAAGTCTATATTTTGTACTTATTTCAGGCAATTGAATTATCTCTTGGTTTTCCAGTTTTTGGTTTTCCCAGATAATGATCCAATGATAATGATTTAGTTCTGATATGTCAGAACTAAAAACAAATCGGGAATAACTTTCTCCTGAAGCTACACGCAATAAGACAGGGTGCTTTCTGAGCTAAGCCCTGAAAGTCCTATTTTCCGTAAACTTGACTTCTTAGTGTGTGAAGTGATATCAGCTGGGACATTAGAGGGAAATAGGAAAACTGGGTGACCTTGGGCCAGTCACTCTCTCTCAGCCCTTGGAAGAGGCAATGGCAAACCACTTCTGAAAATCTTGCCAAGAAAATTGCAGGGACTAGTCCAGGCAGTTGCCAGGTGTCACAACCTCTGCAAACAAGCATCCACCCGGCTGGCTTGTTTACTCCAGCTCTGCCATTGAAATGCTAAGAGGGAGAGGGGAGAGCTGGCAGACACCCAAGGGCTATTGCTGCTCCTCAACGGGAGACCAAGGTGTCAGGTGTGAGACAGCAGGAGGAGCAGGGAAGAAATCAGCAGAAACCAGGCAAGACAATCTGAAAGACATAAGGGGGGGGGGGGAGATGAAAGGGGAAATGGGAGATAAATGTAACTACTGGAGTGGGGGGGGGTCAGTTTCAGCAATGCTTTCAACCTGTATACCAATCCCAAATAAATGAATTCCTTCTGAATCTACAATGGTGTCAATGGAGTTGCCTTCATTAGGAACTGGGCATTGCTGGTCCTTACACCAGGAATCAAAGCTGACTTCACTTTCAAAAAAATAACAAGGAAAATAGAGCAGCTACCCAAGCCTTCCCATAGCAGCTTGGAATTGAGCATTCTGGTCAGATTTAGAGGAAAATCTGGACCCCAAGAAGTTCTGTGAGCAAAAGATCTGTATTGAATTCCTAAGTACATCATAGGAGCAACAGTCAGTATTAAGGCAGCTTTGTATGACCCTTCTCTTCCTTCAGTGAAACATGAAGTAGTTTATCTGTTGGGATGTGATATCATAATTTACCAATAGTTTATTATAGGAACCTCCTTCGTGGCAGACCAACTCCAACAACATGAATGAGGACTGTGGGAAAAAATAGGTTTTCACAGTGACAAACTCAAGTGGTACTGGAAGTCAAAGTAAATGTTTCTCAGAACAGGATGAAGATTATGGGAAGTCTAGCTTTCAATTAACAACTCAGTGTTGCGGCCCTATGAATGAATACTTAGACATAAATCCCATTCAAAATAATGAAGCTTGTTTTCCAGAAGGAGCAGGTAGGAATGATCTGGAATATTGTGAAACAATTATGTTATTCCTTCCTAAGTATGTTACGAGACTTAGCTCTTGTGATGACTTGCATACTACGAAACAGATGTAACATGAGCTTTATTTTCAGCTCCCTTTAAAACAAGGACACACCATCCCTGCATATAATAGAAAGGAACATCTTGAAAACAGATAGCAGCACTGCATGACCAACCTCATAAAACCTAAACTCTATTTATGCCAGAACTCCAACTGAGATATACCAACAGCTCAAAAGGCATTTTGTACTTGGCCACTGCAAGCTTTGACTGCATCAGTGTGTGGGTTGAACTGAGCCAGATTGTAAACAATGGTTTTAAAAAAGCTGCTAAACCAGGATGTCAAATGCTGCTCGGCCTTCCCAGAGGGTGCTGCCTCATGGAGAAGAGATTGGAATGAACCCATGAAGGGGAGTGCTGAATAGATGGGAAATGAAAGCAGAGAAGTAACTCTAAACTGTCCTATGTGCTTAATTATGGTTTGCATAGCCATGATTTGTTGTGACTGGAACCCATGTGGAAAAAGTCCCTGAACTGAGAAGAAACCATTTTTAAAATTATTTTAAGTTTGGGGCAGATTCTTAGGAAGGAAGACAGAACTAGTTTTTCCATGACAAATGAAGTATTTTCCATTTCACTGCTTCACTGTAGGAAGTCTCTCCTTTTCAGCTGTATATCCCAGATGGATTTCTGGCATAAAGTAGAGTTTAGGTTTTGTGATGTTGGTCATGCAGCACTACTGCCTGTTTCCAAGGTGTTCCCTTCCATAACATGACAGAGTGTTTTGCCCTTGTTTTAAAGGGAGCTGAAAATAAAGCTCATATAACATCTGTTTCATAGTATGCAAGTCATCACAAAAACTAAGTCTCATAGGAAGGAATAACATAAAGTAGCATCAATAACTCAATGAATCCCTGGACAAAGTGTGCTGGTGGATCCCAAGCAAGAGGTCAAAATTCAAACTATTGGTATAATGAAGATTTTGTACCAATGCATGGCACATTGGTATGATATTGGAGGGCTGAAAAGTCAGCCAAAATGATCCCATGGTGGGAATAACTATACTATGAGGAGAGGTCTGAGCTCAGAAAAAGCAAATGCAGGAGTTGTGGTGATGACCTGATACAGGTTTAAAATACGCATGCCATGAAAAGGCAGGGAAAGAAGTTTTTCTCTCTCTTCCTCTTTCATAATATTACAACTCTGTAGCAATTCTGGGATATTAAATGATGGGAGATTTTGGTAGTCAAAAGGAAGCCCTTCCTCACATAGCCAGTGATTAATAGGGCTGTGGATGTTTGAAAACAATTCTGATAAATGCTTTGTGCAAATAAGAACACAGCATCTTTCTGCACCTCATTAAAGCAGCCCATCTTTTTCCAGGCTTCCCCTGAAGCCTAACATTAATTTTAATGATGGACTTCTTAAAGCAGCTGCATGGTTTTTCAGATGCAAAGCATTTCTTCCCAATCCTTTTGCCCAGCCTTAACAGTGAAAAGTACAGAATCCAGGACTGCACAAGGGGTTAGGGTAGCTTTTAAAAGATGAGACAAATTCATAAAGTCATATGAGGCAGTTTGGTGTAGTGGTGGAGGTGCTGGCCTAGAAACCAGGAGACGGTGAGTTCTAGTCCCGCCTTAGGCATGAAAGCTGGCTGGGTGACTTTGAGCCAGTCACTCTCTCTCAGCCCAACCCACCTCACAGGGTTGTTGCCGTGGGGAAAATAGGAGGAGGAAGGAGTATTAGGTTTGTTTGCTGCCTTGAGTTATATATAAAAAAAGCGGAGGAGGAGGAATTGATATTAGCTTCAGAGTCAGTGGTTGCTTCATACACTGTGGAGTCTTTGGTGCTCTCTGAGCTTGGTTGTTTGCTTGCAGAAGTTTCATGACCCGACTGGGTAGCATCATCAGTGCGAGTGAGGGTGGGGTTTGCTCCCTGTTTACATACTGGGGCCTGCCCTGCCAGGGTTGGTGGGGGGTGGTTTTCTCCTTGGTAGTTCTAGAACTGGGACAGAGTTCAAATACCTGATGGGAACAGACATTGGGACTGAATTTGATAGTGGACCTGAGTATGTGGAAGTTGAACCTGCATATGAAGACATGGGCGGGGGGCTGGCATATGAGAACGTGTGCATCTGTGATAGAAACTGTACTCGGTGTTCTTGTCAAGAGTGATATATTACTTCCCAATGACATTCTGGTCAAGAGTAATGTATCCCTTGCTTGTTCTTGTAGTCTTGAAGCTTTAAATATAGCTATACTATTTTAATGCTTTCATTGTATCCTTGAATATAAGAATGGTTGTATGATTTGTGATTTCCTTGATCCTATAGCAGAGATGGGAGAGATCAGTTGTGGTCAGTCTGATAAGAGGCCATGGCTGGGGCAACTGACAGGACATACAAGATCTATAAGCCTGTAATGTTATTCAACTGACAGAACAGACAAGATCAGTCTGATAAGGGGTCATGGCTTGGGCAATTGATAGGACAGACAAGATCCATAAGGCTGTAATGTTATTATCCGGATAGGGTAAGGGGAAGAGAGTTGGGGTTAAGATAAGTTTAAGATGGATAATGAGTAATAATTAATGTATAGCCAGAAGGATGTCCATCTTTGGTTGAAGTCACCATGACCTGGTGAAACAGATGTTTGTAAGAAGTTAACCGGTTTCTTTGTTTAAGCTGTCACGTGGATCCTGAGAAGAAAAAGTATATAAGCTATGTAAAATCTGTAATCAAGACTCCCTCTTTTCGCTGGGAGTCTCCAATTTATTTGGAGCTCTGAAATAAAGTGGATAAAAAGTCTGATTTTCATCTTGGTGTTCTGTTCACCTCGCACCAAGTCCCGAACCTGGTAATTAGGGTCGATTGGCTGGACCCAAACATACCTTTGGCTGCTTTGCCTTTTTAAATGGACAGGGAGGTGACTGTTCAGAGGGTGGCTTTTCCCTCAGGGGCTGGAGCCACAATGGGAGGGGAGCCCCATCTGTACAGTATTGTGATGAGATGTGAAATGGTTCATTAGGAGCCTTCGTGATACTATTTAATACTTAATTTAATACTTGTACTATTATGTGTTGTTTTGTGATTTATGTTTCTTAGCCACCCAGAGTCACTAGGCTGAGGTGGGTGGCCATATACATTCTTTAAATGAATGGATGGATGGATGTCCAAGCAAGCTGTTAACCAAGCCTTGATTTTATTTCTGTTCTGTATCATATATTTACATTTACTTCATTGTCCTCGTTTATTCTTTTTGTATTTTGATTGCTTTCTGTATAAATATTTGGCTTAATTAATTAATAACTTTAATTACTATGTTTGAGTTCATTCTGTTTTGAAATAGGTTACTTCAATGTAATGCTACACTGCATTCAATTTAAGCTGGGACTTTCAGCACAACCTTGTTAACTTGTCTTCAGCCCTCTTACCTTTACACTGTGCTGATTACCAGGGAAAGGAAGCCTACATTAACAGGGGGAACAGCTGCATTTGCTTCTATATCTTCTTTAAAGATAACTGGAGTTTGTTTGCTCGTTTAAATCCAGAAGACTCTTTATATACTAGGTGTTGTCAAGCAAATTTGGCTTTTTTCAAATTGAGTAGCTGTTTGGTATTATGACCACTAGATGTCACTGCAGCCCCAGGATTGAAAGGAGCCTGGCGCATCTTCTCCGGATATCTTGCCTTTCTAGAGCAGAGCTCCTCAACTTCAGCAACTTTAAGATGGGTGGACTTCAACTCCCAGAATTCCCCAGCCAGCACTTGAAGTCTACCCATCTTAAAGATGCTGAGGTTGAGGAACCCTGTTCTAGAGAGAGATGTATCCATAAGGGCAAGAATAACCTCTTCAATTCCTGCTGTGAAAATCTGCTGAAACAAGGTGTCCTTATTGGGGACAGCTGGCCACAATATGTTGGCCCATCTTTCTCTCTCTCCATTTTGTCATTCTGAACTGCAGTTGCTTTCCTAACAAGGGAAATTAAGCTCCTGAAAACCCAAATTGTCTTTAATGGCTTCTGCTCTTATTAATGTTCCAGAAAGGGGATATTTGTTTGTTTTATATTTCGACTGCTGACCGCATTCATAGAACATAAAGGTTGGAAGGGATCTTCAAGATCATTGAGTCCAACCACTTGTCTAGTGCAGGAACCTACTACTAAACCCAATAGTAATACAGTAGTAGATTCTTGCATCCTGCTTTTAAGGGACGAAATAAGAGTCCTTCGGAAATGATTGCCTAAAGGATACTGTAGCCAAGGCCTACATCCGCTTCCGGGGACCTATTCCAAACAATTTGATCTGCATAAAATAATTGTGGGAGGCTCTCTGAATTTATTAGCACAGTAGCACCAAGGAGATGGCTTAATCTTTCCTCCAAGCAATTTCCATCCCTGAAATTCTGCCCTTTTCCTTCTCTCTTTCCCATCAATCAGACCCAGTTTTTTTCCTCGTGGTCTCCATAATCCACATTCCTCTAGTCCTTAAGATGGAGAGGGCTGAGGACGAGGTGACTTTCAACAGATGTCTGGACTGGTGGCTTAAGTCACCTATCAAAATGTGCTCTCCTTTTGCACCAGTGTTTTGTGCCTTCACCTATCAGCTGATATAAACAGAAAGCTGGAGTCCTTTCAGACACAATTTTATTGTTATTCTGGAATATTGCTATTTTGAAAGAGCACTAATATGGGATAGTGTTAAAACCATGTTTAAAAGTATATTTAAAAAAAAACCTGGCTGACAAGCATAGAGGGCTTAGCGAGCAGCTGGAGTCACCAATCAACTGCCTACAGACCCGCAACCTTGGGCTGTGTGTGTGTGTGTGTGTGTGTGGGGTCATTTGTACTGCTTGGCAGTTCTCTTGAGAGAAGAGTTCCTGAAGTCCCAGACATGAATGCATCAAATCAAACCACAGAAGTCTTGTGCTTAACAAGGGATAATAATCTGTCGATTCAGTATGTCATCCCCTATAGATGGCAATAACAATCAGAGTGTTCAGTGTATACCAGAGGGCCCCTTTATGGTAGTTGTTACAAGACTTGAGAACCACCAATCACCCATCCAAGCAGAGAGCCAGTTTGGTGTAGTGGTTAAGGGATCAGGCTAGAAACTGGAGACTTTGAGTTCCAGTCCTGCCCTGGGCATGAAGCACCTCGGGCCAGTCACTCTCTCTCAGCCCTTGGAAGAAGGCAAGGGCAAACCACTTCCGAAATCTTGCCAAGAAAAGTGCAGGGGCTTGCCCAGGCAGTCGCCAGGAGTCCACACTGACTTGAAGACACCTCAAAAGAAAACAACCGCCCCACGCACACACATACCCAAATAACCCACCCAACCTTTATTGAGAATATGAGGTAGAGACAATACTTAGGATATGCCTTTTATTTCAAGATGTATGATCAGTGCTTTGAATCGCTTGGTCTTTCTTGTTATGGTGAAGTGGAAAAGAGCTAATGATATGTAAGCAAAACAGTATAGATGACTGCATCATGGGGCTGTGGGGAGAGGTCCTCCCTCCCTCCTTCCCTCTCTCCCTGGCACAATAGAAATCAGTTGGCTTTCTCTGCTGCTCTGGTAAACAGGAATAATGTTTGTGCAGTCTCCAGTTGTACAGATGGAACAAGATAAACTCCCTTGGAGGGCAACCTCCATCTCTTGCCTCTTTACCTGCCACTGATGTTTTCAGAGAAGCTTGAAGTACACACACTCACGGACAGAGCAGAGCAAAGGAACAGCCTTCAGGTTGCCTTGCCAAGGCAACAGAAGGAAGGGGGTGGGAGATGAAGAAAGAAGATGAAAGGCAGCAGAGTTTTGGCCCAAATGGAGATGAAAGCTGCAGAGGAAAAAAAAAAAAAAAGAACCTTTCTCAGTGGCTCTTCCATATGGTAAACCCATGTTTAAACAAGTCTAGAACTTTTTCAGAAGAATGCTGAACCTGGGTTTATATGAAGCCCATGTTATGCCTGACTGGCGTTTTCTGAAACAGTTGCAGGCAGATGCAGCCACAAATGTTTCCTCTTGTGGTCCAAGCCAAATGGCCTTGGAGGTCTATGCTCAGTGACCTGGGGAGAGAGGTGTGCCTATAGCAATCTGGAGAGTCCAGTTGGAGCAGATCCCAGCCCTTGGATATGTCATCAGCCACATCACACTCTGAAGCCATTGACAAATCTCTACAGGGAGAAAACACTACTTTAAAATGGAAACAGCTAAATATGAAATTAAGCTGCCTTTTTGGGGGGCTGGGGATAGACAAAGTTCAGCATGGTGAAGCTATGTCCTATAGAAAGGTTGGTGGGGCACCTTCATATCAGAACAGACAGGATGGGCCTCAGAAATTCCCGTGAATTCTGGAGCCTAAAAAATCAAATTAGAAATTATTCTGAATACTTATGAAAATCATCTCATGCTTTTTCTCTTTTGCTAAGTTACAGTAGTCTTTCTAGTCTTGTAAGAAAATATTTAATGAAACATGTTTGGAAAAAGTGCAGAGTAACTCTTACAGTTTTAGGGTTTGCTGAAAGTAATGCTGTTTGAACTGAATCATTGAATCAGATTGATTCAGTTTGGATTTCCTAATCATTTTGCAAAAAACTATTTGGGGCTTGCACACAAATACTGAACTGTCCAAACTGACTCAGGCGTTCACTTCAGTGATTTAATTTTTCTAGAGATTCAGTCAAATCATCATCAATTTCAATCTCCAGATCAAATGTTTGCATAGTCCTGGTGTCTTTCCTTTCTGCCTAGTTACTTACAAACCGTCCATTACCATCTTACCATTACAACATCAGCTTTCACTTATCTTTCTTATACTTTCCTTACCAAATCATGGGCTGAACATGAGCACACTCCCAATCACCTAATTTAATACATTCCTGGCTTGTTGTTACATCCTCCAGTAAATTAAACTGTTCTATGTAAATCTACATAAAGAAGTATTTTATACATAGTTGGTGAAATCAAAGCTATAGGCATTTCCAAGAAGAAGTTGGATTTAGCGGAGGAAAAGAATGAAGTGGGGACAGAATAAAGAGCTCCAGGAAATTTCTGGCTATCTGGTATGTGTGAGAGATTAGTTTGGTTTGTGTGTGAAGGCATGTCCATGTGTTTGCAATTTTGTGTACATGTGGAAAGCAAGAGTCAGTTTATCCATCATCTGTTTATTGCATGTTTATTGCTCTATCCTTTGAAATAACATCCGATGGAAAGGTAGAAGGATCAAACGTTGAATCCATTACTGTAATCCTTGGATTTTAATGGTTGATGTTCTTGTGAAATATTGTGGGGAATTCCTTCAATGTGCTCACCATATGGAAATGGTCATTAATGCAGTAACTTGAATGAGACCAGCTAGTCTTACCACAGGGTTGAATAATGTCAAGCAATGCCTGGGGCCTGGATCTCATACTGCAGTAAGAAGCAATCTGATGAAGAAACCGTTGCAGAAAAGGTGTCACAGGAAATCCAGCTGCTTATAAATAAGGCATCAGTATCACAGTCCAGTGCTATAACTGTACACTGACTTTTAGTGGTCACTGGTGCCTAGAGCTAAAATATGATTTTGGGTAAGGCCCAATAATTTTTTTCCAGGGCCTTTTATAAGAACAAAGGAAAGCTGCATTTTAATGAGTCAAATCATTAGTTTATGCAGCTCAGTATTGAAGTCTGCTACACCAGCAGTCTTTCCATTTGCTAATCATTCTTGGCTCACTTCAGAATCAACCCCCTTTACAGTTAACTCCTAGAAGTAAGACCCTAAATGAACTTAGGCTAGATCTAATTCAGGAATGTCCCCCATTCCACGTTTGTTTTCCCTAAGAGCAGGGAAAGCTCCAGAGAGAGACTTTATTCCCCCAGAACTGTTGGAAGCTAATATAAAAAGGTGGACCCTGTATCTGCAGCCCTCTTTGCCACAAAAATACCTCAAGACTGGTGTGCAGTCAGTATGCTGGAGGAAAAAATGACCCTGTCAATTAGAGACCAATCTGAATGTCATAAGCAAACTTCATATGAGACACCCATATTGAAAATTCAATGAGTGTCCATCCTTTCTATTTCAAACTGGTCAATGGCTGTGAATTCTGCCCCCAGAAGTGCCAGTGGAATTAACAAGCAGTCCTTCTGCTCCCATCACAAAACGAGAAGCAAGTAAGATTCTGGCATTCCTCTTTTCCCACACCTTCCACACACGCAATCCATACATTTGTCCACATATGTTTGTATATATTTATCTGATGGTTTGCAAACCATTCCTTCTGAAGGAGGGAGATGGTGTCATGTGGATGGTTGGGGGAAAAATGATTTTTGAAACTATTAATAACTGCACTTGGAAGCCTCAAATAGTTTCTCTTTGCCAGGGTGCCAGAACAGTGCTGCAGAGCAAACCCTATGATGGCGTATTTTCCCAACAAACCCTGATAGTGTTGCATGGCAACAAATTCTGTTAGAATAGTATGCCAACAAAATTACAGTCAAGGGTTTTTCCATGCTAATTGCTGTTCTGATTAACCATAACTCTCCAAGATTTCAGACAGGAATCTTTTCTAACTTCCCCTAGAGATGCCAAGACTCAGATTCAAGGCTTCTTGCATGCAAAATTAAGTCCTGTCTTTGCTGCTTTCTCTTCACACTAATGTAGTGACAACAAAGTTATATCCATTGGGGGAGTGCCTTCTTCAGCTTGTTGCTCATCTAGAAACACTTTCTTAGACCCTTTCAGATTTTTGAATAAGAAAAAGACAGCTGTCTTTCTTGGCAATCTATTGCTTGGCAAACTCAGTTTAGGTCTCCAGGCTTCATTGTGTCTCCTGAGGTTAAAAGGTAAATGAGATGGGATGTGGGAGATTCTTAAGGGGACTTCCATAATACCCCATTGGCTCAAGCCCAGGGAAATAAAATAGATATGAACAGTAATGTCTTGCTGTCTTAATGTTGTTTAACTTGAAAGCATCTTGGCTAACCCATTGCTTTAATTCTGGAAATTATGCTAGACCCTCCTTCTTTTATTCCTTCTTCTGCCAGCCAGCTTAGATGGTCCACAGCTGGTGCTCCACCTATCAAAAAAGCAGCTAACAAAGCCACAGGCACATCAGTCTGAGACAAGTTGGGTTACTGTTTGCAAACAAGAAAAGACGCAAAACAAACTAACAATAAATAAATCACAGCTGCATGCATAATATCCCTCCCCCAGCATTCCAGTTCTTAATGGACAAATTGGGAGCCCGGAAACTGAGCAGAACCTTAAAGTAGAGGACTGCCTGAGACAAAAATAGGACTTCTGTCTATTCCATCTTTGTCATGGTGGATTTCCTGCATCGGCAGGAGTTTGAATTATATAATCCTTAAGACTCTTTCCAGTTCTGTGATGCTGTGCCTCTAATTTGCTTTTGGTTTTAGGTATACCCCCAATAACTTTCCAGTTATTCCTTGTAAAGTGTAGCTTTCAGCTAAGTTTAATGCACAGCTACGTCAATTCTTTCTCCTTATTGCTCTTTGCTTGTTACTTAAGATAAACCAGCTTCAACACTTCAGATAGATGAAGGAGAAGATAGATCCTACCTTATCTGGGTATTTTCCCAGCTCAGTTCTTTCCCCAGATGCTTGTCTCCCAGAGGGAAGGCAAGGGGGAAAGATACAGTAGATGCAATCATGTATGACTTCTGATTTTATTCTGAAGCAGTATTTCTCAACCTTGGCAACTTTAAGATGCATGGATTTCAACTCCCAGAATTCCCCAGCCATCTGGGAGTTGAAGTCCATCATCTTAAAATTGCCAAGGTTGAGAAACACTGCTCTAAAGTAACGTGCAGGGCAAATGTGTGTGTGTGAAATTTAAGGTGTTGATCATCAGATACTTTGTATTTTGCAGTATTTCCACAGATGCATCTTGCATAAAACCTGCAGAGGGAACCCTTCCTCCAAAAACAACCCCCTCCCCAAAGGTGCCAAACTAAACTTTAGGGTTTTTTTATTTATTTATTCCATTCATTGTCATTATTAAATTTTCATTTCAGTTTATTATTCATTCTTTTGCATTTTCATTACTTTTCATAACCAATTTGGAACTACAGTAATTCATTTGATGTACTGATGACCTTATTCATTTTTATTGTTGTTATTTTCCAATAGACTTCTGTGAGAGGCTCTGCTTGTAATGATGGCATTTCCCACTGAAACGATATGACATTTTCACTCAATTTTACAACTCCCCAGGGCACAAGACTTGCCAAATTGTAGCTGTATTGGACAAAGGTCTCCCTTTTTACGGAACCATATTCTAAATCTATGCACTTCATTGTTCTCCCTCATCCCTGGTTCCAAATCCTATAGCATTCCTGTGTACCAGAGTGTTTCAATTTCTTATTCCAGTAGAAAAAAATGAAAAACAATTCAAGCCAATCAAAGTGATGAGTAACTTAAGGCCTCTGGAGGCACAGGATATTGTACTAATAGCCTTTTAAAAAATTAACAGTCAGACAATATTGACATCAGACTTTTCCAGCTATATGCCACTGCTGGGCGAACTGACAGTACTGTTACAATAACAATCACACCATTGGCAATATGACATTCAACTAACATCCAAATGCCTAGCACCACTGAAATGGAACATCACAAGTTGAGTTTATCAACACGACCTTTCAGAGACTGAAGGACAAAAAGAGAAGGAAAGTTTGCAAGGACAAATGTGAATATTTCCAGCACTGCTGAGTACTTGGGCTGTGTTATTGATGCTAATGTGCTTCACAAGACAGCAGGAAAGGTCAAAGCTATAATGAATATCTCTGATAGTGTATAAATCAGAAGTCTTCTTCTATTACAGATGACTCATTTCTATTCTGGCTACTGGCCTAAAGCTTTTCCATAATTTTGTAAGTTAAGGAAAATCTTGAATTTAGACAAGTGTGGAAAAACTTTCTGAAAGTCATGTCTATGAAAACAGTAATAAAAAACACACACTAACATTAATAACATTAATACAAGGTTGAAAAAAGTAACCCAAAACAAAACCAAGAGTTATTATTTCTCTGTGTGTGATTTTGAGGAGAAATACAAACATTTTAAACATCTGTATTCAATATGTCTGCCCAAAACAAGAGATGTGCAGATGAGGGTAAACAACTGAAAAAAGTTATTTATATAGTAATACATTATAATTGACTAAATTTATGCTTTGTTATAGAATTTTTCATAGCTCTTTGTGTCTTGTTTCTATCAGCCAAATCAGTTTCCCACATTGTAGAATACCATTGATTTACTGAAAGATATACCTTGGTTTCCCAATCTTCTGAAATTGCAAACTTAGTAGCTACAAATCAGTACTGAATGTATTTCCTATGTGCATAGATTTATATGCATTAGGACAGGGAATCTTAAACTGTGGATCATGACCCCTAGGTGACTGTGAATAAACTTAAAGGGTGTTGCATTTGCTCCTAGTTAGCCTTCACCAGACTACTGACCCAGGATCAGGCCATTGGCATGACGCAGGTGCTGGGAGTCTCCCTCAGCATCTTTGTGTCTTGAGAAACAGCACTTGCAACAGCTCCAATCCACCCCTGAGGACCCCCCCCCCCCAACAAGGCAACCCAAGTGGGATTGAGGCATTGTTTCCTAGTCTGACTTTCCTCCTCTTCCAAGGGTGGATTCTTCCTGGACTTAATCTTGGAAAGTGTCACCCTGGGCCCTGGCACTGAGCTTGAGTCCTGGCTCCAGAAATCTCAAGTACTGCACCACTTCCTGTAGGAGGGTTATAGCTCATCCTGGGAGGCCAACATGGCTAGGCTGCCTGGAGTGCACCTATAGTCTCAGTGCCAGGGCCCAGTCTGAAGAAGAGCCAAAGAAGGGGAAACTGAGACACTCTTGAAAGTGTTTGAATCCTAGCTGGGTCATCCAGGGACTGTTTCTGTGAACACAAAGACCATCAAGGATTGCCCTGGCCCTAGAATTGAGTTCTGGTGGGGCGCCTGTGTGCCAACTCCAAGCAGTCTGAGTGCACTGACCTCCCATTGCAAACCATCATCCTTTTGCAAGAAGTGGAAGAGTTTCAGTGCCCAGGTTACTTGGAGCAAGCATACAAGAACACCTCAGTCCTGGCTGGGTGGGTTTAGGTAGCATTCAGAAACAAGGTGAAGCTGTTGCTGCAAGCGCAAAGGCCATCAGAGGAGAGCTTGGTCCTAGAAGTGCATTCAGTCATGGGTCCAGCTTTGGATGTGCAAACCTAAGTTGCACCTGGACAGCAGAGTCACTGCCAGATCACACGTCTGCTTTTCCCAGGACAGTCAGGCAGAATGGAGGCTCTGTCTGAGCATGGCCTGATAGCTCTATTCATGGGGCAATCACACAAATTAATTGATTACTCTGGGGGGGGGGGGTCATGGTGCCTTCAAGTTTGAGAACCTCTGCATTAGGAATTAGTGATAGCAACCAATTACAGGATTCATTATCAATTATCACAGGGTGATTTTCCCAAATTCTTCATAACTTTTCTACCCAAAATACTAATTGGATGTTGACACCAAACATGTACTCATTTTTTCACAGCCCCACCCCAATTGTGCTCAATAGCTTAGTAGCTCAAATCATTAGATATTCATACTAAGAATGCTTTTCTGTATTTATGGCAACCTTAATTCCCCCTGTCCTGCAACTGTACATTTCTTTCTACAATCTGCAGTGTTAGCACAAGTCAACTGCAGGTACTGAAAGACAGAAAAGGCCTATCGTTGGTTTATGGTTTCCACAAATGCTGTGTGAAAAAGTTCTCCTGAATCTTTTTTTCCTCATCCAATTTGATGAAAGGATTTGCTCTTACCATTTCTTTCAAAGGAGAAGAGAATTTGGATGAATTTTTTATGGGTGGAGTGTGGTTTGCTTAGACTTGCTTAGTTACAAAGTAGCCAAAATGAGTAAATCTGTCTTTCATTGTGCAAACAACTCTCCAACAGTCTTCAGTTTCCTCAGCTTCTCACATTCCCATTAAATTTCAGGAGAGGATCTCATGAGGGAACTCCTCCCCCAGGGAGCTTTTTCAGATTGTGAGGTGTGGGCAGCAGAAAGGCTTCAGAGCGATTGAAGTATGTGTCAAGGAGAACAGGAACACCAGCAGAAACATTCTCTCCACCATTAAAACAAATCTGAGAGAAATGATTGAGCACCCTGAGAAGAAAGTATTAAAACAAAAGCTTTTTTCACAGGAGAAGATGATCCTGAGACATTGCAAGGCAGATTTCAGCTCAGGATTACTTTCTGTCAGTGCTACCTATGCACACCATAGTGAGATCTGCAGAAGAGAAGGGAGGTCCAGCTGATATCAGCATCATGGCATCATGATCCAAGCCCCAACCCTTTCCTTCGTGCCTCTCAGTACTGCACAAATGCTCCATTCGCAACGCATTTCATTTCAGCATTCTCATGAAAGCGGTGAATTCCTCCTATGGATGCCACTGGCACACCAGTATGACTTTCAGGGTTATGATTATGTGTTATGGAATTTAGTATTTATTTTAAAGGTACTAGGTGAATTTGGAAAAGACAAGGCAAGACAGCTACTTATTTTCAGTCTGGTCTTTTTGTCCATGTGAATTATTGTATGCTTATGTACAACTATGTTGTTTTGTTTTGTTTTAATAAGGTATTTCCTCTTTTTGGTGATAATCCAGCTTCTGATTTTATAGCCAATCTATGCAAGGGCCTTGTTCACCTTCACTTCCATCCTGCTTCTGAACGCTCTCATTTGAATATTTGCAGCATCCATGACTACGGTGTCATTCTATAGTATCTCAGAAGTAAGTTCAATTATATTCAAAAGAGTTGGGATGGAAGTGTACGCTTCGTTGATTAAACAATTAAACCAATTGAATCAGAAAACTATGCATATCTGTATAAGAATGAGGAAGGATGTGATCATTCTTTTTTTAAAAAAAATCACACTGTTTTTAGGCAATGTTTGCATGTGCCTTTGTCACAGGCACCATCTTAGGGAAAATGTTTCTTTGGTCTCTTTTCAACAGGAGAAGGTGAAATGTAAGTTTGTTTGGTCTTTCTATAGCCACCAGAGAGCACTCTGTTCCTGGGAATAGGGTTGCGGCATTAAGCTAGGAGCAGAATGAGCTGCCAGAAATAAGGAAGTTACATGCACACACTGTGCACAGCTCAGATGACTCTGCTGCCAGAAACTGTTTCTCTCAGCCTTTGGAAGCCTAGCCAGACTTGCAGTTTGTGGGCCAAAAAAGAAGCATGACCCACCTTTCTTGTCTGCCAACAAGGATCTGAAAAACTCTGTTTGAACTCAGTGTGTCTTTCTTTTACCCAGCAATGATACCCACCCTACATAATCCCCAAAGGAGTCATTGGGTCCAGCGTCCCACTTCCGAATGCTTCTGCTGCTCTGTTTTCCCTGTCTAGAGAAGCAAATATCCTGCTGGGAGGGCTGGAGACAGACATAAACAGAATCATAGCTCAGATACTTGAACCTTTACTGTCCTTTTCCACTGGGTAGAACATACTTGTACCACTTCCAACTTGCTCTTTAAATCCTTCCTTAAAGCTTTTGGAAAATGTTAGTCTCCCCACCCAGTGCTTATCAGACACTTAAGAACAAATCCCCCCTTCCTGCCTCCCTCCTCCCAGTAGCCCAGAATGCAAATGCTGGAGGGATCCAGGCTAGTTGGGCTTGTAGCCCTCTTATGGATTGGAGCACCCGCCCCGACCCCTCTTTTATTCCATAGGAAAGCAGTCTTCTCATTGACAGGCCCTTTGCCTTACATGCAGAAGACAGGTCTCTGTGCACAGGCTGTCAAGAGAGACAAGTAAGAATGTTATTCTGCTCTTAAAAAAAAGAATACCATAATTTTAAGTGTCTTTTTAAACAGGGTTTATAAAGCTGAGATTAATACCCATCCAGGTAGAAAGCTTGGGTGTGATGGGGGCAAGACCCTTTTTGGGGGGAGGGAGGGGGAGAAAATTGGAGTTCCAGGCTTGTGGGCAAAGGACTCAATAGTGTTTCCTATTCTTCTTCCTCCCTCCTCCATTGTGCTATGCAGCCAATAAGGTAGACTGCACTAGGACATAAGGAGAGCACTGCTGGATGAGACTAAAAGTTCTGTATCTTCTTTATTGACAGTAGCTATTGAAAGACTGATCCACCACTACATACTGTATGTGCCCTGCTTCCTCCCTTTTAAAGACATCTGAAGATCTGTAGCTCAGTATTAGAACATCTGCCTTGCATGTAGCAGTTCAGTTCCTGACATGGACCAAAAAGGCTGAAATCCTGGGGAGCTGCTGTCACTCACCATGGACAATTTGGAGTCAGATGGTCTGACTCAGCAGAGGGCAGCTGTCTATGTTATTAACAGCCATCACTACTGGCTCATCCTCACAGCCTCCTAAGCACAGCAGGAACATGTCTCGGTCACCATTTTTTATGGCATGTCCTGATGACGTTGCCTTTGCGTCACCAGCAGTCCACAGCTGAGATAGATTAAAGTGATTTTTAGCTATTCCAGTTTTATAGTAGTGATCATCCTCTTTTCCCAACACAATTCTTGTTGTGAAGACAGTCCATCATACTTTATCAACAACATGGTTGATGATGCAGTCAGAGGTTAGGATCTGTCCAGCTGCTGCAGGCATGCTCCCTCCCCCCCTTCAGTTGCTGGGCACTGCCCTTTATGGTCATTTTGGCTTGGGTTGCCCAACATCTGGCTTCTGAAGAGGCAGCTGCCTGCATCGTGCCCGACTAGCCCTTTCCAAGCTGCTTGTCTTAGGCGGGCTCCTTATAGATGCAGGTTTTGTTCTCTTTTGAAGCTCTAGGCATGTGTTCAAAGCAGAGGCCGTGAGAGAGTGCTAGTCCTGTGCTGTACATGAAGTCGTTATAAACCAGGAAAGACAGCCGGGTTCAGCCAGCTGTGTATTGCTCCCTCTCTCACTTTAGGTGCACCACAGTATTGCCATTACATTTGCCAACACTTTTTTTTTTTTTTTGCGCAGCCATGTTTTACTGTTTTTATTACTTTGGGGTGGAGTACCATTTTGCCTACTCCATTCCAGCTTTATGGCCACCCGCAGGCTACTTCTGAGTTTTGTTGTCCACAGCAATGGAAGTGGACTCGCTGTCAGAGCATTGCTGGTAGATCTGTGTTAAGAAATAATCCAATTGACAAGTCAAAGCATGAAAAGTCAAAAGCTTTTGAAAAAAACTCCCTGCCACCCCTTCATCAACAAGTGATGAGGTGCTGTTCAACCCGTTAGCCAGGTAACCCGACAAATGGGCTGTCGTGTAACTGCAGCCATCTATCCATATTAGAGAGTGATGGGTGGTTGTTTCCCACTGGAAGATGGCAGACCTTGGTGCAGGGAAACTAAGCCAGGAGACTCCACCAACAACTTATCTTAATTTGTTCCACATTAAAATACCATTTGCAAACCTTGTTATTAGGCACAATAGAGCCCTACAATAGGGGCAGCACATTTTATGCCAGCATACCTTTCTGCTAGCTTAAGAGCTGGTGGATAACACTTTAGGGCACCTGGTTGTGACCTACATCTTTTGGCAGTAAATACCATAATTTAATTATTCCATTACTCTTTGCTAAACTAATTAGCCTCTAGGGATGTGCATTATTTCATGTTTGAAGGTTAAAAGGTGCTTCAGAATGCATATGGGCGCATACACAGGGCCTGCTGACTGCCCTTAAACCAAAGCACATCTTTTCCCAGGGTGAGTTTTGCTAGCATTCTATTCCACCATCAACAGAAGAATAATTCAGAAAAGCAGTGCATTAGCACATCAATAATATGAGTGGAAGCAACAAAGGGCATTCATCTTTATTCCAGCATGCTGCAGCATCATTACCTAATTAATGTCATGATAATGTCAATGTCAGCCAGTGACATTATTCCAAATGCAGATCAACTTTTCAGATAAACATTAGGAAATGTTTCCTCCCTGTGCAAGCTGTTCAGCAATAGAATAGACTGGTTCTAAGGATGATTGGTGCTCCTCCCTTGGAAGACTATAAGCAGAGCTAAAGGACGACCTCTTAGAGATGTTATGGAAATCAGTTTCCTCTGTCAACTGATGTGGGGCCAGATGATCTTTGAAGTTCCTTTCAATTTTATTAGTCTACAATTTCAGATTGATCTCTGAACATATCTCAGAAACACTGCTCCATGCTGCTGTAAGACAGCAAAAATGAATCTGAACATTGTCTAGATATGTTTGACTCAGCTCAGTTTCAAAGGCGTTGCCTGGAAGTATAGTGAATGTTTCATCTTAAAAGTTGTCTTACTATGCATGGGATAAATTAGCATTGTTACTAAATTTCATATTTGAAAGATCCATTTTTTGTACTGTCTATCTTCTGGAGGAGTTTAAGCAGAGCTGAAATTTCATCTTTTGGAGCCAGCCAGATTTGTGGAAATAGAAAATACATCCTGGACAAGATTGTACTTAGGTCAACAGCAGTATGTGTATGTGTATGGTTTATTTTATTTTCTACCTTCACGAAACTCTGCATTAGTCTAACAAGTAGCATTTTGGGATAGCTTTATTCTGTGTATGTATATCAGATAGATGTGCACTGGATATGTATATAGCACAAGAATTAAAAGTCAGCTTCTGCATGTATTGATTTTTGTTGACATATTACTCCTACCAGCAGCAAGATAAAGAGAAAATGTGAGTGTGTGGAATCTAATGAGTATATGTAAATGTGAATCTTGTGTGTGTGTGTGTGTGTGTGTAAGTGTAATATATAACACTGGACAACGTATTCATTGTTTGTGCTTTGACATTTCATTTCCTTGCTTTTTAGAGCAATAAATCCATCCTGAACCAGGGGCAGCCATTCCATAAAATGACAACTAAACTATTGTCACAATAAGGCTGGGAAGCAAGTACAGTGCTAGTTACTCTTTTTTATCCAGAGACTCAGACACATAGAAACAACTGCAGGTTTACAAGTGTTACAATTCACTTTTTGAACTAAACGCATATTCACACACCCATGCACACCTTCTCAACATGGTCTAATTGGCTAGGCAAGATTTGAGCTCAAGAAAAATCAAGGCAGAGCACCAACACAGAATACGTGTCCACATGATGGCTTATAATCATTATAGTTCCCATACATGTCTATCCTTTCCAACAAGGTTGGACTAGTTTATTGACGTTTGGCCAGTTACACCTTGGCATTCTTCTCAGATCACCTGGTGCTTTTCCACCAGAGGGCTATGGCCTCATCCAGTTGGTCTGTTATTTGGGGAATCATAACTAACTCTTCATCCTGGTATTTTCCTACATGGTACCTTAGTTAATTCTTCCTGAGCAAAACTCTCTGCCTTTTTGGCCTGTTTTGAATGAGTCTTACATGCTCTGTCTTTCATACATATTCATTCACACAAATAAATGGCACAAAGCTACTCATTTTCACTATTTTGTGGGTTTATACAATGATTGGCAAGGTATATTAGTAACAATATACTTGCATTAAAATTAATACATAACTAATTAATGTGATTTTACCTGATTAATATATATGGACATTATATTCATTTCTCCAGAAACATTTGCCATTCAAATATGAAGGATTTTCTTGGTGGCCAAGGGCCTACAGTTTTCATGAAATGGTGATTGCAGTGCTGCTGGTACTGAAGAAAAATGTTATTAAAATATCAGTTATATATTTAATATCAGTTATATATGTAATTTATAGAACAACACAAAATTATTTAAGGCTGTAAGACTATTCTGCCTTGGATTTCCCATTTTCAAGGCCAGAGAGAGGCCTCTGCCTCACAGAGGAAATTCAGCACAAGGAAATAACTTTCCTTGCCAGTTTTTAAGATTGTCTCTTTCTAAATTCAGAAAGGCACACCCGGGCCACATCAATCTGCAAGATTCAGCATTCTCATGGTCACTTGACACACTAACCCAACCACTTATGGTGCCAGAGTCTTCCAAGAACCGCAATTGTATTGCTTTGTTCATTGTCTCCTGAGGCCCCATGTAATTTTAATGTGCCCAGCAAACAATAATAAGAATAAGTAAACACATTGAAACTCTTTCCCTACAGCGCATCCTAGAAGGATCTTTACTACAAAGTTTCTCATGTTGGCTGGCAAGATTTCTCTGCAGAAACTGATGAAGGAAGGCCTGTCCAATGATAGAAATCTTAATTTATTCTATTTAAAATTTATCTTGCTGGATTAAGATGAGAGTTAAGATACTAACAATTTGCTCTCTTTATTTATTCATTATTTGCCTTTTCAGTAACATGGCCCTAGTGAAAAGGAGCTCTGACTCTATTGTCAGAATAAAGAAATCACGTACAATACCAGATACAGGTGTTCTCAACCAGTGTAGGCTCAAGAGTATATGGCACCCCTAGGCCACATTGATTGATGGAGCCACCTCCCACTAATGCAAAGATTTGCATTTTTAGGATGATTCGGAAGGAGCAGTGGTATTGGCGCCCCCTAAGCTTTGGAGCCCTAAGTCAGCGCCTACTTGGTCTTAGCCCAAAGCCAACCCTATTCTCAACTATTCTACATTCTGCAGTAGGATAATCTCACCTATGATTTAAGATACAGAAGATAGGGCAGGGCCAGCTCAGGTGGCTTAATCTACCATGGGTTACAACCATAGTATTCCCACCATGCAAATGGACTGGTCCCCAATAGATTTCAATTACAAGTCTGAAAAGATTGGAGACTACTTTTCTTGAACACATTCAGTGACCATGTATCCCATTTTGCAGAAGTCCCTTATCGGAAAAGTTGTCTAATAAAGATAAAGAAACCTGGGAAGAAGGAGATGGAGCTGTCCATAAAAACTAGCACCCAGGCAGCAGATTCAGCATACATTTATGACACTGGTTACAGTGCTTCCTATGGTGGTGATATAGATTGCATTCCTATTTCAGAGATATTAATTATACAGTACTTACACTTCCATATATACATATAAATTAGTATGAACAAATGTTATGTCAATTTCTTTTTAAGGCTTTTTTTTTCATTTTTGATAATATATCCCCCAAGAGATATCCATCACAATACAACACTAGGTAGGTCTAGAATGACATTATTGTTGCCATGCTTGAAAAGCATCTGACCTCAAATCTAGGCACTTTCTTAGTATGTCTGTTATTGTGTGTCTCCAAGATTTCCTGGAACACAGTTTGCAAACTGCTAGTTCAGCAAATTAATGGAGCAAGGGAAACTATCCTGTAGGCTAAGATAGGATCTAGACACTCTGCTGTCAAACTCTTTAAAAAAAATTTCTTCTGTTCAGTTGGAGGGGCTTGGTGACAAGGAATCAAAGCAACCCCAAAACCTCACTCTTTTCCTAATGTCAGGCAGGGAGACAAAAATAAGCAAGCCCCGTCCATTATCCACTTTGCTCTGGTGGGTCTGAGCTTTATTTATAATACTAGAAAAACTCCTGAGTCAGCAACTCATTCCTACCCCAATCAAGATTTTGAGATAGATGTAGTAATGTGACTCCCCTCTCACACAGGGCAGCTATCAGCTAAATAAACCTCTTTCTGGACTATTAACAAGGCCTATTCAGGAGCCAATCTGCTGTTCTGACAAACTCCCTCAGTAAGAGGCTCCCAAGGAGAGCTGTTGGATTATTCCTTTTTTATTCAGCCAGTAGAAGCTGGAATCGCATGCAAACACAAAGCAGGACACCACAAAGCCCAAGCAAGGTCCCACATGGGATGCTAGCTGCAGGACAGGGATGGCCAAATCATGTGATGGGTCCAAGTCGTTCTGCTACTCACTTTAAAAAGTGCACAGGGGCAGCAACAGGAGAAATTTGATTCAGCATAGTTCCCTTGTACTAAAATTTTGCCAATCATGTAAAATCACCTTGGGTACCTTTACAGAGGTGGATGTTATACCAACAACAAAGAATTGTAAATTACAGAAAGAGATGTTATTGTCAAGCATCTTAACGGAGTAGTCCTATTGGCCCCGGGAAAGTATCCCCAAAGCAGGAGGATAGGGCAGGAGTGCCCAAAGTCTTGGCTTTTCAAGCCTTGTCCTGGACGTTGCATTACAAAAAGGAATGAGATAACTACTTTTAATTTCATTTTATTTCTATTTCATTAAAAATGAATATACTTCACATAATTATGCCCCAAGCATGTAATTAATTGTTCCACCTTCTGTCACATTAAAAACTTACAGGGGGCCACCCCCAAGTTTTAGCATGCATACCCTGGGGCTTCAGAGTGTGCACCTTTGCCATAGGATACACTGGAATACCACCTTGAACCTTGGATGCAACAAGCTAATATTGGATGTCTGCTTCCATTTCCCACCAGTCTCTAATTCTCTTTGAGTTTCTCACCTCAGAAAGATTCAAAGGGAGGAGATGAAGGAGGATCCATTCTATCCTATATCCCAGTGTTTCTCAACCTTGGCAACTTTAAGATGTATGGACTTCAGCTCCCAGAATTCACCAGCCAGCTTGGCTGGCTGGGGAATACTGGGAGCTGAAGTCCACACATCTTAAAGTTGCCAAGGTGGAGAAACGTTGCTATATCCTATGGCCCTGTGCTCTTTCCCCAAAATACTGATGGAATTTACTCCAGTTTGAGAGTAGATCCAAATGTATTCCCTCCCTGCTGTATCTTCCTCCTTGCACCATGCCTACAATCTAACACTTGCCACTTGAGAGGAAAGGAAGGGAAGTTTTGTAAACTCATCAAGTTAATTGTTAGGATCAGCTACAGGCAGAAATTGTAGCAGGATCTATTTGCTAAAGGAACTGAGAGTAAAAAAAGATATAATTTTATAAATGCACATTTTGTATTTCAAGCCTATTAACTGCAGAAAGGTTAACATTTGGTGAACATATAGCAGGAAAGTGAACTCAATGGAGAAAGAATAGTGGGGAAGTTATTAATTTAGTCAATACGTTCTATTTATCAATGCAGTATTAAATATCAGAAATTCTTCAAACCTTGCTGATCAGTCATAATGACTGAACTTAAGTAAGTTAAATAAATTAGTTATCTTAATTTGAATACTTGAATTCAATATGATTACAGAATCACAGACATCAGATGTTGGGAGTTTATTTAAATATTGACTGTTCAAAGAATAAATATGTGATATTCATGATGAAACTTATTTAAAACTGGTGTGAATTTGAAATTATCATCACAAAAAGCAGAGGATCCTGGGACACACCTCTCAGGCAACATGACAGAGATGTTCCCCTAGTGCCCTAAGAATATAGCTGTACAAGCTTGTGTTGTACTCAACACAAAAGCAGCAACACATTATGCCTCTGTTTCTGTGACCAACATGGAACAGTGGTTGGTTTTATCACAGACTTTAAATTATTAGTATTTATAGCCACATATTCCTTACTTTGTACATTCTTGGGGCCTTCAAAAAGGCAGGTTATCTTTATATTCTGTGGTTTTGCAGAAAGCCAGTTTGCAAGCTATACAATGCATGCTGCAGGTCTTCACCAATACTGAACAACTTTGAAGAGGCAGATTCATTCACCAGCATTCAAGACTAACAGAGAACAATCTACAGAATTAGTTATAAAACAGTGGGTGTTTAGCCCCCCTTCCCCAGACTGATTGCTTTCCAGTTGTATGGAGCTGAATTCTCAGCATACACAACATGGCCTTCTGACTGGGGAATTTTAGGAGTTGAAGTTTACATATCTGGAGACTAGTTTTAGTTCTAAAACATTCAGAGAGTTTTGATTTGTGGTAGACTTTGTTTTGTTTGTACATAGACTTTTCTGAGCCTAGGCTGCATCCAAACTCTGAAAAACACTTTGAACAACTTTTAAAAAAGTAGTTTCCAAATACTTCCATACAATAAAGTTAAAAGCTGCAATCTAATTCTGGATCTCAATGGTCATATGCAAATACCTCAATAAGAGAAATGATTCTTGTCTGGAATCTCAGCAAAGTTCTGTGGATCAATGTTGTATGAATTTTGTGACACCAAGAGTAACACCACAAAGTCATGGCTTTGTGGCAGAGTACACACTTTGCAAGCAGAAGGTTCCAGATTTAGCTGATAATTTAAAAAAAATCAGGTAAGGGGTGGTGGGGAAAGATCTCTGCTTAAGATTTTGAAGAGCTGCCCTCAAGCAGAGTAGGTTGTGGTCTAAATGGATGAATGCCATGACTGATTATGAGGCAGTCTCCTCTGTATTGCAGAGTAACTGCTGCTACAGTCAACCCTCTCCATCAACTATGGTAGGTGGGTTCCATCATCCTCAATGCAATCTATGCAGGATTATAGGAATAATGGTTAACTTTCAGATACATTTACCTTACTGACCTCTGTTCCATAGATTAGGATCTAGATAAAAGAGATATTTTTCCTATCAGAAAATGCACAGAAGGATTTGGTTTTTCTTAAGTTTTGGCAACAGTTTACCAAACTAATTTTTGTTTCACAATCCTTACAGTAAGGTTTTCACCATATATTTCAAAATCAGTTCATAAAATAGCCAAAGCATCTCTTGAAAAGCTGGGGAAACCCAAGAAGGAGAACAAGAACCTACTTTTCAGATCCAGCAGCCTCTGCATCCTCCTAGTGGAAGCACCAGGAGAAGGGGAAGACAAGTGTGGTCCCATCCATCTGCCTCACAAGGAACACATGCAGTGAATTTGCTTTGCTGCCAGAAGTAACACCAAAAAAACTTTGTAAGAATGAAGGCCTCCTTCTTTCCATCCTTTTCTCCCCTTTGTGGCAGGTTTTTTAAATCAGGAATAATCCATTATTCATCTCAATAAGTTGCTCTCGGAGCTTTTGAGCAAAAGCATGTATATGTCTGTGAAGAGCAGATTTTTTAAAAAAACTTTTGATAAATACATAAATATTTGTCTTATAATCTAAAAATAGAATAATCAAATCAGGATGAGGAGCATAAAAATATACAAATGAAAGCTGTAATTTAAAACCAGCTGTTACAATAATGTTCAGTGGAATTTGGCTGCCTTTACTTGTTTAATTCAAAAGTTCCCTAGGAATGAAAGTCTAGTTACAGGCCATGTAAGTTGGCTGGAGAAGACTGGAATTTGTATTTTCCCACATCCTTCTTGCTTAAGCAAGTAGTCTGCAGCACATCGCCTGATTTCTGAGTCTCACTTTATTGTTGACATATGGCAACGACAGCCTTTCTTTTTGTCCATTTCACCACAATGGTTGCTTAAGATGAAAGCTTAACCTAGGAATGATATAGATTCTCTCTCTTTTGAGAACAGGAAAAATATTTGCCTTAAGGAGAAATCTGTGCAAGAACTGAGCAAGAAAGAGAGGCGGCCAATAGCACACAATCTTTTCATTTGAATATATGTAAAAAGTCAGACTTCCTGTGATCCTTGGCTTTTGTTTTTAGTCTTGAGATCTCTCAGTTTTATATAAGCTCATGATGGAATATTTTATCTCTGCATATGTCTTCTCATATCTGGTATTTCTTTTTTGTGGTCCAGAGATGGACCATCTGCCACCTCCTTGTCCATGGCAAAATAAAGATGAAAAAACAGGAGTACCAAATTATGATGAGGGAGAGCCTGTTACAAATCCAATTTATTCGTTTGCTTCACCATTATACTCATTTAGTAAAGCCTCCCCCAACTTGGAATCCTAGAATATAAGAGTTGGAAGGGATCCTATGGTCACCTAGTCCAACCCCCTGCTCAGTACAGGAATTCATGGAACTATCCCTGAAGAGGAGGTTTCCAGGCTCCATTTGAAAACCTCCACCCTGTTCGATACAGACTGTACTGCTGTTAACAAGTCTTATCCTCAGGTCTTACAAATACTGAAAATCCTTTTGCATGAGTTGTTTTGTATAAACAATGGGTAGAAATATTTTCATTGGCAGCATCCACAAGAGGGAGGGTCAAAACAGGCAAGGTGGCAGTTGAGGGGTTGTGATTGAAGCCCAATTCCTGTGTATGTGTGTTTGTGATACACATAGAAAAAAGGGCAGGACTTCTATCACAATACCACAATTGCCATCCTGCCTCTTCTGACACTTCCTATAGCTATCACTGGGGTCTACTTTTTAAATTTATTAAAAATCTTACAGCAAGGTGGAATTGCAATTAATTTTCTCTCTGCAATGGTATCTATTTCCCAATACATCTTCTCTTGGATATTTGGGAGGCACTATGATTATGTCTTGTAGATAATTACTGAAGAACTATCTCTTTACCCAGGTCTTCCCTTGATGAATGTTATGAATGGAATTTCCCCCTTCTCTGCTCGATGTATGTTTTATAATAACTGGTATTATAAATTGATTTATTATATATTAATACAATTTTTTTCTTTATTTATTCAGAGTTTTGTGATGTTTAGACAGAAATACAATTTAAAAATATGTTAAACAAGTGACATTGACCTGCCTGTAACTCTGTATCTCTTGTAAACTAAAATGCTCTACCTGAAATGCATTCTGCAAATCTGTGTGTGTGTGTGTGTTACTTTTAGCATTATCATTGTTATCATCATCTTCATTTAATTCTCCACCCACCATGTTTTTTTTCCCACAGCTTTGTCTCATGTGCTCCTTGTACCAATCCCCCCCCCTTTTTCTTTAGGTTTCTATTCACACTTTGTGGCCACTAGATAACCTGAGGTTATTTGAGTTATAATCCCATACATCTGTAGGATGCTAGATTGGAAAGATGGTTTAAAGGTGCACTGCTATGATGTTATGGTTTCCTGCCTAGTGCAATAGCTTTGGGTTTCCACAGGCCTAGAAGCTCTGAAGCATCAAGCCTACTGATGACAGGCAACATACAGCTGGGAGGCATAGAACGAAAAAAAAACCCCTCTGCTACCACTTAACCAAGAGCTCTTTAAAAATTAAAACAGAGGAAAAATGGGAAGAAGAAAAAGTTATGGCAGTAGAAGGTTCAAAATTCTCCCCTGCCTCCTCCAGATCCTCTAATACTTCAGATTTTTCTGTGCAGGTTCCCGCATGCTGTCACTTAACCCAAAGAAAGGAAAGTAACTGTCTAAGGAGAGACAAAAACACTGTGTACCTGAGATACTTGTTTGACTGCTACAGGCAGAGTGATGGGTGGACAGATATTATACATGGATTTATGTACTTATTTTCTTAGATTCATCTCCCACTTTTCCTCCAAGAGTTTAAGGTGGAATAAGAATAGCACCCTCCTCCAATTTTTCATCAGAGCAACAACCCTGTAGGGCTAAGAGAGGATGACTGGCCCCCAAACATCTAGTGAGGTTCCATCCCTGAGGGTGGACTTGGGCCTGGGGTGGACTTCCTGGTCCTCATCCATTACCAGTCATGGACCACCTTGGCCCTATGGAAGGAGTTCCAAATTATGGCTCATGACAAGATCATATATCACAGACAGGATATGGTGGACAGTGTGGCAATATTTTAATCTAGAAGAACATAGCTAGTAAAGTTTGGGGGAAGACTTGTAAATGATGACAAAACCATTATAAATGCCTCGCCTCTGAGTTTTAATCTTCATCTTTGACTTCAGTGGGACTGAAGCCATCTAGTTGGGCTTGGGAGATCAGGGTGCTGGCTTTAGCCTTCCTCAATAACTCTAAGTGTGTGCGGAAGGGGGAGAGGCAGGGATGTGCATTCTTGGCCCTCTAACTCCACCCTCCCCTTGTTGATTGGGAAAGCCTGAAAAAGTGCATTTCTGTGGTTGGTTCCCAACATAGAACTTCTTTTGATCTCCACTTTTTGGTAGTCATTTCATTCAGAGCTTTCAGCAATATTGACATGGCATCTGGCTGCCTTTCTTAGCCTGAGAAAGGGGGTAGGGAAAAAATTACTGCAACTCCAGATGTGCTCTTGCTTTTCTTCTAAGGGCTCAGCAGAAGAGGAGGGGGAAACCTGGAAAAGGCCTCATATTGTCATGGCAACGGCATCCCTCGCCCTGATCTGTAGAGTAGGTGCAGCAGCTTCCTAGCTGAGAAGACTAGCTGAGGCCTCCTGAGGGTTGTCAAAAGTCCACAGGGGGGGGGGAAAGCTGAAAAGACAACTTTATTTTCTCAGGGAAGGCAGAGGACGTGGAATGGAGGAATTAAATACCGGTGGCTAGATATTTGTTTTTAAAAAGACAACAATGAGATGATTGTGCTGAAAAAGGAATGTGGCTATTCCCAATATAGTGATTGTGGCTCTTCCCAATAACAAACCATTTCCACAATGTTGCCAAGAAAAGGATGTAGATGCAATCAAGCTAAACTCAAGGGCATCTTTATGCTGGGAGCCACTCACTTCAATTTATGTAATCCAAAGAATCCTGAAATAATAAATATGCTAAAAATTTAAGGTAAGGTTCTTACAATTAACAATAACTGCATACATCAAAATCCTCTGTTATCTCCATGGGGTGTCAGTTGCCATCACTGCAACACCTTGTGCTCTTTAATACTGTGCTCTCTGGGCATCTTGACAGGAATTTTGTAAATTATAAGAGTAGCCACCTATTATTCTTGATCAGAAATTTACACATAATCTAACATTTGCTTCCCGTGCAGTCTAGTTGTTTTCTGAAGCCATGGAAACAATATTTCATATAATTTCGGAATTAATAGTATCTCATTCCAGCTGATCATGATAAAAAGTATCAATTCAAGAATTAGGGACTGATATTGCTTTTTAAATTCCCTCTTAACTATTCCTTTTGTTTTATGAATAAACCTAAGGATAGGGACTATGTTACACCTGATGTTTGTAAATTGTTCTGGGAGTCTTTTTGGCTAAAAAGCAAGATAAACATTTGTCAAGCACACAAATACATAAGCACCACCATCACAACAACAAAATATAGAGAGAAGCTACTGTATACAACTTAAGCCTTAATGTTGGGATATGCAAGATCCTGATCTATAATAGGATTTTCTTGGTATCATACAATTTAAATATCTTGTGACCAAACAGGAGATTAATTCTTCAACACAAACCTTCAGTGTTTGCTGCCCATGCCTCTCTGGTTTCCACTGTTGCTAATGCACAGACCCAGATGCACACAAGCAATTTTAGTTCATTGTTCTTGGAAAACTGAAAAGAGCCTATTAGCAAAAACATCCTTTGGAGATAAAGCTACTTTCAAAATCAGGTGCTGATCCTATGAACAATGGGTTATTTTTCCTGTCCCTGTCCTTTCAACTACCGCCATTCATATTAGATTCCATCAAAAGGCAGTTTGTCTCTGAATTTTTACTGCTTCTTGGGACATACAGTATGTGATACAGTAGAAAGAAATCACCAGTTTCTGTCCAGTGAAGATAACACATCACTTAACATTACTGCAGAGATTCTAAAAAGAGAAACAAGCTTTAGCATAGAGTACAAGAAAATGGAAGAGGAAGACCAGGAGCAAGGTGGATAGTCTCAGTTACAGTGGTGATGAATGCACCATTGGAAAATCTGAAGGGCCAGGTCAGGGATAGATCATCATGGAGAATATCTATCTTTGTGGTCACTAGGCGTTGAAAACCACTTGATAGAACATCATCAATCAGTTACAAGAAAATGGTGGCTTCATTAGGAGAGGAAACCACAGGATTGAAAATGGAAGGGTGTCTTGTCTGATACGTAAGTAATTTGTTTTGTTAGGGGGGGTTGTGTGTGTGTGTACCATTTTTCTGTCTGGTTCGGGTTTTCTATTTCCAATGGGGTAGCGGAGAGCAAATTTTCAGGATTTTTTTTCAGAGCAGAAATGACAGCACATCTAAGCATATAACATCTAAGCTGCAAAACTCTGGACAAGTTGGCTAACTATGCATAGGACTATAATACCTTGTAAATTAGGAATCAGGGTATATTGTACTAATCTGTGGTGAAAGTGAGATGAATTTCAGAATTTACCACTCTACTATACATTGTTCAGTATGTAGGACTAATTGCACTGCAACTAAAAGCCATAAGAAAGATGAGTGGTAGGAAAAAAATCGAGTCCCAGTTAATTAACACCTAATGCTGCTGAGCTTTTGTTGGGGGGGGGAGAGAGAGAGAGAGAGAGAAGAAAATGTTGACTAAAGTCAAATGTTGGATTCAAAATATGGACTTCAGTCCAAAGAACTGAGTGATTAATTCTATACACCAGGAAGGCTATTGACATTTTAAAAAATAAAATAAAATAAAACAGCAGCTTGCCCATGCTGCTTCCAAGAAACTTGAAGGAACTTCAAAAGCAGCTTGTGTGATGATACTGATATTACCATTCAAAGGATTAAAAAAAAGTATATTTGATGGGTACATGCATACTTCTAGACTTGCTAAAATAATCTCTCTGGGTTGAAGCTGTGGTGTTAGAGGATTTCAAGATGCCAGCTCTAAATAGAAATGGAAATATACAACTAGGAAATATTACAAAGCCAACATGACTATTACTTTCTGTTATTATCGTCAGCCCAAATCAATCCACTGCAAGATGAAAGCTCATTGAAGGTTACTGACTGCGATCTGCCATGCTGGTCCAGTGCAGGTTGATGGATAGATGTTTTTCAACTTCCCAGCCTAAAAAGGAGTTCGAGATTAGCTAGCCTCAAATAATTCAGCCATCTTCTCTGCTTAAGGGATGCTGGGTCTCCCCATTCCTAGTTCTGCACCTTAATTACTACATCACACCAGTTCTCAATATTTCTTCCTGTTATAACATGAACAATATATAAAACGTTGTTTGGAGAATCCAGGAGCAACTAATAATGTTGTTGCATGATTACCTTAAATATGACAACTTAAGGAAACTGCTGAAAACAAAATGGGAATGTTAATGAGCAGTGATAATTCGTGGAAAAAGAGACAAACTGGGAGTATGCAGAAGCATTTTCAAGATCATCACTTTCCCCAAGAAAGGCTCACAAAGTTCAATATAATGGGTTGCACTTAATTGTTCACCAACACTGACAGAATGAAGGTGCTTTGAACTGTGAGCAGGAAGGAAAGATAATTTTTATTGATTCTCTATCCTCGCTATATTTCTCCTGAATACTCCCTCCCAAAGAATACTAAGACAACATAAGGGTTGCAATTAGATACAATCCAGTTCATGCACGTTCAGCCTGGTGTCATGGCCGCATGCTGCTCCCACCCTGCAGCCATTTGTGGGCACCCAGCACTCCACTGCACTGCCAAACGTTGGCAGCAAAACGACCAGATTTTGATAGTGGGAATGGGAACAGGAGATTCTATTGAGTCTTAGTAGAGATTATTCAGTTTCAGAATCTCCTACTGTAGTTAATTTTTACTAAACCTCCCCTGCTTGATTTTTCTCTGCTTAAATCAGTAGCACACACTTTCCGCTGGCAGCAGTACCTGGAAGCTGTGTTCAGACTAACCCTTCCTCCAAATCCTCATAAGATTATAGTATGGAATGAATGAAGCAATAGAAATAAGGAGGATAGTGTAAGAAAGGGAGGGGGCATTATCTACTTCTGCTTACAAGGTCTGAGTAATGCACAGCTTACTTATGTTGTTCCAAGTCACGTTGTTAGCATTCCAGACTAATGGGTTCCATCTGCAAGAAATATGCACACCGCCCTTCCGCAAGCATTTTGGTTTGTGGCATGACACTTCCCTGCAGATAGTTACTATCACTCTTATAGGCATGGGCCTCTGATCATCCTCAAAGCAAACAATGAATGGTTTTTCATCCTGGCTCCTTTTAAATCTGCAAGCCAAAGCTCACTGCTCCCTTGCTGTGGGCTGACCTCCTGAAGAACAACACCAAAACATTTTATATGCATGTGGAAACACTGTAGACACATATTGACTTTATTAAATCTCACTTCCAGGTGCAGGTTCTTCAGTCATCTGGGATATGGGATACAGGAATTGGCAAGGGTGCTATAGATCGGGCTGAAGAAACTCTAATGAGAGCTTTTGCTGATCTAGGATATTTCAGAACAGGAATACAGAAAGATGAGAAAGAAAAGTTGCCACAAATTTGGTAGGATCATGCAAAGGGTATAGAGATGGAATTCAACGGATAAAAGATACAGGGAATGGAAGCCCAACAGTAATTTGAGATTTTGTCCAAATGCAAAACTAATTAGGGAATAAAGAAACTCAGCCTATGGAACTGGAAGTGTTTTGACACATCTTTAATACTTTTACTAGCCATTTCTTTTCCAGACAGAGAATGTGTATTCAAACCAGATCCCCACACTCTGATTGTTTGCCTGTCTCTATCCTGGAAACCAAAGATTTTGCTGTGATTCAGTGGACCACCAGACAAGGAGAAGACTTCAGTCTATGACTTGTAATGGCATGATTCCTTCTGGTGTGATTTGGAGAAATGATTGTTTCCCTATTTGACAAACAGGAACAATAACTGTCCACATTATCATAATCATTACCACCACCATGATTCACAGACGATGTACAATAGCCCAGAAGAGTTCACATGGATACAGGCATCCACAACTAGCCATTGTGATGCCACAATGATAAACATGCATCATGTTATCATGATGCAAGCCCCACACTTTGGTACTTCAGCCACCATCACACACAGGTAGGTAAGGGGAAGAGTTTGCATCATGGCATTGCAATGCATGTTTCATTATATGCCCCCTGCCTTCCCCAGAGATGCCTATATACATGGGGCTTCAGTTCCTACAGTTTCTTATCCAGGCAGCGATCAGGTCACCTAGCCTTGAACAGCATTTTCTCACAAATATAATAATTCCCCATCCTCATAGAAAGCAAACATTCACGGGCTTTATTATGTAAAAGTGTCAGAGACAGCCTTTTTTTGTTTGGCACTCTGATTATAGAATCTCTTCCTCCCTCCTCAAAAAATAAAATGTCCCCTGGTTCTGATTCTAGCTTTAATTGTTTTGGAACCATTTGTGCAAACTTTTGACTTATTTATATTTGTAGGATATTTTGTAGTTAGTGTTAGTATACTGATAATGATTATGATGCATTATGGATTTTTTGTGTTTATGATTTTTGAATACTGTAGTTTGATTGCAACATCTTGCAATGGTAGGTTAAAGGGGTTTTTTTTAATAAATAAACAAAAAATAGAAAAGTATTGAAGAATCTAAAGTTGTTGTTTAGTTCCTATTTACAATTATAGCTCATAACATCTCATAACTTCAACCACAAGTTTCTGAAGTTTCCAGTTCACACAAGCACACACAATAGGAAGATCCAATAGGAAGAAAACTGACAATAATGAATTACACTCCCCATTTCAGTCTGGTTGGGACTGAGTCCTGAATATTTGTGCATGTCCTGACATTTTCGTTCCTCAGAGCTTGCCTCTTGAAATTCCTTCCTTCTTTTAATGAAAAAGAAGAATGGAAAACAGTGTGCATTTCATTTAATTCCTTGAAACATCTCCAGGGATTTCCTCTGCTTCTTATTTGGGGTCCCTTTTCATAATATTTACTGGAAGGCAGGCTCTTTAAAACAGCAGTGCAGTATGGACCATAACAATTTCCCTTTACCTCAGAACTCAGCAGCTTCAAAAAGACCTGTAAAATGGAACAGGCACAGTGTGATTTTTCTTTACTTTGTTGTTTATTTTTTTTAATATTGTGACCTGGCCATCATACAAGTCAGCTCTAGACCAAGAACTGAAAGTAACCAGAGGAATGGGGCCTCCATACCAATTAACATATTTTTTAAAACCTACAGACCCACCAGGAAGAAAAGTGTTTCAGAATTCAAACCACATCAAATTTACAGCACTAGAGCATCCAAGGCAGTAAATCCAAGACCTCTGTTAAAGCTAATTTAAAATATGAAAAGTAGCCAAGTGAATGCAAAACCAATACAAAGAGATAAAAAAACTTCAAACTAAAGAACTCATCCTTGCACATACATGCACACCAGGCTGCCCCCCATTTTCCATTATCTCATTTCTTCTCTGTACTAAGAAATAAATTGTCTGCAACTGTCACATCTGATCCTTTCAATGTTTTAATAAGAGACAGCAGAGAGCTGAGAAACAATTGAAATGGCTCTCCAAGCCATGATGAGGCACTGATATTCCTTGCTGCACTCTTCACAGGTTGCTCTGCCATAAATCATAGTTTGTCAAATCCAATAAGCATCTACACACACACACACACAAAAGACACTATCTCCTGGGAGACAAGTGTCTGGCATTTTGCATGGATGAGAGGCTCCTAAAAAGATGGAGAAGAAATACTGTGTGTACGGGGGGGAAAAACATTCATTCATTCATTCATTCATTCATTCTTTCTTTCTTCCTTTTTGCTGCATCCTCCTACTCTGTGCTGCTATAACACGGGAGACAAGGAGGTGGGGATGATTTCTTTTGTACTTGTGTAGCTGCAAGTAAAAGAGTGACTACTGTCCTGCTTTAGAGAGGACAGTCCTCTATTTGAAAGAGTGATCTATTTGAGGGGCTTCCAATCCAAAGGGAAAAATCAGAAGGAACAGCAGGGGTCTAAGTTTTTATTAATTTAGGTTTAACTTTTGTATGTGATTTTTCAGAACCAGCCTTTCCCCGAATGGCTTACAACAGATTCCCATCAATGTCTAGCACCTAGGTAACAAACTGTGCAAGCACTCAGGTTATCTCGTCACTATGAGGAGATAAATTATAGAAAGTATTTCTAAATGTGCATGAGTGCATACAAATTAACATATAGACTTTTTATGCAGAACGTAATCCTGCTTTCTCTTTCTTTTTTGCTAATATAGTCTTCCTTCCTCCCTCCCTCCCTCCCTCCCTCCCAACAATGCCCATCCTAAACCCTAGCATAAAGATTAGAAAACCATAAGCCCAATGATAATTAATCTTTCTAGCCTTTGGGGATAGGCTCCATGAACAGTTACAGAGACTTGGCTGGCAGCACTTCCTTGCCCAAGCTAAAGACAGAAATCTCCAGCTGAGCAGAGACCTACTGAAAGGAGCATGCCAAAGCATCCAAGAACCGGGCTGCAGGACTGCAGTGGGTGTGGCACCTGCTTCCTCATATCTTTGGATAAAGTTGATCCAACTCAAAGCAACATCTGAGCAAACTAGAGAAAGGAAAGTGGGAAGCAAACCAATTATTTCCCCCCCCCTTTTGACCCTGAATGGCAGAAACATTTCACAGGCAGGCAGACTTCCCAGTCGTTAAACTCAAGTTGAGACTGTGATAAACTTACTATACTGCTGCCTTGAGCAATCCTGACTCTGTTTACTCGGTGTCTGCCTGTCTGGCTCCAAAGGGAAGCAAAACCATCCCAGATGATGATGTATGACATGCGTGCCAACTGGGCACCAGAATATAAATTAGTTTTAAATAAACATTCCAAAATGCCACCCAATCCACAAAACACTTTGTAAGTATACATGGAGAATGGATTTAGCTCACATTGATGGCAGCCTGCTCAAAGACTCAGGAAGACAAAAGAAATGATGGGAGTCACTTCTTTCTGGAATATTCTACATAGCCTTTCACTTCTTAAGTTAAAAAAAAATCCATTAAAAATAATAAAAAAAGAAGAAGTGGTGACATTTACAATGTCACAGCCCTCTTTTATTTGGTCTGAATTTTGGTAGTTCAGGTTCAAATTATCCTACTTTGGACACATTATGTGAAGATCCAGTTCTCTGGAGAAGGCTCTAATGCTGAGAAAAGTGGAGGGAAAGAGAAGAAGATGACCAGCAGCAAGGTGGATGGATCCAGTTACAGCAGCGATGAGTGCACTGTGGGAAGACCTGAAAGATGAGGTTAGGGACAGATCATAATGGAGAAAACCTACTATGTGGTCGCTAAGAGTCAACAACTTGATGGCAATAATCAATCAATTTTGGTCGTTGGTATGTATGAAATGACATTTTGTCCACCTTCACAATTACATCTTTATCACCTAAATCCTCCATACAATTACAGTATAGTTTTAAAACTCAAATTAATAAGTCAGTTCTCTATCATAGTTTGTGAGTGTCTGTGCCCACAGATAAGATTAAGAGAATGAGAAAGAGACAGAGAAAAAGAGAGAGGGAGGGAGGACCATGTTTCCTTTTTACATGGTGTGCTAATATTTTGCTCTTTGCATTTATATGTGCATGCACACATACGTACAATACACAATTTTCTCAGCTGGATTACATGGAACAGAAACTGACTTTATAATTATGTAAATTGGGAAGGAATATAATTGTTTAGCAGTGTTGTCCATTTGAACAGGTGAATACTGATTTCTTATAAGTATTTTTGTGTCAGATAAGCTTGAAAGGATCTGTGATGTTGTGAATTTTATTGTGAAGATTTTGTCACTTTGTTCAGGGTGCTTACATTACTGACTTTCATTTATATCATTATAATATTCATAGTCATCAGTTAGAAGTTGAAGCAGTGTGAGCTTCCTTACTCCAGAATGATAGGAGAATGTTTTGCTTGATGCAATATTAATGAACTCTGTTGAAGTAATTATCAGAACTCTCCAAGGCCTTGGATGTGAAAATACGATTTATACACTGGTTTGAGAAGAATCTTCCACTCTTTGCAGGGACTTCCGGGAAAGGATTTGGTTATCGATGCAAAGAAAGGACAGAGAAAGGCAGCATTAGCTGATTCTTTTCCATATTTGATGTGGAGGTCAAGGATTAGGTGGGGCAGAATGAGGCACAAGTCTGACCTCTGGCATGGAAATGTACTCCCTCCCAGTCCAGCATTATTTGCAGGATAGTTTTTGTTGGGGAAAAGTGGAGGCAGGAGGAAAGGTGAGATATAAATCTAAAAAGTAAAATAAATAAAAATATTTGTCAGGCAGACAGTTAAGACTGTTGAAAACACAAGGTCAGGAGGAAATACTTAAGGCCACATATATTGTATATTAGTATACAGAGAGGAGAGAGAGGATCAACAAAAGTATCTTTCCTCCCACTTCATATAAAGGTGGATGAAAGCACTTTCGTCAGCATTGGTGATACAATTAAATGCAACCTAATATATTAAACATTATGAGCCTTTTGTGGTGAACATGAAGGTGAAAAGGCCCAAAACTCATTAATAAAATGGGATCCTTTTCACTTAGCTTAATACTCAGTGCATCTGGGAAGATGCAACCAGCTCTTCCCAATCTAGGTGTCCTTCAGATGTGTGAGCAATTCCAAGAATTTTCACCAATGGCCATCTTTATTAGGGAATTCTGGAGGTTCAAATGCGCACAGCTGGAGGATGTCCAGGTTGGGGTTAACTGGGCTATGTAACAGGAGAGGGAGCAGAATTTTCTTCACTAGCAAATCTTATCAAGGCTGGGCATCTCTATTTTTTGTATCAGTAAAATAACAAGAATTGGATGGAAGACACTATAAAATGAGTTTTCCTATACCATAATGCCCAAGCAAACAAGTGAAATAAAATGCAGTCATACGTCACTATTATCTCTTCTTCAAGTTCAGTGATTAAATTCTGTGATTGAAAACAAATACACACAATGTGTTAATATTAATGAAAGTAATATAAAAATGCATTATGTTAAGAAATAGCATCAAAATATGGTAGTAGGAGAACTTAATATACCAAAATGTAGATATCTGAAGAAACATGCACAAAAATGCAGGTAGTCCTTGCTTACCGACCACAACTGAAACAAGCAACTCCATCGCTAAGTGCTGTGGTCACTAAGTGGAAAATCATGTGACTGTGTCGGACTTATATCACTTCCTATTTGTTAAGCGAGTCACTGTGGTTGTTAAGTGAAACATCATATGACCACAACTTACAAATTTACTTCCACATTCTCTGTTAACTCTGCTTGTCGCAAGGCAGTTGGGAAGCACACAATTGGCAATCACATGACTATGTAACGCTGCAATGGTCATAAATGCATGCTGGTTGCAAAGCATACAAATGGCAATCACATGACCGCAGGATGCTGTGACAGTCGTAAATGTAAGGATGGGTCACACAGCTTTTTTTTATACTGTTGTAACTTTAAACAGTCACTAAATGAGGCAATCGGTAAGCAAGGACTACCTGTATGGATCAGCGTTCATGCAGAAAAGTAATTCACAACTGAGATGAAAATGTGATAGAGGTTTGAGGTTTGAACTTGAGATTTTAAAAATCAAGACACTGAGTCTGAGAAAAAACTGATATTGATCCATCATTAAGCAAGAGTAGGGATGGCTTTCATATGCTAACTGATTGTACTTCTAATTTCCAGTCCCTATAGCCACTAATAGTCTCTTCAATTATGCAATTGGATAGTGTATGAAAAAGATGTGTTGGAACTACAACTCTCATAATTCCTAGCCATTTGGGGAACTGTGGTCCCAAGTCATCTTAGCTGAGTAAGGCTGAAACAGAAGGTGGAGGTAGAAGGTGAAAACATCTCCATTCAACCAAGGATTATTAGTCATAGTTGCTTGACATGACAACTTAAACAGATCGCATTCAGAACTGAGTCTAAAATACTTGTAGTATCCTCCACTATAGCACTAGGCTGCCTGAGATTAGTATGAATCTTTGTGACCTTTTCTTCCAACAATCTTTAGTTAAGAATTGGGGTTCCCTTGCCTTATCAGTTGTGCTTTCCCACTACAGGATCATCCACAAAGAATCATTTTCTACATGCATGCAACTGATGAAAGTCAAGGAGACATGGATCAGGCCTATGGGAGGTGGAGGGTACAAATGCCATATCATATGCCCTTTGAGTTCTGTTCTTAATGTGTCTTCCTTACCAACAAAATATACTATTTCCCCAAAACCTAAGAGCAGATTTCAGGAGACTGTACTCTTTCTCTGGAGGATGGATTTTTTCCACTCTGATTTCAAGCATAATGCCCTTTCTTGCAACTTACTACATGGCTTGTAGGTCACTTTGAATGACCTTGCAGTGATAGTGAACATTCTTTCTTGTCCAAGGGACTTCTTTACCTCTCCAAAAGTTTGTCTCCTTCTGATGGTCATTAATGCACACATAATTCCCTGTCTGTATGGAATCTTGGGTCCTGTAGGAAGATTTGAGCCTTTTACGTGGATTCTGAATGCAGGCTTATGCTCCAGAGGTTGTGAAGAAGATTCAGAACTAGAGCTGGAGTGGCAGGCCTTGCTTGTTAGAATTTTTAATGGGAAAAGGGATGGCTGCCCATTATTGTTTTGGCTGTAGAAGATGCAATACTTATTATCCAAATGAACTAGCTTCTGCTACAACAGACATCACTTGCTCTCTCATAATGACTGGATTATAGATTAATCAACCAAGATTTTTCTACTCAGAGGATATCCCTAATTACAACAAGCCACAATACAGGTAAAAGTATTCAATCCTGATTATGCTTACTAGGAAATAAAACTTATTGAACATACTAGGGTTTATTTTCACCTATATATGCTCATGATTGTACTGAAAATGTTTTAATCATCTTTAGAAACTCCTTACTTAAATTTCCAGTGGGTCCCACACTTCTGGTTCCTATTTTAAAAAGTCCTCTAAATATCCCATTATGATCAGAGCAGTTGCATCAAATTACAGAAAGGGAAATGGAAGAAATAACTAAATTGGTAATAGAGGAATCAAGGTTTTGAAATGGTTTATTCATGCAGAAATGATTCCATCATCCAAAACATGGTAGCTAGGTAATTTCACTCAATCTTGGCAATTTTCCTGTTCTGTTCCTGATTGCCCATTGGGTGGCACTGTAGCTCCAATTGGGTGGCTCTCTGAGTCTATAGGACAGTTTTTAATTAGCTACATGGAAATTTCCTTTGCTGCACTGGGGGTGGAGGTGGGGGGGGGGAATCAGGAGGTAAAGGATAGGAGGGCAACTGATGGAATACAAGAAACATACAGGCAGGGGAAATTCTAGTCTCAAAATATGCCTGATTCAAAATTTTCAAAGCCAGTTTATTCTGTCTCAGTCCTGACATTCTAATGCTGGAATAATTTCCAATGGAAAAAAATTGTTCTATAGCAGGATACTATTTGGAGACTGACTAGTGGTGAAGTCAATCATCTAAAAATTCAGAATTCCAGGGGGAAGCTTTGGAAATAAAACTGCTTTCATTTCCCATACATAACCAGATTATAGAAATACCTAAAACTGATTACAGCTTTTTTTAATGTTAAAACCATGGGAGGAAAATATCTAAGGAAACATAAATTCCAAGAGAAGACATTTGAAGCAAAAATCATGAAAACTTAGCTAGATTAAACTTTGGCTCCAACCTTTGAAAGATATTTGTCCTATTGGAAAAGAGAAACCTTGCCAATGATAGGAGATTGAGAGACCAAAATTGGAGAATGTGTGACAATGGAGAAATTGACTATATATTCACAACAAAAATCTAACCAAATTCAAGCAGGAATGGCTCCTTATCTACAACATATTACACCGCAAGGCAAGCGAAGACATTTAGAATATGATTTTTGAAGAAAAGAAATAGATTAAAAAACAATTGAAAAATGATTTAAATAAACAACTGAAAAAGTTTAAAGCAAAGTATAAAATTTTAAGTAGTAATTAGTGGTTGGGGGGAAAAATTAAAGGGGAGAATGTACTATTGAATGCTTCTTTTTATAATATATTTTATTGTACTGTATCTTACTTCTTGCATCTCTATTTTTTTATCTCCTACTTTTCTACAATGCTTATGCAATAATAAAACTAATCAAATGCTTTTTTTGAAGAAAAAAACATATTTGTCTAAATCAAGACTCATATTTGCATTGAAATGTACATATATTATTGTTTCACTTTCTAAATGTTACTTCTTTCATACTTCTAACACTATTTACATAAAAATAAACAAAGCAAAATTAAGCTTTGTGTACAAAGATTCTTCAGCACAGATTTGTCAAGAAGAAATCTTGCCAGATTGATCTTATTTCATTCTCTGATCAGTTAATTTCTTTAGTAGACTGCAGGAATGCTGTGGACATAATATATTTTGACTATAAAAGCATTTGACAACGTACCTCATGACATTTAGATCTGCAAGATAATTAAGTAAGGGATGGCAGATCTATTTGGAGGATCTCAACTATATTCAGAGAACTCAGCAATGATTCCCCAACAAACTGGAAAAAATATCAAGTGAGATGCCACCAGATTTGATCCCCAGTACGCTTCAAAATTTCAAAATTTAATTTTGAGTGGAGACAAATATAATTGTAGGCTCCATCTATACAAGGACAGTTTTTCAAGTACATTAAGTAATGATCTCACCATATTCTATATTGGTCACATTCCCTCTCCAGTACTGTATCCAGTTCTGGGTACCACACTTTAATAAAGATTCAGAGAAATTGGCACAGATGTAGAGAAAGGCATCAAGAATTTCAAAGAAAGAACTGATGGAATTAGGTATGTTTAATCTTGAAAAAGGCAACTGAAAATGTTTATGATAGAGCACTTTTCAAACACCTGAAAGGAAATCACAAGGATGGTCAAGACATGTCCTCGATTGTCCCGCAGTGTAGGATACAGAGTAATAGTTGTATGTTACTGAAACAGAGATTTTGTTTGTTTATTCATTTTTTAATGATGTTTCTAGGCTGCTCTACTCCTAACAGACTCTGTGCAATGAACATTAAAACAGCACAATACAATTAAAACAAACAACTTAATACAACAAAATTTTTATTGAAAACCAAAACAAAAAGAAAATCAGAATTTGGTGGAATGTTAGATAAAACTCCATAGCAGTAGGAATAGTTTGACAGTGGAAGCAATTATTCAGAAATGCGGTTGACTCCCCTTCACTGGATGTGTTCAAGTGCAGGCTAGATGGCCTTCTATTGTGGATGCTTTTATTCGGATTCCTACATCAAACAGAGGTTAGTTCAATGGCCCTAACTAGCCTCATACAGCTATATGATTCTTTTATTTCATAGGAAGTTCCATGTATATGTACATCCTATGTACATGTGTGTTCCCCAGAGAAGTAAAGTGGGGCATGCTTATTCGAGCTCCATATGTATACTAGAATACCAAGTGTTTGCCAGATCAGAACAAATGTCCGAAGGTGAATGAACTAGTGGGATGTAGACAGAGACTTCTGCAGGTCTACATTTTATTTTGTTACCAACTTATTACCAATTTCCTCATGGGTAGAAGAAGACTAAGCTATGGATTTTCTTTCTAGAGAGCCAGTAGTTCTCTTACCCCTGTCTTTTGATTTCAAGTCATCACATATATTTGGAAAAAACACAGTAGTTAAAGGTGTAAATATGATGCTGAATAATTAAATGTATGTATTTATTTAGTTATATTTATTAGCTGCCCAACTCCAATGGACTCTGGTCAAATATAAAATTTGACACTATATAAAGAGGTCTGGTTTGCCTAAGAGAATTATTCTAGGCAGGTTGAAAGAAAACCACATTCCAGATTTCAAAAAGTAGATTCTAGAAATGAATTCCTTTTCAATTTTTGAAATGTTTTTATACTGTAAAAATGAGAAGATGTAGCAGTATGTTTCTATATAGTTTAGATTCAATATTATGCCAAAGGACTGATCTAGTTCTATATTAGTATCTCTGTGGATCTTTCCTTGTTTAAAGTTTTAGTTCACTTTAGTCAGTTATGTATATTTTAGTTTGTATCACCACTGTTTATTTTTCTTACTGTTTGTCCAACTTATAATCTATTAAATCACTGGAAAAAAAAATAGAGCATCAAGCTATGACTGAGGAGATCCAGATTCAAATTTCCATTCAGCAAATAAGCTTATTAGATGAAATAGGGTTGGTCATCATTTGTTAATCTAACTTGCCTCACAAAATTGTTATAAAGAAAAAATAGTATTTTCTTTAACTAAAGTAAGAATAAAATGATGTAGTGGCATAGGAAAATGATGAATATGAAGAAAGGGGATGTAAATAAAATGGCATAAATAAATAACATTGACCTTTTTTAATACAACAGAATAGCCTGCTGTAATCTTCTCCAGCTTGGCAGAATTCAATGTCCCAGAATTATATATTCATCTGTGCCACTTACAGGGCTAACATAGCTTTCTTCTTCACAAATGATGCTGGCTGAGATTCTGAGAACTGCAAACACAGCACAACTGAAGATACTAGTTTGACTAAGGCTGGTAGAACAGATGCTGTAAAAGCAAGACAAAATTGCATAATGTCAGGAAGGCTTGCTAAGTATAAAAGAGCTAGGAAAAAAAGTGTTGTCAAGTGTTCCCTTGCTTCAAGGGGAAGCAGAAAGGGAAGAAAAGTAAAAAATCAAGGAAAAGAATTGAAAAGAATCATTTGCGGTCCGTGCTCTGCAATGACTGATAAAACATAAGAGTGCAGTATCTGCATTAGCCTGATTAAAAATTATTGGGAATAGTCATCATATGTTACATATTTTAATTACTGTGAAATACTTGTATTTCATGCACGTGGCATTGTTTTTGTCATATATTTCTGAAAGAACAAATCATCTCCAGAAAGGGGAAGGCTTCTTTGTGGTTTGATTGGGAATTCTCTTGTTTAGAATTCTAATGTTTGGTAAGCCATCTTGGATTGTTTTAAGAAAGCCAGGGTAGAAATGTTAAAGAGATAAATCTGTCAGCACTGGTGTGAGATATTCTTGTGGCCCAATGTATTTTAATGGAAAATCAGTGACTGGAAATATTCTCCATACAAATCTTACCCAATAGCAGAACACAAAGAATGTCAGGCTGATTCTGATTAAACATATATTTTTCTTTGGAAAGAATACCTATGCCAGAATACACATAAACTGGTATTATGATAGTCTCTTGCAACAGAAAATCAACATGAATGTTATAGATGCAAAACCATAAGTGGGCTGGCAAAACCTTACATATAGCAACCACTCTTTAACCAGAATTTTGCATTCTGGTATATGTATCCTGACATGGCTTCTTCTTATATTTTCATTATTCCGGGAAGAAAACATATTTTATTGGCACTGGCTCATAGGTACCATGAAGCTTTTTTTTTTCTTGTTTTGTAATACAAAGCTTTGGGGTGAGGCAGGCTTTGACAGGCTACCCAACTTTAATAATAACTTCTTTAGTTTTTATTATGAAGCTGCTACTCATAGCCAATTTCAGTCTATGACTTTCTGTATTGTTTTGTTGGGGAACTTACATCTAGGCAAATGTTACCCAAAGCACTTCTCTTGCTAGCTGTTGCTCTATAAAAATCATTGAGGCAGTTAGGAAGAAGAAACAGTGAGAAAGAGAACAATGTATAGTTTGGAAAGAATCACATTTTGGTGAATTAACTATTAGCAACAATGTCCTGATATCTCACTATAAATAAACCAAAAACAAATCCATTTGTAGTAGTTGTGTCATCTCTCTCTCTTTTTCTGTCTCATAGCTATATTTTAATTCTTATTTGCTAATTATACTCCTTGTCCAAGAAGGCTTGCAGGACCAGCTCATTTTGATCATTTAGAGAGATGGTTAAAGCTTCTCAACTGGAGAGGCATTTGTTACTTTTTAGCTCAGTAAAAGTTGTTGCTGAAAACATACAGCTGATTATTTTAATTGACAGAAAATTTATATTGGGTTTTTATTTTAATTGGTTTATTACTATATAATTTTAGCTTTAATTGTGAAGCCCTAAGGGAGCCTTGTAAGTTAGAAAGGATGGGGAATAGAAATTCTTCCAGTAAATAAATGGCATGAAAGTGAAGCATTTCAACAGAACCATTATGCATATGCCTAATCTTCCTTTTGAAATCCAGGAAACTTCAAAATGCCTCACTGTATACGAATTGTGACTTTGTAATTCAAGGAGCATAAAGAACAAAAATGCAACATCTATACAGAAGTAATTTCCACTGAATTAAACAAGACTTGCTTTCTAATCAGCAGGCATAGAATTGCAGTCACACGAAACAACTTATGCCAATTCTCATCATTATTTTTGCAGGTATGTAGCTGGGGGAAATTCAAATGTAATACAAGAATGAGTATTTAAGACATAATTCATGACTATAAAGCCAAAATGCTTTGGAGTGTTTCTGTCTTAATAAAGCATCCCTTATCTGAATCTGTCAATGATCTCTACAAGGTCAGCCAAAGGGTCCTTCTCAACAACATTTTCCTTATGTCGAATGAGAACACTGCCACATCCTTCTCTCCGGCTCCTTCCTCACTTCTTCAGTCCAGTTTTTTTATGTTTGTACCAAAATGATGACCCAAATATCTTTATGGAAGTAATGCTAGGCATTTTTATTTGGGCAAGAAGTTAATTGCCAAGAAAAAGTACATAGTTATTTTAATTTCATGTGAATGTACAGGTGTATACATAAATTATCTGCTCCAAGAGAATAGCTGAAAGGTGTAAATTTTAACTGAAGTTTTAAAAAAATGTTTATAGCAAAATACTGCTAAACGTTTTCATTGTGAAATTATTTTCTGCTTTCAGTTTTTCTCTCCTTTTTCTTTCCCTTTCAGTCCCTGTGTTTGCTAGTTCTATATTTGGTGTCATCTGTTACCATTCTGCAATGCGTGGATGTGCAGTGAATGCTGAGTAAGGACCAGCGGCCATGAGATCTGAGTAACTGTAGTTATGCTACAAATGTTTAGTGTCTCATTCACATGAGAAAAAGTGGCAGCAGAGTACATTTACTCCAAAGAGAGAGCTACCTGCTGATAATTTGGAGAAATTAGAGAACTAAGACTAAAATCAGATAACAGAAAGATCAGGTGGTATTCAGTATCTAAAGTACATGGTCATTTAGAAGGAATATTAGCGATCAGTGGATCAGATCAATGGTACAATGTAGAAAAGGCATGAATTATCCAAAAATGGTAATTCAATCTCAAGCTCTAAAGATTGGCAGCATGGCTCAAGATGAACAAGGATAAGAAAGAGCAGAGGTAGATGGTGTGATGTGACATGGCAGCTCTAGCAACAAGTTGCCCAGACTAGAAAATCCACGTTAGAATAAGGCCCTAACTTATAACCTTCCAGCTATCATAAGGATGGCATTGAGTAACATAAGGCTCAAGCCAGTCTCTTCTTTAGTTTGAAACCTATACTAGTAGTACAAGGTAAGGTGCTTGGATCCTGAACCCAAAATTTGATCCTACAACTGGTTTACCACCTAATTATTCAAAGCCATGCAGTGAGTTGATAGCTGAAAGGGAACTGAATCCTCCTTCATTCAGTTTGTCCCGGTGCTCTGGATCCCACTACCTATAGTTTCTTTCTGTTTTAGTTTCTAACTTGGATATCTGAAAAATTTTAAAGAATAGAAGACTTATTTACTAAGCAACTAAAATCAGATGTACTATATACCTATTGATACATTATATACATCATGCTTCCCTGAGCCAATTAGTAACATTTCCATAGATCCAGGATGTTTTGCTTATATAATTTTCCCATTGACGGTGCTCACTGAGGCTGCATCCAACAGCTGACTCTGTAGGTTGGGTTCTTGGAAATAAACTTCATGTCTGTTTCAAGCAACTGCCTGTACATTTTATTCCTGGCTCGGAAACGAACTTGGTAAGATTTCTTTTCAACAGTTTCTAACCTGGATATCTGAAAAAAATTCAAGAATAGAAGACTTATTTACTAAGCAACTAAAACCAGGTGTACTGTATACCTATTGAAACATTATATACATCATACTTCCCTGACCCAATTATTAATATTTCCATAGATCCAGGAAGTTTTGTTTATATAATTCATGGATAAAGTAGCATGAATTCTATTTTCTCATTTACTTGTTGGGCATCACTTATTCAGAGTTCATGCAACCAATCTTTGAAATATTCAAACTGTAAATTAGATTACAATGAATTGTGCCAAAATAGTGAATGAGCCGGAAAACAATTCAGTTTCCTTGCCCACAGTGACACTGCCTTTTTAAAAATGCCTTGAACACTCTGCCATCTATCCCACCCAAACATTCTTAGGTGTTTTGCCCACAAGTTTTTTTCTCCTTCAGTTCCTTCCTGATACTGATTCTCATGTTCCTATCACTTGCTCACACTCACCTCTCCTTTCTCTATCTTTCCATCCCACCTTACCAGTCATCTTGACAACTTAGCCTTCTCTTTTAACTTTAAAGAAATTTTGAAAGCACTGCACAGAAAAGTTTCAGACATGCCCAGTTTCCAAATTTCTCCACAGCACTTCTAGCAGAGGAGGGGGCACAACAGGACCTCTGCTAAATTTTATTTATTTACTTAAACTACTTAGCTGGATGGCTATCTTATATAATGATCCTAGGCAGCTCACAACAACCAGTAAAAACAAGAATGAAAACAAAACCACCCTTCCCCCCAGGTGCCAGACCAACCACACCATTAGCCTTCTGACTCAACCCCCATCCTAGCCCAATGCTTGGGGGAAGAGCCAGATCTTAACAACCTTCCACAAGGCTAAAAGGGTAGGGATCCCTCGAATCTCAGATGGAAGGCTATTCCAAAGGGATGGAGTGGTCACCGCGAAGGCATGCTTCCGAGGTCCCATTAGATAACAGCATTTAAGGGAGAGGACCTGGAGCTTTATAAAAGACATGTTCTTCTGGCATTGACTGTAAGGCCCTTTTTGCTGTGGAGCTCTGGACCTGAGTCCAGCCCAGAGATGCATAGCTATGTTGACTTTGCAGGGTTTAGCAAATTTTTGTTAGCAGATTTCACCCATGGGATTTTTGGAAACAAACACGGAGGCAGCTAATCGAACATGAAAGCAACGTTGTCATATACCATTCTTTCTTTTGATGAAGTTATCTTAGCCTGTGGATAAGTAACTGTGTGCATAGGCTTTTAATTGTATATTTATGTATTGTTTTTAATGAGTTGTGAGCCACCCAGAGTCCCCCATTGGGGGGAGATGGGCGAGGATAAATTAAATAAATAAATAAATAAATAAATAAATAAATAAATAAATAAAGACTTGTGTTATACCATGGAAATATTTGTAACACAGTTAAGATCAGTGGCAGTAGTAGATATGAGTGCTATTACACTGAAAACAGGCACCACATTTCAAAGTACTTTTGCCAGTTATTCAGTTGTTGTATTTTCTTTTTCTTCTCTCCCAGAAAAGCTTAGCAACAAGATTCCCTGCTGCCTTCAATGACCTTTGGCACAAAGCAAACAGGCGGAGTGCCTCAATGACTGCACTCTGACTGCCTTGGGGTGGGGGGGTAAGGCTATCAAAACAGTGAAGCCCTTAGTTTGCTGATCCTTGACAACCAAAAGTTGCAGCCAGACTCTTAGGCATCAAGGAAAAAACACAGAATTGGAGGCTAGAATTACATGTGAGTTTTAACTAAAACAAAGGTCTTGTTAATTGCTTAAAAGGAATCTGTGTTAAATACACACATATATAAATAAGCTCCTAACACTTTGCTCAGGCTATTTAATATACAGTTATACATACACACACTTATGCTTGTACTGACATCATAAAAATCAAACCAGAGCCTTTCATGGAATAGATGAAGTTTATCACAAAAAGAAAATGTTCACAAACTATGTGGCATATTTTGGGAATATTCTTTAATTTAATCAAGAAATGTTGTGTTGAAAAACTGACCTTCCAAATATCCAGGAATGAAAAACAGTTTTAGTCTACTTTAAAAACAATTGGTCCAGAGCATTAGCAAACTTTCCCTCCCCAGAGAACAAAGAAAAGGAGGAAGAAAACATTGCAGGCACAAAGTCGTGGTAGTCTTTGGTAGCAAATAGCAGGAGGAGTCTGGTAGCACCCTTTCCCGCTAACAAGTTTGCTTAAAAGGCATAAGCTTCTGTGAGCTACAGTTATTTCATCAGATGGAGGGGGTGGTTAAATCCTCCATCAGTTTAGCCACTCCATGCATCTGATGAGGTGAGCTGTAGCTCACAAAAGCTCCTACCTTTTAATAAAATCTGTTAGTTGGAAGAAGTACTACCAGACTCCTTCAGCGTGAGGAACAGAAAGAGATGGTAAAGAGAGAGGAAAAGAAGAGCAATAGGAGCAAGAATTAAAAAAGGGTTCTGCCCATTCTGCCTGACTCACACACACTCTCCCTTATCACACATACATCCTGCCACAGATACAGGAACACGATTCCAGCCATTAAATGTTATGGAAGATGCTTGCTTGCTTGCTTATTTATTTATTTATTTTTATTTATTTATTTATACAATGCCTCAGTTGTCAAAGCTATTATAGGCAGCATACAAAGATGATAAACAATTTAAAACAGGCATTAACATAGCCAACAATAAGAAAAATACAAACCACCAACTGAAGGAAAATGGATACCCTTCCAGGGATTTCCTATCACTTGCTGTTTCTTTGAGGAAGGCAGTGGTACAAAAATAGTCACTGAGACCTCAAAAAGAAGGAATATGTGCACTCCCTGGTCTTCATGAGGCACACATTTTCTGTAGTCTGTCCTCAAAATATCAGATATACAGGAGGTAAATAAACTGCTAAACTGAACTTGGGTTAGGAAAACATTATTGTGCTGTACTTATCTCCAAACATTATACCCTTCAGGGAAATCAAGGAAGACAAACAAAAGATTAGGTACTGGGATGATTAATTTTATTATTAATTAGGCTGTTGGTTTATTTATGTAACCACTGATGTGCATAGCTTTGTAAAGACATGTAAGATGACTCATTTACCCTAAGGCACTAACAATTTGAATTATATATATATATATATATATATATATATATATATATATATATATATAAATCTAAATGCCTATTTATATCTATGAGGCAGGGAAAGGCTTTTTCACCTTTCCATACCCAGCAGGGGAATTAGAGTCAGCAATGGCAAAAGTACCACTTAGAGCAGGAGCGGAAAACAGTCTTCCTATGTTAGGAGAGTCCAAGGGGAGAAATTGGGCCTCAGTTATATGCATAGCCATAAACAGTTCTCTTTTGGAATAAGGAATCTTATGCAGAGCAGGAAAAACAGTAAGGAATACTAGGCCAGAGAAAGTAATGATGTGAAATTAAAAATAGGAAGGCAGGCAGGCAGGCAGGCAGGCAGGCAGGCGGGCAGGCAGGCAGGCGGCCAGGCGTGAGCTAAAACGGGTTTATGCCAACACCATTCATTATACTTTTCAATACTTTTCGAACCTTGCAAATCATCCCGCTTCTACCACATCCATACACTACTTCATACATTGCCTTTTGTTCTTTATACTTCTGACTGCCATTCGTGAGAATCTTATCAAGTCCATCTAACTAGGACTTGCTCAGTCTTTTCCTTCCTCATGGCGTAGTGCTAAAGGCGAGTGGGAGATGGAGTTCTAGCCCTCCCTTAGGCAAGAAAGCCAGCTGGGTGACTTTGGACCAGTCACTCTCTCTCAGCCCAACCCATCTCATAGAATGGTTTTTGTGGGAAAAATAGGAGGCAGGAGTATTAGGTACATTACTGTAAGTTGTACAAAATAAAGGCAGGGTATAAATGTAATAATAAATAAATAAAAATATTCATTCTTCCTTCATATATTTGGATTGCAATCCAGTCCTTGTTAATTTTCTCTCTGACCAAACCACCTCAATGTACTTCTTATATTGGTCACTTACTTCTGTATTCAATCCACATTCATTCAACCCATCCTTCTTGACTTTATCTCTTTGTTTTACTATGCATACCTCTTAGGAACCCCATTTCCACTGCATTCAATTTACTTTTATATTTCTCCTGACATAACAAACTCTCACTTCCATATTACAAAGTGGGCAGAAGCATGTAGTTACTGTATATACAGCCATTTTGGCTATTTTTGACAGACATTCATTCTTTGCAATGCACTACATATTAGCTGCCACCTCTGTACCACCACTTCCACATCTTAAAATTTCATCATCCATTTTCCAATTTTTAGTAAACGTTCCACCAAGGTACACAAATTCATCCCCTTGCTCTAGATTTTTTGCCATTTATGTATAACTTATAATTCTTCAATCTGCTTTCCATATCAAACCAGCTACTGCTTTGGTCTTTGATTTATTAATATTCAGACCAGTATTCCTCACTGCATCAAACTGTCTAGTTAATGTTCACTGCAAAATGAAGCATCACTTACCTGCAAAAGTATACATACATTCACATCCCTAACCACCACACCTCTTCAAGCATTCTTTATACATTTATCCATAAATACATTACACTACCAAAGATACATCACATATCCTTCTCTTATTCTCTGCTCAATGTTTAACTATTTACAAAGCTTTCTATTTATTCTCACACATGCCTCACTTGTTACATTATATTCTTATCACATTCAGCCACCAATTTTCAACCATATTCATACAAAACATTCCATGATTCAAGTCTATTAAGTTTATCATACACTTTCACTAAATGAAATAATGTACAGTAACTCTTATTTCTCACATTCATACATTTTTCAATGAGTTACCGAATAACAATGATTTGTACACAGCCTGCCCCACAAAACCCCACTGCACTTCCCAAATTTTGTTCACTGTCATCTCCTGTAACCTAGAATACTGTCACACAAATTCCCAGGCATACCTAATAAACTAATTCCCCTGTAGTTTTGCATTTACTTTTGCTACATTTCCCTTTGTACAAGGGAACAGCAATGGCATTCTTCCAATCATCAGGTATAGAAGCTGTCTTCACACGTTGAACATGTTGCACAGTTACTCCATAAGCAAATCACATCCATATTTTAACATGTCTCCAGTTACATCTTGTACACTGCAGCTTTACTCCACCCTTCAATATATCACTATAATTCCCACAGAAATCTCTAAAATACTCCTTCCAGCATTCCCTCATTTAGTTTCATCCCAAATTATTTCATCATTTTTATTTTTAATTCCATTCATTCTGCTGAAGATTTTGTGTTTAACCCTATTCAGCCATTTCCAAAATGATTATTTCCGTCAAAACTACTTTGCATTTTCTCTGCTTCATTAATCTCACATTGTACCTTTCATCATTTTGCAGCAAACATTCTCTTAAATATCATTTTTTCTCATTTATAGCTTCTTCTAATTCACCATTCCACCAAGCCTCCTTTATCGTAGTTTCCATTCAATTCCAGAAACTTCTGTGACACTCTGTAACACAATTCTTTTCACCTTGTTCCAAGGAGCTTCAATATCCTTTTTCCTGATGTCCACTTCCCATTCATTCTGCTGGGAAATTTATCTAATATTTTTTCATACAGGACTCATACTTTCTCTTCCTGCAGCCATTCTAGCTTTACTCTGGTTTCTTTCACTTCTTACATTTTCTTCTATATTCATTTTTCCCAAATTTCTGTCAGAATACTAGCAAAAATTAGTCTACTGCACAGTCAGAGCTTGTGATCACCCCTGCACTTTCACTAATTTTCTCAATCTTTCATCTTAAACACTGAAATCATGTTTTTTGTAAACTTATGCTTAAAGTATGTATTTAAAACGAACAGGCCTTTTTCTAAAAAGATACTCGCCAGTGACTATTCTCATTTATTCTCAGATTTCTGAATGACAGTTAATTTTTCTGTACTTTCTTGTCACATTCCCAATCATTCATTCAAGACACCTAGCAGAATAATTCTCAATCCAGAGTTTTCCAGAAGACCTAGCTTTCTGGAGAAGGATCTAATGTTGGGAAACATAGATGGAAATAGAAGAGGACGATCAGCAGCAAGGCGGTCTTGTTGTTGGTCATCTCTTCTCTTTCCTTCCACCTTTTCCAGCATTAGAGCCTTCTCCAGAGATTTATCCCCTTTATTCATAATTAAATTTACATCTTAACTTCCCTGAAACTTCACAAGACCCAACCACCTTCATTCAGATCTATTATAATCTTCCCTCTTTTATCAGTTTCACAAGCAACAATTTTCTTTCTTCACTTCATTTGTTAATACATATTCTTTACCATTTACTTCTTTTACCTTCCAAGTTGCAATTTTCCATATGCCATGGTAGTCAGCAGTTGAGCCCATAGATCTCCACTGGCTTTGTTCAACTGAGGCTTTTGATTAACACTTTTTAGACAAACTGTGGTGTATGGAGTCCTTGGTGCTCTCTGAGCTTGGTTGTTTGCTTGCAGACATTCATTATCCAACTAGGTAACATCATCAGTGCCAGTGAGTGTGGGGTTTGCCCCCTGTTTATATACAGTAGCTTGTCCTGCCAGTTTTGGTGGGGGTGTAGTTTTCTCCTAAGTAGTTCCTCGATTAGGGTATTGTTTTCTGCTTGATTGTTTCCTTAATGTTAATCCCTGCTTATCTGGGTGTTGGCTGCTGGAGAGGATGTGTTCTAATCTTTTTGTTTCCTTCTTAGCTTTTTTATTGTCTCTTTAGAATGGTTTGTAAATATGGTTTATTTCTATGTGTCTACTGATGGCTGATTTGTCTGAATGCCAAGCTTCCAGGAATTCCCTAGCATTTTTGGATTTAGCTTGGTCTAGGATGCTCATAGTTTTCCAGCTGAATCTATGGTTGAGTCAAGAGATGTAAACTAGATTACTAGCTTTAGCTGTACTTTCAATGCAGCATTTCCTGCTAATGGCAAAGACAGTAGGGGTCAGTTTTGACACATTTTGGCCAGAATGCCACAAGCGCAATGAAAGCCCAATTTTATCCCAAACACACCCACATTAAGCTAGGTTCTATAATCTATAGACTATACTGTTGCCTGCATACTATCAACTAAGAAATATATGCCGTGTAGTGACACACATTCAGGATGCAAATTATATGCTAAGTAGGAGGTCTGTAATTGAATCTCTCTCCACTTTCCCAAACATTAAGAAGTTTCCAGACACAATGGTTAGTCAGAAGTGGTTTCCTCTGGAAGGCGAAATTAGTGGAAAGTAATGCTATTTTTGTGATATTTGGTTTATATACACAGAGCATATGTGGAATCACTCAGTATAAGATGCCTGCAAATAACAATTCCACTTCCTCAAATCAAACCATGAGAGAGAAAAAGATCCCTGCAGCCTATATGATTATAGCTTGTATCTCTCAGATCTTCCCTTTCTCTCACCAGATTATTATTATTCTTTTCATACTCAGATCCCTAGATTAGAACATCTGTAATACAGGTGGATTTAGGGAAAGATCTCTATGTTTCTCCCACTGGAAAACAATCAACTAAACCATTTATTTGGTAACTGAAGTTACAATGGTGCTGAACAAAGGGACTTACAAACAGTCCTTGCACTTACAACTGTTGCAGCATCCTCATAGTCACGTAATCGATGGTTGCAGCATCCTGGGATCATGTGATCACCATTTGCGACCTTCCCAGCCAGCTTCTGGCAAGCAAAATCAATGGGTGTGATTTGTGATTTGCTTAATGACCGCGTGATTCACTTAATGGCTGTGGTGATTCACTTAATGACCACTGCAAAAAAGGTTGTAAAATCGGGTGTGCGACTTGCTTAACAACCGCCCCACTTAACAATGAATTTTCCAGTCCCTATTGTGGTCGTTAAGTGAGGACTACCTATAGCAATTTTCCTAAGAAAAGAAAATAATTATTAGAAATGGATGGATGGACTCAAGAATGTATATCCCATCTCTCTTATAATAAATCACCAGTAGTTTATGTCAATCCTCTCTAAAAGTTCTCCTAAGAAGAAATGTTTTAACTGCTCATTAAAAGAGAAGCAGAAATCTGTCAAAAGGGAATTCCACATTGGTGGCATCCTAACATGGAAATCTCATCTCCTATGTCTATCTGAAAGTAGGGAGACACAGCACAAGGTTTCACTGGATTTGGTTTCACTGAGCTGAAGGACAGGAGTATATGGGATGAGCAATGATTCTGATATCATGGCTCCAGATACATTTATGATATTAACTTTTCACACCAGTACTCTGAATTGAATCCAGTAAGAATGCAGCTGGAGTAAAATATCAGAACTGCATGCTCCACCCAGCAAGTTCCAATAAGGAATCTATCTGCAGCATTTTTATCTGATTGAAGTTTTTGAGCTATCTTCAAAGGCAGTCCCAAATAGACTGCATCATATGTGAAATGTTTTTGCCATCTGTTAACTTTCTGTTCCTGGTGATACCAGTACCTAGCAGATGGAATCTATGGGGAGAGTGCAGAAGATATTTTATAGTATCCAAGGTCAGAAAGGAACTGAACACTAAGTATTACACCATGTAGAGGACGTATGCCAAAGCATATGACATTGCTTATATATAAATTCCCAGTGTGTCACTTAAAAAGTGAAAAACAAACCCTTTACCAAATGATAGCACAGGCAGAGAATTGTAGAACAAGATGCATATATGCCTGTTTGCCCTATCTTAGCAGGAAAAATAATTTTATAAATAGGCCCACTTGGCTTGAGCAAAGGCAGCTAAGGTCCAACTGGCTGCTAAAAGCAAATTTATCATTAATTAATCAAAGGAAAAAAACCAGCAATCCTAATAATGGAAACAGGCTTTTTCTTGCCCAAGTTTCTGACACCTAATTTGATTATTGGAGCATGTGAATAAAATCCACTAGCCAGTTAAGAGAAAAATGTGTATATACTATACTATACTATACTATACTATACTATACTATACTATACTATACTATACTATACTATACTATACTATACTATACATCAGTATCATTGCATGTTGTCTATTATTAACATTCCACTATCCTTAGACTGCAATTTCCTGAGGCTTCAATTCATAATATTCAGTTCCAAGCAGAATATTTTCCATATGACTGTTGTTATAACAAAAGCACACCAAAATAAAGAAAACAAATAATGGAAGCTAAACAAATTCACAGCAAAAATCATTGTTAAATGGCTATCAAAATATTTTGCTGAAAATATGTTTTGCATGTCTAATTAAATTTTATAAACTAGTATTGGTTATTTATTCTAAACAGTTTTGAGTCTGTTTCCATGTTCTTTCTGAGGTGGTACTGCCACTCCCAAATCAAATCTATTCCTTCTTAGAATATGATGGATAGTTTGTCTAATCAGGAAAATACTTTCCTGTTCTAATAGGATCCTGCCATTACTACCAGCATCATCACTTCTCAGATATTCAACAAAGTTTGTTTGCCTTCCATTATACTTATGACTTACCAAGACCACCCTATGAGTGGCTTTGGGAAACTTATTATCCTTTAAATCCCATTATTGCAATGGAATTTGAACTCAGCCTCCCAAGTCAAACCAAATCATCCATCTTTGGGGAGTATATTGCAAAATAGATCCAGTGATCCAAATAAGGGATGGGGGGGGGGGATAGAAACAGAGAGCAGGCAGAGAGAATTGACTAACCAGCATCCTGCTTTCTTGATACAATAAGCCAAATCCAGCTAGTATTTTCTTGCATCTCAGACTACTTTACCTGACTAAAGGCGCAATCAGTCCGCTCCCAAGAATTCATCCCCCCCCCCCCACCGTAACATCTTGCAGCAGCTGAAACAGTGATGAGTCAGCAGCCTGGTTCTCACTGGCGGCTTGCTGATCCCTGGCAAGAACGTCAGTCCACGTCCTCCTGCCTCCCTTGTTCAGGTCAGTGATTTCTTGCTGGCACCAGAAAATAAATTCCCGGATCCCGCTAGCCTTGGCATAAGAGAGCACCAAAAGGAACTGACAGCTGCATCCCAAGCATGTTTTTTACCCTTTCTTGTTTGTGGAAAAAAAAAAACTAAATAAAAATCACAACTAAAAAAATTAGTCAATGATCATAGAACAATAAGAGAGCTCAGCATCAATAGGTGTGGAGTAGAAATGATGTTTTTGTTGGCCTTTGGGCTGGAAAACAACTCAGTGGGTTTCAAGGTAGACTGGGGACATGGCATTACATCATTAAAAGATATGTTTATCTGGCTTAAAGTCTAAAACTGAAGCCTTGGCTTTTATGCATTCATCCGATTTAAACTATAACTGGTGCAGTGATTCAGACTGATCCTGCTAATGTCCCTCTTTTACCATATTACAACTGCATGAAAAATTTAAAATGTATTTTTCTCAAATTTTGAAAAACATCACTCATTCTCTGCTGAAATAGGCACATAAAAAGCTGTGTTAAGAGAAACCATTTTGTTGCCAAGATGTATCCACGTGAATTAATATTTTTAGCATTCAGAATCTTCAGTATTTCTCTTTTACAAACAGGAGAACATGAGGCTAACAGTGTGTTCATAAGATTTCTGTAATAAGGCAAAGGGCAATCTGGGAGAGCAAGAACCTAGAAAACAGCATGAAGAAAAGTGGTTAGGCAATAATTATCATGGTAATGAACCTAGCTACAATCCATCCAGCAACCATGTATACTTCCTTTAAAAAAATTTTTTTTTTTTTTAATTTAGCAACCACACAGATTTCCTCTGTGACCATCTGCCCCCTAACCTGATATTTCAGATCTTCTAATGGTGCACCTATTGCCACTGTAACTGAGTCCATCCACCTTGCTGCTGGTTGCACTCTTCTATTTCCTTCCACCTTTCCTAACACTAGAGCTTTCTCCAGAGAGCTAGGTCTTTGAATTTGAGCCTAGTTATTTGTGCCTCAAGTGAGAACTCTGGATTGATTTGTTTAATGATCCATTGGTTTGTTTTCTTGGCTATCCATGGTATTCTCAGGAATCTTCTCCAGCACCAAAGTTCAAATACTCTTCCTATCCTGTTTCTTCAAAGTCCAACCTTTGCTTCCACAGTCCAACTTCTGCTTCCATAGTCACAGGGAATACCAATGTTTGCATGATTCTGATCTTTGTAGGTATAGACACATCACAACATCTGAATATCTTTTCCAAGGCCTTCATGGCTGCTCTACTAAGTGCTACTTTGTGACATATTTCTTGACGGTTTGTTCCTTTACTGTTGATGGTTGATCCTAAAAGGCAGAAGCTATCAATATCTTCAATATCAATTCTAAGGCTAGCTGTTGTATCTGTTGTCATTAGTGTGGTCTTCTTTATATTTTAGTCCCATTTTTTCACTATGCTCCTTTACTTTTATTACTAGTCCTTGTAGATCCTTTGGATTTTCAGCTATTAAAGTAATGTCATCAGTATAGCGCAGGTTATTGATGCTTGTTTCTCCAATTTTAAAACCATGTGATGTCAATTCATTTATTTACAAAACAACTAATCCTGTGTGTGTTTACTCAAGATTAGCCTGAATAAATATGTATATAGGATTTTATTCAGAAGTAATTTCTGCTGCAATCAATAGGAGCTACTCTCAGGTAAATTATGTCCAAAATATATTTAGACTTGTTTTCCACTCAATTTCTCTAAATTATTCTATAACCATGTTGTTGTAACATCTCCTCCTAGGCCAATGGCAATGTAAAACTGCAAGGATTTTTATGACTGTGATCTGATGGAGGAGGACAGAATCACCTCATGAGGTTTATTTAAACTATTTCTGCTTCTGTGTTTGGCTTTTCTTCCCCCAAAATTTCTTCAAAAGTAAAGCGTGTACATTCATAATCTGCCTTCTAAGCAGAAGTGGCGGCCTCATCTCAGGATCTCAAGTCTCCTTCTTCAGAGTGGGAAATGAGAAAAACATAAATGGCTTGGAATGAGCCAGGAAAAGCCTATCTGTTCCCTGGTTTTTGGCAATGCCCGTGTATAGTTACAGTTTAATCTTGGAAATGTCAGACAGCTGTTCCTGGTTGCTAGGAGACCAGAGCACATTATGCAGATGTCAGAGACCTCAAATGTCTGCCGGAAATTGCAGCCTGCCTTGTGTGAGGAAAGATGCACATTTCCCTGTCTGGGGAGCTCAGCAGGAACCCACACTCCCCTCCTCACCACCCCCACTCACACACCCCACACACATGCCATTACCCCAACCTCCGTGTTGAAGGGGGAGGTGGCTGCTCTGCCAGACAACTCAGTACATTCTGGAAAATAAAAATGCACACAAAGAATTCAAAATAGAAGAGGTTTTCTTAGCTTAATGGGGGGGGGGGGGGAGTGGGAGGAAAGACCCTAAAAGGGAAAAGCTCTACAGTAGGTAGCTACAAATATACATTGGAGATTATTTTGGCGTGTAGTGGTTAACCTGTAATATGAAAGCAAAAGCAACAGTGGATGGTATGTGTACTGAATTTAAAAATGGTCCACTTCTATATTCTGTTTTATTTAATAAGCTTAAATAATGAGGCAGTAAAAATTGACTTGTTGAAAAGGCAGGTTATCTGTTTTTTTACAATTTATTAATAACATTGGAAAATTACAGTCTAAATGCAACATCTTTTACATAAAAAATATCCTGGATCTGAATGAAACTCCACCACACAATACTGGTCAGATACCACAGATACATGACAATTTAAGAGAGGGGCATGCTGATGATTGCCATCTGTATAATTATCTGAGGAGACATGGATTATTGCTAAAAATCTAAAAATCAGTCCTCTGAAAATAAAGCTTTACAAACACATGGAAAATAAAAGCAGGAGCACCTTAGGAGTCCACAGAGGATCTACCACCCGATCAGATCAACTTTAGGTGGATGTTCTGTGTTTCTCCTCTTTGGTGGGTTAATGAGGGATAGGCCCAGAAAGAGGCCTTTTCTATAGCTGCCCCATCCTGGTCAGCCATGCTGCCCTAGAAATCTGTAAGGCTTTCACCCTTCTGTCATGTTGCAACCAAGGCCAACCGCTTTAGGGGTGTTTTTGGAGATTAAAAGCAATAAATGGAATTGTTTTTTAATCCTTCTGAATGTAACATTATTTTCTGAACTATTACTACAAGTAGTAGTAGCACAGTTTTTTAATGCCATTATTATTTCCAGTCTTCTGTTTTTATTCTTTCCAGCCCTAAAGAATGTTGAAAAGAAATTATGTTAAAGGGTCTCAAGGCTTCTGTATATGCTTGTCAATAGGACAACTTGCCGAAAACTAAAAAAATGAAACCAAGTTGCAAGGGGCAGGGGAAGGGGGAGCTGGCAAAAGAAAGACTTAGTTTGAAAATGGGCTGGCTCAGCCCGGGAATTAAGGAGAAAAACACTCAAGAAAAAATCCCCAGTGCATCCTTATGGGAGATGTGGTTGAGCAGCAGTTCAAAATTTTGCCGACTACTCCATTCTAAGCCCCATTCCCCCCTCCCTCCCAGTTACACGAACCAGAACAGAGCTATTTTGAAAGCTCTGCATGCTTTCCCTACCTTGTTATTGTCTGATGATGCCACTCCAAGACTTTGGACCAATGTGGAATACATCTGCTGGTAACTACATAAATGCATTGTGTATACCACTCAAGCTTAGAGAGATGACAGGGAGATACACCATTATTTCAGCAGAATTGCCACAATATCTTCGAAAGGTAGCATAAATAAGATAAATGAGTATATGCGATTAATCCAGGCAAGGAGGAGAAATGGTAGGGAAAAAAAAGTAAAATGGCATAAAAATGGCAGATACAATTCCTTCCTCCCCCCCCCCCAACATCTCTAGAAACACTTCCAGAGAACATAAATCAATGACAACCAAGTATCACCCATCCACAAAAGGAGCAAATGAACTCAGAACTACAGAGATACATTCTCAGCAGAGATATATTCCTGCATCATTAACACACAATATACCAAACAATATCACAGTGCTCCCATTCATCAGCCTGAAAGAGCACAGGCAATAAAAACCATACTATTACCAGTCTCTGGCTATCCCTTCAGGCAGGATTTCAAATCCCCTGTACTGCTCACAACACAGAAAGGAAAGGAAGTATACAAAATATAGCATTCATATACTGCAGCTCCTGTTGAGTTAGCCTTACAGAAAATACACACACAGCCCTTCTGGGATCAAGATTCAAGATTCATCCAGGTAGGAAAAGAGCTTTTTCTTAAGCAGGGACTAGGAAGGACCAGAGCACACAACAAGTAGATCCACAGACACATTTGGCAGCAGCCTTCTGCATAAGACGTAAGATTGGAAAACAGGAGATGGGAATATAAACCCCATTAGGAGAAAGGGGTATATGGGGAAGAGGGGAGAACTGTAACAGCAGCAAAAAGTAAGTCCTGCAACTTGAAACTCATGCTGTAAATACTATACAGCAGCTCCCTAATCACTTGGCCACAGAATAGCATCCAGAATCCAGAACCATGGGGGTTGCAGAGAAAAACTTGACAAGGTAGAATGGAACACCTAACATCTTTCATGCAATCCCAGATTAGAATTCAGACTACAAATCCACTGTAAAAATAAAAGATTGCAATAATCCAACCCCCCAAGTCTCATTTGTGTGAGACTTAAATTACCAGTATTTCCAGCCAGCATAGAATGCTGACTGAGAATGATAAGAACTACAGTCTCAAGACATCTGGTTAGGAAAACCTGCCTTAACCACATTAGTGGCCAAGAAGAATATGATAATAGTGCTATATGATAACGATTTTAGCATTAGTCACTTGGTGATTCTTGGCTAATTAGGCCAAATAGAGAGGCAGATTTGCTGACCCATCCTAGTCTCATAGGAGCAATGTAATATGTCCAAACAGAGAGCAGGACTCAGCAGGTGTTTAACGAGGTACAAGAATGTTGTGTGCAACAGGAAGAGTTTATCATACTCTATTGCTTTCTTTAATCTTAATTAAAAATCAGAAGGCGTCTACAAGCATATTTTCAGACTAACAAATTTTATTAAATGGTATAAGCTGTTGGGAACTACAGTCTGCTTTTTATCAGAATTTTATATAGATTCAACTACCAGATACACAGGAAAGGGCATTCTCTTATATAGTTCCCAGGCTATGGAATGCACTTTCTAATGAGATACGTTTGGCTTCCACTGTCCCAGTATTTGGGAAGATGAAACCATTACCAGTTACTTTAATGACTGGTTTTAATTTTGAGTTTAATTGTATACACTTTCTATTGTTTTGTCCTATATTTTCTATTTTTTATTGTTATAAACCACACTGAGTGTTGGAATAAACAGAAGGGTAGAGTATAAATTCAATAATAAATAGAATTTTAAAAGGAACTTGGCTTCCTGACCCTGTATCTCACTTCTAGGCTGCCTTCATTTGTTGCCCTGTACTTTGTAGAGTCCTCTGAAACAGAAGTCATTCCTTCATGTTACTTCATGCTTTAGCCAATTCGTACACAAAGCAGGCTTACTGAAAGTAGTCTAATTTTAAAGATGCTGCCAAGTATCTGTGACTGAGCTTGGCCTATCCTGGATATAGTAAGACTACAAAGGGACAGTGCAAAATCCATCCACAGACTTTTAAGGTAATTTATATGAACAATAAAAAAGATAATCATAGTATCGAAGCATTAACAAATGCATCAATAAAACCATCCTGGAAGAGTAATGAAGTGTCTGTAGTGTAGTCCAATATACTCTAGGAACCATTTTTTTAACTGAAACATTTATAGACCCTTTCCAAAAATACAGCTAAGCAGCTAAGGAAGAAATATACAGGCTATATAGATCAAAAATACAATAAAATATTATCAAATATAATATTTGAGCAATCCTGTAATGAGCTTAAGCATGGCCCAGCTGTTTTTATGACAGTGTGGATTTAAACCATATCCCTGATCTTCCCCTACTTATGCCCTTTCTGGAAGTATGGATTTTGTTTCCCAGAATTCTCAGCTATAGCCTTGCTGGCTTGGGAATTGTGAGAATTTAAGTATGTTCACATGTGGAAAACGATTGACTGATTGTTTTTATTCACTTTGTACACCCTGCCCAACTCCAAGCTATTCTGGGTAGTTCACCAGAAAACATAAAACTGTAAAATAAGAACAATACAACAATAAAAGAAGCAAAGATGGTGGGCACCCACACTGGGAAGACCGCTTTAACCCTTAAATTATAAAGTGCCATCAAGTGTTTTTTACTTCTAGCGACCCCACAGATGGTTTTTCTCCATGATGAGCTATCCGTTTTTTCGAGTCTTCCCACAGGGTACTCATCACCACTGTAATTGAGTCCATCCACCTTGCTGCTGGTCATCCTCTTCTTCTTTCTTTCCAGCTTTCCCAGCATTAGAGCCTTCTCCAGAGAGCTGGGTCTTCACATAATGTGTCTGAAGTAGGATAATTTGAGCCTGGTCATTTGTGCCTCAAGTGAGAACTCTGTATTAGTATGCTTGATGGTCCATCATTTTCTTACACTACATAGCTATGAAAGATAGTTCTTTGTAAAATACTCTGGAGTTTTATGCTTCTTTAGTTACTGTAAGCTTCAAATAATAATAACCAGCACTTTCAATTGTGCCAAGAAACAATAAGGGACCAATTCGGATTATAACTTCAAGCTTTCAAAAATAAAATTTTGCAAAACTCTAATTAAGAGAGACCCACCTAATGGAACATGCCAGCAGATGAATCTGTTATGATAGAAACAATATCTTAGTTTCCCAAGTGTTTTTCATACCCACTTGTCTGACTCTGTTAGCTGGGAATCCCAAATTTCTAGAATCCGGATCTTTTTGCACCTTCTTAATAAAGAGTTAAAAACACAGCGTTTTCTCCTTTGCCCCCCCCCCACCCGCGCCCGAACGCTGCAAACTGGCGCGCCGAGCCCTTTGCCGATACCCTGCCAAAGCCGTCGTCACCGGGGGAGCGGAGGGGGGAGGAAATAAATGGGCCAGGTAAAAGAGCGCTGCGGTTGCCATGGTGATGAGAATGAGGGAGCAGAGTGATCGATAGGCCTGCGTCGCCTCATCTGGCTGCCGTCCACGTGCTGCTACGGAGCTGGGAGCAGGGAAGGGGGGAGAGAGGGGTAATGAAAAGCGCAAGCCGGGCGGATGCGGCCTGAGATTTGATATGTAGCCACCGCGGCCGCCGCTCAATCAATACCTTGTCGGCTAGCGAGTAATTGGCTACCTCCCATTTTTGCTCAAGCAAAACAGAGAAAGAGCTATCTCCCTAAATCCTCCGAGTCACACCCTCCCCTCCCTGCTTTAGGTTTCCAGTGGGTTCATTCACTTGCTTGGTTTGCCTGAAAATCTCTCTCTGGACCCCCTGTAGCTCTTTCCAACCAGATTTGAGGCTTCTTCCCCAAACGAGGACATTTTTTTCTCTTGGGGACTGCATATCCTTCACCCGTGAAGGCCACATGCCGGGCAAGAGAGGGTGGAAGGCAGCCGTGGAATAAACGATAGAGCCCAAAATGGGTGGTGGGCCATTTCTTTTCTCCCTCTTCCTGCTACCATCTTCTCCCTCTTTTTCCCCTCTCCTTTCCTCCCCACCCCACCCCACCCCACCCCCCTGCTCTGCAACAGGCTGCAGTTATGGGAGCTGGTGGTATGGAAATAACGCAGGAAAGGCTGCTGCAGAAAGAGAAAAGCTCTGGACAAAAGTCTGAACTGATCTCTAGCAGAAAGCTTTTGAAATTAGGCTGAGACTAAATAGGCTGTCACCTTCCTTGGAGAGAAGTTAGATGGCTAGGCTGGCTTGAAGCAGGAAACAGAACAAGGATCAGCAATAGAGATAACACATTTTTGTTGAGTTAAGGACAGATGGATAGCTCTATAACTTAATAGTGGGGACTGTCCCATAGATATAACATATAGATCACTTTAGCCACAACACATCTTAAACAGAGACCAACTGCATGTTCAGTTGTCTGCTATTGTGCAGTATAATCATGTATGCAAAAAGCAAAGGTTGGACATGCATGTGTGAACTAAGCGCAAGACTTTTTAATGATATGAGAATCTACCCTGTGGGGTCTCGACTTAAAGAACATTTTTAATTAAAATGGTTGTATTCACAGAACTATGGTGTAAATATGAGACAGCTCTGTACAGAGATAGCCAACTATAAATCACTGGGATTTGTAGATGGTTAATTCACATACAGCGGGTCAGACGATGCTAAATGAAAAATGTGAGAAGCGGTGCCTGGAAAACATTACCACAATCACATCACAGCATTGCTTGTGGGACAGTTCTTCATTTGGACTAAGCCACAGCTGTGCTGGGTTCAGTAATTGCCAGATCTGCCATTTGGGCTAGCAGGAAACAGTATGAGGATTGGAACAGCTCTCCCATGGTTCATGTATTTCGGTTATGATAAATTTGAATGCCCAGTACTCAAAAGGTTCTCTTTCTGGAAGTAGAGTGTCCCTGAAAGAGGAGTTATGTAGCATTATTGCAATCAAAGTGAAGTCTGGAACTGAATACTGACAAAAACTACAAAACAGGTAAGAATTGTCATTTTAAAAATAAAGTGCATCAATTTATTTCACATTTTTATAGTCAATTATTGAGATGAGGGAAGAATCTATTCTAAGGTAATAAGTGGGCATGAAATGGTATTTATTATAATAAAGTCTCAGTTTGTAATGTATACATTGGATTTAGGGTAATCCCCTTGACTTAGGAATTCTTTCATCCTGCAGGACAATACTGCCGATGGAAGAAAATAATTTGCATTGTACACTGTGATGCAGCAAAGAAACATTACCATGTGATTAATGGACTCTATTAATTCAGGAGAGACACAGTTTCCACCAGCGCAGTAAAAACCCAGGAGAAATATTAGGCAGCAATTCACTGTCTAGTAAATGGATCAGCTTGGATACAGGTGAATTTTTATGCTGTACTCAGTTGACATTTCCAGAATGAAGGTTATGTGAGATACAGATGGCCACTTCTAAAATAAGTGAGTATCACAATATTTTTTATGGCAGAAACAATAATAGATTTGTCGGCACTCTAGCAATTAATCCCATTGCAGTGGCAAACCCAAGTACTTGGGAAAGTTCTTGACAGTACAATATCTACCACTGTACACATTTGTAGAAATAGAGAGTTCCAGTATCGGAAAGAAGTCAAGGCATACACATTGAGACAGCATCAATGCCTTAACCAAAACTCCCAGAGGAGAGCAGGAATGGCAGGAAGGAGTCTAGAAACTCCTGTCCAGAGAACCTTCTGAGGCTATGGCTGCCACATATCAACACCATACCTCCTTTTTTTCTGAATGGTGCGATAGGTGAATAAAGGGAAAAGGAACACCAGTTTCCAAAAAGATAGTCACATGAATCTGTTGTAGCAAAAAAAACAACAGTCTTGGAATACCCTACAAACCCAAATGGTGATAATAGTAGTAGCAGTATTTTTCATGCACATATAACAGTTAACCTGTTCTTGAGCTTTCCCCATACCAAATTTCCATACTACTGTTTCCATCTTCTCAAAAGCAGTTTGAAGGTGATCTGTGCTAAGGGCAATAAAGCAAGTACGTAGTGGTAAACATACCAGATGGAATTTCTACTTTTATGTGACATATGTGGGAACTCTAGACCTATTTTCTGCTTGTATAGAATTTGCACATACATGTACCTCCCCCTTTGATACTAGTATTATCTGGAGTTTAGTGTCGGGGAATATCCCTCTTTAAACTAAGTTTTTAAAAACAAATTCTTTCCTGTAACAGTTAAGTTTGTAAAACCCCTGTTAAAATTCATCTCATTATTACCTTGTTTTTAACCTATTATCTCTTTTTTTCTCCCTCTTGTTTTGTTGTTATTATGTTGCACACAGAAATTTGCAGCTTAAGGCTACCTTAGAAACCACTGATAGATTTTAATCTTGCATCATAAACTTTTGGTGTCCTCAACAGTATGTACTTAGAGGATTAGAATAACAATGGACAATAATTTTGAGGTGTTCTGGTCTACAAAACTGGATCACAACAGACCTTGAAGGATAATCTCCCCCATCCACATTCTTTTCACCTTCAAACAGGTAATATTTGTAGTTCAGTCCTGTTTCACCCTGTAATCTTTTCTTCCTTCTGTCTCAGCTGCTCAGGTTATTTGCATTCAGTTCCCTCAGCTAAATTCTTCCCTTTCTTTTCTCCACCCTCAGATTCCTCTCCAGTTAATTAAATAGCTATCGGTCCTATTTGAATCTGTGCAGATAATTTCTATTTTATTTTAAACTACATATCTCATTATTGTAATCTTTGGCTAATTCCCTATCATAGGGTCTTTTCCCACTGGTATTGAACCATGGCATAAACATGCCCAGCAACTTCTTTTCTGCTACCATGACTTCCTGATGTACCTTCATCACAACCCCAACCTATACCTAAGGCAGCTTAAAGTCATGTCCACTGTTTCGGTGTTAAAATAGTGTTTCTTTTCTCTTTAAGGAGACAACAAGCCATGGGTATAATCTAACACAAATCACCAATTGTTTTGTCAGTGTCACAATTAGATGATGCATAGGGCGTGTGAGCAGCCCAACAACTATTGACCACTTTAGGCTGGTGTGGGCTCACCCATTCTCTTCTAATTCCTGAGCACTGTCTTCCAGAGCCATTCTATTTTCGGTAGTAAGAGTTCTTTCAAACCAGGCCCTCTCATAGCACCTACCAGGTCTCCAAGCCAATCTCAAGCCTGGAGACCTAGATCAGTGTGAACAGAAGCTGACAAACAGTAGCAGGATAGGGATTGCTTGTGAGGGAGGGAGGGAAGTGTGTGTGTGTGCGCATGCACACGTGCATGCACACAGCAAATGTTATGCCAGTATAGTTTTTTCCCAGTTCAAGCCTTCTAACTCAGCTGTGAGAAAGAGCACTTAACATTTTAGGACTGTTGTGTTTCCTCCGCACGGATATCTTAAGTCTTGTTGCTGCTGTGAATAGAGCATTAAGATAGGGAAAGCTTTCTAGGTGTTGGGTCTCAAGTCATTGTTAAACTACAATTCCCAACAATCCCGACTATTGGCTTTAATCCCTGGCTGGGCTTTAAAGTGTTGTAATTCAGAGAGAAAGATCCCCAAATACTGGAGGGGCACAGTTTTCATGCTCTTATTTTAGGATAAAGGCCTTTGTTGACATGCATTATTTGGATATGTTGCATTTGTTTTCTTTCCAACCCAATGGAACATTGGAAAGAAAGTATATAAAGGAGTTTGGACTCTATCCATCTGACTGTTTTTCATCAGGGTAGCTCTCCAAAGCCAACATGGAATGGCACCAAATTTGGTGTGGTGCAAGAAGCCTGCAAAAGAAAGACTGAGATAAAAAATGGACTGTATCCACATGGAAGCTGTGGAGCACTGCACCATGTTTCACTCCTTTATTTTTGTTTTATTTATTTTTATTTGTTGTTAATGCTGTTCTTTTAATTAAAGGAATTTTATTATTGTTATTTATTCATTCTATTCATAGATTAGAAATGATTCTGCAATACATCCTTATGAGAGAGGCAATTGGGCTACAGTGTGGAATTGTTCTGCCTCAAATGCCTGTTAGATGAAATATCACTCTGGAACTCCTAATCTATCCAGTCTAGCATAATTCCCCTATGTATAATAATGACTGTGACCAATTCACCTTACAATTAAGCCTAAATGCAACTGGATCCAAAAAGAACCCAGAATGCTCCACATATACTAGCCATCCTGGGATCCTCCTTTATTGAAATGGGATCACCAAAGATCAATCTCTGTCTACACTTGCTAAGCTACAAACTCTTTTAACCTTGTCATTCATTACTTTCTTACAAACCCTCCATCGTTTCACTCTTCATCTTGCTCTACAGCCAACATATGTTTGTACTGACAGGCTCTTCATTTGCATGTTTACTGTATCATGAATCAATCCTACAGCTAGTACTAGCTATAAAACAGTAAACTGGTTTTGGACAGTAAGAAACCATGAGTGATATGAGTTAATTCTGCTTAACTAGGGAGATTTCAAATTTCATATCCACATTCTCATGAAGTCAAAATAGAAATCCTGTCAACTGCTCCATTCTACGCACTCCACTCTGTGCTCTCTAATGCAGCACACATAGACATACAGACACAACATGAGGGTAGAGCAGAAAAACACAGGGATCACATATGTACCCACTCTGATTAGACCCCAGTACCCCTGTGTGTGTGTACGCATGTGCACGCACATACACACACACACAGAAGCAATATATATATGTACATCCTGATTAGTGCCTGGGGAGAAGGTGCGCACACATACAAGCACAGATGCAACACATTATTTCATTTCACAGAAGAAAATAAAGATGTTTCCTGTGGCCTCTGCTGGTAAATATGTTGGAAAGAATTCAAGAAACCTTTCACATAAACATACATTAAAAAGGGCACATATTAGAGCTGCCAGATCTGGGTTTTAAATACCCAGACAATCACTGGATGGCAGCAAAGATTTAGTTTTCCACATCTCTTTGCTGCTGCCTAGTAGTCATCCAGATTTTTGCAATCCAGATTCAGTTGTCCTTTTGCATGGAAATGCATTGTTCTTTCCCTTTTGAAATGTCCTTCAAAATTGTTTGAATGGGAAATATTGCTAAATTATTTTTGACTAATAGAAATAGTTGTTTAGAATTTTGGAACTGGAGTAATTGGTCAGTGGAGCTTTGGAATTAGCATTGTCTGCTTGTACCCCCTTTTGTGCATTGTTAACTAATCTGTAGTGAAAACAAACAAACAGATTATATAAAAGACCATTTACATATTCAGCCCAACTAAATTTTTTCTTCCAAACTAAACTCTGTGAATGTTGCTTGAACAGCCCAGTGTTTGGGAAATGGAGAACATGAAATTGTATATATGCCACAGGAAGGGAACAGAACATCTTAAGGTATATTATACTACATGTTTCAAAAATGACGTGGAGAAATCCTTCAAATCTCATACAAGCAGAACATCTCTCTGCTGTTCATGATAGCCCATTTTTTTCAGACTTCTGTACAAGCTTGAAGAAAAGGTGCCACTGCTTTAAAGAATCTATAGTCGTTAATGTTAATCTGACTAATAATGCAGCAATAATTTTATTTCAGGCTTGTGAAGAAATCTGAAAAAAATGGGCTACTTGAATGAATAGCAGGAAAGTGCTGCACTAATGCATGGTCCAAACATTTTTTCTGAATCATTTTCAAAGAATGCACAGTACCATCGCTCAATGTGTCTCTAAAATATGTATTTGTGAAAGGTACTGAAATAGCAGAGATAAATTGGCTATGCTATCAGCTCTAAGAGACTGTAAAGGGGGAAGCAGATTTTTTCCACCCCTCCCATACTATTATCATTTCTACCCTACAGTCACAATCCCTCATGGTTTCAGCATTCCCCAGGAATTAACAAAAGCTTTGAATTAAAAGTGCCACAATAGATGCTAGAGGTGTGACATAATGGACAGATGGAAGTTTGACAGCTGAGCTATGGTGGAAATAGCACATAAACTTTTTAAAAATGATCAGATGTCTGTTTCAAATGCGTTGTCATCTATTTCCTTCCTGCCTCTGTTTCTTTGATTTCATCAAGACATTTCATATCCCTGTTACTCTCTACAAGTTTTTGTTCTATCTCCCTGTTTTTTTCCTTCTCTTTTATGTATTACTGGCAAATCCCTGTCACTATCAAAGGCCATATCAGCTTTCTTTTTAAGACTGAGCAATTTCTGTTGGGTTCTATGGGTGAAAGTAAGGAGGCTATGGGAGACCTTTGGTTACAAGGAGCCAAGTTCAGTCACATCCCATATTTGTCCTGATCTGCAAACAATGGCCTTTTTAAAAAAGACTTTCTCCTTGACCATAGGTAGGGGGAAGGGAAAACATGCCCCAACTCAGATATTGAATGTCACTAAGACAGAACAAATTATATAAGTAGATATGAAAAAAAGAAGAACCTTTTAATGAGAAGTTCTATAAAGTAGACCCTATTGAAACAGTAAAGCTGAAAGCGAGCTAGTCCAGGGTTCCATTCCACAAGCCTTTCCGATAGGTTAGACTACAAAAGCCATCATCTCTAATCAACAGGCCAATGGAGGTTTTAAAACTGGAAAAGGCTGACCTAAACCAACTTTAGAAAATGATTAGTACTCAAGAGAGAAGCAGAATCATCCAGGTTCAATGATGCATTACTAAAACAAAAAAAAATGTTGACACAAAAACAAGCATGTGGCACCTGTCTTCTTCACTGTTGAGTAGAATCATCCTCTGGGATAAAATAATCAGCTACCTGATATCATTGTTAGAAATACAGAGTGCTGATTTTAATACAGCAGATGTATTTCCCAGCAGGCATCTGACTAGACGTTATACATTTGCATTGCACTTCCCGCAGCAACCTTAGCTAATGCTGTTTGAATCTTTGAAGGGGAGCTTCACTCTGTTGGAAATCCAAAGAAAACACTCCTTTGAAACAAATCTGGGAAGTGAAGAGATACCCCAGTTTGCTTTAATGTGTCAAAGCAGAATAACACACTTCCACAAAGCACTTTGCTATAAGGAGTCAGAATGACGCATCTCTGCAGAGCAGTGTCTCATCAAAGTAGAGCATCACAATCCTTGCACTCCTTTTACAGTGCCTAGTTTTGTATGTCCACGGAAACACTATTATCTGCATCCCATTCTTATTGTAACTCTTTAAATAAGAGGACCTTCATGTGAAGACTTCCACCAGTGCAAAATCAGTTTCAGATATTTTTGTTCAGATGACATTTGTCCATTTCAAAACCTGAGTTGTCTTTTTTGATGTGCCACACCAATTTATTTGAACAGAAGAGAATATATGTAGCTCAAGGATGAACTGTGGAGTCCTTGGTGCTCTCTGAGCTTGGTTGTTTGCTTGCAGACATTTCATTACCCAACTAGGTAACATCATAATCAATCTTTCAAATTTATTTAAAAAAGCAAAGCTAGTCTTTTCTTTTGTAAGCTGGATCTTGGGGTAGTCCTCTATTCCATTAATAAAATATTTCACACTCCCCACTTTCAGTTCCTGGGATGAAGACCACCATTATATTTAAAATCAGTTAATTAAGAAAAATCTCTGCAGGTTCTTGTTTTTGCATACTAAATATGCATACTAACTCCCTGCTGAAGTAAGAGGAAAACAGAATTCCTGTTGATTTCAGTCTTGCTCTCTTCTCTGGACTCTGGTGCAAGGGGGAAGAACTTCAAGGTCTGCAGAAAATCAAAACCACTCAGATCAACTCCAACTCCATTTTTGTAGTTACCCTGTTTAAAACATATTTCCCCTATTTCCCAATCCATACAGCATGCAACCATGGTTAGAAATATTGAAAAAATATGTGGTTGCAAATCTGCCAATATGGTTTCATCAATACTTTATGTGAAATATTATGATAGTGGCAAGGTGGCTTGGATGTTTCCTTTTTTATATACAAACCACAATTGGGTCAAACAGTTTAAGAACCACTGATGTGTCCAGGGTCACTTGGAGCTGGGCATTCTTCAAATTTACGTGAATAAATATGTAACATCAATAAATCAAATAGGTGGGAGGTGCAAGGGCTGAAATGGACTATATGTTCTCCTTACATTGTTCTCTGATCACAGGGTAGCTTCACACAACATACTGAAACCCAAAAGACAGGCTAATCTAACAAAAGGGCTACATTCACTTATCGTGCAGTGCCCATACAGATCAATCAGATTCTGGCTAAAGACATCACAGGGCTGGGTATATTTAGCTGGAGGGGCTGAACAATGCACTGAACCACAAACTAGCCCATACCTTAGTCTAGCATGCTTGGAGAAGTCAAGAGAAAATAGCTTGTGTGGGTAAGAGCATTAGCTATTTCTTATTTATTTAACAGTCACAGCAGTGTCAGCATCTAGCCAATCTTCACTGATCTCAAAAAGCTAAGCATGATCAGGTCTGGTTTTATTTATTTGGGAGACCAGCAGGAAATCCCAAGACTGTAGACAAGACTAAGAAGCTGAGAAAGCATCCTGGGAGAAGGCAGCGGCAGTTCACTTCTATATCATTGCCAAGAAAGCTACATGGACATGTCTATAGTCACCAGGAGTTGAGCACAACTTGAGGTGGACTTGATCTTTGCTAATCTGACCTTTCTTTTCCTTTCCTTCTTGAGTGAAGTGATGGAGTGGGTTTTTCTCCCCCCCCCCTCCCCCCAAGGACTCCTGACAGCTGAGGGAGTGAGCGCTAACTGAAAAAAAGTCATTCTTCTATTGGTCAGCTGGAAGAAACACCACTTGGCTTTTGGTGATCTCAGTATGTTCCCTGCACTGGAGGCCAGCAAACTGAACATATCTGAAGTTGGCTTCAAATTGTTTTGGAGGGATAGGGAACTGATCATGGGAGTAGGATGAAAGTGCCCTTAGCTTTTAATCTTCTTTGGTTCTTAGCTCCAGCTGTAACAATGTAAGGAGAGTCCTAATGGCTCATATTAAGGGGTCATCTAGTCCAGCCTTTGTTGTTGTTACTATCATTTTGGAGGGCTATATTCCTTTGGAGATAATGTATTGGGAGCTGCACAGCAGGCAAAATTGAAGTAAATGCTGAGTAAAAAATGGCTATGGAAACACATTAGCTCTTCAACACTCCTGCTTTCCCATCTCTGATCTTCTGGCACTCTGTCCTCTCTTCCTAATGAACAGTTATATAGAAGAGAAAATAGTTCTTATTCAAGGTCTGAACTGATTACTTGCACAGGGCTTCTTACCTATTCAGTACTCTATATTATTAGAAAATAGCCAGCCAGATGTTTGTGGAGGACAAGACACAAACTGTTCTATTATTTTTTCAGCACCTGGTTTTCAGAGGTGTACTGCGTCTGAACAGGATGGTTCCATCTAGCTATCACAACTAACAGCATTAACAGATAATACTTCCTAACTTTGTCTTTCCACAACTTGGTGTCCTCCATATATATTGGACGTTTACCATGCTGGCTAGGGATTATGTAAATTGAAGGCAAACATGATTTAAATTAGAAGTGGCTAAACTACAGTCTTGTGAGGTGTACTTTTTTTTTTTTTTTTTAGTAAGAGTCTCTTAGGTTTACCCTTGAACAATCTCAGGAAGAGTTCAGTAGAGCTGGATCTGGTTAATACTTAGATGGGAGACTACTGTGCCAGAAAATCCCGGAGCTATAGGCTACACTGGAAAGTAAAAAATAATATTCTGGAATAGTTTCATATTGCTGCCAAAAAAACTACACAGACAAATCCATTAAATTATTAGGAGTATCTCAGTTTGACAAAGTCTTTACCTGTAAGATCCACCAACTAGACTCAGGTGCAAAATAGTGGTAGGGCAGTGGGGGAGTGAAATGCTTTAAGGCTAATGAGTTCTATTTATAAATCATCAGCTATAGACTGAAGTGGCAGATTACAATAGGTCAAGGGTTCTAATACTGCTTTAACAGAGGTGTCCAAAGACTTGGTCAAAATGAAGAATAGGCTGGTAGAACTGCACAAAGTACAGTTAATACAAAATATGATATAAAATCTGCTACACCAGAGAATTGTTTTTGTATGAATTAATTTATTTTTCTCTGTTGAAATAATTGGGAAAAATCTTACCAAGGTACTTCAAAATATCTAGAATGGTCTACCAGCTGAACCTGAATTACATTTTCCCTGCCTTGGTAGAAATTACTATTTCTCACATACTGTATTCTCTTTTCTTTCTCTGCCTCTGTTTTCCTCCCTTTCCTTTGTGTGCCCCTGGTGTTTATTTCTTATTAACTTTTGGGATAAGAACCAGATCTCTCACTCTTTCTAACATGTAATGTATATCAATGGTGCTATAAAAATATAAATAGCAACATAATATGTATTAATTGCCACCAACATATCTGATAGCAGTGAATTTAGTTTTGAAGGGCTTTGGGTGCTATCATTTTAACTGCTGATTTTAGCTTGTTGCAAGTATGTTTTTAATTACTGGGTATTGCATTATGGCTTTATATTTTGCAACACACCTTGAGCATCTCCTTCCTATTTCTTAAATATGTAAATAAAATAAATGCCATAATAATTGTTTAATACAGAAGGACAACAAAATTCTATGCCAATTTGCCTTGAAGAAGGCCTATTGAGAATGTGTATAAAGTGCATACAATGTGCTACATGCTATGAAAAAGATAGATTTAGTTTGCAAATAGCCCTCAACTATGGTTCTGATAGCAAGAATGAGGTGCAACACGTCTCAGGCACCCATGCTTTCTTCTTTCCAGCATGGTTATCAGATTAGAAGCTTCTCTCTCCAGTTTTGATTAACAATAATAATTTATTAAACTTGCATGCCAACCAATTTCCAATGACTCTGGGTGACTCACAACAATCAAAACAAAGACATTACAATAAAACCAGTAAAAAGAAGGAGTATTAGGTATGTTCGCTGCCTTGAGTTATTTATAAAAGTAATAAAGACAGGATTAAAAAAAAAGATTAAAGAAAGGAAGAAAAAAGATAAAAGATGTTAAGAATGGCAGACCAGATAGGATGAAGCAAGAGGCCTCACTCTCCCTCACCAAAGGTCTGGGTGAAGAGCCAAATCTTCACAGCTCTTCTAAACAGCAGCAGAGGGGCCCATCCGGATCTCAAGGATAAATTAACTATGGTTTATTTTGGTATGCAATCCTTAAATTGTGATTAACCCTAAATATAAGTGAACAAACAGTATTTCCTAAATCATTCTGAACTTGGTTTATCTTTACTATTGTAGTTGAGATTAGCTAAGTTTGTCAATGTGACAAACAGTGATTAATAAAATTGAAGCAAAGAGTATTGGGGAGAATGCACAACTTGCCACTTCATTCCTATAATACTAAATGATAAACTTTTTAAAATAATCTCAAGTGTCTTTACAGGAAAATACTGTGAGCAGATTGCATCTCTCCTAAAACTGTCTTCTTTCAAACTGTATATATAGATAAAACTCTAGAAAAGCTGAATTGAGGAAAATATATGACTATACCTTTATAAATCAGATATAGTCCCACATGGAGGAAATTATTGACTGTGCTGAAGGCCTTCTTCTTTCAGTATGCATAAAGAAAAACTTTAGTAACTTCATGCAGGAAGATGCATGGATTTCAGATCCAGGTAACATTTTCCTGCAAGAGAAGCATGCTCTTTTTCATGTTGGTATAGAGAACAGTAGGAAGGGCAACCACTTACACACATTTATTCTTTGCAAATTCTTCCATCAAGTGAGGCAGGGAAGGAAAGCTTGGCACTATATATTAGATTAAGGGTTCCTCTAGTAACCGTTATCACTAAACAAAAAGAGAAGCACCTTTTATGTTGAGGAAGTAACAAAGAGGTATAAAGATGTATCCTTGCAGAATCTATATCTCCCTCAATCCTGCTAGATTTGATTGGTTCTTTGGATTAGTCTAAGTCACTAAAAAGTTTGGCAAAGTTGCTCAGTGTCTATAGCTTTGAGATTCAACTGTTTTTTTCCCATTTGATATTAAACATACCCAAGCATTGGCCTTTGAATTTTCCAGTGAAATCTTCCAATAGAGATTAGCAAAGCAGGCCATACTTATCATTTTAAGAATCCCAATAGCTAAAGCTAAGCATATTTAAACCTGATTAGTACTTGGATTTGAGAGGAATCAAGGAAGTACCAGGAAATCCCAGGGACATAAGCTAGACTGTTGAAAAAACATGGCAGAAAAAGGCAACTGCAACCTCCTTCCACTTTGCTACTGTAAAACAACATGGATATACTCATGAAGTCACTAGGAGGTAAGACCTTACCATAATAACTTTATACCTATTAGTGGGCTAATGATTTCATTTCCTTGTGACAATACTGTGACTTAAGCAGTCATCAGAATCATAAGTTCTGGAAATAATTCTCATATACATATTTTATATATTGCTCTATATATAATGGCTTTGTACACATTTGCTTGGATATTTTTGTGAGTAACTTTCCTTAATATGCTTTCTAATGTATAAATTTCCTTAATATAAGCATTCCTATGCGTTTTTGAGTAGTGAATTGCATCCAAAAAAGAAAAAGAACAGAATTTGAGGTGTAAATATGCTGTAATTTGCCCAGATTCAGGAAGTGCAACTTGAATAAATTTGCAATTAAATGAAAACCAGATGAATTTCTCATCTGTCATGTTTCACAGTGCCCTTCCTTGCTTGTGATGGGATGCTGCATCTTTCTATAATGGTTGCTAAGCCGTAATATTATGGACTTCACTTTGAAGTCCCTACCTCACTATAGCATGGCCAGATAGGCAGAAAAGAGATTTCTAGGAAAGAAATAATTTGTGGAAAGAGAAAGCAGAGCGCCAGGCGACAAGCAGGCCTATTTCTGTGCAGTCAGAAAGCCACATCTAACAACACTACAGCACAGATAACTTTAAAGCAGTTCTCGCGTTGCTATGGAAACAGCATGTACGAGAGCCACCTTCAGGATTCACTCAAGGGGCCTTGCGTTTCAGATTACATACTGTACAGATCCCAGCAAAGGTGTTTTTCTGAAAGTGAAATCAAGAATCTTCTGCCATGACAGCCACTCCCCACAGTGTGAAAAAAGCCCTGGAGACACAATATTTCCTTCATTTCACCCCTAATGCATGTCTCTTATAACATTAAGCCAGTGTTTCAACCTCGGCAACTGGCTGGAGAATTCTGGGAGTTGAAGTCCACACATCTTAAAGTTGCCAAGGTTGAGAAACACCGCATCGAACAAATGCTGAAGAGGATGTCTTTGCATGGGTGAGCACTGAAAGTGAAAAATTCCTAGGAGAGCTGTATCCTACCTATTCCTCTATTAAAACCAGTTTTGGTTCTTTTCTTTTCTTTTTTTTAGAATGGGCATAAGGCAGATCAGGATTTACTTCAAAAATGCAAGAAAAAAATCTGTATGAAAACTGTGATTTGGAAGTGCCTTCTGCTAAAAGTTCTCTCTTTTTGCCCCACGCTAGATAGTATGTGATTTGGATTGAGTCTAAAAAAAGATACATTGCCTGTATACTTCTGTACAATCAAACTAGTTATTTCTAGAAAAGTTGCTATCAGGGGATTGAAATATGCTTGTTGGGTTGCTTTGATGCAAATAATAATCACTAGATCCTTAAAAAGAAACACAGCATGCAGTTTTCATTGCAGAGGGAAGATTTCATCAGTGTGTCTTGCGCTCAGAAATCAGTCAGCTGCAACAGCCTTGGGGGGGAAAAGAGCTGGCTATTACCCTTGCCTTCTAAGCTGACATTTATATTACACTAAAACATTTCAAAACTGCGCCCAAATTCAAAAAGACCTGAGGAAAATAGGAAGTTAAAGCCTGATAAATCACCATTCCAAGCTATGGGATTTGATCTGGAGGAAATGTTTTAGACATCTGAGCTCAGCAAATCAGGCAGGCCCCATCCATATTTCATTCTTATATTGTGAACTGAAGCAGCAGCAGGCAAAGGAAGGGGGAAAAAAGGGGGGGGGGGAGAAAGATCGACAGTTAATTGGAAATGTTGCATCTGCTGCATATGCAAAATACATAAATATTTATATCCTGAAGGCTGACTTTTGGATGTGCTCCTAAGCAGAAAGAGAAAATTTGATTTTGGAAAAAGGATTCTCTCCTCACTCTCTCCACACAGTAGTAAACATGGACAGGGTATTATTAATATTCCCCTAAGTGGGAGCTCTCTGCCCTATGTGTTCCTTCTGTGGATTTGTTCCTACTGACTTCAGTAAGAATCACATGCACTGCAAGTTATGGTAAAAAAGAAATGGGTTTTTATTCTGAAGCAAGAACAAGGGGAATAAGCCATAAAGAAGTAGATAAAATCCATGTATGAATATGAAGGTTTGTGACAGGGAGAAACTATAATGGCTCAAATGTGCCTGCTGATTTACTGATTTTGGAGGAAGGGGTTGGTAATCTTTAAAAAAACCTATTCTAATCTGAATAGGGATTCATCACTGGATAATATCTGTTGTAAATGTAACAGAAATAAAAATCCTCATCAACTACTGTAAAAAAAGAAAATCAGTGCTTCGTTGAACAAAGGAAGGAAAAGGCAGGGAACAGCATTCCCCTGATATCTGTATGGCCCCAACCTTACTGGGCTTTAGAAAGGTGATTAAAACCTAGCAGACCTTGGGGACTGACGCCTCATGAAGCGTTCCACCTGCAATGTGGTGTACAGTTTAAACTGAGTTTGTTTATTTTCCATGGGATAGAACTGTGAGTTGCTTGTTACTTGTTTCACGTTTATGTATATTTTTAACCTTATGGAATAGGATATATAAGCCACTCAGAGTCAGTTACAGGTGAAGCGGCATATAAGTCCAGTGAAATAAATGAATTTAAGAGAATTTAAGGGAGAAAATAAAGTTTTTGATTAGTTCCCTTATCATTTTATCTAATGTATGCTAAATCATTCCTAAATGAACACATAAATTAAATGATAAACATCAGGTGAATTATTAAATTAAAAATCAGTTAGATTTCAGAATTACATCAAAAGCTCAGGCATCACTAGCTATTTCTTAAGTATACATGTTTACAGTATTTTAAAACTGAGCAAACATTTCAAGTAATTGATTGTATAAGTCACCTATTCCCTGCTTTCCTACTTGTAATCATATTAAATGAATAATGATAAGCAGAAGTGCCTTGTAGAATGTATTCATAGTGAGGTTAAGAACACTAACTTCTCATCAATCTTACTTCACATCCATACCCCACATGCAATAAGTTGCAATGATAGGAAGGGAAATATATTTATTTTCTTCTTTTCTTCACATGATCTTCCCCAGTGTGGTGCCTTTTATATAAGGAGTGTGCATCTTTTGTTGGTTCAAAGACCATAACAAAGTTTTACATAGTATGTCAGGGACAAACATACATATATACATACATAACCCTTAGGCTATTCTGTTACAGGATGAGCTGTGTTGTTCAGAGTGCAGAAAATAAGTAAAAAAATAGGCATGAGATGAGAATGATAAAAGGAAATGTAGCTAAAACCATCCCTTTTATAGGGAATAATGGCATGTTTCCAATCATCAAGCATAGATGCAGTCTTTACACACACGTTAAACAAGCTGCACACTCACTTCATAAATAAAACACAACCATATTTTAACATTTATCCTGTTATACCAACTACATATACAGCTTTATCATTTTTCAGGATTCCCACAACATTTATGACTTCCTTTTCATAAATTTTTCCTTGGACCCTAACATTTATAGCATTTGTGTCAGTTCTGCCATTTGGCATATCACTGTCATTCCCATACAGTTCTCTAAAATCCCCCTTCTAGCACTCCCTCATTTCAATTTAATTCCAATAATTTAATCACTTATATTTTTAATTCCAAGAACCAAATTCCAAAAAGGACCACAGCCAGTCTCCATTTTTAGAGAGGGAACTAGGGGGAAAACAGGCACCTTCAATGTCTGCCAATTTTGCCTCTTAAATCTCCCTAAACTCTAAAATGCAAACAAGGGACCAACAATTTGGCCCTATCAACTGTGGAAGGAGGCTCTGATAGTTACAAAAGGGATCCTATCAGTCTACATATGTTTGCTACAGGTAGCCCCAACAACTGGGACTGAAATTTCCATTGCTAACCGATGCAGTTGTAAAGCGAGACGTCACAAGCAAGAGAAGGGGAAGAAGGGCACAGTGCATGTATGTGAGCAAAGGCGGGAAAGAGGGTGTGGTGCATGAGAATGAAGAAAGGCTGGAGTGGGTAGGGGAGACTTACCCAAGCAATGTGTGGCCTCCCCTGCTGGCTTCCCTATTGACTTTGCTTGTAGGAAGCTGGCAGTGAAGGTTGAAAATGGTGATCATGTGATTGCGGGGTGTTTAGCAACCAGTCGAAAGTGCAAACAGGTTGCCAAGTGCCCAGATTGCGATCAAATGACCGCAGGGATGCTGCAACAGCCGTAACTTCAGGGACCAGTCATAAGTCCATTTTTTCAGCACCATCATAACTTCAAATGGTCACTGGATGAATGGTCATAACTCAAGGACTACCTGTAGTTCTTTCTCTTTCTTTGCATCCCTGTTTTTCCTGCTTTGAGAATGCAACTCCCACAGCCCAAGCCAGTTTAGCCAGTGATTGGAGTAATGTGATTCATAGTGCAACATATCTGCAGGGTACTAGATGGGAAGGACTAATATAAAGAGTAGTCTTTCACAGCCCAGTTTTATACATGAGAAGAAAGGAGGGGTGTAGGTTAAAAAAATGGCTGCCTGCTCCATTTTATCTTACTTTGGCCATCTCACGGTTTGGATCTCCAATTCTGACAACGTGGACTTTTTTATTCTGCTTAATTCTTTTCAGTTGGGGCTCGTGCTGCATACAGACTCTTAATCCTTTCCTTCCATTTGCCTCCCCATCCCCACTATTTTTTTCCCTTATACTCAACAGCTCAGGACAAAATTTTATTTTTATCAAACAGATTTTCCTATGGGATTAATTCTTTGGCTTTCCATTTTCTCCCTGTTTCTATGGAAACTGCAACTGGTTCATATGTGTCGTTACCTTAGCAACCATTATGGCTGAAGTAGAGGGTGTGTGTTTTAAAGATGCAATTAAATAAGAATTAGATTAGCATCACTTGTGCCGTGTGTGGAGCAAAACCTGCTGTGGCTATTACGGGTTTGATGGAGACCATCTTTGAAAATAACCATGCCCTTTTCCCATTTCTCTCCTGTTTTATTCCGCTGGTAAAACTAGTCTTTGCCTTTTTTCCAAAAAGATGAGCACAAGCAGAGTAAATGGATGTCTCAATTTTACAGACAGAGGCTGCTAGTAAAACACTGTGAGAAGAATCAGCCCTTTAGAAAGAAGGGAAGAAATTACTTAGGTATGTGGATTTTAGATTCCTTAATTCTCTCACTTTCTCTTAATGAATAACTGGAAATGATTAAATTCTCCAAAAATTTTAATGACTGCTAAAGTGACACATAGAATGTATTCTGCACCTCATAAATTAAAATTAACTGAGAGTGCTATCTTAGAGCACATAGATATATTTTCCAAAAAAAAGTCACAAAAATAACTTCCCAACCAGTAATTATTTAAATTATTTTAATCCATTCAACTAGTCTAATGAGGGCTGCAGTGTCTTCTAATTCATCAATTAGTGCCTGCCTAGGATATTCTCATAATTCTTTTGACTTTTATCTCAAATTGTTCCAACTACAGCTGGAAGATGGAGTTCATTCATAAGGCCACATGATTAAAGCATTCTGTACCCTGGAATGCAAAGGCTGCTGTTGTGGACCACAGATTCTTCTATATTCATTTTGGTGGGAGAAGCAACCAGTATTCAGTAGGACAGAGCTGTGCTAAGAAGCAACTGTCCATTCTATTTGTCATAACCCTGATCCCCGGCCAACTTTGACTGAGTCTAAAGTTGAGCAAAGGGATAGTGCTAGGGGCACAATAAAGCTATGCCAAGGGCATTATGAAAAATATCTCTGTTGGCAAGCAGATAGTAGCAACAGAAAAATTAAGTGATTGGTATACAGAACATAGTAAACTTGGCTTATTCTGAATTGCTATGGCTTTGAACACTCATAGACAGAGTTTCCATTTTGATAAGGAGAACTGTTTGGAGTAACTAATTTAAGCAGCAGTAAGTAAAGTTGTAGAGAGCTAATTTGGTGTAGTGGTTAAGGCATCAGGCTAGAACCAGGGGAGAATGAGTTCTAGTTTTGCCTTAGGCACAAAACCAACTGGGTGACCTTCGGTCAGTCACTCTCTCTTAGCCCTAAGAAGAAGGCAAGGGCAAACACTTCCAAAATCTTGCCAAGAAAACTGCAGAGACTTGTCTAGGCAGTCGCCAGGAATCAACAGTAACTCTAAGGCCTGCGAAAGCAAAGTAGCACCAATGAGCATGAGTATAAATATTCCTTTGGTATTTATCTGTTTTCCTGAGTTAATTTTTGAAAGGTTTTAAAAATCTTAACATACTTGGAAAGCCATCATGATATAAAGCAAAGCACCACCCTCTCTTATAATCGTTACTTCCAAGAATGCCTCTAGGCAGCATGGGCATATTTAGGGAATAAAAAAGGTGGTTGACTGAAGCCTAATATTTTGTTTGGGCCAGAAATAAGAAAAAGGTAAGCTGAGGTGGCAGGGAGCATCCTACAAGTATCCTAACCAATCCCAGACAGTTGCCTTCCTGTGGTTTAAAAGCTTTTTTTCTTTTTGCTTAACATGCTTTGCCCATTCTAAAAATGCATTTCTTCTCAGGTCACTGTTGTTGATTTGCTGGGTTTGTTAGTCTTTCCCAATGTGATGTGCTCCAGATATGCAGGAACTACAGCAGCTATTCTGGTGGAGAACCTGGGGACTTTTAACCCCAATATCTCTGGAGAACACAAGGCTGGAGAACCCTGGTCTATATTGGGCTTCTGTTTGGGTTCTTTCTCTGTGAGTTAACTGTGAGATAGCCTCCAGTTTTGTGCATTTTTCACATGTATCCTTCTACAAGTATCCTTCTCCAGTATGGCACCCAGATATGTGGGCAGCAAAGCTGAAAAATATTGGACCTTGTCAGACGAATCTGAAGAGCACCAGTTTGGAAAGGGCTGCCCTATACAGTAGATTCATGTTTACAACTTTCACACAAACTCTTCAGCAGGATTCAGGGTTTGTGTGCTATCATATATTATATCAGGGCAGTCCTCCTGCTACTATCTCTGCTGCTTTTGACAGCATTCTCCCTTGCAAGAAATTAGCAGGTGTTAGCTTTTTCTATCTTGTTGTTTTCCTGTCACATGCTTCATTAAATATTTGCTTGAGATCAGAGACAATATAAAGAAAAGATATTGGCAACCTTAAAAATATGAATCTTCTCACTGAAGAAGCTTCTGGACTATTTTTGTCTGCAAGGTCTGCTATCCACATTCTCTTTAAAAACATCAGTAGGGCCACTTTAAATATCTGCTTGATATTCTACAGTCCACAAAGCAAGGCTGTATTTACATCATTAATGCTCTTCGAAAAACAGAGCTGCAGTTAGATAAAGTTGCTGTAGTACCATCATGCAATAAGCAACATTGCCACAACAAAAAATTGATATTGTCCTTCCACTATCTCACTTTACCCCAAGCTGATATGCTCCAGAAATGTTGGGACTACCATTCCCAGAATTCCCAGCCAGTATGGCTATTTGCAGGAAATTCTTGGAGTAGGGAACTCAATCCGTTATTATCATAATGACCTTCTGCATTTCTTTCCAAAAGGTGCTGTGAAGAAATAATTTTACATTTCCTGCTTGTAATGACAGCTTGCATACAGTTTTAGTTCATTCATCATCATAGCATTTGCAGGTCTCAATTTTTCTGAACATTGAATGTAAGGAAAAAAAATCATAACAGTAAGAGAGGTTCAGCAGTAGAACCAACTACCTAGAGAAGTCATGGGCTCCTCATCACTGCAAATGTTCAGACAGAGGTTGGATAGCATTCAGTGATAGATGCTCTAATTAAGATTCCTGTGTATAGCAGGGGGTTGGTCTTGATGGCCTAAATGGCCTCTTCCATTTCTGTGAATCCAAAACATCCAAATGATGTTTAATAAATAGATCCAGAATGTGTAAAGTTCCCATTGTCTGTCCTCTATCCTGTTTATGGACTACAGGTAGTCCTCGCTTAACAACCATTCATTTAATGACTGTTTGAAGTTATGGTGCTGAAAAAAGCTACTTACGACAGGTCCTTGCACTTACAACTGTCACAGCGCCCAGTCACATGATTGCAATCCAGGCACTTGGCAACCAGCTTGCACTTACGACAGTTGCAGCATCCCGGGGTCATATGACCATCATTTGCAACCTTCCCAGCCAGCTTCCAGTAAGCAAAATCAATGGGGAACCGCATGATTCAGTTAACAACCACATGATTCACTTAACAACCACAATGATTTGCTTAACGACTGCCACAAAAATGTTATAAAATCGGGTGTGGATCGGGTGTGGTCACTTGATGCCTCACTTAATGACTGCACCACTTAACAATGAATTTTCCAGTCCCTATTGTGGTAATTAAGTGAGGACTACCTGTTAAATAAGGAGTAGAAAAAGAAAAAAACCCATCAGGACAGAGTTCTCTGTTGCCAGTGCTGGAGACCTTTATTTGTTATGGTATGTTTTTGGTAGACAAGAGATTTGCAAGACAAAATTCAAATCCTTGTGCCTTACTTGCCCATGCAACAGCAAACATGCTTGTTTTTTTCTCCAATTTGTTACAGAAGTGATGGTTTCTTTCTACTGTCTGCATTTAATGCTATATTTAAAAGTGCACCCATGTATATGTCTCTACATGCAGTGGGAGGTTTTTAGTGGCTTGTCCTTTAATAACAGACTAGGGCTAAACAGACAATCCAAACTGACTGAATTATATGGGTGTAGGCAGACTAATATACTCTGCATGTGAGTAGTGAGCACTGATTTTTTAGATACAGTCTCTGAGCTCTGAACACCATTTACTTCAACAAAGGACCTGGAAGATAAGAAAGTGCTTTCTTCAGGAGGGGGAGCTGTTCTTCCTTTCTGTGTGTTTACCAACAGCTGTTTTCCTTTCTCTTATATTTTATTCTCTGCCTTTGTGATCAAAATCTGTCCAGGTTAGATTGATAATCAGGTTCTTCTCCTCCTGGCATCCATTCTGTGGTTTATTTCCATCCCTTTTTTAAAAAGATGAGATTGTGTTTCTACACATCTGGGGAGCATCAGGTTGGCAGAGGATGCTGTAAAACAACATTTATTGGACTACCAAACTGGGTTTATTTCTCCTGTGAAAAATGCTTTTATTAGGTGACATCTATTCTGCAGGCTTAGTCCATCAAGTTGTTAAATGGTGGATTATATCTTTATTATTCTAATATCACAATAAATGGGAGACAAAGAGAGAGAGGGAAAGGTTCACATATCCCCCAGTGCTATCATACATGCTCTTTGCAATTGTATTTTAAGACTTTCTAGGAAATTCTGATATAATTCTGCCAGCAAATTGGTGTTTTTGTCTTGTAGTGCCTGAACAACTATACTGAGAAAATCTGGCATCAGTGATCAGAAAAACAAGGATAAGAAAAGCCAAGAGGAAGGCATTCAAAGGTCATCCAAGCAAGGCCTTTGGGAACAGTACAATCTACATACTACAACTGTACAATATATATACAGAACAAATCAAGAAAAGAAAGAATATCCTTGAAAATAGCAAAATCAGAATTAGCTTATGTAGAAAATTCCAGTTACACTGCATCATAGCATTTTTGGAAACTGGAAAAGGCCATTTTATATTCCAATTTAGTGTAGGAATCCAAATTAAAATATTCCCAACCAATGACTGCCTAGCCTTTGGTTAAAATATAGATGTATTGAAATTAATTCCTAGCTTATGGTTTTCTTTGCATCTAGCAGGCTGGTACTGAGGTTTATTCATGTAATGTCCTTGCTGCAGATATCAAGGGGCAATCCTTGATATTAAATGTTAGTGTGGTGAAGTCATATGTCAAAAATATTACATCCTCAGCAAAACGTGGTATGCCACTGCTAGACAAAGAAATAATAAAAGCCCAAGGTCATTCAGTGACCTTGGTTGAAGCAGAAATTGAGCCAGGATTGTCTGTGTCATATCTTACATTGTTTCCACTATGCAATACTAGAGTGTTCACCTACTGCTTTTCCCAATACGGTGCTTCCTGGCTATGCTGGCTAGAAATTCTGGAAGTCAAAGTTGAACCCATCTGGAAGGTGCCAGGTTTGGGAAGTCTGATCTATTGTCTCTCTAGGCCAGTGTTTCTCAACCTTAACAACTTTAAGATGTATGGACTGACTAGGGAATTCTGGGAGTTGAAGTCTACCCATTTTAAAGTTGCCAAGGTTGAGAAACACTGCTCTAAGGTGTTGTTTGCTGTTTAATTTACTAGGGAAATTTGTACCAGTGTATTTTTCTTTGCTTCAGGGAAGGTTGATCTCTATTAAGAGTGATGTCTCTAGTGTAATCAGCTTTTTTCTTGATAAAAAGAAAATCTGGAGCTCTTGAAATCTGTTGGACCAGAATTCCTTCAATCCATAGCCAGCCTGACCGAACAAATCTTAAGCGTACTCAGCTAGAAAAGGATGGCACTGGTGAAAGAGCGTAACCTCTTGTTCCCCAGAGGTATGCTCCTGACCTTGTCTTCATTTGACCAGCCAGTGGTTTTTTTCCCCTTTGCAATATGATGAAAACAAATGGAACATAATTTGGGATAACTACTATGTCACTTGTATCAGCCTCTGGGAAAGTTCAAAGGTGGACCTACTTCACTTGATATCTCATTACATAGTCATTCAGCATTTGAGGATTTGCAGCTGAATGAAAATGTGTGGCCTTGGAGGTGATATGGAATTGTATCTGTGATGATTCCATTCACATATACAAGCCCCAATTTGATGCTATAGCCATCAAGTGATGAGCATGATTGTATGAAAGAAGCATTGCTCTTTGTCCTGACACAGAAATTATTTCTCTTCTTCAGGACTAAGCTAATGTCCTGTTTAGCCGACTGAGCTGTTAGTCATGTCTCAGTGAGATATGGTGAGATGGTGATGATGCCGACTTTTTGCCCGCCTTTCATCTCTCCTTGATTTCACATTGAGAAGCTGCAAGCAAAAGCAGTGTGACGATTCACTTGATCCAAATTCTATTCAGCATTTTTCATGCGTTTCCTCCTCAATATACACATTTTGTTCACTTTCATTTAGCCAAAAACCTGTAAACCACTGTGATTCATTCAGTTTTTCCTACTTTATTTTCATCCCGTTTTTTGTTTCTTTCAGAAGGATGTTTGGGGAGGGTGTCATTTGTTAAAAAAGACGATTTTCTCCTATTTCTGCTCAGAACCATTCCTAACCAAAATGTATCTCATCTCTTCAGGGGAGTGTATGACAAAGTGCAAAGGAAAGGACAATACAGTAGTCAGAGGAGAGAGAGGAGGGGGGCAAGGAAGGGAAAATCTGAGTTATTTGAGCCAGCTCCTACCTAGCCATATTAGCATGCAGCATTTTACCTGCAAAGGAAACCTATGGGGAAATGCTCATGGATATGCATGTTAAAAAAATTTGGGGGGAAGGGGGTGGACTGCACTCAAAAGAAAAAGTAGATGCATTCTTTTGGTGGGGCTCACTAAGGCACCTGATTTTTAATGTGTGCCTGTGATAATAATGACACCATATAATCTAATGTGTCAAGTGAGTTCTGCCTTAGCTTCTCCCCCCACCCAAACAAAGAGGTAGAGATTTGGGGAGGTGAAGGGGGGAAGAGCATGTTGTTTTGTGATCTCTACAGTTTCTAGTTATTTTGCAGGAAATGGAGAGGGCTGCCAATTTGCCATTTCTTTCTCTGGTATTAAATTGTAAAGCCCCCCTGGGTGTTCCAATGGGCCTGGCTTCTGTCTTCATCACTGGAGCAGTGATACCGCACTGCCAAGGGGAGGGGGAACCAGCCTCCTCAGTCCCTAAGGGAACAACTGCTCATCAGAAGGACCGGTATCCAGGCAACCAGCCTCCCCTGCTTGTGACAAGCAGGAACAGCTGGGAGATTGGAAGCGAGGAGGAGACACTCCTGTAAAATGAGTGAGAAGGGAGGAGGGGAAACCGGAGGAGAGCAGGGTGGGGAGAAAGTTGCTATTTCAGGCTACATCTTTCTGCCCCATCACACATGTAATGTTTGTCCCAGCTATGAATGCCCAACACTTAACTGGGGGTGGGGGTGGGGGGTATATATTGCTGTTGCTATGATTCTGGTGAGATATGACAACTTCACACTCCTGGAAACATACACCATTAAGCATCTTTTTTTCAGGAAAGGAAACCTATCTGTGAGCCAGGGGGATGCCTCCTAGGACTCTGAGGATACATTCATACAGTTTTAAATTCCATACACAAGAGAAATAAACTAAATGGTCTTTCCAGCAAAGGATGTTCAGGGGAAAGTGCCTTTGAGCAAAGTGCATTTTCCTCCCCATTGCGTGGCTTCAGCCAAGTATCCCCATAAGGCAAAAGGCATTCAGATCAGAAGACCCAGTTTATCTCCCCCACCTGAAAATTAAGAACTGTTTTGTACCTTATGGAAAGCCAGAGGGAAAGAAGAGGAGAGGGAATAAACATCCATGTTGTTATCTAAATATCAAATTTTTTGCTTTTGTATCATCCCGCAAGGCACAGCTCAATAAGGAGACAAATGACATATAGCCATTATATATTTTGGTACCCAAATAAAAGTATCGCCTGTAAGATTAATCCCATGACTAAAGCCTGACCCTTAACACCATATTCTCCATGCAGTTTTTGCCACATAAGCCCAAATATACATTACCATTTGATGAAATATGTTTAACTTTTTATTATTTTTGTAACGTATTTTGTAATGCTATGCAATAATACCTGAAGGAATTAGCAGAATTTTTCATGTCAATAAATACAATTTAATCTGTTATACAAATTTTAATAGAATAATCTAGACTGGTATTAGCTTCTAGGTGATACACGGGTATATGTAGGTAGCATGTTATCTCATTGTAAAAGAACCACTGTTGGTGTGCATAAGTAAAAAGGGGTTTTGGCATATGACGTTGTGAAAAGCATTTGCATTAAAGGAATGATGATTTTATAGTATGTTCAAATGTTCAAAGCTTACCATTACTATCTAGTTCTAAATGTAGTAAGATAATATAATAATATAAATATATAATCAATTGTTGTATTATTTGGAGAGGGTGAATAAATGGTTTATCTAGAGCCATCTCATGAGTTAATGGCAGAGGCAAGATCTGAAATGAGAACACCCTAATGTATAACTCAATTACTTTTTTTTAACCAATTAAACAAACATGTTTTCAATTTCAAAATATAACAATACAAATTTACAACAAGGCTTCTCCTAACATGATGTTCCTCAGACGTGTTGTGCTGTAAGTTCCATAATTCTCAGCCAGCATGGCCAGATAGTTGAGCAAAATCCTCATGTGTGTCACAGTACCTCGTCTTTTTTTAAACTGATTGTTAGGCGTAACAAACAAGTTTTTTTGAAGAAATAATAAAACCAGATAAAAATGACACAGATTTCCCTGTGACAGTTATATAGGGGGAGTGGCACTGAAAATATATTGTCATCCTGCAAATGTCTGTGCATCATGTTGGATGGAATTTATAAAAATTGAAGCCCAGTTGTTTTGTATGGTCATGCCCATGAAGTCACCAGGAGCTGACTTGACTTGAAGGAGATGTTATTTTACATTAATCTTCTGAAGGCCTGTGGTAGAACGGAAGGGAATACAGTAAGCTAAGGGTTAGTATTAACAGAGACACTTCTTACTGGGAGAAGGAACTTAAATCTGGAAGAAAGACATGAAAATTGCTCCCTGCCTCTTTACATGCATAGTGTAGGAGTGTTATTAAGAATGACATGGACACTAGATCAGTGACTGGCCATTGTGTTGCTAATGAGGGTGTGGGAGTGTTTATCATTTTCACTGTATAGTTGCTCTTCCTGCCCCTGCCCCCTCCCCTTTGATTGTGTTATTGACACTGTTGCCAGGGGACTTTGTGCTCCTTAACTTTGGTCTTCTTAAATGAGTGACATTGAGGAAACATCTATTATACTACCGGCACTTTATCCTCAGAGTTTTCTCCCTCCCCCCACCACCACAACTTTATTTTCCTTGTGGGTATGTCCTTGTGTATGGATGTGCCCTTATATGAGTCAGAATGAATGATTATGGATAAATGTGGGAGGAAGAGAAAGGATTCAAGCGTTATTCCATTTCTTATACTATTGTTAGATTTTTGTTTAGCATAAGTTGCAAAAAGCAAAAGAAAGCAAGTAATACCACCATAAGATCTGGCACACAGGGCTGTCTTAATTAAACCAGGTTTTTATTAGTCTTTTTTTTTTTCATTTGCTCACTTCTTTACTGAATTTTAAGTATACACTTCTCAATCCCCCCCTTCCCTGGAAAATATGCCCATTCCTCTCAAGATCATATGTAGAGGATATGCAGAAGCACACCAGCATTCTCCATATGTTTCTACCACTTCTTGCGACTGGCTATACTGGCAGCTCTGGTAGGGAAGTACTTCTGGAGGATTTTCCCCTGTTTTAGCATATCTTGCCTCTTTCCTGATGACTGAGAGATCTCTTGCATGCCCTGCCTCTTCAAACATCTTGCCCTTAACATAAAGGTGCCCTTGTAGACTTTTCTGGTGAAATTCTACTGACAAATCTACCAACTGCCTTTGCCAAGAGATAAGAAATAGATTGACAGGCTTTGGCAGGAACATTCCAGCACTAAAAATAAAAGTATGGCTCAACTGTGAACAAGCCAGAGGCCTTTCACCCACCCCCTCCTCTTCTTTCTGCATTTTACCTTTCCCCTGCCACACACACACACACACACATGCACCGGGTGCTGCAATCACCAAGAGGAAAACATTCCCATGAGAAGTCCCACTGTAGCTCCTCAGCCTTCCCCTGTGGTTCTCTGCTGCCAGGAGCTGCAGCTGCTGAAAAACAATGGCAGAGAAAATAGACACCTCACCTACCCCAGAAGCAACCCCAGAGCAGATCTTTGAAGCATGTTGGATTCTAGATGAAAGACAGTAATTGAATCTTGCCCTGTGTTATTTCATTTTAGTATTCTTTCTCTGATTTCTTTATTCAGACTATCTTTGCCAATCTGATACCCTTCAGATATGTTGGGCTGTATCTCCTCTCATCCCCATGCAGACTTGACCAGTGGCCACAATAGTTAGAGATGGTGGCAGTTGTAGGCCAACATATATGGAGGGGTCTAGTTTGATAAATGGTGATTTAAATGGTCCTGTTTTTATCCAAAAGGAAAATGACTGAATTTAACATGACTCCCACAAAAGAAAAATGAGACAGAAAAAAAGTATCGCTTCCACAATCATATTCTCAGTTAATCTGAAATAGCCCTCCTATTTTAAAGGTAAATTCCCCCCGCCCCCATCCTTTATTCAGATAAATCCAGTGTTCAAGTATCTTCCTTACAATAGGTGGTTGTTGTTTTTTGTATTGGCATGAAAGGTCCTTCACAGTTCATCTTCTTCACCTTCAAAAGGCCTCTTGTTTGCTAGGCAATGATGATATCCAGCACCTACATACAATGTCTCCAGGTTTGTGGTGTTTGAGGGTATATAATGGGTGATCAACCTTTGGTTGATAAAAACACTGAGGGTTGAACAGCACATTCTAGATGGCAGTTAAAACATCATTAATGTTTGATATTGTTATTTTAGCAAATACTATGAAACCTCACCAATTTCAACACAAAAGATTCAGTCAATGAAGTTTAAGACTGGAACCCTGTGCTTACATATTCTGCACTCTGGCACTGTAGTAAATTCTCATGTCTGAGTGAACATTCCCAGACTTGCTGTATAGGCTACTTTAAACATAAACATGTCAAAAGACATAGAAAGTTTTTAAAAAAACAAACATATACATCATTAACCAAACTCAGCAAAACAAAAACAGAAGTCCATTTATTTATTTATTTATTTATTTGATTTATATAGCCGCCCATCTCACCACAGGTGACTCTGGGTGGTGTATAACAAAGCTAAAAATAGTAAAATACATATAAAACAAAATAAAACAGAGAATAAAAGGAAATTAAAAATAAGGGAGCCACCTCACTAATTCCCCCGTCCCCCAGAGTCCCCAGGCCTGCTGGCATAACCAAGTCTTAAGGGACCTCTGGAAGCTCAACAATGACGAGGCCAGTCTCACCTCAGGGGGGAGAAGATCCCACAGTGCAGGCACCACAGCAGAAAAGGCCCACTGCCTGGGGCCTGCCAAATGTATTTCCCTAGGCGATGGAACCCATAACATGCCCTCTCTGCTGAATCTGGTAGGATGGGCAGCTGAAATTGGGGAGAGGTGGTCCCTCAGATAGCCCAGCCACATGCCATGAAGGGCTTTAAAGGTCAACACCAGCGTCTTGAATTAGACCTGGAAACAAACTGGTAACCAGTGCAGCACGCAAAGCAGAGGTGTAATGTGTGTTCTAGTACAAACACACATAACTGCTTGCGCCGCTGTATTTTGCACCAGCTGAAGTTTTATTTTACAATGACTGGTTCAGATAGTCTCAGAATAAGAATATCAGATTTGGAAAATTCTAAAGGGTTCTTCTGCCTAACTGCATATTTATTAATTTAGAGACTGTATTTCTCTGTCTCCAGCATCATCTTCCAAACTTTACATCCCACAAAGATAGCAAGGGCACATTAGTTTCCTGCAAAGGAATGGGCAATTCAAACATTCCATAATATCCTATTTGCATCCTTTAAGATTGGATTACCAAAATTGAGCTGCAGAAGAACGGGTTTCAGTCTTAATCCTACCATCATCTCCAAAGCTAAGTGCTGTCTAAAGACCCCCAACCTACAAGAAGTCCCCCACCCCTATCCTATAGGGGTGATTTAAAATATAGCACAATAACATTTTATTGAAAATCTGTCATTTTCTGAAAAATTGAATGTTATATCTAGAAATTCTCTGTAGTCTTTGTCTTTCTGAATGGTCCCACTAAATATCTGGGAACAGCTGCCACCAGTGAACAATATGAGGGATTTCCTTAGCAACAACTTCCTATTTTGCAAGTTTTCAGTTTTGTGTGAAGCCCAACAGCCAGAGAGCAGAATCTGCCAAACAAAAACAACCAAATAATAAAAACGGACCTATATGGACTTTTATGCAAGACATTTTACTAGACTATTTCACTATTAACCATGATCTCTGTAGCTATGTTTTCACTGTTACATGTGGTAATCAGTGCAGTCCATTACATGTCTTGTGTACTAAATCAGCACATTTTAATCCTAAAAAGGACCGTTGTTTGGAAGTCTTCTGAAGGCACATTCTTGCAGAAGTCACTATCATTTCTACCCACTGGATGGAAGCTCCTTTCCCCATGTGTTTTGCATGTCCTGAGCATAATCCTTTAGTAGCATAGTTCACACAACCCATGTCTGCTGGCATTGGAAGAGCTAGGAACAGAGTAAATATGCTTGTTCTTCTGTGCCCACAATTGTATTGCCGCAAACTCTACGCAAATCTCTTAAGCTACTTCTGTCTGGGTGGCATTTGAAAGGCAGAGCCCCAAGAAACTATTTGTTACAGCCAAACATGGTGTTAGTGATGATTTTGTAGCAGGTAATTTGGAGCAGATTGTGACTTCATACAGGAGCCGATCATCCATAAAGAGAGACTGTAGCTGCAGTAAATTGGCAAAATTCCACAACCTAATGTTTTATTTTGAAGTGCAACAAAATGAACATCAGTGGAATAGGGTAATATATCTCTCCTGTTTAGGAAAGTGAAATATAAAAATTCATTATTTACTGAGTGCCATCTGTATGCTAGGCACACAGATCTGACAGAAAGAGAGAGAGAATCTCTACAGCCTTGGCTGCAGGAGGCAATTTATTCCTTGCAATTTTTCCAGCACTAAAGGTAAAGATAGTTTTACAATTTTCTCTAAGAATTATATCGGACACTTGTGCTATGGAATGCCTTGTAGAATAGACCTGCTAAATAGAATGCATTTAATGCTCACTGATTTGGTAAATCCTCCAAATTAGATAGGCAAATTCTGTAAGATTAGGCACTACAATGTTAAGACTATAAAGTCTCCTAATCAGCCTTTAGTAGGCTGCAAGGGAGTGCCATTGCATTGAGGAAGGACATGATTCATGTTCTTTCCAGTATGGTGGGGAAAAGTGAATATTGCTCATTTCAGCATGTAACGTTTATGAATTAATAAGTGCACAGACATACAAAGATACCAATGCCTGCGCGCATGGACCTCTGTCCCACAAATGGACACTGCACATGCTGCTCAGGACCAAAAAAGCTTATCCATCCTAATCTTACCCAGTTTGAGACTATAGATGCAGCAAAGATCACCAAGATTTGGTTCCAACACAAACTTTGGAAGCTTGTGAACATTTGCCTCAAAGGAGAGACAAGCAGTACAAGTCTTGGAAAGATTCTCCACCTCCCAAAACTGAGGTGGGGAAGATTTCTCAGTTATCACTCTTTTGAAGAGCTAACCTCAGGAAAACTGGGTTTAGAGTGCCAAAGCATCTCAAGAGTCCTCTACTGCATCAGTTTGCATCTAGGGGAGGGCTGGTGGTGGCTTTTCAAAGCAGTTCTTGACCTGGGCTTTTTCCCCCTCTGTTCATTTGCATGGGGGCTGCTATGGAATCACCTCTAAAGAAAAGGTTGTTCAGAAAATAATCTAAATTCTTTTGGATTTTTGGCAAAGAACTTAATTGGGGTAAAAAGTGGGGAGCTCATCCATCTCCAGTTGTGATCTGCCAAGGTACACACAGCCATATGACTACTGATTCCTCTCCCCTGTTACTTTTCTGTTCCAGACAAGCAGCAAAATTAAGAAATATTTTTCAACCCCTCTGTGTGTGTGTGTGTGTGTGTGTACATCTACATGCGTGCATTTGTGCACAATAGGTGTGCAGAATTTGGCTCCCATGTTGTGCAGTGGCTGATTCTTCAATCAAGAATTAGATGAAATCTGACTGAAGTCAACATAGTTGAGTTCTGCAGCAGGGCTAGTGAAAACCAGAAAAAGATTTTTTTTCTAAAAAATGAGATAGAAGAGACTATATGTAGCTCAGGGTTGAACTGTGGAGTCCTTGGGGTTCTCTGAGCTTGGTTGTTTTCTTGCAGACATTTCATTACCCATCTAGGTAACATCTTCAGTGCTAGATGGGAGTGGGGTTTGCTCTCTGCTTATATACAGTAGCTTGCCCTGTCAGTGTTGGTGTTGGAGTTGTTTTTTCCTTGGTAATTCCTAGATTAGGCTGTTGTTTACTGCTTGATTGTTTGTCTGAGTTGGTAGTTCCTTGATTAGGGTATTGTTTACCGCTAGACTGTTTGGCTGGTGTTAATCCTGGTGTTAATCCCTGCTTATCTGGGTGTTGATTGCTGACAGGAGGTGTTCTGGTCTTTTTGTTTCCTTTTTATTGTCTCTTTTGAATAGTGTGTAAAAATCACTTTGTACAGAACAATGTATGAATGTGTACATTCATCACTTGAGAAGATTAGTATCAGTGGTTATCTTTTGTATCTAAAGGCTCATTCTCACGTCCTGGTCATCATGGCAAAAATATGCATCACTAAATTTTTAGGGGACACAGGAACCAGGCTAAGCCAAGATGGCAATGGGAAGTCCCTTTCAGTTCATCCCCAGCTTACTGCAGAGGCAGCTTAAATTCATATTTATCTGTTCTAGTTTCAAAGTAACATTTCCCACTTTTTCTGAAGGAAGTTTCACCATAGGAATGTTTTGCTACACTCTTTGACAAAGTTGATGATATTGTCATGGTCTAGGACAGTGTTGTCCAAACTTGGCCACTTTAAGATGAGTGGACTTCAACTCCCAGAATTCCCCAGCCAGCCATGCTGGCTGGGGAATTCTGGGAGTTGAAGTCCACTCATTTTAAAGTGGCCAAGTTTGGACAACACTGGTCTAGGATCTGCCCAGTCCCTATTGGCTGTTTTAGGCTGCTGCAGGCATGTCACCTCTTCTCTAGTTGCTGGGCTCTGCTTCCCATTGCCATCTTGGCTTAGCCTGGGTACCTGGTTCCTGCAAGTGTGTCTGCCCACAAAAGCACTTCAGAATTATGCACTCTCCTTTAATACGCAGACTGAGTGTACTAGATCTGTTTTTAAACACATAGTCTTGGTAACTGCACTAGACTCCAGAGTCTATTGGAGTGGGTGGCCATAAAAAAATAATAAATAACAATAATAAATAATGATAGACCTGTCTTTTAAAACATGGACTGGTGCTCGATGTTCCCTCTAATTTCTGACATGCTGTCTGGGGAAAAAATTGTTTTGTGCAGCTTTTCCCAAACCACCCATAAATTTGTGTGCCACATTATGAGTATAGGAGGAAATATAGGAAGTATAGGAGGAAGTACAGATATGATAGCATTATAATTTTAGGGCTGCTTAATTTCCAATGTGTTTATCTATTTATTATACTTATATGGTTGCCTACCTTAAATAAATACAATAATCCTAGGCGGCTCAAACAAAACCTGTAAAAACAACAGTAGAACAATCATACTGTTGTGTTCCAACTGATAATTGCAATCAATATATTGTAAGCATTTTAAAATGTCTTGGGGGGAATTTGGTATTCTAATGAAAAAAAATAAAAAAAGAGAAAGAGAGAGAGAGAGAGAAAGAAAAACATTCTATAAAGAGCATTTAGACAGCCTCTTTCATTTTTCTTCTATTCTTTCCTTTGTCTCTGGATTTGAAAATTGCAGTTTTTATAAAGTTAACAATGTTGTGTGGCAGAAAACTCCACAGATATTAATTGAGCCTTTTTTGGCAGGAGGAGGGAAATTAAACCTCTTTTGGAGGGAGGTGCTCCTTCACATGCAGGAGGGTCTGTGTAATGGTATGTGAGAAAGACTTTGTGAAATGGGGTGAAGAGATGCTGCCTAGGGAACGGTCAGATAAGAGAAGGCATAGCCCACAACTGCATAATGGGTGGAGAAAGAGACTCAGAAGGGGCCCTCCCTAACTTCTCAGGCTGTAAAGGAGATGTCAGCCATCAACAGGCACATAGAGATAAACAACATTTCAGACTTGCAAGATTGTTATCAGTCTTCCCAGGTAGACCAGATAGGAAACACGACCAGATGACCTAATTCTACTTTATTGTAAGGCTACATTAACAGAATCTTGCAAGTCTGCAAGTACAAATTTCCCGCCCTGACCTAGGCAGCATCTCTTCGCCCTGTTTCTCAAGGTCTTTCTCACATACCATTGCAGTCTGGGTCCAGAACTGGTTGGCTACAACTGCAAGGCTAGGAAAGTACTGCCTGCCTGTTGTCCTGGGCACAAAGCACAAGGCTGCTCCCCCCAGCTTAACTGTAGCAGTGAGGATTGCTTGGCACCGTAATAGCATGGATTGAGCAGGAGCTCCTATCAGTCCTGTTCAGCCTGTGCCACGGTGGCACCAAGCAACCCTCTTTGCTGAAGTTAAGCCAAGGCAGCAAGCTTGTGCAGGACTTCTCATGAATCATGAACCCGGAGTTTTATGGTGACTAAATGTATTATTATTATTATTATTATTATTATTATTATTATTATTACTTAATTTTGTGTGCGCTCAACTTTTTACTGTGTGCACGGGTTTCACAAGTAGTCTATGCATGCACACAGGGACACCTAGCAGGAAACATAGCTGGTGCTCCAGTCAATTTAAACTGAGTAAGTAAGCCAGATTGTGCAAGCTGTTTGTTACTGGCTCTTTCCCCAATGAGTGCATTACTCCAAATTTCCCCCCCTTATGTTCACAAGAGGTTTCACATGGTATAGAGAATAAGGAATATGAACTTGATGGAGATATGCAGAAATGGTTATCTAAGCCAAAGGGGCTGAAGCATTTTTTAAGCCCAGATCAAGATAACATTTGGAAACGGCTCAGGCAAATGCCTCCCTAAAGCACTGAAATGTAAGAAGGAATCTTGCTATCAGACTTGCACGATTCTGTTGTTATAGCCAATCTCAATAAAAGTAGTTTTAGCTTTCTCGTGGAGTTGATTACTGGTCTACTCTACTTAGTGGCTTGGACACGTGGTCCTTCTGGTTTTATTACTTTGGGAGAGGCAGCAGCCATCTCTGGTGCCTGAGCGCCTTTACCCAATATCCCCCAACCACACAAATGATAATGATTGGTGCTTTTTTGCTGGAAGGTGATGCTGGATGGGAAAGGACTAACCACAAGCTTCTCCATGATTAGTGAAAAGACCTTTCTCTTTGCCAGGTCATAGGAAGGTTATTAGAAAAAAAAATCTGAAAGTATGCACGGTAATATATTGATTCTAAATGGGAAATAGTTCCGTTGCTGGAATTTTTGCAGTGCCATCCGTCTTCTCAATAAATCTCACTAAAGGGATTCTGTGAGAATCATCCTTGGAAAGTATCACTTTTAGTTCTGGGCAGCTGCCAAAGTGACTGATCAACTGCAAAGATAGCATCCATCCCCAGCCTCGTCAGTAACATAGCTTGGTCTTCAGGGCAGTGCAAGTTTTGCCAACATATTTTCCTGTTGACTCCAGGAGGGAAGAAGGCAGGTTAACATTGCTCTGAGGAAAGGGCCTTTCTAAGCTATTGCTAGAGCTACAAGATCTAAGTTGTAAAAATCCTACAACCACTCAATAGCAGTGGAGTGCAGAAATTCCTCCAACACTTTGCTTCCATGTAGTGGTTTTCTACTGATCAAATATTTTCCCACATGTCCTGAAACAGCGTTTTTCAACTGAATCTATTCACACAATCATTTGCCAATAATCACGCGCTGTGTCATAATGTGATGCGCATGTGTGAATTAGCTCTAAATTTTGCCCTCAAGCTAAAATGGATTGATATGAAGAGGTTCCAGAGGTTTCATCTGCTTACAGTATTATCATTTAAAATATGCCTTCCTGACCGAAAAAAAAAAGTTGCAGGTATCAAAACAAATGATATGGATAGCACCAAAATCTAGGAATAGATCCTCTTCCACCAATGAAGCAAATATTTGGAATTGCATGAGTTGCCTTTAATTTAAGCAGCTCTAAACTCATTTGCCACTCTATTTTGTTTGAAAAATGCAGTAGCTATCCTGGGCTTCCGCATCAAACTGTAAGATGAAACAAAGCAGTGTGTAATTTGTCACTTTTTCCCACTGCTGTTGCTATATCACAGAGGTGTAAAATCAAACCACCAGTGAAAACAAATCAGTTTTCAATCCCACTGTCTGCATCTCACAAGCTGCTATTTTCTCCTAATGTCAGCACATCAAACCAGCTTTATTGACTGCCTTGGCATGCAGTACAGGTGGTCCTCGCTTAACAACCACTTGTTCAGCAACTGTTCAAACTTGTGATAGCACTGAACGAGTGGTAGTTACAACCAGTCCCTGAAGTTCCAGCCATCGCAGCATCCCCACAGTCACATGGCCACGATCCAGGCGCTTGGCAACCATCCTGGATTTCCCACTGTCGCAGCGTCCTGTGGCACGTGCTCGCCATTTGCAACATTTCCTGATGGCTTTCCACAAGCAAAGTTGATGGAGAAGCTGGCAGGAAGTTGGAAATCGCGATCATGTGAAGTCCTTGCTTAATGACCCATGGTGATTCACTTAATTATGGTAACCAGGGACTGCTGGAACTCCTGTCTCCAAGCAGTGTGGTCACGTGACATTGTGCTTTATAACTGCATTGTTCAGCAACAGAAATTCCGGTCCCAATTACCATTGTTAAGCGAGGACTACCTGTAAGGCCACACTTTCTGTCTTTTAGAAGGCAGTTATCAAATGCTTACAGCAAAGGATGACTCAGCCATCAAGACAGGGATGGAAATGGGATTGTCTAGTGACTTCAAGAGGGAGTTACCTGGACTTGCATCCTGAACTGTTGGTGTATAGCAAAATGAAAATATCTGTGCATTTATTGTATTTGTACACTGTCTTTCCTTCAAGGTACTCTGGATACCATACATGGTTGTTCCCCAGCCACCCTAGGAGGTGGGCTACAGACATTATGAAGGACCCTTCTCCATAACAGCCTCCCCATGGAGATATGGAGGGGTCCTACCCTCTTTGCCTTCCAGAGGGCCATTAAAATGTGGCTCATCCTTCAGGCTTTGGGTAAGGATGGAAGGTGAACCCAGCATTTTGAGTGTCTTTTGAGAGGGTACTGTTATGCTGCTGATGGTGTATTAGAGCTTTAATCTTGTGTTTTTATTATTTGTATATTTGTTAGCCAACTAGGGTTCTTTTATATAATATAGGTGGCCATACATATTTTTCAAATAAGGAAAAGAAAGAAACAACTATCCATGTCCCTCCTTGACTCTGGGGCTATCTGCTCTCCCTGTCTGTGCAGAGACTGTGGATAACTTCACATTCCAGGTTGGCAAAGAAATTCATTTGACTGGTGTAGACTTTCATGCCCAGCATCAATCAGGCAGTGATAAGCTTTGGGGCTGAATGGCCATGGTCTAGTTTTTTTGGGTTTTCTGATGTTTCACCAGCAGCTATGTCTGGCATCTTTAGAGGCAGAGCGATCAGCTTTGTAGTATACTTCTTGGCAGTTTGCAAACCACTGAACAGGACAGACTGGGCTGTGGTATTTGAACCTGGCAAGCTAATCTCTGATTGGTCCATGTCAAACTTCCAATTGTAGCTGAGCACAAGTTGCATATGGGCTTTTCTCTACTACTGAGCTGTAGTATTATTCACCCATCCTTGAGTTGTCAGAAAATTATACTAGCATGAAAATTACTGTCCCATTGTCCCTTACTTGTCAATCCTTGTGCTGCCTCTATTGCCTCTGTTCCTAGTTACTGCCGGTTACCTGGAATCCTTCCAAGGTAATGAATAAGAAACCCTAACTCATTTTATGTACTTTAGGGCTTCCCTCATACAGAACAATGCAACATAATAAACAGGAAAAATAAAGGGAAAAATGCTACCATAAACTGAGCTACAGATGACTTAAGCCTGTCTCACATATGGACTTAGGATGAGATGAAAGCAACTTCATGGAGATCCAGCAGAAAAATGGTTGCTGGAGCATATCTGTGCCATAGTTAGATACAAGTGGAGAGGAGGATACAGGTATTTAAAGAGGTAATTGCAATTTCAGACAGCAGCAATAAAAGTATATTTCCAAACTGTTACATGTAACTGATCCAATGTAATTCTGTATTGTTCATATGCAACTCAAATAGTGTGCCTAGTTTTGGGCACCACATTCTTACCACGTTGTAAGAAAGATTCAGAGAAACTGGAATGGGTATAAAGAAGGTCAAAGAAGATGATCAGGAAACTAGGTTTTATGAAGAGAGATTACAGCAACTGAATAGTTTCCAAGTATTGAAGGAGTATCACACAGAAGGAAAACTGTTCTCTATCATCTCAGAGAGCAAGACATAGAATTATGATCTTCCAGGAAGGCAGATTCTGGTTGGATGTTAAGAAAAACTTCCTAACAGCAAGAGTAGTTTAAGAGTTGGAGGGCCATCTATTGGGACCTACTGCATTTTGGATTCCTGCATTGAGCAGGATTTGATTGCATGAACTACAAAATATGGTAAGGGGCCTCCTTATTCTGCCGAGTGCAGCCCTAGACTTCTGCCCCAAACTCCTGCCTTGAAACCACCCCTGACTGCAGAGGGACTTTCCTCCAAGCAGTATGCTGAAAATTGTATCTTGTTATTGTTTTTTATTCCTAAGTAAACTTTTGACAGGCTTGACATCTGAACTCTGTTACAGCCTGCATGCTCTTAGAGGAGATGGAAAGGCAGCCCCTGCTGTGCAAGGAAGAATGCAAATTCTGAACATTTACCCAAGTAAATTGAACAATGTCTTTCTCTCATCCCTTCCCTCTCCTTGTAGGGTCTTCAACAGAATGGAAATGTGCAAGAGTGCGAAGTAATGGAGAGAGGGGTGTCAATGTTAATTACTAGAAACTAGGAGCCCAGCAGTCATCTTGTTGACTAATTTGTCAGAAGCTGCTGCTGACTAAGCATTGGGGAGGCCATCTTGAAGAGAGGAGCTGCTACATACAGTGGAAAAGTGAATGGCTTTATTGTTCTGTTCTTCTCTTATAACACAGATGTACAACCTGTCATCCCAGGACTGACTTGGAGTCCATTAGGAGTTCGTGCATGGCCTCTACATTGTCTTACTACTTACTCCTGCTGTCCCTTTGTATATGAGGTGTGTTTGTGTGTGTGTTAGTAAGCATACAAAAGAAAGAAAATGGGAGATTTATTTTAGAGCTGGGAATTGATTGAGACATGAGGGTGTAAGGGTCACTACAAATGTGAGTGTGTGTTAAGAATAGAAAAAAATAATAGCATTACATTAATATTTAATTCAATTAGCTATTTTAAAAATATATTATATATTATTTATTATATTCTAAACCCTACGTAATTAAAATCCTCTGCATAGGGAATACAGACCAAAAACATAATATGCCACAAATTCATAAAGCCAGCAGCAGCACATAGGAAAACTAGAATAAAAAATAGCAAAGATCTAAAGGCATTAAAAGGGCTTCTTTAAATGCTGGGGAAAATAAAAAGGTATTTACCTAGCATGGAAAAGACCCCATTGTCAGATAAACATCCCTGGAAGAAATGTTCCAAAAGATGTCACTGGCATTGCTCCTCTCTAACAGCCACATGCAAATGACCACTGAAGAGATTTGGGATCCAGGTAAGTATCTGAAGAAGATTCTAGATAATTTGCAGGATTTAACAGATTTCAAGGTTAGACTCACCAGTTTTAACTGAATCTAGACATGGATTCACTTTTAATTGAGTCTGGAAATTGACTGACAGCTAGTGCAGATGACGTATTGTACAGACATACAGTATTGTATCAACCAATTTCTGGGCTGTTGCCATGTCTCTCAAACTCACTATCTTGGCTAACTTTAAGCCAGACCCAGGCCTGGTTGAAAATTGGGGAAGCGAATGGATTGCTTAGGCCAGTATTTTGTTCTTGTTTTGCTTCGTTTCTTTTCTTCCTAGTCCTCTGCTGCCATTTGGCTCACTGTTCACTGGATTCTAGTCTTCCAACTTGTACTCACTTGGTCCTGCAGGTGAGGGAAGGAAAAGAGATGGCTAAGGAAAAAGCCAGCTCTGTGTTTGACAGGCCCCCCACAATTCATGAGTGGGTCCTACTGGGCTCACCTGATAGCGAAAGCTAGAAGTGCTTGTAGCACTGTCCAGCTGCCATTTTAAGTTGTTCTCAGGAGCAATGCCCCATCACATTAGAAGCACTGTGAAAATAAAAATTATGGTTATATCTAAGAGTTTCCTGGGCATCTGTCTACCATAGATTCCGTTGCCGAGGTGAGGTGCAGGTGCCCCAGCAGCAGTCCCAGAATGCTGGATTTTGACATCACTCCTCTGGAGAGGGAAAAGAACTGGACTTTTTTCAGGACAGAATTTGGCCCCATACAGGGCATGCACACTCAGCCTGCTTTGCTTAGGACCTTAGATCTATGACCAGCACAAGTAAAGGCAGGAGGGAGAGACAGAAACACTACCCAAACCAATCTAGTTCCTTCTCCATCTTCAGCCTTCTTTCTCTTACTCTCCTTAGCTCCAGCTGCTGGTTAAGAACACAAATGAGGGAAAAATGGCATAGTAGATTGGTTTTCTACATCTATACAAAAAGATGTGAAAGGATTATCCTGGTTACAGCTTAAAGCACCTTTCTGGAACCAAGAGCCTTTCACATGCCTTGGACTACAACTCTCATTGGACCGGCACAGCACGACATTAATGGTTAAAAAACAGATTTCCAGCACAAAGGATTTTTTTTTCTTTTTCTCCAACTATTCTGTACTCCAGTAATAAAGATTGCAGAGTTCTTGTTCACAGTGTTCAGCTCTGTGTTTGCTTGTAAAGAACAGAATTTGAACCGACCCATTTTTAAAAAGCCTCCTGTCCAGACCAACACGACATGCTGGATAATTTGCATCAGGCTTGAACATGGTTTCAAGCCTTGACTCAACCATACTGTTTGTCAGGGCTGATGGGTTCATTGTTAAATCACAAATGGAATCTGAGCAAACTTCAAAGCAGAAAAAGGGCAGCAGACATGTGACTCGGACTGGAAAAATAGTTTGCTTGCATACAAGAGCAGCAGGGAAACAAGCGCCAACCTGAATTCCATGTGCTGAGGGAATCAGAAACATCACTAACAACTGAGCTGTGTCTGGAGAAAGCAAATCCCCAAACTTTCCTGAAACATTCTGACATTTTCCTCATTCACTGCTGCCAAGTTTGCTACTACTTCAAACAAAAGTCTTGGGACTGTACCCAAAGAGAGGTCCAGCCAAGAAAAGCAACTTAAGAAATTGTGGAAAATCATACCGCCCTCCATATGAATCCAGGCTACAACCATAGAAAAGAGGTGGTGTCCGATGCTGTCAGTAGCATCCTCCATCATGTCTTAAGGGAGGAAGATCACAGAGGACAATGGTGGGCAGGCTGAGCTTATATACCCAGAGCCCCTTCTGATCACAGAGGCCAAAAAATATTTTGCATGCTTCCCTACCATTTTGAGGCAACAAATGCATGAAGACTTCAGAGGTTTAACATATTTTTAATGGGAAAAAAAAACCCCTCCCAAATCTCTCACTAAAATTTCAAGAAAAAAACCTGACAATCTGGGCCCCATGTAGGGGCATTGCCTGGATTGGAGCCCTGTCCCTTTTTTATATGTGTGAAATACATTGCGCACACATTAAAGATGGTCAAAGTTTCATTTGCACAGTTGCAGTTCCCACCTTGACTCTTTTTTATTCCCCCGATGGACACGCCTAGCTCCAACCATACAAATGACCCAGCCTGGCCATCCTCGCATCATCACTCTATCCACTGAGGCCTTTGCCACCCCACAAAAAATTGGCCCCAGCCACCAAGGGTTTTCCCACCCAAGCTTAAGGGATGCAGGGCAGTCCGCAAAGCAATAATTGGTTTGCCCTCAACAACTCAGTGCTCTCTCCAGCTTCTGCTGCATAAGACAGCCATCCCACTTTGCCTAGCAATATGGTTGCCTTATGCAGCAGAAGGCATAAGGTTTTATTGATTATGTTTTATTTTAACAAGCTAGTACAGCTGCCTGTCTGGATTTTTTTCTTTAAGTTAGCATCTGAACTACACAGTTTGAAAACCTAATTTTTAATGATTTCATCTTCTTACCACTGGAATGTTGAAAGGAGTTTTAGAAATAAATGAAACAATCTGCTAAAAATTCCTCATCCAAATCCCACAAAAATGAAAATTGGAACTCCTCCCATTTTTTTATGTGAGAACTTTCCAGCAATAATATGGTCCCAACTGTGAAGCTATCTGCCAGTCAGTCAATACCTAAGAAAAGAACACAGAGCATGGCTCTTGGCGTTCTTTCTGTCCCCTTCAAAATAGGCCTGCTCTAGGTCATATGATTGGGAAGGGAAAGGAGAGGACTTAGAATGGAAGGGTTGGCAAATTCCGAGCAGAGGCCCATCTGCCTCTCCCGTAGGAATGCGTTGGAGATTCTTTGTCCAGATCTTTTTCTCCATTATCCCTGGCCAGATCTGGCCCATTTTAAAACTCAATCTTTCTTTTGCCAGTTTTTTCTCTGTACCAAATTTGGACCAGTTCTATACTGTTTTCAAAAAGTTATCTTGCTGATGAACAGACAAATATAACCCCCATTTGCATAATTTCTTTCAAACATCCTATAGGGTAAAAAAAAAAAACAATGCTATTTAAAACAATTAGAAATACAAAATAAATGTTTGTGTGTGTGCATACACAATCACACATCCATATTTCTCTACTGCATCTCCTATGAAGATAGAAATGTACAGCTTGCAGTAGCTAAACTAGATCTAAAATGGACTTTTCCTTTTTTTTCCCAGTAAAAATACACAATCTGTGGGCAAGGCATGTACAGTGATAATGCATGTTGACATGTGTTTGTGTGTCAACACACACACACACACACACACACACTCAGCTAGGTGGCAGCATGTAACCAATCTTGAATGAGCTTGGAAATCTAAGTAGGGTTGACCCTGGCTAGTACTTGGACAGGAGATTGTGAATCCCATGGCTGTCAGATAGACTCAGAACTTGAGAACAGTAATATAGAAGAGGCAATGGTAAATCACTTCTGCAAATTACTTCTATACTGCTGCCAAGAAAAAGGCATGGTGTCTACATGACATCATCAGGAATCAAGCACTATTCAAAGGACACTTTACTTCATTCACACACATGCGTACTCACCCATATCCACCCACACCACACACTTACCTATACATGCCTACACATATACATATCATCCTCACTTAAAGACTCAGGGCTGATTATGAATGTGTGGCACTTAGTTTAACCTACTTAATATTTATTTTTAAATGTTTTAAGATACAATGTTTAAATAGCTTGTTTACTTAAATAAAATCAGTCTGGGGCTAGACAAAATCCATTTTAAATTGGAGTAGTTTAATTAACAGCAGCCAATGCTCTCCAAAAGTGGAAGTACTCCAAACTTTAACTTCTCAGGCTTCTACTTACATCCTCTGTGTTCTCACTTTGCATCCTAAACAGATAACAAATCAAAGTTGTTTACCAAAAAATGCTCATCATAAACAAGCAAAGTCAATTTAGAATTAGCTATCCTTATTTGATGTTTCTGACACAAGTAATTTATAGATAGTAAAATATAAATAGCCTCTTTGATCACAGGATTATACAGTAGATACCCTTTGGTGAACAGGCCTGAAAAAAAAAAAAGGTAAATCCTATATTCAATTTTTGAATCTCTCTTGCAAATATATCAGTGCCTCCTGGAAAGAAATGCTAACCATCTGAAGCCAAGGGTGAGTACAGATTCTGCCTTTTAATTTTTAGTTTAATAACACAGCCCTACCTTATAGGACCCTTCTAACAATTACTGTACTACTATATCTGGAAATATTTTGATCACTTGAAAGGTAAATACAATACTAAGTAATCTCAGTGGCTTTATCATACAGTAGATTTTAGAAGCATACCAAAATAAGAATTTGGCATGGATAGAATTGATCTTTACATTTCAAATAATATGTTCTTTATCTTTACATTTTGGTGTAAGTCTAAATCCTGTTCACTAAAGTTTTTTTTTTTCTAATAACCTTGATTGGGGAATCTTGGGTGACTAAAACCTTTAGAGATTTGTTACAGAAGACTTGCCCAATAAAAATACAATATATATGCAGAGAGAGAGAAAGAGAGAGAGAGGAAACATTTCATTTCATTGTACTGGTTTTAGACTTAAAGCACTTTATAAAGGAAACTCCAAGTGCTGTTTTGTCTAAGCTACTCCCAGAAGCAAAGGATTAATTTTCTTTCACTGATCAACAGAATCATCCTGATTCCACTTTGCAGTTGTGATTGGAGGAGTGCTGGTGTGCATGCTGTCCTGGCTTGTAGAATTATTGCTGCAGAGAAGCCATTCAAGCTGGTTGAATAATTCATTGGTGAATAAATATTCTTTGTGAGTTGTGCATTTCTGCTGACTCAGAATAAGTCTCTGTTTCCATTACTTTATCCAATTTACTCACTGAAAGAAATGCCCAGGTTTCTTTCTCTGTGGTTCAGTTAGGACAGCTGATCCTGGGTTTTATTGCTATCCTTTTTGCCCTTGGTCAAGTAGTGTAGGTATGGTGCATTGGCTGTGCTTACATATATATTTCAGCCACATATTCTAGTTCATGGCTGTTCATTCACTAAATGGTTTTGAAAGAAGAGGCCCATGCAAAGCAATTTGGTTTGGGTTCCCATTCTTGCAAAAAACAAGACAAAATCTAGCATGCATGTCTGAGAATCGGCCACTATAATTCACTCTCCTGTACCCTCTGCTTTCACCAAAAATCAACTTTTATGTATGAAATGCAGGTCTTCAGAACACCCCTTTTCAAAATGTCTCTCAACATTTCCGTGCATATGGTTTAAAGAAAGCCACCAGTGGCAATGGAAAGTGTACTTTTGGCATGAATAGAGTTTTTTTTTCCCTGTCCAAACACAAAACTGGAGAAAAGCTAAACTCAGCTGGATTCATCCTGTTTGCCTCTCTTCTAAGAGATCAAGCTTTGTTGATATTTTGTTGAGTGAAAAAGGCCTGGCATCAACTATTTGGGTAGTGAGATATTGGGAATAGAGATTATCCTCTTACTTCTCCATCTCTGTAAAAGAATACATTGGTAGTACTCTTAATAATCATCACTGTAGTAGTAGAATACATACTACACTATACACTAATAATGAACTAATTCCTTAAGTATGTAGCCTATATGGCACCATTCAGACACAAGAAGAAGCTGTAGTCCAAAACATTTAGGGGATGCTGAGTTTATTTATTTTGTTTTATTTGATTTATTTGATTTAGCTGCCATCCAACTCCAGAATTACTCTGGGTGGCTCACAATATAATGAAGACAATAAAATACAATACAGTTCAAAAAGACAAAACCAACAAAAACAAATAAAGTAAGAAGAGCCACCCATCTTAAACACAGAACTCTTGGTAGTGAACAATGCATACAAAAACAATTAAAAACCCCATAACTAATGAAATTAATCCAATGCAAGAAAATATAACCAAGGCACTACATAACAATTCCATAAAAACACGCACACACATGTACAGTATTGGCTTCTCCTAATATTCTAGCCCGAATGCCTGGTGGGGGGGGGGGGGAATCAGGTTTTGGCAGCCTTCTGGAAGGCCAAGAAGGTCAGGGCCATCTGAATGTCAGAGGGAAGGCTGTTGTATAGGGCAGGAACAGTGCAACAGTGAAAGCATCTCTCCTCAATCCTGTAAGATGGCTCTGTTTCATGGGGGGACGTGGAGCATGCCCACCCTCTAGGATCTGATGGAATGGGCAAAATCCCTGAAATAGATGGCTCTGCAAATAACCTGGCCCAATGCTGGGCAGAGCTTTAAAAGTGATAATATCAACTTGAATTGTACCCAGAAGCATACCAGAAGTCAATACAGCTCACACGGCAGTGGTATTGCATGGGCAAATTTTGAAGCATCCAAAACCGTGCACACCTCTGCATTCTGCACCAGTTGAAGTATCTGAGTGTTCTTCAAGTATAGTCCCATGTAGAGCTGTTGCAGTAATCCAGTGAGGTCACAGTGCTGAGGCATGAGTAACAGTGGGTGGGGCCTTCCGGTCCAAGAATGGGTGCAACTGCTACACAAGATGAAATTGTGCAAAGAGCTCCTGTGTTCTTCAAGATTGTGCATCAATTCTGTCTGGGGGAGTGCTACCCCATCAAGAATTAGAGATGAAAAATTACCAGATCCATGGGGGCTCAAAACCCATAGCACCCTGAACTTGCATGATTGACTACAACCTATTCTCCTCATCCAAACCTTCACAGTCTCCATTCACTGGGTAAGAACCTCAACAGTGTTACTTGTATAGCCAAGGATAGAAATATAAAGCAGAGTATCATTAACATGACATACTCATTAACATACTGAGGATCATTAACATACTGATGGTATTTCACTCCATGCTGACAGATGATCTTGTGCATCAGTTTCATGTAGCTATTAAATAGGAGTGGGGACCTCTGCCCCCAAAACTAACTGGAACTGGCTTCACAGAAAGGAGGAGAAACATTGCAAAACAGTGCCACCATTCCCAACCCCTGAACCTGGTCTAGAGGGATACCATGCTACTGAAAGCCACTGAGGGATCTCGGAGGGCTAGGACAGATGCAAAACCTCCACCTTGAGCCCTCTGCAGGTCCTCCATAAGCATGACCAATACTGTATCAATATTATAAACTATGTACCTACCATGTTCTCAACAACTCTCCCTAGAAAGGGAAGGTTGAACACTAGGACCCATCTCTTTCCTCAGGGCTAACCAAATGAAACTCGTCTCAGACAACTGGGCAAGACCATGCCTCAGTCCCTTCCACAGGACCTCCCCAACTAAAGTCTAGCTCCTTACCAAGGAGGAATCCAGTCACCCGAAATAGGGCTGCCAGTCAGTTTATCTGCAAATGCAATAAAAGCGGAGAAGTAAGCCTGCTTCGCCACCCTTACTGCTACCAGATAAGTCCTAACGAAGCTCTTATCTGTGCTTGGTCAGATTTACTCTTCATTTTCTTCCAGCAGTGCTCTAGTGTCAGCCTTCCTAGGTAGACCAGACAGGAAACATGCCAGATGAACTAATTCTACTTTATTGTAGATTGTTAACAGAATATTGCAAGTCTGAAAGTACAAATCTCCCGCTGTCTCTTTTACAGCCTAATAAGTTAGGGAGGTTCCTTTCTGAGTTTCTTTCTCTGCCCATTACCCAGCTGCAGACTATACCCTCTCTTGTCTGATCATTCCTTAGGGAGCATCCCCCCCCCATCTCCCAAGGTCTTTCCCACGTACCATTACATCTAGGCATCTTATGACATTTAATCTCCAGAAGCTGCTTGGAAAACCAGGAGGATCTACAGGATCCTCGATCATAGAGAATCTGCACAGGCATAATCTGATCTAAGGCTATTATCCCCTGATCATTCCAAGCAACTAAGCCCTTGGCTAGAGTATGCAACAGTGTTTCAGAGATAACCCCAAGTTCCCTCTGAAACCCAGTTAGGTTTATCAGTTGCCTGAGGTGGACCAAATGAATAGGTTCTTCCTCCCTGCAGTGAAGGGCTCTGTTGCCAACTTGTCCACAGAGTTGAGGAACTTGGGCAGAGAAGCTGCTACACAGCAGGGAAGCTAGTACACAACTTAGGAATCCCATCTGATCGTTATGATCCAGTTTCACAAACAGGGTCTCACATTCAGTTATGTCCAGAGCTGTATCCCTAAAAGTCACCAGAGATTCCCAGATGAGAACAGTTACACCCCACCCCTGCCCTGGAGTTGTGGCTAATACCACACTCGAAACCCAGAGGGCACATTTCCAAGATGGAGATCTCCCCTTCTGTGCCCCACCAGGTTTCAGTAATGCATACTAGATCAGCCTCTCATCCCAGATTAAATCATGGATGAGGGGGATTTATAAGCCAACCTTACATTAAGTAGCAATAGATGGAGACTAGAGCAACCAAAAGTCCAAAGACCAGGTCTTGGGGCTGAGCACAGAAGGCTAGAGCAAGGCATCCATATTAAAAACCCAGCCTGCCTTCCCTGAGAGCACCTGCCCCCTGTCTCCCACCATATTTACAGTTGTTCTAAGGAAAGGAAGACATTATTATTATTGCTGTTGTGTTTTGCAGACAAGATCCTCACAGGGCAAAGCAGTAGCCCAGTTAACATTACTAGAGGGATGGGATTTTCTGTTGAATTCTCCTATTTCAGATATTTGTTAAATTTTGCTATTTCAATCATCATATTTATTCAGTTGGGTTCACCACCCAAAGCAACAATATCAGCAGGTGTTTGTACTGCATATGGTCCAATGCTATAGTGTTTCAACTGGAACCAAGGTTTTTCTGTATTTCATCTTTCCATCTTATAAGTGGCCAATCTTGTCAATTTACAAAGTCAGAGAGCCACCAGTATGTCATTTTTCAGACCCATCTGTTGCCATGCATGCATATAACATGTCCTGCCCATTCACCTTTCTGTTTTTGTGTTACTTTGATGACATATTTAAAGTTGGTTCTCCAATGAATTTCTGTATTTTGGAGTTGGTCTCTGAACAAGATCTTTAGTACTTTCCTCTCCATCACACGCTGCTTTATTCACAGTTTCTCTATTTCCAATTTTTTTAGGTTTCACATTTCACAGCTGTAGATTGTCACTGGTATAACAATGGCATTGAAGGTGTCTGTCCTTGCTTTGATGCTTCTCATCTGTTGCACAATTGGTTTTATATGGTTAAAGCTGAGCCGTGTCACTGTTTTTCATCACAGTATCACTTGGGTGATTGTGGATGTAGCCTTGAACTCCTGGTCGAGGTAGACATAGGAATTGATGTCCTCTACTAGATTATCATTTAGTTTCATTTCATGTTATGTGCAGAACTGGTTTCACAAACACTAAGTCTTTTTTCTGTTGATTTTCAGGCTGACTCCTCTGCTCACAACACTGAGCTCATTTAAACACTGCTCGGCTTCTTGGACACTGTGGCTGATGATCACAATATCATCAGTAAACTAGAAATAGGTAAGCTTCTTGTGGTCTGTGTTGATACCTTTATCTCCCCAGCTGAACCTCTGAAGAATTTTGGGAAGATTGTGTCACCTAGTCAGACACCACCACATTTTGGGATGTTGATTGGGTGGTAAAAGAGATTAATGTGAGTTGATCAGCCTTTATTGATTCTATAAGCTTGGTGTACTTCTCATCATTGACTTGGTCTCTCAAGGCTTTCACCATCATATTAATTTTTATGCTGTCAAATGCTTTTTCATAGTCAACCACACAAACATTAGAAACATGAGTCGTATGAGTTGTTCCGTTAGCAGGTTGATCCTGTGGAGATGGCTGATAGTTGAGTATCCTTTGCAAAAGCTGGCTTGCTCTCATGGTTGGTGTTTCTGGGTCATTTGTTTTTAATGTTAGAACTGTCTTTGAAATTTTCTACAGTTTAGGGAAATGTTTATAAAAATATAACTATGTTATCTGATTTTCTGCTAAATTGCATAATCATTGCATAATCATTATTCATTAGAAATTGCATAATCATTATTCAGTGATTTTGCTGCTGAATTTTGTTGGGGGAGGTCTGCGGAGGGGGGGTGCTCTAACAAAAAAGAGTAGCTGGTAGCTGCAGATGATTTATTGTTTGCCTGTCTCTGGCCTCCTACACACAGAGTTAGAGTTTTTAGTCTCTTGGCTGCCCTCAGGCGGCCATCTGGATATGTACTGTCCAAGAGCTGAAGAAAGGGTTGTAAGGGTTGGTCTGTGAGCTGTAACCTATCATAAGAACTCTAAGGACAGTATGTGAGGAGAGGAAGTAAGGATCCAGGGCTCCTGGGAGAAGCAGTCACTAGGAAGGGAATTCACTGCCTGATAGGTTACAATAGTACAAGAGACAGTCCTTTTGACTACAGTTCCAATTCCGTGTGTTAAGGGCACGGAATCAATTTTAGGACTTCACACTTTTTCAGCTATCCATTTAGAAAAGAAAATAGTAGCCACTGAAGCTGGGGTTTCAGTCTCCCTCCCAGTGAAAAGAGGACTGGGGACAGGAGAAAAGGTTAGGGACCAGATGGAAGGAGATGGTCCACAGGGAAAAGGCAGATCATTGAAGCCATGTTATTTTAGGCTACCTCCCACATGGCCTACACTGCCTACACAATGGAGGTAGGATAAGGCAGAGCACCTAATGCCTCAGCTGTGGATGGATTAAGAGTTACAGACAGTGGCACTTGGACGTGTCTTCCGGAAATAACTAGTGGGCTGTCCTGTCTTCCTACTGTGGATTCGTCTTCTGTCATAAGGGGAACAGAAAACCACAGATTAATCCAGCGGGGACTGACGTGCTCAGGCACAGAATGTAGCCGAAGGGAAAGTGGAACAGAGGTGGAGGGAGGGGGGATATGGAATGAAATACCCTGGAAAAAAGCATGACTGGTTGATTGAAATCCTTAGCAATCCACACTGCAACATTTTGTTGCAAATCATACTCGCTGTTTTTCTTTTCTTTTCTTTTTTCTTTTCTTTCTTTTTTTTTAATGAGAAAGTAGAAATAAGTTGCTCTTTAAACTCATTTCCTTTCACTCAGTGGCCAAACAATAGAAATGTTATTACTCTATGTGCTGCTGCCACTTCCATTATCATCAGCTATTGGCTCCCTCTATAAAGTCAAGCAGTTCATTGGAGCAACACAGGTGGGTCAGCCAAACTGCTCATGTGAAGTCTAAATGAATGTGTGCATCTGAAGGACCTTGAGATTCTGATGGCTGCGTGGTGTTGGGGAGCTTCCAGCTAAGGTCATTTTATCACAGTGCCCAAGCTGCTAATACTTCTTCCCAGTGGGGACAGTATTTCCATATCATATCTAACATTGCTTGTTACTTCCCCACACAAAATGATGGCTCCTCATGCTCTTCCATTTAAGCTAGAAAGACTTGGGCCATGGGGACTGATTTGCAAGTTCCTTCCAGCCAGGCCACCCCCTTCCTAACTCATTCTCCAAACACCAACCCTGCTTGTGAGCTATTTAGCCTAAGATTTAAAAAACAGTTGACGAGAGGTGGCACATGTGGAGCTCCACCTCCCTTGGGTGATGAAGCCCTGAAATTTGCCAAGTAATTTCAGTCCCCTCTAAATAACACTCTCTAATGATCTAAATCAGTTCATCTTCAAGGCAGGAGTGGCTTCTGCCTGGCACGGAAGCAGCTGCTCTGCTTTGGTGGAAGACTTTGTTTACACCTGCCAAAAATAAAATGTACTCATGCTCAGTAAATACATTTTATCACACACAGTATGTCCCCTGAACAACTGTGTTGAAGTATTTACAGTTATGTGGATGGCAGTAAGAAATATCTCTATCTCCTTAGACTTCTTTTGTTTCTAAACCAATTCTTCCCTTTTGTCAGCCGAGCTTGCCTGTCATTTGGTCTAGAGAAGCAATAGCGCAAATGGTACTTTGAATCTACAGGGAGGGAAATCACCTTGTTTTATTAAATAAATGTCAGGTGAGTGGACTTCAGGATTTAGAATCAACTTTGATTTTTCACAAGAATCCCACCAACCAGAACTTGGTGTAAAAGACATATACCTGGCGTACTTGCACACAGCCATCACTCACCGCCACCTCTCTGAAGGACTTTTGCACTGGCCTGCAGATATCTTCACTTTGCCATCCATGTAATGCTCAGCCCTCCCCATCAGCTGACCAGCACTCCCTCCAATGCACCAATGAGGGTGTGCAAAAATCAGTTTTTGCCCAGTGTCCTTCCCCGCTGTGCCCCCACCCCCCAGCCATCCTTGTTGCTACCTCATTGCATTTCTTTCAGTCTAGCAAACAGAGTGAAGTCATAGCTAGCACTCTGGTGCCTTGATTTCCACAGGAGGGAGAGAAAGGTGATGAATTTTTAAAAGCACAATGAAATGTTGGTGAGCCCGCATGGCACCTCATTTGGGCAGGGAGGGGAAGAGCCAAAGAAGAAGAGACAGGATGAGCTTAGAGTTCTCACCACCTGGAAACCACCCACTTCGCAGCTCCAGTGTGAATGTTGCAGAACTGTTCTCACACCTTTCCCCCTGTGCAGCAGCTGAGGCAGAAGAGCTGTAGAAATCTGATGATGCTGTGTGAATGCACTGGTATGGCCTTCATCTCAGTAGCCCAAACTGGGTCTGGTGCGCAGAGGAAACATTTTGCTGTTTAGCAGTTTGGAATCAGAGATTCCCTTGCAGATCTCCTGCCAACCACCCAAAAACCCACAGAAACTCTGTTCATTTATTAGTGTTATTCACTATACCTTTTCTCCTTTCATTTCTTCAAGGTTTCGAGGTTGTGGATAAGATTCTCCCTTATATCTTTAGAACAAAGATGAGGTAGGTTAGGCTGATAGGCAATGACTGATTCAAGATCACCCAGCCAATTGGCCGAGTCTTTGAACCTGACTGTTCCAGGATGTGCTATTTATACAATCTTCCCAACTTAATGCCTCCAAAGATCTTGAAACTACAGCTCTTAAAATTCCCAATATGGCACTGGGGAAGGCCTGAAAAGTGTGACAGAAGGAATCCTGTGAGGGGGCTGAATTCTCTTCTGTTTCTCTTTTGTGCAGGAAATTCTAATGGCAGCCTGCAGCCAGCTGAGGAAAGCCTTCCTGTGTGATACAGCTAAATGGCCAATGGAGAGATCTTGCAGGCTGGATTTGCACAACCCTGGCAAAATCAGTTTCATCCAGGATTTTCTGCAAGGAATGTGAAACAAAAGGCATTCCCTTGGCAAGCAGAGTGGAACTAGATGGCACAGGATGAAGCTTCAGCTGCTGTAGCACGCCAGCCCGCAACCTTTCTTTTTGCCTAGCAGCAGCTGAGCAACCATGGCAAGGAACCACCTTAAATCCAAAGCAGAAAATGAAGCAGGCACACTCAGCCAAAGATCCTTTTGGAGTCATTCCAGTGTTTCGCTCTCACTGTTATTAATGGAGGAGAAAGGGAGGAAAGTCCCACCTTAATAGCCAGAAATCAATATGGAAGATTCAGTCTGCACTGATATGACTGAGTATCAGGGAGGCTAGACAGACAGAGAGAACATTCTGTTTCTAATTCAAGCTCATCCTTCCTTTGCAGAGTCAAGGCAAGGTTAAGGCAGACTCTAAGAGATTTAAGGGAGTTGTATTTTTATCCCATATCAAACATTGTTTGCCTTACTCCTTCTAGCACCAGATTAGTTTTACAATTTAGGCTTGTCTGCGAGCCCCTCCTCTTCTCCGTCCTTCACCCCCCTCCCCTCGCGCCTTCAGGGGAAAAGACAGCTGTTTCTAGAGAGAAGGTTATATTTGTGCTGCCCTGCCTTCCACCCTCTCTATCATTTTCCAAGCTTGGAGATCTTTCCATCAGGGGCCATCTGAAGGGTAGACATCTCAATGGAGAGCCACCCACAGGAATTCACAAGATCAAAGCCGTCAGCAACATCTGATGAAAAAAAGGAGGAAAGACTAAAAGGGAAGAATGTGTGAGGAGGAAATTGGGGAAAGAGAACTGTATAAATAAGTCACGCTTTGAGATCTCTATTATGGCAGTAGTTTCTACCAAAAAAAGCTTTTACTAATAAGGACCTTTTCTAAACTGACATCCTGACAAGGCAACCCACCAATCTATTGTGGAACATCCAAGATGGTAAAATATTACATAAATAGCACATTATGTAAATATTACAGGGTGCCCCTTCAGTGTATGAGTCCTACTTGTATTCATTTGAATGTGGATAGGAGCCAACAGAACGAGAGCAGAAAAGTTAGGAGCAGGCCTAATACAGCAGCATCACGTATTAGTAGAGGAAGGCTCCACAGTATTGTTTGCTGCTTATCCCACATAAGTGAATGTTAGAAAGGTGTACTCCCTACAAACAGGTTTGTCCCGGTCTCGGTGTTAAGATCTCTATAGCTAGGAACTGTAGGGGGAGAGCTGTGTTCATCTAGGGTGCAAGAAGAAACAAGCTGGCCTCTCTGAAAAGGCAGGTAATACAGGTTGGTATTTCTGTCATGTATCTCCTAACACTCGTGTTTCCTGACCTTTCCATTTTCTTTTCTGATGGCTTTCAGCATCAGGGCAATAGCAGACCACAACGTGGCCATTCCTCATGGCAAGGCCTCTGGGGGTTCTACATCTCCTAAACCAGCATTTCTCAAACTTGACAACTTTCAGATGTGTGGACCTCAACTCCCAGTATTCCCCAGCCATGCTGACTGGGGAATACTGGGAGTTGAAGTCCACACATCTGAAAGTTGCCAAGGTTGAGAAACACTGCCCTAAACTGCACATCCTGTCACTGTCCCCCCCCCCCGCTTCTTTCACTGATCAGCTTGACACAGTTAATGAGTGTTATGCAGCAACAGCTGCAGACAGTTTCCCATCAGTCTATTTTTGGTGCAGCAAGTTCTCTCTGTGTGTGTTTGCGTGTATGTGTGTGTATATCGGTGCGCGCCAGACTGCATATATATTTAACTTCAAATGGTTTAATTCAAAGAGGTCAGGAAATACGAGCAACGAAGGCTCTTATTTTGGAAGGCTGGAATGCGCTGAAATGTTGACATTGTCAGGCAAGAGGCCCTCAGCAGTGGAAGGTAATGCTGACCTCACTGCCTCACACTTGCTTTTGCCTGCCCCCAGAGAAGCCAGCGTTACAGCCAGTAACCCTTTGATGTCCAGCAGCCTTCTCTTTCAGAATACTGTATCCTTGCCTTTTTCTCTTTTGTTTTACTGGCGTCACAATTTTCAAACTATCTGTGCTACTTATGGGAAAGGATCTTTTAGGCCCCTTAGAAATGGACGGCTGTCTTTGTAGGAAAATTACAAATGGTCTGTTTTAAGAATGAGTTCTTCATCTTCCAGTAAGGTTCAGAAAATGTGTCTAATTCAGCTTTCGCCAACCTGTTGTCCTCTAGTTGCACTGGGCCTTTTGCTACTGCTGAGTTAAAGTTCGATCCACCCCTCCTTGGACTGCTAGGAAACTGTAGTAGCGTGGCATTTGCTGTCCTTGTTGCTGATCCTTATCCTGCTTCTATTGCATCTTTCACATCATTGTTGAATGGTGCTGTCCTGATTATGTGTGTACTGTGCAGGGTATGCAAAACAATTGCTTGATTGCTCTGTCTTTGCTGCCCTCCCTTTTCAGCACATCACCAGCCAGTGGGAAAAACATCTACCAGTCACTGCACAGTAGCCGGAATGGGGTAGTTTTCCTGCAAGACTGCATCCATCTTCTCTGTTTCTGCATCCCTCTTCCTCTGTCCCATTTTGGCCTAACCCAAGTTAAAGAAACAACAAGACCAGAGTCATAAAAAAAGGCCATGAGCAGCACTTTCATTTAGGATTTCTCCCCTCCTCCTTCTGTTATATAGGCAACAACTGACTTCCATGTTCGTCTAGGTTCTGCTCCCAAAGTAATAATGGTCCGGTGCAAAATTCTAGGCAGGTTCAGAAAGCTCTTTGCTACCATCTTGTGGCCATCCGGACACTGGCAGTCCAGGTTTGGTGAGCCTCTGAGATAGGAGATAGTTTAGCCCTCTCACTCGACTGTTATAGTCTTTCAGCTTTGCACTAAGCCAATAATGGACCGGATTTAAAATTCATGCAATATTGCTGGTTGAATAGTTTAATGTTCTTGCACAGTGCTGACTGACCAGAAACTCCAGTCATACAGCTCCCATGCTTAGCTCTTTAGAGAAAGAACAGCAGAACAGTGACAGTCAAAGCTAACCAGGGACAGCAGGTGAGGGGGTGTCCTGTATCAGCCTGAAATGGCCATAAGTGCCTCTCTGGTCCAACCCACTACAAGTTGCTTACTACATTTGTCTCCAATGTAATGGCTGGTGAAGTCACAGATTTAATACATTTTCCAGCTGTTGTTAGATACTGTGAGCTTAAAGGAAGAAACACTACCTTAATATCACTATAAGGCAACAGCATGGAGACGCAGTAGAACAAAGATGTTGCCAGACCATGTTTGGGCTATGGTCAGGTGTAAATGGGGAAAGGTTGTATTTGTTAAACCAAAATATACTCCAACTTATTTCAGTCTGTTTTGCAAACTATCCTGTGTGATGTGTTTGTTGGCTTCCCATAGGCATAAACAACAGAAAGTGCTGTGTGAACACAGAAAACTAGTTTAAGCGAGTAAACCATGAGTAAGATAACCATGGATTTCATGTAAATACAGCCTCAGAATGTCCAGTCAGTACTGCCGAATGGCTGAGGATTCTGTAATCTTAACACATCTTGGGGACAAGATGTTGGCAAAGGCTGATCTAATTGTGTACAGCATAAAAATTGTATGGAATATTTCTTGTATTATCATACAGTAACATGAAGACACAGGGTATATCACATCCAGTTAAGTTTCTCATGGAGGACAAGTTCTACAATAACAAAGCCATTACAAAGAAAACCCTATCCTATATGACAATCTTTCTGATGGTTTTTACTTGATTCTATTGCCCATATTAAAAAGAAAGCTCTCGATCATTGTTGGCACTCATATTAATAATAACAACCATAGGCATTTCTGCATTGCCATCATTTCAACCTGCTAGTCCTCCTTCAAAAGTAGTTTGAACTCAACCAAAAATCTTCATTATCACTGACCTCAAAAGTGCTAACAGTGGCATTGGTCCTTCCAACTATAGTAGAGTACAAAGAACAGAATTCAATCAATGTTCTTTGTCTTCTTTGTCCATTTTTTAGATTACTAAGAGTTCATTTCCCTGGTGATTTCCAAAAGTTTCTGAACTGTTCCAAATGAGGGAGCATTGCAAACCTACTACTATCCTTCAGCTACATTTAATGGGAAGTCCCCGAATGGGAAATAGACTTCCCATAAAGTCTGCAAAGCTACAGCATTTTTAATGAAATATTGTCTTCAATGCAATTCTTACTGTGCTAAAGGCTCAAAATAAATCAATACACCTGCCAAACCAATAGGTTAAGATCACACTGGTGCAGAGCTGATTTTAGAGTGGTATAAGAACCACATGCAGAACTGCCCAAAGTTAGATGTTTGCTTATGAACTTATATTGCCTTGGGTGATTATTATCATTCAACTAAATCTAGTTGCCAGCACTGAGTTACAGTATTATCACATTTGTACAAAAATTTTGATTGGGTGGATCACTCTTGTGCCCGATTTCAGGGAGAAAAAAGAGCAGCCAGATATGAAATGATGCCTTAAGAAAAAGGAGCTACAGCAAATCATAGTTCTGACCCCTATCACCTTTCTCTGCAGCAGCAGAACAGCTAGAGAGAAACCCAGAGAAAACAAAAACAGAACATGCACTTTCTGACCAAGAATTTAACATTCAATACTGTGGTGGTTTCTGAGTATTTCCTAGTCATTCAGTCATTCTCACTCCACTCCTGGCTTCCACTAAGACTCAGTTGCACCCTGCCTAGTTTCTGGTTAGCCTGGCTGAGTTTTGAATTGAATCAGAATATATTTATTTTAATTATATGCTCCCTGGAGTCTTAAAAAACAAAAGGTGGTAACTTATTTCACAGTGTCATAAATGCTGTAAGCCATTTGGTATCGAAATGATCCTCTTTTCTGCAGGGCTAAAATGTATTAGGTTTATATGTATCCCCAACACTTGATGAAGGAAAATGGATTGTAAAAAGAATGTTGTACAGTATAACAATAGGTTAAGGAAGCACACTATATCTATGTAATTCATTAAGAAATATTAACAACATTATGAAGAGGAGCAAGAAAGGCTCACCGAGTGCAGAATGCAAGGCTCCCTTGGGCTACAAGAGAGGTATATTATTCCTCCCCTAATAGAGGCCAAGCCATGCTTTATGAGGATTGGTAGATAGGTTTTGGCTCTCTGCAACTTTGATCCTAAGTAGAATGTTCTAATCTTTGGCAAAGCTGCTGCTGCTGCTGTTGTTGTTATTATTATTTTGGTTCCTTCGAGTCAGTTTTGACTCCTCCTGGACTAGTCCCTCCAGTTTTCTTGGCAAGGTTTTTCAGAAGTGGTTTGCCATTGCCTTCTTCCTAGGGCTGAGAGAGAGTGACTGGCCCAAGGACACCCAGCTGACTTTGTGCCCAAGGTGGGATCAGAACTCATGGTCTCCCAGTTTCTAGCCTGGTGCCTTACTCACTATACCAAACTGGCTCTCTTTTTAATTCATATAGGCAAACTATAAAGATGTCCTCAAGTCAAGCTTGATTTCTTCTATATAATTTTATTAAGGATTTTGATTAAAATAGTAAAAGCTAATACACACTAAACTTAAAGAAAGGAAAAAGAATAGTAAGAAAGAATAAAAAGTGCAAGAAAAAAGAAAAAGGAAAAGGAGAAAAGAATATAAAGAAAAAGAAAAGAAATATATACGGAAGTGACTTCCAACCTTCATTACAAGTATAGACAAATTTAGTAACTCTTCACCCCCTATAAGGTTACAAACAGATATCTCTTCATCCCATATCCCATCCCTTAACGATAAGCAAATCGATAAAACATCAACTTTCCAATCCTAGTGTCAGCAAAAAGTCCATAAACAGTTGCCAGAACTTTGCAGATAAATGTCTTATTTTAACCTTGACCAAATAAACCAACTTTATATTCCTTCTTTTTACTTCTAACCGCCTTAATCTTTACTTCATTCAAATATTGTCATAGGATTTGATTTCTCTTCAATCCTTCTTTATCCCATCACACAGACTTCTTCAAGGGTTTAATAAGCCTCTTTTGTAGAACCAATAAGAAAACATTTTCCAAAAATTTCCAAAAGTGATTAGAAAGTGAGGCCTACTGCAGTTGTGAGCAAGATGGCTAATCCCTTCATCTCCCAGAGCTCAAACCTGCAGAAGACTGCTGTTCTACAGTCTTCTCGTGAGAAGCACCCATCCAGAGTACATGTGGGCGATCTCCTGTCCTCTTCTTATTTGGAGAGGTTCTGAAGAACCAGTCTACTCACTGGTTCTTTGATCTTTGCCACAGCTGTCGGCTCCGCTTCTGCAGAAACATCTTCAGTTTGCCATGCCTCCCCTGGAAGTCTCAAGTCAACCTTGATTTCTAATAACTAATTCAATTTATTTTGCAAGTATATGGAAGTGACTTACCATTGCCTTCTTCTGGGGTATCTTTTCTACTTTGTAGTCTAGTCCATAGCCTTGCAATTTTCTAGTGATCCCCAGTGCAAGTTGTAACCAGCCCAACCCTGTTTGGCTTTTATCAGCTAAGCATTGCCACTTGAGCTGTGTAATTCACAGAGAACAAGAGAAAAATATTTGGGATACATAAGGCACTACCTATTTTCAAAGTCTTGGCATGGCCATTATGAAGACCCTCCCCACCCCACTCCCCATTTACCTGTGCATGACAGCACAGGCACAGATGATTCTTCCACTGGGATTGTTGCCAGACCAAAGCAGGCCATTCTGTCTATGAGATTCTGTCTCTTGGCAGTACTAGAGTATGACATAATGTTGTGAGGCTAGGAAGGCTGGAAACTGACTTTTATAGAGACAGATAGTGACCTACAATTTTTGAAACCTTATTTTCAATTTGAAATGGCCTATATTTTGCCAGGTTTGTTGTTGTTGTTGTTACATTGACAAGAGAAAGGGTGCTAATTTTCTGACAGTTTGTATTCACAAGCTAAACGCTAAGGAGTAAATCGTATATATCGTCCCATGCACAGATCTGCTAATTAACTCTAGCACTATATACAGTACAGCCTGCAAGTCCTTTCCAGGGTGGAGAAAGGATAGTTCTAGGGATCCAAGTTAACAAAGAAGTGCAGAGCAGACAGACATGATCTCATCTTGTGTACAACTAGAACTGGTCCAATGTTCCACTGGTCATAATTCCTGATCATAGCTCTCAATGGCAGGAATAAGTCACATATACATCTAATGTGAACCAAAAACTTGCATCATTAAATATACCATACATATATTACAGTCAGGAAGTAAAAGTGGGTGAAATAGTGACATGCAATCATTTTTGCTACCAACTGGAATATCTACAGAGGTTAAGTTTCATCTGAGGTGCAGCATTCATTTGAGAGCCAGTGTTGTGTAGTACACTATTGGATTAGGAGTGGGGGCACCCAGGTTCTCATCCATCCTCAGCCACAGAAGCTCACTGGGTTACTTTGGGCCAATCACTCTCTCCCAGCCTAACCTATCTCCGGTTTGTTAGTGTGGGGATAAAAGGAGAAGGGAATATTATGTATGTTGCCTTGAGCTCTTGTACTAAAAAGATATAAATCTAATAAATAAACAAGTTATGAAAAGTCAAAGGGTAGAATAACCTTAGTTAATGGTAGAATAACTGCTTTGCATGCAGAAAATTCAAAATCCAGTGCTTGACATCTTTATGTTGGATTGAGAAAGACTCCAATCTGAAAGTCTGGATAACTGCTTCCGGTTAGCATAGACAGTAATATCCTGGTAGACTAGTAGTCTGCTATCAGGTAGCTCTGTATGCTCCTGTGCATTATTTCCATGAAAATGTGCATGGAGCTCATATTATCTCAGCATGATACATTAAGTTCCCCATTAAAATATTCTAGCAGAAATTCAGAGTACAAGTACTCAACTGACTTCATATATCTGGTTGATCTGCTTGACCCGAAACCTTTCTAAGTTCACAAGCAAAATCTAACTTTATTTTTAGGCACACTAGACTGGGAAATCCCAGCCTTATATACAAAATTAGTACATGATGATGCCAGTTTATACGTAGTGAGCATATACACCACAGGAAATAGATGAATGGAAAAAGAGGCAATAATTTGAAGGCTTCCTGGTAGCCTTTTCAGACTAGTCCCACCCACCCCTTCTTCCTTTTTTAACAGCTACAATTCTTAAAAGCCTGCTTAGGAGAGTTGTTGTTGCTGCTCTTTGAAATTTAATCATTTCTAGAGCGTATGTCATCAAGCAAAGATTGAGAGTGTCTTATTCAGAAATATTTAGGCTTAGGGTTGTGCTGCTGATCTCAGACAGACAGACAGACACACTATCTCCGGGGGAGATGGGCGGCATACAGTATAAATTTAATAAATAAAAATAAATAAAATCATTATGGATCATTGAGCAATGGAGGCAGTGCTTGACACCTGAGCTCTTTTACTATTACAGGGACATTTGCCTTGGGGCCCAAAAAGATCTATCCTGGAAGTAAGTTAGGATCAGCAAATTTCATGCTGGTGTAATTTTCTGCCAAGTCAAGGATGGATGGATGACACTTAACTGAGCAGCAGGAAAAGGTCCTAGGACAGTGATTACGAGGACCAGCCCTGCCGAAGGACAAAATATGGTCAGTTATTTTTTCTGTGATCAGAAACAAACTGGAAAACCCATATTTCAGCGTCCTTCAACACACGATGTGCCACCTTACTTTGCCTGAGGTTTGGTCAGCCTGTTAGATCCCCTCATGAGGAAAGAAGGAATTAGGAAAAGAGATGAGTCACCAGATGGGAATTTGGAGATGGGAAAGCAAGCCTGAGCAGTGCAGCTCTTCTCTCACCTTTTCCAATGCTTGCTCATTTTGCCTTGTCCCCCATTTCCTAAGCAAGCTGGGCCCTAGGCATCAGGACAGCCAGGGTGGGTAGAAATGAAGTTGCAAACTCCCCTGCTCAATTAAGAACATCCCAGACTTCAGAATAAAACCTGAGATCAGGCCATGGTCTTTGTTAAAGATCAACCTTCCCCAGTCCAGAGCTCTCCAGTTTGCTCGGCTTCCCATCGTTTCCCAGACACCAGGCTGGCTGGAGTATTATTGAAGATATAATCCAGCCCATTTTGAAGGCACACAATTGGGAAAGATTGAGGAAGTAAAAGAATCTAAGCAATCTGCTCAGGGCAATGTAATCATATGACCATTGTTTAGGAAGAACTGTAGAATGCGTCTACTTGCTCAATCTAGCCAGGAGATGCGCAGGTCAAATGTTCAACAATTTTGCAGTGAAGCTCAACCCTATTCTGCCTCACCCCTTCTCCCTCCCATGCAGCACTGCATGGATTCAAAGGCAGGAATCTTGAGCTGCCGGTGTGACAATGGTACAGTCAGAACTAAAGGAAGAAGCCTGGGGGGCGGGGGGGAGGAGGCTAATGAATCATACCTGTCCCAGTGAGTCACCAAGAATTCAAGCTAAACTCTTTGAAAGTTTCCAGCCCTAAAAGCAAAGCAGAGCAACAAAAGAACATCAGCTAGCAAGCAGCAGGGTCTTGTAAAACAACAACCGCAATCAAGTATCAGCCTAAGTGCTTTGTGACCTGAAATGTTTACTGTGCTGAGTTTCTGGAAAAGGCATCCCCTTAGTCACATATGCATTTCCTGGCACAGATTAACAGCTTCTGGGGGACATTTTGCAGCAATGATTAGAAAAGGTTTGGTGTCAAAAGCTTTAGAGTAGAAAAAGATACTACCCTTTGTCTCAGTGGTGGATAAAACCCCAAGGCAGAGATCCAGGGCTGTCTGCAGGGGTGGTCAAAAAAGTCAAGATGGAAGCCATGTACTTGAAGCCATACTTTTCTTTTAATGCAGCTCACATAAAAAAAGAGGCAGGATTTTGGTCCTGTGGTTACAGCTACCATCTTGTCTTTTTTTAACTCCTCTCCTCCTCCCCCCCGCCACACTCAGGCACCCCTGCCAAGGCATCACAGGTCTGAGCAAGGGAAAGGGAGGCCCATGTCAGAGCCAGCCAGGCAAGGGAGGGAATTGGGTGGTAGCAGCACAGAGCAAACTGGCCTAACTTAAGTGTCAAAGCATTGCCTAGAATTGACCAAGCGTGCTTGATTTCCCCTGCCTTCCAGCACATAGTACTTTGCATATTCAAAACACACCCTGTTACAGAGTGGGGTTGCATAATGGGTAGGTCCAAGCGATAATGAGGGGCCCAAAGTTCTTAAGTGAACATCGTGGTTGGGTCATTTTTTGTTTTTAAAGCACGGGTTCCTTGATGCCAGTCTGACATGCTAACCATGGAAATCACACCTATTGCTTCAGTTTAGCTCTGTCTCTCTTAACCTGACATGTTGAAACTGCTTGGCCTTATCATGAGGTTGGAGGAGACAGCTTGTTTTTAGCAGCAAATATGGGAATGCCTTAAAGGTAGCAAACTGTCAACCACAGTTAATGTTGTTGTTGTTATTGTTGCTATTGCACTATAGGTGTTCAGTCCTTAGGTCATTCTGCCACCCCCAGGCCAACTTGGCAACACCAAAGAAGGGCAAGAATAGGGAGGGAGGGAGGGAAAGGAGTAGCCAGGATAGGCTTGATGTGACTATACATGAGTTTCTCAACCTTGGCATTTTTAAGATGTGTGAACTTCAACTCCCAGAATTCCCCAGCCAACACCCAGAATTCTTGGTGTCAAAGTCCACACATCTTACAGTTGTCAAGGTTGAGAAACATTGCTATATATTGAAGATCAGGGCAGCAGGAATCCACTTCTCAACTGCATGTGTTCTCATTATGATTGTTCTGTAACTGGGATTGATTGCCTGTGTTTGCATCTCCCCTTTCAGATGCCCCTTTACTTTTATCTTAATCAGAAGCATGAGCAGGTGTTTGAGCTAGGCTCAAATGGCCTTTTGAAATTCTTCAACAAGCTAGCAGGCAGGGAAACTGGAGGGATGATTTCTCAGAATTTTTCCAAAGGAAAAGTTCTCCAACCATTTCTCAACAGGAAGATTCTCCCATGCCGGTGAGAACAGCAGCATTCCTGGAAAAGCCCAAGGGAAGGGACTGCGGTGATGATGTTTCTCCCCCCTCCCTTTGGAAAGGGCCAGCTGAAGTGCCCATGATCTGCAATGGTTTATACAATAATACCAGTTAGTCTTGAAGGTGCTCCCAGATTTTTTATTCTTTTGCAGCAAGAAATGATCATGGCTACTACCCTGCAAGCTGTTGTAACTCTCTGCCAATCAAGGGCAATCATTACAAAGGACCTGATTGAATTCATTTTTTCCTCTATGCTGGCAACCCAGAAGCAAAGATTTGTGAGGATCTTGAGAGCAGTAGGATGAAGTACATTAACCATTTTGCAGAGGGTAAGATTCTTGTGCCTTTACAACCTGACAGTGTGCCTGAGTTCAATGGGGAAATGTCTTCTGGCAATTTGCCAGAAAAATATATTGCCTAGAAAAGGGGATGCCATGTTGTGCTTCAATCAGCTCTGTAGGTGGTCAAGGCACAAGATCCATGGAAAAGAAAAAAAATGTAATAAATAACAAGCAGTATTTTCCTTCCTTCCTTCCTTCCTTCCTTCCTTCCTTCCTTCCTTCCTTCCTTCCTTCCTTCCTTCCTTCCACCAGTATTGGTATTATTAAAAAAAAAACTAGGAGAGGGTTAACTGGAATGATGCCGTTGCATTCCTTAACTGGAATGCCCTTCCAGTCTCCTTGCATTCCAGAACTGTGTTTTGAAGAAACTGGTTACCTATGGCAACGGCTGAAAAAGAATATTACAGGCAAATTTTCTGAATCACAGGCTTTCTGGTCTATGTGCTTATTATGCACTTCTAGGCCCCATTAAACAGAACAGAACCATTTAAAAGTCACCATGAATTGCAAGCAAGACATTTAGAAACAGATAAAAGAGTTTTGGAGAAACAAGGTGTGGAATGAACTGTACAAATCAGACGTGTTTGAATCTATTTTTGTCAAACCTTTCATCCAAAATATGGCAGCAATATAAATAATAAACCAGACCTGTAAATTAGGAAACAGTACAGATGTTCTGAGTGTGAATTGCAAGCAAATCTCTAAGTCCCGGTTCACTTCAAGGCGAGGAAAGCTTTCAGTTTATAAAAATATGTAGATGTGGTTTAAATATCATGCATGACTTTGGAATTTGCAGAGTTCTGACTCTACTTTCAAAGAAGCTTTCATTAGCAAAGTACTGGTGGGCCACACTGCAAAAGCGTGGGTATATGTGAACAAACCATTTAAATGTACACAACCCAGACTTCTGTTAGTTGCAGTTCAAGCCCCATTTATCTAAATTTCTCCCTGTCTGAACAGGTTTCAAGCCTCCCAATTTATATGGACACAAAATTATGTGCTAATAAATCACAATTGGTTTAACCATTTTTTATTGCAGTCAGAATTTAGGTTAGGGTTACAAGATGGAAATGGTATCCAATATCTTTAAGTACTCCAAGGTACCACAAGCAGAACAGACAAGACATCTTCAGCCTGGTACCACCCAGCCAGCATAGCCAAAGGAAGGAAGAGTGCCTATCTGGAGAACATCTGGTTGGGAAAACCTAGTGCAACCATTGGATGGGTTTAGGGCTTCCATATCGGGTCTGCAAATGTCAGAATAGCCACTAAAAGCAGCTATTAATTTCCTGTATCTCTTTGCTGTCACCTACAGGTCATCCAACTTCCATAGTCCAGATATTGTAGCCTTGGATTGAGTTCAGATATCACGTTAAACTATAATATGATTTATATGGTTTTACTTTAGTGTGATACATGAACCAGCCACTTTAATTTATGAACCAGAGTTTCTGGCCTATTATTATATATGGAAGAGACTATAAATGCTTTGTTTACAAATTATGGCTAAAACAAACCACAGTATTTCTTCTCTAGTACCTGTTTGTTTACTCTTGACCAAAATTAAAGTTTTACTACACACAATAAAATCAGAAAGACAGCTGAGGAATGGAGTAAGAAGTACAGTGATTATTATTTATTTTTCAGAGTCTCAGTAGCAGAGAGTGAGAAGCCAGCAATTGATGTGCATTTCTCTACAGGAGAAGGAAATGAATATCATAATTAAGATAATTTTTCTAATGTAGAAAATTTAAGGTCAATTAATGCTAAACCTTGGCTTAACTTCTTACAAAGCATCACACATAATTTACATCTGTCTCTGAGGAATGGCATATGACCTTGTATCCCACATCTTTTTACTGAGTAAGGTGTGCTCCGTGTTATCGTCTTCTAATTTTAATGCTTGAAGGAAATGCTTCCATAGTCATGAGAAGCAAAATATTATCCAAAGGTTGATCTATCCAAATTCAAAGTCATAGTTGTTGGAAATCTATATTTCCAGTAACAGTAGGGATCTGCCACAGGAGTAAATATCTGAAGCGTACATAACGACGTCCCTGTAAGACTCCTTCTAGAAGCTCTTTGAAGGATGTCATTGTTCACAGTGACTGATGGAATACTGCATTCTGGAGAAATGAAGGGTAAAATATAACATTTATTTCTATAAACACTCTTTGCTAAACATTCTTCTTTAATGAAGAATAACTATTATTTACAAGTTGGCTTCCCCCCCCCCTTGATTTCTTGCTTTATCCTGTTATGAGAAAGCACTTTAATATATTGATCAGACTGGAATACATTTGTGATTTTTTTCTCCCTCCCTCCTGGAGCTACAAGTGGAGGTTAATGGAGTAGCATATTAGTTATACAAATTACCTAATGAGCCAGAAAGAAGTTGTAGAAGAGCCAAGCCTTTTGATGAGAACATAGTAGATTAAAGATCTCTGAAATTTATAAGAGAGAAAGAGGGGTGGGACATTTTTAGAGCTGTCAACTGATTAAAAACATTCAACTGATTAAGCATATGAATATTATTTCAGTGAATTAATGAAATATACATCAATTCTTGTGCAAGAAACTAGCCAACTGGGCTTTCTTTGATAGACAAGCAGGTCTGCAATGGTAGAAGGCCCAGGCTATCAATCCCTAAATTTCCTCTGCCCCCAACCCCAATTTTAAATAGCCTTTAAAGGATCAGATAAGCTTTCTCTTACTTTTTTGGCTCCCTCTGACATTTAGGCTCACTATAGGCCTGATAGAAGGCATATGTAAGTTACTTTGGATTCCTTTTAGGCAAGTCCAGCCAGGAGGGACTGTCCCTTCTAAACAATAATATTATCAACACAGGACTTTGGAAGAGAAATCCAGGACACAGTTCATCATAACAAATAGAAGAAATGCACTGTGACTGGCTTCCTCCATACTGAAGTGAAAGAATACACATTACAACAGAATGGACCATCCAAATCCCCTTTGAGGTCCTTGAAGGCACCTCTGACCATGATTATTTAAAACTGACAGCAGAATTTCTTGCCATTTGGAACAGGAAACAGGTGAAAAGTATAAAATAAACTCTATTTGTATCAGAAAATAAAGAAAATCTTCAAAAATATTTTTCTGTACTTGAACTCTGCCCTCAGCCTCTAAAAAGATGGTAAGTGTGTCTCTTGGCCATCAAAAAGTAGTCCACCCTTTATGTAAAAGATGGGGTAGAAGAAATAGGTAAAGTAGGCATTGGTGAATAAAACAGTCCAAGAGACAATTTACAGAGACAGCATTATGGTAAAACATGACAGCCATTAGAGGAGAGCCATAGAGAGAGGACCTTAAATGTTCTCAGTGCTTGAATTTGCTCCTCTTTGGTTCTAAGGTTATTTCCTCAAAGTTCCCTGTTAAGATCAACCTTGAGAGACAGAGAAAACCAGCATCTGATTCTGCCTAATTCCCAGTTCTCCATGTTCTAGATTCATCTGCCAAATTCTGCTAGATCCATCTACCAAATTCAACTTCTGCTCCAGAAATTCTGCCATAACATTTTCTTTGATCTCCAGATTCTTCCAGGTTCTGCTCCATTGCCCAGTTGTAATCATTAAAAAAATGGAACATTTACATCAACATTTCCTGCTTTTCTATAATCTAGTCTGTCTACAGACTGGGAAGTCAAAAAACATCCTGGAAGAAGCTAATGGCAAACCATTTCCACATTGCTGCCAAGAACATGTCATTGACATTATTGGGAGTTGCATTCAACTTGAAGGAAACTTACTTTAGTTAAAGTCTTTAGTATGTCACATTTTACTATAAAGACGCCTTCATCTGTGCACAGTCAAGCCTTTTGCCAGTCCCAGACATCAGCATTACATCATCCTGGATTCGCTGAAAGACTGGGCAGGATACGTGCCGTGAAAATTCTTCTAACGACACAATATTTAGTGTGCCATTTGTTTACTTAGAGTATTCCTTTGTTTGCCCCCACCGTTGCCCAAGCAAGATATTAAAGTGCTAGAGAGAAAAAGAAGATAAGGCTACACAGATTTCCTGGCTGGGGCCTAAGAGAGGACTGGAGAAGGAGTTTTTGTTCGCTGTGCGTGTTAGCGTCTCCTTTTCCACCATTTCCTGAAAACAAGGCCGGAGGAAAGAAAAATCACACAGACACATAACATTTTTCCATTTGCAGAGTGAACAGGGAAAAGTAATAGGCTTGGGGGAGGGAGCGGGAGGCATCAGATATCTGCTTAGTCTTCAGAGAAAGGAAAAATGCTTGGGCGCCTGATCTGCCATAAATTGCATCTGGTGGTTGGAGCTAGAGCAAGTTATTAAAGCGACTGCATTAAAGTCATAATTCAGCAGGTCAGCAGTGAGCCGACTCTGCAGTCTCTCCTCCATCATCCCTCCCAAACGCATTTTCTGAGAGGGCTAAACTCCAGTGGCCTGAATCAGCTCTTACTGCAGTGCTTAATGACTTTTCTCCCCCTTAAAGGAGCTGAAGTGGGGAGGGGAGGGAAGCAAGCCAGTCTGCAGATGGCACCGTTTATACTCACAAAAGGATGGTGCTGTTCATCCAAGATGAGCTGGGAGGAGAAGGAATTCCCCTATCCATTTTTTGTCCCAATCTGGAAAGAAGAAGAAACTGCACTCGAGGCCTCCTATTTCAAAAGAAATTAAATTTGACTTGACTAAGGATGAAAAAGAAGACACAGTATGTTGCTGAGTGGCTGCTGATGTGGTGGGGAGAAATACTAACAGTTATTGTTATTATTTGAATTATTACAACCTGTTCAATTAGAGGTTTTCACAAGAGAGCTTTCTATAGCTGTCTGATGCTGTGGCTGAAAAAAAGACTTGGCTGAAACTCAAGTGTCAAAATTCGCAGGGAATCCAGGCAGATCTATTCAATTTCAACCAAACTGCTGGTGTAACTGGCAATGTAGTCACACTTTCTTCCAACACTTAATCCACTTTGGCTCCAATACAGTTTTTGTGGATCTAATCTACATTAGAAAACTGGGGGCTTTTTCAGGCTGAAGATTTTTTCAGATGAGGATGCCTGACAAGCAAGCTGCTTCAGGATATCCCAAGTCTACACACAAACTATGTAAAGCTGTCTTACACAAACCCATCCCACTTTTCCATCTTGGTTCATTTGGGCATTACTATGACTTGTAGCAGCTCCAGGGCTTCACGTAGAAGATTCTCTATGTAAAGATTATTTCAAGAAAGATAAAGAATTGAACCTGGAAGTTTCTGTGTGCAGTTCTAGTATTGAACTGATGACTTATTTCTTTATAATTCCTTTCTGTCTACATTTATCCCTACATTGATCCCAGATGCCTCAATGTACATTGATCCTACAATTCTGTGGGGCTGGGGAAGCTGAGCTGATTAAGCACTATGAAGACAGTTTTTCAGCATTTCCTATGACCTGTGGTGAGGGGGGTTTTCCTATTGGCAGGAACTTCCTAACACCTTGGGGTTCCCAAGGAACACCTTGGAACTCCCTCCCTCCCTCCCCTCCTCCTATGATCAAAGCACCATACTGCCTTGGTACCATCTCCCATCCTCCTCAGTCACTCAAGGACAGCTTTGTCACTGCTCCAAACATAATAGCTACCTGAGCTTCCCCCACCCACCCCCACCTTGTTCTTCTCTACTGCAAAAAACCACACAGCAAGTGAAGAATGAAGGAAGGGCATGGCCCTAACTAGCTGCCATTTTTGACATTCTCCCTTTGGCCCACTGAAGGGATGACTGGATGACTCCCTGGGGGAAGATGGTGCACAGCAAGGAGGACATTCACAGGTGGCACAAAACTACTGCAGAAGGTCTGAGGAGTGTGGCTGGTAACGAGAGAAGTCTCCTGGGTCCTACAGTCCTTCTGTCGATTTCCCACTGCAGGCTGAGAATGTGGCAAGGGAAGCGCCGGTTGCATAGTCCAAACAAGCGATTATCATTCACACAAAACGCCCTGCAATATTTTTCTTTTTCCCCAGGCATGCCTTTATTTTTAAATTGCTTCTGCAAAGCTGTTTGCTAAAGAACTATATATGCTGCATTGTGGTACTCTGCTATTGGAAACAGCCTGAGTTACAAAATCTTCAGTAAGATTTCCAGAAAGGGATATGAGCTGGGCACAAATAACAGATCTGACAAGGAAAACAGGAGAAGGTAAAGGATGCAGAAGAAAAGTACAGAGCAAGAATAATGACAAACAGCTAATGCGTCTAAGAGTATATGGTCAGAATTCCAGACTTACTTTGGGTTATGTTTCCAACTAAGATCCAGTATCCATGCTGGTCCATGGATGAGTAATAATCTCAGTGTTCATAATACAGTCTTCCAAGTTTCACCCCCAAAATTATTCAGGCAGATGGTCCAGACATAATATTGTAGGTCACATCAAAGATGTGCATTACTAGTTTAAAATAGAATAAAATATTTAATTGGTACAAATGCTGTGTGATATGGGGTTTTTTTTAAAAGATCTTTTTTATCCCACCTTTATTCTTTTTATGAATAACTCAAGGCGGTGAACATACCTAATATTCCTTCCTCCTCCTATCTTCCCACAACTCTGTGAGGTGAGTTGGGCTGAGAGCGACAGGCCCAAAATCACCCAGCCAGCTTTCATGACTAAGGCGGGACCAGAACTCACCGTCTCCTCCTTTTTAGCCTGGTGCCTTAACCACTAGACCAAACTAGCTCTACGTAGACGGCATTTTCTTCCTGTTCACTCAAATTTAAAGATATGCAATATGAATAATGCCAAAAAAGTCACCAGTTTCAAAAGCGTACTTGATTGCAAAATCAGCTGATTCCTTGGATAGTGCCTGTTTATATAAGGAGCCAGCTTCTGCTTGCTTAGTCTTTTATTGACTGTTGCAGGAATGACTGCAGAGGTGGGAGGGAGTCAGAAGCTACAGGGTGGCTTGTGGGGAGGGGGGAGGAGAGTGTCTTGACAGCGCCTTGCAAGATTCCAAGAAATGGCCACGCAATTCCCGGGTTTTCTCTCAGGCACTCTAAGGGCAAACAGGATGTCTCACAACCTGCTTGGCTGCAGTCCTCCACTGAGAATGGAATGTGTCCTTGACACGCCAGGGGGGCTGGAATCCACCACAGTGGAAATCTTCTGAAAAAAAGAATCTCCAAACGACCACGTTGCTTCCTGCGCCTATGACTCAACCTTTATCTGAATGCTGTGTCGACTAATGGGGGCAGGTGGAGGGGGTGGGAAGGAGGTCAGATCCACCTAGCAGCCGTCCTTCCACATAGCAGATGAAACTGGGCTCAAATTTAGGAGGAGTTTGGCTGGCATTCAAATACAGATTAAGAATTAGGAGGAAATAAGTTATACTTTATAGGGGATAGACAAAAGCTTTGTGGCTGGGGCACTTTTTAACTTTGTTTGGGCTACTGAATGCATGCTAGTAGTGGGATGTGGCATGATGATGGATAGGACAGAATTTAGGGCCACTTTTTTCAATGGGGGGGCTTTGCCATTTTAACATAGGTGCATTAAGACTACTGGAGACTTAACACACTTATTTTGTTCTCCTCCAATTTTATAAAGCAAAACTGTCCTGCCATTTTTCAGAATTTTGCCTCCCTGTGATTTGGAGGTGGAGGTGGAGGGGGGAGCTTGTGGGTTGGTCACCTTGCTTTAGATAAATCAGTAGCAAAATTGTAACACAATGAAGTCTGCCACCCATGCAATTCTAGGAAAGTAACCTGTCTGGACTGTTCTTTCTGAAAGGTAGCATAGAAAGGTAGCATAGAAATCTAATAGTAAATAAACAGTTGTGGAAATTCTTTCAACAGCTAGATCTTTTCGTAAGAAAATCTATCCCTTTCTATGTGATGTTTAGGGGGAAACAAGGAAAATTTCTTTGGACTGAAGACTGTCCGTGCCCCTAAAATAGGCAAAGATAAGAGATCTTCATTATGATGCTCATGGGTTTATGGATGAAATGACAGAGGCAGACAGCAACCCAGCTACACAACTTTGGCTGTCGATCACATGCAAGTCCCTAGTGCTGCCTCCATTCCTTCTTCATCTCAAATGTTGAGGGAGCAGGCAGCATCCCTGGGTCACCTTTAACCATTTTCCTAAGTTCTCTGAAAAGGACCTGAGGGAACAAATGAAGGTGTTTTACAGCAAAACAGATCAGCCCATTTTGTTCATTTAACTTAGCACTGTTCCTTATGGCCATCACAAGGAGAGAAAGGGCTCAGTTGCATACTGAATTTAGGTCCTTGCAACCTGCTGCTTTTGGACTGAACATGCCAGAAATGGACAAAGCAGTTCTATTTAACGGACATGTAACTTTTTTATCTATGATCTTAATTTGCTTTATGTACATAAACACTCCAAAATTGTAAAGTGCTTGAGCCACATGCAAACACATACTATACAGCATGACGCATTTTTGAAAAATGGTGCACCTAGATAGTAACTGTAGTTGACTGCAGTTGCAGATGACTGAATGTTGCAAAGCGGCTTTGTCTCTGTATGCAAAATGGCTCTGAGTCAATTAAGGCTGAAATCCTGTGCATGCTCACCTGGGAAAAATCTCCAGTGAAAACAAGTCGGCCTGAGCTCCTAATAAAAACACTTTGCTATGGAGTATGTGTTTCCTATTCTTTACAGGGTTGGAATGAATTTCAGAAGATAATGAAATACTGTCTTCAGAGATACAAATGTATTATTTTCCAATAAAATAAATTACCATAGTGTACTCTATAATGAACAATAAATCTAGTACTACAGTAATCTAATGATCAAACCATAAACAAAAAGCAGGAGGATTTTCTCCTCCTTCTCCTAAGACAAGAGTAACCTTGAGGTGCAATCTAAAATTAAAGCATGGTTGCAAAAGACAAGTTCTGCAGATCCATATTTCTCTGTGAATTACGGCTCTAACCCTTCCCTGTTATTTTCTCTCACCTCCCCAATAGCAGCAGGAGAGGATCAGTGCCACAAAAGAAAAGGAAAAAATGTTGGCTGTGCTGCATACATAATGCTCTTCTTTGCTTTTCTCCTTTTCCCTATAACCGAATATTCCATTTCGCTTATATTCTAAGCATCTCTGAAGGACAATCAAACAGGCATCGCCTACCTGGGCCACCAGTCTCTGGAGGACCACCAGACGGCGGCAAAGAAATATGGAACACTTTAACTCTCTGCTGCCATCTCCTGGTTGTCCAGACATTGGTAGCCCAGATATGGTAAATGCCAATCAAATGAGCATCACAGCCAGCCGTGACAGCACAGGGAATACAGCCCTGCAGCTTTGAAGGTAGCAGCTTTTGCCTGCAACCTCCCTGGCCCCCTTTAGCCAGTGCTCACTTCAAGCACCAAAGGTAGTTTGGGAAGCGCTTCATTTCAAAGACACCTGTGTGAAGGCACAAAACGAATCTCCATAATGGTAGGCGAGGAAATGAACCTACCCCTCGCATGCAATAGATGTCTATATTTGGAAGGGAGTGTCACAGAAACAAGCTGGCTATCAAAAATCCCCCAAAATTCTCCCATGCAAATTTTGATACCTAGTTTGTCTAGATATTTTTACTGGTATCTGGTTTCAGTATTTCATATCTGATCCCCAATATTGGTTGCTAACATGCGATGACATATAATACTCAGCCGTTCTCACAGTCCCAAAGCAAAGTATCCTCAGTGAGCAATGGGCTTGCTAAGCTTTCCATTTGAGCCCAAGAAGAAGATTGTGTAAGAAGGAAAAATGATCAACAACTCATGCTGAGCTGGGGTGGGATGGAATTAAGTGGAGCCTCAATAATGAATTTTGTAGGAGAGCCACTGGGGACCCTGGAAGTTGCCTAAAAATGACACATGTGGTAATACTTGCCCCAATCTTCAGAGATAAATTTCTAGTTGATCTCTGTTCCCAACCCTGCACTGCAGTCTCAGAATCCCTCACTGCAGAATTGCAGGGCATATTCCACATGCACATTAAATTCACCCAGATTGCTGTTGGGCATCTCCAGCCATAGTTCACTTGACTTGATGGCATGCCCTCAAATCACTTAATGTTCCCTTTGACTACTCATGATGGAAGGAATTCATTAGAATAGCAATGATTCTCTGCACTAAATAACTCTTGAAGCTTCTGAGGTCAGACTGTACATTTTGCTCAAGGTATGTCTTTGAATACCACATCTGGGTTTTCTTTTCAAAAAGAAAAATCATCTCTGGGATCTCCGCTTAAGATCAACACTACAGCATAAACAGTGTTAAACCCTTTGAAATCGCTGTTTTTCCAATGAATATTCTATCCCTAAATCTGAAACCACCCTTTGTTTCTACTAGCACCTTCCAAAGTTTTCAGAAGAAAGTGTGTAGGTTGGGAAGGGTTAACCCCCACCCCCACTCCATTGTGACTGAAATCTGGTGGGTTATGCAACTGAGTTTCATTAAATTGACTATGGTCGTGTGGAAAATTCCAGGTACATTCAGAAAGACGTAAAGAAAGATGTATCAGGCCTACCATCAAATGTTATCGAGTAAAGTGTTCGTTGACTGAAACTCTTTTTCTAAGTACTTCATTTTTCCCCTACCCCTTGTCTATTCTTCATTCCCATCCACCCGTCAGTAAATAAGCATTCTGTACCCACTAAGCATACTCTGTAATCCCAGGGCAGTGGGAAGGGGTAGAGATGGGGAGATCCACGTGAGTGGATTTTTTTCTATAGCCTTTTCATAATTCAGCAAACTGGGTTTGCCCATGTGAGACAGATTCCATGCTGGCCACACTGGTCTGGAAAATGTTCTCTATTAGAATAGATAGTAATGTCGTTTGACATGAAAGAACCCCATGAATCCTCAGGAAAAACAGGTTTTTATTCTTATGTTATGTTCTTATTAACTATCGTTAATATACAATGGCATTTTGTATCCAATAGCATTTGATAGATACAATGGGGAGCATTCCTGGGGTTTGACAACTTAGGAGAATTCACTGAGGCCTATGACGTAGCACCAAATTCTAAAAAATCTAAATCTCTCAGAATTTGAGTTTTTAGTTCCAAAATAACTTTAAAAGTCCACATCCAAAAAGTAAATTTAATTTTTGTTTAGGTGCTTCTTATTCAAAAATGTGAGCAATGAACTTAAAAAGCGTGACCATTCGGAATACCTATTCATTTCCTTTCTAATTTCTTGCTCCTCTTGCCTTCGCTCCAGCCTGGGACATCAAGTAAGACCAGTGGGGTGGCTCTTTGGTTACAGTTGTTGGGGCATTTGTTCTCATTTGGCTTTACTCCACAGAGGAACATCCCAAAGTTCTTTGCCATAAACCTGCCCTCTAAATCTCCATGATGTTGCCACTGTGATGGGAATATTTATGGCTCCCTTCTTACATTACCATCTCAAAAACATTGCAAAAAAGAAGAACATAATGAACTCTCCATTTCTCTCACCATCTCCCTCTAAGTTGAAATTGCATTTCTACAGGAACTATTTTCAGTAAATGAGGGTAAGAAACAAAGATTCTCTCTATTCCCCTTGTATGGATACTCTGCCATCCACTATCACTTTTCTTCTCCAACCATTTCATTTCTTCTGGATACATTTATGCATAAGCCCAAATGTTTGTCCTAAAATCTCTTGGTTGCAGAGTCTTTAATCAAAAATAATTCTACTTGCAGTGTTTAGATATAACACCCTTTCATCAACCAAGCTTAAATGCTTCATTCATACACAGATTTCAGTGCAATTATTTAAAGATGCTTCCTTTTTTAGTTTCTGTATTAATCACCCTAGACTAAGATCATCCATGCACTTTTTTTTCCTTTGTCAATAAAACTTGCTCAGCATTCATTCTTAAATTCATTTCCTACTGAGATTTTCTTGGCTCATTTTTTTCAGTGGGTGTGTTGATACTAATCTTAGCCTATTTTCAAACGTGTCCTTTGCTGTCTGGATTATCCAGCACATATTTTGTGTCTCCAAATTAAAAAAGAAAAAGGAAGACTTTCTGGATGTGTGTGTGTGTGGATGTATGAAACATATATGTGAAATCTTGTGAATACCAAAGAGAAGAGGTTGGGAAATTTAATAGTTAAGAATTGTTTGTGTACATGCAGAAAAAAATAACGATTTTCTTTAAAATATGAAAGAGCTCCCTAGTATTTATCCCAGTTACTCTTTATTAAATTCATACCTTGCTTTTCTTCCCCATCCTATTTTATTCCTGAGGTGAGTTAGATTAAGAGAAAAGGTGATTTGAGTAAAGTCACCCAACTGGGATTTGACCTGGGGTCTCCCTGATCCTAGACAAACATCTTAATTACTGCACTATGCTGGCTCTCACTTCATTGTTACAACATGCTAGTTAATGTAAGTATGTTTTGCTCTCCTAATGACTAAAATATTCTAGGTAATACTGGAGGCTTTCTGAGCCTTGTTGATTCTGTGGGTAGGAATCTACCTCAAAGCTAAAAAAAAAACCAACAAAAAAACCAGACTGATGAAACTTCTTCAGTTTAAAGAATTCCTCCCAGCCAATCCACAGCCAGAACGGTTTTCTTTGCTTCCCTTTTCATCCTAAATTAGGCTGTGATGCAGGAGCGTGGCATTCCTGGCACCAGTTTTCCCTTCATTAAAGTGAGTTGAGGGGGAAGCACAAAGCAGACCGAAACAGAGAGGGCTGAGAGAGGACAAGGGAGAGAAGCAAATATCGCCCAAATCAGGTGTCCCTCCAGGAAGGGGTCAAAAACATCAAGAAAGCAGCCAGTCATGCAACTGAAGCCTTGCCCTTTTGATGTGTGGCCACCATCTTGACTTTTCTGACCACCCTGCAAACAGCCCTGCCCCAAATACTGATCTGTCATTGGACAATCACATTCTGACTGCTTCTTAAAGAAAAGTTTAAACAGACTGTGGCAAATCATATACTGTAAAAGGCTTTAAGGACTGTTCATGTCTGCACACATATATACTAACTCCTTTAAAATAGTTCAAGGAGTTAGTACAGGTAAACCTCACCACGCCGTATGGCTTGTTTCCATTTAGCGCCCCCCCCCCGCTTCCTGTTTCACATACTTTGCCAAGACATGCATCGGTTGTTGCCTCATTCAAAAGTTACACCACTTCTCATTATTAGTCTGGATGTTTTTCACCCTTCATTGTCTCAGCCCTCCTTTTTCATTACAGAGATACAGTAAAGCTAATTTATGAAGCAAAGCCTTCATTTGCTTCCCCCCCCCCCATTTCTCTACTTCACACACGTATATACATGCCTGTAGCATATTCACTTTACACTTCAACTGTTTCCAATTTTTATACTCCTCCCCAGAGTAATCGGCCAGCGAGGGTCAAAATGTTACACATGGGCAATCAGCGAGCCATTGCAAATCTCAGCTCATGTAAAACGAAATTAAACACACAAAGCTGCTGTAGTTCAAAATGGAAATCTTCTGTTGAGCAGATTCCCAAACCCAGGGAGAGAGAGAGAAAATAAACTCTACAGAAGTTATAAACTTGTTAATCGTAAAGCCATTATGTTTGGTTTCGCATGTAAACATTTAAGCTAATTATTTTGATGCTGGAATAAAGCATTCTGGGATATACAGTAAATGCTGCTCCTTTCCTGCTTCCTGCATCCGATACAGAGGGAAGAGAGGCCATCAGATTTTGCTGTTGTTCTCATCTGCAGGAAAACAGTGAGGACCCCACGGCTGCCAATTATGGATGAGGCAGGAGATCACTGGGGAAAGCCTTCCATCTCCCAGTGAAGAAAAAGCATCCCTAAATAACGTTCTGTATCTCAGTCAGGGAACTGAACCCAGTGAAAACACTGTCAATCTTGAACTGGCACAAGGCTTGAAATGTTTCCCTTCTGTTTGACATGTGCTTTCATTAGCATGTTTCTGGTCTGCTATAGCTGGCTAGCAGGACAGCCCTTTAAACAAAGCGCTCTTTATCCTGCAGAAACCGCGTTAAGGGGAGGGGCCGTCCCTCTACCCTGCTGCAAGATAGAGACCAAGACCAAAAGCCATCGGAAGAACTTTTGGGAGGCCGATTGCTGAGAAAGAAATATGTAGCACAATTTCCCGAGGCTGGCACTAGCACAAAAAACAAATCCCCTTTTCTGAGTAGGTGTTAATTAGGCTAACCGATTTCTTTAGCATTTCCTAGTTCTAAGCATTTTCATTCCCTGCAGATTTTCCAGTAGCATGAAAGTTGTACTGCAGAAGTGCTGCTACCTCGTGTTTGAAAGATTTTAACTCACGTCTTTTGGAGGTCATAGGATAGCATGATATTAAAACCCTGTTACTTCTTAAAGCAACTCATGTTATTCCAGCAAAAAAGCATGTAGAATGCATCAGTACAAATGTGGCACTCACAGGTAAAATTATTTTTTCATTTAAAATAAAGCAAGTGGAGTAGGACTACACACAAAGAAACATGCGAACATTTACATGTTCATGTATTTTACTATATCTTTCATAACGGGTAGATTTCTGCACTAGCAAATTTAATATAAGAGGCTTTAAAACCATGTCCCACTGCATGAGATTTTCCTGTAAGGGTTGAGGTGGGGAACCTATGGCCCTCCAGATGTTGTCAGCCTCCAATTCCCATTAGTCCTAGCCAGCTTGGACAATAGTCAGGGATGAAAGGAACTGAAGTCCAGCAATATCTGGACAGCCAGGTTTCCCACTCTTTCCAGATGAAACCCCTTCATTTTCAGAAGCTTCTGTGGCTTAGTGTCTTCCATATCTCAAGGAAACCCTCTGTTTAGTCATCAAAAAGCTGTGCAAGTACATGATGCATTAGACAAGCCATTCATGTTGTTTGTATCCTTCTTCTGAGCTGGAAAACACAAGCCGACGTTCAAATCACAATCAAATCCCTAAAAAGAAGGGAAAATGATAATGGAACAACATGGAAAGTAACAAATTACTAAAAGGCACAAAAGTGCTATCATATAATGAGACCAGGGGAGGGAAGTGATAATAATAAATCTTGGAGAATATGAAATTTATGATGAATTTTTAGGATCTTAGGAGGCTAATGAAAAATATGAGAGACTTCTGATATATCATTTATCAGTAAACCAAAGGAAGTTCAATCTACTGTCCCCACTAAATCACTGTCATTCATTCTAGTTTCCCTCATACCAGTGAAGAATAACATTTACTCTGACTGGTTTGTAAACGTCCAAAATAACAGCTTTGTAATACAAACATTTCTGACATTTGCTGTAATGTATAGGCTAAAAATTGCCTGTCAGCAGTCTTCCTGTCTGCACACCAGGGACACATGAACTCATAAAGCTTCCTTGTGCTGCACAGACTGTTTCAGTATAACAGACCCCCACCCTCAATCAAATGGCTTGACTACAGCTCCCATCATCCCCAATTACCTAGAGCATGGCTGAGAATGGCTGATCTAGCCCCATGGTATTAATCTCTGTTGTGGATTTTCCTAAACCTTTTGCTTAGAATTATTTTAGCCAGAGATAGACGGGATCAGCCCCGTGTGCAAAGCTTTCTGCAAAAGGAATGGAACATGTACACAGTTAAAGGGAGGCAGATACGCCACAGGCTCTCAGGGTGTATAGGGACTTGGAGACCTAAAGCAAAATGGAGGGGGGGCTTACCCCAAGGGTTTAGTGATGCTCTTATGACTTGATACCTAACTGCATAATAAAAATAAATAAGAAAGATGGAACGTCGCAGGGGGTGGGGGAGGAGACACAATTTAATTATTCCCTGCAGCGAACACCTTCCCTAACCAATTCAAGATTTACTGGAAAATGTTGGAAAGCTGGATCTAGGAGGACACTGTTAAAATAAAACAAGCAAAACTGCAAGTTACAGATAGGATCTAGACAATGAAATCTAAACATGAAGGCTTGTATCTGGCCAAATGGAAATCCTACTTTTGCCTGGCAGATTTGTTTTCTTTCTCTGTAAAGAAGAAAAAATGCACTTTTGTTTGTTTCTTCCTTAATGAGATTTTTTAAAAAACATCATTTTACATAATAAGAATACGCAAAAGAGGCATTTAAAAAAGACAAAGAAAAAAAGCAATGGCACAAACTCCAACCATAGGAAGTAGCGACCAAAATCACATTAGAACAAACTTTTTTTAATGTTCTTACGGAACATGAAAAGGGATGGACCCAAGAGCCCAGTTCCACTGAAAGGCGTTCATACATGCAGGCTGCAGGATATATATAAATATACAAAAAATATAGACCCAAAAGATAAGCCTAGGGAGGATGGATGGACGGACCGACACACAAGTAAGTTGACTCCTCAAAACTCAAGCTTGTGTGCTACTAAATCACGGTAGCACACTTCTTTCCTGCTAGTTTAGGAAGGGAGATGGACGGATAGGATGAGATAAGAGAGTATTGTAGATCCTATTTGCAGATTTTATATGCCCTGCATTTCCCGGGAGTCTCTAACAATGGTTCCTTGTGCTCTTGACACTTCATAGTTGGACTACTTTAATTTTTATCCATTTTTATAAGACCATTCAATGCAGCAACTTGTTTAGTGGCAGGTGAGACCTGTTATGATGATGTAATGCCTTTGTTACAGGAACTGCATTGATTCTGGGAGCCAGTTTGGTCCAGTGGTTAAGGCTCCAGGCTAGAGTCCAGGAGACTGAGAGTTCTAGTCCTGCCTTAGGCACGAAAGCCAGTTGGGTGACTTTGGGCCACTCTCTCTCTCAGCCTAAATGACCTCACAGGGTGGTTGTTGTGGGGAAAATAGGAGGAGGAAGGAGTACCAGGTTTGTTTGCCGCCTTGAGTTATTTATAAAAAATAATAAAGGTGGGATTCAAAATCTAAAAAAAAAATCCAATGTGCTGATTACCACTAATAAAGCCCTATATGGATTGGGACCCAGGGATTGTGAGACCCTCTAATCCAGGTAAAATCTGCCTAATTGGGTCTAGCAGAGGGCTACTATGAGCCGCTCCCCACTGGGAGATGTAACAGGAGGGGGCCTGAAAGGGAATATCCTCTATTTGGCCCCCCCCTCCTCTGGAACAGCTGAAAAGCAGTTAAAACATTGCTTTTTGCAGTGTCTTTGGAGACTGAAGGGTGGAATGTATTATGTTTTTTGGGTAAGTGAGAGTAATGTACTGTCTTAGGAATGCTGGGTTATTGGGTATTTATTGAAATACTGATTTGATTGTTTGCATTTTTGTCTTTTGTTGCACTGATGGTATTGAATTGTGGAAGTCACTTAGAGTCATGTGATGGAAGCAGCATATAATGCTTACAAACAAGCAAGCAAACATCTTTGGTTCTCAGATTTTAAAAAGGGGGAGTGGATAAACATTGGTGGATTGCAGACAGAATCATTCCTGCTTTTGATTAATCAGCAATTCTGAGAAAGCCATGGTGTAACCATGTTGAATCACAGGGCATGGTGTCTTCTTCAAACTGAGAATGGGCATATGGGCACTAGGAATTATCATATGAAAACCTCACTGTGTATGTCTGTCACTGTGACGTCATAACCAAGCAAGGATTTCCTAGCAAAATAATGGATGCGGGAAGCAGCTCTAAGCAATTCTGGCCTGGCATGCTTAAGCCATCCATTACTTAGTCATTCAACAAGATGCCATTTATAACTGATCCATTCATACTCTTGGGTTGTTTATACAATAACAGGCTTACAGATGATCAGGGAGTCTGAAAGTCTGCATGGCTATGATCTCACCCAACGTGTGGAAAAACTGCCTAGCTTAGAATCCACAGACATCTTCAAACTCAGTGGTTGCCAAATGACCAAGAAAAGCCCTACCTGATCTGCTCCTGAGCTTTAAATGGAGATCTGAGACAGCTTGTTGTGTCAAGGAGATAAGTACAGCAAAGTCCTCTTTATGGATCAGCTGTCAGCACTGTCTCTTCTCCTTTTCCTCCTCCTGGTTATCTTATGTTCTTTTCCTCTCGCTTTAAAATTTGGATGCAGCCTTCCTGAGGTCTTCCACTTGTATAGAGTAATTGCCATCTCAAAACTGTGGGAAACCATGCCACCCATTTTTAGAAATTGTGCCCCTGAAACAGGGCAGCCTTATCAGAGATAATACAAGGAAAGCACAGTTGGGTCAGGCCAATGACCCAGCACTCAGTCTCCCACAGCAGCCAACCAGAAGCTCACAAACAGTTGACAATGCCTTTAAAGTATACTGCCTATGATTCTGAATGTGGCAAATAAGCATCAAGACCATTAGTTGCTGATTATCTTGTGGTCCATGAATCTGTTCAGTTCTTTTTTGGAACCACTCAAATTGAGGGTCATCACTCTATCTAATGGCAGAGCACATTAAATAAAAAGACAATCCTAGGCCACATAAAAAGGAATTTGGAGTCACCTGCAGCCCAGGGGTCATAGGTTGCCTGCTCTGTACTAACTTATGGGGCTTGTACAGCATTTAAAGGAACAGCTACAGAAGCCAGTTTAACAGTTGGCATATCCAGTGCAGCGTTCCAGTAATGCTCAGCTTTTATTTTATATAAGAGTATGTTCCTAGTCCTCATGTAAGTGAGGTCTGATAAAATCATGGAGCCAGCAAGGGTACATAAAAGTTATTTTAAAATTCATGTTGGTAGTTTTCAAAAGATAGCATCAAAGGGATGTCAAAAGAATCCATGAATGGGGATAAAGTAGGGATGTGGGTCTGAAATTATTCCACAAACAGTATATTGTCCTTGAACCTACAGAAACCTTAAAACTGACCTGGAGAGTTTCACTAGTACTTCAATGCTAGATTTTTATGTTCAGAAAAAAAAAAAATCACCTGAGTTGAGATAAACTTCCCAAATAAAATGCCACCTGATCCTATATATCCTTACATACAAGTAATCCCCCATATTCAGCAAGACTTGCTCCTGAATAACCAAGCTTAGCCTCTAATTAATCTCTAATTAACCTTAGCATGAAATGCAGAAGTGGCATCTTTAAATGCAAAGGCCTCAGTGAGGTTATTCCATTTACAGAGGCAAGCCATGAAAATAGCATCCTTTCCTACCCACTCCAGCTGCCAGCTTTTAAACCTGCAGTTTGATCTGCCAGAGAGTGTTTACCACCACTACATAAATAACTTCATCTGCTGATGCTTGCTTATCAAACTTCTCTTAAAGGCCAGAGGTCCTTTCTCTAGCCAGCTGGCAAACTATTTGCCTGCCTCTGAAGTAGCCTGGCAGAGGGTCAATCAGAAGTCAGGCACCCAACATTCTTCCCACCTCCTGGGCCCAGCTTGAAATTCTGGAACTTGACATGGCCTGATTTTCCCCTCCCTGCTCATCCTCTAGTGCTTGAGAATTCAGTCAACTCTGAAACTCAAAAAACCAATCAGGTTTCTCTCCTTAACAAGCAGAGACAGGAATGTGGATTAGAACCCTAGCACTCTGGGAACTATCTACATTTCAAACATCAAGAATGACCTTTTCTACCAAGCAGAGGGAGGAGAGCTGATCTTCCTTGCTCTCAAGGTACCAAGCAGACACTGTCATATGAAGCCTTCTGTCAACAAGTAGCTAGAGCTCAGGTTGAGAAGGGGTCTGAGTGATTTCTCATTTTCTTCTCCCAGGCCTAAGTGGGAGCCCCATGTATGGCATTGGGATGTTGAATGATACACAGGAGACTGAGGGTCCTGCTCATGTACAAAGAGGCATCCCCAGAGCTGAGAAAGAGCAATCTGTGTTGCCCTCAGGTAAAAGTTAAAAACCTTTTACCAGTCATGATTTTGACTGGGGGTGCTGGAGGCATAACACCCAAGAACTCTGGGCTTAGAAGCAAGCCACCAAAAGTTGCCAGCAAATTGTAATTTTTAATGTGACAGAAAAGGGAAATTATTAAGTATCTGTGAAGTGGTCATATTACTAATTTTAAATCAAAATAATATAATTTAAGTAGACATCACATTAGAAAATGCTCTGGTGCTGCTTATGTCTTTCTCCTGGGCCCATCCTACTTTTTGGAACATAGTTCCCAGCACACCCTCCAATGGCTGTTTGACCCTTGGCCAAATGAGAAACAGGGCACCCCATCATAGACAGTGCCATTCCTTAATTTAAAAGATAAGATATGCCTGCCCCTTTCTTCTGAACAGATGATACTACATTTTCAGAACACTATGCCAATGTGATTTGGTGGACAGAACATGAAGGTATCCATGGATGGTGGGTGGGCCATGCCTGAATAGCAGATTATAGCTACATATTCTCAACCATTTAAATATTAGTCTATTCATCCAGATAAATCCAGAAAAAGTTCATTCATTTCTATCATTCCTGTTTCTAAAAACATCTTCAACTTTAAATGAATATATTGGAAACTGAATAATTTTATTTTTGGCAAGACCTTAAGCCCTACCATGTTGTGATATGATTCCTAAGGCCATCATCTATTACAAGTGGTCCTCACTTAATGACCACTCGTTCAGCAACCGTTTGAACTTGTGATGGTGCTGAACGAGCGGTACTTACAACTGGTCCTCAAAGTTCCAGCCATTGCAGCATCCCGCAGCCACATGGTTGCCATTTGTGACCTTCTTTGCCAGCTTCCTATAAGCAAAGTCAATGGGGAAGTCAGCAGGATGTCACAAATGGTGACCATGTGACATCCTCGCTTAATGACCCACGGTGATTCACTTAATGACAGCAACTAGGAAGTGCTGGCACTGCCATCAATAAGCAACGCAGTCATGTGACATTGTGCTTTATGACCGCATCACTTAGCAATGGAAAGTCCAGTCCCAATTGCTGTAGCTAACCAAAGACTACCTGTATTGCAGGAATGGCTGGTTTACATACAAGAGAGTTTTAAAATGCTATAAGAGCAAAGCCATTATCTCCAACTGCAGTAACATCTTTTATGTTTCTATGTCTATTCATCCATAATCTATGGTATGGTCAGTGGTAGCCAAAAATCAGGAGTCTGGTAGCACCTTTTCACTGCATTGCATCTGATGAAGTGAACTCCAGCTCACAAAAGCTTGCTTGCTTATGTGCTATCAAGTCATTTTCTACTTCTAGCGACCACACAATTTTTCTCCATGATGATCTATCCCTAACCTGGTCTTTCAAGTCTCCGAATGGTGTATGCATCACCACTGTAACTGAGTCCATCCACCTTGCTGCTGGTTGTCTTCTTCTTCTCTTTCCTTCCACCTTTCCCAGCATTACACTCTTTTTCAGAGAGCTGGGTCCTCACATAATGTGTCTGAAGTAGGATAATTTGAGCCTGGTCATTTGTGCCTTGAGTGACAACTCTATCCATTTCTTCTCTTGGCTGTCCATGGTATACTCAGGAGTCTTTTCTAACACCGAAGTTCAAAGGCATCAATACTCTTCCTATCCTGCTTCTTCTTCTTTTCTTTCACAAAAGCTTTGTTGTTGTTGTTCAGTCGTTAAGTCGTGTCCGACTCTTCATGACCCCATGAACCATATCACGCCAGGCCTTCCTGTCCTTCACCGCCTCCCTGAGTTTGCTCATTTCATGCTCATTGCTTCAGTAATGCTATCTAACCATCTCATCCTCTGCCGTCCCCTTCTCCTTTCGCCTTAGCCTTTTAATAAAATGTGTTAGTCTGAAAAGATGCTACCAGGCCCCTTCTGATTTTCAGAGTATTACAAATAACTTTCTTTGATCTTCCTTCCAATATACTACCCTTTCCCAACCGCTTTCAGATAAATTGGACTATGTTGCCCAGCTAGCTTTGTGGAGAAGAAATATAGTACATCTATGCCTTTCCTTCTCTTCTCCCTGCTCTGGTGTACATGTTCATACACGTGGGCTTTCTCTTCCATTCTCCCTATCTTCTCAAATTCATGGCTATTTTTAGTACATTCCACACATAGAGGAACTACAAATCTCCGTAAGATGTGAGCCTAGAAATGTAGGTTTTATTTTTAATATTTTCTTAAATATTCTTCTCTTCCCACATCCAGCTGTTATACTCATGTATTCAAACACAGATAGCAGTAACATGATGCAGATTTTCAATATATACCTAAAATGTTTTTAAGGGAGGAAAATAATGAGTATTGTAATACATGTCAAAACCAAACTGTTATAAAGAATTTTGTTTGACCTTATGACAACTTTTTCTAGCATTTGAAAGTATGAACAGATCTAACATTCCAGCTCCTACTTGCACATTGAAAAATGTAAAAGACACAATCATAGGCCCACTCATTCCTGGACCTGCCCCTTTTTATACATTCACTGGAATGTGGACTTCAACAGATTTTGACCAACAAAATATGGCTCTCTGTGGGAAAGTGGTTTCCAGGTTGGATGGGTGGAGGAGTTGGGCCAGCAATGCATATCTCTGTCTTCTACACACATCTAACATCTGGATCCTGAGAAGGGTTTAGAACTAAAGAATTCTGACCGTAAGAATTTACTCCAACTACCAGAACTTAATAGTATGCATAGCCTTCCCACAAAAAAATTCCATACTTTTTTCTTTGAGCTCTCAGAAGTATAACTGGGTGGAGGGCAGGGGAGAGAGATCCAAATCCATCTCCTATGCACCACTTTTCTACAGGAGGTATCATCACCAGAGCCGACTAACTTGGCTAGATAGGATCTGTTCCCCTAAAGTTCACTTCTTAAACAAAGCAAATTAGCAATCGCTGTCATAAAACAAGCATGGCCCAGCTATTCTACGTTGAGGTCACATTCCCTTAGGCATCACGACAAGGGCTGGACATAAATACAGATAAAGACTCCCTTCAGTCAACCTGGACTCTCACTAACTTCATGGAAAGCTTCACAACGTTTTCTTGGCCATAATGTTTGTTTGTTTGTTTATCAAATCTGTCACCGCCCATCTCATTGAACAACTCTGGGTGGTTTACAAAACAGTTAAAATCAATTAAAATTACAAAATGACGATAATATGGAAATGGATAGCCACTGACTTCTTCCGATATGTTTTTTCAACTTCCCAGTTCCACCAACAGCCTCAGGCTCCCTTGGTGGTCTCCCACAATCCAGAACTAATCAGGTCTGATCCTGCCTATTTGTTTGAGATAAGCCAAACCTGGGTAGGTGCTGCTACCTCTGCAAGGATACTGGTGGTACCAGGGGCTACATCAAGAATTGATCTGGTCAAAACACAAAGTTGGCAGAGTTGCCACTCTTTCTTTCAAAATCCTCTTTTTTTGTTGTTTTTCTTGGTTCAACACCTCTTCCTTTTCTCTTTCTTGCTATCCCTCCCCATGTGCTATGCTGTGAAAGACTGCTCTTATCAGGGATCTCTTGCAAAAGGTTTCTGAATTTAGGGTGAGGACCCATGTAAAATCAGGTTGGAGGCTGTATGTCACCCTAAAGTCTAGATCACCTACTTCTGATGTAAGGTCTGGGGGACTTTTCTTCATATCTTTCTTTCCTTTTGGAAACAGCATTAAAAAGAAGCCCAGGGCTTTTAGTGGTTTATGACTCGGTGTATTTCACAGATATATAATTAAGCTTCCCAATCATGTGATGAAATCAGAGATATCATATTTCATGACTAAAGGAGAAAGGTTAAGAAATTTGGCCAAAGCAAATGCCCCTCTCAAAATCAGAATGGAAATAAAGACATTCTACTTACAAAAGGTACAATTCTTGCCCTAGATGCAGATCTGAGAAAATCCCTGTCATTAATTGGATACTTCTTCCACTGAATTCAACAAGATGCAGAAATAGTGCTATGCTGCACACAGTAAGACATGCAAAAATGGACTGGTGTATAGCATTATAAGGCATCTAGATATCACACCTGCTCCCTGAGCTTGTCCAGACAACACTGTGAATTGCACCTCCTTTCTCAAAAGATGGAGGGAGACAGAGGGAAGAACTTTCAAAAATGACAGAGCTTTTGCTATGAAGTATTTTCAAGCCCTAACCTGTAAAATGTAGGTAAGTTGCATTTTTTGAAAAACATGCAAGCATAAAAACTGATGGTTTTCCGTTAACAGATGTTTGGCTCTTCCAAGGTCTACAAATGGAGGGAAAAAAATAAAGGAAGTAGCACCTTTTCTAGGTTTTAGATTTCATCTAAAAAAACCCTTTTTCACACTTCAATTCAACCCAGATACTCTTACCAATTAAATTGCAATAATATAATATCCTATTGATCTTACTAGGTTGCCTATCCGCTGGGCTCCAATTATAAAATACTACTATCAGTTAAGAAAGGTGTGTCATGTTGTGTCAACATAGCCAGCTCCAGAAGAGCCAAAATGAGTCACTGAATTCCTGAAATGCAGAGTAAGGTCTTCACAGCTGTGTTCCTTACATACATCGCAGGCAGCACATTATCAGAGCGGCATACATCACAGAAAGCCTGGAATCAAATATTTTGACTTTTTCTTGGCTGGAATATTTCAAAGGGTGCATGTTTATTTCCACACATTTATAATTCTCTGGCTTCAAAGGTCACAAAATATTTACCTAGCTTTAAAAAAAACAAGAGAACCTTAAAATGAAAAGGAACTTCTGAAGCTAAAAAATTCAGTAGCAAAACATAGATTAAATCCAGGGGCTGTTGAAAAACTTTCTTAAATCTATGGGTTTTTAATTCAGTGTAGCCTGACTTCAGTAATTTCTTAACCCTGGATAGTAACTTGGACTGCAACCTAAAATATATTTTCTTAAAATTAAATTCCATAAATTTCAACAAAATTTTTAACTTTCAACCTAAATGTAAAACTTATCCCTGCTCTGGGAATGGGAGTCATAAAGGGGTATATCCTAGTACTACATCTGTCATGATCAGACAAGAAATAGCTGTGAGAAGATTATGCCATAAAAGCCCAGAGTCTACTGCTGCAGTTTTCCTCTCAGATGGAAGCGATATAGCTGCATTATGTTAAGGATGGCCTTAGAAAGCCCTTGCCTACACAGTATGATCTCTCCACACCTGCCTTGCCCGGCTTCCATGCAGATGAGACAATGATTCCCCTGGTCTGTTCATCTAGCATTGGGGCAGTAGGTTTCTTGCCATAAAGAGCACTTAGCAGCCTCTTTACTTGAGACTATAGAACTAAGTGGAAGGCAAGGATGTCTGTGGGAGGGGTGGGTAGGTAAAAAGGTCAAGATGGTGGTCAGTTGTAATAAGGGGGCAGGGCTTCCATCATGTGAACACAACCAGCATCTTTACTTTTTTGACTGCCCCCACCCCATTCCCCCAAAGGACAGATTGCCTGCCAGGAAGGTCAGTACAGCAAAGGTACTTCAGCTTTGCCCCACACATCCTTACTGTACTTTCCCTTTCCCTCTTTTCTTTTGGTATGGTAGTTACTAGACTGTGAGCCTGTAAAGAGAAAGGGCCTGAATTCCATGTTCTAGAAATTCTAGAAATAGTTCCAGAAACACATACATTTTGAAATACTTTATAAAATGAGCTACAACTTCAAACGAGTTATGAACTGCATATGATTTTCATGTGTTCTACGTAGACTATTATTTAAAAAATGGGAGAGCACAACACACTGAACCACAGTCACTATTTAACCTAATACACTGCACATTTCCAGTTGGGGTAATTATTTTATGGTTTGGTGTGTCATGCAAACTCAGGAAATGGGGCTGAGTAAGCCATGAGTGTGTTCTATGGGCACATCACCCTAAGCTATTATGAATTGTTTAGATGTTCAGTTAGCATGTTGTGTAAACCCAGCCACTATGGTTTTCAGACTATAATTTATAGCTTAGCATTATCTGTGAGCCTGATCAATTATGGTTAATTCAACGAACTATGATTTCACAAACCATGAATGAGGTTGATTCCTAAGTCCAGTGAGGTACCTCCCTGGAAGATTTACGTCAGATATGGCGGCAGGGATTCAATGTCTTCTTTTCTATTCCATATCTATATCAATGCTTAAGAATGTGAGGATTATGTTCAGTTTTGATCACATACAAAGAGTGTACTACAAAGCTGTAATTCCATGCTAACCTAGAAGTGAGTTCCACTGAATATAATAGGACTTAATCCTGAGTAAACATGCATAAGATTGTGATGCTTAACCAGTTTCACTCTGCATTTTCTGGTGGGGAGATCTGTCATATGATCATTCTGGATAGCCAAATTCTGAGCTGTGCTGCTGTCCTCTTGCGTATGATGCAGCCCCTCTGCAGAACTGACTTCAGCAGCAGCCCTCAACGGTTGACTAATACGAGCCGAGCCGCAAAGTTTGAACACCATGGAAATCCCGACCAAATGAACCCATGAACGTTTGGGGAAAAGGAGGATTGGCTGCTTGGTGTCTTAAGTAACCCCACCTGATCTGGGCTGCAGAAATCCAGACAATCACTAGATGGTATCAGTGAGGTGCAGAAATGCAAACTTTCTGCTGCCATTTATTGATCATCCGGATTTTTGCAGCTCAGATCTAACAGCCATAGCACTGTAGGGCCCACAGGAGAAAGGCTTCGTGCATATACAAAACTCACGTCTGCCTCTCCTCCTGTCCTGGCTAAGCACGAAAGGCTGCCCCACTCAGACAGGAGAACTGAGCCACCTCAGGGTGTCGCAACCTCAGCCGGGTGGTCTTTTGTCCTCTGGAGAGAACAAGCTTCTCACGTGGCACTGCGGCTTCTCCAGCCCTGCCTTGCCCCGACGCAGCCAGCGGAGCAGGACAGCAGGAACCGAGTACCGGTGCCCTGCAGCGCGGAGCACCTACCAAAATCAAAGGCCCTCTCAGAAAACTGCATTTGCATCCACCGCCACCGTTTTTTGCTCCTGTGTAAAGGCAGGGCCAGGCTGCCTAATTTTCCGAACCTTCTTCCCCAACCGCAGGAGAAAAAGAATTTCCCTTTCCGAGATGTTGGACACAACTCCCACTTACCCCGCCTCCACCTGCAGCTGAACCTAAGCGCAAGACACTACTACGGGAGAGGCAGGAACTGACCCAACGTTAATCCTGACGCAGTTCTCGAACTCCTACCTTCTTCCCCCTCCCCTCTTGCAAATCAAGCCCCTGTAGGAACAGACTGGGTGTGTGTGTGCCACCGGCCCTTCCCCTCCCACCAACAGAAGCCCGCGGGGAAGTGGGTGACAGCGTGGAATTCTGCAGGGCTCCAGCCCGCCGCGCAGACGCTCTGCGTGTCCCCATTCCGAACCCTTCCGTGGGTGGCCGGAGGCGGGGGGTCACGTGCCTGTCTAGTCCGGGGCCCAGTCAAGTAGCGCTAATTCCAGCTGTGTCCGTAGGCTGTGGCATTCCGGGCCGCTTCTTGCAAGCTTGGTCGTGCAAAGCAGCCAAAAGCAGAACTGAGCGGGGTGGGATTTGCAGCGGGAACTTTGCCTCCCTGTTCTCTTTCCCTGCCCGCCCCCATGTCCTCCTCTTGCTTCGTTTGTCAAAGCAACGTTAGAGCAAGGGAGACTCCCTTTCTCTTTGAGCTTGGAAACAAAGCGACCTTAACCAGCTCCAGGCGTTTGGCGGGCATGGGAGGGATCGCGACCAGCTGGGACTCGACATCGCTCTGTTAGGGAGGGGAGGAGGAAGACAGAGACGGAATCTATAAAAAGAAATCCCATCCAGATTGAACTTATTTTATAAAGGGTTATCTTTTTTTTCCCGGCAATCGGTCTCTTCCAAAATGGAGGACAGGAGCGAGCGTGTTTGGGGAACTAGGTGTAGCTACTGCGGGAGGAAGGAATGCGCAATTTGGATAAAGGGAAGGGCTTTTGATACGGTGCCAGCTTCCTTCAAAAGGTCGCAATGGGCATGCAAATGAGCGGCAAGGCTGCTGCATCGCCCATTTGGCAACGCCTCAGTCAGAGACATGCGCACTTCTGCTTGGCTCGTACAACTTCCATCGCCAAGAGCTGGAAAAACCCGAATTGTGCAAGAGTAGAGCCGTCACTCAGAGTTCTCCTCCTTCCATGAAATACAATTTTATCCTTTCTGAAAATGTGTCCTCAGAGACTCTAGTAGCTGTTTCGATTTGCCTTCCGCCCACCTTCTCTCATCTGCGCTTTTGGTCCTATTTCTCCCTTTTGGTTGAGTGCTTGAGTGAGAATGTGCGAGGACCTCAGGGGCTCCTAAGGGCCAGAGAGCAGGGCGCAGTTGGACGAGGTGAATCTGCACCCCAATATCCTTGCGTCAGGCACGGAGAGGAGAGCAGCTCATGCACTCGGTAAGATTAGTCTTGACCCATCTAGTTACAGACACTCTCCCTCCCTCTTTTTATGGGGAGGGGGGAGACTTTTGCTTGGAATTCTTTTCGTATTTGGCTACAGATACACCACCACAACGTTCGTTCTGATGAATGTCCTGTCTAGAAGTCAAATTATACATCCCTCCTGAGACGGATATTTACCCAAAACCTTTCTGAAAATCAGGACTGCAACAAAAGCAAATCAGCTGTGCCCCCTCCCCACCCGCCAGAGGTGTAGCCAGCCTAAGGAGGGAGGGAAGAAAGATGACAGAGCTTCTCTGAACTTCTGAATGCAACTTAACATTTAGAGGGCTTCTCTGCCATTCTCCCCGACCTTATGCCTCCAGATTTACAACGCTTTTCCACCGAACCTATAGCCAGCCTGGGTGACTTGGATAGAGAGATAATGAAAGGCAATCGCTGCTAACTTATTTGAAAGGAGAGATGTAGCTTTAAGTTTCAAGCTGCAAAGGGAGAATTGTGGCTCAGAGCCAAAGGGGAAGCTGTGTTGCTGCTGAAACTTTGTCAGAGTCAGCATAATAGTGACAAAGCCAGTCCTCTAATTCAAAGCAACAGGATGTGTCACTTTGGCACAGAGAAAAAGTTCACAGAGGCCTAATATAAACATCTCTTATGAATAAGGGGGGGGGGCAGGGCAGAGAGGTAGCATGTCAGGAATCTTGCTAACTTGCTACTCCCATGCAATTTAGCTACCAACCTAAAATGGAAACAAGGTTCCCCTTTAAAACAAAGGGCAGAAGAAAAGAGACCTTAAAATAAAGAAGAATTTCTGAGTTATGGCAGCAGACACATTTTTGAAGTAGTGGAACAAGCTTCATTTGCAGCTGAGCATGTTTCACTCAAGGGCTTGCTTTGTTTTACTTTTTGCTTTAGCCAGAATCACTAAGGCCACACCTCCTGAACCATCACCGCCTGCTGGGGGGGGAGGATTAGTCCTTCCCTCTTTAATGCAGAGTTGGGTTTTTCAGGAACTCCTTAGCTCAATAATTTCTGCCACTTTTTAAAATGTTTCCTTAATGATGTACATGTTCTATCTTGTGTCTCAAAAATCCCAAAGTACTTTAGGATGTAGCAAGAGATAAAAAGTTGTTAAAAATAATTTTGGGCTTTTAAAAAAAACCCTTTTCCAAAATGGGAAGAAAACACTTCAGAGCAAATATGGAATGGAATGGAATGGAATGGAATGGAATGGAATGGAATGGAATAGAATAGAATGATGCTCTCATCTGTAAATGATTTTTAAAAAGCTTCAGCAATCATTTAAAAAGTTCATTCATTCTGACTAGCTCTTTAATGGGTTAGAGGAAAGGGAAAGTCACATGGTTACAGAAAACCTTCATACAACAAATGTTGTCTAGCTATGGTTAATATTAATTTGTGACAGTATTACAATGTATTGCAATCTTCTTTCTCACCTATGCCCACTGTCTCTTGACAGTTTCCTTGTCAAAAAGAAGTAAGATGGGGGAGGGATAAACCAGATTTATCTTGAAAAATAGTTTTAAAAGGGGAAATCTGCAAGTTAAGGATCTTTGTAGAGTATTTACAACAATATTTTTTAATTAGCTATGTCCATCAAAGCTGTATTTCTTGTCACATATCCATAGAATTATAAGCAGTAAGAATTTGAAAGGGACTTTGAAAATCATCTAATCCACTGATTATCCCCCATCACAATACAAGCATGAAGTTTAAAGTCTGATACACATTTGCTGAGAAATAAATTACAGTGGGGCTTATTCCTAGGTGGGGTTTATTCCTAAGAGGCAAGTTCAGGATGGCATTTTTACATTGCCTTTATTGCCTCTTGGGCTACTCTTTTATTCTGTATCAATTCCTGTGTGGACTGATGCCATCTTAAAGAACTTTCTATTAAAAACAAAAATGTGGAATTGCCTATGTATTCATTCCAAATTGCATAAATGTTAATATCCCTCACTGGAAAAGATAATCGTTTTTCAAAGTCTGTAGGATGGTACTGAAAACCAAATCTCAAGCAGGCAAAGGAAGATACTCAGCTGTGAAAATCCAGATGCACAGTACAGCCCTAAAATACATAGCTTTATTTATACTCCCATCCTGAATTAAAAACTGTAGTACTCCACCAAGTACAAACCCAAAGGCCTAGAGGGCTGTTTTAAAATGCCTCCTCCCATCTGTTTTTCAATGGGCCAAACATGTAAATGCTACTGGCTGCTGGTAACCTATAGTACAATGGACTGGGGCCACCTCTTCATTCATACTGCAAAAGCATTGAAACATCAACAATGTGATGTTTGTTTGCATTTCCAGCCAGAGGGGCCTGTGTGTTGATTCTCCCTGTTGATCTGATCAACTAGCAGGCATTTTACCACCCCCAGATCTCATGAAAATGCAAATGTCACTTCTGCAAACGTAATAAAAAGAATAATTGCATTCAACCACTGCCAGGAGGAATGCAGTTCAGTCTAATCACTGTGCAATTAGTAACTATTTTACAGGGGAGGAGAGAATAGGCAACTATTGACATTCTGCATGTGGATGTACGGAAAATCAACCCTTTTTTTTTAAGCTGAATACTAAAATACATGCTGTTTTAATCTGGACCATCTCTCATCTTTCCCCCAATAAGATTTAGTTTTTATTATCAATTGCAGAAGTCAATGGATGCTACTTTACACAATCTAATCTTAAATATGTTTACTCAGACCTAGGTTTAGAACAGTTTACTCCCAAAAAGATCTACTTAGGTCTTCAGTTATGTTATTTTTTTGTACAAAAAAGACCTGTAACAAACATACAGCCCAATCCAGTGCCTGTTACTTCATAAGTAATCCCCAACTTCTGTCATGTGGCTTATTCCAGAGAAGCATACATGACTGTAGACTTAAACAGCAAATGAAGGTAAATCCCACTCCATACATTTGGGACTCTTTCTGAATTAACACAGAGGATGTTAATTCTATCTGATACACATCTCTCTTTTTAAAGCCTGTGTATAACAAAATCCTTACAGCTGTGGAATTGAAAGGGGAAATGAGAGTCAGGAAGAGAGAACAAGAAAATGCTTAGTCAGCAGCTGTCCTGTAATATTAAAAGGTGAAATGTAAGTAGGCACAGTGCCAGCGTCTAGATAAGCTCAATAGCATCATTCTCTCTTGTGGTGTGTGTACAAATGGCACAGAATAAGATAGAGACCTGTGGCAGAATTATGGGTATTCAAAAAGGTCAGCACATTTTGTCCTTTCTGTTGTTTATGCACTGGGCAAAAAAAAAAAAACCTTACTCAGGAACTATTAATATCAATTGAATTTATTACAATTTACTAAGCTCCAAGGCACATTACAGTGTTCTGTTAACTACAGAAATGTATAAAGGACAAACAGAGCATGTTTTCCATTTACAGCAATTTTGCTCTAGTGTTAAAAAGCTTCCGTGCATCAATAAAGCCAAAACGAAAACAAAAAACGAAACAAAAAAACATGATTTAAATTTTTCAGATCAATAGAAAAAAATGAAACATTTTTTTTTACAAAGTTGCAACAAAAAAGTCTCTCCTACATCACCCTACCATATTGCAAAAAAAATAAAAAGAAATAAAAAACAGGAAAGAAAAAGAGTGAAATACTAACATTCTGGGGCTGTAAAACATAAGCTGTCACCATTTTTTGTAACATCTTTTTAGGCATGACACTGGCCTTGGCAAAAGAAAAGGGATTTTTTTCTTTTTCTTTTAGAGAAGTGCATACATTTACAAAAATACACACCAGCAGCAGGTAATTGCTAAAGGTTATTTAACCATGTACCTAGCCAACACACTGTCAAAGAAATGAGAAACAGGTATTATGTGGTGACCAAACAATATTATATTCTGTTTTAACAAAAACAAAACAAAAAAGAACAGCTCTATCCTTCAAATGAAGAAGGGTACATACCTTTGTTTCAAAATATAGAAACATACGACGAAAATAAGGTCTATACATAAGACTAAACTTTTTGCAGTATTGTCCCGTGTGTTCTGTTTTGAATATTCACAATCTACATCTTCAGATGGCTGAACGGCATTGGATTTGCTGATTTGATTTCAAGGGTCTCTCTCCTTTTTCACTTTCACATCCCCAGCTAAAATGGTCGCAATCTCACCCTGCATAAATGCCCAAGGTACGTTGGAACCTACTAAAGGGCATTTCTCTCCACTGGGGCAATAGACTTCGCCAGTTGCCCCCTGAGCCTTGATACTCTCCCGAGAACAAGGGAAGCAGAACTTGTGACTGGGCACCGAGGGGCATTGCACGAAGTGCGTGTCCTCCAAGCGTTCGTGGCAAATGGTGCAGCACAGGGGTCCGCTATTGGCCATGGGCGAGTCTGGAATGTTTTGGGGGTGTACTTGGTCCATGCCAGGATGGGTGTTGGGGGGCGGGGGGGCCACCTGCAAGTTCAGATCCCCATTGCGGGAAGCCAGGCGACGTTGGCCTGGCACAGAGGCAGGGGACACTGGGCTGCTGCTATTTCTCCGAGTTGAGGTGGTTGAGTGCACAGAGCTGCCATCCTTGGGTGAATGGGCATTGCCCAGGGTATCAGCCACTGACATGAGTGCAGCCATGGGTGACTGCCCATTCTGTGGGGCCGACTCAGGTGGGGTGGTCCGGTTGGAATGAGGTCCCAGTGGTGGTGGAGGTGGCGGCACTCCACCAAAGCCACCTGCGGTCATGGTGAGCTTGAGTGCCTCGCTCTGGCTGGCCATCCACTGCTGTCGCTGCTGCTCGTCGCTCAGCTTGAGGCTGCCTTCCGACGCAGAGTCCGATGGCTCTGGAGAGGCCTTCCTCTTGCGCAGGCCACCACTGCTGCCTGCGCTGCTACTTCCCCCACCAGGCCCACGGCTAGAGGCTGGCCCACCTGACCCCGCACTAGCGGAGGAGGTAGGGACCCGGGGTAATGTGATAAGAGTAGTGGGCAGCATCGGGCAGGAAGCATCAAGGTAGGGCTGTGGTAGCATGTCAGCACCCACCATCTCTTTGAAGAAGCGCACTGACTCAGGCAGCAGGTCACCCAGGAGACGCCAGTCCCCTGAGCCATGCTTCTTCTCATACTCGAGGTACTTGAAGCCTGATGAAAGGCCACGGCCAAAGTCTTTCATGCAGTCCTGGTACATCTGCTTGGCCACACCTGAGGCACTGGAAAACACTGTACCGGAGCCACTCGGATATTCAATGAACAGCTTCAGCTCATAGTCCAGTCCAGGCTTAGAGACAGCATCAAAAGCAAAGACGCGGCCCAACAGCGCATGGTCCTTCTTGAAGCGCACCTCATAGGGGGTACAGCCAGCCAAGGTCAGCAGTGTTTCACGGACCAGCTTTGGTTTGCTGGCCCACTCCTCAGCACGGTTGCGGAGACTCTCGCTCAGCTCAGCCAGCGCCTCAGCATTGCGCTGCTTCTCCTTTAGCTCCCGCTCCTGATCGCCACTGCTTGACACGGAGCCTGGCCTCTTCCCACATGGGTCGCCTGAGGAGGAAGTTGAGGAGGACGAGGAGGATGAAGAGGACGATGATGAAGCTGGGGGGCCTCGCGGAGGGGGCAGCGCCACCCCAGAAGTGGCTGGCCCATTGAGCAGCGTCTGGGGCAAGAGGTTGGGTGGTACGTTCAGCTGGGCCCCGCCACTGCCAGGGGGGAGCCCACTCACCAGCCCACCGTGTGCCCCTCGTCTGGAGGATGAGGATGAAGAGGAATTGGGACTCTGACGATTCAACTCCGGCGGCCCATCGTCAGGCGCTTTGGGGAAACCATTGGGTCCGCCCAGGCCGTTGGGGAGGCGGCCCGCATGACTTCCACTCAAGCTGCCTGGAGGTGGCGGCGGTGGGTACTCAAAGCGGCCTCGTTGCTCGCTGAGCCCGTAGCGCTCTAGGCCCGAAGGTGCTTTCGAGGAGGCAGCGTCCACATGGTTGAGCCCCTGCTGCACGGCCGCCGCCGCCGCTGCCGCCGCTGCTTCTTTGGCCGAGAGTCCCACGGCTTTGACGCCCACTGGAGCCGGCGGCCCCGGCGAACGGCCGTCCTGGAAGCAGCCATGAGCCCGCTTGAGCTGCCGAGCAGTCTCGATGACAAACTCGATGCGGTCGGCACCCTCGTAATTGACACAGCCTCGGCACACCGGCTCGCTGAAGTCCCAAATCATGGCCCAGGGCATGCGAGGCAGGTCGCACAGGTAGCAGGACTGCCGCCGCGAGGACGACACCTGCGCCGCCGACATGGCTGCGGGGCAAAGGGGGCTCTTCTCTGGCCCCTGTCACTCCCTATTCCTGCCACCCGGGGGAAGGGGGGAGAGGGGAATCTTCCTATCTTCCTTCTTCCTTGCCCTTTACCTGGCCAGGCGGGAAGCTCTTCCAAGTGTCCTCAGGTGAGGGCCAGGGGTTCAGCCCCCAGCCACTTCTTCGGCCACTTCCCGGCACTTCTTCGGACGGTGTCTGTAAGCAGCGGCTGTTCTTCCCCCTCCTCCCCCTCCCCTCCCCTCCTCCTCTCACAGTGCAAGATGCGGGACGGAGAGGTAGTGAAGAAGGCACGGAGGAGGAGGAGGAGGAGGAAGGCGGGGGCAGAGAGGAGTCCACTACCTGCTGCTTGACCCAGGCGGGCCACTTCCCCAACAGTATGTTGAGGCGGGTAGAGGGGGGAGGACGAGAAGGCACCCACACAGCGTGCAGGCGGTCCGGCCGCTCGGGGAGGTGGGTGCGCCTCAGGTTGGCGGCGGTGGCGACATCATGGCAAGCAGCAGTGCCACCAGCTCGACTCACATCCTCGAGAGCCCCTCGGCATTCGGAGTGGGGAAAGCCGGAGTGTCACTCTGGACCGCCGCTGCCGAGTCTTCCAAGCGCGGCTCTGCCCCTCCTCGCACGGCGCTCCATCCGCCTCTCGCTCCTCAGTTCAGATGCCACCTGGGTGGAGCGCTCACGTCACCGCAGGGCGCTCGCTCGCTCGCTCCCTCCCCCTTCCCCCCCCCCGCTTTTGCTGTTCCCCTTTCTCGCACTGACTGAGTGACCGACCCACTAGCTTCTTCTCCCCCTTCTTCCCCCTTCCTCTGGGTGGAAGGACAGGGAGCCCACTTGTTCCACGGCTATTGCGCATGCTCGGCGCCCTGCCCATTTCCTCCTTCCCCTCCTACCCCCTCCCTCCTCCCTGTGTGTACAACAGCTGAAGCGAGGCGAGCTGCTTCTTGGAAACCAAGGAGATACGCTCCCTTTCTCTCTCTCTTACACACACTCATATGCAGACTGAGGCTATGTTTGGAAAATTAAACGCTGGGTCTCTCCCTCCCCCTCTCCTTCATGGCAGTTTTCCCCAAAGCGAGCAGGCAGCCAGAAAAGCACATGCAGAAGATGATTGCGCGTTCCTGGCTGAGTTTTCTGCTTACAAACGTATCGGGTTTTGTGTGTGTAAAGGGGCGGGAGAGGGATGATTTGGTGTAGATTTTCCCCCCTTTCCTTCCATTTTAGAGAACCGCAGCAGCGCTCTTTTTAATCTCTAGCAATGACCGAGCTGTCAAATACGGGTCTTTTTGCAAACATCTCTTTGGTGGCCCAATTTATGTGAATAACTGGGTGAGATTTGCGGGACCACTTGCAATACCGGAACGGAACTTTGAAAACCGTTTGGGTCACAGCCTCTTCATATTTTGCAAAGCTTGCATTCCTTTGTGATTAAGGTTCGGGTCCTGCGTAGGTGCCCACTGAGCACGGTGAGAGTTGAATGGATTCCATTCAGGATCTAAGGCTGCAAAGAACGTGTCCCTGAGGGAGTGGGATCTGTCTGCATCACCTCCCCCAAACCTTCAGCTGCAAGTCAGTAACTGGGCTGCCTTTTTGCTTTGAAGTAGCTGCTCTGAGTTTTCTATCCCCAAGAGAAATACAATTAGGCCCCCAGCACAGCCGCGCTCGGAGGGGGTCCTCTGCAACCGCTAGGAAGCTTAGCTCTCCTGGAGCAAGGGAGGAGGGGCCCGTCTGGTTGGAACCTGGCTTCAGCCGTCCCTCCCTCCCTCCCTCCGTCCCTCCGTCCGCCTGCGAAGCCCGATTCGCTGCCTGCCTGGCACAGCACTCCCCAGACTCGGGTTGCGAAGGGACCTGCCTGCGAGGCGTCCCTGGGCAGGCCGATCCAGGTTGCGTCACCGACTTGCTCCAGCCCTTGCCGAGTAATGAACTGTCCGGGGTGAGTCAACATTCCCCAGGGTGAAGAAATGGTGCTACCCGCGGAGAAATTGTAGCATATTATGGATGGGTTGGGCTGCATAACCCGTGCCTTGTAATAATATTTACTCAGCGCTTTCCTTCGATGCCAGGGGAGAGGGAAAACGAATGCGGGAAAGAGCTCTTGTTTTCATTCGCAGTGCAAAGGTAGGGTTGCGCCTTGCTACTCCATGTAAATCCAAAATCAACACCTCAGCCAGCACCAGCTTTGCGCAATAAATTACACAGGTGTTGTCAGATGGAATATCCTAGAGGACATGATCATTCCAGTCCTTGGATAGGAACGTTTACACCGTCCTGATAAATCCAGGAGCCTGTGTTAATGCAGTAACGGCAAAGCCCAAAAGCCTGGCCAAATGAGAATCCAAAGGCAGGAAAAGCCAGGAAGCTAAGGATTATGAGAATTGAAGCTCAATATAGGTAGAGAGCATAGATTGCAGAAGGCCAAATTAAACTTTTGCAAGGCTGCAGGTGTCCTTCGTTTTTAAAAAGCCCTCTTTTCACAGGAAAACACTTCTTAATTCCATGGAACATGCCCAAGGTTGCAAACCTAATCTGATTTGCTCCAGGCATCAGATTTGGTGATTGTGCAAGCCTCACCAATACCCCATACTCAAACATGGTTTATTAAATTAACTGAATTTCTGGCTTCACAAGGCATAGTAGCAGACTGAGTTGGACACATAACTAGGATAAATATGTGTTGGTGTGAATCCAACCAGTGAGGATCCCTGCAGGCAAATCAGGGTGGGGTTGTCACAGTGAAGATTGCTTGTTTATGTTTGTTTATGTTGTGTTAACCAATTGTGGCTAGATCTCCAAATCCTGGTTTAAAAAACCATGCTTTGGAACATAATGTGAACATAGCCTAAGGTTTAAATCAGAGGGATGAGTTGGAAGGGGAGATTACCCAACTAGTCCAGGTGATACTTCGTTCTGAAAGGCTGCATTTCCTAGGACCACTGTATTGAGGAAGAATGTCAGAAGAAATCTTGCCTTGATCCTCAGAGCGTGACCTTGGCTAACTGTCCTGAGAAGGCCTCAGCGCCTTTCAGCGACTACTGAATAGTTTAAGGTCGAGGCACGGAAGGAGGGGGTGCTGCCAGGATCCTGGCAGGAGTCTTTGGAAGATGACTAGTGCCATAGCAACAGGCACTCTTGTTCTCAAGTTGGATTGGGTTCTTCCTCCCCCAAATCCCCTCCCAGTCAAAATGCCTTCTGGTTTCAAAAGCTTCCATTCCTGGTTCTCAGTATCTGTGTTCATGTGACACTAACCAATAGTTAACTTGCTCATGGTTTGTTTGGTTAACCCAATGTTCTGGATTTGCATTTATTTAAATCATAAATGAACCCATGGTTTTACCCAACACCCTGGGCTAAAATGTCAAACAAATGTGGTTTGTTTGTTTGTTTGTTTATCACGTTTATATGGCCACCCATTTCGCAAAAAGCAGCTCTGGGTGGTGTATAACAATAATTGTACTTTTATTATATGGTTCAGTTTGTCACGTGAATATCATCCAGCCCTTTAGGGTAATTGGTGCCTCTATGTTACCAGCAGGTTTCTTAGCTCATCTGTATGAAATTATTAGATTTGCGCTTTTGATTCAGTGGCTAGAAAGAGCTAGTTCCAGACCCTAGATCACTTCGCCATTCTTTGTACTTGCAGATACCTGTTGTTCTCCCTAAAAGATCTTTCAACTTGGGGAGTACAGGTAGTCCCCAGTTTAAGAAGGAGTTCTGTTCCCGAGGTCTGGCCCTTAAGTTGAATTTGTATGTAAGCCAGAACAGTATTATTGTATAATACTGTATGAGCAGTATTGTGTAATGAACTCGAACTATTGTGTATTTAACTCAGATTTTGCTACAGTAGGCTCCGTTCTTAACTATGGGTTGTCCGTAAGCCAGGGGTTCTTAACCTGGAGACTCCCTGTATGCCATCATGCTTTGAAGGCTTTCCTCTCAGCAAAAGAAGGCTTTTCTCCACTGCCATATGTCATGTGCTTGCTGAGAAAGCTCCCCAGCAGGATCATTGATACCTATTGGGATTAAGGGATAGGTCAAGCCAGAAAACATGTGCCTTGCAAGCCCCAACACTTCAGTGCTCAATCAATCATTCAGTCAATATAAATGAATGGGAAATAAACAGAAATTAAATGTCAATCAACCACCCCAAACAAAAAGAACTCTCTTCCCTCAATAAGCAAGAGTGGCAAAGATGAACATCCATCTGCTGAGGGACAAAGATGCCAGGCCACACTTCTCCAAGCACCTTCCCTCAAGTGGGGGGGCTGAGTCAGTATTATCAGCAGCAAACTGGTTTATCAAAGAAAAAGGAGACTTGTGGGAGAACCCTAGAGATCACATTTTAAAAGAAGTTAGAAAGAACTGAACAGTTCATCTATTCAACTGTGACAATTTGCTTACAACAGTCAAACAATATGGGGGCAAGAAAAGAAGTCAAGCAGGAGGAGGGAGAGAAGGAGGTCGCCTGGCCAGCTGGCTGGAGAGAGAAGGAGTCAAGGAGCAAAGACAATAGGAAGAAGCCGCAAAGACTGCCATTTCCTGGTGCTCTCCAAATATTTCAGATAAAAACCCCATCATCAGGGTGGTGGGAGTTTTTATCCTAAACATCCAAAGGCCACCGGGTTTGAGGAGGCTACTTCCAGGCTTGTGACTTTTCCTTCTTTACATCGACTACTGTTCATGTTGCCCCATGATCATGCCCAATAGAAGCGAATATGTGTAGCTCAGGGTTGAACTGTGGAGTCCTTGGGGTTCTCTGAGCTTGGTTGTTTTCTTGCAAACATTTCATTACCTGGCTAGGTAACATCTTCAGTGCACTGAAGATGTTACCTAGCCGGGCAATGAAACATTTGCAAGAAAGCAACCAAGCTTAGAGAATCCCAAGGACTCCACAGATCATGCCTGATCAGGGGAAGCTACTTCTGTGGTCATCCAAAGCAACATTTCCACCAACTTGTTTGTGTAGTAGAAGGGGAGGCTGGGGCAATAACTGAACCTGGAGTCCCTCTCAAACCTCTTCTGTGCTGATGATTTAAAGAAAAAAGCCTGAACTGGGAGTAGGAAAGGATATATCACCAGCTTCAGTGTAAACCAGCTGCCATCTTTCCAGTGCAATTAGTGAATGTAATAGGAATAGGAAACACAATGTGTCATTAAGGAGTCATCAAATAAATGTATTAAACTATGCCTAGAAAAATACATGTGTGGAGGGAGGGTTTGGCTGCTGTCTTTGTATAGGATACTAGCCTGCAGACTTTCCGCATTATCGTAAATTTCAGAACAAAAAAAGCCTATTGTTGCTGATAAATACCGATCTCTAGAGCTGTGTTTCAGATCTCCAATGGATCTGAATAGCTATAGAGATCACACTGAGTCTCTACCTTGGCTATCTGCCCTTAGGCGATTCTCATCTGAGCCCATTTTTGGCCTGGAATCTCTACTGCTCTAGGCATATTTCTGTAGGTGCCAAAATAAGTAATGCTTTATGCAGTAACTTAAATCCAAAACAGTGTAAGTCACAGCACACTGGCTAGTTTTGAACAGCCTTCCTCAGCCCCCCTCCCCCAGACTACCATCCCTATCATTCCCAGACATGCTGGGTAAAGATGATGAAGGTGGTTGTTTAAGGCACCTGGAGGAGGCCTGTTGGAGGAAACCTAATCTTTCAAATGCCACAGGGCACTGTGATTTTTGCTAGAACCAAAGCACCCTGCTCCCTTTCTGGGTTGGGCTTGGATTGGAAAGCAAGCCAGTAGTGCTGCCTTTAGAGGGTGGCCTCCTGGTTCAGTCTGTGCTCCTGTGAAATCCTTGAGGGCATAGGAAGGGGGTGGTGGTTAGAGATTGCTTTTATGAAGCCCGATCATAGGCAGGTGATTTCCTTACAACACTGGGCTGTGGCTGTAAATCTAGCCTCTGCCAGAGCAGCTGGTTTGCTTTGGGGGGAAAGAAAGAGAGGAGAGCAGGGAATTGTGTTCTTGCATTCCACAAATGCTTGCAAATGAGTTCCTGATTTGTGTCAAGTAAAAGTTTGTCTCTAAGCTGCCAGAAGATGCCTGTCAAGACACCGATGTTGTTCAGAGTGCAGTACTAGGCTCTTTTGTATTTTACTTTTGTACAGCTGAGACACTCTTTTCTGTACAGCCCCTGTTTTGTTCCACTTTGAAAATAAAGCCAGGAACTGTATCCTGTTGAGATGTAAAACCTCATTAAAAAAAAAAAAAGATGTCTGCGATCCACTCTCCCCCTTTTCTCCCCTGCTTTAAATGACTCCAATGCTTTTCTCACTCTATTCTCTCAGGTGACATTTTCTCAGTAAGGGTTTTCAAAACTCAGCTCTTTCCTCTCCTCCTCTGTTCTGCTGCCTGCTTTTCCCGTCTAAATCACATCCCGTGTTGCTGTTTCTTAGAATAAGTGAACAGAAAAGACTAAGCAATTGGTTTATTTCTGAATGCTGTTCTTGCTGTTGCCAGGTACTCATTGTTTCTCAACTGAGAAGGCCAAATAAATCTCTCCCATTGTCATCAACAGTAACACTCCTCATCCACCATCTTTTTATCCCCATGCCTCCTTGCATGGATTTGTCTTTCCGGAGGAAGGCGTAGATTCTCAAATCAAACTGTTTGCTAGACATTTATTATTAGCATTAACTTGAATATTGAAATTCATATCATGCTTGTTAGTTCAAATCATACTGGACTTGACATAGCCCAGGGTATTATTCAAATACATTCACATGCGTATGTTCCTACAGAAGTTGGACACGGGCTTTCTCAAGGGAAGGATTTTGCCCCACAGGTTCTGGTAAGACAATAGGGAACTATTTCATTTTAAGGTTCTCTTCTTATATCAGAGTTCTAAATAAACTCACGAGGCACCACTCCAGGTAATTTACCGAGAAGCAAAGCCTGCCATATCAGTGGGCAGCCTTGCTAGGGAGCAGTCCCAAGACTCCACCAGTTTCAGAGGGCCAGCAGTCTGAAAATAGGATCAGGCTGGTGGTGGACTCATTCATGGAATTCCTTCCCCAAAGCAGGGATTGCATGAGTTGTCCAACACTTACAACCTCACCTTGAGAATTAAATTTTCTCCCTCCGTTCTTGTAAATTGTCTTTTCCAATGCTCTGGCACTGGGAACAGTGGGTAGCAGTGGGGGTGGGTTAAATGAAGGCTCCAGCTTAATTTGGAGAACTTCTAAACTGCATGTCTATTTAGATGGCAGCACTCCTGACCTTGGCTGACCTCAAAAAGCAAACAGCTTGTACGTGGACCAGCAGGAAAGCTGGGGCTGTAGGCTAGGCTAGGAAGCTAAAGAATATAAGGGAGAAAAGGCAGTGGTAAACTACTTCCCAACTGTTGCCAAGAAGACAGTGTGGAAATGTTTTCAAAGTTAGGAATACAATTTGACTTGAGGGAGACTCTTCAAGCTGAGCATGGAGCCAATTTGCTTTTAGCAGATTAGAGTTTGGGGCTATTTTTAATTGGTTTCTTTGTTCCTGTTGAATTTCTGGTCACTCTATGCTTGTTGTCACTTTGAGAACTGGGTGCTAAAAAGCGGCAAAGTCATCTTTTACCGTAAGCAAAGCCAAACAGTTCAACCCCGCATGCAGGCCTGCCTGGTAAACCCAACTCCGATGATGTCATCGAATATGTTTGCTGGCAAGTCCTGTTGCTTTGATGGCGTTGACTTTCCAGTCAGCATATTGAGATGATGCAGCCCTGTATTAATCTCCAATGCACAGTTCAGCCATAAATTGGATTTGAGATTTAACTTTCCTTCAGTTTAATTTAGGAGTCCAGATACCTGGGATTGTTTTTTGCTCGCATCCTAGCTAATGTCCCTGTATACTCTGCACACAGGCTTGTATCTAAGGAAAAGAGCTGCTAGAGACAGTGCCTGGCCTTGGTGTGTGTGCGCTCTCTCTCTCTGCTCTGTTCTCTCTCCTCCCCCCCAAGACCTTGTTGAGCTCTTTCTCCTCTTGGGAACATAAACAATCAACACGACTAAATCAACACAATCAGTAATTTTTCTTCCCCAAGGCTATTCCCACCGTGGGACGCTCCGTAACTCTCGTGATGGTGCAGAATCCGCTAAACATTATTAGCTTGGTTACCAGCAGCTAGCCAGCTGCCCTCTCTCCTCTCGCCCCTCCCTCCTGCCCGTACACAGATTGTTTATCAAAATGAGGTGCCAAAGGAAGGGGGGAGTCTCAGCTGTTGGCCTGTGCCTATGATTAATAAAATATTGATTTTTAACCCCTTTTCCTGACTCCTCTCTCCTTTTTTAAAGTGGAAATTGAAAAGATTGTGAAAAGGGCTATTTTTAAAAGCAGGTGGGGGCAGGTAAGGAAATCGAATATTTTTAGAGAATCAAAGGATAGCAGTTTGATTTCCTTTTTCAGACTATTGGAGACTCTGTTTCTGTGCATAAACACCCACCTTTCAACTACTGTAAATCATCTATTCTTCCTACAGGCTCATCAGATAGAGGGCTTTGAAGGAAGGCTGCGAGACTTGGAGGGGGGATTGGTTTTTCTTCTGACAGGAAGCAGGGATGAGAGGCAGACTCGAGGTAGGAAAAGGTGCCCCCCGCCTTGCCTCCCAACCCCAATATCTTACATGTCCTATGCTGGGGCAATAGTTAAACCATTGGCCTTGAATGTGATTCATTGAGACATGAAATGGGCCTCACACATCAGAAAATGGGTTGAGGTTCTTTTTCAATCCAGGAAATTCACCACAATTTGCTGACTAGTGAATCGTTACAATTTGATCAAGCTTGATCCAACCACAGTTGGATCCAGCAGGTTTAGAGATTATAATTCAAAGATATGCATCCTTTTTCCTTGCTTGAGCCCCACTCAGGAAAGCAGATGGTTGGGAAGACAAAGTGGTGAGGCAATAACATTTATATTAAAATTTATTGAATTATGGATAATATGAGCACATCCCTGGTATTTTACAGTTTCTGCCTTCTGTCGTATTAAAATTGACAATTTGGTGGCTTCTAAAGTCTAGGGGGTTCAGTCAAGGCTTTGGAGCATCACTTGTGCACATCAAAGCCTTTCCTTGCTAGGGACCTTTAGTGTAATTTGATCCAAATAACATCACAATAGCAGTATTGGTCTGGACTCTGTGCTAACAATATAATATGGATGGTCTTCATCTGGGGAGGAGGCAGGAGGGAGAGTATTATCAGCATGCTGACTAACAGATCGCCAGTGTTACTGATTTCTGCCCTCCTCCCAAACCCATCTCCTTGGAATCTGATCAAAGCTGGGCTGGTTGTACAGACATACCTCCCCCAAACTCTAGCAAAAATGGAACAGTTACATACTTTAGCTCTGGTTGTTTTCTAGAACTGGAAGGATTAAGCATAAGATTGTTTGAAATGTGGGGCAGGGAAAACATAAGACCAGCATCCCTGTGATCCAAGGGGAACTGAGTGTGTCAGTTTTCTGGTGAAAGGAGAAAACAGTGAAGAGCTGAGCTAAGTAAAAAACATGAACAACAAATCTTTGTTATTTTTCAGAGTTTCTTTTCTCCCCAAAGCTTAGGCCATACTAAATCTGTAACAGTAAAATCCTATACGTGCCCTACCCTGTCCAATTGTGACCATATAGGTGCCACTGTAAAGATGACAAGCACAGCACGGGGGCAGAGGTCTATCCTTGTTTTCCCCAGAACTTGATCACAGTATACTATCTTGGAACATGGAGGTTTCAGTAGGTACTGTTGAGGCATACCATGGCTGCGATTCCTTAAGCATAATGCAGAGAAGATGAAAGGAAGCATCAGAGAAAGCTTGAAACTCCACAGATCTTTTCGGTTGGACTCTTTCAACACCTCCATTTAATTTCCACCACATCTCTGGTTGTTTTGAATTCCAAAATGCACTGACACTTGGCATGGTGTCTGTGTTTGATTTCAGGATTTGGTGTGGTTGTAGGAAACAAAAGCTGAGGAACATTAACTTAAATCTGCAATCTGAGTCCGTTCATGGCGTGGAGCTTAGTAGTATTGAGTTCCCTATAAACTTGTAAAGAAACTGATCTAAAAGTGTGGGTACTGGAAAATGAAAATGGCTGGGCCCTTTTTATTTTGCCAAGTTTCTGCCGGATTTGAGCATTTGTATGTAAGAGGGAGATAGAGATGAAAGCTGTTTGTAGTGTTTGTGTGCAGGAATGCATTCTTTAGCAGACAACAGCTCTTTGAGGGGTGGGCTGGAAAGAGACTGTTGACATTAATGGAGCTGGGACAAACCAAACCTCCACTTCAGAATGAATGCCAGGCGTCGCTTTCCTGAACTCCTTCCAAACACCGATTTTCATTCTCCTGGTGTTAAATGCTTCTGAATCACGCTGCAAGAAAATGGAGCCCTTTTTTCTTCCACCTCCCCTTACCCTCGCATCTCAGAAAAGATTAAAACACAAATGGGAAAAAAAAGGCAGAGAATTACAGTGTGCCAATTTGTTTCTGTTGCCAGCAGAAGCCCTTGTGCTTTCAGTAATGCCAAACAGGATAAAGTTCCCAGGAAAATGCTTCATTGAGAAGAAACCCCTCCAGAGCCCTCTCGCCCCTCCCCCACTGCGGCATCGATCACCAGCCTGTTCAGGAGATTCTCACAATGTCAGCAAAATGCAGGAGAACACGGGGGCGGGGTGTGTGTGTGTAAATCAAGTCCTGATCAGACTCTGCTACAAATATATTAATCCATACACAAACCTTGCTCCAATTTATTCATTTCTTTGACAGAGTTTTTTTTTCAGGTTGATCTTCCTTGTCCTGCCTAAAAAACAGGCAATATGCAGTCTGCCTTGTTTTTTTTTGTTATTTATATCCTGCCTTTCCTCCAAAAGCTCACAGTGCCATACCTAACGCTTCCCCACTTTTTCCCCTTATCTACAACCCAGTAAGGTGGGCTGGGCTGAGAGAGTTCTTGGCCATAAGTGAGCTTTCATGGCCGAGGCTCAACTTGAATCTGGATCTCTCTGTTTTTACCTCTACACTTAACCACACCAGCTCGCGCTGTATGGTGATCCTAGTTATGACAGCAGCATTCTACATTTCACCTGAGCAGCCAAAATACTTTTCTTTGTCTTGTACCAAGCTCTCTTCTGCTTCTCCCAGCCATGCCCCATACACACTACACAGAGGCACATTCATACATGACATCTACTTGATAAACCCTTTTTCATTTTTTAAAGGGAAGTTTCTGTTTTCCATTAGTGAAAACCTAGGGCTGTGTGTGTGTGTGTGTGTCATACTATCTGGGGATTTCCATTCTGGAGTACCATAAAACATGGAATACCATTTGCTCATATATTTTTGCTCAATCATTTCAACGGAGCCACTTCTAAGAGATCTCTCCTGGCAGCAGGCACTTTGGACTAGAAAAGCAGTTATGATTTATACAGTGCTTAAAAATAAGTAAAGGGCTTTGTCCTAGAAGACCTTGGCCGTTCCTTCGTGGAAGTCTAATCCCTATCTAACATCTGACAACATCCAGATTATAAAGTAGGCTTCCCAGAGAGTTTTGCTTGATGCTCATTCATTTACCTTTCAGAAAGCCATTCTATACTCTGTTACATGGGAAATATTTTTCATGAATGGTTGCTTGCATACTGTTGTTAGGCATTTTAGTAGCTATCAATTATGATTTTCTCCTTTACTACATGACCTATTTTAATATTTTATAGACCTATTAGTCTGAGCAGATGGCAGGAACTGCCCTGAATTTGCCTGGGCTTGGAAGCTAAGATGGACAGGGTTAGGATTTGAAAGACGGACCTCCAGGGAATACCAAGAAGTCAAAAACATCCCAGGAGGCCACGGCCAACCACTTCCACATTATTGCCAAAAAGTGACCATGAAACCATTATAGAATGAGTACAAATCAAAAACTTCTACCATACTTCAAACTGGAATAGAACACTTTAATGTTTAGTTAATTGCAATCAAGTTAGACCTAAACCTTGCCAGCCGTATGGGATATCTTAACCTGGTGACAGTCTACAGCTTTTCTAAGAACATGCCAGTGTTCTCCCTGATCCCATCCATCTATTTTATTCATTGTTTTTCTGCTTCCCTCAGTCTTGCCAAGCATTATTTTTTTCTAATCCACTGTCAGCTCCCATCACATGCCCAGATATGTGAGTTTTGGCTTGCTGAACATCACCTCAGGGGAATAGTTAGGCTTATCTGGTCCACGACTGATTGATCAGTTCATCTTGCAGTCCATAGTACCCTTAATAAGTTTCCCAATCCTTAATTCAAAGGCTTTTCCAAAATTCACAACTATATGTTACCACTGGAAAGCCCACTGCTTTAACTGTTCTGACCTTTGTTCTCATAGAAATACCCTTATTATGTTTTCATAAATGTATGTTTTAGCCTCTTAATGACCCCTTCATTTCTCCAGCATACTGATCCTTTTCTATTTTTAAGCCCCCCAAAATCAAAACCATCTACCAACTTCACTCTGTGGGTTTATTATACATGCTGATTGACATTACCTGTTTTTATAATATTTACATTAACCATTTTTTTCACTTTCTATTTTTAATAATGAGCTCTTCTAAGACTTTTTTTTTTTACTTTCAGCTAATAAAGTAGTGTCATCTGTATTACCGTTTCAACCACCAATTTTGATTCCAGTTGTCATCTCAGAATTCTGCTTTTCTTATTGTTGCTGAACAAGTTAAATAGATACAGGAACTTTATATATCCTTCACTCATCTCTTCATGATTTTAAACCACTCTCTGAACTCATTTCTGACAGTACTTACTTGTTCATTATAAAAGTTCCTCAGAATAATAATCAGGTGCTCTGGCATTCCCATCAGCCTTAATAGAGTGTATTCTGGCACAATCTTCATAACCAAAGGCCTTGTTTTCAGTAAAGCAAAGGTAAATGACCTTAAATTCTCTTGTTTTCTCTCCAGATCCATCTTAGATTTGATATCTGCTCCCATGTTCTTTTGCCTTTTTCAAAACCTGCCTGTTTGCTTGGCATTTCTATTTCCTTTACAATTCTTCTTGGCAAGATCTTACACAAAACTCTGCTTGTGAAAAATCAGTGTAATTAATTATACTAATGTAATTTAGTAAACTGCACAGTCTGTTGATTTTCCCTTTTTTGGTATAGGCATGTATACCAGTCATTTTAATTTGTAGGCTATACAGTCTTGTTCTTCATTTGTTGACATAGAGCTGGTAGCTCTTTAACTGACTCTTCTCCTTCACTTTTAAACAGTTAATAGTTACTACATTTGCACCTTGTGCTTTCCTATTGGATAGCTGGTCTATTGCTTGTTGTACCTTGCTTTCTAGTGGAGTTCCTGAATCTATTCTCTCTACAATTGGTTCCTCCCTTTCTCCAACTTTTTGTGCAGAAATCACCCATTAGTAGTACTTCAGATTCAAAGGCAAAATATGCTTCAAAGTGCATATGGACACATAGTTAGCCCTGTCTACAATTTGGTAAATCAAATGTGTGTTCCCACAATCATGCTGCAGCTATGGAGGACAGCCACACAATCTCAGGGAAAGACACAGCTGTTTTAAAGAGTTGCAGACACAGGCAACCACATCTAACAATACCTAAATGACAACATCTGTATCACAATCTCACAGCACAGTGTTTTCATGCTTGTGTTTCAGCATGCATGTATATAAGTGGCAGAGTTTATATCTTGACATAGCAACATGTTTTGTTACTTTCCTTATCCCCTTTCTATGACTGCCCATGGTTGTGGGAGAGGTGCTATCTGAGTGCTCTCATGAGCTCCAATGCATTTTTCTGCCTTTGAATCTGAAGTACCGCACAGCTGTATGTACATGGCCTTTCTTTATGCTGTACTTTGCACCACCTATGAATTGCCAAAGAATTCTTTAACATTTTCCACTACGTATTGTATTTGTAGTACAGGGCATATATTTGTACAATGTTGTTGTCCCCAGACACCCACTAATTCTAATATCCTGTCATTTATAGACAAGCACAAACTTAATAATGTCCTTTTTAAGGACTATTTTCACTCTATAATTATCCTGTTCAGTCACCAGGTGTATTATCTAATATTTTACAGAAGACAGGCAGTCAAGCAAAGTGGGGGTGCAGGGATTGTAGCTGAAAAAAAGTGGCACGCTTAAAGCAACTGAACTTGTGGTGGTGGTGAATTTTTAAAGAAGATTGCTTCCCAGGTTTAGCCCGACCTTACACAGAACTACACACAGCCATTATACTGCAGTCCCAAAAAACAGCAGACCGCACATACTGCACATCCTGAGGAGATCAGGTACAACAGTGGAAATACCTGCTTTTGCTTCCTCCCACCTATGCAAGTTTCTAGTTCTGGTGAACCCATTTGAACTGACCGATGCCCCATTTTCAGAAGTTCAGCGAACAGAACATCAGCAAGTATATGCAACGTTCGTTCTGTTACTGAACATCCATAGCCATTAATTGCCATATATCCTTTACTTCTAATGTACTTAGTGTGCTCCATACCGATTGCTCAGTTATAAAAGTGTTGCTCTGTATACGGGAGCAACTGATTGGAATTACTGCTAAATCACCCTTCCCCGCCACCCTCCCATCTCTACCAGCAGAACAGGGTGGAGGCGGCGCCTGCTCACCCAGGACACCCTGCATTTGTGCGCGTGGAAAATTTTCAGGGCTCAGCAATGAATGGCCAAGTTGGGGGTTGTTGGCTTCTCTTCTTCGTTCGCTTCCGCTCGGGACTTGGCAGCCTGCCCGTCGCGGAAGCAAAGGATCCTGGGAAGCCGGGGGCTCCCCCGCCCAAAGCGCCGGCATTAAGTAGGCCTGACAGCTCCGCGCCTTCCCCACTTGGCTGCGGTCCAAAGGGCTCTTTCATTTGAAAGGCTGGAAGGCTGCCATGTGCAATGCAGATTTGCTGTGCCTGCTCTCATAAGGAACTGATAAATGCCGCTGCTGTTGTCATGGCGACGGAGGCTATCAGAATGGCCCTGTGATCTGCAGCCTCGCTGTTGTGCAGGATTTTTTTTTCTTCCTTTCACTCCCCCCCCCCCCCCCGCTTTCTTCCCTCCGGTGGTAAAATAAAAATCTGCTTTTGCAAAGTTAACCACTGAATGACCGGAATGAAGGGACTGGGAAAGGGCCAGAGGCATCTTTTCGGCAAATCCCCCCTGCCAGCATTGGCTGCTTGGGAACGGAAGGCCTTGGCTCAGCTTTTTGTCCTTGTCTGCTGCAAAGAAGGAAGGAGGGGAGTTCCCTTCTCCCCACACCCGGGCCAGCCCACCCCGTTCTTGCTGCATCTGATTTCACTTTATTGACTGGCTTCTCTGAGCACGTGGAGAGCCTGCTAGCACTGGGGAAGTCGATCATAATGACTTTTAAAAGTCTGGCTGTAAATCGGTTGAAATCCCAGGCCTAGACCCTCCTTGGTGGTTGAAAGCTGTGTAATGTAAAAACAAGCCACCCCTACCATTATAAACTGGGTTATTCATTCACTCGTTTTGTTCTTTCCCTTTCACCTAGTCTTTCTCAACCACAGCAATTTTAAGACTTGTGGACTTCAACTCCCAGAATTCTGGCTAGGGAATTCTGGGAGTTGAAGTGCACACATCTTCAAGTTGCTGAGGTTGCGAAACACTGTTTTAACCCAATGCCCTGCCCTCTGGGTGGCAGTACTTTCTAATCAATAATTGGTCAAAGGGGGAAGGGTCACACCTTCCCATGTACCCAAACACTTCTGGTCACCCCCTTCAATAGAGCACCTAACCATGTTCCCCAAAGTGGTGACAAAGCACTACTCTTTTTTGGGGGGAGGCACCTTGTTGGTCTGGCAAGACATGTCAGTTTAATCCAGAAAAAATGAGTTGTTTTCAGGGACAGAAAAGCTGTTTCAAGTTCCAGCCTGAGGGCAAGATAAGGCCAGCGACCTATAATCAAGGGGGAGCAGCGGGATTGCCAGAGCAACCTGGTGCTGAATTAAATGGCAAGTAAGAAAAGGCCCTTTGAATGTGAACAGTAACATTGAGTTAATACTCAGGCTTTTATCATACTTCTTCACAAAAACAGCCATCGCTGGGGAGACCACTATCTGAAGGCCTAATGATTATACTCCACAGTCCTGCCCCCAGCCCTAAAAATAGGCTACCTGTAAATGTATATGGATGTACAGTATGCGTACATGGATGTACATGTAATGTAAAAATACACTCCATGCTTCCTTTATATGCTTGGTTACAACCATCTGGAATATGCATGGTTTGTCTTCATTGTTTCACAGGAATTATCTGTAGATAATTTAACAGAATATTGTGCCTCCCCTACCTCACTCTCCATTATTTGTATAAAACTCTTGGCTTTATTCTGTGAAGTCCTAAATGAATATGCAATTTCACTGGGAGGAGCCTGGATATCTTTTCAGTACTACTAGCATATAGGTGTGGAATCTGGAATAATAATTGCTCAGGAAGAAAAGGAGATATTCCTAACTCTACAAATTGGAAGGAGGGGTGGGGAAATCTTTCTCCTCTCCTCTCCTCTCCTCCCTTCCTTCAACTGCATTTTAAGAAGGGGCCCTGTGATTACAATGATAAAGGACCAAAAATCATCCCTGCAGCACCTTAAAATCCAAGGGGGTGTTTTATATTGGTATAGACTGAATAATTAAAAATTGGAGCATCTTACTCAGAAATGTAGCAGATTTCCCAATTCTCTGGTCACAAATCATAGCAAGGGATATATTTAGCTAACAGGAAAAGAAACATGATGGCATAATTCTGTATGTGTTTACTTAGGAGTAAGTCCCACATAACCCACAGGACCTTTCACATAAGTAAATTTCCACAGATTTTTGTATTTGGGAATCTCCTGGTCCAGTTGTATGGAGCGCAGTGCAAAATCAAGAAAAATCAAAGTACCAATTTCCTTCTTTTGCCTGGAACAGCAAACTCAGTTAGTGCAACTGACTTGTGCAAGGCTGACTTGTGCAAGGCCTTGCACAAGTCACTGTGAGAAGAAAGAGGGTGTAACAGCAGCAGAGAGGAAGAAAGGCAACATTAAGACATATCCTATCCATGTCAGCAGTTGCAAACAGTTTCCTTGCCTCCTATAAAATATGAATACTAACAAATATTCGTTAATATCTTATATTCCATATGCCAGAGCCCATGTCCTAAATTGACAGTGGCCATAAATAGGAAGTCAGAAGATTATAACAGTTCAAATACAATTCTAGACCTGCCATTATTAAGGAATAATATATACAGAAGCAAAGAAGACACTATTTTGCTCTAATCAGTTCATGGAATTTAATAAACCCTACTGAGCTTTTGGTTCCTTGGACCCTGCAAAGTTGCCCCTTTTCTAACATTGCTGGAGATACAATTTAAGATACATTTTGGGATAAAATTATACTGTTTATAATTTTTTAAAATTTAAGAGCAGAAATCAAATGAGTTTATCTCAAATGGGCTTAACTCTGATACAATTGGATTGTTAGTGTCTTTTTAAATGGTCTCAATAAGATTACTCCATCCAAACTTCCTTCCCCAACCTGATTTCTTTCCAGGTATGTTGGGATAAAGTCCTCAAATTTCTGGGCAACCAGCCTAACTAAAATGATTGGGAATCCTGGAGATCATAATCCCAATATATCTGCAGAACATTAGGGTGGTGAAGGAATGGCAATTTTTGGTCAACTAAAGCAAATACTTGGTTGTGCTCTTGTTGCAGTGAAGGCATGCAGAAGTATATTTTCTCTATCTCCTTTTCACCACTTAATATGCTCCATTTGGTTTTTGAGGATCTGATTTCCAAGCACAAAATACACTTGAATAAAATAGTGAATATGATGACATTTGTGTGCAGAATGCATGCAAGCATTGAGCATTCAGTAACCACCTACTACATATATCCATTTGTTAGCTATGTACCACATAAAACTATCCTTCTCAAATCCCTTCAGCGCATTAATTGTGAAGAACTGCTTCAAAAATGGAATTGGGAGGATCAAGAGGAGGACACTGAAAGCTTTAGACACAGTATGCCATATAGTACTGTTCTTGAAATCAGTTTTAAGGGCAAAATGATAGTGTTCAAGAGCATAAAGCAGCTGCAGTTTTTATTGGAGACATGTTGGATATATGAAGATTAACACTCGCTACAATAAGTGAGAAAGCAGTTTCGATACTCTAAATGGAAGATTCACTTTCAAAGCTTCCTCTTCAGGACAACACACTGAGTCAAAAGAGACATTTCTTCATAACTGCATAGTCTTTTTGGTTTCTTTTGAAAAAAGAAAATACATACACACGCACACACCCCTCCCAATAACTAAGATTGTGAAGCTGCTTGTATTCAACTGTAATTTTGTTACCTGATTCTCTGGATCCGTGCCTATGGTTGCCATGACAATTCTGGCCTGCTCTTTACAATCTGTCTCACTGGAATTTCCTGATTATTCAAAAACTCTTCCAAAGGGGGGCAAACACCCCCTTTTTGTACAGTATTAATGTAACTGTTTGTGCAAGGTTTCTTTTAAAAATTGGCTAAAGTGAACTGGTTTTGGTCTTCACCTGGAAAAAGAGGTAAGGAGATAAATGCAGACTTTGAACTATTAATTTAAATATTATTTTATAGGTCAGAAGAGGGGGTGGGGAAAGGAAAATATAGGCTAAAAACCAAAATTGCCTGTATACAATATTCACAGTAACTGAGACTTTCCCAAGTAGCCACTGGCTTGCTATCCCAGCTGTTTTTCAGAGCAGAAAAATAGGTAGCTTTAAAATGATCTTGTTTCATTCTAAAAGAACACACACAACGTACGTGAAACAGCAAGAATTATGCAAAAGGCGGGGGGAAGAGCCCATGACTTTGACAAAGATCATTATATCTGTTGCTTAGACAATCTGGCGGTGCATCACCTACATATTTTGGGTTTGTTTTTAAAAGGAAAAGCAGAAATATTCTTAAAGCTTTGAATGGTTGTGTGGTTTTATGATTTGTAAAACTGTTATTTGGGTAGCAAAGCCACCTCTAAAATACATATGCTGGGATTTTATTTTACACTCATCACATCCCATGGCGAATTTCTGACAACTGCGCTCTACAGCAGTGTTTCTCAAATTTGGCAACTTTAAACAACTCCCAGAATTCCCCAGCCAATGGTGGCTGGGGAATTCTGGGGATTGAAATCCACATGTCTTAAAGTTGCCAAGTTTGAGAAAGAGTACTCTACAAGTTCATTTCTCTCTTCAGTTTTGTTTCTCCTTCATCCCTGTAATACATCTGGGGATTTTGCAAGGCCGTATGGATTCAGTGCCACAAAGTAAGACTCTGCTTAGCTGTTCTTGGAACAATCCAACCTTGACATTCTTCTCCCAGCAACATTTTGCCGCATTATTTAGTATCATCTAGCAGGCTGTGACATCACCTTGTAAATGGCAAGGACAAAAATAAGTCTATATTCCAAGCTCATGGAAGGAAGCCTCATCAGTGTTTATTAACACATAATGATTATTTTTAAAATGTTTATATTTTATACTGTAGAAGCAATTTTAGATAGGCTAGCTGCTAGCACATATATTCACATCAGCCACTGATGGTTTTTGAATTTTCTGTTTTCAGGGAACATTTTCAGTACCAATTGACTTAAAGAATCCCTTTCTGCCTGAGACAGAACTACAGCATGTGATACACCAATATCCTAGAACCTGTTGCCAATTAGATAGGGTGATAGATCCCATAATCTATCAGAATATGGTTGATAGATTCTAGTGCTGACTAGAAATGATGGGGTCTCTGGTTCAATACATCTGGAGCACAGAAGTTGGGGAAGGCTATAAAATTATTTTGGAAGATACGTATTTCAGAAGATATTTCAGGGCAGGGCTTGTTAAAACACAAATCAGGATTTACCAATACATCATTGGGTGATCTCTTTTGGGAATAGTGATCATGTATCACTGGTATTGTAAATTCAGTAAATTCAGAACAATAATTAGTAGAATCCCATAGCAGAAGAAGTTGATGAAGATGGATTGGAGTTCTTAAAAAACAGGAGATACGAAAAGAACAATTACAAAAAATTGCAATGAGGAAAAAAAAAAAGGAGGACAGTAGAAGAAGCTAATGTGGCTACAAAAAACACTTATCTGAAAAGGACAACAACAAAGGACATGTACAGGAAATGGAAAGAGAGCCAAGTCACAAAGGAAAAGCACAGATAGATGGCCTGGAACTATAGTGCTGGTGTTAAGAAAATGAAAGCTTAGAATAAGCTGAATTTATCAAAAGATACTAAGAATAACAACAAACACTTATTTAGATGCGTTCAGAATAAAAAGAAAAGAATCAGTATACAGCTGCTCAATAAAGAGGGTAGAATGCTAGATAACAAAGAAAACACAGAACCACAGAAATGTGTGTATTCCACCAGGAAACTGTAAAGAGCAAGATGAAGGAACAAGATTGAAACCTGAGACTGATAAAATGAGACCTGTCATGGTCAGGGAATACCTATTTACTTTGAATGAGTTGAATGAATGAGTCAGGACAAGATTAATTGCATCTTAGGATACTGAAGGAACCTAGCTGATGGCCTCTCTTTTGCAATATCTTGGATAATTCCTGGAGAACTGGTGGAGTGCCAGATGACTGGAGAAGAGCAGACATCATTCCTATCTTCCAAAAGCGAAATGGGAAGATCCAGATAATTACAGACCAGTCAGTCTGATATTAATATCTGAAAAGATTCCAGAGCACATCATAAAGGGGTCTATCAGTTAGCACTTTGCAAACTGTGTGGTAATTATCAGAAGGCAGCAACTCTGCTGATCTTGTTCTGGGGATATAGTAAGATGAATTGGGGAGGGGGCAGTGTTCTTCAGAGTAATATACTTTTCTTCTGGCTTGAGGATGGGAAGAAAGTATATACTCAGGGATATATAGATAAGCCCTGAGACTCATCCTTGAATCTTTCACTGCTAAGCTCATAAGTGTATGTTTGCATTCCTATAGGAAGATTTATTGCCATGTGTGGGGTAAATGCTGACAAGAGCTGACTCAAAATTATACTCAAAAACAGTTCATTAGTGATTCCTCATCATATTGAAAAGAGGTATGAAGTGGGGTGTCACAAGGATCAGTCCTGCATCCTCTACTCATCAATATATTCACTGATGAGTTGAATGAAGAGATACAGGGAATGCTTATCAAATTTGCAAATGGCACAAAATTGATCAGATAGCTAATACCACCAAAAACACTTTACAAGACCTCTCTTGTTTCAGAGTGCAGGACATGGAATAATAGATTTAAACTATAGAAAGGGAGATGCCAATTGAATGATAGAAAAAGCTTTGTAACACTAAGAGCAGTTCAACAGTAGAACCAATTATCCAGAGTGTTGGTGGGTCTGGATGCGTTCAGGCAAAGGCTAGACAGCCAACCATCTCGGAAGGGGGTTGGGCTCAATGAGGTAAATGCCCTCATTAGATTCTGATTAGTCTTTGAAGAGCTTTACCACAAATCTGTATCTGGGTTTTAGTTTAGTGTTAAAATATAAACTTAATATAAAAATTAAGCAAAGAGGTTTTTTTTTAATCTGAATATAAGGAACAGGGGCATTTTGCCTTATGTTTGCTATGCTATATCCAGCATAGTTTGAACTTGTAGTAGAGCGCAGTCAACCTGGGCCCAAGATGCTGTATGTTGCATATATGCCAATTGCTCTTATGATGCATGCATGCCAATTTTCAAATATTTGGTGAAAGATATTCTGCAAATTCTTCCAATCAGTACATTTTCAAATTGCATGTTGTAAGAAATATGTTAGCTCGGAATGAGGCTAGAGGACACGCTCACAAAGGAGATACCTGCCGTGTCTTTATTTCATATACTTTAGAGCATGTTGAGCAGCAGAAAGCTGATGAGGGGTAAAACAACCATGGCCACCAGCATCCTTTCTGGTGTTACAGAGTAACAGTGCTGTAATGAGCAGTAGACAAGGTTGTACCATCTCCAGTCTACTATGGTACTGGAAAAGAAGTTGATGATAACTGTTGTTCTGAGTGTGCTTCTTATTCAGCTTTGCCAAAGCAGACATGGATTCAAAATGAACCAGGGAGACTCATTTGCAGACAAGTGGTCACTCTACATTTAGTTAGCATTTTTCTGGAAATGTTAATCATAGATGCTATGAGTCAAAACAAGCTACTGATTGGGTAGAATAGTGACTAACATTTTACTCTGTATCTTAATAATGTTGTTTTAACTGAAAAAACTTGGTAATGGGCTGGGTAGAGGGCCATCTCGAACTAGCTGGCTGTAATTGCTATTCCCTGAACCACAGGTGAGCTAGCTACTCATTCACACATGATGCCCAAACCTCTGTTTTGCAGCTTCCACAACTGCCACAGAGATTCTTGTAATTCTGAGGTAGGAACCATCTGGAAAATTTTAATGTAAGCCATAGCATAGACCTAAGACAATTTTAAAAACAAAAGAAGAAGGGGAAAAAAATCCCATGCATATATGGTGTTGCTTCCCCTTGTTCACAACATTCCTCCACCCATTATTGCTCTCCCCCCACCCCGAAACATTGACTCTGTTCATACAATATACTTACCCATGGTTAATTGAACCAGACGTTTTCAACTCACATATATATATGTGCATATATGGTGTTGCTTCCCCTTGTTCACAACATTCCTCCACCCATTATTGCTCTCCCCCCACCCCGAAACATTGACTCTGTTCATACAATATACTTACCCATGGTTAATTGAACCAGACGTTTTCAACTCACACAATATACTCTGTAATAAATCAACCAAATTTTTTGCCCGTCCTTGCCTTGATCCATGCCAAAACCAGTCATGCATGTCTCTGGGTTTGTAGATTCTGTACTTGAAGTGAAATATGTTTTTTGTTTTCTACATGCATGCTATCCTTGCCTATACGTACCTATATGTAAAACATGTTATGTGATCAGATATGAGGATGGGAATTGCAATCAGAGTCATAAGATTCTTGGCTCAACAGAACAAACAATTCTCGTATTTCATTTTATTTCCCATCTCCCCACTCAGCTTTCAGAAAACCAGTTGAATTCCAAAGGAATATTCATTTAAATCCATCCTTTGTGCCAGACCAATATTCTGCTATATTCCCAGTGACTGGGGTTTCTGTTCCTATCCTAGCAATTTGTGACCATTGAGGACACATGGCAGTAGAGCTGTTGTTTCTCTCCCACCCAGAGTTATGGGGCTTCTGTTGAAGAAAACACTTGTGCTGTGTATGACAGGTACTCACATTTGTATATTTGCTGTCCCATGTTCTGTCCAAACCACTGTACACTAATTCTGCACAGCCTGTAAGGACATCTCTTTAATTTGAATAAACCTCTTTTTAAAACTTTGTAACATGATAGGAATGATGCTTATTTTGTCACTAGTCTAGATATCTTTCCTCTACAAATCCAGAAGATTATTTATTTAAACAGGGTTTTTGTATTTATAAAATACCAATCCTGCTCTTTCAACATTAAAAACAATCCCAAAGAATAATACATGTAACAGTTTAATTTTTTTCTGCCAGTCAAGTTGAACTTGACTCTCGGTGATTACATGGATATGTCCATCTTGTTTTCTTGGCAACAACATAGACGTGATTTGCCATTACCTTCTTCTGGGACTTTTTTCCATTTTCCAATCTAGTCTACAATCTTGTATTTCCTGATGATTTCCCAGCCAAGTATTTCAAATCTGAACCTGCTGAGCTTTTTCAGGATCCACATTAGACCATGTGCTGCTGCTTGCTGTGACATGTCATAATGCTGCCTTATTTGGGAGGTTTGAGTCTGTTTTGCTCCTTAGAAGTTGGACATCAGATCTGGCCTTTTCCTTCCTTCCTTCTGAGATCAAGTTAGTATGAAACAATGACAGTAGAGCATATACTGTTGTTGGGAATTTCTGGAAAAGAGCTTTTTTGAAGAATGGCTGCTACAAAGAGGCTTAACTATATCAAATACAGAGAGAAAGATAAAGAAAAAACAAAAGTCACAAAACAAAAATTCAGAAACAAGGCTTTGTATTGGATAGAAAAAAATCATTCAAACTAATTTTAAAACAAATCATTAATCTTGAGGTAGTGTTCATTTTTACCCATTCATCTTTCTCCATGGGTTCATTGGAATTTCTAATAATCCAATTATATCAATATTAATCTGATATCAACAGTTGGATATGTTTCTATCTACAAATACAGAAACTTTCTTTGAAAGAAATATTTCCAGGTATTTAAGAAAAACCAAATACCAGATAAAACTCACTTTTACAATTTTCCGTAAGTACAATAGAACCTATGGAAAGTATAAGAGCCTTTCTTAACTTAATTAAATACCCCCATAGTTTACCATATTGTTGTACTGTATCTATACATTTTGGTATATAGAAAGTATTTATTATTATCCATAAGACTTAAAATTTATTGAAGAAAAAAAAGAGGAGGAGGAGGAGGAAGATCATCCATGGGGTATCTGAATAGGTAAAGAAATAAAGTTTAGGATAAGACATTGTAATCTGATTAGTGAAAAAAAGTAGCCAAAAGTTGCTTCAAAAAATTAAAACTTCTGATGCTTCTGATTTTTTTTTTCATTTTTATCAACAATTTCATTTATTGTGGCTGGTGTGGGTCTTCCGGGCTGTGTGGCCGTGTTCTGGAAGTTTTGTTTCCTAACGTTTCGCCAGCATCTTTCATTTAATAAATTTCATTTATTGACAATGTATACTTAAAATGTAGATTTATAGTTATTCCAAGGCTTGTTGCCCTTTTAAACTAGACTGTACACAATGGATAATCAAAGGTAATATCATTTGTAGTCTGCATGCCATGGTCACAAATTTGCCATCAACAATTAGCAAGAAGATTGGACAATAGTTTGCAGTCAGTAAAATCTTTATCACCCTTCAAAATCACAGTTACATAAGCTTACATAAACATGAGAGGAAATTGGGACAAAGGCATCATTATAAGCTTCGAATACAGAAGCAAAAAAATCAGTATCTATCTTATTCCAGTCAGTAGGATAACCATTAGTGCTGGGGGCTTTTTCTGTTTTCATAGATTTAATAGCATCTATTATTTCCTGAAGAGATAAAGGTGCAGCTAAATAAGCTGCTTGATTATGAATGATCTTTGGAAGGACTATATCATCTTTAAAAATATTAATTTCTTTCTTAGTAGCCTTTGACTCAGTATTATAAAGTCAAGTATTAAAAAAAATGCTGATTTATAAGATCAGAATCATTACGGACTTTGCCCTGAGCATCCTTAATAGTAGAAATAGTTACTTTGTTGTTCCTATTTCAATTGAGAGGCCAATAATTTACCAGTTCTTTCCTTGTATTTTCAATAACTCTGTTAAACAAGAACACAGTTCAGTGAATATTCTGTATCCAGTGCATAGAGAGAACTGCATTCCAGTTACCACACATAAATGCTGTATGCAGTTCTGGTACAGATTGTCTTGTGTGTGCGCACACACATACATATTTCTTTAACTTTAAACAGGGATTTCTTTTTGCTGCCACCTTGCTTGATAAATCTATAATTCCTCACATAATACTAAGTTCCTGCTATATAATTCAAAAGCACATTCACATCTTAAACTGTATTGTTCTTTTTAATGCCATATTAACAAATGTACGGATACCAAACCTAACCAGGGCAAAAATAATCCAAGAAGAGGCTTGTCTCTTTATAGAATACTGTAATGACAGTGTGGGCAGTCATAAAACACTTATTTATCAGGAGGTGAGTTGAGGAGGCTTGCCACCACGCCTTCTAGACCCACAATGTGCTGCCTGCTTACTTCAATCTTTATTCTGAGTAGGTGGGTATAACCTTTGCCAAGTGTCAGCAGTGAGCAGTCACTGCTGGTGACTCCCCTCAAATTAATCTTACTGACAATTGATGGCAGAGTTTTCTGCTGTTTTGGATTGGGAAGCAGAAGAAAACTGTAATATCAAGGCTAATAGTCAGGTCACCACTGAAACGCATTGAAACTCCTCCTCCCTTTATGGCCTCAGCTCCTGAAAGGAAGAATATGATTACTGTATGCTAGAACAAGGGAACTAAGTTGCAAGCAATTGGCAAGTTAGAATTTTCAGCTTAAAATCCTAACCTGGCAATAATAAAAGCCACACCAAGGAAACACGGATTCCCGTTTCATTCTAGCCATGTGTATTTGCCAGTTTTGGTCACTTTATTCAAGGTGATAAGTGCCCGTGCTTATTACACAGCTCCCAAGCAAACAGCTTCACAGGAGAAATACTGTACTACTTTTTTCCCTTCTAGCTTCTTGAAAAGTGGCTGTGCCCTTAAGGTCTAAATAAAGCAGTTCATGGGAGCTTCACAGGCACACCTTCAGACAAAGCACTAGGTAGCAGCCCCACAACATTTGATGTCCTTAGAATGTTTCTGGGGCCCATATGGAACCCACAGGCTTCTTAAAATAAAGATGATACGAGGGGCTGGTACTTCACTTTGCAGTGGGGTAACTTCCCATTTAATTTGTTTTTAAATCTAGACATTATTTTAAGGTCAGGTGCAGCAGGGAACTCGATGCATGCCATACAAGTGTCTGCAGTTGTATGCTCATGAATCCAGTCTTAGAGGCACTTCCACACAGCCACTGGTCTTGCTCCTCAAATGGCAGCCAAGCTCTAGCTTAGATCTTTCCTCACTGCATTTGCTTTCTACAGTGATTTTTTTAAAGGAGGAAAAATTCAACTGGCTGCTGTCCAGAGGTTATAGCACAGCCATCTCTCAGAGCAACTGGGAAGGGTGGGAAATGGTGGCAAGGCGTCATGGCACCTTGGCTTGAAGGAAGGAGGGGGAAATCCCAGGAGGCACATTAAAGCAGGCCTTCCCAGCAATGGGGAACTGTGTGCTCCTCAGCTCCAGAGGAAATGCGGCAAAGTTATCTTTGTACTGCTTCCTTTGAAGCAGCATCTCAGTCGATGATTGATCAGGTCAGCTTTCTAAAGCTCACGGAAATCACGTGGCATCAGAAAGGGGGAGCACAGGGCAGATCCAATTGCTGCAATCTTGCATAGGAAAGGAGCTTCAGGTACTCTTCCCACATTGAAACAAGATTAGGAGCACCATGAATGCACTAATCTCAAGCAATTTGGTAGCCACTGCTAGCTAAGGCCATTTCCCTACTTGTGATTTATATTGTCTTCTAGCATTATGCAGCCTTGTTGAGACAGCATGTGTATCTCATTAATGTTATATCCGCACAGTGATGGCTGGATAATGCTAGAAGTTGCTGTACGTCACTAAAGTCCATCCTACTTCATTTCTGGAATCCAACTCTAAACAGCATTGTCACTTCTATGGCTCAGAAAGAGAGAGAGAAAAAAGCAGAGCCCTCTTTTGGGCCATTTTTGTGCAATCACACAAAATGGATCCTCACTCTATTTTTTTATCTTTTGCTTGTAGCTCTTTTAAGCCTCATTCGAATGAGTCAACACGCCCCAACTGCATGGAACAGCTGCGAACAGCGGATTGAACACAATGTTGCTTCTTCACTATAAGACAAAATGAAAGAGTTTTTTTCCAGAAGAATGTATAACCACCAAAGAACTATCAAATACTAAAATAAAATATTCAGAAAAGGGCAGAATAGAAGCTTGGGAGTAGCTTTCATTTAGTGAACGATGTACAAAATTAAATAAAAAACATAGGGAGCATAGGAAATAGTCAGAAGAAATGCCAGAGACATTCATAAAAACCACATGTGCTTGTTTTCCTAGGCAGAAGCCATTTTCTTAGCTTATTTTCCTACGGAGAAATGATTGAGTGGTTGGGGTTTGTAATGGCCATACAAAGAAAGGGCCACCTGTGGACAGTGTGGAACAAATGACTAATAAGAAATACATATTTATTGCATAAAGAATAGTTTTGCAGAAACACCCTGGATGTAATTATTTTATTAATCTGAAACAAAATACATAGTTCGAAGATATTAGCCATATGGTTATAATGGAGAACTAGAATAGGCTATTTTAAAGCATCTGTACATATATTATAGACCAGCTTTTCCAATTTGGTGTCCTACAAGCATGCATCAGCCAGCCCATGCTGGTCCCTGCCAGTTTATTCAGCTAAGAAAAATCATTATGAGATCAGCTTAGCCTGTACTAAATATCCCCCTGTCATTTTTCACACTGAGCAGTGGAGCAACCAGTAAAAGAAAAAAGTTATTTTTCCTAGGAATACTTCCATTACTCCCAGCTATAAAATTGAACCACATATATGGGAAACTGGTATCCAATTTGGTGTCCTACAAACATCTTGCATATTTCAGTCATAATCCAGCTCTAGTCTCCTGTAATTGGTGACTAGAGGCTGTAGCATTTATTAAGGGACATAAGAACCTACCTTATATGCACCATTATTTTTTGTAGTCCATTACTGTTGACACTGCTGGACATGCTTCTTCAAAGTTTCAGGAAGGATCTTTTTCCTGTTCTCTTCATGGATTCTATCAAAACTTTGTAGTAACAAGCAGGTATGTTTGTAGCAACAAACACCAACCAAACAAGTATCCCTGAGCTCTTAATTAGTAAAACTGATTAAGAAAAGCATTAAATGACAACACAACAGTTCCAACCATTACATCTGCTTTCAAATGTGAACCTTATATATATGCAATTTAAAGCAGTTAGTTTCCAGCTCTCTTTTTCCATGGTTTAAATGGAGGGGTGATAAAGCCTATTTCTTCTGGAAATGTAAGCTAGTCTATACCTGGACAATGGCTTACAAAGGCTACCTGTGATAAATTCTGAAGATAAAATTCCTCTGGTTTATGATTGTATCAAGAAAAGCTTTTTATAGGTAGAGTCAGGAAATCAAGTTGTATTCAGCATCAACAAATTAGGAATGGTGTAAATTCTATCTTTTCTTGCTCATGAGAGCTTATATTATTGTTGGGGAGGGGGAAAGGAATGAAATCCACAGACCTCAACGTGACTTCCTCTAATTTTATCTATATTGCTTTTCAATGCTATGACAACTTTTCCTAACCAGCTGTCTTCCAGATTTTTTTCAAATATGATTTCCATTGCCGAATCATCATAGTTGCACTAGCCAGGGAATCAGAGGGTTTGCATGGCCCAATTCAAGATGCTGGTTTTGCTTATTAATACCTTTATGGTTTGGCTCTTTGCTACCTCCAGGACCATTTCTTGTGATCTCCCACAGGATATAAATGGAATGGCATTCATAGGCAGAGCTGCTCAGCTCTGGAACAGCTTGCCCTCCCCAAGATCAATATATTCCCTTCAAGAGGGCAGTAATTGCTTTGCTCTATTATGTGGGGCAGTGACTTTTGGATGGTGATTGATCAAATAACATGTTGTTTATAGGTGTTGTTGCATTGTATGGTTTTAATGTTTTATGGTGCAAGCCACCTAGAATCTTTTGTGGAGACAGAATACAAATAAATAAAACCATCCATTTGAAAAGAAGAGCAATTGTAAGACGTTTGTATCTGTTCTTCCTGCTAGAAAGAGTGCTTAGTGGCCCTGAAACTGGAGAGCAAAAGGAAAGCATACTCTGGCCCCATGCATCAGCTGCGTGACAAAAATCTGCTGAGTTGTATTCTGAGTGGCTGGTGTGGGTCTTCTGAGTGTTACATATTCATTTTGGGATGGGTGTGCTGCCTGCCCTCTCTGTTGAGGTGTCCTTTCCTTATTATCTTTTTTTCCCCCTTCAGACTTAAAACATAATCTCAGTAACCCAGGGATCTCTAGAGATCTATTAGCTTTGCTGCTACCACCCACCCCTTTTCTGGTTTGGAAATTCTTTTGTTTTTCTCCTCTGTTTTTTTATATACATCATAATGTGACTAGGTGGAAGGTACAGAACAGCACAGTCACTTTGATCACATTTAAATAAGGAATCATACTGACTTTTATTCAATAATTAAAAATGGGTTGTAAATAGGTTCCCTTAATATTGCAAAGTATTTATAGGCTGTTAATCCTCTCTTGTACTAAATATATACTCATAAACCTGTAACTCTGATAGATAAAGGTTTTCTTTGGGCTATGATTTCTCTCAGACTCATCCTTCCAGCCACATCTCTCAAATCCATTTCTTCTCAGTTCCCTCCTCCTTCCAGAATATGAACTGGGAGAAGGTGTCTTACATTACTCTGCTTTGACTGGTAATTCTACTACCCACTCATCACAAACTCCATTAACCATTGTTTATTTGCTATGTTTAGGATCATTTACATGAAGGGTGAAGGAAAGCTTTTTAGAATAAATACATTAACAAATGGCCATGGTCAACCAGGAAGTGTTAAGAAGAGACAACCTCAAATATAAGAAACATAAAAAAGTAATAATGGAATTCTTCTCATCCATGTGCTTGCTTTTGTTGATGTCTCTGATAGAAGCAGCACTTAAACAGTATAAAAAAGGTAGGGAGCCTATCTAAAATCCATAGCCAAGCTCCAATTCCCAACACCCAAGGCGCTTCTAAAACCTTAACTAACTCAGGAAGTAACTGTGGAGAGATCTTAGTTTTCTGCTTCTTCAGGGTTTTTAATCTATTGCAGGCAGAACTTAATAAAGGAAGAGAGATCAGAAGTGGTTCTTGAATTCCTTCTTAAGCTTATAGGTATACTTTCTTCAAAATTTCAGCCAGAAGATTCAACATAAGGCTAGAATTCTCTTTTGACCTCTTCTATGCCTTGTACATCACTTCAAAGTCAACACAGGTTATACCAAGTGTTAACTATTATTTTTTATATTATCTCAGAGATGATTGAAGAAATAAAGAAAATCAGGAATCCAGTTTAGATATGTTGTATAGCACATTCAAGTGCTCATATTAAGTGAAGAATGATATGATCTCCTAGAACTTCTATGAAAATAGGAATGCAGCTGTATCTAACCTATTCTATTAACGTTATCCTATGAAGTATATTCATGCTGACTACATTCAATAGACAGCAAAAAAGAAGCAAAAGGAGAGAGAAATTCATCAGCCCTTTACAGTTGGTGAGCTGTTTCTGGGGTGGGGGGTGGGGTTCAGGTGTTGTGGAGGAAGGTTTTATGGTGGAAGATGTGAGACAACACCTGCCCGCCCGCCCGCCTGCCTTTTTTGCCATAACCTTCTTCACTTTTATTTATTAAAGAAAAAAACAAAGCCATGCCACCAACTTTGGCTGTTTTGCTCAGGTAACTCCAGCAGTCACAAAACAAAAATAGGGGCTGCACAGACTACATGGAGCCTGTGACTATGTATGTTCTGCCCATCCTGATTTAAGAGAAAGTGGAAGAAAGAAGGTGTCCTATGCGCATAAGAAGAGAAATCTGTTATCCTTTATAAGGTCACTTTGCTTTCCTTGTTGTAGAAAAGGAGTTTCAGCAAGTGCATTCCCTGAAGAAAGAAAGTCGTTGCTGTGTCAAACGAAAAGCCTATCAAGTCCAATATCATCTTTTTCCAAGATATGCAGGATGGGGGCGGGGGGGAGTAGAGGTAAACAGGACATGAGGACAACAGCTATGAAGAGACTAAGAGCTATTTGATCAATTTCAATTGCCTGAAGAGCACTTGAAACAGGAAACCTTGCACATTATTTTTTAACCCTCAGTTAACCTAATCAAAGCTGATCTCAAATTGATTGTTTTGTTTCCTCATAGCTCACATGGTTCCTTCTGCATTCTGTGATATTTTCCCACACGTTCTTTTCTCACATATTTTATAAAACAATATTTATTTTATTTATATCCCATCTTTCTGCCATCAAGCATCAATTGGCATCGTTTCTTCATTTTCACTGCATATTGAATAGTCTTTTTCTTATATTTACATTTGACTTTGAAAATATGTTTTAATAGATGAGAAAAAACTCCTTGAATATACTAACAAAGATATTTCAGCATAATGACTGGCTACAGACATCAAAGACTTATTCCAGAGAGTGGGTCTTTGCAAAACATTGAGCTTTGGACATGTCATTTGCCCATGTCAAGCCCATTGTCCTGCAAGAATGATCAAAGTCTAGATTTGTGCTGTGATTGTATTCAGCTGTGAAACACAGCTAGGAGTCCAGTATATCAAGATGCTATGTTGAACTTGTACTGAGATTTCAAAAGCCAACGTATTAAACAGCAAGAGAGAGAGAGAAAGAACCCTATAACACCGCACAATCGAGTGGCCAATAAGCAGATCTTCTCCCTCTGTGCACCAACTGAAATTATCTATGAAGTGGAACCACTGTAAAGCAGTGCTTTGGATTCCCAACCTTTGCAGGTGGTCCAGACAGATACCATGGTCAATGGTACTTAATGTCACTGAGAAATCTAGGAAGGACATAGTCCCCCCAATTCAGGTCCCACTTCAGATTATCCAGCAGTGTGACTAATGTGGTTTCTGTTCCACGACCAAGTCAGAACCCTGACTGAAAAGAATCCAGATAAACTACTTCCCCTATCTGAAGAGCAATCAGCTTTTCCACAACCCTCCCCCCAGAAGGGAGGTTAGATACTGGATCATAGTTGCCTAATATTTATGAAGCAAGTACTGAATTGTGTTTGCTGTATTTAGGATCACTATGCCTGACACACTTACAGAATTTGTTTGAGACACGTTTGCTGGTTTCTTTGAGGTTTTTTTAGCATATATATCTTGTTTTTGTTTCAGAAGGTTCTCTACTTGTATCCCCCTCCATTATTCATTTCTGATCAAATGTAATCAATTATAATATTTATTGCAATCAGTAGGAAATAAAATTATTTCACACATACATACACACAGAGGCTCAATACATATACAATTGTTACTCATGAATCAAAGAATGAACATGGTAATCAATATTATTTTCTCTCAGTACATTTCTTTTCAGTAACTATAGAAGTTTAACAAAGTGAACATTTAGGAAAGGGCACAATTACAAATCTGTTTTGTAAGTAGTCAGTTGTTTTATCCTATCAAATCCCAGCTCTGGTTTCTAAGGTTTTATATTTGTAGAAGTTTATGGTGTCATTTCTCCTTTGACAGAATTACTGTATACTGCCTGCATTTACACAGCTGATCATCAACTCTCTCTGTGTGTAAGAGTCTTAACAAATAATTAAGGATTGTAATTCTGGATTATCATTGATTAATGAACAAGAAGGTCTAGTAACTCCTGCATCTTAGAAGGATGCTCTGCTTTTATGCCACATATGATCTTTAACTGGTCCATTTGATGACTATCCTTAGCTCAGGCATATCTTCACATATTGTAGTTCATTATAAATTAAAATCAGCTGTTAAATACAATTTTTCAGAACATAAATCACAGTCACCTCCAGATTGGACTACTATAATGTGTTCTACAAGGGGCTGCCCTTGAAGAGTATCCGGAAGCTTCAACTGGTGTAGAATGTGGCAGCACGGGCAGTTATATGCACTCCTAGAAGAGCACATATTACACCTCTGCTTCACAAGCTGCATTGGCTGCCAATTTGCTTTCAGGTCCAATTCAAGGTGCTGTCTTTGACCTTTAAAGCCCTTCATGGCATGGGACCAGGTTATCTGAGGGATCACCTCTCCCCAATCACATCAGCCCGTCCCATTAGATCTGGCAGGGAAGGTATGCTATGTGTTCCAACAGCCAGGAACTTGCATGGATGGGTCCCAGGAGGTGGGCCTTCTCTGCCGTGGCGCTCTCCTTGTGGAACATTCTCTCCACTGAAGTTAGGCTCGCCCCTTCCCTGCTGTCATTTAGGAAGTCCCTCAAGACCTGGTTGTGTCATCAGGCCTGGGGGTCTTTGGGAATCGGAGACATTCTTAGATGGCTCCGCTGTGATTGATATTCTGCTCTCTCCATGGGGGTTGTATATTTAAATTTTTTTAAAATTTTTGATAATGTTGCATTTTAATAATTGCTTTTTATCTTTTATAATGATTGCCTTTATCTGTTATTTTATTCAATTGCTGTATGCCTCCCACAGTCGCATTGGGCAGCTATATAAATATGATATACAAATAAATAAAGGCTCACAAGAAAAATATTAGATGCAAAACAGATTTGAATTTAAAAACCAAACTAAAACACTATACAAGCTACTGAAATCCAGATAGATAGATAGATAGATAGATAGATAGATAGATAGATAGATAGATAGATAGATAATAGATAAACTATTTTGTATCAGATTTTTAAAAACAACAGTAACTTAAATTTTGTCTCTGCATTATGTGAATGGGTCTCCTGTGATATTTTATATTTAAGAGCAATTATTTATGCCTCAGTATCTTAATCAGATTCTATTGTTGATATTCCAATTCCATGTTCCAATTCCAAAGAAGGGCAGTGCCAAAGAATGTTCAAACTATCGCACAATTGCACTCATTTCACATGCTAGCAAGGTTATGCTCAAAATCCTACAAGCTAGGCTTCAGCAGTATATGAACCAAGAAATACCAGAGGTACAAGCTGGGTTTCGAAGAGGCAGAGGAACTAGAGATCAAATTGCCAACATTCGCTGGATCATGGAGAAAGCACGAGAGTTCCAGAAAAACATCTACTTCTGCTTCATTGACTATGCAAAAGCCTTCAATTGTGTGGATCACAACAAACTGTGGCAAATTCTTAAAGAGATGAGGGTACCAGACCACCTTACCTGTCTCCTGCTAAATCTGTACGCGGGCCAAGAAGCAACAGTTAGAACCGGTCACGGAACAACCGATTGGTTCAAAATAGGGAAAGGAGTACAACAAGGCTGCATACTGTCACCCTGCTTATTTAACTTATATGCAGAGTACATCATGAGAAATGCCAGGCTGGAAGAATCACAAACTGGAATTAAGATTGCAGGGAGAAACATCAACAACCTCAGATATGCAGACGATACCACCCTAATGGCAGAAAGTGAAGAAGAACTAAAGAGCCTCTTGATGAGGGTGAAAGAGGAGAGTGCAAAAGCTGGCTTGAAACTCAACATTAAAAAAACTAAGATCATGGCATCTGGACCCATCAGTTCCTGGCAAATAGAAGGGGTAGAAATGGAAGCAGTAATAGACTTCATTTATTTGGGCTCCAAGATCACTGCAGATGGAGACTGCAGCCATGAAATTAAAAGACGCTCCTTGGGAGGAAAGCTATGGCAAACCTAGACAGCATATTAAAAAGCAGAGACATCACCTTGCCAACAAAGATCCGCATAATCAAAGCTATGGTTTTCCCAGTAGTAATGTATGGCTGTGAGAGCTGGACCATAAAGAAGGCTGAGTGCCAAAGAATTGATGCCTTTGAACTGTGGTGCTGGAGAAGACTCTTAAGAGTCCCCTGCTCAGGAGACTCTTTGCTAGGAGGTCAAACCAGTCAATCTTAAAGGAAATCAACCCTGACTGCTCATTGGAAGGATTGGTAATGCAGCTCAAGCTAAGATACTTTGGTCACCTAATGCGAAGAGAGGACTCTTTGGAAAAGACCCTGATGCTGGGAAAGATTGAAGGCAAAAGGAGAAGAGGACGGCAGAGGATGAGATGGTTAGATAGCATCACTGAAGCAATGAGCATGAAACTGAGCAAACTCAGGGAGGCAGTGAAGGACAGGAAGACCTGGCGCAATATGGTTCATGGGATCACGAAGAGTCGGACACGACTTAACGACTGAACAACAACAATTGTTGAAATACTGATGTTGGGAATTTCTAAATTATCTTACAGTGTTCTAAAATTATGAATAGAATTAGAGATCGTTTTAATCAATACTTTATATTTCCTAAAGCAATGGCTGCATCAGGCAGTTGCAGCACCTTAAAGATTTAACAAATGTATTACTGCATATGCATCGGTGGAACATAGGGATCCATAAAAGCTTGTATAAGAAATATGTTAGTCTTTAAAATGTCACAGGTTATTTCTTGATGATATCTTGATGATCATATTTCAGTGAGGAATGAAACTTCATCTTTGCAAAAAAATATATATATATATGATAATAAAAACACACACACCTGTATCCCTGTTTAGCATAAAAGTCTACCACAAAATGTAATTTCAGCTGTGCAGTTTGCAAAATCAAGGAAAACAATGGTTATATTCTCCCTTCTTTTTAAATGAGGACACACAATACATTTATACTTCTCTGACCTTGCCAAGAAGTCTTTTGTTCAAAGACAAAAGCAAGAGAACAATAAGAGGTTGTTTTTTGATTCTGAACTTTGCCAAAATCCTTTCAAATAAAGGTCAGAAGCTGCTGGTGGATTTTTGTTTGAGGAATAATAAATTCAACAGGTAATTAGTGCAACGAGGTTTTTTTCCTGCAGAGTTCTTTACTAATGTTTGTCTTTTACTATGTGTCATTTAGAAAACTCTGTTTATATGAATGGTTTTATAAATCTGAACTTTAGATCTTCGATAAAATTTCCATGGCTGCCTTACTTTATCTGCTTCTGTTTTTAATGTAATGGAATCTTTGTGTTTCTCACTCCTCCCTGAGATATATAAACCAGAGAATTGGATAGAAAGCTGTTGCATAGAGACAGCCTCCTCGCTCTACCTACATAGCATACAAATGAAATGTTCTCACTCTGCAGAGAGAGACGTGGAGTGGCTTTTAATGTCATCTCCAAGGGAAGAAGTTAAAGCAACAAATCTCACTCAGCAGAATAAGAGTGCTATGAATGTGACTGGGAAATGGAATTTTAACAAATTCCAAAGAAAGGAATGTATTGTTTGACAGATAGGATAGGGGAGAGGCAGGTAGGGAAATGGAGAGATGCACACTGAGAGTCACCTATTCAGGTGAAGCGTATCAGCTCCAACTCTGGAGTTAAGACTGCAGCGAAATCAGCTTGTATGGAACCAGATGCAACCACTCAGCGAGGCACAGCTCGAAAGTAAACTAATGCTAGATGGGCCTCCAAGGGAGAAGCAGCCTATTCTCAAGAAAGAAAGAAACGGGTATGGATAAAATGTAGCCCAACTCCATATTTTATATATATTACTATGGCAAACCAGAGGATTATAATACTATAGTTGTATAATCTTTGGATGATGCACATGAGTATCTCACTGATTGGGCCAGAGTTCTCAAAAATTGCTCAGATGAACTTGTTTTAATAATGTTCTTTTTTCATTAATTGTGTGTGTGTGTGTGTGTGTGTGTGTGTTAGTGGCAGTGATGGTAATGGAGGTGGTCACCATTTTGCTTTTCACAATGTCTTGCAAGGATGCTAGATTCAGGCTTTGGGCATAATGGGGGCTGCAAAGGATATTCAAGCTATTAAAGGTATTTTTAGCTGGTGTGAGCAATAAGTAAGAAAATAAAGATGTCACATCACTGCCATTCCTGATGGGCAGTCTCACACTTAAGAAACTGCTGGAGAATTTTTTCTCCTAGCAACATTCACAGCAACAATCATAATGCACAGCAGAACAGCCAGTAACACAGGTTGTATCCAAGTATCAAATTGAAGAAGTTAAAACAGACTGAATCTGGTGGTGCAATCATTATAGATTTCAGGACAGAAGTCCAATAGAATGAGTAGAACCAACCCAAACAGAACTGGGCTAGCTTAGCACTTTTGAAGTAAGCAAAATACTATCTAAAGGAGAGGGAGTGACATAAGACCATTAAATCTAAAATCCAAAAATAGCTTACTGCATCTTGGTTGGGCCTATTAGTGAGCCACACAGATTTGTGTCAATAACATTTGCTCGTGCATTGATTTCTTGTAGTCATTGTTTGGATACTGAATATGTATGCCGCAATTGCTTAGCCTCTTCACCATCTATTTCTGTAAACATGTACAGATGTGTGTACACTAGCCCTTTATCATTGGAAGCATGAGTGAACGTGCCCCTTCTCTCACAGCATTCAGTGTTAAATCAAATTCTGTGCCCCAAATGATCCAGCAATGGATTTGTAGACCTTTGAGAAGCAGATATTCAGGAGATTAAGAGTTCTGGATTGTCAGCCTTTCCAGGTATACCAGGCTAGGAAACCAAAGCCATGTAGGTCAGTACTACTTTTATCTGACTGCTGCCTTTAGCGGCTCTTCCTCCTCTTCTTCAGGTCTATTCCCTCTGCCCTCTACAGGGACTAGAACAAAATTCTAACAAGAAGGAACTATAACTTGAAGGGAAAATCCATGCTCTGCAGATAAAAGGTCTTCAATTCTTGGCATGTCCCATTAAAAGGAACAGGGATCAGATGACCAGAAATGACTAGAGTGCTACTCCCAAGTTAATTAATATCAGGCTAGATACGCAAATAGTTTGAACTGGAGTAAATCAGCAGCTTCCTGTGATTCTCCAGAGCAGAAACAGATGGCATGAAGTTATCCTCATCCTACCTGAATTCAGGAGACCATGAGATATCTGATATCTAGATATCTATGCAGGAACTGGTTGCATCTAATTACAGCATTCATTCAAAATACTAATTGCGCATAGTGCTAGAAATGTGAGGACCTAAAGCTGTTAGTGCTGAGCTACTTTGGGCCACAACTTTGGGCTCAGTTGCGCTGAGGTCATGGCTTACTTTGGTCTCCTGACACATGATTTCAGACTGTGAAGCTAATACAAAACAACTTTTTACAGTAAACCTGTTCCATAAACAATTATTTCTTGGGGAACCTATTCACTAGATTGGATTGTAAACATCTATTATCAAATACACGGTAAAGAGAGATGCTTTCTGCAAAGTGAGATCCAGACAAAGACATGTATAATGCAGTTACAAGGCTGAGAATTCTTAATCATGGTCTTTGCTGGCTGTAAATTTTAGCACTTGTAATCCCAACATATCCAAAAAGTCCCAGACTAGAGAAGATTTCAGTAACTGAATATAAACAGTTATATAGCAATAGGATTTTTTTTTTCTGGCATGAATTGGCAACCACTTGACAACAACCCTTTCATAACTTGATAAAGGAGAATTATATATATTACCTGAACAGACTCTATAGTACACCTGTAAATAAACTCTATTCCCAATACTTTGACATTTTGAAGATGAAATGCCAGTTCATTGTCTTTAATCTGCAACCACTGAGGCTAATCATTGCAGGGGGCTTGATCTTTGTTTAGGTGTTATGCGCTTTCTCTTTGTCATTTAAATTGTGTACTTAGCTTCACTGAACCCATTTAAATTGTGTACTACAGCTTCACCTGAAAAACTGTTACACATTCTTCCTCTCCACCCTTAGTATTTTTCTACAATATGGGCAATATTTTATATCCATATCAATATAGTACCTCCATAACATTATGCTGCCCAACCTCAGGAGTGTCCATGTGTATCTGTGTGTGTGTGTGTGTGCCAAAAAAGATGGTAGCCACAACCATACAATCAAAGCCCCACTTATTTTTGATTATCTGATTGTGATTGCCCTCTTAGCTTTTTTTTACCTCCCTTCCCATGGATGACCCTGCCCAAACTTCAAGCTCACATTCTGTGTTCATATGAGACTTATCTTCTAGGACATGGGGCAATATTTTTTTTCTGTTGACAAAGGGGACAGAGAAAAGGGCATGATGGGCAGAGATGGAGTAAAAAGTTGGTGGGACCACAGCCGAAGCGTGTAGGGATGAGAATTCTCTCCCACCTTTCCCTTTCCCTCCATATTGTTCTTGTTCTAACATCTTCTCTACTCTCTCTCAAGCAGTAGCCTACCAGGGAAGGGATCAATAGTTTTTATCAGAAGTCTGAACTGAACTAAAATAAAACTGAACCCGTATGACATTAGGTCAAGAGCTAGGAAGTATCTATAGGACCACAACCTAATAGCTTGACCCTGTGCATGTTGTTTATTTGATGTGAATTCTACTGAGTTCAGTGAAGCTTGCTATATAGTAGGAGTGCTTAAAACTGCAATATAAGGTGGGATTTAATTCTAGCTAAGTATGCTTGATTTATGTAAGCAGCTTCGTTTTGTTTTCTTTCACTGTTTCATTCATAGCACCCAATGCACATCATCCTGTGTAAATCTCTTAATAATAAACAAAGCACTTCAAGTTTACCATGCAAATAATCAGTAATTTATATCTCTTGCTTCTCTATTTAAAATGAGAAATGCCCAGCTTCATCACTGAGAATCTCTGTGAGACATAAGAATTGTTCTTAATATATTGTTTCTTGAACAAGGTCGGCATTTCAGGTTTAGGGCATCTTGATTACTTTCTGCCTGTGGAATATTATGCTAAAATAAGGCATTTGAATCACCACAGAAGGTGATGTTATGGCCCAATGAGTGAAAGATCAACATGGCCCAGTGAGTGGAAGATCTTGTTACTGAGAAAGAAATACCAATAATTCTCAGAACTGCATTACATATAGGCATTTACAATTCCCAGTTGATGATTAGTATCCGCTAATCCCAGACTAAATCTCTCTCTTGGTTTGCCATAGCTTTCTTCTCCTGCAAAAGACGCTTCTGTTTTACTGTTTCCTTTTCTTTAGAATCTCTTGGGATTTTGTAGAGTATGTATGATGTACTGTTGTGAGGTCATGAATGTGGTAGTTTTTGTCCTGTTATATCTCTCCATCACCCTATAGCATTCCTACCTGCTCCTGCTTCCTGATCTGCCCCCCCACCCCCATGGGAATGGGTGATGTCTTCCACTGGGCTTTACTTAAAACATGGTAGGGCAGGGAGACTATGGATGGCTGCAGAGGTAATTTTAAAATGACATTCAAGATATTCACATATATCACTTTGTTGTTAGGGCCAGGAGCCTGAATTTCATGAAAGATTCTATTTCTGCTTGATATCTTTTCCATCAACTTGAACATGAATGGTAAAAAAAGGCAGAAGAAATATTTGGCACAACACTAATATCAAAAATAACAGAAATTTCATCTGCTCTAAATTATATTGCTGAAATAAAGTAAGCTGAAGTATGGATTTTTTTGTTTGGAAGTTGTGCTAATCAAAACAAATTTCCAGTCTCAGAGAACTGTAATTCTAAAGTTCATCTTTTGCCCTAGTATAAAAGGTTCTAGTAAAAAAAAATAAAAATCCCACAAATGAAATCTATCCATTTTATGATTATGTCATATTCTGTATATTGCAGGTTTGAGTAGCTTGAGAGAGATACATTTCCCATTGGATTAGTGTTGGAATTTATTAAAATAAAAAGAGAGAGACTCTGCTTGTTACAAGTCAGTGGTTTTGGTTTTAGGCACAATTAGCTGGGAGAAACTCATCAAACTCATCATATTCAGTGAAACCTCTCAATAAACATTGTAGGATCAGGCTTCATCCTAGTCAAGGGAGTAAGAGTGATGTAGAAATCTTTTGACATTCGGATGCTCTCCATCCATGTTGGACTTCAACTCCCAAATTCCCTAGCCAGCATGACCATTAGCTTTCTAGCTAGGAATTCTGGAGATGAAATGTAACATATGAAAAAAGTTGGAGAAAGTTGTCCTTTGAGAACTAGATTAATGGTTCACCTTTGTAACTCCAGTTATAGCACTATTAACTTATACTATTTCATACTGTAGTTTCACAATGTTGGAATGTTCCTTGTAAGTAATATAGTTAAAATCTATGCTCAGTATAGCAAATACAGTATTAAAGTATTCCTAAAAGACAATTGTCCAACATCTGCTTTAAGACCCCTAGAGAGAGAGTTTACTACATTTCTAAATAAATTCCTTTTTAATGTTTAACTCACCTCTACTCTTCTGTAATTTAGACTTAGTAGATCTTGTTCTCTGGTTCAACAAAAGCCAAAACTCTTATTTTATTTAAAAATCTATAAGGCTGCCCAACTCTACAACAACTCTGGGCAACATTCAATAAAAACAGCCATAATATACACTTTAACACCCACCCACCCCAAACCTGGAAGGAAGACAATCATGAAAAACAACTAAATACATAGGACCTGCACCCCAAGGTCTAGGGAAAGAGCCAGATTTTTAAGGCTGTTTTAGACACAGCCAGAGTGGGGGGCAGATGTATCTTGGGGGCTGGGGATGGTGTTCCAGATGGCAGATGCTGCAACAGAGAAGGCACAGTCCTTCAGTGATACGAAGGGTACCTACTAACAATACTCTTCCACTTTTGTTTTCCTATCACTGTTCTATCCACTATCCTATCTTTGATGTTCCTCTCTATACTGACCAGTGCAACTCATTTCATGAACTGCATTCAGCTGGGGCGGAGTGTCTGTGGTAAGATTACATATGTACAATACAGTCCTCTAATAGAGAAAAGGATTTAGCAGAATGGAGAATGGAATGCAATTTGATGTAACCAGAAAAAGGCAATCTGTACTTGCTCCAATTCCTTTCCCAACATCCAGCTGGCTTATCAAGATTCTAAAAATCAAAGTTGGGATTTCTATCAATTCATTGCTTTGCTCCCTTCAACTACTTGCTTTCAAACTGGTTTTGAATCTGCAAGAGGAAACAAACCAAACAATAGAAGAAGCATGATACATTTTAATTTTAGCCACACAGCTGCCTCTGAATTCCTTAAATACACTTCTCTTTAAACGCTTTCATGCACAAGGCTATCTGAAGTGCTGCAGGCCAACTCAAGTCTCTCTTTCCAAAACTAATCTGTTTGGCCTTGTCAAAGAAACTAAACAGAATGGATCAAATGCCCACTGGAAACAAACTGAAACCTTATGCAAGTGCTGCTAGTGAAACTGGTTTCAAGTGATAAGCTATTATGTCTCATTTGTGGGCAATATTTTTTTCTGGGGAGTGTGTTGCTTTTTAGTTAAGGCTGAATACATTTCTGCTCTCTCTACATACAAATACACAAACACACACACAATCATATAGTTCTGTAGTGAGCACTACTACAATTACGTGCATTGAAAAATTGTGAACTCTTCTCTAGCCTGGACTAGTTTGGATGTTTCATGACTGTTTGGAATGCAAGCTCTGAGTTCTGAGGTTTACTAGGAGAAATCTGAGACATTCAAAATTCCAGCCAAAAACATTTGGTGCCTGATCATCTTGGCTCTGTCCTGCCTACCCCCCCCCATCTTCATTTTTGGGAAGTAATATTTACTTTTTCAAGGATTTTTGCTGCCATCATGTGGAAAATGTCCAAGCTGCAATTTTATTTTCTTCCAATGACCATCCATTTTTTCCACACAGAGAAGCATGCATGCATGCGTTTATCAGCCAAAATAAATTAGGTATTTTAATCTTCTTTGCATCTGCTGAAATCATTTTCATGACAAATTATTTCTTTAAAGCGGATCATTCTCTACTGTTCTAGAGATGCTGCATTCTATTGGAACAGCTGGGCAAGGCAACTTTTGGCCAACTACATGCCCTTAAAAATACTGTACTCCTACTTTCAAATTAAAAAAAAATACTCCTACTTTCATCCTCATCACTCTCCCATGAGTACCTATTTTAATCACAATCTTTATTTTGCTTGTATTCATTTTTGTTCCTGCAGGCATGTTTGACTCTACAGAAAAGTAAAACAGAAAAATCTATTATTCAAACAAACTTCATCATAGGCAGTACGGGCAACTTAAGCAAGATTGGGTGGCTTTGGATTATTAAGCCATCTGACTCTATGGAGATTCAGTCTCTAGTTCTGGACACAGTTGCGTTCTCCAGTTCTGGTTCTTACCTGAGGGTCTTCTTAACTCACAGCTGTGGTTCAAGGAGCAGCAAAGTGGGTCTTTGTACAACTCCATCTTGTGGGTGAGTTATGACCTTTCTTAGAGTGGGAGGCACTACTCCCTAGTGCATTGCAATAGTCTAGCTGATTAGTCCTTGAAGATCACTTGGAAGCTACAATTGGACCAGAATGCAGTGGCTCAGGTAGTTATGGACATGTTGCAATTTGCCCATATAATGCCTCTACTCTGAGAGCTGTACTCATTACCAGTTTGCTTCAGGGTGCAATGTCTCCTTTCAGGACTTTGGAGGTAGGCCTTTTCAATTGCTGTCCCTTGTTTGGAATAGTATTCCTCCTGAGATTTGTATGGCCCCAACCTTACTGGGCTTTAGAAAGGCAATAAAAACCTTTCTAAAACCTTGTAAAACTTATGAAGATAGGCCTTAGGGACAGTTATGTATGAAATGTTCCTTCCTGGAATGCTGGGTTCTGTTTGAATTGAGTTTATTGTCATTGAGATGGAATTGTGAGTTGTTTTTACTTTTACTTTTTATGTTTATTTTTAACCTTGTTTTATGGAATAGGGTATGTAAGCCATTCATAGTTGGATATGATTGGAGCAGTATGTAAAATAAATAACCAGCCAACCAACCAACTAAACTGCTCTTCAACAGCTGAGATCAGGTCTACTGCCTATGAGCATTAATGTTCCATATAAACCGCTTGGATCAGTAGAAATGGACAGACCCATTAATTTGTCTGATCCTCTTTTAGACAACCTAAATTAGCAGTCATCAATACATGCTCTACCAGGACAATTCTACAAATTGCTTTATTTATGGAACTATTTATATGATATATGTGTATCCCACCTTGCTGTGTTAACATCAAGGTGCTTACAACAATTAAAAATCCAAACATGAAACATAATTACAAAAACAAAGCAATTAAAATCAGAAGAACAATTAAACTCAGTACCATTGAAACCAACTCATTCAGCAATTAAGAGCTTGGTGGTATAGACAAGTTTCTGCCATTTTCCTGAGTCTGGGAGATTGGGGACCAATTTTATTTCTTTGGGGAAGACAGTCCCTAGCCCGGGAAACACATAGGACAAGGCCTTTCATGCCAGACAGAGAAGCTTTTGGCAGGAGGGGAGTTTCCAAAGGGCCTTTCTCGCAAATCTAAGTAACTGGGCAGGTTTGGAGTTGTATATTTTGGGGAAACAGTCTTTCCTGTCTGGATATAAGCAAAGCTTAACTCATGGCAGAAGTCACTAAGTAATGATGGAGCAGAAAGAACAGAGCAAATACACCATTAATAAATATGTTCTGAAAAGGCATATTAAATGTTTCCTTATGTTAGTCATACCATCACAATATCTCTATTTCTTCCTCATTTCTCCGCTTAGCCTTCCCTACAACTGATGCCCTCCAGGTATGTCAGCCCTTTATGCTGGGGATGATGGAGGTTCTAGTGCAACACATTTCAAGAGTACCAGGATGGTCAAGGATGGTTTAGTTGGAACCTGTCATCACAGCTATTGCAAGAAATATTTTGCAGAAAGACACTGGTAGCAACAGAGAAATAGGCTTTCTTTCCACCTGACCAGATTTCCCCTTTGCGAAATGACCAAGGCTGATGCAGTTCAAACATCATTTAAACACACAGCTTTTAAACATAGCGACCAGGGAGATTTTGCGATGGCTCCCTTACTATAATTAACATCATCCTCTCTTGTTCTGTGTGCTTTTTATAGTTTTTATAGTTTTAATAATGATTGTTTTATACATGCATGCATGCATGCATACATACATACATACATACTGGTTTTCTTTTTAACTGAGTGTTGTATGCCACCCAGAGTCACTTTTTTGTGAGATGAGTGGCTATACAAATATGATAAGTAAATAAATGAATAAATAACCATTCCTTTCTAACAGTTGTTTCTTACTTTTAACAGATTTTGTTTTTCTTCTGTTTTTATCATATATTTTAATTGTTATCCTCAATCATTTGGATTTTTTTATAATAAGAAAAATTCTTGTAATACCCAAACACATCTAAAAAGCTCCTGATAGAAAGAGAAAAGAAGAGAAAATAAAGTCACACTCTTCCCTGTCCCACAGCTAGAAATAAATTCTGAGATCTGGAAGTGACCGGACCCTTTCTTTTCAGTTAAGTTACACTTTCCCATGTATAATAAACATTTTTATTTTATTTTATTTTATTTTATTTTATTTTATTTTATTTTGCTGGTAGTACTATGCTGGCCATAATAGTCCTGCTTAGAGTTCATAGAATTTTGTTTGTTTCTTGTGACCACACACTAGTCTGTTTACTCCTTGTATTCAGTATGCGACTTGTCTTTTAAAGCGGCAAATAAATAATCTCATTTATAGCTGAGCTATTTGCATCTCACAAGACAGACCAAATATTTTGCTACTGGACTTAGTCTACTAACACAACAATAACTGTTCTTTTTGTCCCATATAAAGGGATCATACTGTTCACGTGGCTTTAACTACAAAGTCATAGTAAGCCCTAGAGCACCCCCCTCCTTATTTCATGTTTTGTACATCTTCCAGCTTCTGCTGGAACCAGTTCTTACATGCACCAGCACAAGTGAATGAAACCATAATTACAAGGTAGATGACATCTAGTGGCCATTAAACATATAAAACAGACCAAATAAAATAAAATAGCAGTAGGAATCTATTACATTAATAGAACCTTCCAGCTTAAGGCAAGTTCTGCTGTATCGGACCATAAATCCATTTCATCCAGCAATTTAACTCCACCAATGGTTTGCCAGATGCTTCTGGCATCTGTAAGCAGGCATCTATAAGCAGGCAAGAAAGCAACAACTGGAACAGTTACTTTTCTAAATACTGTAATAAGAATGGATCTGAAATACAAGATACATATGACAGGTATAAATTTACAATCAAACAAGAGCAGCTCCTTGGTAATCCCATTAAAAATATTCAAATAAAGCAAACTGCCACTAAATTAAGGTTGCAATAGAAACATCAATTGCATTTATTATGGTCTCAGAAGCAGGAAAAATAAGAGATAATACAAATAGGATAAGAAACTGAAAGTCACAACACAGCAAGTTAGCTAAAATACTCAAAGCTTGGAAACTAACTCACTGCTAATTTGTGAATTTCAGTTGGTCCTAATAAGTGGTCCCTTTTTCTTTTAGATCTTTTTGTTTTCATTTTATTTCTCACTGGTCTTCAAATTAAAAAACAATGAACAGCACTATAACTTGGAACATTTATTTATTTATTTATTTATTTATTTATTTACTTACTCACTCACTCACTCACTCACTCACTCACTCACTCACTCATTCATTCAATTTGTATAGCTGCCCATCTCACCTCAGTGACTCTGGGTGGCTCACAACAATGAAAACAAGGCCCAAACCACGAAATAATCAATAAAAAACTTATAAACATATAAACCATCAATAAAAACAGTATTAAAAACAGAGAAATGAACATGCCTGAAAATTTAAGTAGTTATATCCAGTGCTGTATGACTAGACTTCTACCTCTTCACCATATTCTCAATTCAGATATAAAGAGTCCTCCAGTTCTCCAGAGCAGATCTGGGGCATGTGTGGGAAGCTGCAAGATGAGGGAGAATCACTTCCACCTACAATGTGCATGACACTGGTGGAGAGAGAGAACCAACAGAAATGTTGAACTGTCTGGAGTTGGAAAGAATCTTGGTCATAGAATTCAGTGGCCTGGTTTGTGCAGGAATATGCTAGTAAGAGCATCCCTGACTGCTACTAATATCTCTTCCAGAAATATTGTTTAAATATCTCTTCCAGCTGAGACAAGGCAGCTGTCTGTCAGATATTGGGCTGAGGGTTGGGCTATGGCCTTCAAAGTCAGTTCTGACCCTAACATTCTATAATTCCACTTTTCTACAGCAAGCTCCAGGAAATTGCTATTCATTTTTTTTTATTACAGATTAAACAAAAACTTAATAACTCTCTTCTCATGCCTCAAATGCCTTTCCTACATTTCTGGTTTTGAGGATGAATCATTTATTTCAAGAACCACATGCTGAAGTTCCATCTGGTCAGGTCTGTGCTTAAAGCTTATTCGTACAGTGATCCAACCACAGGTGCAGAGGAAGCTAGTTGAATAGTTGTATGATGACTTGCAAAAAAACTTAATTATAGGAGACTGGAATGCCAACATTGAAAGTAAAGTAATATCTGGAACTAGGAGAAAGTCTGGTTTCAGAGTACGAAAGGATTCAGGAGACAGACTAATACAAATGCTGCCAAGAAAAATCAACAATAAATACCTTTTCCCAACAACCTCAAAGATGACTCTGCATATAGACATCACCAGATGGCCAACACCAACATCAACTTGGTGCAAACAAATATGGAAAAGCTTTATTCAGTCAGTGGTATGGACTGAGGTGTAGATCAAAAACTCCTTGCAAAATTACAATTTAAACTAAAGAAGAGAAATACAATAATCAGACCAAAAAGATACAAGCTCAGTACTGTAATATTCCATATGATTAAGCAGCGAAGTAAAATAATAAATTGGATTTGATAAATAAGGTGCCTGGACAATTATGGAATGACATTCATGACATCTTTAAAGATGAAGCAAACAATATCCCAAAATCCAAAAAAGAAAAGAAGGCAAAATAGCTATCTGATGACACAATTAAAATAGCCAAAGAAGAACAGAAAGCAAAAGGCAGCAGGGACGGAGGAAAGTCTGCCTAACTAAACACTGAGTTCCAGAGAAAAGAAAGAAGAGCTTAAGGAATTATATCTAAATAAACAGTGTAACAAACTGAGGTTAACAGAGGGAAAGGACAAGAAATTCATTTAAGAAAACTTAATGGATAATGGAAAAGGCAGGGCAGTTAAAAAAGATGTCTACTCTTGCTTTACTGATTATTCAGAGGCTTCGGTCTGTACAGACCACAACAAAGTATGGATAGCCTTAAAAACATGGGTATATCAGGCCACCTCATCTGCCTTTTGAAGAATTTGTATGATGATCAGGAAGCAACAGAACAGACTTTGGAGCAACTAACAGCTTCAGAATGGGGAAAGGAATGTGCTATAGTTGGGTACTGTCAACTTTTTATTTAGCTTATACGCAAACTATATAATGACAAATACTGGTCTAGAAGAAATAAAATTGGAATTAAAATTGCTATGAGAAACACCAACAGCCTCATATATGCTGATGAGACCACTCTGATTCATTCATTCATTCCCTGGGGCTTTATATGCTGCAGCAATCCAACTGGACTCTGAGCAGCTTCTGATGGCTGGAAATGAGGAAAAATTATGGAATCTCCTATTGAAAAAGACAATAAAAAAGCCATCTGTGTGTGTGTGCGCGTGCACACATGTACACACACACACACAAAGTAAAGGCCAAAGAAAAAGCCAAAGTGGTCCCAGTGTGGTAGGAGCACTCGGGGCTGTGACTCCTAAGCTGGGAGAGTGGCTCCAACAGATCCCAGCAGCAACATCAAAGCTCCCTGTCCAGAAGAGTGCAGTGCCAGGAACAGCTACGATACTGCGCAGAACCCTCAAACTCCCAGGCCTCTGGTAGAGGGCCCAAGATTGAGGAAGACACATACCACCCATAGGGGTGAGAGGGGATAAATACACACACACAGACACACACACACACACCCCTAAGATTATGTCAATAGGCAATGCCAACACAATGCAAATAGAAGAAGTTAAAGGGGTAACAGACTTTATCTTCCTAGGCTCAAAAATTAAAGAAATGATAGCTGTAGCCATGAAATGAAAAAAGTGTCTACTGCTTGAGAACAGCAACCATTTGAGGTTGGAATCACTACACACAGGAAAGGGAGGATTGTTTCCCCAGCCCTGGGGTAAAAATAAAACATCTGGTAGCAGCAGGGAATCAGTTGCAGGTACAACTCTTATTGGTGGCTGTTTTTGTAGTCGTACTGATTTCTGGAGAGACTAGGGACTTACTAAACTCTGTCTGAATGACCCATTGCACCAGGTAATCCTAGAAGAATCAATGACTACAGTTTGTGATTAACATTGTCCTGCAGTCTCATCCATAGGCCTTGCTCAGACTGTATAGTAGGACAAATCATAATATGGCTTAGTGTTTCATGAGAATCAGGTCTTAAAACTATTACACTATAAAGATTTACTTACTTTGATAATCTTTAAAGTTCTGCCTCCTCTTTTATGCAGCAGTACTTTTATCCTGAACTTGATTTTAACACATGAAATTTAATAATTTGAGCTGTTTTAATTTAAGCATGAAACTGAGCAAACTCAGAGAGGCAGTGGACAGGAAGGCCTGGCGCAATATGGTTCATGGGGTCGTGAAGAGTCAGACACGACTTAATGACTGAACAACAAAATTTAACTTGAACTTTATGTACTTGTGTGTGTGTATATATATATATATATATATATATATACCACTTTTAATTTATCAAGTTGAGGTGGGCAACTGGTCCAGAGACATAGCCATCACCATGGGAAGTCAACCTAATTTTGCAGCCTAAACCTCCAAATGTACATTGGAAATGGATTTAATCCACTGTAAATTTGTCACAGCCATACATTTATAGCAGAGCAGTGATTTCAATCTTGCCACATTCCCTTGAGGCTGAATATTGCCACTTTCTGCTTTCTTTCCTTCATGGTTCCATGCCTACCCAACCCAGTCTGGAGGTAGAACCTTTCTGGTAAAAACTTCAAGGTCAAAGTCCTACTGGTTTAAATGGAAAATAGTTAAGCATGTCTTTCAAGTTCTTATTGGACTCTGCAAATTTTCCCTCTATCTAACCTATTTTGCAGGTTTGTTTTGAGAATAAATATGATACAGTAAGAAAGGCTGCTAAATAATAAATATGCTTTAATATTTAAATATTTTTTGTGCCTCTAAATTAAGGTCTTTGTTTTTTCTGATAAATCACTGTTTCTGAAGGTTTCCTTGATACCAAATACTTGTGTCTCTAAAATTCATGGAACTCTCCTGTTTTCTCCTTTATATTTCATCTGTGCATGTGCATGGGGGAGAGAAAGAGAGACAGAATGAAATATCAGGATGGGAAAATTACTGTAGCTGGCATGATGTTAACGGACTGGGGAGCCTCAGTTTCTTCTATCCCTAAACATTTAAAGGGAGCTGTGTGTATGTAAAAAATATCTGCCCCTTAGATTTTGTATTACTAATACAAAATTAGTAATACAGATTACTGTAGATTCTAATTACTAATACTCTACAAGCGCCAGGATTGTCTTCCCTTTTATTTTTCAACGATCGTTGCTTACTCCATTTATGCTAGCTCTTAACAGCAGACGGACCACATCAGGTGTCCCATTACGAACCTGAACCCAAGCAGAGGCATCATAGCCCCGCTGAAAACAACGGAATTTACTCCAGAGAGTAAAGATGCACGGGGCTATACCGTAAACAGAGAAACCAGACTAAACCACGGCTAAACACGGCTGCTAAGGAGTGAAACAATTCCCCCTCCACCCTCGCAAGGGGCGCCACTCAACTAGATAGTGTACGCTCTGAGTAATTTGCCTACTCTCCGTCCTCTATGGTAAGTCCGGCAAAGAACTGAGGAAGAAGGAGCTTTCCGTTTCCCGTCGCAGAGGCGGCCTTTGTTCTGCGCGAGGGGGCGCGCGGAGAGCGGCGTCGTCATTGCAGGCGGTTAGGCTCGAAGACCCGGCGGGACGTCCAGGGCGAGAGGCTGGGAGGGGAGCCGGAGATGTGGTGGTGGTGGTGGTGGTGGTGGTGGTGGTGGAGGAGGAGGAGGAGGAGGAGAGCTCGGTGGGCTTCCACCGCGTGCTGAGCCAGCCTGGCTAACGCGTTTGATTTCAAAGGGATGCAGCTGTAGGAGGCTGACGCAAGCGTAACAAGGATGTGCCTGGTTTCGCATACGTACAGTGTCGTCGGGATGGGCCAGCGCCTTGAATGTCTCCGGAGAGGCTTGGGTCTACGGCTGCCCCGCTTTTCCCTTAATCTTTCGGACAAAGAGGCAGGTATTCAAGAAGGTAACAGTGTTCTCTCTGCAATAGCGGATACCTTCCATGCAGCTATTAAAGGTGCAAAGAGTCATTATAAATAGAAGTGCAAAGGCACTAGCAAAGGGAGCGGGAGAGAGGGGAAAAAAAAAAATACTAGTTCAGTTTATATCCGAGCCAGAGGTTAAATGTGTCAAAAATAAAGTAGGTATCTACAGTACTTTAGGTATCTCAATTGTATTTTAGTGTATGATTGTAAGCCAGTTGCAACGGAATTTCATTTTATTATGCACTTGGTGTATAGTGGATAGTGGAATGACAAGTTATCATTCTATTCTATAAACTGCCATGGTTTTGATACAAAGGCTGCACCTACACCTGTTGTGTGTTTTTGTGTATAAGATGGTTTGCATGCCATGAGTCTTAACCTGAATCTCCCAGATCCAAACCTCGACACTTCACTGTACCCTGAATTGCACCTCTTCTGTAATCTGTACATCTGTAACCCAATAAATAGACCGTCGTGAGAGAAAGCTGTTTCTAAATTTCTTTTTAATCTGGTTGTTTAAATGTTTATTTGGCTAGTTGTTCATTGTAAAATGTGTTTATGAGGAGAAATCAAGGGATTTTTATTCAATTACAGTGGAACTTTGGGTTACGAACGCTTCTGTTAACGAACTTTTCGGGTTACGACCAGCTCCGGCCGCAAAATTTTGCTTCAGTTCGCGAACTCCGCCTCGGGTTACAAACAGGATCCGCGGCCATTTTCCCTCCCGTGACCCAGTCCGCAGCCATTTTTCCACCCCTGACATGTAGTCAGTGGCCATTTTTCCGCCCCTGACATGTGATCCGCGGCCATTTTCCACCCCTGACACGTGGTCGTAGGGAGGGGGACTCTCCCTCCAAGCAATAGCGCCTCCCTGTCCTCCACACCAGAACGGATTAATGGTAATTACATTGAACCTTATGGGAAAATTTGCTTCGGGTTGCGACCAATTCGGGTCGCGACCAGAGTCACAGAACGAATTAAGTTCGTAACCCGAGGTACCACTGTATGTATGTTGCCTAGAAAAAACAAGACTATATTAAAACTCAAGGGGGCAGTGTTAAAAGTTGGGTAGCACGATATATGGCAAGACGTGGAATTTTAATATTGAAAAAGTGGTTTTGGGAACTTGAGTATTTTCTTTCTACAGTTTTATTAGAAAATAAGATACATGCAGAAGTGTTAAAACAGATATTAAAAGTTTAATCATGACTTGGTTCACATGTGTTTAATCTGAACCCTGATTAACAAAATAAAATTGTTGTGTTCATATGTAGTTCTCATCATGCTAAGATTATGGTTCAGTTTACCACAACACAGTGCATGACAGACTACCCAATTTAGCATTTGGTGGGGACTGAGCCAGTCAGTATGAAAATCCTGCTAGCTTAGCTACAATTTTTTAATCTTGTAAAAAGATATTAGCTGAGATTTTTTTTAATTTTAGATGCAAATATGCTATGTAATTTGCTTCATAATAGCAAAAATCCTACAATTAATTTTTCTACTCCCTTTATTAGAGAAAATGCTCAGATATTTCTGGTCCTCTTCCAGTTTTCTCTAGATGAGGTAACTGTGATGTAGAATCTGTTTATGCAGCAGGATTTTCTGAGCCCTAATATGAGTTTAATTCCTGTTTCTGATCTGTATGACCTTTGAACTTCTAAAAAGCTTTCTCAAGAAACCTCTGTTTCTATAACTATATGTAATGTTCTGGTGCCATAATAATGTATTCCATGTACTTTGTTAGTTTGGTCCACCTCAGGCCTTATTTAAAAATGTGACCAAACACAAAATGCTATGTTCCAGGAAACGGGGGGGGGGGGTGTCTTTTGCAGGATTCAAGTCATACAAAAGCTACATTAAGGCTCAGTTATCTTACATCAGATGCTGCTGATACTGTAGCTATCTGAAGAGTAGTCTAGGCTGTTGAAGAGTTCAACCCAGTGTCTCTCAACCTTGGCAACTTTAAGGTTGGACTTCAACTCCCAGAATTCCCCAGCCAGCTGGGAGTTGAAGTTCACACATCTTAAAGTTGCCAAGGTTGAGAAACATTGGGTTAAACTCTTGTCAGGCATAACAATTTCTCATCTTCCAGCCAAAGCTCTTTCCTGCCAATTTCTCAGATAAGTATTTCTGAGTTGGTGGTTTCTTCTTCCCCCTTCCTTGGCAAATCATGTGACGTTATTAATGTTATAAGGGCAGTGATATACAAATGTGACTTTTTTATCTGGCACAGTTTTACTATCTTTGTGCACATACTCTTTGTTTATTTGCCTCACTTGCTTACTGCAAGGGAAGTTCAGTTGGAATTCATAATAACTGTTTCTCAAGATTCTCTATATCACTGTTCAGTATGAATATTGTCAAATTTTCATTTTGAGGATGTTTCAATGTACTGCAGGGTTTTTAAAAAATAACAGAATACAGCTCTAAGCAACAAAGCCTCCTTAGATGCTCAAGGAAGAGGCATTATGCATATCCACTGCGCCCTTCACTTAGTGCTTCCATTTGCATCCCTCCTTTCAAGAATTCAAGGTGATTCACCCAAATGTTTTTATTGCATTAACTCTCTTAAGTGTGGTTAGGCTGAGATAATGGCTGACTCAAATCAAGAAATTTGATGCCTGTGAAGAGATTTGACCCAAGAGCTCCCAGATCCTGGTCTACCACCACTACAGCACACTGGCTGTTCTTTTTCCGCACTGAAGGCTGGATTCCCTTGGGGAAAAGGAAGTGACTGCACGCCATTGGTGAGCAAGGCCGGAGACAATAGTAGGCAGGGACTGTGCTACTCAATTAATTCTCTCTCCCATTTTTCTAGATACAAACACATAGCCCAAACTCTCTCAAGCATTTCTTTGTTTCTCTTTTTTTTTTTGTCTTTCTCCCTTTTCCCTCTAGCAGTAAAACTTTGAATAAAGGTTTCCATTGCTGCCCATGGAAGCCTTTTCTACAAAGCTGTACTAGGGATGATGGCTGGGATTCTTTTAGGAGCCAGAGTATTGGGAGCAGGGGAGAAGAAAGAAAATTAATACGATGCACCTGGCAACTCATCTTTTTAAAAAGCTTCCCTTAACTCTAAGGGAAGCTTTCTCTAAGCTTTAAAGTTGGAGAAAACTGCAGAATGATCTGGAGGTGACTATTTCCTCTTGCCTCCTTTTAGAAGGAGATCAGAAATTAGCATATGTATTCCCTATAGGAAGTAAAATGGAGCAAAGCAAGAAGATTAGCAAGGTTGATGTATGTTGGACTTCCCAAACTTTCCAGGTTCTGTAGAACAAGAGAGTGAAATATGTTTCTGAAAGTTCTAGGATCCACTGTAGAGCAGGATCGTTCCTTGGCAGAATCCCACAATGGCCACAAAAATAATTCCTTTTCTACACCAGCTGCAGCAAAAAATGTTAGACTTTTAAAATGTCACCAGACAGTCTGTTGGAATACAAACGTTTCAAGTGAATAGGCTTTAAAAGATATGGGAAATTGTGTGAAGACACAGAAGCACTACTTCAGTTTTCAGATTCATGTGGGCAGCGTATGTTGAACTAAATAGGATATCTGTGAAGTTTAATATGATCCTTGAAGAAATGTGTTAATTTTCTCCCTATTTGGATTTCTTTTTCAAGTAATATTACTCTGTTTCTTGGCCATCTAGTTGCAAGTAATTAAGCTGGAAGAAGATATCTTTTAAGGGACGTTGGAAAAAAATATACAAAGGTGCTTGGTATTTGAGCTGTCCATCAGGAGAATAATTCTCTGAAACTGAATGGAACAGGACCAAATCTGCTGAGAGAGGGGAGCCAGCAAAAAAAAAAAATTCTTGTGCACACATACACGAACTTATAAATTCTTATAATTTCAAATAAATTATAAATTTATTATAACTTTATAAATTTGAATAAATAATTTGAATTTATAAATACAAATAAATCAATAAAACACAGATGCAACACAAAGGGAGATGCAGAAACGAACATGCACAGATGTCTCCTTTGGACAATGCTATTAAAGGGAATGGATCATGTTCTCTATGCTTTCCCTACCTTGTTGATATCTCAAGTTATTTATCTCTCTTCCAAAGAAATGCACCCTAATTTTTAAAGTTTTGCCTTATATGGGGGGAAAAAACTAAACATTTTCCCCCTGTTTAACAGCCTTAGTTCATCCTTAGTTTTCAGTTGAAGGGTGGGGTTGCTCCTGTTTTCTTAAGTAGACCCAGGATCTATAGCTAAGTGTTAGAGCATGCCAAAAGCCTCCTTGTAACCTTTTGTCTTTCTTTTTGATGTGCAACCTTTTGGGGGAGGGAGTAAATAACATTTGGCCTATTCCTCTCTATCTTTTGCTTGCCCTGTACTGTTTGCAATGCACCTGTAATTTTCCCTGTCTCTTCCTCCCACTAAACAATTGCATTAACTGGGAAAGGAAAGAACTTCTGTCAAGAACAACCAACTGCCATATGGCTCATGCATAAGATCTCATCCATTTGAGAAGATGAAAACAAGGGGAAAATCGAGAAAATGTCCCCAAAGGAAACACCGGGCGTGGGTGGCAGCAGTTAGCAAATGGGAAGGAGGAAAAAATGCAAAGCACTACGAAGCCAGAACTCTCTTGCCTGTGTAGGCTGAGTAGAAGCCAGGAAGTCTTTGAACATGAGGATTGTTTCAAAGGGGGATTTATTCTGATTAAGGAAGCAAGCTTTGCCTCAAGCAGGTACTATACAGCAGGGTTCCTCAACCTCAGCAATTTTAAGATGGGTGAACTTCAACTCCCAGAATTCCCCAGCTGGCTGAGGAATTCTGGGAGTTAAAGTCCACCCATCTTAAAGTTGCTGAGGTTGAGGAACCCTGCTGTACAGGGCTTGATGACGGCTAGTTTGTGCCTGAAGTCATCCAGGAAGACAAGAGAGAAGAAAAGGAACTTTTCACAGCACTTGTTAGGGGTGTCTGCAGGATAGGGTCAAAAAAGTCAAGCTGGTGGCCTCGATGGTGTGATTGAAGCTCTACCTGTTTTTATGTGCATCCCATGCAACACATAAAAAACAAGTAGAGCTTTATTACACCATCATGGACACTCCAGGCACCCGTAAATATGAAATGTCTCTGCTTTTAGATTTATGTTTTTTTAGCCCTTTTTTATTTTTCCAGGATGTCTCTGGTACAACCTGCCCTGCATACTTCATTTTCTAATGGGGCATCTTTCTCTTACTCTGCCCCCCCCCACACACACACACAAAGGTAGGCCCCCATAAGCTGACCCTAGGCTGCTCGTTACAGCTAAGATGGGGCTTAAAATACATCTCTAGCATTAACTTCACTGCTAATGTAAGCTAACCACAATGTAGGAAAGGCTGTAAAAGAGACTTTTTCATGTCTGCCTTTGCTATCCCCATCTGTAAAGTGGTGGATAAAAATACTGTGGTTAGGTGAATGTAGTCTGCAGTTCCATTACATCAGACCAACGTACAGTAGACATGACTGACTCGTTACGCTAATTTCAAGGAGGGCCAGGATGACTAATTTGGTTTAGTCCTATCCTCTGACTATTAGCAGATTTTTTGATGGCATTTCCCACAATTCATTGATGTTGACCAAGATGACTAGAATTACTGGGGTTGAAGTCCAAAACATCTGAAGGGAAGCACGCTGATTTTCCCCAAACTGACCTCTCCCTCATAATTTTGTTAATTGTATTTGTCCCACATGGTTGCAGGATCCCCTTGTTAGGCACTTTGTCGCAGCAAAGCTATAAGTACAAGATGTGATGAGGAGTTTTATTTTTCAGCCAGCCTGTGACAGAACCTGATGGTAATTTGAGCTGAAAGGGAATGGCCCAAGGTCACCTAGTTGGCTTCCATGCCTAAGGGAGGACTAGAATCTGGGTTTTCATGCTCCTAGTCCAGCATCTTAATAACTACCTGATAGTGGCTGTCTGACCTCTCCCTCCCCCACCCATCATGTCATTTATTAAATATTCAAATTCTCAGGGCAGTTGATTGGAGCCTTCCATCTTCAGTTCATTATATTCTGTGCAGAAAGGTGGATATATTATATAATCTATTTTGACAAGGAAATATTTCTACAAAATTGTTTATCATTCTGTTCTCATAAATGTGTCTTGATAGGTTGAAATGGAGATCTGACTGTGAAATGAAATGCTTCAGAATGAATGGTTCCTATAGCATGAATACAGCTCAGCTTCACCACATAGGGGCGCATTTGTAACATGCTAGCATACTGAGATATGTATGTGGAAATCTGTAAGACAACCATGAAGAGAACCGTGTTTTAAGGATGGGGAAAATACCAGTGGTCGGGCTGCTCCCACATTGCACAATAAATCCTAATATACAGGCATGGGATTATCGCGCAGGAAACTTCTGTGATCTTTTACACTGTGTTACATTTCCATACTGGGTGACACATAGCAGTATTTGGAAATATCTAGGGTGATCCCTTCCAAAATAAATTTAAATGTTTCCCTTTCTGAGACATTTTCCTGTCAACAAACTCAGAATTCTTCAGTAACTAATTATGTTACATTGAAATTAAGTAACATATTTTACAAAATATGTAGGGGATTTTCCACTGTAGCAACAGTATATGTATAGTGTAATTTAGCATAGCTTTTGATTTAATCCTTGATTGAAAATGAATAGTATGTTTTGATTTTTTTTATTTCTAAGAGCATGATAAGCAGAGCTGTTGAATCAGTAGAAAAAAAACAGCATTTATTCTTCTACGCATATAATGTTAGAAGTGATAAAAGCAGAGAAATACCTACCATAGCAGAAAACCGAAAATTTGAACTTTTTAATCTTATAAGAACAATAGAAGCAGCATGCAGTTAAGTCCTATACAGTGAAATGTAGTTATGAGAAATTATCCTCCCTGAAAATTCTTAAACTTCAGGATCATTGACAAATAGGCAGTAATACAGAACAAAGCACTTTCTTTGTACAACATGCGGGTATGTTAATGGACATTGGAATGGTATTCATGGAGTCAGTCATCAAAAACAATGGAAATACCACCAGTATGCTCCAAATTATTTAACAGTGTCTTTGATAAAGAAAAGGTTACTATCATATCTTAGTTGTAAGTTTTCTGCTAAATTCTGAACGGTCATTATCATAGCATACTTCAATGGGACACTCTGTGAGCATGTTAGACTATACCTTCCAAAATTCCTGACCATGGCTAGGAATCCTAAGAATTATAATCTAGCACACCAGGTCAGAAGAAGCTGCACTAATGAATGGACTAGTGCAACAAGTGTGGCTGACTGTCCTCCCTTTACCTAATTTTCCCAATCTCTCTCCAGATATATGTGATTTACCACTGCTGTAAATCATAGTTTTAACACATCCGTAAGTATCAAGAAGAAAGACAGTGTGGATCCCATTTTAGCCCAGTATAGTATTGGATACTTAGAGTAAAGCTCAACTCCAGAAGGCTAAAAGGGTAGGGATCCCTCAGTTCTCAGGTGGGACCTTATTCCAAAGGGCTGGGGTGCTCACTGAGAAGGAGTGCCTCTGTGGCCCCATCAGGTAGCAACATTCAGCAGAGGGGACCCGGAGCACGCCCACCCTATCTAATCTAGTAGGACAGGCAGATAGCCTCAGAGAAAGTAACCTGGCCCTCTGCACCTGGAAAGCAACTGGGAGCCAGTGCAGCTCATGAAGCAGAGGTTTTAAAAACAGCATCCCCATCACTGCCCATGCCACTGCATTCTGCACCAGTTGAGGCCTCTGGGTGGTCTTTAAGGAGGACAGCCTCATGTAGGAGTTGCAGTAGTCAAGCCATGAGACAACCAGGGTGTGAGTGATATTTGGTACATGTATTTGAACTAGTGTGAAACAGTGATGGAAATTTGCAAACTGATTATACACTTAAATTTGATTTTGTGAATGTTGCAAAATGGGAAAAATAGGGGGAAAGGGGTGATAGAGTAAAAGGGGATTTTTCTCTTTCCACTTTGTAGATACTGATTCTATAGAATTTGCCTATCTAATGCAAATGTTTTAACGCAGGTTACCCATAGGTCTACAAAAGTGTTTTGAAAGTACATAACATTGCAAGAAACTCTTTAACAGACAGAATTCAAACATGAAAGGAATTTGCCTTTCTCTTTCTTTAGAAGTAACCGTTGCTCGTTTTGTTTTTCATTTTGATGAAAAACAAAATGTGTTATACTCCTGTCTATACCTATGAGACTTGATGCTGCCAAAGGAATTTGCCAAGGAATTTTGCCAAAAAGACTTTTTGAAGGCACAAGTGGAGCTTTGCTAGCCAACTCTCAGTCCAGAGAAAAAGTTTTATTTTCCTTCTGAGCATTTTCTGTTCATGGAATCCAAGGGCCATCTCTCCTACCAGTCTACATTACTTGTCTTAAGCCAAGGGCTGGATGAAGAGTTCCAGTAAATGGGAGACTGGAACATTACAACAGAACCTTTGGGCTCATACATGCCAGTCATGTACTTGAGATGGGAGGAAAGTAAATTGATATACAAAGCACGACCACCATACCTTAACTTTACTGCAATGAGGCTAGTCAGTGCTGCTGCCCTCACAGATTGTAACACTGAGTAGTTTTAGAGCAGTGATTGCTGAGGTCTCAGCTGTCCTTTCCCCTCCCAACTTGTGTTACCACCAATGGTCCTCTGAATGTGAGAAATGGACAACTGGGCAGGCATGACAGGCAAATGGTCTCCCCAACTTTCTGCAGATTCACTTTGAGAACAGTAGTGGGATGGCTACAAAATGAAGGCTCCATTATGAGGACATGTCTTCAAGCAGATAGTGGAATAGCTTTGTGCCATGACAGGCAAATTGTGTAGATAACCCTTTTGGATTATATTCTCTGGAGACCTGATTATACTCTCTGGAGAACCATAGAAACAAGCATGCAGCATCATCAGAAGTTTTTTTTTTTTTAATCTTTGTACTTTTCTCTGTAGAAAGCAGTATTTCCAAAGGCAATCTAATGGGAACCACATTCTGATGGGAAAGGGAAGCAAAAATGGCCAGAGGGCCTTTTTATTTATTTTAAAGTCCCATTTCTCTTATCTCCCGTTTCTATCTCCCCCACTTACTGTGATTTGGCAGAGAAGGGAAAAATCACTCTTGCCAAATATCTGAACTGGAGGGGGGTTTTCAAATAAGGCCAGGGGCCCTTTCATTCTGAGATGTGGAGAGGGGCTACCTAGGACTTAGCCTTCTCAGTTACAGATCCCCATCCCCCACCCCTAATTTTGGAATGTCCTCCCCACAAGGCATGCCTAGTACTACTTCATCTTTTGTGCAAAAATGTTTTTATCGTCTCTGGCCTTTTAATATCTTAATATCTTAGTGTTTTAAATGTGTAGGCTGTAACAACACCATTTAACCTGTATACACTGGCTGGCTATTCTTTTACTCTTGTAGTTTAAAAAAAATAATAAATTGTGATTTTACCATGTTGTAAACTGACCTAGAAAAATATGGCTTACAAGTGTGTATAATGACATGGAAAAGGCAAGGAAGTTGAAGGTTGCCTACTGCTCTTTCTCTCTGAATCATGTATCAGCAGAGTAGGCAAAGCAAAAGGCTGGACCTCCTCAAAAATTGCCCCTCAGTTCTAATTTTTAATGTAGTAGAAAAGGAAATGTTAAATTCTTGGATTGTAATATTTTTAATTATGTTTTTGGCCTGATTTGGCCTCTTCTTTACTTTGGCCGTACCAAATATTGCTGTTGCTACTTTGATTAGTGGGATACACATACAAACATATAGTAACAAATATAAACTTTATAACTGAGTAGAGAATCTGTAGTTAGCTGTAGTAAGCCACACCCAAACTTTTGTACATTACACTGGCTATTTTTCCATAAAGTACACCCTCAGTTTATATATAATCACACAGGATTAACTCCAGTTGGAAATTCAAACCTAGTAACCTGCTAGATATGACACTTACCTGAGCTATTAAAAAGGCATGGATGGGTGTGCTCTTGCATCATTAAAATTTGCAGCAAATAAGAATATATGCTGCCTGAAAAAAGATCATATTTCACAACTGATTCTCTCACAGTCAGAAATACACATGACTCTTGATTCAGTCATATATGAATAGCAAAGAACCAAAACCTCCCAATCTGCATAAGTATAGGAAAGCTACTTGGAGAAGGCTTGTAGGTTTGTCTCTTTTAGGAGTGAACAATACTAGAACAGCAGGGGTGAAACAATATAAACCACTGGCTGGAATCATATCCAAGGTTAGACATGTAGAATAAAAAAATTGGTTTATTTTTCTATGATAAGCAAGGTGAAAAGCTTACCTCTCCCCCATGACTTCAACAGTCCCACCCGATCACACAGAGGGGGCATGCTTTGGACCCCCTCAGTAAAAGAACTCCGATTAGTGGGGTCCAGAAGGTGGGCCTTCCCTGCAGTAGCCCCTGCTCTTTGGAACATTCTGCCCCCGGAGGTGCGATTGGCCCCCTCACTCCTGACCTTCCGAAGGGCTTTCAAGACCTGGTTCTGTCACTTGGCCTGGGGTGGGGAGGGAATACTTCAAGCATGGGGATGGCTACCCCCATAGAGGCCTGTTGTCTTCAGCCCCAGATTCTTCATCTTCTTGGACTCTCCTTTTCCTCTTTTTTAGTAATTTTTTAAAAATTTTGATGTTTTATGTATTTATGGTTTTAATGTTTTGTGTGAGTCACCCAGAGTCCCCCATTGGGGGGAGATGGGCAGGGGAGAAATTTAATTAATAAATAAAAATACATAAATCTAAATTTCTAGATGCTATTTATTTATTTGGTAAATTTATATAGCCTGCCATCTCACATATGTGACTTACAGTATATGCAAAATAATGTCATGATAAACAAGCTTTCCATCTTCTGGAGCCTCCATAAATACTGGAATACAACTACAATAATTTCTAACTAGGTAGATGGGAATGATTTCAATTAAAATCCAAAGTATCTCATTTTTTTTAGGATAACAATGTTCTGCTCCCTCAGATGTAGATATCTGGGAATAATTTTTGATTCACCTGGTGAAGAAAACAAAAACATTTCAAATCATAGTCTGCATTCATTCATATCAAGCAAGCCCTAATGTGGTTGGTTTGATTTTCATAACAACATAACAAGACTCCTGCTAGATCAGGGCATTGATCCATCTAGTCCACAAAATTAATCTAGAGGCATTTGGGGAGATTACACACCCAGACTGGAGGTCCATTGCCCCCTTCTTTGTTGCTTCCCAACAACTAATATTTAAGGCATGCTTCTTATTAGGGCTGCTTTGGATTCAAATGCAAAAAGGTTCTTCAGAGAACATGGGGGTGCTCATGTAGCACCAGAGTGCAACTCCTTAAACCAAAAATATATATCTTGGCATAGATTGATGTAAGGAGTTGTTTTGTGAGTGTCCCTCTATGCTCCAAAGCACCTTTTTGATTTCAAATCTGAAGCGTTACTGTCAGGCCCAGCCCAAGAACAACAACGAGGCAGTCCAGTCCAGTATAGTTCCTTTATTAGCTTGCACCTTATAGACAGAATCTCGCCAGACTAAACCTATGCCAAAGCAACTAGTGGATAAACCCTGTGAGACTTTAGGGAGGAGCTAGTCTCAGCTTCTTCATCTTCTCACAATCCTGCTGTAGGCTGAGAAAGTGTTTCCCCTGCAACCTCTCCTGGAATGCTCCCCCTCCCTCATGATAACCTTGATCCTCCATTCCACTATCTTCCTCACACATCCCTTCCATTACAGTTACACAGTCCTACTGCTGAACTTCCATCAATATCAGTACCACTTGATCCAGAATGATATTTCTAGTCCCTTTGAAAACCATCCAAATTGGCTGCCATTACCACAACTGTGGGCAGCCAATTTCTTGACATAATTATGTATCATGTGAAAAAGTGTTTCTTTTTGCCAGTCCTGAGTCTCCTTGCATCTAATTTCAGAGGATGACCTCAACTTCCAACATTGTGAGAGACGGAGAAAATCTCTCCCCACATTGTCTATACCCCATGATTTCATATATTCTATCATACATCCCCTCCTTTTTGTCTTCTCTCCTTTGTTTCAAGCAAATCAGATCAATTTCAATAGTTTTTTTCTTGAAAGGGAACTGTTGTGGGCCTAAAATCACATAGGTTGCTTTTTTCCAACCTTTCTAACTCTAGAAAATCTTTCTTAAGAATTAGCGACCAGAACTGTAGTAGTAGTAATAGTAGCAGTAGTTTTTAATTTATAAATTTATATAGTTATAAATTTATAAAAACAGTAGTTTTTAATTTATAAAAACTCATCATAGATTTATGTAAGAGCAGTTACTTACTTACTTACTTACTTACTTACTTACTTACAATAGCAGTCTTTTTATTGTCAGTATCCTTCCTAATAATACCAAGCATGGAATTTGCCATTGTTAGAGTAGCTGGATAATTTTCATCAATGTGTCCATTATGACTCCAAGGTCCATTTTCTGATCAATTATTGCCAGTTCAGATTCCATTCATATCTACATCAAGTCTAGATTTTTTTATGCCAGCATGTATCACTTTATGTGCAGTTACTTGTGGTGTGTGAACTCAGTTATTGTATTTTGTAAGACATGGTTTGTGACTTACTTTGTATCCTATGCAAACTCAACCAATTGTGACTTATTCAACAAACTGTGCTGTAGCGTGAAGTATGACCCCAATAGTAGAGTCATATAATTAAAAAAATACAAAAGTGATCTGATTTAAACATCTAATAGTGGAAGTATTCCATTGCCACAGTCTAGCATTGCTCATAAACGGCCATCCAACTTCTCCTGCAAACCTTGAATGGAAGAAGGTCCTTCACCTACTAAGGCATTTTTTCCACTTTTGAGCCGCAGTTAAAACTCCAAACAGTACAGAAACCTTTGACCACTCTGCAAGCCAAATGCCTCCTGAAATAAAGAGATACCAGGAGGTGCACAGGCTGGACCTGACCTTGGGGAAGAGTTTCATTTTATGTCCCATCTTAGCTCAGATGCTGAAGAAAAAAGGGTTGAAGAAAGTGCCTTTTCAGCAAATTTTCCTAAGTAGGAAGGCTTAGAGGAGTCTTTTATACGACCCAATAAATGTTTTGGAAACTTTGTTACTAAAAGCTTGTTACTTAATGTTTGTAGTAACAAACAAATGTAATGAAATGTTTTAGTGACTTTTTAATCCATCCATAATATCTGGATGGAATACAAACTAAAACATTTCTTTTAAAAGTAATGGAACAATTAATAAATGATGATTATGATGATTATATGCCATCAAGTTGTTATTGACTCTTAGAGACCACATAGATTTTATCCATGACGATCTGTCCCTAACCTGACCTTTCAGGTCTTTCAATGGTGCACTCATTGCCACTGTAACTGAGTCCATCCACCTTGCTGCTGGTCATCCTCTTCTTCTCTTTCCTTCCATGTTTCCCAGAATTAGAACCTTTTCCAGAGAGCTGGGTCTTCACATAATGTGTCTGAAGTAGGAAAATTTGAGCCTGGTCATTTGTGCCTAAAGCAAGAACTCTGGGTTGATTTGTTTGATGATCCATTGGTTTGTTTTCTTGGCTGTCCATGATATTCTCAGGAGTTTTCTCCAATACAAATGTTCAAAAGCATCAATATTCTTCCTATCCTGCTTCTTCAAAGTCCAACTTTTGCTTCCATAGAGTGTCACAGGGAATACCACTGGAAAAATATAAAATCCACTATCCCTGTGTTGGCACTAAAAATCAAGCTGAAGGGTATAAAAAGGATGCTTGGGAGAACAGGGATGTCTTAGGTGGGGAGAGAGAGAGAAGCAGAGCCTGTAACTGAGAAGGTCCACTGCCTTGTAGGTGGCCATCACATTTCAACTGGGCACTTCATCTCCTTATTGTGTAAGTTTATAACATTTAAAAATGCCAAACTCCTTGCCTCCTATTCCCATTTTCCAAAAGAGGCATTAATGATGACACACACAAAACACAAAAAACCCAAACACTTTATTGTTGTGCAAATGCAGCATATTATTAAGTAGGTAGTTATATTTTCATGCAAGTGCATGTCTTACTAGAAGGCCTTTTTTCTAAATGTGCTATCATCTAGCTAACTCATTAGTTATTTTTTTCTTTTAAGATTTCCTTATAGTCAAAGCAACTCTTCAGAATATAATATATTTTATTTATTTCCTCTGAATGTATTGGTACCACCAACAAATGTGGATTGAAAATGTCATGAAAGAAAAGGTCTCCAGCATCTGCTGCCTCTCCAGAATTTCTCTAGCTATCTCAAGAAGACAGTGAGGTTACTTGTGCTGATTAATATTAACTTTGTATGTCAGCCAGTTAGGAATGAATGGATTGAATCTGGGAATATTTTGAATCCAAATCCTCTGTAAGATAGTCTTGGATATTGAGTGGGGTTTCTACTTTCACATCAACCTTACATTTATTTTACTACTTTGTGACATATTTTGGATGTTGCATTCCTTGCATAGAATCCTAGGACCCACATAAGAAGGGCAGTTAAAAAAAAAAATTATAATTCAGAAATAAATCAACCTGCCCGTATATATCATGTAATTCTCCAAGTATTTGCATTATCCCAGATAAGAAGTAAGATAAGAAGCTGCAAATATAGGCCCAGATAAGAAGATTGGTGCCTCCTCATTGGTGTACTCTATTGGTGACTCACTCTGTTCAGAGAGGCTCACCACATGTAGTTTTGTCTTTTTGATGTCATAAAGATCTTTTTTTCACCAAATTTTAAAATAAGTTTGTATTTTAAACCCATATTCTATTTTGCCTGTATGTTAAGTTTTTTTTTACTTGTACAATTTTTACTGTTTTATTATACTTCTGTTCACAAACCTAAAGATATTGTGTTTATTGTGCTTGCTATGTCTCTGCTATCTCTGATGAACTGACAGCTATCTTGGAAAGTCCTGGATTTGTTACAAAGTACTTCCAGGTGTCTCTAAACTTTCCCGCTGAGGTCACCTTTCAGAAAGCTGCAAATATAGGCCCAGATTAGACAATAAACAAAAATCCAACTGTTAACAAAAAGAGCCAGTTTGGACTAATGGTTAAGGCACCAAGCTAGAAAGCAGCAGACTGTGAGTTCTAGTCCCGCCTTAGGCATGAAAGCCGGCTGGGTGACTTTGGGCCAGTCATTCTCTCTCAGCCCAACTCACCTCACAGGGTTGTTGTTGTGGGGAAAATAGGAGGAGGAAGGGGTACTAGTTATATTTGCTGCCTTGAGTTATTTGTAAAAATAATAAAAGCAAGATTTTAAAAAATCTAAAAAATATATTGATAATGAAGGATCAAGATATTGTATTAATAAATGGGAGAGTGCCTATGTGTGTATGTGTTTATGTGTGTGTTTTCTCATACGAATTCTGTTCTCTGCACATACACAGACACTAAAAAAGGATTTTGAAAAAAAAGTTCTGAATTTTAAAATAGTGATGGATTTTGAGTTTCTGCAAATTCCATGATATAGGAAGATAGTTTTTCTTTTCAAAAAACAAATAAATCATATACTTTCCATTATAGAATCCTAGCACAGAGAACATGGGAGTGTGTGATGAGCTAAAGTTTGGCAGATCGGATTGGATTTCTTGTTTAAACCTGGGAACTAGCTTCTCAGAGCTGAAAATTTGCAACTGGAAGCCTCACTGTAGCCACTTTCTGCAGGTTAGTGAGGGGCGGAGTGGGTGCATCCCCAAAAGCCATCACTGGGCTAAGAACAGGCCATGAAATAAAGCTTACTGTGCGGACATGCAGATTAGAAATGAGACAGTGAGGCTGAAGAGGGTTTGTGCCTAATATGTTCTTATCTCCCAGGTATGGGTCAAACTCTTCAGCTTATTAATTATGATATACCGACTGTTTGCAAAGTGCTAATCTGAGGGCTGCTACTTTCCCCTCAATAATTCAATTAAGTATCTTACTTGGTTTCTCTCTGACAGATGCAGAATGATGCATCCTCCTTTTGCTTGCTGGAGGTTGATGGCAATTTTACAGAGAGCTGAAAGCATCAGGAAACAGGCATTCCTTCATTTCACATACCACCATCTACTTTCCCTCTCTTTGGCCATCATTCAGCCAAACCCAAAGAATCCTACTAGTGGTACTTGGAGTTGGATTCATTTCAAGCAGCACTGGGAGCCAGGGGTGGGGGGTTAGAAAACAAGCCTAATTCTGCAGAGATTCAAAAGGAACGATGGTGAGTGGATCTCCTATCCTGGCAGGACATATGATAAGGCTATTAAATGCCATTCCTGCATATTGGAGCGGAGGTAGTTAAGGGGACAAATAAGTGCTTCTGTTTCAGAACACAAGCAAATTCCACCTGCTTTCCCAGAAATTTTTGTTCCTTCTGCTTCTACGAGTTTAACCAGCCACATTGCCCAGCTTTTGCAAAAAGCAGCTTTTTTCTCGATTGGGGTCATATTAAGCTGCCAAAAGCTTCAGCTAACACATTGGGCAAATTCCCCAGGAACCCATGCTTGTGCTTACAGCCTGCTCATGACAACACAGGCTATCTTGGAGAAGCTGAAGGAGGAAGATGTTCCTCCTCCCACAGTTAAGCACAAAAGTCAGGGTAGAAGGGAACTGAGCCATTGGGGTGGGGTGGGGTGGGGGAGAGAAATGGCTTCTCAAGGAAGGGAATGCTTAATACCCTTAGCAACCCAGAGATGACTGCCATAGCTTCAACTGTATTAGAGGTGGTCAGCCCGCTTCTTCTAAATCATAGAATTAGCCCCATTGCCTTAATAGTTGCCTTTTTTTCTTATACACTGCAAGGCTGGAAGATGGGGAAAGGACAAGTACCTCCAAGTGCTGCATTCCACTACAGCAAATGTGTGTACATGCACGTGTGTGTGTACATGCACATGTGCATGTCAACGGGTGTTAGGGGAGATGTCACTTCTCCTTCTGCTGGTGATAGTCATTTCCCACACTGAGCATGGGAATAAGCAGTCCAAGCAGCCACCTCTTCCCAAAGACCTCCTCAAGATTCTTCTTCCAGTGCTGGCCTTGGGCTGCCATCCCCTTCCGCACCTGGTATCGTGTTTGCCCTCGCAAGATCAGCAGCATTTGGTGGCAACAGAAGCCAGCACAGGCAACTCCAATCCCCAGCCAGAGGTATAGCATGAGGATGACAAACATTTCTGAGCTTAGAAGAGCTCCTGCAGATCCCAGTGAGAAAAAAAGAAGGAAAGGAGAGATCAGTTATTTTATAAATTCTTTTGCATTGTAGACAGCCAGTTAGGAATTGTAAAGTTGGAATTGTCTAGAAGAGAAAGATGTCTATGTCATATGTGTACATATATTGACATTTCCTAATCTGATCACCTCAAAATATGTCAGACCACAACTTCTGACACCTCCAGCCAGCATTGCCATTGGTCTTTCTGAGTGAGGGTTGATGGCAACTTTAATCCAACACCTTGGTCTTGTATTTATTTATTAATAGTCAGAAACCAAATAAAAACAAATGCATGTGAATGAGGATAAGACAAAAACAGGGAATGGAACTGACCACAGACCGGAATCAATAAGTGGGAGAATGGAAAGGCAGATCCATTTGGCTGCCAATGTTACTATAACAGTGAACATCCTATAATATTGGTTGACCATATGTACAGGGTAGTCATATTGATATTGTCTGAAGTGCTGGCCCCATCTGACTGAAAGGGATGAAAGATGATACAAAAATGAATGTTATCCTGGAAACAATTCTCTGGAAGTTCCTTTGATAACATCAGTAAAGAGTAATTGAGAAGGACCCGCCCATTACAATTGCTGCAGGTGTGCTACCTTCCTTCCTGTCCAGGGTGACATTCCTTGGGGTAATCTTAAGGGCCACCAGCCAGTGCCAGAACCTAAAATGAATGACGTCACCCATTCACTCTCTTTCTCTATATATAATATATACATACAACAGATCACAGAAGAAGGTACAGATCACTCTTCCCAGAATTTGAATTGCTTGCTGGCAGATATGAAATTAGGTTAAGGACCACAGCTGATTCCCCCTTAGATTAAAGGAAATTAACAGGAGTTCCCAGAAAATGCTGGTTTGCAGGGTCAGGGGTTATCACTGTTAGACACCTGTCAAGATGTGCCACAGAATAATCTGTGCTCCTCTTCATGCTGTGCTGCCTCTCTTCTCCAAATCCTCAAACAATGTTAAATGCTAAGAGAAGGATCAGCAGAAGTCTCCACTTGCTTTGCTGTCTCCTTTTGGGTCCAACAGGAAACAGGCAAGCTGTTGGACAATCATGGCAAGGCAGAATATGCAGGGATGCTCAGAGGCACTCAAAGCCACTCACTGCTGGTTTACACAGCATGGCTTGACACTAGCAGACTTGGAAACAGATGTAGAGCTACTGATAGCTAGTTATCTCATTATAGTGAGCAGAGTTTAAAATGTATTATATTCATCATCTCCTTTCCAGATAGCTAGGAGGGGAGAAAAGTGTAAAATTAAGGTTGTAATGATAGATGCATCCTGCAAAGAAGTAGCCCTACTGAACATACTCATAAATATATTTTTAGCCCCAATGGAGCTAGCCTACAGGTAGATTTGTATAACGTTGTACTATAAATGTTTAATTTATTTTCCAGCATTCCCTTGATTAGAGTTTAATTAGAGTAATTTTCAACATAAGCAGTCATTATTGATTTAGTTAAATATAATTCATTTCAATCACCACTAGTTGTTAAAAAAAAAAAAAAAAAAGGAGAGGGCTCCTGAATGTTTCATAGCTCTACCTGCTGAATTTCCCTTTTTTGTATGTAGAAGATGTAGAAATCTAATAGAAGAGAATATATGTAGCTCAGGGTTGAACTGTGGAGTCCTTGGTGCTCTCTGAGCTTGGTTGTTTGCTTACAGATGTTTCATTACCCAACTAAGTAACATCATCAGTGCTAGTGAGTGTGGGGTTTGCTTCCTGTTTATATACAGTAGCTTGCCCTGCCAGTGTTGGTGGGGGTGTGGTTTTTTCCTTGGTATTTTCTTGATTAGGGTATTGTTTTCGGCTTGATTGTTTGTCTGGTGTTAATACCTGCTTATCTGGGTGTAACCACATTTACAAATTATTCAAAAGAGACAATAAAAAAGCTAAGAAGGGAACCAAGTACCAGAATTCATCCTCTCCAGCAGCCCACACCCAGGTAAGCAGAGATTAACATCAAACAATCTAGCAGAAAACAATACCATAATCAAGGAACTAACAAGGAGAAAACCACGCCCCCACCAACACTGGCAGGGCAAGCTACTGTATATAAACGGACAAACCCCACACTCACTAGCACTGATGATGTTACCCAGTTGGGTAATGAAACATCTGCAAGCAAACAACCAAGCTCAGAGAGCACCAAGAACTCCACACGTAGAATTTTTTTTTTCTTTTTGCATTTGGCTACTCTAGGGTACCTATATATCACATTTTACAGTGGACAGTCCTATATTTAAAGATGTCCTCTTTTTGAACAACTGACTGATCCAAGTTGGTATTAAAGATAAAGAATCACAAGAAAGGGGAGTAGGAGTCCTGAAATTGCTCATCAAGGGTTAGCAGTTGGGCAGCAGATTCAGCAAGGACAGATCCTTTGATCACAGTTTAATGATGACATCTATTCAATTTGTCTTGAAGTTATAGTAATGATTTCTACATTTGCATATATAATAAAATTCATAACATGAAAACATTCTGCAGTCTTTATGTCCTGACAACTGTTTAAAGCAATGTTTCTTTCTTTTCTGCCTTTCTTTCTTCCCTCCTTCTCTAAATGATCATTTGAGTAGGTAAATAAAGGGTAGAATAGCAGATTTACAGATTTTCTACACAAGCCCTGTAATCCTTAGAAAGAATTCAAATAGAAACGTGTGGCATATGACTTCTGGCAAGCAGCATTATCCCCTTTGAAGCAATCAGGAGATTTTCAATATTGCCACATTTAATTCCTCTCTTTGGGACTCAGCTAGGTTGTCAGATATGCTAAGCTTTGACAGTTTGAGGTTGAGATATTAATTCCACTATAGAGACATGTGGTCTAGACTGGAGAGTGCTAACAGTTGGGTCTGGAGACATTTTGCACATTAACACTGTATTATCTGTAAGAAGTAATAAAGATACAGCAGAAATAGGCTTTTTTTCTGCTTGCTTTGGCTATGAAAACCTGTGTTTCAGCATCCTTCATATGATCTTGTAATGGCTGCTTTTCTAATCAATATTACCACTATTACAGCCATTGCAATTCTGTCACATGTTGAGCTCTTGTAGCTTCTTCTTGCTGCACCTTATTTACCGTACATACCCCCTTTTTTCCCCTTCCATAATAAATTAGCTCTTCTTTCAGTTTTTAAGTCTCCTGGAGAACTGTCCCTTGGACCATTCTCCTGCAAAGGAATTTAAAAGGGAAGCTTCAAAATGAAAGTGCTGGGTTACAACTAATTATGAAGTTTAATTCATTCCATCCAGGTCTGAGCAGTGATCAGAGTTTCTTCTTTCTGTTCATTACTTTAGCAATATTTGGATTACTATTTTGTGAATGGTCATTTATTTTAACTAAATTATCACCGATTGTATTTTACACTCATTTAAATCCCCCCTTTATCATGATTTTCTCCAATCTATACTCCCAAAATCTTTTCACAAAATCATGCTTCTGCCATGCAATGAAGGGGATTCATTGAAGTTTAAATAATCTGTATTTAGCTTAAATGGCCTTTTTTGTTTGATTTTTGCTGTTCTTGACTAACACGGCTGGTAGGGAAAAACATTGTGGCTGGGTACTAACAGAACAGACATAATCAGAATGTCTCTTTTCCAAACCTCATCAGGTCCTGAATATATTTGCTTTGATCAAGGAACATATGCATCTTTCTGAAAGGCATGCTGGCGCAGATCTGGTACTTCTATTAAAATAAAAAGGGCAACTACTATAAGCAGGAAATCTCTTTGCACATGGAAGCTTCCATATTAGTTTAAAATGAATACTGGGTTAGAATCTGTGCAACCACAATAGCTATTTGATTAGAATAAGATGCAAACATTTTAACATACAGGTACTTCTCGCTTAACGACCATTCATTCAGTGACCATTCAAAGTTACAGCGGCACTGAACAAATGGTAGTTACAATTGGTCCTTGAAGTTATAACCATTGCAGCACCCCCACAGTCATGTGATCAAAATTTTGGTGCTTGGCAGCTGGCCTGCATTTATGACCACAGCATATGCTTCAACTCCCCTCACCACCTGTCTCCCACCCACCCCCATATCTGCCCTTTTGGCCGCCCTGCACTCCACCACCACCGCCTACCCCTGCTGCCCCCTGCCATCCCCAGCTGACCTCCACCGTCTTTTTCCTTCTGCTGCTGGTCTGGTATCCAGGCGTTGGGTGAAGGTGTGGTGGGATGGCAAATGGAGCTCGCCGGGCCTGGCTGGGGAAGAGGCAGCAGGATGGAGCTGGCAGAAGAGGCATGACGGTAGTGCAGGCAGTGGCTCCCCGAGCAAAGGTGGAGGCTTTTGGTGCCTTGTGAAGCCTTGCACAGCATTGACTGCCGCCACTTTCTCCCAGAGAGCTGCCACCATTACTGCCACCCTGCCTCCTCCCTGGCTGGGCCCAGCAAGCTCCCTTTACCAGACAGGGCCCTGCCGCCTTGCCACACTCACTGCACACATCCTGGGGCCGCACCCTCACCCAGCACCTGGATCCTGGCCCTTAGACTGGTTACTTAATGGACCTTTTGGATTTTGTTAGCATTTGGGAAAGTATTATTTATTCAGTTTATACTTGACTTTTCTTCCAGGACCCCAAAGCAGCAAACATAATTTTTCTTCCTCCAGTTTAATTCCCAGAAAAATCCATGAGAGAGGTTGTGCAGGGGGATAGTAATTGACCCAAAGTCATCCAATGAACTTCCATGGCTTAATGGGCATTTGAACCTGGATCTCTTCCATCCTACTTCAAACCTCAACTACTACCCTCCTGTAACCACATCTATGTCACTTGTCCACTTAATAAAGAAATTCCTCTGGCCAATGAAGACCTTGAATTAACAAAAGTGACTTGAAACCTGGACTCCTAAAAATACAAGCTACAACCTCTTTTGCTATAGAAGTTCACTGGAATGAAGCTTGATGAAGCATTCTTGCTAACTTATGAATATCAAAGCCCCATATTCTTTCATTGTGGCAAACATGGTGTTAAGTAGGCCATTTAGAAAGACTGTGTATCTGTGGGTAATTAGGATTTTAAATATTTGTTGATTTGATCTTTTTGTCCTTGATTATATGAATGCAGTCAAAATCCAAATAAAGAAAACTGGATTTACCTAAATATTACAGGGATCAATGGGATGAATTGGGGTATTTACAAACCTCACACCAACTAAAGGTAATAGATTGCCAAGAGCAGCATATACTCATCTCATCCATCAGCCAGGGGTAACTGGCATTCTGCATCCCCTGACTTCCACAAAGAACATCATGGCAAGACAGAGACCAATCTTGCCCCAAACAACAGGCAGGGGAGAAGGCAACATCAAGGAGTCTACTTTGCCTACCAATCAGCTTGGTCTCCTATTGACAGTTCTCCTGAACCCAGAGAGCTGAAGGGTAGCACACCTTGGCCACATCCTTGCCCACCACTCAAACAAAGTAAGATCAGTATGGACCATAACAGCTTCCAGATCATTACTTTGCTTTCCCCATGAAGATCTCATTCTCCCCTTCCTTCTGCTCCATTTCCTTGCGTGTCTTATCTTTTAAACCCTAAAGCAGAGCAAAGTCTCTCTCTCTCTCTCATTATTATCAGCCCCTCTAAGAAACAAGCTTTCTGAAAATTTTGATAAATAAATAAGCAATTCCACATGTTTTTCCCTATTTGTGAAAACTTTTATGGATTAGATAAGACCGTGATACTTAAGAACTTAAGGCAGGGTGGAATTTAGATAAATTTAATTATAGCTGCCTTGAATTCCTGAAGGAACAATCAGATAAAAATCTAATAAATAATTAAATAACCATAGAGTAGGATCCATGGTGGCTTTCTATTGAATGGCACTATAGAGGTATAAAAATAGAGAGGCCTGGCCAGCAAGTGTGCTAAACTTCACTTTCCATATTCACCAGGCTGAAATAAGTAGAAAATTATCATTTCTTGGACTTTTAAAAGAAGACATATTTAAATATGTTTAAACATAAACATATTTTAGTTTAATATGTGCTTGTAAAAAGCACATATTAAACTTAAGTATAGGTGCTTTAAGTATCCCTAGGATAACAGGGATTTTTGTTCCACTGTATAGAGCTTGGTGCAATTTAAAGAGTTTCCTATATTCCTTGTAGAATTTATAATGATCAAGCAGAGTACCTAGAATTCCTTCAGGGTTTTCTAAAGGCCTTTTGTAATGTTACCATCTCAACCTAAGAGGAGACTGCCAAGAAGATGTCAATAGGAAAGGTCAGAATCATGCTAATTTAAACTCCTGTCTATAAAAGTTGAACCATAAGCAGTCTCACTTTCCTCTCTTGGCAGGAGGCATGCTAGAAGTGTATGTGTATGTTGCCTTTTTACTTCTATCATTCTGGATACAAATCAACCAGTGGGCATTACAATTCCCCTTATTTACATATAAAGCTATTTCTTCAAAACTATACCCCCAATTTCTATTATTTCCCAGACTGATTGCAAAGGAATAAAAAGAAAGAGAAGAGTTATGGTGGATGAGATCAGAGTTCAAGCATCTTGTTTCCTGTTTCCCTCTTATTTTGATAAATCAGATCAGGGCCCAGCATATACACAGAGGAGACCCTGCACACAGCAAAAATCAACACATGGCATGAAGATCCTGTCCTGTTGTTTGTCCTCTGTGTTTAATATTCTGGAATAAAATGCCTCTGAACATTAACTATCTATTTAGCAAGCATTTCTATCAGTCATTGATGGATTTATTCCCAATAAATTTCTATAATCTTGGAAAAAAACTTTTAAAAGCCATTTAAGTGAGAATGAATTCACTAATGTAAGTATGCATAGTGTGGAAAAGCACATCCTTCTTCTGTTCTTCTATTGATGCTCATCAAATGACCCTCAGTTCCAGTGTCATGCGGGATAGGAGAATCACACTTCTCATGGTAGCAAATAGCTTTCATTAACTGTGACAGCTGTAACTGTGGCAGCTGGCTCCTCCAAGATACTTCTGTAAATGTGACATTAACAGGATCTATTTAACATTTTTTCCTAAATACAGCGTGTCCTTTCATTCTTGTCAGGTTGCATCATGAACATTAAAGAGCAAAAACCAGACCAAGCTTTTTTAGAAAGCAAAGAATAGTCACGTATAATTTGTCTCCTGGAAGATGGGTTTGCAATAGTGCATAAGGAATTTGAAGAAAAATATTAATTGGATGTCTGTGTTGTCCATTTTCATTGCTCAGGATCTGCTGGAAGATGTGCAAAGACTGCAATCTTCATTTGGGGTCATGTTTTCTAATCTTCAGCAGTGGGGAAGTCATTTGCTTTGCTACCTCTTCCAAGTACAGTATAAATCTCCCCTAAGCCATTTACTGAAAAATACATGCAGCTACTTAATCTTGTTGAAGTAAGCAAATAAACAGATGAATTTTTTATACTGATGATTCATTCTGAGTAAAGTTTGCAAAAGCTGGATATGAGACAGTTTGCACAGCTTCCCTACACTTTAGCACCTGAAATAATTTTCTTCCAGATGGACATGGGTGATTTCATGATGATCATAGCACTATTATTGCTAACAATTGTGTTAGAAATGCTGATTCATGATGACGTGCTGTTATTCCATTCCAGATTTGAAATCCATACTTGGCTATCCAACTACTAACTCAGCTTTCCCCAGTTTTATGCCCTCAAGTTGGACTTCAACCCCTACTACTGTAATCTACAAACATGGAAATTGCAATTTAGCACATAAGGGGTGTAGGCACTCAGTGGAAAAAACTGCTGAAATTCTTCTAACTCTAATTTTAACTAATTGTTTCAGCTTGACTATTATACAATAAATGCACAAGCATAAGACAGGAGTATTATCTCTTTCATTGGGCCTAGTTGGTAGAGTATAGTTTCTCAAGATGCTGCTATTCCTAGTATGAAATATGATCTGCATCACTGTTCCTGGGATTCATCTGTATAGGGAGAAAATCCTGAAAAGTGTGAGCGCTTTTCACAGATTCAAGTGTTTTCAAGACATTTTTTCCCATCATGTCAAGCTTGGGGCTATGACTTGTGAAAGGAACCTGGTGTGTACTGACAAGGCAGCAGTTGATATGGAATTGGTGTGGCTGAAGGTGAGTGTCATAGAGTCACATGCCAGACTGGTTAGTGGAGTGGAATCTCAGCAAGTAAGGTGGATGGCCAGGTTGGTTGGAAGAAGGAAAGAGAAGGAAAAGGATGAAGAAGAATAGATAGGAGAGTGTGTACCAATTATTGTGGTAGTAGTCAGGACATCACAATTAAATGGAAAATTGGAAACAGCAGATGAGTCTGAGAGAGATGTTGGAAGGAAGAAGGAGGAACAGGAAAACAGAAGATAAGGAAAAGAGCAGGATATGCTGGTTCAACTCTCAGTGTTAAACCTTTGAGATATCAGACACAAGGAAGAACAAAGTGGTATGGAGCAGTGGCAAGTGAATCCAGTAAAAAAAGGGAAGTTTGGTGCTGGAAATACCCTCCTTTCATGAGAGTGATATGTCTGGGTGCTGTCATTATGGAAACTGGCTGCAGAATGAGCTGATGGTGGAGGAGACTGAGTTGTTATGCTGAGGCTGCCAATGGTCTACAGGTGCTGTGCAGGGATGTGTGGTTGAAGATGGGCCTGTGATCACCATTAGTCCCAATGGTAAGACTTGATGGCAGGGAGAAAATTGCACTGGCCACAGAAGAACAAGCACCTGAACAAAGAATTTTGGCCCAACTGGAGCCATCTAGACATGAGCTGCTTTGTGCTATGGCAGAGTTATTCTGAGTGGAAACAAGGGAGTGCCTCCCTACGGTGAAAGAACTGGTGGATGTTCCCTCTATCTGATAGGCCCCAGTGAGTGTGGATTTTGTTGGGGGTGAGCCAATAGTGGAAAGGTGGTAGGGGAAAGATACTGGAAGGAAGAAAGTATATGTTGTTGAGGAGGCAGAATGAGAGGGTACTTGCGGGTGAAAGACAGTGGCATTGCAGGATACTGCTCCTCAAGGTAGGCAAATGTAGTAGAAGTGTGAGTAAACCTCAAGTCAACCAGCTTTAGGGAAATGTCTGGTCTTGACTGCAGGTACCTGAGGAGGGAATCAAAGGGCTCCAGGGATATAGAAGTAGAGAGCACATTTCAGTGGTGAGAGATTAGAGAACTACAGTAGGAGATACTGGGTGATTGTTCCAAGGGAAGGGAAACAGACTAATTTTGGCTGGCTGCCCTGTTTCTGGGGTTGGGTGGCCATATTGCTAGAGGCCTTGAGCTTGGGTTGTTATCAGTGAATGCCAGGTCCATTAATAAGATCACATTCATCTATGATCTGGTGCTAGAAAAATGAGTGGATATGACACATATTACTAAATCTGACTGAGCAAGAGAGGGGATGCTGCTTTTTCAAAGATATACCTTCTTGACTTTTGGGTCCTCCATCAGCCACACACCAATGTCAGGAAGGTGGGAGGTGAAGATCCTCCAGGGAACCTTGATGGTGACCACAGTCGCATCTTAGATATTATAGGCTATGAAATCTGTATTTGAGGTTGGGCTGTAAAGACAAGTTGGAGATCTTGTTTGTGTGCTAGCCATCCTGCCTGCATGGCAGGATTCCCTCCTGAGCTCAGGCCAGATTATGGGGCTGCTGTTGGAGTCCCCACAGCTGTTAGTGGAATTCAATCTCCATGACCTGGGAGAGGGTTCTGGGAAAGCTCAGAAATTCATGGCCACTATGGCCACCATGGACTTGTCCCAAGTAATACCTGACCTGATCCATATGGTATGCAAAATGAACAAATGGTACATAATCTGAAATCATTTTATGTTACTATTAGTCTGTTGCAATGGTCCAATTATTCCCTGATCTCAATGAGATTTATCAGCACCACAAATATCCACAAGATTCTTACTTGTAGGGAACAATAAATATGACCTTGGAGAAACTATTCAGAGACTGTTACTACAGCAATACGTGCAAAAACATGCGTTTAAGTCCAGGAAACAGGAAAAGTATTAGGAAAGACTCAGACTGGCTCCTCCCTGACTCCCTGGTCTGGAGTCCACATAGGCAGAGTCAAGAAGGTGCATGGGGTAAAGTCTTGCAAAGATATCTGGAATTCTTTTTGACTTGTCAACTCTGAGGAAATAGATAGGATGATATGTAAAATGAGCTTTGCCACCTGAGGACTAGTTCCATGCTCAATCTAAGGCAGGAGGAAGGTGAGTGGCTGGATCAGGGAGGTGCCAATGCCTTCTTGGGGGAGGGAGTGAAACTTGCCTACACTGAAGCAAACATTCATATCCCCCCTCCTCAAGAAGCCTTTCCCTTGACTCAGATATTTTGGACCTGTCTTTAGCCTTTTTTAGAGAATATTATTGTTGAGAAGGTGATGGAGCTCTAAGTGTGGAGCACTCTAGATTAAACTGATTTTCTGGATCTCTTCCAGTCAGATTTCAAGCCTAGGCATATAGGATGGAGAAAATATTGTTCTGACTTATTACCTTTGTCAGGACCTAGATGTAGGGGAGTGCGCCTCTCTTGGTCCTTTTAAATTTCTTAGTGGCCTTCAGTGCTATCAGTCATGGTATCCTTTGGACTGTCTGCAAGAGGTGGGAGTTGGAGCCACTGAGCTTCAGTGGTTCTACTCTTCCCTTTTTTATTAATATAATTTTTATTGAAGCTTTTAAACAAGAAGCTAAAAACTGACACAAACTAATATAAAGTAAGGAAGAAGAAGAAAAAAGAAATCAAAGAAAAAGCAAAAAGTGCAAGAAAAGAAAAGAAAAGAAAAAAGATAAGAAAAAATAGAAAGAAAAACATAAAGAAATGGCTTCCAATATTTTTCACAGCAGTTATAAGTACAAATATATTTTAACCTCTCTAATGGTACATCATATTACTCTTCTGTCTATAATCTATCCTGTCTAATCATCAAAACCATAAAGATTCCACTCTTTCCTAAGTGGGCAATTGCAGGCAGAGAAGTGGAGGTCAACCCATCAATCACTCCTTTGTAGAGTTCTGCAGAGTTTATCTTTCACACCCCAACACCTTCATGAAATTATTGGCTGAGTTCATTAGCTGATCTGGGGTAAGGTATCATCAATATGTGCATGGTACTCAGTTATATATCACCACTCTGGGCTAGGCTGAGATTCTGTGGAAGTTTTGACCCAGTGCTTGAAAGCTGTAAGGGACTGGATAAGAAACAAGTTGAAATTAAATCCCAACAACTTGGGGGTCCTTCTGGACTTGCAGCTACTGTTCAAAGAGCAGATGGCAGCTTTGCACAGGTTTCTTCAATCAGGAGACTCTTCAGACAGTCAGTCATGCCCTGGTCATCTCACAATTGGATTATTGCAATGCGCTCTATATGGAGCTGTCCTTGAAGACCACCCGGAAGTCCCCTCCATTAAACATTGCCATCTTGTGGGACCTAAGAACCATGCCTTCTCTGTTGTGGCCCCCATTCTCTGGAACAGCATCCCCCCAAAGATAAGGATGGTGCCCTCTCTCATAGGGTTCTGGAAAGCTTTGGAAACCTGCCTTTGGCCCCAAGCCTGGGGTTAATATTTATTATTTGTCCAATGGCTCCTGTTTTGTTTTGTTGATTTTTGTTGTCTATTAGATTATTTTAGTCTGGGCTGTCTGTTTGATTTAGCATTTTTAGCTGTTTATATGTTTTCTGTAGTTTTGTACACCACCCAGAGTCCACTGGAGTTGGGCAGCCAATAAATTTAAATGACAACAGCAACAATAACAGTAACAGTAACAACAATAACAAGACAGAGGTGCTGTATGCCCAGAAACTATATCATTCTCCTTTGGTTCTGGTTATAACCTGGTTGAATTGTCACTCCCTGAAGGAGTAGGTTCATGATTCATGGATCATCCTAAACTCATAGCTACTGCTAGATAGGGAGGTGGAGGCCATGGTTAGGATGGTCCCGCCCACCTTTGGGTGGTGCACCAATTGTAGCCCTACCTAAAACAGGATGCATGGGTAGCAATTACTCATGTCCTTATCACCTCTTCGTTAGATTACAGCAATGAATCTGCAATTGGTAAAGAATGTATCAACCTATACTCTGGTGAGTGAGAGTCACTAGAATGATATAAAACCAGTGTTGTGGGTGCGGCATTAGTTGCCAATAGACTTACAAGTATAAATCAAAGTGTTGGTTTTCTCTTATAAAGAACTATATGGCTTGGTACCTTGGTATCTTCAGGACTACTTGATTCATGCAGTGTCAACCACCCAATGCTTGCTTCCCATTTAGGGATATGAGATTCCAAGAAGAGGAACTACATTTTTTTTTCTGTATGTGCTTCATCTCTATGGGATAGCCTATCCCTGAAATTTGAATGGCAGCTTTTGTGCCTTTTGAAAGGCAATCAAAATGAAACTGTTCCAAACAGCATTCAGTCTGTGATGTCACTTGCAGTGGAGAATGAGGACAACTGTATTTTGTTACAACTGAAGGAAAAAAATATGAACTTTTAAGGTTTTTATAGGTATATAAACTGACAGGAGTCCAATTGGAGTTGATGTTATACAAATACTGTAATAAATAATGACACAATTGCATATATTTCTGCATCAGAATAATTCATGTCTCAAATATCTGAGAGACAGTGCTGTCGAAGAAAAAACTTCCAAGTGATAGTATAATTTTGCTCTCTTTCCCTGTCAGGCTCTTCCTGTCATTAGATCTTCAGGGATGCTACATCATTATTTTAATTAAAGCAGATTCTATAATCTTACAAGTGTCAGAATGAATGCTGAAGCCCATAATATGACTAATGCAAGCAGAAGCAATGATAGTGCCATTCTGTTCTATCATTAAGAGAGGTCTGATGAAGAATGGACAATAGAATCAGGCAATCATAGTTAAGAAAGACCCTAGAGTGGCCAAATGCCCTATTTTTGTAGAAGATGTTCTACTCTGAAATAGAGTATTTGAAGAGATGTGCAGACCAGCTTCAGCTTATAAACTCCCAGAGGGAGAGGTGGAGGTCTTGCAGTTGTTCATTAACACTGAGCCCTGGCAGTAGATTGAGCAGGCACACATGTCATCTGGCCATTATGATGAGATGTATTTACATAATAGCCATAATTTTTATATTTGCATGAATATATAAAAAGTAGCATACATAATTTTCATGAAAATGTATGATCACTTTGCCTTAAAAAAATGCAATGGACCATCCCTTAGCATCTCTTCTGTTTCTTTTTTTCTCCACTGTGTAACAGTGAGCAGAGGGATCCATGTTCTTGTTTAAAAAAAAAAAGTTCTGCTCTTCTTGGAGGAATTAACTATAATAGAGGGCAGAGTTTGCAGAACTGTGTGAGTAAACTGATGTTTGCATGTTTATCAATGCTACAAATATATCATAGTATCTAACAACCAAATTGGGAGCATTTGCTCATAATAAAACAATAAAGAATCCTCATGAACACAGTCTAGGGTCAACCAGCCAATGGATATCATACATAACCTTGTTCCTGCCCTTCCTTGTAAGCCCTTCCTTTTTCCATCTCCCTTGTAAGCTTTTTAGTCAATAAAATATAGAAAGATGATACAGACAACAAGTCCATCAAGTGAGAAAAGTCTTTTTTATCTAGTTACTTTAAGAACTGAACCATAGTGTGTTGTGCAAAGTATCCCTTATTCTGATTTTCTATGCTCTGATTCTTGGAATTTTCTACCAAGAGCAGTGACTGGAGGATGTTAGAACAAAATTTGATATTGACCATAAAGCTCAGAATCAAAATTTCTTTCAGGTTAAAGCAGCTGAGTATTCCAAATGATGTATAGATGTTATGCACACCAATCTGTGCATGTTTATTCAGAAATCTCACTCTCAAAAAGATTTACTCCTAACAAATTTATTGAGAAGAGGAACCAAGTAATGCCATTCTATATGTACCTCCTCAGAAATAAGTCTTACCAAGTTCCAAAGAACTTATTCTTTAGTTAGTGGGTTTTAAATGGCTCATATAGGTTTATGCTTCTTCCTTTAAATTTTTTATATATTTAATTCTGATAGTGTCTAATGGGTATCTATGAACAGGATATTGCTAGACTTTTTGCTATATGAGGTAGTGCAATACATTTCATCTTCACAACTCCCCAAGTGCATAGTCTCCAAGTTATTTTGGTATCTGAAGTAAAACAACAACAACCCAACACCTCTCTTATTCCTCTGCAATAAAAATGTAATAATAAAATAAAAGTGTGTGGCCGTGAGGTGGCAACTGCACATTGCCTACTTGTAGGATGATTCCTCTGAAAACAATCACCCTCTGAGGAACAAGTTCTCCTTGAAAGCTATTATATTATTATTACTCTCTCAACAATTTAATGCAGTGTGGCAATCTTCCACTCCCTTTCAATATACACTAAAGCTTTCACATGAATAGTAGCCTTGAGTGAGTACTCATTCATTCACTTTAAGGAATCTGGGGGTCCTATCATAAAATCTAAGAATTTGTGGCATTGGCTGTAATCTAGAGTAGCCCTAAACTTTGTTACAGGATAGAATCATCAAAGGCATAAGAAGATCTTTGGGGGATCAGGCCAAGCTCATCCCATTCAGCATTCTGTTGCCACACAGGACAACCGGTGTCTATGGGAAGTTCACAGCAGAACATGAGTACAATATCACCTCCTACTCATATTCCCTACCAACGGGTATGAGGAGTTTACTCCTCTGAGATTGAAGTACAAGTAGCAAACAGCCATCAGGAGAAGCCACTAATATTCTTATTCTTCATAAATGTGTCCTTTCCCCTTTTAGCCATCCAAAGGGCTGACCATTGCTACCATTTGTGGCTGCAACCATAATTAAATTCTGCATTGTGACACAATGTTTTCTTTTCTCCATCCTGCATCTCCTACACTCAGCTTGATTTTATGACTCTGGATGTCACTACTGCAAGAGAGAGTGGTGGGGAAAAAACCAACATTGTCCTATTCCCTTCTATTCCCAATGCAAATAATGTCAAATGATTCTATCAGGTGCACCCCCTTTTTAAAATCCTAATTTTAAAAAATGATGTCAATTTTCCTTATATTGTAAAAACAAACAAACAAACAAACCAAGGAATTGTTGGAAGAGGAGAAAAAGGAGACAGGATACTTACCTGAGAAGAACTGGCTAATTGAGTGAGGCAGAAGAGTCAGGAAAGCCAGGGGGCTGGCAAAGGAGGTTGAGAGTGCAGCAGAAATGTAAGCCAACCCAGCCACCAGGGAATCAAGGCAAGCCAAGGAGGTGTACAGACAGAACATAATGAAGTTCCGCATATTACTATTCCCAATGCAGTTCCCTGTGAAGAAACAGTGGTGATCATGCCTCTGGGTGGCTCGGGCACACAGTCTACAGAAGTGGGTGCCAGGCAGGACTGAAGCAGGGGACCTGTTTCCATCTGGCCACTCAGCCACCCCTCTGGCTCCTCCAGCCAAATCTGGGCCCTTCCCCAGGTCCTCCTCAGGGGAGTTCTGTATTACCAGGATGTAGTTGCCCAGAGCATTAGCTGAGAGGTACAGAAAGAGAGCCCCATGCAGCAGAGCAGAGGAGAAAAATGGGGTGGTGGAAGGGTCTTTGAACATGCTTGGAATGAAGAGGAAGAGCTGGAGGACGAAGGTCACTAAGGAGATACAGAGGAAGTAGGCTGGAGCGACCACATTGAGAAACCTGAGCACTAGCATTGTGGATTACATTCCTGCAGGGGAGAGCAAGAAGAGAACAAGCATTACCATCAGCAACCTCATCCCTCCACTTGCTCTTTCCCTGTCACGTCAGGCTCCATGCCTCCTTTGCCAGCTCGCTGTTGGAAGAGCAATCCCCTCCCACAGCTCCTCATTCTCCTTCTCTCCCTGCTGAGCTGGGTGCAAAGGGATTCCTCCAAGGGAAGTCTCTCTCTGCTCTCCTTCAGAGATGCCACTGGAGCCTTGGGTCTGGTTCCAGAGTTTGGTGGGTCGCACTGGCTCTTCCTGGGTCCCTGCCTGCTTTCCTGGCAGGCCCTGGACTTCCTGGTTCCAATTCTCTCCACACTTGCCTGGAAGTGTGTTTCATTGACTCAGTGAGCTTACTTCTGAGTAGAAGCATGGAGGATTTGTTTCAAAGTCTGCAGTCCAAGAGTCCCTCTTCTGGGCAGGGTGTCCTTCTTATGATTACTAATGATTATGCAGTATTATTGAATAATAGCGGGGAGTTGGGGACTATTCTAATCTGCTGCAATAGGGATCAAGAACAATGCTCTAATTTAGCCTTGAAAGCCACAAATCTTCTCAGCTGCTGTCTGGACATACACATAATTAGGAAATGCTGCAAGCAGCTGCTGAAGTGCTGCCCAGCCTCCAGCAGTGCACTGGGAAGGAACTCTGCCACAGAGCCCAAGCTCTCGCTCCCTTCCTTCCTTCCTTCTGTCTGGCTAGCCTAGCTGTGCAGTCAGTTCACATTAGAAAACGAAGCGACCAAACATTCACTCCCAGACACCCAAACATGGAGGCTTTCCTATGACTACTTCTCCCTCCTCCCCACCCCGCCTTCCTCACAGTGTCTCTAGGCTTCGTTTTCTGTTCCAAAACAAATCCATGTACGACACATACATAAAGCACTCAGTGACACATCTTTAAAAGACAGTTTAAAAAAAAGAAGAAGAATGACTGCAATAAAGAAAGCAATACACAAAGCAGACGGTTCCCTAGCAGCAGTTCTGGCTTTCACACACACACACACACACTCACACACACACACCACCCATCCACTGTCCCTAGTGAAATGCGAACTTAGGAACTGTATTTCTCCAAGAAAGGGTTCTTGTGGTTTTAACTCACGTAGCTTAAAACAGCAGAGAACTTTTCCGTGCCAGCACTTTGATCCTGGTGACAAGCGACTTCCCTCTCCACTTCTGAACTCAGATTTGTCTGGTTACCTGGCTGCGAGGATTATTAAATAACCTTGGAATCCCCTTGCTAGCAGCCTTTACGGACTCACCCACCCTAACACACACACACACACACACAGAGACACACGCATACATTAACACACGCTTACCTAGATGCCTGAAGCCAAGCAAAGGCTGCTGTCCCTTCAGCACCGTCCTCCCTGTTTGTCGTGGCGCCCCAGGTCAGCTGCTGCTTTTTTGCCAGCAGCGGCAATGTGAAGAGCGGAAGGACTCAGGGAGCTCCCGTTAGAGGCATCGCCGCTGCCACCAGCTCTCCAGTGCACAGGGCTCAGTGGGGGCGCTCCCTCCGCAGCCCCCACAGGTCCCTGCTTTGTTTTAGCAGGGGAGCTGTCCTCCCCTGCCGCGCTCTGATGTGGATTTACTTGAGGAGCGCCACAGGGAGCTGTCCCTTCAGCACCACCAACAGCCGCACTCTCGCTCCCTCGCTGGAAAGGCGGGGGTATACACAGCAGTCTACGAAAATCCGGAAGAGGTGCACCTCTACCTGGAGCCCTTCCAGACAGCCTTCCCTGAACATGTTCTGAGTAGCTGACCCTGAAAACTCAAGAACGTAATGACCTGTGGAATAGAAAAGAAAATATAAGCTTATCACTTGGAGTTCAACTGTTCTCTTCTGCTTCCTCCCAGCATATCCTGAGAATCCAAAGCTGCCTCCTTTCCAATCTCTTTTTTCCTAAGGCAGCTGACCAGAGGCTGATGAAAAGCTCAAGGAGATGAGATAAGGGCAATCATATACCCGCAGCATTGCCCTCTTTAAGTGGCATTTATTGCTGAAAGCTTAGTTATTTTTCTCAGTAGATTTAGCACATACTGTAAATTTCTTCCAAACTGCTTTTAAAAATTCAAGGGATGAGTGATCACTTCTAGACCAAAAGAATGAGAAATTTTGAGGTTGTATTGTATTGTATTGTATGATTGAGTAAAATCCAGTTTCTGGCTAACAGGGACTGATAAGCATTGAAATCCTGCATACCTATAAGAATGCCCCTTTCCCTAATTCCAAGTATTAGTCAAGAGTCCCATCAGTCCATGCATGAACTTGGCAGTCACGGTGATGCAGCTGGAATGAATCGGTCTGACTACACAGAGAAGAACCAAATTGATGGCTGATTCAGATACGTTTTTCCTTTAACCTCCATTGAAGCATTCTGAATGTGAATTGATACATTGCACATACCTCTTAATTGTGGGGATTCAGGCAATTATTGAATTGACTTGCAAGGTAGTTTTTGGATAAAGATCATATCTTGCCTGGAAAACATGAGCATATTTGGTGTAAAACTGGATTTTGGTTGTGCTTGTGACATATTGATCAGTACTTCTCTTACTATTAGCAAGGAATGTTGCATAGACCACAGATATATAGTAGCTAAGGCTGGTAACCTAGTCTACACTGTCTCTATCTTTCTAGAAACCATTACATGAATGTTTTCATTAATCAAGGACAATGATGGGCAGCAGAGATGACCATCACATATGAAAAATTACAGCATAGAATATAAGAGGAGTAAATGGCAAAGAGCATGAATTTAAAAATGAAATGAAAAAAAATACAGACACATTGTGAGTCTATTAAACTAAGAGAAAGGGGGAAGAATATAAAAGCTGAATAAAGGTGGTCTGATCACATGGAGTGGAGTGGAGTGGAGTGAAGGTGTGGGATTAATTATGAATGAAATGGCTAAAACTTATGTCAGAAAATATACATTGCTATCAGCTGATGGTTATGAGTGTAAATGAAACTAGGAATCCATACATAGGTGATGGTTCCATATTACACTCCAGGGAATGGGATAGTGGAAGAACTAGATATGAGTTCTGGGAAAATCTGTGTAACATTTTAAATGAATGTAATCAGCGGGGAGGAAAAGGTTCTTCCGAGAGGGTTATAAATGGATGAATGGGAACAGGATGAAACAGTAGAGAAAAAGTGACCCATTTGAAGACCCAATACTGAATAAGGATGATGACTTTTTGCTTAAAAAATCTGCTTGTTTTGAACACATTTCAAGCATATGTCTTTTCATTCATACACATGGAAAAGAAAGAACATAAATCTAAAAGCATCTTAGATTTGATTATCCACAATGAAAGACTGGGAGAATTACTGAGGGATATAAGGGTGATAACAGGTGAATGAAATTAAAAATAAAAGTGATGAAATTATTTGGGATGAAACTGAAATGAGGAAGTGCTGGAAGGAACATTTTAGAGATTTGTATGGAAATGATGGTGATATGTTTAAGAATGGAATTGAGCTTAATGGTATAAATGTATCCAAATTCCCAGGTAAAAACTTATTAAAAGGAAGTCATACTGTGAGAATCTAGAGAAACTGCAAGGCTATTGGTATAGATTCTGTAATTGGATAAATGTTAAAACATGGATAAGACTGGAAGACTTTTTAAATTGGTATAAAGATTGTATCTATGCCGGACAATTGGAATAATATTGATCTTGTTCCTCTACATAAAAGGAAACATGGTAGGAATGAATGCACAAGCTACAGGGTTGTTATGTTGTTAAATTTCCTGAGAAGGTATTTGGCAATATTCTGATCAAAAGGGTATAAGAAATGACAAAGAGCACAATTTGGAAAGTAATAATTCATTTTATGTATGATAGGAGTTATGCAGACCAGATTTTTTCTCTTCAGCAGATCATTGAGAAATGTATGAAAGTAAGAAAGTTAATTGCACATGTGTTGACAATTAAAGTGTATGAATAGGCCTGAATGATGGGAAGTTTTGAATGTATATGGAATGGAAAGTGGTTGCCAAGTACAATAAGAGCAATATACAATGAAAATAAAGCATGTCTGAGAATAAATGGAATGGTTAATGAATTGTTCAACATTAGCAGGAAGTAAGACAAGGATGTGGTTATTGGTTAACCCTTGGTTATTTAATGCATTTATGGATGAATGTATAAGGAATCCTTACGGTGACATTAGAGGTATAATGGTTAGAGATGTGAGCATACATGCAGTTTTGCATGCAGGTGATGCTATGTTGTTGACTGTGAACCTGAATAATTTACAGTGAATGTTAACAGATAATAGAATGCATTGAGAAGTATGGATCTGAAAATCAATATATAAAAGGCCAAAGTAGTTGCACTTGACTGGGAAAATGGCAAGTTATACATACATGACAAAAAATCAAGAGCAAACAGATGAATGTTTGTGCCTTGGTTGGTAGATTACTTAATTAAAAATGGAAACATGGATGGAGAAATTCTAAAATAAGTAAATATTGCTAAAAAAGAATCGATATGATGTAATCTGTCATGAAGAGATAATATGTAGAAAAAGAAGTAAAAATGGCTATGTGAAAGAGTGTGTTCTGCTCATTTTATTGTATGGAAGTAAAAGCACAAAAGTGAGAGTTGGTTAGAGCAGGGGAAACAAAAATAAGCTAATGCAGTGGGAATGAGCTATATAAGAAGTGCTTGCGGTAAAACAAAAAGAATCAAGAATGAATGAGTGCTGAATGAATGCAGGCTGAATATAAAAGTGAGTGACCAATATGAAAAAAAAGGATGTTGAATTGGTTTTGTCATATGAAGTGAATGAATAGGAATCAAACTGCAAAAACAATATATGAAGGAAGAATGGATAGGTCAAGAGGAAGGGAAAGACCACGCAAGATGTGGTTGTATGGAATTGATGAGATCCTTAAAAGAGAGAACTGAGAAGTTTAAAGAACAAAAGGCAGTGTATGAAGCAGTGTGAACATGTGGTGGAAGCAGGGATAGTTTGAAAGGATAAAAAAGTATGTAGAGGTATAATGAGTGATGCTAGTGTGAACTAGTTTTAACTATGTTCCTTTTCTTTTTCTTATGTCTTTAACTTCTTTGGTTTCTTATTCCTTTTCTGCACGCAGCATATTGTGGAGTCCTTGGGGTTCTCTGAGCTTGGTTGTTTTCTTGCAAATGTTTCGTTACTGGGCTAGGTAACATCTTCAGTGCTAGAATGGAATGGGGTTTGCTCTCTGTTTATATACTGTGGCATGCCCTGCCAGTGTTGGGGGGGGGGGTTTGTTTTGTTCTATTTTTTCCCTCTGGTAGTTCCTTGATTAGGGTATTGTTTACTGCTTGATTGTATGTCTGGTAGTAATCTTGGTGTTAATCTCTACTTATCTGGGTGATGATTGATGGTGAGGAGATGTTCTGGTCTTTTGTTTTCCTTTCTATTGTCTCTTTTGAATAGTGTGTAGATGTTGTTTATCTCTATGTGCCTGTTGATGGGTGCCTTGTCTGAATACCAAGCTTCCAAGAATTCCCTTGCATTTTTGGATTTAGCTTGGTCTAAGATGCTAACAGTTTCCCAGTTGAAACTATGGTTAAGTCAGTCCATGTGTTGTGAGATTAAGGAGTTTTCATCATGTCTTCTGACTGCTAGTTGGTGTTCATGGATGCACTCTGAAAGCCTTCTGCCTGTCTGTCCTACATAGTGGATGTTACAGTCCTTGCACTGTATGTTGTAGATCAGGGTTCCTCAATCTCAGCAACTTTAAGATGGGTGGACTTCAACTCCCAGAATTCCTCAGCCAGCTGGGGAATTCTGGGAGTTGAAATCAATCCATCTCAAAGTTGCTGAGGTTGAGGAACCCTGTTGTAGATGACTCCTGTTTTTTCTTCTTGGGCTACTGAGTCTTTTGGTTTGCTTAAGATGTTTTGGAGGGCTTTAGTTGGTTTCAATAGAAGCAAGGGATTTAGTTGGTTTGTGTGCTATGGAGATGCCATGTGATTGTAATAGTCTGTTGGTAGTCTCTGAGACATTTCTGATGTATGGCAGTCTTACCCTTTTCATAGCTTAATGACTGTGACCATAGTTTCAACTGGGAAACTGTCAGCATCTTAGACCCAGCTAAACCCAAAAATGCGAGGGAATTCTTGGAAGCTTGGTATTCAGACAAGGCACCCATCAACAGGCACATAGAGATAAACAACATCTGCACACTATTCAAAAGAGGCGATAGAAAGGAAAACAAAAGACCAGAACATCTCCTCACCAGCAATCATCACCCAGATAAGTAGAGATTAACACCAAGATTACTACCAGACATACAATCAAGCAGTAAACAATACCCTAATCAAGGAACTACCAGAGGGAAAAAATAGAACAAAACAAAACCCCCACCCCCACCAACACTGGCAGGGCATGCCACAGTATATAAACAGAGAGCAAACCCCATCCCGTTCTAGCACTGAAGATGTTACCTAGCCCAGTAACGAAACATTTGCAAGAAAACAACCAAGCTCAGAGAACCCCAACGACTCCACAGTTCAACCCTGAGCTACACTTATTCACTTCTATTGGTACTCAGCATATTACTTACCCAAAAAGGAATAGTGTGATGTATGTATGCGTTATGTAGCTCCATCAAAATTCATCATGATCATCTTTGAAAAACTACATAAATAATTTTTACATTATTTAGTAATGTAGATATAGATTGTTCAGTGTCTGATTATATCAGCTATGAATATATGAACTGAAAAGGGGAAGAAATGTACAGTATGAAATTACAAAATATACAAGATGTACGTGCTGACTGTTTTACCTGTGCAAATTATAATATTTGCAATACTGGCTATACTCAGAGATGAACCAACATTCCAGAATGAATTGGAAGACTTCATAGTCTATTCAGCTATGGGGAAGCAGTGGCTCACTGAAGTGAATAGCTAGGATCAACTTTATAGACACCAAAATTTCACACTTTATGAATGATTATCAAAACATAAATCAAAATACAAGATTCTGTGGAATAGTTATTTTAGCCTTCATGAACCTCATAAATACCTCTGGGAGTTTTTGTGATCAAATAATTAATGTGCATACATGAACCTGATCTAAGGTTTATGAACATAACTGCCTTCACAGACCATTAGCTCAATCTTCCCAAATTTGTTAACTCTCCAAACGGGTTGAGTTACAACTCTCATTATCTCAATTAGCATGGCCAATTGGAGGGGTGATGAAAGTTGTAAGAAATTGGCAGATTATCTAAAAGAGTAAGGTCAAACTTACTATTTACTCTGACTAGCAGCAGTTCTCCATTGTCTCAAGAAAAAGATTCCTTCATCACTTGCTATGTGTTCTTTTAGCTGAAGATGCCAGGAACTGGACTTTAGACCTTTGTATGTAAAATTGATGTATTACCACAAATACAGCCCTTGTTTAATTGGGAAACTGTTAGCAGGAGGCTTAAATTTAAGTTTGCCAATAGTTTATTTTGAAATGTTATATTTATAATGCGTGTCTTTTCAGTTTCAGTATGTTTAAATCTATGTTGTGTCCAAGGCAATGCGTTCCAGCTATTAATCCAGATAACAGTTACCTGGATTGTTACAACAATATCTATACAAAGTTCTTTTTTTTATTAACTTTTATTGAAGAATTTTATACAATAGTAAAACCAATAGAAATTTAAGAAAAAGAAAAAGAAGTAAAGAGAAGTAGTGAATAGATAAAGAAAAGAAAGAAAAAGAAAAGAGGTATAAAAAAATGACTTCGATCTTCTTCACAGCAGTTACAAATAAATTTATCATCTGTCCTCCCTTTTTAAAGTTACATCATAATTCCTTTCTTTCCATATTTTACCCTTTCTAATCATCAAATCCAAAAATTACCAGTTTTTTTTTCCATTTTCAGCAAAAAGTCCATAAAGGGTTTCCAGTTACTAATAAATGTACTTGTTCTCTTTTCCCTAATTAAGCAAGTCAATTTTGCCATTTCTGCAAATTCTGCCATTTTCACCAGCCATTCCTCCACTGTAGGTATTTCTGAATCTTTCCATCTTTGTGCACATAATAATCTTTCTGCATCGAAGCGCTTGATGATTAACCAACTTAGGACATGGCTTAAAAGTTTTAAACTCTGCTGATAAGGAAGCCATTGTATACATGCCTGATTTAAGAGAAATGAAAAATCAGTAACTGAACAGAATATATTCATTTTATTTGGATAGTCTGTTCTCTCTCTCTCTCTCTCTCTCAGTAAAAATATACACTAAATACTCACCTCTGTATCCAAGCTGAAGATTCATATAAATCATGCATGCTCTACCTACAACTTTAGAAAACTAACACACCCACACACACACACAGCAGGAGTTCTAATAAAACCTTTTGCCAACACTATTTGCACATCTGTGCTCATAAACCATTTTGGAAAGAAAGATAAGGGCATGTTAGCAGGCAAAAATACCTCTCTTATCTTGGAAAAGAAATATCTATCCTAATAGTTCAAAATAATTCTGAACTAAATGATAATCTAAATCAGAAAACAAAAGTGGCAGAGGCTCTAGTCTACCAACCTGTCCTCTTTACTAAAAGTTCCCCAAAAGATGCCTTCCAAAATGTTCTTTTAATACCTCTAGGACAGGATTTCTCTAGGCTTCAATGTAACTTCCTCTGGTGCCAACATTTTCAGTATTTTTAAATTTTACATGTCTTTTTTCTTGTAAGTCTCATTATTTCTATGAGTATATTCCTTAAAATGAATAACCCCTTGTTATATCTGAATAATCTGAAAATTGTTCTTCTCATATGCAGCATAGGATCAACCTCTGCATGTTGCTTGATTATTTATTTATTAAAATTTATACTCTCTCAGTTTCCAAGACGCCATGTGGCTAATATAATAGAATGAAAATAGCCTAAATACTAAAACATAATTAAAATTACACTTAAAGATTTAAAAAATGATTGCTGCTGCAAGAATCTAGGTTCCAAATGCTCTCCTAAAGACTCAGGTCTTTATGAAATGATTCCTAAGAAGAAACCTCTACTGGCTTCAATGCAGTTTACTCCTAAGTAATCTTTAATCTTATTTTCTTTTGGTGAATAATCTATAGCAGTGTTTCTCAACCTTGGCAGCTTTCAAATGGACCCCAACTCCCAGAATTCCCTGGCCAGCCTGGCTGGCTAGGGAATTCTAGGAGTTGGAATCCACACATCTGAAAGTGCCAAGGTTGAGAAACACTGATCTATAGGCTGCTCAAGCTTGTCTTCAAGATCTTTTTCAGAATATATGTATTCTGAATCTTTCCCAGATTGTCAATGGCTTTCTTTCATGATTGTTTTCCTAGGACTTATCATTATAATACTTAATTCTTTATGAAGACTTCACACACAATCTGCCTGGAATGAATGAAGGCTTATCAGAGCAAGGGGAGCAGTAATTCAATACATTGTAGGAGATAGGAATGTTAAGAAAATGAATATATTCCTGGTAGTTACTGGAGCAGAAACATGCATGCTTATATCTATCATTATGCTTATATAAATAAGGCAACAAAATGATTCAGGCTTGCAACCTTTCATGGAAAATTTCTGCTAATAAACTCTGGTACACATTTATGAAGCTTTATAAATAATGAAAGCCAACAGAGTGTTGAATATTCAGCACCCAATAGATGATCTTTCATTTTCAGCTTTCAAAATGGAAATGACCAGTTACAAAAGATAAAATATTAATTTTCCTTTTAATTCTTTCTCCCCAAGGATCTCCTTATAAAACATGCCTTCATTTAGAAATATGTGTGGTCAAACTCTACAGAAAAACTCTTCTTTCATAAAGCAGAACCACAAGCTACAAATAAATTCATGTGACAAAACTCCACCAACTGTTTCTTCTTGGGAAAAATAATTTGCAGGAGCAAGGTAATCCAGGAGAGGATTTTAAAGTTTCCCACATTTCCCTGTTTTGCTCCTAACAGCTTTTCATTTATATGTTCCATCTCTTGTCTGGAACTGTTGAGGGAAAATAAGTAGAAAAACAGGAGACAACTGAAGATTAAATCCACTTCCCCTTAATTCTCCTCTTCAAATTGTCCTATCTTGGATTCCAAAATGTTTTTCTCTAGAAAAAAAGCAAACACCATGGTTACACTAATTTCTAACATGTAGTTCTACCCTTAGTTACTGTCAGGGTTCCATCAATGAGAAGGGATTCTCAGATTGGGGATGCAGCAAATGTAAACGTGTAATGGCCATCAACAAGTAAGCATGAGAAAAGGAAGGTTAAGATTTTGTTACATGGGGGGAAGTGCAAGGAAACAGCATGCTGGATTTAAAGCAGAAAGGAGTATAAATTCTGTATTAGTCTCAGCCAATTCAGAGACTGTCAAATTGTCTAAAATGGCTGCTGTTCTTTAATTACAATAAAATTTTAGTTCCTAGCTGTGCTAGTCCAAGACAGTAGAGAGCATTTGCTTACTTTATGATGTCTTGGAGCACCTGATATTTCAGGCTTGTGAGGACTACATTTTTACTAATAACTCAGGCAGTGAGTGAAAAGAGTGTTCCTTTTTGATGAAGGACTGAGCAAAGCAACCTTTGAAGCTGCTTCATGAAACTTCTGTTTCTTCTAAGACGGAAGTGTAGCAAAATTGCTTTGCTTATTTTCTGAAGCCTCCTCCAGCAGTTATTTTGTGTAGACTACTGGAAGCACCAAAGGCTACTAGAGGAGCAGTTTTAGGTAGCTATGAAAGCACTGGAAGATATTTCTTCACATGTGCAATGCATATATAGAAGCCTTTGGGGGCTACTGAAAAGTGCCTTGTGCAGGCAAATTATGTCTTTTCAACCAGATGAGAACTGTATTTCCCTTATGGAACAAGGCACCTTACTGAGACCTGTCCAAGCCACCTTGCACAGGCCTACTACAAACTAAAATCAGCTGGAAACTACTTTAAAAGACATATACTTAGATGTAAAGCATTCTGAATACAAGAATCTATTTGAATATCAGGACAGAACTGATGATCCTTCTGTACAATAAGCTGTTCCTGATTATCAAAACTTTCTTCATTCCACCAATATAATTTAAAATCATATGTTACCAGAAAGACTAAGATGTGCAAATGAGTTTATAACATTCTGTTTTAGTAGTATGCCAACATAACTCTCATGCTATGTGCTACTTCATTATGAATACTGCACACAAATTTGACAGCTTCAACAAATTGTTGTAAGTTTGTCATTTGCTTTTCAGCTCCTATGTGGCATCCAGTTGAGGGAAACAAATGTATAGAACTTGCCTTTAGCAGACAAAAAATATTTTTACATATGAATTTCCACTTCCCTTTGAGCCTCTGCTAGGCTTTTTGCCTTGGTGTATGAAAATGAATAGGAAATAGATAACTGAAGAGAAGTATTTTCAGTGCAGATGACAGTCTCAAAAGTACAATGTCTCTTGTATTTGGAGTTCAAAAAGAAGCCTTTTGTTTATTATTGACTTATCTGTTACATTATTTTTCTGTCCAATAACAAGACAAATCTATTTATAGCTTTGACACATAACAAGTGATAATAGACAGTAAAAAATATGTTGATAAATAGGCACATGAAAAATAAAATAAGGTGAAAAGTATCATCCCGCTATAAAATGAGCTGTTAGAATTTCAAAACCAAACTATTAAAATCTAAAATTTTAAGAGTAGAAAAGGAATGTCTTTGGAGTTTTTGGTGCTCTCTGAGCTTGGTTGTTTGGTTGCAGACATTTCATTACCCAACTAGGTAACAGCTTCAGTGCTAGTGAATGTGGGGTTTGCTCCCTGTTTATATACAGTAGCTTGCCCTGCCAGTGTTGGTGGGGTGTGGTTTTCTCCTTGGTATTTCCTTGATTAGGGTATTCAAATCATCCTACTTCAGGCACATTATGGAAATGTGGTCTTTGGAAAAGGCTCTAATGCTGGGAAAGGTGGAAGGAAAGAGAAGAAGAGGACAACCAGCAGCAAGGTGGCTGGACTCAGTTACAGTGGCGATGAGTGCACCCTTGGGAGACTTGAAAGAACGGGTTAGGGAGAAATTGTCATGGAGAAAATCTATGTGGTCGCTAGGAGTTAAAAACACTTGATGGCACATAATCAGTCAATCAATCATGTGAGTGTTCTCGGCTTCTATGTTATTTCTGCTGTTTTTAATTTTGGTTGCTTTTAATTTTATTTTTAACTGTTAGCCACGCAGAGTCATGCATATGAGATGGGCAGCCATATAAATTTGTTAAACAAACAAACAAACCTTCCAGGATGAAATACAGTCCTATTTATTGTCCTGCTTGGGTCTCAATGATCCAAAAATGGTATCACTTTAAGAAGCAAACAAGGTCTGAACGTCAACCCTCCCCTCACTGCTTTCATCATCTTCCTTTTTTATTTATTTCTCTAAGCTGAAGAAAATATCCCTTGTACACTGCTTGAGAAATATTGTGTGGGTCTAAATAATGATACTGTATTTTGTTTTTCTGACTCTACAGTGGTTATTTCTCACAAATAAACTAAGGAACTATTAAAGGGAAAGAAGTATTTGAGAAACAACTTTAATGCTAGAAAAGCAATTTGGAGCATTGATCGACTTAGCCCAGGACTTTCAACGCTAGCTGGCAATAATTCTCTCCATGGTCTCAGATGGAAACCTCAACTATATTATCTGATTTTCTATTTTCTTTCAATGGGGCTTCCTGTTAACCTTTTGCATATGAAACTTAAGTTCTGCCATCATTATGGTCACTCATCGGAGATGGAAATACCAAGAGCTCACTTAAAAAGCTTGACTCATCTGATGAGTGCTGTCACAAATTCAAGGCAAGATAAATTCTTTAAGGTGCATCATCATTTTCCAGAGTCTGAAGCAAGGCAGTAGATGGCAGTGCTGAATTAACTTTACAAATCAAGTTGTTTTCCCCTCCACAGCCAGCTGTTAATGTTGAGTGTTCACATATGAATTATGCTGAGAACTATCTCCTTCATGAAATGTTTCCTATTTGGGTGGTGTCAGAAAGCCACATATTGCTATGCTTTAGGCACAGTTATATATGAACATTGTGGAAGTGTATATTTTACCATGATTGTGAGTGTCCAAAGGCTGGAGCCTCTGACTTCCCATGGACTAAAAAGAAATCCATTTTTTTTTTATTTGCAAGAGAATTAGAAGGAGAGGAGACTTCAGAACTTGCTTCTTTAATTCTTTCTCTATTTCTCATGTTAAAATAAAAGCATGAGCCATATGACTCTGGTCAATCTACTCTCTTCCCACTAATTCTCCCGCATTTTTTAAAAAAGCTATTTCTTTTTAATCCATTGACAACTTGTTTTTCTTGCTCCCATTCTGCCCCAATTTGTTTTCTAACCCATGATTTTCCATGGATTTTGCATGCATTTTCTTTGCCAGCCTGTTTACCATCTGGCTTATAAACAGTTTTTCAAGGGTCTGCTCACAGTCACTCACACATTAGTCACCTCCTTTTGGTACTAGTGCAATACACTCTACATGGGGCTGCACTTGAAGACCATCAGAAGTTGCAGTTGGCCCAGAATGCAGCAGTGTAGGTAATTATGGGTGCACCACAGGACATCCATGTAGCACCACTACTCTGAGAGGTGCACTGACTCCCAATAGGCTTCTGAGAACAATCCAAGGTGCTGGTTATCACCTACAAAGCCCTACATAGCCCAGGACCAGGTTATTTGTGGGACTGGCTGTTTCCAGTTATTTCTGCCCATATCACATGTTCTCACAAGATGGACATGCTCCTGATCCCCCGGTCCCCTCTTTGAGGCAATGTCATCTGATGGGACCTAGAGGGCATGCCCTTTCTGTTGTGCCAGCTGCCTTTTGGAACAATTTCCTTTCTCCCCAGCCCTCTGGGAGTCAAATGGCTCATACCCTGTTAGCCTTTGGGAAAACTTTAAAAATTTGGCTTTTCCCCTGGGTGTGTTGGGCCAGGACAATAAATGAGCACATCTTCTGAGAGATGGAGTGTATGATTGATGTTGCCAATATCTTGGTTTATGGATTTATTTTTTGTTGACATTGTATGATTTTTATTTGCAATATTGGTTTATTGGGGAGCGGGTGTTAATTTGACATATACTGCCCAGAGTCAATTATGTCAGTGGGGCAGTTTTATAATTTTTTTAAATGAATAAATGCTTTTTAACTATTTTAAAATAAAAATAATATAAAGCAACATCATATTTCCTAACCTCAAACCCTAGTTACTGTGTTACTATAATCCAAAAATAGCCCCCAAGTCTTTTTAAAAAATATACACATATCAGCAATATAACATTCACAAAACATCTAATAATATTTAAGCAAGAGCAATAGAATTTATACTTGCCTGATCCTACTGTCCTTCATGTGAGTGCTTCCCCAGACACTCACCTGAAAGCAGGGTGTCAGGGCTGATGTGGTATGTGGCAACTGGCATGTTGTAGTAGGTTGTTGGATGGGAGGGGGGAGTGTGAACTGGCAATCTAGACCAGGAGATGTTGTGTGCAAGGCCAAAGCATCCTCAAAGTTGGGATCAGCCAGTTGGTTGAGTGTAGTATCTGCTTGTATGATGGGACCCTGAGTTGGGAGAGGCTTGGCTAGGGTCAGGGGAGGTTGTATATTGGGCAATGACTTCATAGGCAGAGGCAATATGGTGGGAGACAGAGGCAAGTTGCTTGTGAGAAAAGTGGTCTCAGGGTTTAGCTCTAATATTGTGTTCCAGCCCCCTGTGCTGGAAGCATAGCCCAAAACACCTGGTCATTGGAGCTTCAATAACCCCAGTTTCTGACTGTTGCTGCTTAATGATTAGTTGGCCTGCAATAAAGCTTTCCTAATCCATGATTTAATAATGGATAAAGGAGTCAACCTTGTATGCATTACCTTGGATATAGAGAGGTGACTCCTTTCTCCAAGATGTGCCTGGTTCATGTATTCCATCAGCCAATGACTTCGGGCAGGGGTAAGGATGTAGTTATTGTTATTCAGGAAATTCTGATGACCATATAAATTGTATGCATGTATAAGGAAATACAGATATACATACATACATGGTAGGTACATGGTAGGGATATTATATTTAGGATGCTTTGCTTGTGATCTGATGTATCCAGCCTGTCATTGGTTGTTGTTCATTTCATGAAAAGATTAGTCTTCTCTGTTTCCCCCTATTTTCTGAAGAGACATTTTAACAGCCTATATTTTTAAAAAGAACTTTTTAATTGCAGAAGTCATTTAATCTCAGTGTTATTGCTATTATTTTCATTATATACAATGCTGACAACCAACAGCTTACTTAGCTATAACTCTAAATACAGCAAAAGCCTTGTTGTGATTTTTTTGTGGAGATGTGCTATACCTTCCTAGACAGGATTATTCAGAAGAAAGCTATTTTGAAGCAAATGAGATTTCCACTCAATCCCAATAATTTTTTAGGAGGGCAGTCTTACTGAATACTGGTATCAGTTAGGTTACATTTCTTAAACCACCTGCTTTGAAACCATCTTGATTTGATGCACCTTAATGATCCCTTATCAATATCATGAGGGCCAGATTGTCTCTAAAGAAAAATGAGATTTATTTCCTCTGCTTATTGAAGGGACTTGTCTAGGCAAGAGTCAAAACTGACTTGAAGGCACACATTTTGTTTTTTCCTCTGCTTCAACAGTACTGTCTTTCTCAGGGTATCCAGAAAGGCTAGAGGTGATAAACAAGAATTCCCAGATTGTGCATTTTATTTCTTTGAGATAGGTGGCTTGATCAAGATGCAGATGGCTTGATCAAGAAGTTTCCAAAACTTGGAACTAGCATAGCTTCCCCAGTCTTCTTCCCACACAAGTAGTTTGCCCAGATCACTCCAAATTAATCAATTCAAAGCTATTAGTAGATCAACCTTACAATTAGCATGTCTTCCTATATTTTCAAAGGAAACCCAAACTACAAGATCCACAGATATCACTAGAAGCCCAACAGAGAATGGAAGGAGAACATAAGTCATCAAAAGAAATTAACAATCATAGATAGGTGGTGGAAAAAAATATGTTGTAAACCCTCCTTGCTTATCTTTATGAAACTACCTTTCTTCTTGGAAAAAAAAAACATTACTGTACTGTAAGTGCCTCACACAAATTTGAAAGGAGTGATATATTCTGAAATGGCAGGTTTTTGAACAGATCTCCAGACATGTAGTCTTTAATGTGTGCACAAGATGTACACCAGAATACCCTAGCAATATACCATTATCTGTTATCACCATAATAAAAGATACACATAAGCAGGCTTCAGATCTCTGAGTCTATTTTGTTTTTCCTACACTCTGCCAAGTACAGAAGACAGAATGGAGATTTTAAGTTCAGGACTTTGTTTTCAGTACCAAAACTAAACAAACCACTGACTAAAATCTATTTCTAGTTAGCCCAAACTGTCTTCATTTCAAGGTGGCAGCAAGGAATCATTTTGTCACTGTAATTGTTAAACAATTGCAAATCAGATATCATGATTGATCTTTTGAAAATCACTGAAGGATCTACCAGTAGATCTAGACTATCATTTACCCATCAGTGATGAAAGGAACGTTTCCAGAAATCTAGAAGCAAAATATAGATGTATGAAGCCTATGAAGAATACTCTTTAATCAAGAACAGCGCATGATTTGTCATTGATTACTTTCCCAAAATCTTCTTGCAGGATCTGCTAGGAAAGGGGATATAGTCAAAGGAAATATGTCAGCTGATCCTCTGTAATTCTCAGCTTCATGCCTCATCATATATCATCTTTGTCATACTCCTACCCCCCAGATGTGCAGTACATGTTAGCTGAAGATTATGAAAGCTAAAATAAAATACATCTAGAAGGCATTAGATTGGCAAAGGTGAGCTTACATCCATAGCCTTATCTAGTGCTAGTTCCTGTAGCTGCTAAGATAACTAACCATGTAAGATAATGAAGATTATCTGCTGCTGGGAACTAGCAATACATAGCTTATGGGAAATTCCAAATTCTAAATCAGAATTAAGCTGAATGTTACCTGTAGGTACCTCTAAAATATTCCAAGTTCTGTTCTGAAAACCAAAGGTATACTTAATCATGACCCATTTCTCTAATCAGAATTGATTTCAGTACTTTTTCTACCTGTGAAGGAAGAAAATAGTGAGTATACAGGATACTGGTATTAGAAGGCATTAGTCTATTTTGCTAGGCCTCAGGCACAAAATAACTGATGGTCCTTCTGCTGCTATGGTTACTCACAATGCTTGTTGAATATGATTTGGCAAATAAGTCCTTTGTTTCTTTTAATCAGGACAGCCACATATAACATGACTGAGAGAAACTGTGGCTCGGGCTATTCCATAACTGAGAACATGATTTGAATAATAGTCAGCTTATTTAAAAAGATCATCTCTTGCTGGTTCTTCCCAGGAATATTATGCCAATCATGTTCTTCATATCAAAGCCCAGGAAAAAACTGTTTCATTAAATCGGGCTTCCCCAAGCTGATGCTGCCCAGATATGTTTTCGGCAGACCTAACGTGCTCAAAGGGTACAAGGTTAGGAAAAAGTACATTAAACTAACATCATTTCCTCTTCTCTTGCAAGAAATGCTTCTTTGCTGAATGCCACATCAGAACTATTACTAGCTCATTCAAATCAGTATGGATTAAGATCGGTCTGAAATTGAGGCACTGTCCCATAGAGCAATTTTTTTTTTTAATTTTTTTTTTTTAGGAAGGACACAGATTTCACATAATGGGAACGAGTATTAAGAGCTTCTATGCAAACCATTCAATAAATGTATGCTAGGACAGCTATTTTCAGGATATGGAACAAGCTTGTTCCTTCATGCTTCCAAGAATACATTTTTGTTCTAATGGGCCAACCTTTCATTTGCCTCATGTGCAAAGGTCCTAAAACCATTATTCCACATTAATTGAGATGATTCTAGATTGTTTATGAAAAAGTCCTTCTGGAAAATGGCAACAGGAAGGATGCTTGTTAATTTGGTGGGCCATTTACAGATGTTGGCCTCCCTGCTCATTTTTAAGGTCAAAAAGAATACCATCAGAATATTATAGAGAGAAATATAAATACAAATGGGAATATATGTACAAGATATAACACAGAGCCTATTTTACTCTTTATAACACTTTTTGAAGCTGAAAGTAAACATATGCCATTATTACCATTATGACTAACTGGTTTGGTTTGTATATCTGGCTCTTTTTAAAAAAAAAAAAATACCCCCAAATGAAGGAAGGACAAATAGCACCCCACAAAAAACAAAAACAAAAAAAACCCCTAAAAAAGTAAAGAAGTATAATTTATTTCAGCAGGTCAGAGTTGAACTTATGACATATAGCAAACAAACAAAAAAGCAACACAATTATTTTATTCATAATCCTTTATTTATTTAAATTTTAAAATCACCCAACAGACAAAGCTCTCTGGGTGGTTTACAATGAAACACCAAAAATAATTAAAATACACAATAAAAACATCATATAAACTAGACAGCAGGATGCAGTCATTCAAAAACAAAGAATTAAAAGCCAACTAAAAAGCCTGGGAAAATAAAAAGGTTTTCACTTGGTGCTAAAATGATGCTATGTGAGCACCAGTTTAGCTTTCCTCCTTGTAGAGGTCCACCTCACGTTCTTTGGTGAGGGGACCTGGAGGGCTTCATTAGATGGTCTTAAAAGCCAGGTAGATACAAATGGAAGGAGATGCTCCTCCTGTATTCCATTATAGAAATAAATTTGCAGGAATGACTGTGGACATGACTCAGGCTAAGAAAAGAAGATGACTATATTCAAATTATTGATTTTTTAAAAAGTTTTTAAATACTCATATCTTTTCCTTTGCAATTAGTTTGTTCACTGGGATCATCAATTTGTAACAATAGATGCTGAAAGGATGATCTGGCTTTGACATATGATCTGTCAACCCATTAACCCCTAGCGTTGATTCAGCTGGTCTGGCTAAGCAGGTTGTTCCCCTCATCCTTCACCAATTCATGTGCACCCCTCCATATGATAGCTGCTCTCCTCTCGAAACAAACTCAAGGAAAGTATAAGAAGAAGATAACAAAGCATGCCTCAATTGTTACCTTAGTTCCAGCCTCATCTGCATGTTCCCATTTGTCCTACTGTCCTGTTCCTTGTAGCTGCTTTAATTGAAATATTGATCTAGCAGACTCCTAATCAGAATTCTTATGAACTTATTCTTATGAATAATTCTTATGAACAGTATAGACTACTGCAATGCGCTCTACATGGGGCTACCCTTGAAGAGTATCCAGAAGCTACAACTGGTCCAAAATGCAGCCGCGCAGGCTATTGTTGATCACCCAAGGAGGGCCCATGTAACACCTCTGCTCCACGAGCTGCATTGGGTGCCAGTTTGCTTCCGGGTCCAATTCAAGATGTTGGTTATCACCTTTAAAGCCCTACATGGCATGGGACCAGGTTATCTAAGGGACCGCCTCTCCTCTATGACTTCAACCCATCCCACCCGATCACACAGAAAGGGCATGCTTCGGACCCCCTCGGTGAAAGAACTTCAGCTGGCGGGGTCTAGAAGGTGGGCCTTCTCTGCGGTAGCCTCCGCTCTTTGGAACATTCTACCCCCGGAGGTGCGATTGGCCCCCACACTCCTGACCTTCCGTAAGGCTTTGAAGACCTGGTTCTGCCACCTGGCCTGGGGTGGGATGGGAATACCTCAAGCATGGGGATGGCTAGACCCACAGAGGCCTTCTGCCTTCAGCCTCAGATTTTTCATCCTCTTGGACTCTCCTTCTCCTTTTTAGTAATGTTTTTAATTAAGGTTTTATGTATTTATATATTTTATGTTTTTAATGTTTGTTGTGAATCGCCCAGAGTTCCCCCATTGGGGGGAGATGGGCGGTTGAAAAATTTAATAAATAAATAAATAAATAAATAAATAAATAAAATAAAAAACTTTCCATATGACACTCATTCTTGGTAGAATGAGACTAACTTTACTTATAGCGCAGAGATTGCCTGCCAGCCCATCTAGATAGGCCAAGTCAGGAAGCAGACACCACAGGAAATACAAGAACTCTACTTTATTGATATAGGCTATAATAGCTGAAAGGCCTGCCAGTTTCCCTTTTCTTCCCTCTTTTCCCCAAAAAAGTCAAAAGTAGGCCAATTCTGAGTTTCTTCCTCATCCCTTCTTATCTTCCTGGACTAAGTGGATGTTTTTGGAACAGCTTCTGCATATCTTCTTCAAGACTGCCTCTATAATCCTCTACACTATCCCTACCAGTTGTACTGCAGTGCTGTTGAAAATCCAGGAGTGACTTATAATCTGTTTTCAGAGGTACCACACTTCCAAGCATTGGATATTTGGGGATAAATAGAGTATAACCAGTAACTTTATACCTTCCTTGAAATTTTCCAGAAGAAGGATCACTTTGATGGATCCTATTTTGACTCATAAGGCAATGGTGTGCTCTTGTGTTGAGAATGAGGAAATCAGTAATGCAGAGAGAACCCAACCTGACATGCATTTTCTAAACTTTATTCTAATAACACCATATTCCCTTGCAGATCTCTTAGAATCCACATGTTGGAAATATTGACAAAAATGGCTGGAATTGCTCTTTTCTCTCTCTCTCTCTCTCTCTCTCTCTCCATGTCTTTTTCTCTTTCTCATTTTGCTACTTCTTCATTTCTCCTTCCTTGTCATGCCTCTTTGATTCTTCTTCCTCCCTTTTCAATAGGCATCTGCAAGAAAGCCATGACAGAGGGCTTCTGGCAGATCTCTTGGCAGATGGTTGCAGATGACTTCTAAAATCAGCAGGGAGACCATGCATGATTAAGCAAGGAGTGCATGTGGTTCTACAGTCAAAAGTTACCTATTTTTGTATTAGGGTATTAGTAATTTAATAGTCACACCAAAGAGTGTACCATGCTCAAGATAAATATATTACATCTTGCCTGCAATGTTTGAATGGAATTTGCACTTCTAAAAATATTGCAAACCTTTTCTGTAGGTTTGACCATTTGCAGCTCCCTGGAGATGTTTCAGTAAGTGTTCACCGAAAACAAAAATACTTTAAACTAGAAAAAATGCATAGTCAATCCTCAGTGGAAATACAGACCTCAAAGTTTCTATAAAATAAGACATAGAGCAGAATTCCTGAGGGAAAAATGAAGATTTTTACTCCAAGAGCTAGATAGACTGATAAGTGAGGGTACAATTCGGCAAAAGTCAATTGTGTGCTTAAATCTCTGCATGAAATCAATGGGTATCACTTGAGAAGTGATTTGGCTAGATCTCTGCCATTCAAATGAAAAACATCTCTTGAGGAAATTATACTGACAAGAAGAAAGGTCAGTATTTTGATGGATCTGATTAGATCTGGAATCAGGCAATAAACATGGAACCTAAGTGTCATTCTTACATAGCTGTTTTTCCCAGCTGAGTCTTTTTTTTTTTGGTACTTTGTATTGTATTTTTTATACTTTTGTATTGTATTTTGCATTTACAAATATTTTATATATAAGGTTGGGATACAGATATGCAAACTAAATGGTACATGATATTATTCTTGATTCTTTTTTAACTAATGTAATGTAGGGGGTTACTGATATATTGTTGCCCTAGCACTGGCTTCAGCAGACAATAAATGCAATTTGGCTGTATCTGAAACTAAAAATGATTAGAATGTTCTCAAGGTCACACAGCACAAATAAATTATGCAAGCAGGCCAGACACTAGCATCTGTGGTATACTCAATTTGGAAACAGCTCCATCATATATAATGGTTATATTGGCTGGAGCTTTGGAATATTGTAGTCCAACACAACTGGATGGCAACAGGTTGAGGAAAGCTGCATTACAAAGCTGAAATCAATGGGCTCAGAAGTGCCATATCTCATACAGTATTGATTTTCTTTGAACTTTTTTTCTTCTACACAAGCCTCAAGATAGCCATCCCTAATTTCTGACCTGGAATAGAATGTCTATTATGTCTCCATCTATTTGCTTTTATCCCAAAGAGCCCAACATGTGGAAGGTTTTCCTCCTCCCAGAATTGCTCCTGGCCTAATTGTTTCACATACCCTTTCCTAGCTTTACATGACTCTCTAAAACAGTGTTTCTCAACCTCAGCAACTTTAAGATGTGTTGTCTTCAGCCAAGCTGGGGAATTCTGGGAGTTGAAGTCCATACAACTTAAAGTTGCAGAGGTTGAGAAACACTGCCCTAGACAACAGTCCTTCTCCTCCACCCATACGTCCATATATTTGGCCTGTACATTCAGTAGGAGTGTGAAGAAGTGCATTGTATGGACAGATATATACATAGGATGGAGCTTTTCTGTACGTATTGAGTCCTGTGTCTGGAGTCCCATGCCCATGTAGATTCCCTTCAGACAAGGGCTGAAGATGAGCTATGGATGTGTGGTCCCTCAGAAGGGATAGGTAGCACACCCCACCCTGCAGTCTTCTCCAGATCTCCTTAACAATATGCTGCATGCATGAATTGTCTTACTATCTTACCTCCTTTCCCCCCCCCCTTCATTTCTGTTCAAGTCCTTGAAGAGCCATTGCTGATAGGCAAGAATAATACCAGCTAACTTGGCAATTTCAATTCAGCAATAGCCGTTGTTAGAGGATGTGCTTCTAAACATAAGTAGAGTGCTGGAAGAATACTGAGCAATTAAGAAGCGGGATGTCCCATTGCAATCAGTGATAAATATACGCTGGTGCCTTGGATGCTGAGTTTGGGCTTAGCCCAACTATCAGTAAAGAAATATAAGAAAAGCCTTGCTGTATCTTGCAAAGAGAGAGTGAGGGAGACAGAAGCAGTCTCCTTTGCCTCCCGAGCACAGAGTTTCACTGAACCAGAAACAGGCCAGAGCAGAGACAGGCAAAGAAGATTCTCCTCCCCCTCCTCTCTCCTCCCCATTTGCCCTAGCGGCCGAAAAGGCTCAGGTGCAAACAGACGATGCGCTTCCCAACGCGAATCACGTTCCACTGAGTCATGGCTCGCTCAGTCCAATTTTTTTAAGATCGCATGACGCACCAGTCCATAAACTAATCACATCAGAGGGAATCCCACAATTTAGGTGATCTATGGCTGACTAGTTTGTTGTTGTGCAAACACAACCAGTGTGTCTAGCTAAAAGGCTGGGGCGTTCCGCTGCCGATGCTCTCTTTTTCCAGACCTTGTTCATTGGGCTGCTCCATCGCTCCAACTCTGCTGGGGATAGGTCTGCGAGGAGAACACGCCGCTCGCCATTCCCAACGAGTGGTCCTCCGCGATACTATAGCCCTGGTAACGGGAATCCTTTCCCCTCCCTTTCTCCCTCTTTAAATCCTCCAGCATAACCCGGCTGGGTTGATCATTTGGGGATAGTCCCTTCCCCGGGCATTCTGGAGAGGCGAGGAAGCTCAGAAGCGCCCGTTTTCTGCTGCAGTGTTACGGAAGGGAGGGGCGGAGGCGGGACGGGAAGGCCCCTCCTGGACGGCCCGCTTAGCAAATGTTTTCTTCGCGGATGGAAAGTTCGACCTCTTTGTGACATAGAGCTGAGGCGACTCTGAAAAGCCCTTGGCAGGGGCGGGCAAAGGGGCATCATGCATCCCCATGCAGGAGGCGTATGGGCGGTACCGGCACGCCGAGCAAGCCCAGCAGCGGAGGTGGGTGGGGCCGGAGGACGGGGGAGCTTCCCCTCCCCTTTCTAACTGGTGCTGCCCTTCGCACGGTGCTGGTAATTCGCAGACGATCCCTTGGCTCGCCGAGTTGGTTTGTTGTGGTGCCACGGTGTGCTTTTACAGCCGGGCGAGGCAGACCAGGCTCCTTGGAGAGGCGTAGCCGGCGTAGGTGCAGCGGGCCTGGAAAGGGCGCTGCCCCCCAAAAGCCAGAAAAAGTGTCCCAGCGCGCAGTCAGCCATTTGAAGATGGTCCCTCGGTAGCCGCCGTTGGATGGAGCGAACCCCCGAGGTCTGAGCTGTCCTCCTGCAGGTAGGGAGCCAAGCTTTCCAGTCTTGTCCCCTCGCCGCACGCCGGGGAGGACAGCCCGCTGCAGCCTCTCCGCCCATCCCAGGATGGGGAGCAGCGCTCAAGATCCCCGGGATTTGGGGAAGGGGAGAATGCCTTGCCCAGTAACTATATTCCTGGGTGAGAAGGAAGGACGGCTGGGATTCCCCCCTCCTTAGTCAGGAAAGATGCCCTTTCGCACTCCTTCCCATTCTTCTCTGAGTATCCGGAAGCAAGATCCGGTAAGGTTAGGCCGAAGTGGGGGGGCCTCAGTCATCACTAAGGCAGTCGATTTGGCACAGTTAAGCCACGGAGAGCAAGCAGGGAGGTCCCTTTTGCTGGCATGGCCCTAAAGAAATAATAATCATAATCATAATAATATAATATAATAAAAAAAACAATTGAGCAGGAGAGCCCTTGCGTGATCATGCCCTACTTGGGTTCTTGGAGGGCATTTGACTGGGCAGAGTTGGAAACAGGATACTGGGCCCTTGGGTGGGTCCGGTGCAGCTTTTGTATCCTCCAGGTGAAAATAGCCCCAACAGGAAAATGGGAGCAATGTATTGTTGTGCTTTTAAAAATATATATATATTTGCAGGGGCCCTAACATCCATTGGAAACATTGAGATGATCCCAGAGGTACTAATGATAAAAGACAGATCTTGCTATCATGTGCAAGTTAGATGGGGAGCTGTAAAACTACACTTTCCAAATGACAATACAGTCCTTTTTTTTGCCACTGAATATTTGTATGCATGATATGTACCATATTTACTAAATCTTGAGTCTAAGATGTAGCTTCCATATATGGTATCTTGACTCCACCTTAGTGTACATTAATTTATGATAAAAATGGTACCTTTGAGTAATCTCAGAATGCATTTTTATCACAATTACTGTTGGCAGTAATTGGAATCTTCCTCCGAAAGAAAGAAAAAGTGCTAGCAGAGAGGCCTGGCGAGAGTATACCGCTTCAGTTTGTGGGTGGTGTTACTAAGTTTTTCACCTAAAGAAAATCAGCCGGTGCCATGTTGGAGAGGGAGATGATACATAGCAGAAAGTTTCTTCATTGCATCTTGTTTTCAGGGCACAAAGATTGACTGCTTGATTTTACAAGTCCCACTGCATGTCATCTGAGGTCTCTGTCAACCAGTTACAATATGTTAATCCAGACACAAGTTTGCCATCATAGTCCTTTTCCCCACTGCTTGTTTTCCACCTGTGTTAGTTATCAGCAGAAAACTATATGTTGTCCCTCTTGCTGATTTCTGTCCTGCTTCTGTTGTTGCTATTTCAAATCACTTCCCTGCACGTTAAAAGGTGAAGAAGCCTAACAGAATGTATGTACCTTGAGGTTTTCCTTGGATATTCTTGGAAGAAAAGGGAAAACATTATTTCAAGACCAGTATGGTTGAGGACAACTTCGGCCAGTCTCACTCATGGGCTGGAGGCAAAGCCATGGGGACAAGCCAGAAAAAAGATGTTGCCAAGGCATGTTAATGCCGTGGTTAAATGGAAGTGAGGAAGGGCCTTTAGTACAGTACCAAAGAATTAAAGGAGTTTCATCTCTCTTTACCACTACAGTAGGAGTGTACCTCACAATAAAGCATGTTCTGAAGTTTCTGCTGAACTGTTTCAGGTCAGCCATGGTTCAACAGGATTGAAATCCAGAATGTTGGATTATTTGAGATTTTGGACGAAACAAAATCCAAAAGGGATAAGTGGGGCAAGGGAGGTGCACATTTACCCCTCTTTCCTCTCCAGAGCTCTCAGTGTAGGATATGCCACCAGGCTGTCTTCTTCACAGCACCTCCCCTCCCCTCCCCTAGCTACTGCCACAGCTAATCTCCCAGTGCATGTATCCCATCGCCCCACCTGCCCTTCCAATCTTCCCAGTGGCTTCATTTCCTCTCCTCAGCCCCTGATGTTGTGGCATGGTATATTCCATCAGCCTGCCTGCCCTCTCATCTTCTTAGAGCCTTCCCTTTCTTCCCTCCCCTTCCCCATGTGCTAGTATCCTTCGCTTTTTCCCTGCTCCCCTCCCCCGCCCTTCTGCATGGAACAAAACAGACCCAAATAATCCAGACAGGCAGGTTTTGTTTGGGCAAGGACCACCCAAGACCGGTTGTTCCAAACACAAAAGACTTCATTAACAGAAGATTTTGCGTATCTTTACAGCACAGTGACTCACAACACAGAAGTTAAGATCATAAACCACAAGAATGTAATTCTGTGAAACATAGAATAAATTTGTGTGGATGTTGAAGCATGTGGTGAGATTTCTTCACTGCTTTTCTGGGAAAAATGCATTTCATGTCAGCTTGGACGATTTCTCTGTGACACCAGAAGGAATTTTTCTCATACTTGCTACCTGCTCCTTTTAATCAAAAAAGTATAGAACTAAACATAGGATCTGCTGCTTGGAAAACAGGTGCTCTTGTACTGAACAAAGGCAAGCTTGCCTATTATCTCCATGGTTTTCATCGCTTCAGGAATTCAGTATAAGAGCATGAATCAAGAGATTCTATGGCTGTTAACAGTGGGGCAGCATCTGGACTGTGGGAGAGGAACATGTTGGAAATAAAGACCCCACCATAGTATTCAACAGCTTTCTCAGAAGCAGTGGGTAGAGAAGACCATTACTGTCAGAGCATCACTAGTTTTTCGTGATGACTTTCTGTGACCCTCTGTCTGCTTTCCATGCTTGTTTCTCTTTAGGAGTTCAATAAAATGAACTAGGTAGCACTTATCACTTCTCTTTGAGCTAGAACCACATGGATCAATTCCAGATTCATGTGTCTGGAAGAAAGCATGTCCCAAAGCCATACAGTATTTCTGTGTACCCCTCTAATTCTGAAGAAAGGACAAGCTGGCCATATAATATAACATCCTTGCTTGGTCTTGTAGTATTTGGCCAGTCTTTCCAAGGAATAGGAGTTGAAGTCCCAACACATCTGGAAGGCACTGGTTTTGTTCCTTGTTAGAAAAAAGTATTTGGAGATGACAATAATACTGAAAGGCCAAAATTTAGTATTCAAGGAACATACCTGTGGGAATACAGTGTGTCTTACAAAATTGTAGGACCCTTTCTACAGCCACCATGGCTTCATCAATTCAGAAATACCACCTGCACAGCTTTAAGCTTTTCTCCTCCGTCATAAGTACCAGAAACTTTTAAAACATACCAATTCCTGTTGTCTAGGGATTCCCAGGAAGGGAAAAGGGAAAGAGATGCCAATGTACTCTCAGGTGCTCAGTTGTACAGTGTCAGTTTGTACTTTAACTCCAGGCCTCTGATAAAAAAAAAAATCTCTTCAGTACTGCAATCCAGTGATCTTTCCTTTTATGCAGCAAGAAACTGCATGATGGTGCTGCAAGATTCTTTTGTGTGATGATTTGGAATGAAAGGAGAGTGGCTGTTAGTTGCAGAAGAAGTGAGAAGGACCCCTAAGTGCCTGGGAATCTCTATATTGTGGGATAGGGAGTACACTGTTACGCAGCAGCAGCATTGCTCTGCTTCTAAATGATACCATGGCAACTTCACTGATGGGTAATATACATGGCTTTTCTGGCCTGATGGTAGACAAATGGGTGGGGTGTGAGGTTGTATGGAAAGTGGGGTAAAGGATTCTGCTGTTGGCTGGAGTAATGGTCATTCTGATTCTAATTCTTGAACTGCAAGCAGCTGTTTCTTTTCTTTCTTTGATGACATACTTTTCAGGATTGTGGCAGTAGGTCAGCTTCTGTACTCTTTAACAGGGCCTTCACTTTAAATATATTTGACTGTTCCCCCCTCCAAACATTCCCAGAATTTCACCCTCTTTTGCCATAATCATCAGGTGCATAACAAGTTGTTATGCCGGCAATGAGTACCACAACCTCTGTCAGTCTGACTGTACATTGACAGTGTGATTTGGCTGCAGAAAAAGAGAAATACAGTTTTAGGCTGGATCAGTGGAAGTATACTTTGAAATCAGGGGAAGTTCTAGTTCTATTCTGTCTGGTACTGTATTGTGCCCACATCTGAGCATCATGTTCAAAAGGATTCAAGTGGATTTGGAATAGGCTCAGAGAAGCACAAGGGTGATAATGAGATTGGAAATTACTCTTGGGGAAGAGATTTTGTTAAGCTATAAGAACAGAAGACTTGGGAAGGGATGTTATGGCCAAACAAGTCAAGTACTTGAAGTGGAATCATCCAAATGTGTTTTCTATCATCTCCAAGTAATATTAAATAGGAGGAAAGTAGATTCCAGAATATTCAGAAAAATACTCCAATGGTAAGAACAATCCAGGAAAGTGGCAGGTTCATCTTTTTTGAAAGAGCTCAACAGGGGCTGGGCAGCTACCTATCAGAATTGCTTTTAGTTTGTATTTCTGCATTGAGCAGAGAGTAAGACTCAGTACCTTCTAAATAACTTCTTCTAGTTCTGCTACTCTAAGAAAACACATGTAGGCAATGTGATGAGAAGGACAATTGGGAGACTAACGTGCTTTTTCAAGTCTAGCTTCAGGCTCCTTGTTCACATTTGACAGCCAACCAGCCTACCCAGTTTAGGGCCAGTTTCAGACTTCAGGAGTGTTGTTGTTGTTGTAATGTTGTGGAACCTAACAATATCCAGTCACTTACCATGGATCTACTGGCCTTCTCTACTCTTCATACTCCTAAGATAGTTTTTTTCAAAATGACACCCTCCTGTAGAGGAATACAAAGATAACATTGGAGAAAGAATGCAAGAACAGATAAGGAGACATCAGCTTAGTCCTGGAAAAGAAGAAAGGATGAGAAATAACTCAAGATAACCCTGCTTTGATTCTGTTTAATATAAAAGAGGGCAGAGGGAAATTCTGGTTTTCAAGATTCTGTTATTATACCCCACCACAATAGAGTTCCAGTACTCCTTGCTGTGTTTGGAGTAAGCCTACCTTGAAGGTCTGACACTTCAAAATATGTTTGGGCTATAACCCCCATCATTCTCAAATAGCATAGGTGATCATACAAGCTGGTGATAATCATGAAGTTCAGAACAGCCAGAGAGCAACAGTCTAGGGAAGGCTGTCATAAGAATTTGATAATGGAAATGGAACCCAATCCGTTACTTTTAATTTAGGAATCAATCAGTCACTGCCCTAGAAATAGATCAGTGTTGGACCCTGTTGGAAGTTGTTCCTGGGTTGGTTAAGAAACCTAAAAAACAGCCCCTGATATTCCAGATACAAGGTTATAGAAAGTTTGCTCTGCGACCCTGGAAGCTGCTGCCTATCAGTGTGGATCTGGATGTACCAATGGACAGAGTCAGCATCAGGTAGTTTATTATTATTAGTTTAACTAAGCAGACTGGAATTACATCAGTTAGTCAAATGAGAGGATTTTATCCTGGGTGCTACTTTGATTTTACTTTGTTTTATTTTATTAATATTCCGCCTCTCTTCTGGGAACTCAAGCTACTAGACATAACAGTTCTTCCTCCAATTTTCCCCACAATAACCCTGCAAAGTAGGTTGACTGGAGAAAGTGTTTGGCCCAAAGATCTTTGGTGAACATCCATGGGTGAGGGTAGACTTGAACTGGATCTCCATGTCCTAGTCAACATCTTAATCCTTTTGTCACATTTGCTCCCTTTTATTACTGATTTATTGTTAAACTACTTCAAAGTACGTTAGAGTTTATTTTTATATATGATCACTTTTCTTATATGGATTCTGACTATTCTAAACCACCTTGGGTTGACTGTGGTCTTCAAAGACAAGTCAGAAATATGTTAGCTGTAGGGGGGGGGGTCTTCTTTCTTTAGACATAGCTGGCATTTCAGCACAAGTGTTTTTACTTGGAAGAGTAAATTTGGAGTGCTTGGAGCACTCTTGGAGTGCTGCAATAGATTACAGTATGTGTAGAGGAAAACATGGTGATAAACTTGCAGTCTCTTTCTTCTCAAAGGTTGAGCATCCTGTGTGTTAGGAATGCTTTTCATTAAAAAAAGAAGGAAGAAGGAAGCCAAGTCTGGATGTGGTCAGCCCTTGTCACTGATGCCAAATGCTGTGAAATAATCAGGCTCTTCAATATTGACCTTGCATTGATTGAACAGTGATGCGCTAAGGTTTGGAATGTCAGGCCCAGCCCAAGAACAACGACGAGACAGTCCAGTCCAATATAGTTCCTTTATTAGCTTGCTCCTAATAGACAGAATCTCGCCAGACTAAGCCTATGCTAAAGCATCTAGTGGATATACCCCATGAGACTCTAGGGAGGGGCTGGTCTCACCCTCTTTGTCTTCCCACATTCCTGCTGTGGACTGAGAAAGTGTTTGCTCCAGAATGTTCCCCCTCCCTCCTGATAACCTTGATCCTCCATTCCAGTATCTTCCTTGCTCATGCCGTCCATTTCAGGAACCTGTTTTAATCTTACTATAGGTAATGTGATGTCTTAGTTCCTAACAGCCAGTGTTTGGTAACTAGGCCAAATGTCATTTTTTTTATCCAAGGCCCTGCTTCTTACTGGGTGAAAGGATAGACCTCAGCAATCAAAGTTTATATTAGAATCTAAGGGAAGAGCCATGACTCAGGATGAAGCACATCCTTCATATAACAAAAGATGCCAGGTTCAGTTTGTAATCTCTCTTGGTAAGGTTGAGAAGGACTACGGACTGAAACCCCGAAAAGCTACTGCCAGTTGCTTTACACAGTGCTGAGCTACATGGAGCAGTAATCTGACTCAATACTGTGTAAGGCAATTAGGACCTCCAAAAGTGAATTTGAATAATTTTATATTATAAAAACTTAGCGAGTTTTTATAATATAAAAAGGGACTAAGACCCCCTTTGGGCTTGTAGGTTCAGGCTTTCCTGGGCCTCTGCCCCAGGGTAGCTTCCAATGTATGCCCAGGAGTTGAATGGTTCATTTGTTTGTGTATATCCATAAGACCTGCCTTTCTGAATCAGTTGAAATGCCCTCCTGATCCATCAGTCTGCGACTGACCACAAGACACATGTTGCTTTGGTCCTTACTTTTACCTCCAGCATCATCTTATCTTCAGAAAAACTCTGAGCACTTGCAGTGCAAAGAGGCTGGTTACCTAAACTACCTCACAATGTAAATGAAGAAAACTGTGCCCAACTCCAGTCCTTTCTCATTAGCCAACAATATCACACCTTGCTTCTGGTTTCCTATAGAGAACCTGGGGTCAGAGACTTGCATGTGACCATTGGGCCAAATTGAATATGGCCAAGAAGACTTAGAGATAGGATGGCATATAGAGCAGGGGGTTTTATGTCACATGACATAAAATGTGCTAATTGGTGGGTTGTATTCATACAGATGGAAAAATGCAACAAATGTTCATTAAATAACTTTAAATAATAAATATATTAGTAATAATCCATAATTAAATTAACATAACATTATTGATGGTTAATAAAAGCAAAAATACGTTGTCTTCTGTAGCACAGTAAAATATTGTATTGCTGTGGCTGCAAATTCTGATCTGTCTGTGGTTTCATATCTCAGTGTGTTCTGTGCATCTCCCTGACACCAGGAACCATGGACAGAAGACTGTTCCCCCTACATGCCCGCGTAGCAGTCATACGCTGGTGCAGCACCCATGCATAAGGCAAGGCAGTGCTCCAGCAGGGTTTGGGCTCCAGTAGTACCATCAATTTTTGAGCTGTCATGGGCTGTGCAGAAGAACTCAGTGGGCCCTGCATGTTTCAAACTCCTGACATAGAGGAAATCCTATAATCTATCTGCTCAAGGTCCTTTTGCCTAATGCAAGCAGAAACACCAGCAGGTAGTCCTAACTTTGCTACCTCATTGTATTAAGGTAGTATTATATATTAAAGTTCCTGCTGTCCGCAGAAAGACTGTAGTCCTTCAGCATTTCTAAGAAGCAGAAGGGCAGGAGAGGCATTCCAAATGAATGGAGATCCATTGCAGTCAGGCCACTTTCTGACTTGGTGGACTACCATCCTTGCCTTGAGATCTGAAGTCTTCATGCCCTACCTGTTCCAAGGGAAGGAAAATTGCTTACGACTTAGAGGAAATATGTAAACCTTACTCTGATACTTGGCAGGAATACAGATTTATGGATTTGCACAGCTGCCACAGGGGGAGCAGGATCTTGCACTGCTGAGCATTTAATGAAGTGGTAAGGACTGCCTGTATTCTCTGTACTTGCTAAGGGGCCTGGAACAGAGTGTGCTCTTTGACAGCTCTCTGAGGGTCTGCTTGTGAGCTGAGATTGTTGCTCTGTTTTTCCATTTTTCAAAAAAAAAAAAAAAAGGCTCTTCTTTCTCTTTTTCTGGAGCCTCCATAGGATGGAATCAAGCAGGCAAGCAGCGATGAAGACTCAGCTGGGTTGCTTCTTGGCAGGCTCTAAAAGAGGAAAGGCACCAAATGTTGCTCAGAATACAATTAGCGCTTTAGTCCAGAGAAGCCAGAAGCACCTGGAAGCATGACTGGGCTCTAGAGGGGAAGGCTGGGTGGCTGGAGAACAGGACACAGCTGCTGTGGCCAAAGTGAGGGTTTTTAAAAATCCATTCCAGCAGCCAGGATACCATTTTATATTTAAAAGATAATTACGTGAGTCAAGATACTGCATGTCCAGCTTCCATGCAACAGGAAGGAATCAGCTCAGACAAATAAAGTGCAAAAGATTATTAAGTTTGTGTTATGTGTATAACAGAACAAGAAAGCATGGGGAAATAAATTACGGGGAAATGAAAATTAATTAACGGGCTCATCTACTAATAGATGTTCTAATTCTCAATATTCTAACTGAGAAATAGGAAAGAGAGAAGAAAACAAAATTAGTCTCCTGATCTTCTGAAGGCCCTGGCCACTGCCATCCTTCTGAGCCTTTGTATCTCAGCAATGATGCAATTGCACGTTTTTATCCTTTGGACCTGCCCTGAACCTATAAGTTAGTTTGCTTCTGTCTGGTGCAATAGAAGCTGCTGTTCCCATTACCAAGGTTAAAGCAAAATTTAGTTGCCATGTATTAAAATAACCATTAAAAAGGATGTAATGCTGAAAAAGCACAAAAGTTTAAGCCTGAGACTGAATGCTGGCTCAATACTGCCACTGTTGCATTAGGAAGAATGATGTGGGATACCTTGCGATAGTGCCAGCTCCCCTGGAACTAAGGCACAAGTTATAAGTGGTACTTTCGTGAGTTAGCAAAAATAGCCCAAGAGACCGTCTCTTGAACTGGTTGAAAGCTGCAGTGTTACCATCACCAGAGGCCAAGGTGGAGGTGGAGGAAAGGCAAAGTGCAGTAAAGAATGAGTACTTCAAACTACAAATGAAAAAGCAAATTCGACAGCCAAATGCGATGCATTGCTGATGTCCATGCCCTGTCTGTTGATCAGATCTCTTGAGTGAAGATAGCTTAGAGATTGGGCCAGCCCTGTCTGTGAGCAGGGCTATAGGGTAGCTACAGCCAGGGAGGAGCAATCTCTGACCAGAACTGGGCACTTTATGTTCCTGCTGATTTCAACAAGAGATTTTGAGGCAGATTACATCCTCCCACCAATAGAAGCAACTGGCTGCACTATATGACTTTAACTTACTACCTAAATAAATAAATAAAAGGGGAGGCTTTGATTGAGCCTCACAAACCCAAATATCATTGTAGTAGGAGAGGGTTCATCAGAGTTGTTGCTAGAAAACTGGTCTGAAATAGTGTAACAAAAAAACCCACTGCCTCTGTTGGATAAGATATGCGATAAAATTATGAGTGAGTTAAAAATGGTGCAGTGATGGGAAAGGCTTAATATAAAATGCTAATAGGTATCACTTTCCATGCTACAGTGATGATGATTAAAAATACTGATATCCTTCTAAGCCCTAGTTCACAAAGCAGCCTACAATAACATCTTAAGTTATTGAATGTGGTTTAAGGTGATGGGTGCAGAAGGCCACATTTAGCCATGAAAACTCAGTGGGTAACTTTGGGCCAATCATAATCTTACTGCCCAACTTGCTTCACAAAGTGATGGTTGTTAGGAAATATTGGAGGAGATGTAGGTATGTATATCCCCTTGTACTGTTGGAGGAAAGGTAGGATATAAATCCAATGAATAACTTAATTCAAAAACAAAACCAGGAGAACGCAAATGACATAAGAACAAAAGACCAGAACCATGCATCGAAGATTAAAATCTATCCAATCCTATAAAAGTTCCTGCACTCCCCAGGAGACTTGGCTATTCAGCCATTTTTAAGGGACATCTAAAGGCCATCAAGGAAGGAGCAAAACAAATGGACAATGGGAGAAATGTCATTGTCAAAGTGACACAGAAAAGGAAGAGAGTGCATTTACTTCCCTTCCAAAGGTGGGGCCATTCTGAGTAGGTCTTCCAAAGAAGATTTTAATAGCAAAACAGTCAAAGGGGGGGGGGGGGTAAAAGCAAAATACCGTATTTTTCCATCAATAAGACACCCCCATGTACAAGACGACCCCCACTTTTCCAACCCAAAATTAAGAAATCAATATTTTAAAGATAGTGCAGAACACATTTTTATTTAGTAATTAGGTAACATTGACTCGGTGTGAGGAGGTCCAAACCGTCTCTCTGCAGCTCTATTTCCATGCTCTTTTGCATAACTGATTATATTCAGTCACGAATGAAACTGCCGATAGCTTGTCTCTGCAAACAGACTTTCTCCAATTGGTTTGTTCAGCATCAGCTGATGTCAGTTACATAAGGCTCATGATTGGAGGAAGTCTGTTTGCAGAGACAGTATGGGCAGTTTCACTTGTGATTGGAGGCTCGTGACTGGAGGAAGCCTGTTTGCAGAGACAAAGTATGGGCAGTTTTGCAACCGTGCAGTTCTCTCCTCGACTTACTTCCTTGAATAAGACGCCCTTCAATTTTTAGCGTAAGGATTTTAGAAAAAAGTATCGTCTTATAGTCAGAAAAATACGGTAACCCTGGAACATGTATGAGCATCCAAAGAAGGCTCCCAGCACAAGACAGTTGATGGGGGATGTAGAAGAGACAAAATACCTTCCTGGTTTACTACTTCACCAACAAACTTGTTCATAAGAAGCATTCTTGATTCAAGCACACCCAGTTCTGAAATCCCCCTCTCTCTGTTCAGTGGTGATGGGGAGGTTCCAGGGTTAGTAAACTTCTGGTGCCAACTTACTCTGTTCAACCGTGACTTTGATTAACGTATTCAACCATGGCTTGTCTTTGATTAACTTGCACTGTTGTCCATTTTTGTATAGATGGTGTTGTCTTCTGACCACAGACTGAATTAAGCTTTTTAAAATGTTCAGATGAATTGTATTCTCCTTTTGGGATTGTTAAAAATTAAAGCAAATGAAGGATATTCATTTTAAATAAATAATATGGGAACTAACCTACTAAATGGGTAGCTAACTGGAATTGAGTGGGCTGACTGCCTTTCTTCCTTTGAATCTATTCCTGCCCCCCCCAAAGTATAATGTTGATTTTACTTGTTTATTTAAGAAATTGGTGTACCATTTACTATATCAAAAAGATAGCCTGAAGTGCTTATGTTACCTTTTAATGGACTTTACTGTTTGAGAATAGGGTACCACATGTATCTACTGAACTTTGCTGTCATTTTCTGAACTCTTTCTAAATGTGTCTCTTGACTCTTGATTAAAATACTTTTTCAGCAGTAGCATCCTAGTTACAAAGTATCATTCCTAGATAGATTTAATCTGTCAGTTTGGTGCTAGAAAAAATACTTTTTTAAATGCTGGATTTTTTTAAAAAAAGTTTTGCCTGTTATACCTGTTAACATATTTTTTTAATTCTCTGCTTGAAGTGCTAGGATGCATTGCGTCCTATTGTGATTTCCTTTATTATTCATTTTAACTCATTTTTGTCAACCACCCAGGTATGATTTTGGTGTGGGATAGCCTGTAAATATCTTTTTAATGGTTTGAATGTATGTCACATTACCATATGCGATTCAAAAATTTAGGACAAAAGCACACACAACTGTTCCTAACATGCCAAAATAGCAATATGTACATTACAGTGCAAGATTCTCCCTTGTGCTTGTGTTGCAGTGTGTTTTTGTCACTCCCCCTCCCTCCCTCCCTCATCTTTGAAAGCCGCGTCCCTTGCATCATGCTCTTCAGTTGTGTTTGAAGTACAACTTCCTTCCTTCCTTCCTTTCTTCCTTCCTTCCTGTTTGTTTTGTATGCAACCCATTCCCAAAGGCTTGGCCAATGATTCTGCTAACTAAAAGGGATGAGATCTGTAGTTCAATACACACAAAGCCCATTCGATTAATGAAAACTAATTTGTAAAAAAGAAAAAAAACTGCATGCCTATACTTTAGTCTATGTGGTCCTCCCAATTGCAATAAAAAATAACAAAGCAAAAAAAAAGATCCATAAATAGTTTCAACACTCAGTACTACGTCCCTGCACCAAAAGCATCAGCTGGTGGAAGGACCTGTAGCTCCTCTGACCGTAGCAGCTGTGCTGATTTGGGAGAACATTGCTGGATTCTGTACAGCCATTACATTAGCACAGTGTTTTTATAAGGATGTAGAAAGCCCTACCCAGAAAGGTCTAGAGATGCTTTTCATCAGCATGCCTATCTTGGAAGGAACTGTTTGAGTAATGAACCAGGCTGCTTTTAGTATCTCAAGCATCTCTGTTCTCTCAGTTCTTGCTTCCTATTGCTCTCAGTCCCTGCTAATATTTCCAGGAAATTGTTGATGCCCTAATGAATTTGGGCTCTAAGTATTGGCCTCGGAGGAAGAAACAGCAAAGCTTTAGGTATAATACTAAGAACGCTATCTGGAGTGAGGGGAAGCACATGAAAAATATTATTGTAACAGAACTTTCTGCTAGGTCTTGCAAGAATAAACATTCTGAACAAAATAACTTGGCTGTGAACATTTACGGCAAAAATAACAGGAGTTTTTCATTCTAGCCACTTGTTTTCCCATTCCTACAAATAGGAATGTTTAAAATGTGCTTAGAGCCAGTAGTGGGGCCATCATGTCTAATGGCGATATCTTGGTCTTGGGAGTCCTTTTCCTCAGAGATTTGTCTCCTGGCCTCATGAGATTTTTATGAGAACCAAGACAGCCGTACCATATATATTTACCTATGAGTGAATTCCATTGAAAATGGGGAGACTTGTCATCATTTTGGAGTTTTGATCGTTTTGTGGCTTGCAATTATTCTTTATGAGTTTGTTAACTGAAATAAGCATCAGAGTAATTATTAGGCTAGGACTAGGGAGACCCACACTGCAATGTCCACGCAGTCTTAAAGCTTACTTGTTGACTTTGGGCTAATTCCTGTCTTTCATCTTAGCCTGCTTCACCAGACTGTTGTGGGGATAAATTTGGCCTGGAGCATCATTCATTCCACTTTCTACTTTTGGAGGAATTGTGAGGTATAAATGCACAAAATGCTACTTTTGAAAGCAAATTGTTGTGGTTAATTAGGACAATTTTTACAAGTGGGGTTAACTGTGTCTTCTAGGCTTTACCTACACAGCATCTTCCTTATAGCACATTCAATGCTGAAATGATAAACCTATGATCAGTAGGAAAAATTACTGGTTAGTGGTCCCTCCACTCTCTGGGAGAGAATTTTTGGCTGCAGCCATTGATTGGACTCTGATTTCTGCCTTGAGTCTGCTAGATCCTGAACAGCAACTAGATGCCAAGGGGTTGTCTTATTGGTGTTGTGCAATAAATTGATGCAGCTGTTACATTAAAAACCCTTTGCTAGGAAGAACATTCTGGCACAGGATATAGAAAGCTGTTATCTTTAAATTGAATAACGTGACTTTAAATTTATGCAGTCCAGAGCTTCAATGCTATACTTATAATTTCACAGGAAAATATCTGTCTCTTTGGACAGTTTTTCAGTCCAGAGAGTAGAGAAGCTAGTTGTACAGAGTCCTAACACATATCTGTGCCATTTGCTGAATATTTTCTCAATTCCAAGACATTCTGTTTCCCACTGAAATAAGTTATTGGAATGCTTAAGTTGATTGTTCATGTTCCGTTCTAGAATGCTTGACCCACCTTGGATCACACCTTGAATTGTATGTGCTATTTTTATGGATAGCGGTAATGATGGAATCTGTCTTATTAGAGAAAACTTACTGTATTTCCTAGGTTTATGCACATAGTTAAGGTAGAATTCATCTATACGTTTCATCATCTTTCCCATCTTACTAGCAGAGAGTTTATTTTTCACTGTAACCTTTTAGCATTTTTAAATAATGCATTTTTTAGTAATGGTAGTACTCATGGCATGTTAAAGATGCTATGTTATTGACTTACTTGTGCTCATTTGATATTAATTTCCCTCTTTCATTTTTAGATGTAAGATCTGAGGATTTTGCTTCTCATTCTGACAACAAAAAAGCTGTCCACATAAGGTACTAGGTTGTTTTGACCTGCCTGCCCCAGAATGTATAGGGTGAAGCCAAGAATCACAAGTTAGATTGCTAGATGCTTGTCAATCAACCTGCATATTAAGCCACTCGCATAGAAAGGCAGACATAGGCCTCCCTGTGCCAGCCTCTCCAACAAGCAACATGTAGAACCAGAATTGCTGTTCCTACCCTTTATCTGGAAATGTCATACTTTCTGCTTCATGCTGCAGTACGGCCCTCAGCAAATCCCTCCTCTTTCACACCTCCTGTCAAAGAGTAAGTTTAGATTTGTACTCTAATTTTTTTTTCTCACTTCTGTTTCTTCTGCCTGGTTCTGGTACTCATCAGAATTGTAGTCTGCTAATTGCATTTAGCTTAAAAAGGGTTTCAACTGCTGAAAATGCTCATAGACCTTGCTATGCACAAATAAAACTAAACAATAAGGAATCTCTTGGGAGACACATTGGCTAGGATCTGTTTTGGCCAAATTTCTGGAATTTTCTTCTTGACGTATGTGTGGTTTGACTTGTCTACACTTAAGAAGAGGCTTTTTAAAAAATTTCTTTGCTGTTTTGCTGATCAGCATTTGGGGTGCTGGTTGTTTTTTATATGGCTTTTACATTGTTTTAATTACTATTAATTTAAAAAATACTAATTACTGTTAATTCTAAAAAATGTAAGTTCCATTTCCATAAAAAATGGATGGATGGATAATTGTTTTAACTGTCATTAAGCCAAAGTTTGTTACTTCAGTTACGGTGGAGATTTGTGCCTTAATATAAAGAAAGAAATGCCAAACCAATGCTCAAAGGGAGGACTGAGGGAGTAGTCTTCAGTCCCAAAATTCATTCTGACTTTATAACCAGCACTTACCAAGCTGGGAAAACTCCAAGTAAACAGTGAAGGTTTTGTTTGCATTTCTGTAGAGCTCCTGCACAAGAACTCCCACCCACTCTCTCAGATGTATTTCATAATGCCTTCTCAGTATCATAGAAGAATGATGGCTTGGAGCATTAGTGGCTCCTGTCACAGCATAATTTCAGAGCTGGTGGAAATGAAGAGGACTGCAAATTGGCTTCAAATAGCTTTTGAAAGATTATGGGGTAACAGTGAAGTGGAAGTAGCCTCTGCCTCTGAGACTCCTTTCCTGTTAACTTGAGTTTGTCTTTATGACACTAGGCAGTCTGAATGGAAAATCCTGGAGTTATAGTCAAACACATTTGAGTGGCAGTAGGATGTAGAAGCCTGCTCTGAGACAATTTAATAGGGAAATAAATAACCAAATTTGTGTATATTGACATCTGTCTATTCCAAAACGTATTCTATAGCGAGATATTACTTTATAGATATTAGTCTTTCTTAAAACAAGCAATGAATGGAAGAAGAGCACATATGAGAATGACTGGAGTGAGAGATGTTTTGCCTGGGCATCTCATTATATAATAAATTGCAAGAAGATCAATATTGCAGGGACAGTCTTTCAAGAGAACATTCAGGATGGATACTATAGGTGCCTTCATACATCACATTAAACAAGGACAAAGTAATATAAGAGCATTTCATTTTCCTAGGGTACCCTATGGCAGAACTCAAAGTGATTGTTTTGGGAAAACAGGTCTTTAACAGCACCATGGAGAAATTGCTGAACTGCTGATATATCAAAAGGTTTCAGACCATCTCAGAAGGTCTCAACAAACACAAGGCTTTTTTAACACATTGCAGTGGTTAATTGATAAGGTGCTTATAGTCTGTCTCACACGTAACTTGTATCTGCATAACCAACTTGTCGTCTCTTCCCTTCCCCCACCTTTCCCAATTTAAATCCTGTATCAGTCTACCCACTCTACGCATCTGATGAAGTGAGCTGGTAGCTCATGAAAGCTTATGTTTTTCAATAAAATTTGTTAGATGGAAAATGAGGTACCAGACTCCTTCTGATATTAAGTTTATATACCAGAGTCTGGTAGCCCCTTTTCCAATTAACAGTAATTTACTTAATGTTACTCATGGATGAAAGAAAGCAAACTGTGGGACATGGTGCAGTTGATCAAACAAATTGCAGCTTTTTCTGACAACAACTAGGAACTGCCCTACCTCTTTCAACACAGCAAAGGCTGAGTGACCCAAGGAAGCCACAGAGATTTCTGTAGTTGTGATTGTTTTTGTGATGAATTGTGAGTACAGAGTGACCCAATCCAGACTAGGTCCAGTGCACCCAGAATGGTGGAAGCTTGTCACTTCTTTCCACCCCAGTTAATCTGAACAACGAATTCTCATTTGCATTTGCAGAACTGGACAAATTAAATAAATACAGGAAGTTCCATACTACTAAACAGTAAGGCATAACAGTACAGTATGGTTAGCTACCAACCATTATTTGTTCATGATACGTCCATTTTTGGATATAACTCTGAAGCAGTGTTGTCCAAACCTGGCCACCTCAAGATGAGTGGACTTCAACTCCCAGAATTCCCCAGACAGCCATGCTGGCTGGGCAATTCTGGGAGTTGAAGTCCACTCATCTTAAAGTGGCCAAGTTTGGACAACACTGCTCTGAGGTATTAGTCAGCAAACCTTGCTGTAGCCAAAGTGTTCAGATGTGCCCTACTTATGTTATTGCCAAAAGCCAAAAGTATTTCTTTGGAAAACGTAGATGAATATTGCTGTTTCTGTCTTATATGCAAATGGTTCCAAGGCTGATACCAGACTGAGGACTGTACGAGTAGAATTCAAGTTATAAATCCAACTTCTGCTTCATCTTACTAGTGTAGCCTGCTCTTTAGAATTTAGGGCATGTCTAAAATTGATACTAGGGGAGGAAAAAAAACATTGCCAAATATGGCGATCCAACACCATATATTAAAATATAATGTGGTTTCTTTGATTTGGGTTTAACATTTTCTTTGAACTTAGGTATTTTGGATTTTAAGCCATGGTTTATAGCTGAACTTTACATTAAGCCAGCATTTTGCCTTATTCAGTAAACCATAGTTAACTGAACCATGGTTTAACATGTGTGAAGTCAAGTGTTGTCTTTAAATTAAGATTACTGAGAGATTGTGAAAAAAAATTGTAAGGCAGCCTTATCCAAATATAAAAAGGGAAAGGCACCCTCAAGGTGATCTTGCCTCCTGTACACAACTATGTAGGTTTATAAGCAGCAATATGGCAATGGCTTGACATTGCCTTGCGGGGGTGGGGGGGTTAAATTTCCCAGCCTAATCAGCCTGCAACATAATGCCAGCCAAAACATTTTGCATTGCATGCCAATATCTCCCCTCAGCTGGGCAATGCTTTCTGGCAGTGCCAATATTATTTGCTAGTCTTTGTGATGATGCGGAAGAAAAATTAGCTAATGCTTAGTTGTGAACACATAGACAGGACAGTGCCAAGCAAGTGTCAAGTTGCTGCAATTGTGGGAAGGGTGTATGCGCACTAATGCTGCTGTCTAATTAATGTTTGCTTAGTGCTTTGCAGATACATCATGCAGTGTAAGATGAACTAGGAATATGGATAAAGCACAATATATGTAGGGGATTGTCAACTAAAAGGTCCTAGAAATAGTCCGCTCCCTCCCTCTATGTGTCTGTCTGATAATTGCTGTAAGTTAAGTCCACATGAGCTGGGGAATTCTGGGAGTGGGGGGACTGCACATCTGGAGCAGCCCAAATTGGGCTAAGGTGGCGAAAACCTTTCAAAAGCAAAGTGGTATATATCAGGGAGCCACCTGTCCCTAATTCCCTAGAAACATTTGTTTTAATTAGGAGCCTCCCGAATATTGTAAGGGGGAAAGAACTGGTGTGCTCTTGGGTTTTCCTGTTCCCTGTTCTTGCTTTCATTATTTCTGCTGATGGCCACTAAGAAACATCGGAATAAGCTTAAATATTACCCTAAGAAGAAAATTATAAGGAAAAAATATAACACTACCAGAATAGTAGTTTACCAAGACCATTGCTTCATATGGAATAAAATAATGCACCCTCTTTTCTCATTTAGGGCCTACTAAAGGTCAGCAGTAGCTCTTCAGCGTTTTTCAGTTCTCCCTAGAAATGCCTGGGACTGGAGACTTTTTAGATGTCAGCAGTTACTCTACTACTGAATATGGCCCTCAGTCTAGTTTTGCTTTAATGCAGCTTATTTAAGGCCTCTGTAATGCTCAGAAGCTTGCACACTTGATGGTGGCAGCGTATTTGCACCACCATTCACATTCAGAGCAGGAAGGAGAAATATAAATTTGCAAATCCTCAGGAACATGGACTGGACAAGAGTGGTTGGCACTGTTGTACACATAGCAAATGTATCTGCCAGGGCAGTGTGTGAATTTGGGCTCTTTTAGATCATGAGGGTGTAGAACTTTCCTCTCATTTTTGTTGGGATAATTGACCCCATGAGCAAGCTGGAGTGTATTCACTGGTGGGTTGAGGTCACAGTTTCCATAAAACACATGATTTTGGATGACCAGAATTGCTTGGCAAAAATATGAGGTTTCAACATTCCCTTATTCAGTAGTCAGGGATACTTATTGAAAAGAGACAACCATTAAATTACATTCTAGTCTACACTAGGGAAGGGTCCTGCATTTTCTGAGAGGCAGCAGACTGAGTCATTGTCATGTGGTCAATCCCTTCCTTTCCAGCTTGATTTTAAAGTAATGAGGCATGTTTCCTGCAAAACTGAGATCAGAAATCCAGGTGGATCTTATTTCTAGGCTTGAGCACAGGTGGCTGTGTCATCCTTTCTCTCTGATAAATCAAAATCTGTGGGTCAAAACCAGTATCTTCCAGCTTTTTGGCCTAGTGATGGTTGTCTAACTCTGATATTTCCTTGTCCCCAGGCTCAAAAAGTCTGGGTACCGAGTCTCATCTTCACCCATTTTTCCATAATTGCTTGCCATAACCAACAGTCTTCCCTCTGCAAGAATAACTAAACAAACTGAACCAAACTGGACAGAATTACTGCAGCAACAAGAGGATGGAAGTTGGGCAGCTAAGTGTCTACATCCATGCGCTTGTGTCAACTTGCATTATGGCTGCTTATTCTAACGTATGCATTTCAGCTGGGCATGATATATAAAATGCGAAGAGAGAAGAGATAGTGGTTACCTTTGGCAAAAAGCCAGTTAAAGTGGCAGAATAGACTGTTTCTCAGGGATGATTTTCCAGGATGAGGTTCGTTTCTGCTTCCTTGACTGGGGTTACACATTGTGATTGAAGAGGGAAACAGACCTTTCCAGACAGTTGGCCCACCCCACTTTCTGCTGCCTGCCAGCACTGGGGTGCTCCCCATAGCCAGAAAGGCAAGAGGGAGGGAAAGCAAAGCAGCTGATTCTTCATGCATCATAAGCTGCGTCTGTAGTGTAGCAGCCTCAGAGATACTGACAGCATCGTTCCTCTTCTGTCTCCCTGGCCCTCGAGGCATTACTGCTGTTTAAAGGCAAGAAGAATTGGCTCCAAGACTGATTGTGGGAACTTTACTGAAGCCCACTGAGCCAGAGACATAGAGGAAATCTTTTACTAACCAGGATCCAGGCACCCCTCCTGTTTCCCCTGTTATTCTCAGTAATGTGTTCAGGACTGACCTGCTGATCCTTGTCAGGTATGTGGCAATTACTGCAAGACTTGGGTTTTGGAAGGGAGGGAGGTAGTTAAATTGGGGAGAAAATGTTGATTTAAGTCCTGCCATCTGCTGTGCTGCTTTGCGTGAAGATTTCCTTGAAGCAACCAGCCACTCTGGAGAATTTACTCTGGCCTCTGCCATTGCAGATTTGCTGAAAACCAGGGGTTCAGAATAGATGCTCTGGACTGATCTGGTTGCAATCTTCAGCCATACTTTATCCTGAATACGTAGCAGTCTTTCAGAAGCTCTTGCTTGAAATCTATGAACTTTTCAGAGCTGAAGGTGGTGAATTTCTTTCAGTCTAAAATCGAGGCAATGGCATTCTTCAACACAATGCTAATTTATTCCATCTTTAGGAGCACAGATATAGCAGCTTTATACCAAGTAAACCTCTGAGCTATCTAAGCTTAGTATTGTCTGCAGAGACTGTGGCTGTCCTCAGGGATTTAGACAAGGGCCCTCTAAGCCCTGCCTAGAGATACATGGGATGGCCCTTGAGCATTTTTCCATACAAAGCGTACATTCTGGCCCTGAGACTGTCCTTCTGAGAGTGCCTGGAAGATGAGGAAGATGGGATGGAGTTTTGCACATGAGTATTTCATGTGGCAATGGCTCATGGGCCCCTTGTGGATCATGAATGGGGAAAATACGGTTCTGGTTAACAAGTGGTGTGAGGTAGGGGCAGAACTCTTCCTCACTTTTCCTCTCTTGAACCTAGAGCATGTTTTTCTTACCTCCCCCCTTCAGTCTCAGTGCACAAATATGGGAAGACTTAAACCTCACCAATTTATGCAGTGAGATCTCAACCTACTTCTCCCTATTCTGAACAACTTAACTGGGAAGAAGAATGCCCTCCTCTCCTTTTTAAACCACAGTCTTGTCAGTCACTGAAATACCAATTTAGGCTGCTGGCAGCAGAGTCAGACCTCTTCACTCTCTTCCCCATTCAAATTATGCTCCAGCTAGCTGGACCAGTGGCTGTTTGGAGGGAAAGATAGGAACACAGTTTATATGGGAAATACAGCATGTGAGAATTAGTCTCTCTGAACAGTTTCTTCTCCAGCTCAGTAGTGACAATGTAGCAGGATAGGCTCAGGTGGTAGTGGTGGCTTGTGCACTCATGGTAGGCATTTGAGGAATTATACAGTCTGGAAGCCACAGGTTCCATTCATGTATCTAGGCTGTTTGTCTAATGATGGGAAAATAGTTTCCCAGAGAATTATGAGCTTGGCAGAAAAAATGGTGGATGTATGCTCTTATTTTGTCTTTCTCCATCTTGAAATATGTTGTGTGTTTGAGAACCAGAGATATATAGAAGGAACTGCTGCATCTGAAAAAACGTGATTTTTCTCTGGTTCTATATTTTGTGAGCTACTCTGACCTCATCTCAAGGAAGAAAAGCAGGATAGTACCTGTACAAATAATGAATAAATAAAGGGCATATCCTGCGGAAAGAGTTAATCTTGTGTGCCAAGAGGAAGCATCTTACTCATGCAGACTAAATAAACAAATGTCAGTACTTCAGTTTTAAACCATGAACATCCAAATGCTACAATGTATTTAAATGTTTTATATAAATTTTTTTTTGAATCTTGCAAGCTGTTGTTGGGCTTTGGACAAGAGTTTTGTAGGGGTTTGTTTTTGTTTTTGTGTCCATTGTGATAGCTGAACAAGCAGAAGAGAGGATGCCCACTTAGGACAGAGAGCTGTGGGGAGCAGCATGGAATCACACAAGGTTTAACAACTCTTTCAAATGAACAGTAATGAAGTTTTAGGTCCTTATATTACAGGCACATTTTTTAAATGTCTGAAAAATATTTGCAAAAATTGTGTTTCTTTTCAAAATAGTGGATCAGATTGTAATTTTGTCATTCCAGTATATAGCTGGTTGAACCTCCAGTAAAATATTACCTAGCTAGACACAAATGGGATAGGTGCAATATGAACAGAAGTGTTTTTAATTGCTGTTATATGGAAGCTAAGTACAACTGTTGAGCTCATTTACGTCCCACTTAAACAACTGGAACTAAGTGACTGATAATTATTCTGAAAGAAACATACAGCCTGCTAAATGTTGCTTTGTTCTGAAAAGCTTTTAAATTAAGGTTTAAAAATGCAAGTTGTGAACAAAAGTTGGAAGCTGTGGTTTGATCTTCATCCTGCCATAACATACCCTGGTATATATATACCCAGCTGTATATGTGCACATAGAGGTGTTCAAATCAATCTGTCAGAGTTAACTTTCAGTTGGCACAGCTTTAGGAAGGAAGTTACTAGTGGGACTGTGTGTAGACACTGAGAGCATCCATGGGAGCCTGAATGGATGTACAGTAATACCTTGCTATTATGGACCCCGTTTAACAGACTTCAGATGCCATGGACGAAAGAGAAATGTTTGCTAAATGTCCAGTGTCTGGAGAATGTTTGTGCATTTTAGTTACATTTTAGGTTATTGCTAAAATAGAGCATGCATAAATCATATAACATTTATACACACTATGTAAATTTGGATTCAAAAGACACCTGGTGTGTAAATTAGAGTTTTTACTATATAATGATCTCTACCAAAAATATCTACAGCTTCTGATAAAATGCTCTTTCCCCCACAAATACCTCTGAACCAGGACCTGCTGTTTTGTTTTGTTTTCTAGGAGACATTACTGCCTTGGCTAATGGTGCATCAATAAATCTGGGAAAGCTTATGAATGGATAGAGATCCTTGTGGGAAGCTCCATATTATATTTTGGTCCTGGGCTAATTTCCCTTTGTCTGTTGCCACGTTGGCTGAGGGTGCTGGAAATTCTACTCCAAAACTATGGGAAGCATCCATTTGCAGAAGGCTACATAAGCCATATCAACAAACTGAGGAATCTTATATATCTGTAATAGTGTACTTTCTGTGTTGTTATTTCCATTTTTCATACCTCTACTGACTATTCAGTGTAATTCTGCATCACAGAATTATCCTGTGAATTCTGAATGTTTTTTGGTCTTTTTTATTTTGATCTATTATATCTTTAGTAGATTTAACAACCATGTCTTCAACTTAAAGAAACAAAACAAAACACCTCCCCTTTTTAACAAATGGAGCTGATATTGGCAGCAGAGGCCGGGCTATAGCTCAGTTAAGTGCAGGCTTCCTGTGTTCCCAAGATTTTGACTGGTGGCCGGATTTGGAAGTTTGAGAATATGTCCTGTGTACCATGCTCATGGTGGAAGGCCACCACCCATATACAAAATGTCTGCCATTGTAGACATGGCAAGCCAGTGACAAAAAATGCCAAATAGAGTGCTGCCAGTATCAGTGGCGGGTGCACATTGGTGTTCATGGGCAGTACACTGGGGGCCTCAGTGCTCCAGGCTGGACAAAGCTTGAATAAATCATTTGGAAAGGAGAAATAATTTGGAAAGGAGAAGAGGGTGAGGCTCATTCTTTAAGCACTGGGTTCCCTAAAATTACTCTAAAACATTTCTTGATCTTTTAATTAATGTGGGGTTATTTTAAACCATCTAATAAGACTGTCAGTTTTGGACACCTTGCTCCTGAGGTATCACAAGAGCTCTCAAAAAATAGTGAATTCTAGTGAGATTGGGTTATCATACAAGATTTCACCCATTTAAGTGTTTAAAATTACTTTTTTATTTCATTTAGGATCTAGTGGGTGCAATTTAGGGGTACTATGGGTACTAAGGCACCTGTAGGATAAACATTTCCGATAAGCCATGATTGTCCCACAGTCAGAATGGCCTCCTATTTTGTGTATTGTGATCTTCCTTGAAACAAGATGGGGTTGTTTATTTGTAGGGAGATGGACCATATACGAAGATCTCATCTTCTCTAGCCAGAGAATGTCAAAACCTCAGATTTCAAATAGCCAACATCATTGCTTTACAGAAAGCTCCCAAGAGAGCTAAAGGCAATAGACATTAATATTCTGGCATTTCCAGATGGCACTGTTTCCAGTCTCATCCTTTCAAAGTATTTTGAAGTCAGCTTCTGCTGAACTCAGAATGCTGAGAACGGGCAAAGTGAGCCATTAACCAGTCAGGGCTGCCTCCAGCCTAGGAGAGGGCAGCTATCTTAGGTCAGTGCCCCAGCCTTGAGCTACAGTAGCTCCTGGAGAAATAAAAAATTGCCCCTACTCTACACCAAAGGGGGAAAAATAAAGTATTAGTCTTCAATTTCAGGTGTTTTCAGTACATGCAGTATGCGTTTGGACATCTTTTGCAATAAAAACCCTGGGCTGCTAAGCTGTCTAGGCCTCAATTCATACTGAAAGCTGTGTTGGTGGGATGTCCCTGTAGTTTTGCAAGCAGAAATTTTTCACAAGAGCTGTAATAATGGTTGTAGGTTGCAGGGTAGGATCTCTGTGTGAATAGTGCAGAGAGATAGCAATGGCCCACTTGAGCTGAGAGGCAAAGTGAGACAAGCATTTAGCGCATTCTGTTCGTGTAAACAGAGGCAATCAAGTCCAGCAGTTTTTTACAGGCAGGGATTGTGACCTTGACTAGGAACTGACTGGAAGGATAATTCACTAAGGTTGCTCTGAAATCCACCGGAGACCTCCATGTTCAGATGGGGTGAGGCAAGAATTCTCATGAACGGGATAACAATTTACCCCTAAGCTCTGCAGAACTGCAGCATCGCAGATCACAAAATGGAAATTTGGCACTTTAAACTGCAACTCAGACACGTTGGGGAAAAAAATTGGCTCAACTGCCCAAGGAGGATGATGCTGCAGGAATAGGGTTGCATGGTGCCAATGCTAAATTGGCATAAATGTCCCTTGTGGAGCAGCCCTCAATTTGCAGAGGTGGCAGTTTGACTGAGGCATTCAGCAGCAGCTTTCTGTTCAGTAGACACCATAATCTTGCAGTGGGGACCGCCCCAGGTCTAGTATTCCTTATTCTTCCAGTAGTGTGAATGATGATGGTGCCCTTGCTGTTCTCTGTGTGTACAGGAACTGCACTGAAATGATCTCATGCCTGCAAAGATGAGAGCATAATGATGTGAAAACACTCTGTACTTATATTGCTATAATGAGGTCTGGCTTTTACCAAAGGATGACACAGCATTAAAACAAGAGTGCTCAGCAGTGCTAGATTTGTCAAGCACATGGAGAGAAATGCAGATGGCTAAACTCTGGGCTTTCTTAGCTGATGGCCTAAGAACTGCTTTGTCCTGTGAATTTTATTTTTTACCAATGCAAACAAGATCGGTTAAGTTTATGGTCTTCCTGACAATCATGCCTTTTATTGTTGAAGTGACCTATTTCAGTAACAAACAAGAAGCAAACTAATGAAATTGTTGACATCATCTGAGTAATGCAAAACAGTATGAATTACAAACAGTTTGGTGCAGTCCACTAGTCAGTCAAGATAGCCAAGAATGTAGCCCTGAGCATACGTGCACTTCAGCATCAAGGGAATATTGCCTCTGAAAATGCCAGTAACTCTTGTTCTCACAAGCATTAACATGTGCATAATGCTGAACTAGTAAGGAAGATGGTAGGGCTTAATATATTCTACACACTCATTCTTCCATTGTGTTTGCAGTTTGCAGTAAAGAAGGTCTAGTATAGAGGTACATGTAACTCAAGCTCCATTGATCTGCTAAGGAATCCTATCTTCAAAAATCTCTGCCCTTGAAAATAAGATAGCTGGGCCTTTTCCTAGCCTCAGCGTGTGCTCTAGTGACATTTCTGTTGTGAAAGTATACGACACAGCTTTCCACAACCCTGTGCTCTCTAGAGATGTTGGGTTTCAATTCACTCAAATCCTGTAAATTAAAGACCAACATATGTGAAGGGCGTTGTGTTGAGATACATATCACAATGCATAGCAGAGTCAGGGGAAGACATATTTTGTTCTAATCATTTGTGGCTTTGGTTGCAGCTGAGATGTCAGTAACTGTTATTGCAAAGGTGTTTTACAGAAGACAGAAAGATTCTGTCCAAGAGATCGGTGTCAAAATCTTGTCAATTGGTAACTGGATTCTTAGTTGGTACTTTTGTGCTGTTTAATCTAAAAAGATCCTGTGTGTATGGAAGTAAGAACATGAACAGAATAAAGGCCCAGGAGCTTTGCTAGAACATTAAAGGTGGAAAACAAAGGGATATTTGATAGTAAAGGAGTAATTATTTAAGTAAGCAAGTTTATGTTGGTTGGAGGGCAGGCAATGATTGGAGTTCCAATAAAATGTATCTGGAGGAACTTCACTGGGGAAAATTGAGTTAATTTGTGGATGCTGAAATGATTGTGGCACTGTGATAAAGCCCATGGGGCTGCCTATGGCGTAGTACCAGCCTGCCCATCTCGCTGTGCTGAAGTTTTGCCTGTTCAGTAGGATAGAGGCCAACGCATAGCAAAACATAGGAGAGGAGACTTCATGTGTACTTTGGCATGTACTGTGTCTCAAACATACCATTTCACTTATACGTATATCAAAAGTCTTGGCCAATAGACTTGGATTCTTGTAAAAACACTATGTGGAATTGCATTGTTTAGTTTCTATTGCTATGCATGAATACAGTTCATGGAAGAAGGTATATAAACCCCACACTTACTCGTACTGATGTTGTTACCTAGTTGGGTAATTAAATGTCTGCAAAGAAACAACCAAGCTCAGAGAGCACCAAGGACTCCACAGTTCAACCCTGAGTTATGTATATTCTCTTCTATTGGTATATCTCCTCCTCCAGAGAACAAGAAGCAAGACAAAAGGAAAATATTCCCCAATAAGAGTGAGAAACTATCAAAGTTTAGAAAACTTCAAAAATGTATGGTTCCAGGAGCTTAGCCAAGTACAGATCACAGATGTGTTGTCTCAGTAGTAATAATCACAAGCTTCCATAAAAGAGGATTGTTTTCTTCTAAATGCATACAAATGAAAACACATTCATTTTCTGATTACCGTTCACCAAATTTAAAAGGAAGCTGCCATAACTCATAATGTGCTTCTTTTCATACATGCAAGATACGTGCTTATATCAGTAAGACAGGATATTTTGTACATGGGATTCAAAACCTAGGTAACATCTGTTTAAGCAGACCTATGTAGAGACTGATGGTGAGAAATGAGGAGGTGAGAGCATCTGGATTTAAATGCTGGAACCAATTTTTTGAACATTATAAAAAGGAAACCTTTAATCATAATTAAACAGAACATTGCGTTTTCTTCTCAGAGCACCTTAGGTTACACGGGATTCTTTTTTTTCTGTTGAAATACTCTGTGATTAACCTTCTCCATAAAAGAGTGCAGAGGAGGATTGAATCCTGAGAATTACCATTCTGGAATGGGAGCTGTGTAGTTCTAACAGAGTTTCAGTCCCTAATGAACCCATAATGGTGTATTTGGATCTAAAATGGGTAATATTCCCCTCATTTCTTAGAAATTTTCGTGCAGTTTTTACTCAAAGCCCCAACTGTATCCTTTTTTTAAAACTCTTTTGATGGGTCTCTCTTGGCCTAGGCATGTGCCGGTATGTTTTCATTATCCTGAATATTGCATTTCTTAATCAAATTCTTCCATGTTGTCTTTCAGTAAATTTGGGGGAATTGTATGTTGGATAATCCGATGTCTGAAATACTTCTGCATTTGATTACTATACTCAGTCTGGAATCTTCCAGTAAGTGCCGGGCCTTATATTGGCTAGCAGAAGTATATTGGCTAATTTTTGGGAGCTGAGTCCCCCTCACATCTGAAGTGCACCAGGCTGAGAAAGCTTGAGAGAAAACTTACTATACTTCCTTTGTGGGTAGATTTAGTGTTCTTTTTTGTTCAGTCATTTGAGATTTCCATATGCATGTTCTTTCATGAATTGCTAAATGCTGGCTGAAGTTAATTAGTTTTGTTGTTGGCTGCCTTGATTTGTGTAACAATAAAAGAAGATTATAGAACAGATATATGAAATAAACAAAACAGAAGGGAGAGACCAAAACTAGAAAATAAATAAGGAGAAAGGATGAAAACAAACACTCCTTGGCAGGAATTGTTAAATTATGTGCATATTAAATAAAATCATATGTCATATATTAATTGTTAATGGTAGGAAACAAATAGCAGGATCAAAGGATGATACATTGTTTTCCAGAAAGGAATCTTTCCAACCATAAAGGAATCTTTCCAACCGTAAAGGAATCTTTCCAACCTTAAACCTTCCTTTTTCCACATAATCTGCATACAGTCTTTATTTTTTCAGAAAAGTTTTGTGTCTCTCTTCAATCTCAGCTGCAGCACATGGAATTACAGAATAAAATCTTCTTAGCTGTGGCCCACAGATCAGATGATTATTTTGCGTCTTCCTTCTGTACTTTCTTGCACCAAATAAGCATGACCAGGATTTATTGTTCAAAGCACCTGGAGAAATTCTGCTGGCTACTCCTACTTTAAATTAACTTGAGTGTCCCCAGTTAATTTGGCAATAAGCTGGCTAGTTTGAAACAAAATGTTGAGTTAGTTAGAAACAGAAAAATAAAAAATAAAAACTTCCTAAATTTCCTACAGTGTTGGAAAGAGGAGGGGAAGTGTGGGAGCCCAAGGCTTAGTTGTGCAGTTTACATAATACAAACCAGTTTTACTTCTGAAAAGAGCTTAGCTTCACAACCCCTTCCTCTTGTTTGAAGGCTAGAAGGGTATTGGCGCCATCACACAGGAGATCACCTATATCCTCTCTTCCCAACTGACCCACAAGTCGTGAACTGATGTTTGTGCACAGAACCATTTATTGATGTGTATTTCCTAGCCAGTATTCAATAATGATTTGCCTGGTGTGCTGAGTCAGTGCCTCTGGCTGCAGTGTCTCTCTCTTTCCTGAGAGATCTCCATTGACCTTGCACTCTCAGCATCCACAGTCACTTACATGGATAAACACCATTCATTTGTCTAGCAAATGACAGCTAATTGGAGACAAATCTTAAGCTGCATGCTCTGCTGCTGTAAGAATAGAGGTAGATCCTTCAGATATGCAGGATTCAGGAGCTGCAAGAGCAGTGGAAAAGCGTGTAACAGAAGTGAAGACCTAGTTGAACACTTGACATTTAGGGCTTTTAAACAATCATCTTCAGTTTTGCATTTCTGACTACGAGCTGCCTCTTCATTAAGGGCTAGTTGATCTGTCACTGATTCAGAGTATTGCTTTTCATATCACTGCAGGGAAGGAAGGTTTATGAATAGAGCTAAGCAAATAAAGCAAAAAGTAAGTATGCAAAACAAGGTTGAAATGGCTTTTAGAGAATGCAAATAATCACACGTGGAAGTCTTCAAGTACGTACTTGTAGTCGTGCCAGTTGGGAATAAAGTATAAATTTACATCCATTTATATGTTCATACGTTAGTCAGAGCCAGCTAATTTATGATCACTGGAAAAAAGTGATCATATCTTAAAGTCTTTGGAAATCAACACCAGCTATTTTGAAGAAGAATGAGATGCACCTACTCAGAGTAGTCAGTACTCAGCTACATAATCTGTAGCCTGCCTCAGTAGAAGGCAGGTTTCCACTTTCATTACCCAAATGACAAAAATTGCACATTCTAAGTCTCTGGCTTAGAAGATCAGAAAACCGAGGTTTCACTGTACATCTAAAATGAAGAAAACTGATTTCCTTTCAAAAATTCTTGCAGATCTCAAAAAATGGGACAGTACCAATCCCACTCACTTTGGTTCCATGTACCACTAAATACCACTGGAAGTACTTAGGAGCTAAGCTACAACACAACATTGAGTGTTCAGTATGCATGACTCCAGGCACAGTGCTTTAGCTATTAGGTCATAATATCTAGATTCTTTTCTATGTTTTCCCTCTTAATAGATCCTTGTAATGAGGGGGGAAAAAAAGGAAGAAAGTGGTGGAAATCACAGGAGGGAGTGGCAAATTAATGCCATCATCATCTGGATTCTTTTGTTGCCTTGTCAATGAGGCAGGTTGATTGTATTAAGAAAGCAGTGTGATTGTTTGGCAATGTGATGAAACATTAGTACGTTGTTCTGTTAGAATGCAAGTAAAAGTCAGAGTTGGCAGGAGATCTGTGATTTCCTGCCCAGTCCTGACCAGAAGGCCTGTGAATAGGAATGAGCAGCACCTAGCTGACCTTTGTTGATCTCAAAAAAACCAAGCAGAGTCAGGACCTTCAAGAGAAGCAATCTATCCTATCCTATCCTCTCTATTGATACATTATTGTAATGTAAAATTTTAATTGTTTGTGATCAACTAGTCCTGTGAATAAATGAGTAACAGAATTTGTTTATTTTCAAGTGCTTTTATGGCACTGCAGTCAAAAAAACTAACCAGCTCATGAAACTGGTATACAGGTACAATAAGAAACTGTGCAAAACATACGTCAATAACTCAAAGTCATAAAAAGCATAACAAATGTAATGACCATTTCACCATATCTTGGACCACCAAGAAAGAACAGGTAAAAGGCAGTGAAGTCAATTCAAGAGCTCGTAATTTTGTCATTTTGAGATGGCACCAACAGTTTAAAGGATATTTGTCTATCACCAAAATAAACCAAACTTCCCTTTAACATCTTTTTATCTGTCAAAGTCAGGTAAATCAGAGTACTCCACATAGTCACATTCTGCTTGGTTATACGCTGATTGTCCTATCTGTAAGCAGAGTCTGCAATTGTTCACTTGAACTCTTTAAGCTTCTGGAATTTGTGTTGCTTCTTAAAAAAAAAAAACCCTCTGAGAACCACTGATCAAAGTCTCATTCCAAACCCTTAGTTAAAGCATCTGAACCCAAAAATGTGGTGTGTCAGAACTGGATGGATCCAAAGAATTTTCCTGGTCCCACCAAGTTTTCTCCACTTTAGATGTAAAGTAGAACCACTGTTTTCTAAACCTCGGCATAATGGACTTCTGTTGCAATGTACACCATTTGCTTGATAATGATGTCATTGCACATGATGTAATTTGTGTCATTTGAATATTGACATCATTATACAAGTGAGGCAGTTATGCAAATGATGCAAATTGCATCATGTGTGTAACTGTATCAGTATGCAGATAATGTTATCTGCGTTGTCACAATGACATACTCTTTATTTGGCTTAAAAATGGACATTAATCTATTAAAACAAGATTTCACTGTATAATTAAAAGCAAGAGATAAATAAGAGTTAGCCAGTTAGGAATTAGGAAATGTTTGCTACAACATCTCCAGTGATTCAATTCTATTTTCTTCCCACCTATTTTTAAAATAACTGAGTACAGGTAGTCTCCTGGTTAAGAACGCTTGGTTTAAGGACGACCCATAGTTAAAAACGAAGCCTATTGCAGCAAAATTTGAGTTAAATACACAGTGATTCAAGTTAAATACACAATGGTTCAAGTTCACTACACAATACTACTTATACAATATTACACGATAATACTGTTCCGGCTTACATACAAATTTGACTTAAGAGCAGACCTTGGGAACGGAACTCGTTCTTAAACTGGGGACTACCTGTACCTTTGAAGATGCAGTGGGGATTAAAAGGAAGGATTATAAGAAATTCTGAGGGAAAAAGATATAAATATAAATTGTTGATTAAATTTATGAAGGGCTTTGGCACAGTAGTCTGCAGATTAATCTTAGTTTTCTGGTGAGTTTTCACAGTAATGATGTAGCTCTTTGGGGTTTTGGTTTGTTTGTTTTAGGAAACCAGGGCTTTGTTTAGGAAGAGTTAAATTGAATGGCTACCTGTGGAATGTTTTTAGAGAAGTCGGTAGGAGACAGGCTACGCTACAATGAAAGGACTAATGTAAGGAAGCAGCATTGATATTCAAGTGTCATTTGATGGGTCTCAACTGGCTATAACTTTCAAAAGTACAATCTCCTGGATCCAGGTTCTCATTTTGGCTGACTATGAGTGGAGACATCCCCAAAGGGGAGATGATTAAAAAGATTTTAAAATGTAGCTGTCCAAGTGCCTTTAATCAGATAAATCTGATTGAAACACTCAGGTCAAAGAGAGGGCAGAGGAACAGCGTATTTATAACACGACGTAGCTATCATCTACTTCAATACGTAATGGGAAGAGAGAATTAATTTTGATGATTTGAAACCTGAGTTATGGGCAACATTTTTAACCTCAGGCATTACATGCAATTCTGGGTGGTGATCATGAGCCGCGTGCAAACATAGAAAGGCTTCCCTGACGCAGGATATTTTGCGGTCACTGAGATAGTGAGGAGGTAAGGCCTTTCCTTCCTCATTCCCATTTGCATTCCTGCTCCTGATTTGCTAATGACAAAGTCTCTGACCCTGGTGGGGTCTGCAAAGCCCTGTTTCTCCACGGTCTAGTGACCAAGGCTTTGCAGTACAAAAATGAAAGCATCAGACACTCTGAAGATTCTTTATTATTTAGTCAGACCTAGAATAAGGGCAATGGGGTGAACCTAGAATAAAAATAAAGGCAATTTTATGTGTGTATGCTGTCTCTCTGTACGCGCGCGCGCACACACACACACACACACACACACACACATCCCTTCCCATACAAAAGATATTCCCATGCAAAAGATATTTCTATATCGGGAATCAATGGAACTCTGAAGTAAGTTCCAATTCATGGTGATCTCACGTACTTGTTTGCAAAGAAGATGCAATTAATAGTAACTTTGTACATATATACACTTGCATACTGGCTGCCTTCACATGACCCACTACTACATAAACTAGCCAACTGTATTTTAGCTCAGCACGTTGTATAAATGCAGGCCACGTGTTTCATTCATGATTTAGTATGTCATGTGAAGCGAGAAATCAGGCAGATTAGAGTTGACAGTGGAGAATGTGTTGTGGACAACCCAGCAATTGAGAAACTCCTGTTTCAACTAAAATGGGGAGACTTCAAAGCCCCAGTCAACCTTTAAACACTCTGTGTTAAACTTAAACTCATCTCACGGATTTGTTGTGAGATAAATAGAGGGTGACCACGTATGCTACTTTGATCTTTTTGGAAGAGAAACAAGAGATTGGTCAAATAATTCTGTAAATCACTGGAAACTCTTTTGTGCATGTTTCATTTTACTGCCTACAGATACATGCTTTTTGTATAGGGAAAACATGGAAACAAATCATAATGCTGGCTGACCCTAAAAATGGTTCTGTCATTAGCTCTTGGAAATTGAGGACTGAGCTGCTGGTTGCTAAGAGCCCCCCCTGTTTATTTGCTGATGGTCCAGAGTAATTTTCCTTGGTAACAAAAGGGAGATGAATTATTCAGCAACTGGCAATGCCAGATGGCATTGTTTACATAGGGAAGGGAGGCAAAAGGAGGGGGCAAGAAGGGGCACTCTCAGACAACATGGAGGCAGGAGGCCATCTGCCCTTCACCTTCCTCTGCTTCCCCAAACACAGGAGAAAACCCATAATGTTTTTAACTTACTTCCAGCCATTTTCTTTTGAGATGGGTTTAAGAGGCTTAGAGATAGAAAAGGATCAGCACTGAAAGCAAACTCTGGCTTCTGCCCCACTACAGAATAAAAATACTAAATACACAGTGTAATTGCAGTGTTCAAGCAGCGGAAGTCACAAGAAATAAGAGATTCCCGCCTCTAACCACAAATGTTTGCTTTGCAAGGGATAGTGAGGTGTGGCAAAACTAGTTACACTGGATTCTTACAAAGAATCAATCTGGGCCGATTCACCCTCTGTTTACTAGAATTATTGGTTTAGTTTTGCCTTTTTTTTTTTTTATAATGACTTAGACTGACTACTCCACAATGGCAAGAATTGACCCTGGCATCTGGAACCAAGCCTGAATTGGGGAATGACTCTTCTTGGGTATGTATCATGAGTTTGCCATTCAAGAAGGGTAAAGAGTTGGTTTGTAGAACTCGTCACAGAACACGAGGAAGTGTTCTCTGCCCCTGGGAGGATCCTCGTTCTCAAGGATAGCCATCCCCAGCGTGGTGCATTATAGATGGGTGATTAGTATGACTTCTGCCATTCTCAACCAGTCTGGGTGGGAGATGTGTGCATTATCATCCAGTGCATCTGGAAGGTACCAGATGTGTCTAGGGGGATCTAATTTAAGGGTGGATGGAAGAATGAATGAGACTAAGCATGGCTTTGCCGGCTATGTAACAATGGCTCTGGGAGAGCTGGACACATCCATCTGTTGGAAGATGGATTGAGTGCCAGGAACCACCAGAACCAAACCCAACAGGTTTGTGTCTAGTTGCTGAGGGCACTAAAATACTAGAACTGCCATTTAGAAAATTTTCCTGGACAGTAAGGACATCTCTCCGGAAAGATCTGAGGAAAGCAAACAGGGAACAGAAGCCAACATATGCTACTCTCAGATAAAATAACCGTGTGAATGCCTGAGTCTGAGAAGCCCCAGGCTGGCATTTTGCCTGATAGGATACAGGACGTGACCATGCAATGCAGCCTCATTCCCAGTGCCTCCAGCTTCCTATTTTGAGTAGGGTTCCTGCTTAGACGGGGATTTATATTTGCTTCCAGTGCAACTGGAATGCAAATTGCTGAACATGCTAGGGAAAAACAAGGGAATTAGAGGATCAGACTAGCACATGTGAGACTGCCTGAGCAGGGGCAGTGTACACAGTGCCAAGTGCTATATCCTTTTGGATATGTTTGGCCAGGAAAAAAGGAAGAGCGGAGGAAGAGATGGGTTACACACTCAGTTGTTTTGAACTGTATCTGTTTAGTGATACAGGACTGTCTGATCATTTGGGTGACTGTGTTTCTAGTCCTCTCTGCCATTAAAAGAAGGTTTCCTGAACATTGGGAGGCTGCAGAGATTCAGCTAAACGTTCTTACAATTTCCTTTTAGAGCATCCTATTTGAGGGACTTGGGGTGGGCATACCAGACTAGAAACGCAGAAATGGAGAGGATGGCATACCGTTAGCTGGAGGCTGAAATCATTTTGAAGTACCAGATTTTGAAGAGATCAAGTCAGAGTATGTGTCGCTTGCCTGCACTTACAGGCTATTATTGGCATGTTTGTAAATAACAGATCGTTGCATAGAAACATTATGTTTCCTGTTCATTCTCTTTACAAAGGAAGCCAAAACCAAGTGAAGCTGCCCCTATAATTTCTCACTTCACAGGGAAGTAGTGAGTACATAATACATATTTCTTTTCCAAGATTTCTCTGGAGTCCCACGTATTGATCCTGTGCTTTCACAAACTAACATTTGCAGTTTTCTAGAACAGGTTTACCTAAGCTAGTACTTTCCAGTAGGCTTTGGACCACAACCCCCAAATTCCTGTCCAGTGTGGTATATCCACTGATGCTTCACACCCACAAGGCTCAACACCCATTCTTAATTCACCCACCCCACTAACATGCCATTAGCTGACTTACCCCATTAACATACCACAGTGTAATGTTTTTCTCCGTGTTTCTTTGATCGTTTCTTAATAGCACACAAATCCTTTTAACGTTAATTTGTCTGCATAATAGAAGCAATTAAAATAATAGAGCTGCAATGGGCCATTTAGACCATCAGTGTTCAGTGCAAGAATCCAAATTAAAGTATCCCCAACAGATGGCTGTCTAGTGAAAGCCCATTGCCTCCCTGGATAAATATAAATATATATATTTATATATTTATATATATATTTATATTTATATATTTTTATTTATATTTATATTATATATATATATATATATATATATAGTGTCTTTTTGGTATTTCACTTGTTTTTCAGTTTCCCTATCTTACAATTTGTCTATTATCCTCTGCAAATACGAGCACAGATGTATTTATTTTTAACTGTAAAAACCCAACCTTTCCTTAAAAGTGAACTAAAAAAGGCAAACTTACCAAAAGTAGCAAAGACAAAAATGGAAAAAAAGTTTAAAAATCCAGCCAGCTAATAGAGCATAGCAAAAGCGCAGTCTTAATTAGAAGCCAAAAAAATCAAAACACACTAAAAATTAATATTAGTTATCTTTCAAATTCAAACAGAGAGACAACCTAAACAGCACTCTGGTTCAAAGGCTTTCCTATATACCTTTTGGGTTTTTTTGTCTTTGTTTTTGCTGTAGGGGAAATGCCATTAAAGAGGGGACAGGAGTTTCTGGGGGTGTTAATTCCAAAGCCTGAAGCACTGATAGCAAAGAGGACCCTTCCTGGTCTCCACCTTAAATTCTTCAGATATTGATGGGGTAGGTCTACTCATAATTTTAATAAGAGGGTGTCATCTCTGCCCTGGATTCTTCCTTGGAGGAGAATGAGACATCAGGGATGAAAATGAGAAGCCCTAGTTGCAGGGGTAGAAGCTGAAGCAGAATCAGTTCCTGTTATATCTTCAGGCATTGATCCACTCCCTTTGAGCCCTCAGCAGGGAGTCCTGGTAGCCCCTTTCTCTGATCCACAGCTTTTGAGCCCTAACTACTGCTGCTACCACATGCAGAAAAGGCTAATGGCAAAAGAGTGCCGGCTTGCAGGGTCAGGCTCCCTGGGAGAAGTGACCACCTTGGGAATCAAAATCACAGTTACTTCCAGCTGTATAAGGGAATATCAGAAGCTGAGACATTTGCTGGAAACAGCATTCATTTTAACTTGTCTTACACTCTCACATTTGGAATCAGGGACCATGAACTGTTCTTGGATATATTTACCTTCCTCTGGACAATGGCTTCTAACTTGTCTCTTCTTAGTACAGTACAGCGGGGCAAAAAAGTATTTAGTCAGCCACCAATTGTGCAAGTTCTCCCACTTAAAAAGATGAGAGAGGCCTGTAATTTTCATCATAGGCATACCTCAACTATGAGAGACAAAATGGGGGAAAAAATCCAGAAAATCACATTGTCTGATTTTTAAAGAATTTATTTGCAAATCATGGTGGAAAATAAGTATTTGGTCAATATCAAAAGTTCATCTCAATACTTTGTTATATATCCTTTGTTGGCAATGACAGAGGTCAAACGTTTTCTGTAAGTCTTCACAAGGTTTTCACACCCTGTTGCTGGTATTTTGGCCCATTCCTCCATGCAGATCTCCTCTAGAGCAGTGATGTTTTGGGGCTGTCGCTGGGCAACACGGACTTTCAACTCCCTCCAAAGGCTTTCCATGGGGTTGAGATCTGGAGACTGGCTGGGCCACTCCAGGACCTTGAAATGCTTCTTACGAAGCCACTCCTTCGTTGCCCGGGCGGTGTGTTTGGGATCATTGTCATGCTGAAAGACCCAGCCACGTTTCATCTTCAATGCCCTTGCTGATGGAAGGAGGTGTTCACTCAAAATCTCACGATACATGGCCCCATTCATTCTTTCCTTTACACGGATCAGTCGTCCTGGTCCCTTTGCAGAAAAACAGCCCCAAAGCATGATGTTTCCACCCCCATGCTTCACAGTAGGTATGGTGTTCTTTGGATGCAACTCAGCATTCTCACTCCTCCAAACACGACGAGTTGAGTTTAGACCAAAACATTCTACTTTGGTTTCATCTGACCATATGACATTCTCCCAATCCTCTTCTGGATCATCCAAATGCTCTCTAGCAAACTTCAGACGGGCCCGGACATGTACTGGCTTAAGCAGGGGGACACGTCTGGCACTGCAGGATTTGAGTCCCTGGCGGCGTAGTGTGTTACTGATGGTAGCCTTTGTTACTTTGCTCCCAGCTCTCTGCAGGTCATTCACTAGGTCCCCCTGTGTGGTTCTGGGATTTTTGCTCACCGTTCTTGTGATCATTTTGACCCCACAGGGTGAGATCTTGCATGGAGCCCCAGATCAAGGGAGATTATCAGTGGTCTTGTATGTCTTCCATTTTCTAATTATTGCTCCCACAGTTGATTTCTTCACACCAAGCTGCTTGCCTATTGCAGATTCAGTCTTCCCAGCCTGGTGCAGGTCTACAATTTTGTTTCTGGTATCCTTCAACAGCTCTTTGATCTTGACCATAGTGGACTTCAGAGTGTGACTGTTTGAGGTTATGGACAGGTGTCTTTTATACTGATGATAAGGTCAAACAGGTGCCATTACTACAGGTAACGAGTGGAGGACAGAGGAGCCTCTTAAAGAAGTAGTTACAAGTCTGTGAGAGCCAGACATCTTGCTTGTTTGTAGGTGACCAAATACTTATTTTCCACCATGATTTGCAAATAAATTCTTTAAAAATCAGACAATGTGATTTTCTGGATTTTTTTTCTCATTTTGTCTCTGATAGTTGAGGTATACCTATGATGAAAATTACAGGCCTCTCTCATCTTTTTAAGTGGGAGAACTTGCACAATTGGTGGCTGACTAAATACTTTTTTGCCCCACTGTATATCTTGGCTTTAGACCTACAGATAGTGTTGAAATACTCTCTGACATCTCTATAGGACTGGTTTAGCAAGGATCTGACTGTCCTCTGCCCCTCAGTCTCTGTATCTGTGTGGGACAGAACAGAGAGCATACTTATAGAGGGACAAGCGTATCCTCAGATATGAAAATTCTCCTTTGATCAGCCCTTTTCAGTCTCCTACCTAGTTTCTCTCTTTTCCTCTAATTCCACTCTAGGTGTTTGACACAGCAGAACTCCCTGGGAGACCACTGATTTAACAGATGGACAACATGATCATGACCACACCTTCATCAGGAGACAGGAGTTCCATCTCTCTGAACGTTCTCACATATCTGGATGCTCTGACCAACAGTACAGAGGAGCAATGCTTCAGCGCCCGCTCCCACAGCACTGTCTTACAAGGGCTGCCATTTGGTGGTGTGCCCACAGTACTTGCTCTCAACTTCATCCTTTGGATGGTGAGTGAGAAGGAGAAAATCACCTTCCTTCTTTATCTGTTCATAAATCATCACCCACAACAGCAGCAAGCAGCAACATTTGGACATTTGGGAAACCTTAAATTTTATATCTTTACATCAAACACAGTGCATGGGATATGGCAGTTTCCTTCTTCATTTCCTGATACAATTCTCATTGATTCTTCCCTATATGTTTCTTGAATACTTGAGAGGGAGAGAAAAAACTCAACTGATAAAAAGATTATTTCCCTAAATATTAGAGCTATGGGAAACACATCATATGACCTTTAGTCATAGAGATGTGACATCACATTGATAGTGAATAGGGAAACCCCCATTCATTCAGGCAGGTGAGAGCAAACTCTTCCCTCTCCCACATTTCTTCTGACATTCACCCCAGCCAGTGTTCCGCATAGGCCAGGTGGGTCTGCAACCAGACATCCAATATATATACTGCATCTTAGAGACACTTGAACAAACAAGCACGAGAATTCATAATTTCTTGTCTATCTTTACCTTGTGCGGTTTTACACCTTTTCTCCAGTTTAACTCAAGTTCAGGATTCAACTGAGAGACACATTTGTATATAGCCTCGTTTAAATTCCACATATATTCATGCTATGCAAGGGAGAATTAGCAGGCATAAAAATGGTATATTCTTCTACCTTCCTGCCTGTTTATTTTCCCACCTTGAATTCACATTGGCAGGATTCATACAACATACCTAACTAGATCAGTTAAAGACCTAGCAGATGCATTTGCACCACATGCTAAGTTTTATTAATGTTAACCTTGGTTAGTTTCTTTGGTGGTGATGCGGTTAATATGTCATATGAATGCAGCCTGGTTACAATTCAGTGAGTTGTGCAAACCCAGAAAAAGATTCAACAGCCAGGTTTAGATGTTTAAGTGAGCTCTGAAAACATACGGAAGCAGAAATCCCATTCTGCAGCTGTTGTTGTTTATCTTCTACTGCAATTTCTGTCACAGGCAGGGAAAAGGGAATGGAGGATTTGCTTAGTGAAAAGGATCCACTAGGCCCATAATTCTTCTCTCTAACTGCAGGTACTTCTCTTCATCTTCTCCTGCCTTCGGAAAGCAGCTTGGGACTATGGACGCCTAGCCTTGCTGATGGATAATGACAGGTAAAATCTAAGCTTTCTAAAAGGATGGAAAAGCTGAAGGGCTTAGCAAATAGCGGAGCAATTTGCTGTATGCCAGGCTTTTCCAACTTAATGTCCTCCAGATGTGTTGTGGCTGCATCTCCAAGTATTACCAGCCCCTAACAGTCCAAGCACTTTTGGAGGGCATCAGACTGGAGATTATTGCTGTACATACTCCAAAATATCAGTACTGATGGGTACTCTGTTGAGAATTGAATACACAAGGGCAGTATTAGCAGAGCTTCAAAACTTGGGATAACAACAGAAAAAAAAGTCATCAAATCTACATGACCAATGGATTATGAAAATTGTTGGCAATGGATCCTTAATTCCAGTAGTAGAAGAAAACGTGAAATTTCCTTAAATTTCATTTTTAAAAGAGGAACAATCCAAAGCAGTTTTTTAATCTCTGTAACATAAGATGAAATCATAGAATTGTGGAGTTGGAAGGGACCATGAAGATCATCTAGTCTAACCCTTTGTAATGTGCAGGAAAACCAGTTAAACCATCCTCAAGAAGTGACTGTCCAGCCTTTTCTTTATAGCCTCTAGACATGGAGAACCCATAACTTCTAAAGGTAGACTGTTCCACTGTTGTACAGATCTTGCCATCCAGAATTTTTCTGTATTCCATCAGTATAGTAAAACTGCACAACAGTAAAGACAGGAGCAGCAACAAAATAAGGCTATGACAGTACCAAAGAACTGGCTAAAATCATACAGCTGATGGAATATGGAAAGAAATTGTCTAACCTCTTATCTCGTCCACTGCTTCAATACATGGAACTGAAAAATCCTACTGGTGATTACCACCAGCCAAGGTTTTGAAGGTTAAGATGTATGGAGGAAGATGGTGGACTTAAAAGGCAGATCTTAGTAAAGAAGTACTTAGAAGAGCAAGGTGCAAGATGCCTTTAGGCAGAAGATCAGATGATAGCTAGTTGGTGAAATAAATCAGTGAACCATGAGCCAAGAAATCTCTGGTCCATATCTTGCCTTGAGGATGAATTCCCTATGTGGCAGCTATCTGTTAGCCTTAATAGACTTTCTTCTTCCCCCTGTAATGTGGGGATAATCAAAACACCAAGGTACATTAGTAGGATAAGTGCGCATATTATTTAGAGTAAAATACACAGACATGCTTAAATGTAATAGCTTTGAGTATTTGTCCTCTTCTGAAAACAGGCATCTCAGAATACAGGTTACAAATAACAATATTCAGATAGTCTTCTCTCCGCATAATTGCAATTGCATAGAAAATTGGAAAGAAGAAATATCTGCATAAAAATCTACAGAAGAATTCATACACAGTTTTATATCTGTTTCTCTGAATAGATGCAATTTTGGAAGCAATTTCCCACTAGTATGTGCATTATTGCAAATGATTTCTCCAAGGTTTTTTTTTTTATATGTGATTTTCTTTAATGTGTACAGTATATTTCTGGCCAAAATATGGTCAAGTATATTAAATGTTGTTTTATTAAACTGTATTAAATGTTGTTGAAGTGTATAAAGAGTAGATGATTGTGTTTCACTTAGCACCTTAGCTTGGGAAGTGCCAGCTGCACAGCGGCATCAAAGAGCCATGAGTGGGTTAAGGACGGAGGGCATATCCTGAACAGCCACAATACTTATTAGATGATGGTTGTTTAGATCACAAATATAGTTTGCAGCCCCACTGGTTTGGTACAGCATAGGACATAGATTTACTTTTCAGCCAGCCTGCCTGCTGACTGGGTATTCCCCAGTCTGTCTGCTTGGTATCTCTGGAAGTGCCCAGGCATGTGGTTTTGCTCTGCCATCTTACAGTGACCCTTCCTCTTTGGTGATTGGATGTGTGATTCCCTGTTTTCCCAGCCATGATTCTGTCCCAGTGTGTAAATGCAAGCCTTGATGAATATGTGTGGTATGCAGAACTGGTTGTTTGTTAACATCATCATAGAAGGAAAAGGGACCAAAATAAAGCAGTTCTTCCCACCAAGCCCAGTGACCATTCCCAGATCAGTTGCAATGCTAGCCAAACAGATTCCACCTTTTGTTTGTGGTGCCACACTGTGCACACTGGCCTCACCCCTGTGCTATATCTTATTGGCCTCACTGCTGCAGTGTCCACTCGAAGGCAGGATGATGATGATGATGATGATGATGATGATGATGATGATGATGATGATGATGGCGGCGGCAATGACTGTAGAGAGATTCCATCTCACAAAGTGTACCTGTGATTGACTGTAGCCCAGTGTGAAACATAGCTAGCACATTTATTTATGTGTTCATATTACACATAGTTCTATTCTTTCTCCATATTGCAGTCATTTCTTGGAGGAAAGAACACTAATGTGGATCTCTAATTCTGATCCTTTTGGAGATGTTTGTCTTCATTCTGTGCATCTCAGTTAGTAGTATTGTTTGTTGTTACTCTCTGATGATCTCTCTCCCACTGACTACCATTGTTCTTCTTTTTTAATCAGCCGTTTGCCTCCAAGCACATGGAACTCCTACGAGTAATGATACAGTGGTGATAAGGGAATGGAAGGCTTGGGGAAATGAGGATTCTTGTGAAAGAAAAAGAATCACCACTGCTTTTAAAGGAGCATTTGAGAGTCTATCCATTCCATCCAGGAACAATTAGCTTTCCCCAAATCAGCTGTTTGTCAAGGTGGAAAAGAAATAATTCATGTTTCTCTGCCTGTATTTCAAGGAAATCTTGGCCTTGAAACTCTCTTTAAAAAGATCCAGGATCAAAGCAAAATAATTTTATACTGGTGATACTTTCTGTCTTCCAGAAGAGGCAGAGGAGGAGGAAGGTAGGTGAGTGGTAGAGGCAGATTGGATTAATTTTGTTAGAGATTTCAAATTGGGTGAATCTGCCCTCTGTATTGTTTTAATTCACTTCCTCCCCATTTTGCAGTGGCTTCTATTTCCTTCACAAGATGTTTGAATGTCATCTGGTAACATGGGCAAACTCCTTTAAAATATTCTCTTGATCCTTAATCTGTGATGTATTTTCTGTCTGATGATGCTGGTTTTTATTTGATGGTTTAACGTTGGGTGAATGGGAAAGTTATAGTCAGCATCTAATGCTTAAAATACCGTTTCTTCAACATTACCCTAAAATAGTATTTCCAGATATCCCTGCGTTTAATCTAAAGCATTACATTTTTATAATATATAGTGGGTGTTCTTTTCATGAATGCTACAGCTTTGAAATTACTCTTGCTGAAACTCTGATCTGGCCATTCTTTTCTACTATTATGTGAGATTTATTATCCCTCAGTTTGTATAAATTGTCTGTTACTTTTCCACTGGGGATTTGATTTGGCTCTGGGCATTGTTCCTTCTCCTATTTATGGTACACCTTTTCCAGATATAATTATCAAATATGTGCCAAAAATTGTAGATACTGAAATAGAGTCCTGAAATGAGGGCTTTAAATTCTGACCTTGGCCTACTTGTGAAATGCTACCTATGAGCAAAAAGATGTATTTGTTATGGAGTATGGTTATGGAGCTCCTACAGAGCCATCTTGCATTACCTCAGCCATGCTGCTATGCAGAAAAGTTCACAGCACAATGTCAAATGCTATGTGTGTTTGGTATGTTTTTTTCCCCCCTAAGTAATGGACCAAATGTCTAGAAAAGTGGAGAGCAACAGTGGAGGAGAAAAAAAAGATCCCATCATATAGTGCACGGCCTCTGAACTTGTCAAATCATGGTTTCCTTGCTGGGGTTTGTTATACCTTGCTAGATACAAAGGTGGCCAACTATAATTGGGGGAGCTATGCTTCACTTGCAGAAGTTCCCAAATGCAATTCCCACCATCTTCAGTTTAAAAAAAGAAAGCAGAAAGCCTATGATGCTGAACAGTGATTCATAGTAGATGATATTGTACTAGAGAAAGTGTACCTCCACAGGACTATTGGGAAGTACAATTCAGCAACATCATAGGTTCACCACCATGGCCATTATATGAACAAAGATGCTGAAGTAGTATAAGACTGCTTCTTCTGTTCCTAAGAGCAGAAAAATAAACAATTGGAGAGAGAGAGCAATAAAAATACTGGAATTTAAGCCTTTCTAAGAAATAAGAATTGTTGCTAGCACGCACAAGCCCAGGCCACACCATCTGTTAGAGCTCCTCCGAACAGTTGAAGCTGGACTGTTGGTAATTCCATTCTGTACCAGAATTTCATTCTTCTTACTAGTTTGCCTGAGAACGTAACCTCTGCTTGAACTTCATCTTCCAAATGCATAGATGTACTCTCTTCCTTGGAAATTTGCTGTAGCCAGTCTAGATGGAAATCGCACTTACTGAGCAGATTACTCTTATTATTCTTTATTCCAATAATAGAGAACTGCACAAGCAAACTATGGGAGGCATCCTTCCACTAACCCTGCATTTCATCTTAAATTATTAGTGCCTTTGCTGTAATTAGGCAGTAATTATTAACACCATGATCTCAAATGGTGCAAAAAAATATGAAGCAAACTGCCCATTCTCATGCAGAATGAAATCAAGACTGAAGTAAAGTTACAGAGCAATAAAGGTAGAGAATACAGAGCATATACCAGTAAAGTCCTGGTAACCATAGTCTTCTGATTTCTTAGCTCCAGTAAGATGCTACAGAATAGTATCCAATATAGTTTAGACAAGTTATAAGACTGATTTTTCCAACAGCCAGTCATGCACCTATTTTTTTTTCTTTCTGTACAAACTTCTCCATTCCTCCCCATCGAAAATTAGTAGACTCTTACTTGAAGCAAGCAAGATTTGGATGATTCAAGCAATATGCTTGTGTACAATCCTAAAGTCCCCAGTTCATTAAAATGCTAATGGCTGCATAAGCTCTTCTGGCTTCCAATTCCATCCTCTCTACAATGGCACCAATACACAACACCACTAAAGCTGTAACATTTATTGGAGAAGGGCAGGGATATGTTCCCTTGAACTTTCTTGGGCATCAATATCTTCTTGGACTATTGTCACTGTAATCTAGGTATTTCAGACACCTTCTGCTTTCTCACTCACTCTTCCTCTTTTAGGCTTGTTGGTGTCCTGAGGTTGGGGAGCTGTAGATATTTAAAAGTGTCCTGGTCAGAATAATGTTCCTCTCTCCATTCTTTTTCCTTTTCCTCCCCCATATCCAATTTACACTTTCCTCCTCATGTCTGTCTCCTCATTCCCTCTTCTCCCTGCCATTTACTTCCTATATATGGGAAGCCTGACATCTCTCTTCTATGGAGAACAAAGTGAAAAAGAAAAGTCCCCATCTGAGACCAGCCCTTTGGATGCTGACAACAAAGATGTGGTAAGTTTGAGAGAGGCTTGGAGGGGGATGGGGGAATGGAAGAAACAGTATGACAAAGAGGATTCCTGTCCCTGTTTGTCATTTCCATCAACTGGATATAGGAAAGCAAAAAAGTGATTGCTGATGCCTTGAGGGTGAATAATGCCCCTCTTACTGAATCTTTCTTATTCTAAACCAAGAGTTGGGAAATCTGTGTCCTTCCAGATGTTGTTAAATTCCAACTCCTCTGTCCCTGCTCCCAACTCCTTTTTTGCAAGGCGCCGCCAGCATTTTTCCTCCCACCAGAGTGAGAGTCCCCATTTATCTACTCACGTAAGTTTTCGAACTGTTGGGTTGACAGGAACTGGGGAGGAAACAGGAGCTCACCCTGTTAACGCGAAGGCTGGACTTGAACCGCTGAAGCGTCGACCATTTCTGGCCGGCAACTTTCAGCGTCATTAAGCCGCTGCGCCACCGCATCCCCCAAGACCAATGTTATTTGACGTTAAGGAGGCTGGAATCTTACAACATCTATGGGCCCACAAATAATTTACCCTTGTTTAAGACAAGTTTAGGAATATGCTCAGTTACTTTACTCTGTTATCTAGGGGAACAAGCACCTGTAAAGAGTTGTTTCTTCTGTAACTGATCTTAGCCATCTCATTGAAATTCTCCAATTTCCTTCCTAGGGATTCTGCTCCTGGCTTCTTTCAATTTACCAGATGAAGTGAGTACATGCCACTATGGTGATATTGATGATCATTCATAACCTGCTACACCTTTTATGTGATAAAGTGATTGCTGTGTTGATATCTTCAGCCATGGACCGTTTGCTCCATTAGATACTTCTCTCCGTAAACTGACTTTTTTTCTGCTCTTGCTGAGGAATCAGCAACAATGAACTCACAGCGGCTTATTTTTGAATAGATATGTACTCCATATAATTATGATGGTCATTAGGATTGAAGGGGATAAGCATGGTTTTGATGGGGCTGGACCTATTGTTCAGCAAAGTGAACCCTTTGCTTCAGGCAGCTGAAATAGACGCAGCATAGCAACAGCAGTTGTTGATAGATAATCCAACTTCATATGACTTAAAGTTGGATTATCTATCAACAACTGCCGTTGCTACGCTGCGTCTATTTCAGCTGCTTGAAGCAAAGGGCTCACTTTGCTGATTTTCTTTGCTTGATTGCTCTGATTTTGGTGGTCAGAGCACCACTAAAGCACCCTGATTTGTTCTAGCTAGAAATGAGTGACTGATAGCCTGAGCTGTCTCTTCTCACAATACCTGAATGTTGTGAAGCAAAATCATCCACTGAATTGCCATGTTTTAATCAAATAATTAGACTACTGAGTCAGACAAAGGAATAGGAGATAAGTGAATGATCTTATTATTACTTGGTTATCATTGGATAGCAGAGAAACTCTTCTTCATTTTGCACGTGCAAAATACAAGATCCGCATGCTTTTTTATGATTAAAATTTTATCCCCTACAATCTGAAGCCTAATTCTCTAGGTAGCCAACTAAGCTATGATGAAAATCCTATTTCCTTTCCATGCTGCTAGTTAAAAAAAGAGAGAAATTGGAAATTTAATAAGGAATTAATTACTTCTCCCACTCAGTTGCTTCTTCAAACAAAGGAAATCTGCCTGCTCATTTAGCTATTGCTGTGTCATAAATATATTATTTTCAAAGAACAAGGAAGGCTTTGTTTGTTACAGAAGGCTCTAGCAAAGATGGAATTTTAGAAAATAACAATAAACAGTAGTATTGGGAAAATAATTCAGTCCCTCTTCTTGCTAATCAGTACCTCAGAGTTTAATATGCAGAATGGAACATCATGATCTTTTGGACTTTTCATGGGCCTGGATTTTACAACACAAAAGTCATTTAAAAAAAAAAAAATCCCCAAACACATGTGAAGTTCATGTTTTAAAATATATTTGGAAATGCCATATTTGAGGAAAATCTATTTAAAACCTGTGTAAGTTTCTTTAGAAATATGTTCCTCATCTGTATTGATACAGATTTTTAAAGAAATATTGCAGATGGATGTGTAAGTAGAGCAGAACAGTTTATGCATGAAAACCTGGAAAAGAAACAAAGGGAAGAGTGGGGGAGGAGAAGTGGGCAGAATAAATTTCTGAAAGCAAATTAATTAATGCTGTTTTCTTACCACTCTGACCCATCCTTCCCCAACCTTGTGCCCTCTAGATGTGTTGAACTGCAGGTTTCCTGCTGGCTGGAGATAAGGAGGGTTGCAATCCATCACATCTAGAGAGCACCAGGTTAGGTAAGGTGGTTCTGGTATTTGAGGTGTCATGTGGCTCGGAAAAGTAATTTTACATTGAATTACTATTATATGTTGCTATTTCACTTTATTATTATTATTTTATTTAAGGGGAACCTCCTCCCAATCTCCTTCCATTTGTGCTAAAACAATTCCACTTAAAAAAAAAAGTATTTTAAGGTTATGGGCAGGAGGTCTGGGTTTTGTTTATTTTATTCCCCCCTTTGATTTGAGGAAACTCAAGATGGCAAGGAATGGTATTCCAGTTTGGGTGTGCTCACTTACTGACTAAAGAGCTGATACTTTTTTGGGTCCCATAGACCTAATTTTATTCCACAATAGTATGATTATAGGTCTACATAAAGCACAGAAGTAAAGTCCCTCTTTGCTATGAGCATATCATCCATTTTATACTGGCAGGAAATCTGTATAGTCAATGCTGCTTTTTCCTTTCTGGATGAAAGGAAAAGGGGAAGAAGGGGATGTCATTGAGTTGACATGCCTTTCCTTCTTTCTCAGAGATGAAGAAATTCAAAGCAAGTGTGGAGTTGATGCCACAACCTACCTCTCCTTCCAACGGCATCTGTTGGTGTTGCTCTTGATCATCTGTGTGCTGTCTGTGGCTGTCATCCTTCCCGTCAACTTCTCTGGTGATCTCCTTGGTATGTAGCCCTCCAGATTCACTGGATAGTTAATTGTTGAGAGCACCAGTATTCTAAAAGCTCAAAAATATCTGTGTACAACTTTGGAGGCATTGCGAGTACAATGCTATTCTAGGAAGAAGAAAATGCCTTTTGTTTAAAATGTACTCACCTCTCTTTCCTTCCTCTCTTTCAGGAAAAAATCCAGCTAATTTTGGCCGAACCACAATTGCAAATGTTCCCAAAGAGTAAGTAATTCCACTTCCTCAGAACTGAACTAGTCACTCTTTGTAATGATGGCATTATGGGGCACATTCTGCAAATACACAGAGATAATCATTCATTAAATCCTTACATTTTGTCTGACATTATGAATCCAGTATATACACGTGAATACATATGCATTTATGTGCATGTGGTCTGTATTAATATGAGCAATGTTCAGCTATAAGCTACAAATAGTAAATATACATTTCTATCCAACTGTGCTTCCCCTCAGAAAGAAAACCACTGGCTTTGACAAATTCGGAACCACTGATTTCTGTAATATAGCTTTGTCATTTTGAATTAATGCCAGATGAAGGTTCTATTTTGGTGCTCCACCTTGCAAGCATTGGAATGAATTGTTTTCCTTTAAGACATTGGTTGACTAAGGCTTCTTCCGTGCACTAATCATGGTTCCATGACAATATGCAATGGTGAAGATGACTATCTGTATTACAGATAGACATATGAATCCACAGCTGGAAACAGGAAATGGTGGTTATCTTGTCTTCTGGCTAAGATATCTCATTTTTCCCATCTGAAAATTTCTCTCCTTTTTCCTCTATTACAGTGACCGTCTCTTGTGGCTGCACAGTATCTTTGCTCTCCTCTATTTCATCATCACTGTTCTCTGCATGACTCATCATTCCATCCAACTAGAGTATAAGGAAAATGAAAAGGTAACAATTGCAGTGGCCCCATTCACACCTTCCTTTCTGCCCTTTCAGAGATGCACACTCTAGACCACTTTTTCTCAACCTTGGCAAGTTTACAATGTGTGGACTTTGATTCCCAGAATTCTCCAGCTAGCATGCTGAATGGGGAATTCTGGAAGTTCAACTCCATACGTCTTAAACTTGCCAACATTGAGAAATACTGAGCTAAACATTCATCATGTGCAAGGAAGAAAGATATTTGTCCAAATATTGGTTTCAGATTGTTTAAATGCTGTGATTCAGTGGTGACAATACAGATCTTGCTCTGAGAGATGCAAACTTCCACAGCATAGGCAAGTTGCCATCCCGGGGTCATAAAATCGAAGTAGATAGGATATCCAGTGCAATGCCCAGCTTGATGCAGGAAATCAAGAACTCCAGCGAGGGTGACACAGCAATATCTAAGTTAGCCATTTCTGTTATTAAACTGTTCTTACCACTAAATATTTTCCTGCAGTGTTCAAGCAAAAGATATCCTCCTGTAATTTAAGTTTATCATCTGTAGTCCTGCATGAGAGGAAAATAATGAGTACAAATAGTACTAGAATGAAAGTGGTAAAGTACTTAATAGGAAAGTGACTAATGCTGTAACTATTAAAGTGCCTCCACTTATGGCCTCTTCCCTTTTTGTCTTTTAGCTGGCCCGGACATTGATGGTTACCAGGATTCCCAAAGAGATCACAGATACATCTCTTGTTATCAAACACTTCCAGTAAGTACAACTCCATGCACGGCATTATTTTTTTCATAAACATGCTCTTCCTCTTTTAACTAACAATAACCATGGTGAGGAGGTAAATTTTAAAAGCTTTTAATTTTTTTTCAACATGGATGCAAAAAATATAGGAGTTCAGATGACAAATATGCCCCAGTCACTTGCAAATAGCCCATGTAGATTTAAAGGGCTGGGTTTCTTTACAATAAACACAACCTTTTCCCAGTGCCTGGAAGTACGAATCAGCTCTTCCTTGGAAGAAGCTAAGTACTTCATGAGCAATACAATGCTAGGCAAGTATTACTAGGGAAGCAAGTCACCCAGGCAAAGATGTGGGGTTCCCTGATGCAACAACTGCGGAGGCCCAGAAACTGTTGCTGCTTCGTTGTAAAGACTAAGCATCTGTGATGGAATGGAATTATGAAGGCCAGACTCAGGGAGAAAAACATTTTCTTTCATCTCCTGAGGCGCGAGGGAAAGATAAGAGGATGAGACTGGCACCTCCCTGAGGAATTCACAATGTTGTGGCTGGCATTACTTGGGAGCTGGGGTTTCAGTCTGGGAAGATTCTTGCTAGAGGTTGTAGCTAATAAACATCGCTGGACTGAATTTACATGGTCTCTTGGAGTTCCTTGGGCTAGGCCTGACATCAATCAATTTGGGCTAGTCCAAGGAATTCCAAGAGACCATGTAAATTCAGTCCAGCGATGTTTATTAGCTACAACCTCTAGCAAGAATCTTCCCAGACTGAAACCCCAGCTCCCAAGTAATGCCAGCCACAACATTGCGAATTCCTCAGGGAGGTGCCAGTCTCATCCTCTTATCTTTCCCTCACGCCTCAGGAGATGAAAGAAAACGTTTTTCTCCCTGAGTCTGGCCTTCATAATTCCATTCCATCACAGCGTCACACATATGGATGCTTGTGCCTCTGTGGTGCCCTTGTTTGGAACCATCTAGAGCTGAAGAGCTTCTTGGGTGGGAGACTTGCCCCATCCCTACATATATTAGTACAGCTTCTGGCCTGAACTCAAGTTACTTTTTATTACCATTATAGTGACCTTGACTTTAAGATTCTTTCTACAAACCTTTTCATAACATTTTCCAGTCTCTTCAGTTTGGTCCTTCTTGCACTTCTTTTGGAGAGTAACAATTACCTGTGACCAGTCCAGATCCTCCCATCAGGCCTCATGCAAAGACATTGATTTGGGGGGGGGGGATGATGTGAAACCACCCTCCAGATGCCTGTTCAGATGGTACTGATTTCAGCCAACTTTCTGTAAGCTGTTCCACAGGAATGAGGATACTCTACCTGAGATCCAGGTTTTCAGACATAACAGTCCTTGGCTCTATGGCATCTTGCACTATGCAGATACTGTTGCAGTTATTTTCCAACTAGTCCTGGAGCTCTAGATCAGACTTAGCTGAAGTCTGTGTCAGACATCTGATCAAAACCTTAAGCGTTTTATCCCTAATCATCTTCCATTTTGAATAGATTAGAGTCTAATTGCTTCTATTTTCCCCCTTCTGAACAATTCACACCCTTTCTAGTGGGCGAACAAGGTCTGTTCCCAGAATGCTGGAGGACATCAGATATGATCTAAAAACCACCACTGCCCTGACTGAGTAGATCTCTGTGTTTCCTTCCTTCAGTCCCCTCTCACAGTGCAGTTAAGAGTAATAAACACCTGATCCCTATCCATGCTGTCCCAGGAACATTCTACTACAAACCATCCTGTTGCATCAGTCCAACATTGTCTGCTTTTAGGCCACACCTGTGGCCTCTGAACTCTCACAAAGCCTTTCTTCCTAGGTGGGCAGGTATTTTCTAACCCTTTTTTCAAATCATTAATACGTATGTTGAACAGTACAGGGCCTAGCACAGGGCCATAAAGTATTCCACTCTACGCTTTCTTCCAGCTTGACATGGAGCCACTGACATACACTCATAAGGTATGATTGTGAAGCCCATGTAACATCCCTTCCTGCTTGGAACTTCTCATCTTCTTTAAGCTCATCTAGAAGCTGTTTGAACCACTTGCGAACTGCAGGATCACCTCTGCGCAACACACTAGTAGTCTATGTGCTTTGTCCTCACATCTGATTTTAAATAATTCATGTGGACCACATAATGCTGAACACAGTATCAGTATTTCATTTCAGCCAGGACATCATCCTCTTTACTTTCTTTCCAAATCTCTCTAATCAATTGGAGAGATCTATATAGAGCATTCGCCTTCTACTTAGATGAGACATCAGCCTTTCACAAAAAGCCCACTTTCACTATGCTTGTCTCTCCAAGTGTGTCACTGCTATCATATGTCTCTGTTGTGGATTGTGCCAGATATCATCAGAAGTCATTCTACCTGAATTATGTCAGGCCATCAGGGATATTCCAATTGCCAGAAGTTTGCAGGGACTATGCAGGCAAAACTCTGAATGTTTGTAAAGCATTACAGGCTGGACATTTGGTTCATAGGGATGCAGTTTTTGGAGGGTGGCTTCCTTGTTTCTGACCACCAAAATCTGCCTGCAGGTAATTTAACTTGCGATCTACCCATATATGTGATTCATAGAAACCACAGTGAAAAACTAATAACAAATTTATAATTAGGACTCTTTAAATGAGCATCTATGATTTTGTCACCCCATCCACCTTTCTTTCCCAGGTGGAGTTCTTAATTCTAAAAGTATGCCCACTCAAATAATCTCAGTTACCGTAACTAACCATATTTTTCCCTTTTCATGAAGCAGTCCTCTTGTGAGAGTTGATTTCTGAAAGCTGACTTGGACGCCAGATAGACATTGATTGATTAATTATATGCCATCAGATTGGTGTTGCCTCTTATCAGCCATATAGATACATTTTCTCCATGACCATCTGTCCCTAACCTGATCCTTCAAGTCTTCTAACTGCACCCATCACCACTGTAACTGAGTCCATCCAACTTGCTGCTGGTCATCCTCTTCTTCTCTTTCCTTCTACCTTCTCCAGCATTAGAGCCCTTTCTAGAGAGCTAGGCCTTTGCATAATGTGTCCAAAGTAGAATAATTTGAGCCTAGTCATTTCTGCCTTGAGTGAGAACTCTGGGTTGATTTGTTCGACAACCCATTTATTGTCCACAGTACAGCCAAGAATGGTATTCTCAGGAGTCTTCTCCAACACCAAAGTTCAAAAGTGTCAATACTTTTTCTATCCTGCTTCTTCAAAGTCCAACTGTCACTTCCATAGAGTGTTACAGGGAATACCATGCCTTGCACTATTCTGATCTTTGTAGGTATAGGCACATCACAACATTTGAATATCTTTTCCAAAGCCTTCATAGCTGCTCTACTGCTATGACTGCTTGTTCCTTTACTAATGATGGTTAATCCTAAAAGGCAGAAGTTGTACCACTTTCATATCTTCATTGTCGGTTCTAAGGCTGGTTGTTGTACCTGTCGTCATTAGTTTAGACTTCTTTATATTTAATTTTAGTCCCATTTTTTCACTGTGCTCCTTGACTTTTATTACTAGAATTTGCAGATTCTTTGCATTTTTGGCTATTGGGTTAGCGTCATCAGCATAGTGCAGGTTATTGATGTTTCCTCCTCCAATTTTAAAACCACACTCATCTTCTTCCAATGTGGCTTCCCTTAATATACTATATATTCAGCATATAGGTTGAATAAATAAGGGGAGAGTATACAGCCTTGTCTTGCTCATTTGTCCACCTGGAGCCAGTCTATTGTGCCATATTCTGTCCATGCTGTGGCTTCTTGAACTGTATATGGGTTTCATGTGAGGACAATGTTCTGGGATTCCCATTTTTCATAGCACATTCCACAAGGAACATTAGATCTTTGTTATTAAAGGTTTTGATGATCTCTCCTGACAGTGAGGCTTATCCAAGCTGCACAGTGACTGGTGTCCAATTTTGCTCTGATGTTCGCAGATTGATGAAGCTGGATTCGGAGAGGTAGGCTTTCAAAAATTTTGCTTAGATCTGAGTTATTCTGAGTCTCTTGGAATTTGTGGAGGAGAATGTTCTGCGATTTCTTTGCATAAGGATTGTGCTAGAGAGAACATTGGTAAAAAATGACTAGATAATAATAAGCACCACTGTGAAAAATGTCATCACCCTGCCATATCTGGTGAAGAGGCAAAAAAGAAAGTAGTTTCTTGTCCTTTGTTTAGGAAACAAAGTTTTTCACCCCAGCTATACTTTATCCAGCTGTGTACTCCCTTATAATACAAGTGTCTCAACAGAACCCATTCATTCTGTTTTTGGTCCCTGTCATTTTTGCATATTGTTTTACCTGTATAATTCAATTCTCTAGATTAATTTGCTATTTAAAAAAAAGCTTCTCAAAATATGTATTTAATATATTGGTTCAGTTCATTTTATTTATTGTTCATTTTTTTTAAAAAACCCTGCATATCAGGTTATGTTTCACTGGAATGAACACATTATAGTTAAAAAATACTAATTTGATAAAAACAGCATGATTTCTAGTCCCACTTTAGGCACAAAGCCAGCTGGGTGACTTTGGGCAAGTCCTTCTCTGTCAGCTTGAGGAAGTAGGCAATGGCAAACCACTTCTGAAAAATCTTGCCAAGAAAACTGCAGAGACTTGTTCAAGCAGTTATCAAAAGTGATTTGAAGGACCAAAAAAATTGATAATATATCTGGAAATGCATATAAAGCAATAAATCTTTTATAGTTCTCTGAAAACAGGCCTACAGAAGCAATCAGCAGTACCGGTCTTGGTGAATAGATGTGTCAAGCTCATTTTGGAAGATTATAAAACTTGGCGTCAAGCCTGAATTACTAAATAGGGAGAGAATGCCGTCATTTGAGGCACTTGTCTCAAAAACACCCTCTCCTGGCTTCAGCCAATCAGCCTTTTGCTCTGTGAATAAAAGGCACTTCCAGTTTTGGAGCTGCGGCCATGAAAGAAAGGTCTCAATACAAAAAAATATTCATATTTTCCTATAGGCTTTTTAAATTTTTCAATTTTAATACCAGTTAGTAATAAAAAATCAGATGAATCCAAATTGAATACATAAATTTATACATAACTGAAACAAATGTACATTTCCCTTTATTTCTCATATAATATAACATTTCTGAAGTAACAAATATATGACAATTTCAAGAATAGGTAATTAATGTTGTTATCTTTTGAAATGCACTTATAAATATTTGTTTTGATGCTGTGAAAAGTTTTTCAATAATTGGGAGAAATACAAAATCCAGTGGATAATTAAATAAGATACTGATCGCCTAAGTGCTTATAGGAATGTGAAAATATTGAATTCTCTAAGCATCTGGCTTGAAACTTTTCCCCCCCAAATAATCTACCTGTCTTGCTTACATATACCCTGAGCACCAAGAGACTAGCTGAGGTCCTCTATCGTAAAGCCCATTTCATAGGATTTTAGGAAATGAATGAAACTATGGTTCAAATTCTTGTTATACTCAGTAGGCATATAAAGATTTTCCTTGCATGAGAAAAGAAGAAAAGAAACAAAATCTTTGTTTTAAAAGCATAATAGACACAATGAATCAGATCAAAAATTTGCTTGGCCCAGCATTTTGTTCTCACAGTAGCTAATCATATGCCTGTGAAATGCCAGCAAGCTAAACTGAGTACAAGAGGGTCTTCCAATAAAACCATCAGAGCCAACAGCCAATGATATGGTCCATGAATTTGTCTTAATTGCCTTTTAAAGTCAACCAAATTGCTGTTCATCAAAGGTGTGTTCTAATCAAAGGGACCCTTCCTGCCAGTTGGCATTATTCATCAGCTTTTCTGCCATCATAAAATACACTATTTTCTGAATGATATCCCCAAACATTCTTTTCAGTGTAATTACATATCAGCAAAAGAGAAGAATAAAGAGATCCAGCCCAGGAATAATGGAAGACCCACTCAACCTGATCTGGTCATTATGGCCTTCACAGCACTGTTCATAGAAGATATTTTTACAGTTTTCTTCCAAGTCATAAATGCCAAACATTTTCATTTGTAAGAACATGTAACATGAGATTTGGAAGGTGCTGTATTCACTATACAATCCAAATGCCCCACACCAAAGTGGAACTTCTGCAGTTACAACTGCCATTAACTACACTAAACTCTGGGTGTTGTAAAGAAATGGATGGCTGCATTAACTTTTTTTTTCTAATTTTGTACCTGCCAGGCGCAAGGCAATGAAAGGGAGGCTTTACTTCACAACCAAGGCTCAAAAGGAGGGGAAAATTATGATCAAAATCCATCCGTGTTCCCGAATCTTCTGCTGCCGTATATGTGGCTTTGAAGAGGTACACAGAATATGAAGATATGTACTGATCATTAAAAATCAGCACTGGGAAGTTTGGGTCTCCTGTTCCCCCACTGATGTGTTTATATGTTACCAGCCATTGAACTGGACTAGAAACAGCTGCCTTCAGCCACAGAATTATCATATACTGATCATAAAAGAAATAATAGCCCAGTTCAAGAGCAAAACTGGCTGCCCAGTCCTGCCATCCCACTCACTTAGGCTGAGCAAATAGCAAAGATTAATTTTAACTTTGGACTTCCAGATCATTTTTTTTAGGAGAACAACTGGGCCCAGTTAAGCTCTTATCTAAGAGGAGCCATATCATCAACACTTCGACTCTTTCCTTTTATTGAACGCATTGTTCATTTTTTTAAAAGGGAAATTGTAGCCATGCCACATCCTCATCACCTACATGCTCAGCGGTTGTATCCCCAAAAGTATTATCAAGGGACTATACGAGTAAACACATGCCCCTTTTCACCCTGAAAAGAAACTATGATGGGTCAGGGTTTCTATTTGTATGAACATACCCCGTGAACCTCCGTCTTCAGGCATGAAGTACCCTTCATGTTTTACTTACTTACTTACTTACTTATAACATTTATATTCCACTTTCCTATAGTAGCTGGAGACAGCAACAGAGCAGCGGGTCTCCCCTGTTTTTATCCCCATAACAGTAAACATGTGAGGAGAGTTGGCTGAAAAAGAATGATTGATCTGAAGTACTTCATGGCGAAGATGGGGACCTGAACACCAGTTGACCAATACTACCCATGTGTTTAGCAAATATATAAAGGGAATCATTTGAATATCCTGATAGGAAAAGCAATAAAAAGTGAGGGGGAAAGGTCTGATCAGGAAATAGGGCAAGTATGGCAAATATTTAAAAGTGGCCCCATGTTTCAGACTTAAACTAAAGGCAGGAATAAGCTATGATTAATTTAAATAATATTTTCCTCTCTGACTTATTATAGGGCTCCCAAAGCACTTCACAGACCAGTAAAACTTTAAAGATGGTAGCACAGTTCTGTGCCTTTTCTGAAAGCCTGCTTCAGTTAGCACCATTGTGAGGACATTATATTATGGTGTCTCTTACTGAGCCTGTCATTCACTTTATATGGTGGTGGTTGCTTTTTCTCATGTGGCGTCTGCCAGAAAGATTTGGAAAGACGCAGTTTCTCTCTCCCCCTTGCATGGAGCAAGCCAAGAGTTGTTTCTTCACTGCTAATATCGTTATGGGGTCTGGTCATTGATTCTCTTTCATTAGAAGAAGAATCTGTTTATCTTCTTGGTGGAAATGCTTGGATTAAACCACCAGATATCATTTCACGTTCTTTCCGAAAGAACTGTGCGTTATTTGGAGAAACAGCCAATGACGGCTGTCTCTGGAGAATACAGGAAGACTGTTAACCCCATCCAGCATTTGTTCTAGCTGACATTTTAAAATCAATGGGAAAAAAAGTAAACCTCTTTCTTTTTGGTTAGGTGGATGCTGAGCAGTACTATGGGGAGCTAGAGGAGAAACTGACAGACGAGTTCAATGCTGAGCGCAGCCGGATTGCTCTCAAGCGCCTTGACATGGCTTTCGTCACATTCCAGGATGAAAGGATGACAGCCACGTGAGTCTTCCTACTGCAAGGCCAGCCTAAGACTTTGCTATCTGAAGCTAAGAAGCCAGTGGGCTGACACAGTACTTCAGAATTAGCAGCAGGCTTCTGCCACAGTTGAGGCAGCAGAATAATTTAGAGCAGTGTTTTTCAGACTTGGCAACTTCAAGATGTGTGGACTTCAACTCCCAGAATTCCCCAGCCACCATCTTAAAGTTGCCAAGTCTGAAAAACACTGATTTAGAGGGCCCATAGCAAACTGTGGCACACATGATTCTCTCCTTCAGAGGAAAGAAATAGCTGAGTTACTGAGGGGTAAAGGCTCAAATTGTCACTATTGCTCCCCAGCCTATTCTGTCTTATTTTTGCTTTATTTTTCCCAGTGGTAGGGCCAGCCATGACTAAAATGATTTCCAAAGGCAGAAGTGGATAATTCAATTGCTATGAAAGGCCGCATTCTCTCAGCAAAAATCTGTTCATGGCTGCATGCTTGCAGGCATCTCTATTTCAGAGGGCTCCTTCTTTTTCCCCTCTCCTGTTTCTCCTTCCCTCAAAGGCTGCCAGGAGTGGCATCAAATCCATTCTGAAAACTTGTGGCAGTGGGAAGGGGGGCTTGATATTAAGGTGGCCATCCTTCCTCTTAAGATACTTTGACAACAAATTGCTGTATATTTTTTTATCCTGCTTCTCATTGAATTAGATCAAATAATCTCATAAATTTGCCTGTGCAGTTTGTAAAAGAGGTAGGGCTTGTACCAAGTTCAAGGCCAAATTTTCAAATCATGAGAGCCAGAGCTTTATCTGGCCCTGCAAGTAGGGATTGTCTGTGTTCTTGTAATGTATGATTCTTCATCGTGGTCTCTGTGATTTATATATGTGGGTTATTCCCCAGTCACAATCTTCCAGAGTTTACAGAATTGTTCAGCAGGGGCCTTGTTCTCCATGTATACTGTGCCACTGTCATTGATCCACAGGACCCTCCCTGTTCCTCCATGAGTGGAGCATGAGTGATCTTTCCATATCTGATCATTATTTATTGCTTATTTATGATTCCCTTGTTTATACCACCACACTGCCAACAGAATGCTGCTAGTTTACCACATAAATGTCTCTAATACCTCCTCAGTTTATTCACCATCTCCTTTCATGTTCAGATTGGGGATCAAGCACCCACCTCTCTTTTAGAAGGTCCCCACTCCTACAGAAAATAAATTGGTAGGATGGCACAAGCCCTTAAGGTTCAACAGTCTTCTCAGATAATAGAGGACCTGGTATAGCAGTTATTATAAGATACTAGAGCTTTACTAATCATTCAGTCTTAGTACTTCAGGTACTTTCAGTCTTGAAGACAAGAAGAAACTAGTTTCTCTGCTGTTGACTTTTCACCGCATCAAAACTTTTTATAAAGTGAAGGAAGAGAATGCTTGTTCTTATTCTAACATCCACCATCTATTGCTTACCATCAATAATGTTTTGCACCCATAGATAAGGAGAACATAAAATTGGACAGTCTTGTATACAGATTATCCTTCTTCAGAGTTTTCTCCCTCCATATTGTCAGTTATTACATATTCATGACAAAATGTGATCATTTTCATTAGAGTAGGTATCCCTATTCCTATCACATCTCCCAGAAGACAAAAGGCAAATAATCTGGTTTGTTCAGGCTGAAGCAGTGTGATTTGTCAATAAGAATTAAATATGGCTTGTAATGCAGTTGACTCAATAGCCAAACTCATGGCATCCTCCATTGCCTTTTGTGCCACGCTGGCTCCACTCCACAGCCATTGAAAGCTAACGTTAGAACTGAGGACTTTTCCTTCAGTGAAGATGGATTATTTAGCAGTGAAGTTAATGAAATCTGTTCAACATGCAGAGAGAATCTGTAGTCACATCCATGTCTTGGCTAAAGGTCACCAGTTTGTTTTGTTTTGTTTTAATGGAAAGGGCATAGTGTTTTTGCCCTGGACCACTCATCAGAAATTGAAACTACTTACACACTCAGTAATGCAGAGCCACAGGTGCCAACCTCAAGGCTGTAAGGAGTGACTTTGACCTTGATAATTCCCCTATTGGCCCTTTGGGACCTGGATCATTTTCAAAGTATATGGGTTTCCATAATCTTTGGGCTCTGTTGATCAATCTTCAAAGTTATCTTATAGAGTTCTAGGCTAACATCACACCAAATTGCTCTGCAGAGACACATAATCTCTGTGTGTTCATTCACAGATGGCTGCTTGAAGAACTGCAGTTACACATTAGCAAGTTCTTCTTTATGTAACTCTTTGCACACTTAATCCAACTATATTTCCACTGGAATTGGTGTAGCTAAAAGAGCATGCTTGAAGGCTATCCATTCTAGGTAATGGTTTGAAACCCCTGAACAAGACTATCCTGCTATATCCAAGCTTACCAGTATGGAGAGAAAACAACCTTGAATCCCCATGGATGCTAATGCTATTTCACTGACAAAATCCTGATATAAATGAAATTTCTCAACACTTTGACTATGTAGAAATGCTGTTCCAGTTTAGAAAGGATTCTTCATTAGTCACTGAATTAGATTAATGCAAATCACATAATTCATGTCATTTGCACAGTGACATCATGATTCATGTGATGTCACTTGCCACCTACTGCAGACACCCATGACCCTTACATTAAACAAACTATGCCTTGCCTCATTACTGCTATTCCACCATGACAGCATTAACTGAGATCCCTCCCTTTTTCTGCTTGCAGAGCTGTTAAACAGGTAAGATTTCTCTCTCATAAGGTATCAGAGAGTGTGATTTTTGTCTGTGTCTCCTTCTGAAGTATCAAGCATTGTTTTTTTATTCTGGAAATATTTGATGGGTGCATTTGGGTCATATTCCAGGTCTAACTTAAATCTCCCTTAATGTTTGAGATTAGATATCCATTTGGGGGCATTAAGCTGCTTCTTAAATCATTTAGTGACATACACTAAGATGGGCATTATTTCATGTCATACCTGACTCTCTATAAATGTGTAAATGTGTTGAGTGACATTTGTAAAGGATAGAAAGGATATAAATGTGTTAAATAAACAAATGAATTGGTAGCTAACCACACAGATAATGCTGTTTAATGAATAGCAGACTGGATAAGGTAAGCAACACGATCCTTTCTTAAATTCCAACTCATACAAGAGGAACCAGGCTACTTAATTCCAGCTCTTGCTTCTTCTTTGGTTTCCCAGTATTTTGAAGGATTACAGCCGCATCCGCTGCCACAAGCATCCGCAACAGTCATCTGTTACAACAGTGGTGAAGTCCCATTGCTGGGGTGTCAGCTATGCCCCTGCGCCCAATGACATCATCTGGTAACGTCTCTTTTTTCCTCCCAGCTTGGATTTCTGTAGTGTACAAGACCAATAAATAAATAAATAAAAAACCCTGTAAAAAATATTGAAATGTTAAGTTCTCCCATTGCAGGTTTTGTATGTTTCCTGAATTGCAAATGAGGCCTTTAGTCAAGACATTACACAGCACAATTAGTTGCCATGCTAAGGTGGGTGGGTAGGGTGTGATATAAATTAAAAGCCAGCACATTTCAGGAGAAATATATTGGAGAAAGCGTGCCTAGGAGTGGCACCAAGTACAAAAGAAATATTGAATAAATCTTGTGTATTACTTGTAAATATTGATGAACCCAGTGATTAGCCCAGGAATTAGTAACACAGCAGCTGCAGGGATCACAATCTCCAGGGCACTTCTGAATAATATTAATGGAACACCCAAAAAGTATTCATTCATTGGGTTTATAATAGACTGAGCAGTGTGCACACCCAATACAGTAATCATGTTAAAAAGAGATATATAAAAATATAAATCCCAAATACTCCAGGCGTCATTGACAGCAAACCACATGTAGATATTCGCCTGAAAGGATAACCAACAATACATCAAATCCCAAAGACATACTAAAGAAACCAGACCTTTATAGATTTCTGAAAACTTGGCCAGGGTAGGGTTGGTCTAATCTCTAATCTCTGGAAGAACTATTCTAGAGGAAAGGAGGGGAGTGACTTAGAACACCTTTCTCTGCGGTCATTGCAGAGTCCTGGAGAAGAACCTTTTCCTTTTCTTAACAAATGAGCAGAAACAGAATAGTTCCAAAGATGTGCAGTTATGGAGTGATAAAGGACTTTATGGGTAACAAGCCTCCCCTTGAATTGGACCCAGAAACTGACCGGTTACTGGTGCAGCTCTCAAAGCAGTGCTGTTATATGGGTAAACTCACTGGCATCCATAACGGTCGCCGCATTCAGAATCAACTGAGTAGTCTTCAAGGGTAGCTCCATGTGGAGCACATTGGAGTAGTCCAAATGGGAAGTGACCAAGGCATGAGTGGCTTTGTGGAAGGCTTCCTGCTCCAGAAAAGGTTATAACGGAAGTACAAAATGAATGAAACAACATGAATAAAATAATACCACCATCCACAAACTAGTGGCTTTGTTAAAAAGGCAAAGTTTGGTGATGGGAAAAATTCTGAATGATAGGCAATCTATTTTTTTTCCCCAAAAAGTTGGAGTCCTCATAAATACATACGCACCCCTCATGTTATTCCCTTTCAGAGTTAGGAATATTATATAAAATGCAGAAAGAGATAAGTAGTAAGCAAAAGAAATGGAATATAAGAAATACAAGAAAAGGAAAGGAAATTTAACAAAATCTGGTTTCCCCCACACAATTTACTGTACCTTTTCATACTTTTCTACCCTTGGAAACCATCCTACTTTCCACCACATCCATACACCAGTTCATACTTTTTGTTGTTGTTGTTCTTTAAATTTCTTGTGTCTCTTTTTGGAGATTTAATTCATTCTATCCAGGTATGACTTTCTCAATCTTCACCTTCTCTGGGGCCCATTCCCTTCATACATTTGCTCTGCTGTTTCAGTTGCCATTCATTCTTTCGATATGACCAAATCACCTCAGTGTACTTCTTTCATACTGATCACTCACTTTTGCATTCACATTCATTCAGTATCCAAATATTTTTATCAAAATAGAGCAATTCATTTATTTGCTCTAATTTTTTTTTATAGATAATGTGCAATCATTCATTTCATGTTTCATTTCAAACACATCTACCTTGGTCTTTGATACATTAATTTTCAGACCCATATTCCTCATTGCATCATATACTCCAGGTGTTTTCAAACTTTTTCAGGCTATAGAACCTGTTAATTTAAAATCATCGTCATCAACATCAAACCCCTAATCAGGAAGCAAAGCTCTAGTAATAGAAATTGACTGTGTTTGAATAAACTTTTTTTTTTTTTTTTGCTCTTATTCTCTCACAGAACCCATCAAGTTATTGCAGAACCATAGGATTCCATGAAACACAGTTTGAAAAACCCTGATATAATCTATTCAACATTCACAGTAAAATCACTTGGGTTCTTAGCCAACCACACAGTATAGCTTTCATAGAAAAATACACATACATTCACTACTTCAACCAATACACCTCATAACATCTCCATAAATATTCCTTATACATTTAACATAAGTAAATTAAACAATCAAGAGGACCTCACAGGTCTGAATCATGTTGAACTGTTCATTAAGCAATTTGTTTATTCTCTGCATGCTTAACTTCGAACACATATCACTCTTACTGTATTCAGCCACCTTCAATTCCATACATGCAGAAAACATTCCATATTCAAAATGGTTCACTTTATCATAATTTTCTCTAAATCAACAAGACAGCAGCAAATTTTCTCAAGGACATACAGTAGTATGTCTCGGAGACCTGGTCTGCTTATTCCTTGCTCTACGTAAAGCCCCACTGGATTTCCCAAATTTGTCTCATTGTCACCTTTCCTATCCTTTTAATCACAATTGAATTAAACAACTTCCCAGGCATGCTTAACAAATTAATCCCCAGATAGTTTCTGCGTTAATTCTTGCTACATTTCCCTACATTCAGTTTTGAGCACTGCATTTTAGAAAAGATACTGACAAGCAGGAACATATCCAGAAGAGAACAATCAAAATGATAAGAGGGCTTGGAAAGAAAAATGTAAAGGGATTGGTTGGAGGCCCTGGGTATGTTTAGCCTGGAGAAGAGATGTCTTCTTGCCCCAAAGGGAGGCATTCTTCACCTGAGGGATCAAATCCACAGTTTGAAAGTAATCTCAGATCCTGTGCTCCCCCTGAGGTTCAGATTACCACTTCTTACTATTTGAGGATGATTTGCCAACTGTACCCCTTTTGATGAGGGATGATGTGACTTTTGTTACTCATGCATTGGTTACTTTCCAGTTAGATTATTGCCATGGGCTCTATGTAAGGACCCCCTTGAAAGAGATGTGGAAATTGCAGAGAGTTCAAAATATGGCAGCCAGGCTCTTGTAAGATACTTTCCAGCAGGAGCATATGACACTTGGCTAAGTTCCATTGGCTCCCAGCTGCCTTTTGTGCCAAATTCAGGGTGTTTCTGATTGCATATAAATCTCTGTATGGCTCAGGTCCCTCTTACCTGAAAGAATGGCATTCTCCATATATTATTCTAATAGAAGGGAGTATCTGTAGCTCAGGGTTGAACTGTGGAGTTTGTGGTGCTCCCTGAGCTTGGTTGTTTGCTTGCGGACATTTCATTACCACATCATTAGTGCACTGGGAATGTTACCTAGTTGGGTAATGAACCATCTGCAGGCAATCAAGTTTTTATATTGTTTCCCAGGAGCTCTGCAAACAAGAACCTTCTACAGTACCACTCCAGAAAGATGCCCATTAATCAACTAATCAACCTTTTCATGGGTGGCATCAACACTCTGGATTTCCCTCATCCAATCAGTCCGTCTTCCTCTTTATTGTGTTTTAAAAAGAATCTTAAAACATTTTTTATTCATTAGCATTCCCCATCACACAGTAATCATGTCTGCAGGGTTTTAACCACCCAAACCTTGTATTTTTCATTGTAGTTATTGCTTTTTTTCTATTTATAGTTCGATAAAGTAGTTTTAGATTTTAGACAATATTATGATGGCCATAATTTTTGTGTGGATTTTAATTTGACTTTGATTGTTACTTTGTTGTATTATTAATGTCCACAAATTGTCCCAGTGGTGGGCGATGCACAGTAAAAGAATTATATAAACAAATTTTGCCCTCAGGCTATTTTAAAAAGAGAATCAGTAAGTGCTGAGTTCAGCAGAATTCATCGAGTCCTAATGTTTTGTGAGAGATTATAAATTTTCCTGTGCACAATTTATAGTTTTTAGCTGTGTGTTGTGATCTACGTATATACAAGTCCTAAAAGGACAAGAGGAGAAGCTTTATCTTGAGACAAGCCCTAATATGTTGGTGTTGGACCCTGCTTCCTTGTCTTTGTTACACGCAACCTCCAACCCTCGCTTTCTTTCTCACAGGGAGAATTTATCTGTTGGTGGTGCTTTGTGGTGGGTGCGATTTATCCTGCTCAACATCTGCCTCTTTATCCTCCTCTTCTTCCTTACTACACCTGCCATCATTGTGAACACCATGGACATGTTCAACGTTACCCGACCTGTGGAGAGCCTCAAGGTGCACAGCACTTCATATGTTATGTTCTTCTGTTATGTTGTATCTTATTGACCCTGAAGCCTTATTTCAGGGAGGATAACATCTCACTCCCAACCTTTTGGGTCTTTCCATTCCATGCTTATTCTCACTCCACACTCCAAGTAATTGTACTTGCCTACACACAGGGCAGACAATGATACCCAGACTTTTTGAGAATGAAATGCTGCCTGGGTGGACACCACTGTCTGAGAGCTCACCAGCAGTATACAGGACAGATGAGTCATCAGTCAAGTTCAAAAAGGTAGAGAGTTGGAAATAACCTAATCACCAAATGAGGAACCAGGGAACTCTTAGGTGCAAAACATGTAGTCATAGAGCAGGTCATCCTTTTCCCACAATAGCTGAACATCCTGATCAGTTGGCAGGTGAGGACCAGATTGGTGCTGCCAGTTCCAGTGTTGCTTGTGGGAATAGGAAAATGGCAATTGCCAGTGAGTTCACTGGGAGGAAGGAAAAAGGCCCATGACTTCCCTTTTCGTCCTGCCTACCTTCTCAAGGACTAGGATTCTGCCTCTCACCCAGCAGTCCTGTGCAGAGCAGGAAACTGGTGGACTACCTAGCGGGATGGCTAGGATGGAGAAAGATCTCATGACTTTTCCTTCCCTACAGCTCTACTCAAGACTGCTAGAAAAGAGGAAAACTTGCCTTCTCCCTTTCCACCAACCAGGCCCCTGCAGAGGTGTGTGTGCAGTGTAAATATGTGTGTGCGCACACAGGTGCACCCTACCTCTCTATCTGAACAGCTGATATGGCCATTAGAGCCAGAAAGATTATTCACCCTGATTTAGAAACTCCCTGCTTGATCTTCAAAGTAGGCTGTATCTTCAGTTTGTATTAGCAAAATGCCTTAACACTGAATGGGTATAAGTGATCCTCTCCTGTGTAGAAAGAAAGAGAAAGAGCTGTGGCAGAAACCACTTGGCACAAATCTAATTCTCATCCTTTGCCTCTGAATTTGCCTTTACTATGTCACAGTTATGCACAGTAATGAATTCTAGGAAATGTTTTAAAATAAACACTGGAATTTTTCAATGGTTAATTTTTCTTTGGAAAGAAACCTCATTTTGTAAGTTCTTCAATAAGAAGTAGATATCAATTGCAAATACTGTATTACACAAGTTTATCTATTCAGAATATAATTTTTTTCACATAATCCATAGCAAATGGATATGTTCAAGACAGATGTTATTGATCAGAAAATTTTCCAGTGCAAACAAAATGTTCTGGGGCAAACTGACATTTTTCTCTAGCCACATTAGGGTCTGTGACAAGTAGCCTAACTCCATCAGAACGTATTCCAGTTCAAAATGTTCCAGCAAATCAAACCTTGCTAGTTATAATTCCCAACACAGAATTAGAAACAGAGAGAGGAAGAAAAGAAGCCTAGGGTGAGCTACCAAGCAAAAGAAAGAACAAGTCTTCAGTTCTGTTTCTCGGAAGTTGTATGGAGAAAAAGCTACTGTTTTTGGAAAATTCTTGGCTTACCCCCTTTCTCTCTCACCTTCTAGAACCCTATTGTGACCCAGTTCTTCCCCACACTGCTGCTCTGGGCTTTTTCTGTGTTTCTGCCTTTCATCGTGTACTACTCAGCTTTCTTGGAGTCACATTGGACAAGGTAATTCCAATTTTCTTTTATCACATTTATTTATTTTATTTATATATCAAATTTATATCGCTGCCCAATTCCCCCACATTGCTATGTTTTCAGAGTTTCTCTAGGAATCTACCTTGCCATGGCAATGGGTAAAAAACAAACAAACTGATAAATGTTCAGGGGATACAGAAGAACCAGGTATTTATTGTTTTGTTTTGGGTTTTTTTGTCACATTTTCATTGCACCTGTATTTGGAAACATTCTAGATAAGTCTTTCATTATTCAGGCACTGACACATTTACTTTCTTTCTGGGTCTCAATCTTCCCTCTGGCCAAAAAAACCTGTTGTCTCCTTTTTCTGGAACAAAAAATAAAAATTGTTTAACCAAAATTAACTTTGCAAAGAAATATGGGCACATGGGTTAATTATGTATATTATCATCAATTTTCTAGTGAAAGGGTTTTGGAACATTTTATTGATGATGTAATGTTTTAAATTCTCTCCTGCAGAATTCTCTCCCATATTTGTCTGGTTTCTTTTCATTGCTGCTCTCTCCCTACCTCCCAAATAAATGCATTTTTGTTTGTTTTAGGTCAAATGAAAATCAGCTCACAATGCACAAGTGTTATTTCTTTCTGGTATTTATGGTTATCATCTTGCCTTCACTTGGACTGACCAGGTACAGAGCAAAGTTGCAAATGCTCCATGCACATCAGGTTTTCCTTATGAATAGCTCATAATAGTACTATACAATGGGATTGTGTTTTTTTTAAGTACCAAGCTGAGTGTGGTGGTAAGTGTAATGTGTTGGTTGACCCTGGATGCAGGGCCCTCATATTGATATTCATCTCCTCCCCTCTTTAATATGCTGCTTATATCAAATTATATTATTAATATACTATATTATTATATTAAAGCTGGGTAGTAGTTTAAGGGTACTTTCAGACAAGTATTTATTTCTTGTTATGGACACATTATTCACACTGTAACGTATTGTGATATTACCTTCCCTAATTGATAGTTCAAATCCATGGCTGGGAATGCAGATAGGCAAAAAGTTCCAGTATGATTTTGTTAATACATGTTAAATATTTAGCAATGCCTCATAGCAAGATATTATTTCATGTAGATATTCAATGGGATTTGTTCAAGTTTCCAAATTACCCATTGGTGTTATTTTAAGTAGTAACATCTGTTGAAGTGAGTTGCAGTTCGTGAAAGCTTTTGTCTTTTAATAAAATGTGTAGTCTGAAAAAGTACTGTCAGATTCCCTCAGGTACTGAAAAAGTACTGTCAGATTTTTGGATATCATAGACTAACATGGCCCTCCTCCCACAATGTTTAAATGTTTAAGTAGTATCTCTGAGTCCTGCCATTACAGTCATAGTCCTGCATTAAAATGCAGCAATGATGTTCAACCAATTCTTGGAGAAATGTAACACAAACACTTTTAAATATGGGAACAGCAACAAAAACAATCACACACTAGCAATTAATAGATTATTAAAGTAGATAGCTAAAATGATGCACTAAATGCTTTCCTAAAAAAAAAAAATTATCAGCTTCTCAGAAGCTATGAACAAGGAAGTATGAAGGTCCCATGTAAATATTTCACCTTCCCCATGGCTGGCTGGGGAATTCTGGGAGTTGAAGTCCACTCATCTTAAAGTGGCCAAGTTTGGACAACACTGATCTACCCCAAGTCTATGAATATATGCAGAGCAGCTGATCTGCTGCCAAGTTGGTGTGGTATCACCACCAGAACACAATCATAATTTCCTGATCAGTGTCTTCAGTCATTGGAGCCTGATTCCATTATTTTCAGAGGGAACATGTTTGCTACGTTACAGATGGTGGTCTTGTCTCCAGTTTTTTGAAATGGGAACAAGGGCTGCTCGCTGCCTCCACACCATCTCCACAACCCACTCATCCTCAAGTCTTCCCACCCGTTCTTTCAAATTTGTAGGAACTGCATCTTCCTGCACTGAAATATTAATTGCTACCACCCATTTGACCACAACATCACTGCCTGCTCTTGCTAATCAAGATGGACAAGGGTTAAATCAGCTTGGCCCCACCTCTCCAAAGAACCTGGTCCTATCTTCAAACTGCATAAACTGAAACATGCCCATTTTTGTTGAATAAGCAGGGCTCATGTATGGTCTTGGGTGTTGGTTATAAAGTAACAAGCTTATGATCCCTCCTGTTCTTCTCTGTTCCCACTTCCCAGTTTGGATCTTTTCTTTCGCTGGTTATTTGACACCCACTTTGTGGATCAAGCAGAGCTAAAATTTCAGTAAGTATTGCTGAACATTGCGAGTGTGTTTTTGTGAGATGGTTCACCAATTTTAATGTGTGGGATGGTTGTCTCTTGCTTGCACATGACACATGAAGGCAAGTGGGCCATTATGATTGCATATAGCCTTAGTTCTGAGGGCATAGTTCTGGTATATTATGCTCGCTCTCTCTCTCCCCCCCCTCTCTCATTCACCCTTTCCTGGATTATTTTTTTAATGCAGGTGTGTTTTTCTCCCTGATAATGGTGCTTTCTTTGTCAACTACGTTGTCACTTCCAGCCTGACTGGGACAGCCATGGAGCTATTGCGCATCCCTGGACTCATCGTCTATGCCACGCGACTCTGCTTTGCCAAGTCCGAACCCGAACGGCTGCACATCAAGCGGGTTTGCTGGTTTTTTATTTCAGGCATTTGAAACCTTGCTTGTAGGATTAGAAGGCTAAGAAGCCTCCTGAATGACTGGGATTCTGCATTAACAGATTATGTCCAGCAATACTCTTAAAGTGGTGCCATAAATCTCTAGGACATTTCCCCTAGTCAAAGAATGGGAGGTTTTGTGGAGCAAGAATCTCATGAAATGCTGTTTGAGAACAGTCAGTGTTTAATCATTGCTTATTATCTTTAGCCTGCTAAAAGTCCCATCTCATTCAAACATAATGCTAAGTCATAATGTGCCTTGTTTAATTATGTCTTAGCATGATGTAGATGACCTCCCCCATCATGGGTTAGCATTATTGCAATGTAGCATGAGTCCCAAAGCGTGAACAGAAGCATCCTAGCTTAGTTTTAGGTGTGAATGCAGTAATGAATTTATGATACAGTTTACAGGAACTACTTTTCAAGCAAGATTGTGGAATCATAGCTGGTTCAGTGCAGAAGTTAGGCTTAATTGTTGCTAATTATAAACTACTTACAGTCCTAGTTTTGAAATGGTTTAATAGCAGCTTAAATCAGGAGTTGGCAATATGTGCCCATCAGCACCCAGAAATCCCTCCCCTCATCCTGGGTAGTATTTCTGGATCCTCTAAAATTAAATAATTTAAAATGTTTCGTTAAATTACTGAAATCTTGTGAAATCACTAAGAAGTGAATATAGATGTTTGTTTATGTTGTGTGAGAGGTTGTCACCTGAAAAAAGGGTTAACTCTGCATAAAGAAAACAAACTACTGTTAGCTATGCGCAGGAGTCTGCTGTCCCATCCAGTGATTATTCATTTGACTCCATTCATAATAAAATTAAAGGTAAGGTGTGCTACTGTGTTTTACCCCAGAATCAAGCCTATGAGTTCCAGTTTGGATTGGAGTATGCCTGGACCTGTTGCATATTTGCTGTGGTGATGACCTATAGCATCACCTGCCCCATTATTGTCCCCTTTGGTAAGTAAATACACAATTCCTCCAAAATTCCTGTTGTTGTCAGTAACATCTTTATAGTCCTAGACCCCAGCTGACTGCAGTTTAAGGAAACACTGCAGCAGTAAATGAACAAATACAATCCACGTGATGGCTGTTGTCTGCCTTCTGGGTCGTATCTCTTAATGGATTTCTGCAAATGGAATCAAACAGGTTTTGAGATAGAGACCTGTCAATCTATAAAATAGAAAAGCAGTGAAATGTACATTATTCTGTTCATTTCAGACGATAGCCTTGTGAAATTATATACAAAAGAATATATAAAGGATAGCTGAGTAGCTTTCTCCTAATAAGAATTATTTGGAGCAAAAAGGAGTCCAATATATTGCAACAGTTTTAAAACATGTTATTAACAACAACCACATTGCTGGATTTCAGTCCACTGAGCAAGTAATGCATCGCTTTTTACATTTAACATTAAGATCATCTGAGAGGCTTTATATATTCAAGGTCATAACCTTAACTCTGGAAGAAAAGTTGTACCTTGGTGATTAACCTCATGCTTTGTTCCTGGATTCAATTCCTGAATCTTCTATTTGGGTTAGGAAAAACTCCTGTCTGAAAGCTGAATGAATGGCTTCCAGTCATCATCCACCATCGTGTTGGACTTCAGTTCCAATAATTCCTAGCCAGAATACAGCAGTCAAAAGGAAGTTGAATTCTACTATTTCTGAGGGCGGAAGGTTGGGAAATTGCCTGTATTTCTTGGTAGACAAAACCAAGGAATATGGGCAATGTCCTGTCTTACAGTTTTACATGTGTGTGCACACATGCACATGTACGTACATATATACACACACCAAACTTCTCTGTGAATTATTATAATTTATTTTAAAAAATCTGTTTTATCCTGTAAGGCAGCTTGAGAGGGTTCTGAAGTCTACAAAGAAACCTAAAGAATCTTAAATAGAGATATAGTAAAATATGCATAGTATTCAGTATAACTGCTCAATTAGGATTAAGTCTCTTTTATATCTTCTTTTCTAAGCCACAGGAGATCTGATTGGAACAGGGACTTTTCTGTTACTCTTTCTCTCTGTGCCACTTTGCTAATAGCCTTTCCTACTCCAGAACCGCTATTTGCCCCAAAGAGCAGTAGCTATTTATCTCCTGTAGTCAATAACAGTTTTTATGGGCCTGGGGGAAAAGGATTATTTTTGCCAAGAAAGTGGTGTAGGGAGAAAAAGGTAAATCCTTCCTCCTTTAATATTAATCTGAAACAAAGGCCTTAATAGGAAATGAACAAAAGTACAAAAATGTAACCACACATTTATCATATTCTCTAGGTTGGCCCTGACTATTGATATGATAGGTGATCCAAGGGAATGAATTCTTATGCAAGGGAAGAGCTATAGAACATAAATGCAGGATCAGGAGGAGGAGGATGATGATGATGATGATGATGATGATGGATTGGTACGGCATAATACAACTGCTGGCATCATTTCCTCAGAGTTTTTTCCAGCAAAACTCTTGATAACCTTTCAGATGTCAGTACTAGTAAATAAATATTTTGCATGCAAGCAGATGTTGTACTACTGCTGAACTGTAGTCCCTCCCAGCTTATTCTTTTCTGTAAAATATTTCTGGGCTGATCTCCTTGTTGTCCTCTCAGCTACTGCTGTCTCTTCTGAGTGGCCATTCTCCATGCCCCAATTCTTCCATCTCTTTTCACACAGGTTTGCTGTACATGCTACTGAAGCACATGGTTGACCGCTACAATATTTACTATGTCTACATCCCTACCAGGCTGAACCAACGCATCCATTCAGCAGCTGTAAATCAGGTGGTGACAGCACCCATTCTCTGCATGTTTTGGCTGCTCTTCTTCTCCATTCTCCGTCTAGGTAAGTGAAGCTTAATTGGGCCTTCCTTGAACTATATTTGGGTTAGTTAACCTACACCAGCTGTCTCCAGACTTGTGCCCTCCAATTTATGGGACTTCAGTTCTAGCTAAGCTGGTTGGAGAATTATGGGAATTGAAGTCAATTCATTTGGAGGAAGACAAGGTGGGAAAGCCCCTTAAGCCAAGGGTTTGTTCTCTGTTATTTAGGCAGGACTATAATAGCTAAGCTCTTGGGCTTCATGAGACTCTGTATCCAGAGTTATATTTATTGTACTTCTGAGAGTGAAAACTCTCCGTTTTTCTATATGATGGTTTTAAAAGTAAGATGGCAAGTTTACCAGCTATCATTTCATGCATGGTGAAAGTGTAAGGAGGTCATGCCAGATGCGTGCTTAAACATATGCCACAAACTGATTAATTTCTGCACTGAAAAAGATGTTCTCCTACTGTTATGGGAAACTGCACTTGGTACAAGCAATCCCAGAATGAATTAAGGCTACTAATAATTGTATAGCACTTGAGGTTAAAGGGAGTTTCATGTGTATATTTTAGAGCAGAGCTGCATCATTCATTTCTTGTGTTCTTCATGACAAGCTGTAATGGACAGTAGGAATAACCTTGAGGAACAGGAGAAAGAGCCACAGTCAAGGCAATGGTCAGATAAAATAAATCTGAATCCAGGGCAGAAATGTAATTTCAGAAAGGATCTCAGACATGACCCTGCCTAGTTCTCATGAAGATAAAAGGAGGGAGGGGGGAAATGCATTCAGATTTGCAAGATTCTGTTACTATAACCTTAATAATAAAAGTAGTATTAGCTTGCATGTTTTGGTTTCCAAGTTTGGTCTACCTTGGAGGGCTGACATCAGTCTTGCAAGTCCCAATGTGCCCTTCCTCCCATTACACAAGCCTATAAGTCAGTGCTTTCCCAGCTTAGATGTAGGCTCCTTAAATCTGGAAGAGAGGAACATGTGTAAGGCCATGAAGTCATCTCCTGGAAAAGGTTTCTACCAGTATCAGAACACTAAAACTTCCTCAAATGTACATCTGCTCTCCCTGAGGCATAGATTTTTCAGTAGATCTGAACTAAAACTCCTGATTGTCACATACAACCTTCATGGCCTTTAAAGAGTCAGAGCAGCTAGCATAACCCTGAGTTTTCTGCCTTTGACTCAGAACACTGCAAATGATTCACTTCTGGACCAAACCCAACTCTCTGAGGCACAAAAAAGAGCACAGTCAGCGGCATCTGAGATGGTCCAAAACTTAAGCTTCCCATTGTCTTGGGTGGGGCTTGAGGGCTCATAGCAATGAAACTTAGCAAAGTTTGTGCAAGGAACTGGGAAGCATCTACTTTCTACTTCATATTTTTAGTCTCCAAGTCCAAACACAGCAGAGGAGGCAGAAGGGAAGCCAGTGTAAGTATTGGGAGAAAGTGAAAATCCTCAGGAGCATACTGGCTTGTATTTCCACTACTCTACTTCTAATATACAAGTAGTCCTTGTTTAGTGACTGCCTCATTTCGTGACTGTTCACAGTTATGGCAGTGATGAAAAAGTAACTTTACGACCAATCCTCACATTTACAACCTCTGCAGGCCTGTAAAGCAAAGGAAAGCTGAAGTAGATCATAAGCACAGTTGCAGTTTCTCTTAGTGACTGAGTTGCCAACACCAATTGTGGTCACTAAACAAGGACTACTTGTAAATGTTTAGATATGGAGACTCCTGGTAACTCCACAGCATATAGGTGTGGCTTTTGAGTGAGGTCTGCAAGTCTTGCATTTCAGATAGTTTATAAGGAAGTGAGAAAGACAGAAGCACAACTGACCTCTGCTTTTGTAGCTCATTTCACTGAGCAACTAAAATGTTAGTGTGGTGCAGAAGGAAGAATCAGTTCTAAAAATGTGCAATATTCATACCTGGGCATATGAAAGGCAAATTTAAAGTGGTGCATGAATTTGTTGGTGGGTGGGTAAGAACAGAATAAGGGAGTTAACGATCATTCCTTGAAGGTTAGCTTCAAAAGCAGTGATCAGTAGTATGTAGAGAACCCTCGTGATGAGCTTTCTTCCGAAGACAAAAGGCCTCTGAGCTCCCAGCTCCAAGTCTGCCATGAACTGTGGACAGAGAAGGCAGTGAGAATGTATGCGATGTGCCAATCTGTTTCTCTCATCATCAACGCTATAGGCTCTGTTCGCCCCATTACCATCTTCACCTGCGTGGTTCTTCTCTCCTGCATTCCCTTTTCCTTCTTTGGTCTGTGCCTGAAGAAGTTTCATCCAAGGAAACCTTCCAGCTATCAGGTAACAATGTACTCATTTCTCGGATTGTATCCAATGGGACATCTTCGTGGATCAGGCTTTTTTCCTCCACACAGTCCCCAAATCTACTCCAGGCATTGAGGGACTCTTGAGCCAATTTAGTGAGGCCTGAAGGAGGAGAAAAGCAAGGGAAACTTTGATTGCACAAGTGGAAATCAGCTGACATGACATTGGATCTTTTGGGCTGTTTCTTACAATTTGTTTATGACCAGTTGCCACTAGAGAGGCAAAGCATGGACACGTGGTTCTAATTTTGGTTTCTGGATGTAATAACACACAGCTAACTATTATGTGAAATATTACAACCATTTCCCTTCCCTCCCCCGCCTTTTTTTCTCCTTTGTCTTCTAATGTATTTCTGGGATGAATGCCCCATCTTTCCCTAAAAAGTTAGAAACCCAGTGCTAGCAGATGTATGCACTGAATAAGCCAAATAACACATTGATGATAAAATCTTTAAAGAGTACAGCAAAGGACCTACAGTTCCAGAACTCCTACTGTTTCTGTTCTGAGAAGCAGTTTTTGATGTACTAAGTGAACTAGTCAACGTTCAGTTATGTGCTTTTCTTGCATCTTCATGGTTCCCAAATGGATCAGAAACTGTGTGTGCGTGCGCATATGTTGGATTAAGCATTCTGGGACTGAATTTCATTATTTGAACACTGTCAAATTTAATTTTACATCTAAGATTGTTTAGATTTGGGGGGGAATTCCAGACAGGGCAATCATCCTTGGTTTTCTGTCTTTCATCCTACTTACGTTCTTCTCCATCTGCAAGCAGATGTCGGAGCAGTCTGATGGAGCTTTTAATGATACAGAAACAAGTAGCATCTCTTCCACACCCAATTCAAATGTAAGTATATTCATCATTTGTCAAAAGTTCACACACTTGATGACAATGTATGGGTGCTTTTATACAGATTCCTGTCAAGGAATGTGTCCCAGAAGTTTTTCATGTTCCAGAGATGCTTCACAAGCCACAAGCAATATTGCTTCCATATGGTTGCCAAACCTGGAAAGGTGGGGGAGTCTGTATTAAAGGAGTGCCCCAGAATCTAACCTCCTTGCTTTTGCATTGCAGATGTTTATGGCCACTGTGCTTCAAGAGCCAGAACTAAGTCTTACACCAGCAGCTTCCCCAGCTCATCAGTCTTATGGCACGATGGGCAGCCGCCTGGAGCAAGCAGAGAATATAGAGGAGAGTGGCCTGCCAAGTTTTGAAACAGAACTGGAAAGCACAGAAGGCAAATACAGAACCGGGCCTGTGCTGGACACCCAAACTCACTATCATTGATTCCATCCTGCCAGACCAAAGACAGATGGACAGAAGTGTTGAATCTTCAGAATGCTGAAAGGAAGCATCACAATCCAAAGACTAAATTGCCCTGAGCTTCTATAGCAATCCTGCTATAAGACAGTTTGGGGCAAAGACCTGGTGTTGTAACTTGGACCAGAACCAGTCAGGCAGATGGATGATGGGCCTTTTCAAGTCTTGACATCTCTGGCCATGCTGTTAGGATGGTGGATACAGAACAAATAGAGGTCTTCTGAAGAGATAGTGTTACTTCTATCCTATACGCCAGCTGCTTAGCAGCATGTTCTATATGTTACCTCTGTTCTGTTCCAGGTTGACAGACTGCCATTGCCTGGCTCTTTCTGTGTCTTCTGGTAAATTATCTTAAGCCTCAGTTGTTCCATATTCTCTTCCCCCCCTCCCCACTATTTTGCTTTTTTAAAAAATTGCTTTGGTCAAAAGAAACATTTCTCTAGCTTGAGCAATCTTCTCATGGCAGCAAAAAGAAAGAAAGGACTATTTTGATTTGAACAGTGCAATGTCCATAATAGCTGTGATCCTTTCTATAAACCATTAGTGAAGGGGGGAAGACATATGGAATGCTGAGCACCTTCTGATCCACATTCAATATCACTGCAAATCTCAGTGTATTGCCAGCTGTAGAACCAAAGGCCTTCCTGAATGATACAGAGTATTGCTTCTGCTGCAGTTATTGCTTTTGTCCAAATCCGTTGCCTCTAAGAAAGACTTGCTGTGCTAATTTGGTTGAAGTGACAAGCCTCCCTTGTCTCTGTTTCTCTAGGCCTGTATTTGATTAATTGCGTGCTTGACAAGTGGAAGAATGCTATGTTCCAATTTTGCATTACTTTGAATCAGATAAGGTGGAAACTTCCCCATTCCTGGTTTGACAACAGGTTGCAATATGGCAGAAGAGGAAAAGAGATTTTTAGTCCCAGTGGGTGGAGCTATGTGTATAAAAATCTGTCTGTCACAATTTCATATAAACCAGTTATGGGAAAAGGTTGGTGAGAAGGACCACCTCCCTCCCACAGTGTATGATTGGATCATCAGACAACTTAAGGAAAGGTGAAAGGTTTAGCTCATGTCAACCATATATTCTTTTTCTCTAATAGTGGGATTATTTGTATTTGATTGCAGCAGATCCAGATTTAAACACATTACTGTTCCCTAATCACGTCTAGGGTAGCATTAAGTTGACAATGGAAGCTGGAGTGAAATGGCAGGCAGAGGTGAGCTCTCTGTCCTTAAATAACACATTAACCTTTTTGCACCAGCATGTCTGAGGCTGCCAGTTGCCAGCTGGCATGATGTCACATGCCCAAATTTGGAAAATCTCTAAGAAGGTAACTAAAACAATGTATGCTTATCAGAATTGCTTTCTGTTAGACCTGTGCATGGGAATGATTTGGTTTTGCTTCAAAGCCACCACTATAATACAATGCTTCCTCAAGTTAAACTGCATTAGAACATTAACCAGTTAGATCATGGTCAGGACCTTGCACCCCCTTCCCCCACTAAAGATGTTCTGCAATCCCAGGAAGTACCAGGTGAGGGATGCTAGAAGCTGAAGAGACACGGGTTCTTCATTCTACATTAGATGATTGCTTCTCACAGTACATTCTGCTAGTTCCTGGGCCTAACACCATGTGCACTTTGTCTCTTAAGCTGTATTGTAGGATTTACAATGGAGCAGTCTGAAAATTCCTGAGAGATGAGTAATGCTACTAAAAAATAAGTAGGAGGGAGAGTTCACAGGTGATTTGCAGAAAATCACCACCTTCTTTTCCTCACAGGATTCTTATGCAAGATCAGTTCAAGAGTCAGAATTGTTCCTCCCCTAGATAATCTTGTAACTAATAAGCAGGTGAAATGTTCCTAACTTATAGATGTTATAAATGGAGAAAACACACTGCATAGTACTAAACTGCAGGCTGAACAGGTTTTCCCTGCTAAGTGTTTGCCTGTTCTACAATAGTAAATGAAACAAAAAGAAAATAGAAATTTGGCTTACTGTGGATTTCGCTTCCAAGTTTAATAGAGAGCAGACCTCAGCTCAGGATGACATCTCCTGCTGGGGTAAGCAGGCAAGTTCACTTCTCCCCAATGAAGGAACTATCCTGACTTCCATGCTCTTCAGCCATTTCCATGTATAGCAGAATTGAAGAACTGAAGAAGTATTGCCACTGAGGAAAAGAGAACTGTGAGCTTAATAAAAGAGACTTAAACATGCAATCAGAAAGAAAAAAAATCAGAATGTTCTTACTGCCTTCTCATGTGTAAAACATAGCAGAAAATATACTGAATTGTGCTAATGCTGGAACAAAAGATAGCTGGAATGTTCTCTATTATATAGAAGAGAAATTCACAGCAAGCCAAAGTCTCCCTTTCTCCTGAGCTTCACCAAGGACATTCTTTGTCTCAGTAAATACTAGCACCAATGAAACAAAAAGAGGACTTCCAGGATAATTTAACACTACTATGTTCTGAAGAACCTTGCAACTCAAGGCTTCTTTACCTTTAAGGAAAAAGGAATCATATAGTTACAAAGGGAAGACATAGTTTTGGATCATAGATCTCCACAATGTCTAGTTCTACTCAGTAAGGCAAGACCAGTCCAAGAATCAGAATTGCTCTTCCTCTAGACAATCATTTTAAAAAGTGAACCCTCCATCTTCACTCTGGTTGGAAATACTGACCCGAATGAGGAATGCGCTCTCTAGAGCTCAGAAGAAACCCTGATTTGCATAAACCAATCCTTTAGGGCAGGGGCACAAAAGCATCCTAAATTAGAGAAAATTACAAACAAAAACCTTGTAAATTAAACTTTCACCTAAGATTATAATGTTAAACAAGGATACCTTTGAAAGGAATGAGAGTTACTATTGGGAAACTTGACTATAAATCAGGATGTGTGAAATTCTAAGATTCTTTTCAGTCACTAATTACAACTTGTAAGACAGAGTGTAAGTGTCTGCTGAGTGATAGGAGATTCAATATGGATAGTTTATGGAATTTGCTAACCCCAGACATAGTGAATTAGACAGCTTTAAGAGGGGGCGAGATAAAGACATGAAAAAGAAAACACTGACAGCAGCTAATAGTTAGGATGTCTATAAACTATTTCCAAGATTAGAAAGCAGCAAGTACCTCAACGTTACTTGCCAAAGAAGAACAGCAAATCTGGGTTTTTGCCTTTCTGCTTGCTACCTGTGGGCTTCCCAATAGCACATAATTTGGGAATGATGGAACCGAGTGCTGGCCTAGATAGTTTTGATTCATTATGACTCTTGTGTTCTGAAGTGAAACCCACCCCTTCCTCTCCCCATTTTTGTTTTTGTTTGTTTGTTTAGTCATAGCTAAGTTGGTCTCTACCCCTAGCTCAGTGAAGCTAGGGCCAAGGCTCAGAAATTGCACAAAGGCACGCCTCTTTTCTGATAATCTGGGATTCCCGAGTGGTTGAAGGCTACTTAGTTGCTCTTTGGTCAATTACTCCTATTGGACCATGAAAAAGTATCAGTGAATGAGATATCCTATCTTGGCTACTCTGCTTTAGCTTAATTTAGGGCTGCTTGTCTCAGATTCATCATCTTTCATCCTGAAGTATTTTTTTAAGTGAATGTCAATGTTTTCAGCAGTGTTTGAACCAACAGTACGCACCATTGTATGATGACTCAAAAGTCTCAGTTCAAAAGCAGTTATAGCCAGATACATGGGTGTAAGATCTCTGTCCCTGTTATAACTTGGAAGACACACAAAAGGGCAATATTGGTTTTGCTAAGGAAATCAGTGATTTGTTCCATAATAGTACAATCCTGCACTTCAGAAGTGGATGTAACCTCTGATCCTCCAGATGCTATTGGTCTATAACGATTATAATCCCTCCAAATTGGCCATGCTGGCTGGGCTTGATGGGAAGTGGAATTCAGCACCATCTGGAGGCACATGTTAGCCATCCCTGCTCTACACATTTAACTTGGTATAACCTTCATTTAAAAAGCCATGGGATTTTATGTTAAATCGGCAAATGCAGTGTTGCGTGGTAAGCATATTTTCACTTATAAATAGCTATGCTGCATTTAGAGGGGAAGAATTTGTATCTGAGAACTGGAGCAGGAGGGTTAATTCTTCCCTCTCTGCTCTTCTCCCCATTTAAAGAGGAAGCATAAATGAATACCATAATTGCTGTTGACCTCAGAGGAAGACTGCTTCTCATAAGCTAAGTACCCTTACTTGTAAGGAATTGGCAGACTTACTGTAGATCCTCTATCATAATGACATGTTTACCTGAATTTTATTGATATGCCCTATGTAGCTTGGGCACAAGTGCATTAAAATCAGCCTTCCCCAACTTGGCTCTGTAGCACAGTAGCTGGGAATTCAGCCCAATCATATTTGGAGTGTGCTTGGTGGGGAAAAGCTACAATAAAAAATACAAATGTGTATATTTTTCAGAGTATCCATCAACCCTCAAGTCTGAATCTCAACCTTACATATGCACTGTTCATGTCTCTTGTTGGTTTGCTGAATTTCACCAATGTTCTCCATTTGTAGGACACACTGAACTATAAATTAGTCACAAAGGCTTAGACTAAAAACTGCCACTGTTTTCAGTCTCCTGCTCTGGGGACACCATCAAGTGTACTGGGCTACACTTCAAAGAAACAGAAGACACCAGTTCAACATGCTGCCTCTGAACCTTATTGAGAGTGTGTGCAGTAATTTGATCTCATTGTAGAAGTGCCATGAATAACCCCATATCTCCAACTCAGACATGCAAGGAAATGGAAACACTGTTGCCCATTTTTACAAGCAGTAGCATATTTTTAAAATGTCCAGATTATTAAAGAGCTCAAATTTTATTATGTGGCTCACAGCAAAAAGAAAGTTTTCTAATAGTAAAATGGGGTGGGGGCAACAGACCAAAGATGGAGCAGGGAACACATGAAAGATGAATGATCTTACTCTGGTAAATGCAGTTTCATGCAGCACGATAAGAAAATAATCCATACTGATGGTGTTCGCAACATTAACTGATGGCATTACAAGAGGACCATCAAATAAGTGTTTGTTTCAGGAACCACTAATACTGTGATTCCAGATATAATAGCTGCAGAATCCTCCAGAGTTTCCTTAGCAGAAAGCTGAAGAACACATGCATACGACTGCCAGCATACATCAGTGTTCCCTATCCTGGAGCCTTTAATAGTCCTGACACTATTGAGTCCCAGAGCTCCAGACAGACATACTTGAGGTTGAGTAGTCTAAAAAGTATGGTTGAGTAGTCTAAAAATGAGTCCCAAAGTAGGACTACGTGCATGTATGTTATAAAGTAAGACCCCTTGCACCAAACAGTTGTGTGTGGTGCCATTAAGTAGGTATGCCTATGCTCCTGCCCTTGATTGGCTTCTAAATTTCTCATGCATAGAAATATTCGCCTTCATTCTTTTACAGAGGTGCACCAGAGAACTCACCTGATCTGCAGAATAAGATAGGACTTTCACAATGATAACATTTCCTGGGGGGGGGGGGGGGGGGCAGGGAAGGAAAGTTGTTTGTGTTTCTGTTTGACCATGACTGCCAATAGTATAAAGCTACCCAATGTGTCTAAGGAATCCATCCACACACAGGCCGTGCTTTCCTTTGACCCACTACTTAGTGCCATTTCCTCCTGCTTCCGGATGGTCCTGTCCTCTAGCACGGTCACTTTCATTTCCAAGTGCCCATGAAATGTTTGCCAGCTCACATGCTAATGTGGCAAACCTCAAGCCTCCTCCTTTCCTAGCTGTTCTAATTTCACAAAGGGAAAATGCCTGTGGAGTGGAAATGGTGTCTTCAGGAAAGTGACCCGTTGTCTTTTCCCTGGCATGCTTCCTATTGGAATGTGTCCGAGTTCTGTAATATTTACTGCTATGACTGTGCCTTGAATAAAGTAACTTCACCCAGCTGACCCCTGGGGTTCAGCTGCACATTTTATCACAGAATAATACTCATGTGAACAGAAAGCCTTATGAAGTTGTTTTCTTTGGAGAATCTTATTTTGCTTTATTCGGTAGAATACTGTGACATCAGTGGTACCAAATATAAGAGCTCAAATAGTTCTGATTAATTTGCTCTTCAAAAAAAAAATCAAACATCTGATTCAATGGAAATGATTGGAAAATCAGCCTAATCCATAGATGAACTGTGGTAGAAAACATACACCAAAACCAGTACAGTAGCGGAATGACTTACACCAGTTATCTATGGTAAGTGCCTATGTGTTGAAGGTTTTGCATAGCCTCCTGTCCATCATCAAATTGACCAACGGAACCTGCAAACCCCTCCAAATCTTGCAGTGCAGATTGTTGTGTTGTTCAGTTCTAGCCAACAATGACTTCTATCAAGTTACTACATTCTACCTCCTTTCTTCCTCACTTTCTATTAATCTTACTCTATATGGTTTGATAGGTACCATACAGAGTGCCAAGCTAAATGAGTTGCAAAACCAGGTGCCTGAAATAGGACAAGGTTGGATCAGGGACCATGGCCATCACACACAAAAAGTGAATAATAGCTGCCAAGGGCTCCAGCCTCTCACAGAGCCAGGGTGTCTGATCATAAATAGCTCTCATTTGTCGGTTTCTTAGTAGATTTCTAACATGAGAGCACCAGCCTGGGGGACAATCATTTCAGCCTCATCCTTCTCCACTTAAACTTCACTGTAAAGGGAGCAATCACATTTCTCATGTGTATGCTAAAGATCAGAAAGCCTTTATTACAATCATTTATCCTCATTCAATTAATGAATCAAGCTTGAAATACATACATAATGAACAGCTTTATTAAAATTTCAAGACTGCCAAGAGGAAGCGAAATTTCCTGGAATGGTTCTGCCAAGACAGAGAGTGAATCAGGAGGTCCTGTATTTCTCAGAAAGCAGAGGTAGGAGGAAGCCTTGCAAAGAGAGAATGGTCTGAAGGGAGGAAGGGGAACAGGGAACCCTTGCAGCATCTTTCAATTCTTGCATGCAGATAAAACCCCACCCCCTCCAGCCATTTTAAACCATTTTGGCTCTAGCCAAGCACAAAGTGAGCCCAGCAAAGGCGGGGATGTAACCTTGGAGTAAAATTGGCAAGGAAGAGCTGTGGGGTTATACACTTGACATACAGCCCCCAATTCCCCCATACAGTATTCCTTCCTAGCTGTTTTGCTGTTCTAACCCCACTGCATAATTGAAATAAGCAATAAGAACGCATTGCCATCCCCATTAACTTTTATGAGATTGAATCAAATATCTACAGGTTTAAGTCTCCTCATTTGAATTCCCCAAGTAAAATGGAGCCCTGGATAACCCGAGATACAAATTGTAGATTCTTGTTTGACAAGAGCAGAGAAGTTCCCTGCTGGTAAAGATACTCTCCAATACTTCCAGGGGATGGTATTGGGTAACTTAATTTTCCCTCTTTGCAAAAGCAAGAGTTGGAGACCCTGAATTCACTCAAATGCTTCCTAGAAATCAGCCCAACTACGGAAGGGATGGAAGTAGCAACATCATTAAACTATACTATTTTAAGGCTCCTCAGGTCCTCTAAACCTCATGTGGCTTAAATCATTTATAGTTTAAATAATGTGGTGATTATAACACCCAATTAGCTAGGAAAGGAACGATCAGAATCCAACTACACCAGAAGGAAGATCTCTAAAGAAATGAAAGGGCTGTAAAAACACAGGGTGGGCTTCTCACAGGCCTGCAGTACTTACACTAAAACAAATGGGAAAGAGCAGGCAATAAACCCTTGTAGACCCATGAAAACAAGCACAAATAATGCACCCAACTAAAGATTTCCACTCTCCCATCAACTCCTCATAATGCCTGAGAGACACTCAAGGACAATTCAAGGACTTCTCTACTCCAGAAGGTAAGTCAGAGACTTGCCTTCAAAAGTGTATTCCTGTTTAGGAGTTCTAACATTTGCAACAAAGGTATGGGATAAAGTCTGATGGATATTAGACAATCTTCTCAATTCAGTAAAATATTCCTCTGAATGTTTAAATTGCTGTACTATAAATTCAAAATTGCCATTAAAACAATCCTTTGCCTGCTTGAGTCTGTTGTGATATATGTTGCCAAATATGTAGCAGTGAAGGATGTGAAGGTTCTGTAGTTTCTGCAGTCCAACCAAAACAGCCTATAACCCAATAACCAAGGTAAATAAAGAGATTTAATTCACTGGCAACCACTGTCCATATGGCTGACCAAGTACAATGCACTCTGCAAAAACCTCACTCAGTGAATGTTGCTACTACCAAGCCAAACAAGATTTGGGCTACAATTATGGCAAAAACACTGGCAAAAAAATTTGGTCATTTCCAAACAAACAAACCATCAAGTAGGAAACAGTACAGATGGCCAACTCCAAACCATTATCCATTTGACAGTGATAAACCACAAAGGGGAGGAGCAGAGAAAGAGAAGGCCTACTGCTACAGAGTTCCCCTAATTAGAAATCATTCTGGTATCCATAAGGAATGAGAAGTTAAGAAAGAGGTAACAATAGCTGTATACGTGTGCACAATATTATAAAAGGCTGGCCTAATGCAGCAGAAGATAAAATCCTTCTGGCATGAATATTTTCCGGAAGGGCATGGTACTTCTTGACCTTTCTGGAATGTTTAAACACACATACACACACACTTACACATTTTTATTAAAATTGGCAAGTCTACCAGAAGCCTAAATAAAAGTACTTTCTGGGATAGGTTTGGTTTATGAAGTACCTGTGGGTCATAGCTGGTCTATAAAAGATGTGAGATAAATCTGTTCTGAAAAAAAAACTGCATGGCAGTCTTCCCCTATTTGATGCTTTCCAAATGTAGTTGGACTAGTTTTCCTAAACTCTTGTGAGTTGAATTCTGACATATTTACAGGATACCAGGTGGGGCAGAGAGATGTATGGGAATGGGAATGTGCTAGTACTAAGGACACACTTGAAAGTCTTGTTACCAAGAAATCATACATTACCAATTGGATCTACCCATCGTTCACAAAGGCAGACTGAGTTATTTTGTTTAACATGCAATTTAAACCCACCTTGTGCAGAACAATTCTTTTATTGCGATGTTGGTTCTTACAATCAAGATCATAATAATCAAACAATAAATGCAATTACTCCATGAACCTTAATTCCACTGTCGAGTATAGCTTTTATTAAAATTGGTATGTAGTGGCAATTTCACATAACAAAGTTGTTACATAATGAACATGGTTGTATAAACCCTTGAGGTAAGCAGTAGAGAACATTAAGAGCATCTTATGAGGTCAGATCCAGCATCCATTTAGCACAGCATCCACACACGAGCCAGTTATAGACAAAAGGGAAAGAATACAATAAATGGAAGTGCCTCAACTTAGACCTTTCATTTCCAGGGACACTACAGGTCCCTGCCCTGTATTCTTAAGCCACTCACCGTCAAAACAGGCCGATACTGCTCTAATGTAAATAATAATATGCATTTATCTCTTCTGTACTATTAGCTTACTGTCACCTAGAAGTCCAGTCCCCATGACTGCCAGGCAATGAGGAAGGGCTACCTGCTGCTGCTGTTGCTGGCAACCATCTGCTTTGGCAAACTCCTACTTCTGTTTCTATGGAAATCAGAGCTCCCACAAAGCCAGCTTGCTCTTGGCAAAATTATTACTATAACGTAAGACCACAGAAAAGCTCTAGATAGGGCAAAAGCTGTGGACGGGTACTAGTGGCTCCATCTGCTCAGGAGAAGAATGAGCTAAAATGTGGATTTCAAAAGGTAGATTAAGGGCTTTTGAACCCTCAGCAAATCCAGGTCAAACTACTGACTACATCTAAATGCGGCACATCCCTGAAGAAGTGTGAAGCAATAGTAGCTTGTACTTTTGACACCAAATCTGAACATAAGGACAATCAAAAGGCTGCTCTCCTTAGTGTTAGGACCAGTCTGCAAAACTGGAAATACACGATGTGCTTTAAAAAGTTTATGCTCCTTGGCTTTCATCTATCCTTCTCCATATCACTTGTCCAAAATGGAGATTAATGTAGTGCAATATGAGACTTATAGCACTGCCCAAGTATCCCCTTCTGGAAATGGGCAGATCCTAGAATTGAAGAAAAATAAATTCACTATTGCAATTCTTCCATCTTGCCTTGCACTGCAAAACTCGTGACACTCTGGGGGAGAGATCATAATTCAGTGGAAGAACATATATTTTGCAGATAGAATGGCGACTCTAGGCACTCTCTTTGGCAACTAGTGGAACGGCAATCTAGAATTTTGAATAAGTAGCTGAAAAACTGAGGGAATGCTTTTCAAATTTGCAGATTATATAAAATTGGGTGGAATAACTAATATTCTGGAAGTCAGAAATAATACCCAAAACACTCTTGATAGGATAGAGAAATTGCCTGTAAATAAGAAAATGTGATTTTTAATAGAGACAAATGCCAAGGTTTCCAATTGGTCAGAATCCAGCTTAAGTATTTTGTCAGTTTCTAAGCACCACACTCTAGGAATCATTCAGACAAATTGTAAGGTGCACAGAAGAGTGGCAAGCATAACTGGGAGACTAGAAATCAAGCCCTATGGAGACTGAAGGAATAAAGAATATCCGCTCTGGAATATGGTGTACTCTTTACATATCTGAAAGGCTGCCATACAACAGAAGATGAAGACCTGTTTTCTACTGTTCCAGAGTGCAAGATACAGAACAATGTTACAGGAAAGCAAAGAAGCCACTTGAAGGTAAGAATAAACTTACTCACAGTAAGAGCAGTTAAACAAAAGAACCAATTATCCAAGAAAGTGGTAGGCTCCCTTTGTGGAATAGTCAACCAGCAGATGAACACCAGTGATGCTAGAATTTGGATTCCTTCACTAAGCAAGGTATTGAACTTAAGGGCACAAATGGCCCTTTGCCTGCAAAAATGATAGCAGCCTGAGTAGATATTACTAGCCAGTTTCTTATAATCCCAAAACAGGAGACAGAATATTCCAGTTATGTGGCCCTGATTTGAGTTCATCTTCCTTCTCTTCTGTGATAGCAATCAGGGGCAGAAAGAATGGAAGCATTCTGTATAGGCTGAGAGACAAGATATACTTGGACCTAATTCTACTAGAAAAAGCAGACGTATTCAGAGAACAATGTAACCAACATTTTCTAAAGTGCTAGATTCCTAGTGGATTAAAAATGCAACATTACACTTGCAAGACAGCCACAAAAGTCAACAGGGAACTGACATTCACCAAGTGTTGATTTTTATTTCTCTAGAGAATGTAACAAAATATGGTATACATGTGTGCCCTGGCATGCACACCAACACAAAACATTCAAGAGCTAGGAGAGGCATAAGACAGCTCTGGCATTTAGGGTGATACATGCAATCCATAATTTGAGCTGCCACTTGCAATTGGAAGCAGTGCACTCCAGATGCAGCTGCACCTCTTCTCCTGTTTCTTCAAGGAGACAGAATTCAATCATAATTATTATGAGCCACTTGTTTGCAGTTATCTAACATGATGGGATGCTAATTGAGTAGGCATAAGAAAGAATCAAGCCCTGCAGAATTGTGTGAGGATTCAGTGGGGAACTCTTCTTTTTCAAACAATATGTTTATGCACAACTGGGAAATGGAAACAAGACTTTTTGATGGCCAACGGAGAATCTGATCATATCTGATTACTGAACATCTTGGATGATATTTGCTTTATTTACCAATGAACTAAATCGAGGTCTCTAGGGATTTTGTACTATTGCTAGCCACCCATATTCCACAACTGTCTGCAACTGAAGGAGGAAGGGAGCGCATTCCCGCAAAAAAAGGCAGCCATATTCAGACATATCTGGATAAGCGATGATGGAATGAGTGGAAGAAAAAATAGAGCAGAGCACAAGAAAAATATTAGAGGGGAGAAAGGAAACTGAGGAGTTATCATGCAGGCCAAAGGACTGCTTTTGAGCTTTCGTGTCTTATCAGACTGGATCTGTAGATGTGCTAAATATGTTACATGTAGCCCAATACTGAAAAGGTGTGATCCCATTAACTTTAGAGGGGGCATACTGACAAATAGCCAACAACAGAAAGCTGCCATTTGATCTAAGGCTTCAATCCAAAAACAATATCAAACCTGTATTAAGAGAGAAGCCATTAGAAGAATCTACACAAGCACTTCATTATGTCAATATGAAGTCTGGCCCAATCAGGAGACATATGATGCATATTCCTCCTTTATGTTATTTTCCTTCCTTATTCTATTTTTCCTCCCTATATACCTTATCTGATAGTTCCTGCTAGTGCCTGCAGCTTCCCCACACTGTCAAATAAAATGTGTTTCAATATTCCAGGAATCCCCCATGGGAGCACTTTGAAATAAGGAAGATGAGAGGAGACTTTGCACACTGGGGTTGCTCAGGAACATTCAAGGTGGTGAGAAGGATAGGGGAAATAACTAGGAAAGAAGGTAGGTAGAGGAGAAACAAGGTGGCATATCAGGAAAGATATAGGACAAATGAATAGTGGAAACAGAATAGCAGTTCTATGAAAGAAATGAGATACACATACCAGCTGAAGTGGCAAATGGACTGGGCTTTCAAATGCAGTAGATGTTTATCATTTCATCTACAAGTGCATTCCACACATCTCCACTCCTGGGTATCTATGGACCTTCATAATCAAATTCACAAGCTGACAAAATAATAACAGCACCAATAAACCAATAAAAAGCACACCATTTCCTGTCATTCCAGCATTAAGCATTTGTGTTCTCATAAATACTATGGATGTTATGCTATATTCCTTGTCTTTGAAAGAAATACCCCCACTGCCTTACAGATGAAATAAACTCCACTGCAAATTCTGACACCACAGTTACATTTTAGAATATATGCCATGCTTTAGTAATTTCTGACATCTTTCAGAGTAAGTGTCCTGGGCTGTTTGGAGGGAAATGTGTTTGTGTGTGCGCTCATGTGTTACACCAAAGAATATATATCTCCTTACAATGATACTGCAATAGCTAAATAAATGCCAATGTGGGACTGTAAACTGAATTTTTACAGGCAAAATCTCAGGCATAAAGGTAAAGCATGATAACAGGCAAACAACTGTTTCTACTTCATCTAGAAAATGACCCACGTATAATCACCAAAATGATGTAGTTTCCTACATTAAGCAATACCACAAGATATGATTCTGCATTAACTGAAAATGTTTCTATTAATACTTTCCAAAAGTGTAGTTGCATTAGTGTTTTCCAGAAAAAGCAACCAAAAGACTTTTGGCACCTTAAATCCTAACTAATTTATTTGGCAAGAGGTTTTATAAAAGTTATCTTTTCATGATCTGCAAAGGACAAGCAGGAAGGTGTCTGCTTAGTCCCAGAAAGATTCCAAGGCCGCTTGTGGGATTGTTCAGCCTAGAAGTACATTTCCTAGGCTACATGCTTAGCTCAGTAGTTTGGTAGAAGGACCTCAAAACCCTCTATCATCCTGTTGTCATGTAATGTTCTTCCCCCACCATGAAGAAGACAGACACACTGCCTCTTTATACAGTAAGCCCAGAGTTGATCTACATGGATTTTTTCTATGAGCCAATTTACCTCCGGAGAGAAAGCACAAAAAAGGGTAAGAATATCTACAGTATTTTAAATGCTCCTTCCCCACTCCAAAAATGAAGTATTGTTTCTAACTTTCAAAGCAGGCACTAGAGCAAGAACTAGAAAAGTAGCTTTAATTAAAACTCAGAAAGGCAAGTTATCTTGTCAGGTACCCATGTTTGATTATGTGCCATCAGGTCACTGTCAACTCTTAATGTCCACATAGACAGATTTTCTCCACGATGGTCTATCCCTAACCTTGTCCTTCAGCTCTTCCATTGCTACTGTAACTGAATCCATCCACTTGCTGTTGGTCATCCTTTTCTTCTCTTTCCTTCCACAGGCACCCATAGGGTTGTAAAAACAGTGCCTTGGGAGGAAGAGGAAATATAAGAACCTAGCAATTGTCAGAAATGGATGTGATGGTACAGATCTCTTCAGCTAGAAATCAGGACAAATTCTAGAAGCTTTCCCAAGCTGCTCCCCACATCAGTTATAATTTCACTTCAAGACTTTATTTTTACACAAAAGGAACTGGCAGCTACTGCATACCTACTGGCTTTTAAATTATAACTTGAGACCAAGCATTTGAAAAGCCCAACTTTTTTGCAGCCCCAATGTATACTGTATAGGAGAATTAACCCACTTTTTGAAAAAACTGAACTGCTTAGATAATCCCAGGGAAATGCCCATACTGTTCATTAACTTTACAGAAGGAATATAAAGCTCTCCACCCTAAGAAACTGGTAGCCCAGTAGCCTTTCTCTGCTAAAAAAAATATTTGCAGTCACTCTTTATAAAGAGACAGAGAATAAAGAGCTTGTGGAGATACCAGCATTCAGCTCAGAGATTTAAAAAGATCTTTAAAACCCTTTTCTTTTTTTTGTTAAAAATAACTTAATTATTCTGGTTTTTATGGGTAATCCTTTATCAATGATATACTGAGCACTATCTGTACAATGTTTGCATCTCTTTCCACTTACTGATATTATAACATTGTATTAATTTTTTTCCCACTTGTCCATTCTCTTCTTTAAAAATGATTAATTAAAAAAAAAGAGCTTAAAGGCAGGAAAGTCACCGCAGGCAACAGTTCCAGGTTGCTTCACTTTTGTCCCCTGCAAACAGATTAGGGGTATGCAAAATGTTTCATTTTGAATCATTTCATCTTCACAAAACTCCCCAATCTGAAGGTTAATCTGCTCTTTTTAATGCAAAACTGGTTGTTTTGAGCATTCTGGAAGTATTTTAAGGTCAAAAGAGCTGTTTAGAGCTCATAACAGTTTGAAAATATTCAAAACAGCCTATCTCATGCTCTGGGTGAGAAGTTTCCCAGAATTTGGTGCTTAAAACAGTTTGAACTGAAATGTTTTACACACCTCTACACATGGACCTGCTACGCTGAATTTTGGAGCACACTGTCACAAGACAGGGAATGCAAAAGTAAGCAAGAGACAGAAAGAAAGCTGTTGGGATTACTCTGGAATACATCAAGCTGGAAGGGTGAGCATGCTCTTTCATCATAGCTGTTCCTGACTCAGAACAGCAAAGAACTCCAAGCATCTTGATCGGCGCTTATTCCACCTTTCTGGGAACATCCCAGCCACAGCTCATGGCTTTCACCACAGCGCTATAGAGCTTTGTCCAGGCTTCACGCACATTCAGCTTGAAGGCAGGACCATGGCATTTCTCCAGCATATAAAGCAAGGAGTCTCCAACAGCCTGCAAATCATAAAGAAGACTACAGAGTTAGCATTCAAACAGGAGAAGTTTCAAGGCAAATATAATTTATTAATATTGGAGAGAGATGATGGTCTACCACATGAACATGGTACAGATAGCTATCCAACCATTCGTTCAGCGACCGTTCGAAATTACAATGGCGCTGAACAAAGCAACTTACAACCTGACCCAAAGTTACAGCGATCTGGGCCCTTGGCAATTGGTTCACCCTTATGACCAGTTGCCAAGCACCCCACCATCATGTGATTGCCATTTGCAATCTTTCCTGCTGCCTGCCAGGGAAGTAGCTGGCAGGGAAGGTCGCAAGCCGCTGCCGCCCGTCCAGAGGACCCCCTCTCATCTTTGAGGGCTGCCTGATTTTGGCATGGGGCATCTTCAGGCAACCCTGAAAACCTTCATGCTGAAACCCTGCTTGGATTTCAGCATGAAGGTTTTTCAGGCACCCCCCCAAAGCCCTGTGTGAAGCTGTTACAGGCAACTTGTAACAGCTTCGCATGGGGCTTTGGGGGCTGCCTGAAAAAGCTTTGTGCCGAAAGTCCAAGCAGGATTTTCAGCCACGGAGGATGGGGTAGGGAGCGAAAGGATGCATGGGTGTGTGTGGGAGAGTTGGGCCAGGGGTGCGGGGTGCACCCGACCCAGCCCTCCCATGCACCCCCACACACCTCCTTGCTCCCTCCTCCACTTGGCAGTGCCTGGGGCTTGCAACTTCCTGCTGGCTTCCCCACTGACTTGATTGTGGGAAGCCAGCAGGAAGTTGCCTCGCCTAACAACCGGGGCGTTCACTTAGCGATGGCAACTGGGACTGCTGGGATTGCAGTTGCTAAGCAATGCAGTCACATGATGTTTCACCTAACGACTGCACTGCTTAGCGACTGAAGTTCCGGTCCCAATTGAGGTCAGATAGCAAGGTCTACCTGTACTTGGCAAGAAGGTAATGTCTACCACCTGGTAGATTATGCTACCTAATCTGGCTTTTCTTGCCTTTACCTACTACAGCACATCACTGAAAATTAATGCCCAATCTGTAAATATAAAAGACAACATTGTTTACTATATTCTCACAAATAAACTGTGTTTTGTTGGCGATTACATAAGTGACTTAAAATATCGTTTTTAAAAATATATTAAAATATATGCAGTGGATTTTAATGAATAAAACTCTGTTAGATATTAAAAGGTTTAGCATTAGGGTGGTTATCTCAACTGCCCTACACAACCTGAAACCTTATAGCATCTAACAGAGATTTATTCACTAAAATCCACTGCAAACATTAGAATCATTCAAAAGTAAATCTGCTCTTTATCTCCAAATATGAGATCAAAGACAACATTCCCAGATTTTATCCATTAAGTATAACATATGCATAGAACACTCCCTATGCAATCACTATGTTTTTCATATGCCTGATAACATTACAGGCAGTCCTTGTTTAACGACCCTAACTGGGACTGGAATTTCCATTGCTAAGTGAAGTGGTTGTTAGGCAAAACATCATGTGACCAACCTGCAGTCCCAGGTGTGGTCATTAGGCAAGGACTGTGCCCTCATTAGGCAAGGACCTCATGCTTCTCCTGCCCTGTGTGCTCACCTCCGCATCAACTTCCCCCACTTGCCTATTTTCCCCAACTCTGCCCTTCGCCCTGCACTCTGCCATCACTGCCTACCCCTTCCACCCCCAGCTGATCTTCACTGTCTTCTTCCTCCTGCTGCTGATGAGGCACACCTGGCTAAAGCAGCTGCTGGCTGTTCGCAAGGCCTCAACTGGGCACACCTTGTCGGCAGTGGGAGGAGGAAGACAGCAAAGGTCAGCTGGGGGGTGGCGGGGTAGGCAGTGGCAGCAGAGTGCAGGGCAGCCAAAAGGACAAAGATGGGGGGAAAGAGGCGGGTGGGGGGAGTTGAAGCGCACACTGCGGTTGTAAACGTGGGCAAGCTGCCAAGCACCCAAAATTTGATCACGTGACTGCAGGAGTGCTGCAACAGCTATAACTTGGAGGACTGGTTGTAACTACAATTCATTCAGCACTGCCGTAACTTCAAACAGTCACTGAACAAATGGCCGTTAAGTGAGGACTACCTGTAACGCAACCTAAAGAAATGAGGAAAGACTGAAAAGCAAGGCACAGCAAACCAGCTGTAACAAGTGCTTACCTCAAAGGACTCCAGCTTCACACCAACTGCTTGGTGTTTCTTGCCAAGATTAGCAAGGTATTCCTCCAGGCAGTGCAAATTCTCCAGATGGGTTACAGCTGCATCAATTACCACCATTACCTATCAAAGAGAAAAGATAATACAATAAAAAAGGCAAATCTGGTGTTCCATTTTATATTACTCTGTCCTTTTCTAAAAGCCTTCTGCAAATATTGCAGCAAAGGCTTCTGCTGTTATCCACCATAAACCAAGGAGCTCAGCAGGAACAAAAGCACATTTGAAAGAAATCTGTATCTGCCTATTAATGTAGCCTCCTTCAATTATTTTTTTATCATAGTATTTGAATTTATATACTGCCATTATCTTGCAACTCTTGGTGGGCTACATGATATGCCAAAAAAATTAAAACATCCATGGTATGATTAAAATAAATCCAAATCATGAATTTAACCACCAAAATACAGCATAACAATAATACTTAAAAAAAAAAATACAACGTGAAAAAATAAAAGCTGTCACAGTTGGTAAGTATCACTGGAACTCTCTCCAGTGAGAGAGTTCACTTTTTAACAACCTTCTGAAAGCCACCATTAGTCTGATCTCTGTGAGGAAAGCATTCCACAGCATTGATGCTGCCACTGAGAAGCAATGCTTTAGCTCTCCTCACCTCCCAGAAGTGTGGGACCACAAGAGCTTTTCCCTTAATGATCTAGGCTGAGCTGATACAGGTTGGAGAAGGTGGTCCTGCAGGCACTCAGGTACTAACCCTTAAATGGCTTTGTAGGCTATACCAACACTTTAACGTGTACCCAGAACTGGACTGATAACTAGTACAGAGTTTGCACTATTGGTGTGGCCTGCTCCCAGCACTGAGTGAAATAAACACACAGGCTGCTGCTTTCTCAACCAGCCCCATGTAAAGGGAATTACAATGGACTATCCAAGCGGTAATGAGAGTGAGAGTCCTCCTGCAGCAGATAAAGCCACAACTGGTGCACCAGCCGAAACTGGGCAAGGCAGTACCTGTGAGTCCAGAGGGATCCCCAGATCACAAGCCTGCTTCCTCATAGATAGTGCTTGCCCAGAAATAACACTAGTGTCAATGGAGAATCCCAGTGTAGAAACAGCAACTTTGCCTTCCTAGGGTTTAACTTCAACCCATTCTCTCCCATCCATACTTTTGCAGCCTCCAGATACTAGGACAGACCATCAACAGTATCTCTCCTGGGGTGGTGATGTATAATTGGGTGTCATCATCATACTGATGATATCATACCAACCAAACTGTTGGATGGCCTCCCCCAGTGTTTTCATACAGGTGTTAAAGAGCAAGGCAGGGAGGACCAACCCCTACAGTATCCTATAAGTCAGGGGCACCTCTCATCCCCCACCACAACAGACCTCCTACTGACAATACCAATAAGATACTATGGTCAATGGTACTGAATGCCTATTTGCCTAACCCTATTCAGGTCCTGACATCTAGGAGCACAATCAAAACTGCCTTATCGAAAAGGGCCCAGATAATCTCTTTCTTCTAGGTTGCTGCACAGTTAATCCACCACTACTGTCTCAACAACCTTCCCCCAAAAGGGAAGGTTGGAGACTGCTGATGGTTATCTAGGATTGCAGGTCCTGAGATAAACTCTTCAGAAGGGAGTGTACAACTGCCTCCTTCATGGTTGCGGTTCCCCCTTATGCAAGGAAGCATTAACAGTCTCACAGATCCAGGTGGTCACTTCTCCACCCATTCCTCACAACAGCCAGGATGGTCAGGGGTTCAAACTACATGTGGCAGAGGACAATCTAGACAGCACTCTATCTACTTCCTCAGAGTTCACAAACCAGAAGGAGTCCCAGATAACACGGCAAGATGGTGGCCTAGCCAAGAAATTATTACCAAGTCTATATGTACAAAACATTTTTTATACTGGAATAATAGTTGAAATTACATACAGATCACTAGCATAGGCTGTTGACAGAACATACAAATACCCCTATTTCCCTTTGCTTGTACATGTTCAAAAAATTATACCTGGTGGTATCTTATCAATATATATTCCAGTTATTACACAAGCAATTTGTATCTCTGACTCACTTGTGACAGATAGCCACAAGTTATCTCATAGAGAGATGCTATCAAAACTTAATTTATTCTAGCTTCACCTCCTTGCCGTTCTTCTCAGCTGAAAGTTTTTTTCTCCTTAAAACAAAAACTAAACAAGAAAAAGAGGAGGGTTTTTCCTAATATGTATTCATGAGGAAACACCATCCTTAGAGTATTTTGTAGACAGTTTCAAAAGGAAAAGGTCAAAATGAATACAGTGATAGTTCAAAACAGTTTGGTTATTGGAACAGAAAGGGGTTTGATCACACCTGCCTATAAACCCTTCCTGTCCAAAATGGAAATACTATTAGCTGAGTGTAAGAAAAAATTGAGAAATGGCCAGTTGGTCAGGCTTTGGGTACTTCCAGACTGAACAAGTGTATTGTGTTATACATGGTGCACCTTTTGAAAATACCTGAGAAAGTTCCATTGGTCCAAAATGCAAATGCCAGTGATAACTTACAAGATTTGGCAGAATGGAGCACATCGCTCTAATATCCATATGGATCCCAACTGATTTACAGAATCAATCTGATGTACTGTACTTTCAAAGCCCAAATGATCTGGAATCAGAGTAGAGTAAAAACTGCCTCCATATTTCCAAATTAATCTGCCCACTGATTATGATCAATGATTAAAACCCTTTTCCTAAACTTCTGTTTACTTATGGCTGAAGCACACTAGATGGAACGTGATGGACAGAACCGTTACTAACCTCTATGGGGGAATCCATTAAGTTGGTCTGCACCAGCCTCTTTATGGATCTAAGTGATTTATAACAGGCATTTGAGAAGTTTGCCAGAGAACTTTAGTACATCTGGCTGAGTTCTGGAATATGAAGGAACTCAACTGGGCTGCCCATGAGCTGATCCAGAAGAGCACCTTGCTTTCCCAATCCAGCTATCCGTGATCATTCTCAAACCTTCTTCAGGCCACTCTTTTTAAGAAAGGCTGTTGAGAAGGTGGTGGGGCTCCAACTACTGGGGGCTTTGGATGAAATAATTATTCAAATCCCTTTCAGTTGGGATTCAGGCATGGGCATGGAATGGAAACTCCCTTGGCTGCTCTTGTGGCAGGAGCTGGAAGGGGGAGGTGCCTCCTTCCTGGTCCTACTAGAACTTTCAGGGCCATTCAGTACCATCAGACATGATATCCTTTTGGACTGCCTGTGAGGGTTAGGAGCCAGGGATCCTATTTTGATGTGGCTGTACTCCTTCCTGGGTAGATTATTCCTATCAAGTGTTGTTGGAAGAAGAGAGGTCAAACTCTTGGGCTTAAGGCACAGATCTCTCCCCTGTTTTATTTAGTATGTATATAAAGCTACTGGGAGAGATCATCCCTCTATTTAGGGTTAAGTATCATTAGTATGCTGATGATACCCAACTTTATATCTATACCTCAGGCTAAATCCCAGGCAGATGCAGTTACTGTTTATACAGAAGCCCTCTGTTGCTCTGAATGTTCTATTGTTCTTCCTCTGAATGATCTGGGGGTTCTCCTGGACCCACAACTCCTGCTAGAGTAGAAGGTGATAGCTGTGACCAGGACAGCTATTGGCCAGTTTGGTTGGTCTACCAGTTCTAACCTATCCTGGATCTAGAGGTGCTGAAGACAGTGACTCATATTTTTGTCATTTCCCGGTTAGAGCACTGCAATTCACTCTATGAGCCACTACCTTTGAAGATATATTAAAAGTTGCAGCTGCCTGTTTGATGACTTGGGTCAGCCAGTTTAGTAAAATAATGCCTATCCTTCAGGAAAAGCACTGCCTACTGGTAGGCATATGGGATCAATTCAAAGTGGTAGTTGTCTATAAAGTTCTACATGGCTTGGTCCTAGTTGCCTTTAGAACCATCTTCTCTAGGTAGAATCTGCCCACCTATGCAATCTAGACAAGAGGAGAGGCTCCAGGTGCCTAACCCTCTGGGAAATGGGAGGGAAGGAGGTGAGTGCTTAGAGGATGATCTTCATCATGGTATCCTTCTGGCCCATCTTAGGGGATTGAGAGGCACTTTGTAATGGTGGTTCTCCTCCTTTCTTCGAGGCCAGTTCTAGTTGGTGTTAGGGGGGGAGAGTTTGAGCCTGAGGCTCCTGTTTTGTGGGTTGCTTCTGGGCTCCAGCCTCTTGCCACTCCTCTTTGACATCTACATGAAGCCACTAGGCAAGGTCATCTGTCAGTATGAGGCGCGGTATCATCAGTATGCTGGTGATACCCAGTTGTACATGTCCACCCTAAGCCAATTAAGTAATGCCTCCATATAACACAGCTGCTCCGTGAGCTGTCCTGACTCCTAGTAGACTTTCAGGTGCAACTCAAGATGCTGGTTGTCATCTATAAAGCCATGTACAGGGTCAAGCTGCTTGTAAGACTGCCTTTCTCCCATTGTTTCTGCTCACTCGCCAGATCTATCAGGGAGGCCATGTCCTGGGTCCCTTCCAACAAACAATGCCATCTTGTTGGACCCAGAAGTTGTGCCTTCTGTCCGACAGCAACTGCCTCGTGGAACAGCATCCCCCCCAGACATCTGGATGGCTCTGATCCTGTTAGCCTTTCATAAGGCTCTGAAGTTCTGGCTGTTTCCCCAGGCTTTAGGTTAAGAAGTTAGGCAAAGTCTGCTGTTGATGTGGTTTCATGATTGGGATATATTGTTTACCTTGAGCATCCTGAGTCATTGTTTGTAACATTGGGGTTTAATGCTGTGTGATAGGCATTTAATCATATAAATAAATAAATAAATAAATAAATAAATAAATAAGCTGTTATAATTTACAATTATTAGGTAAAACTTCTTCATAAATCACAATGGGCAAGATAAAAAGACTTACACTGAAGTACGTATATATATCGTATGTTTAAAATCCCCATCTTTTTCTAAGAAGATGAGAAGCTGAATGGGTGACAAGAATACATAGGCTTTAAGCTCATGAGATCTACAGTTTGGAGTTATAAATCTACGCTGATCAACTATTAATACCCATTACATTTATCAGAATCACCTTTATACTAGCAGTACTACCTCCTAATATAAGCTTTACCAATTGGGGTAATTTATTTTATAAGCCCTCACCTTTCTAATGTGTTCCAGGAACTCAGGTGATGAGAGGCACTCTTGAGGAGTAGAGAACTTCTTGCAATTGTACTGGAAAAGGGGCAAGAGATCTGGATCCAAATCAAAAAGCCTAAAACACAAGGAATGACATCCACCCATTAATTATTTGGTCTCCATGCAAATAAGATAGTAAGACTTCAATATCATTGTTTGATCTCAGCTCAGTAATTGCTCTCTTCCATCTCATGGGTTCTTCTGGAGAGATCTCACTCACGAGAGACAGGAAAACAAGAAATTCAACCTCAAAAGGAAATAAGAACAGGGCCTCACCAGGAAAAAAAAAAAAGCAGCTTTCTCTCCCTCGGGTAGCCCATGGGCTTATCTTTCTTCATACCACACCAGTTTTCAGGGATACAAACTAACTGCAAAAGAAGATAAGGCTTCCTCTTCAACTTTCTTTATAACTTAAATCTGTCACATCACAACAGACTTCATTCCATGAAAGTATGTCAAGCACAGTTGGACTCTGGGCAATACACTTCCTTTAAGCTAAGGCAATATGACATTATGTGCTTTCCTTCCTCCTTCCTCAAGTCAACCTAGACTTGAACAAGATGGTGCACTGTGTAGGATGGCTTAAATTGGCAGTGCAGAACTGGCAACAGACTGGAACAGTGGAATGCTCTAAATTAGAGACAGCACATTCCTACTAACATTCCAATTACTCCAGCCAGTCTTCTCCTTGCACAACCCATCACAGATGCATTTTCTGTCTCCTATGCTCCAGCTTCTTGCCTTTTTCTCACCCAACAATGTTCAAACACTGCAACTGCCTGTAGAATAAAAGGAAAGGTAACCCACTTTGTCAGACTCCTAAGCAGTTATTCAAGACACCACAAAGATTCTTTTGATGCTCTGGGACAGTTCTGTATTAGAGATGCAAGGAAACAGTGGGAAAGAGCTATTGCCATCACATGCTCCTCATCAGCTCCCTGGTGGCATCTCCTTGGCCACTGTAGAAAAATGCTGGACCACACAGATCCAATTGTATTCCTCCCTACCCTTCTGCCTCCTGCCTCCTATCGGGAAACAGGAAAGACAATGAATCCCTGATGTAGCACGCCTCTCTTGTTACCAGATCAACATTTAGTGTGTAGTGTTACATGCTTGAGCATGTCAGGAATAGAATGCTACAGATGTATATTTCATATACAGAATTCATATATCATCAAATGACAAAGACCTAGAGAGGCCAAAAAAAAAAAAAAACCCACAGAAGTCATAATGTTTAACAAAAACACTGGAAGATACTTTACACTAAGTCTCCTTCTTCATAAAAAAAAACCCCTCAAACATAATTTCATTCACTGATTTTATTTCACTGAAAGCCACTGCAGACTTCTTTCTTAAAAGATTCTTACTATCACAAGTATTAGTATCTTTCATGCTTTATCTAACCATGACTCATTTTGCACTCATTCAGAGAGCTGTTTTTAATCCTCTCTCTCCCCAAGTGGAATGGATTCCTCTACCTCATCTGCACACTCCAAAGTTGATGTGGATGATAGGAGATCTACTGGAATAGATCCTGGAGATGGTGTAAGGAGCTCCTATACTGGGGACCAGAACATGAAGAAGTCTCAAAATGCAATTAGAAATCTACTAATGACCTTGGATGAAAGTCCTACTTTGCATCCCTACTTCCAAAATGCTCTGGAAATGACCACTACCTACAACAGTATCCAACAAGACACTTTAAGGATCATCTTCAAGCTGTATGGAAGATAATGTTGCTTTTCTCATTCTGTGACATAGTCCCAAATTCTCATTAGTTTTTCATTGTCATGTTGGATTTTACACATGCATGTCATCCACAGTAGCCTTTTAATCCTGTCTCCCTGAGCATTCTCCAGTTATTCAGCCTCTAAATAGATTAATTAACTAATCTCCCAGGAACATTCTTCCTGTTTACATTGCAGGCATCTCTCCCAGCTATTGAGGGTGCATAAGAATCTACAAGATTAGTATACAGTATTATATACCGGTATGAAATGTCTTCATAGCTAGGAATGATCCAATCCTACTGGAGTTCATATATCTCATGCAACTGAAAAAGAGCAAACGTGTGGTAATATACTTAAAAACTGATCCAAACACAATCTCTAGCCAAACTATTACTGTACTCTAAAATGTGAGAATGCAGCAAAGTGTCATCAGTGGTTCTCATGTAAATACTTCATTAAAAAAAAGAAGATAAATGAAACAAGACCGCCTACAGATGACAGTGCCAGCAGTTCTCATCAAAGTTAATTTGATATCTAGTGTTTTATACCAGCCAACAGAGCCTAATTCAGTGGACTATCTTAGTGGACTTGATCAAAGCAATTAGTCATTTCTTGATTTGAAAGCAAGAATACTTCACAATGGTAATCAGCATTTATATTACACATAGCCAAATAAACTATTATTTCAGTAACATTTAAAATAATTTGTAAAACATTGTTATATTGCAGAAAGAATGCCTAGTCAATCCAAGAGAGATGAAATGTGGAGATTTCCAAGGCACTAGAGTATGGCAGCCCTCAATATTCAGAAGAATTCCCACCTTAGAACAGAACATGAAGACTCTAGTTCCATAATTAATTGTGCTTAATATTACGAAAATATCAGTATTATGAAAATCAAGTATCAGTACTATGAAAATTAAAATACCATGACTATCGTATCTTTTTATAGATAAGCTATAAAAAGCCACAACTTTTTAGCTGAATTTGGCTCCTCGTGACTTCATGGGTACATATACGAAGGTTTCTTGGCAACAATATGGGAATGGTTTGCCACTTCCTTCTTGCATGATGTGCTTTTTCAGCTTCCCATCTCGCACAGAGCCTGATATTCCTTCGATTCCTTGGAATTCAGCCTGCTATTCCAAGTATTAATCAGGCTGGATCTGCTTGGCTTCTGAGCCCAGCCAAGACTTTTTGTCCTTATCCAATGACTAATCCATAAAAAAATTGCTAACTGCCAAAAGCTCTCTTAAAAATAATTATAAAATTAATGTACAACGTTCAACTGGTAATCCTTCTGAAAGCATTTGTTGACCCTTCCAAATGAATACGTCAAAAATGCTAATAAAGCAAGGCATCTAAAGTGTCTCTGGCAACTCTTCCTCTGCAAACCTGGTTGTGCTCCTGGGTGTTTTTTTTTTTTAATCTAAACTGAATATTGCTTTGCGTTAGTTAATGTGATACAGCAACAATTATAATTTTTAATATGGGTGCTACATTAGATGCTTCCTAGTCTACCACAAGCCAATTTTAAATTGCATGTTTTAATTAATAGTTCATCAATTTTACAATTTGACTTCTTGTGAGTACAATTACTCTGGTAACCTGGTGCTTTCTAATTTGTTTATTTAAATTTTAAAACACTGTGAAACCCTTGCAAACTTTTACAGCACTTTACTTGTACAATGTCATCCTGATACTCTTTGCTGACTAATTTTTGTTATAATTTAGCTGCATTACCACTGATCATGGAAGCTGTAGTTCAGCAGCATCTGGAAGGCCATGGATTCCTCAGCCCTGATGAAAATGCCAAATTATTACTGGCAGAGGGATATGATGCATATGGCATACCATTAAAAAGGGATGGGGCTTTAATTACCTGATCACTCCTACAGTTTTGACATTGTTGACCACTCTTGTAGACATCCCTGACTGGAGGGGTTTCTAGGGGTTTTCTATATTTTTTCAAGTAAAGAGCCACATTTGGCTTTTACATTGAACACAAGGGCTACAAGTGGGTGGGGCCAGGGCCAAAATGAGATTTAAATTGAAAGTTAATTAAATTTTATTTAATTAAACATCTTTAATATGTTTGTATGTTTTTAATGATTTCCTTCTTCTGCCTGTTACACTACAAATTAAAATGCAGCAGTAACTTTTGAAATGATTCTGGACACTGTGTATGATCTGGGAGGTCCAGATTAGTTATAAAAACCATAAGAAGAGCTCTGCTGGATCAGATCATAGGCCTTCTCATTCAGCCTTCTATGTCACAAAGATGCTTTGGGGAGATTCAAGTCTGGACTAAGGGCAATGCCCCCTTCTACTGTTGTTTTCCAATATTTGAGGCATGCTGCTATGATTCAGGATGCAGCAAATAGATGCCAATATTAGCAGCCTTTGAAAGCTGGATCTTCCCCAAACCTTAGTAACCTTTAAAAAATATCTGACTGGTTGCTGTTACCACAACTGGGAGCAAATTGTAGTTTCATTATGCACCAACCTTTCCTAGCATTTAGTTTCAACAGATATCCTCAAATTCTAATATCTCCTTCTGGCTGAGGGAGAGAAACTCCTCTCTCCACGTGTCTACAGAAGTGTTTACTAAAGTGTGGTCCCAGGACCCCTGGAGGTCTCCCAAGATCCTCTCAGGGGTCCGCAAAATCAAAATTATTTGCTAGCCTATGTTGAAAAATAATATGATATTAAAATCCCATCAAACAATCATGAGAAGCAGTAGCGGCAGCAAATGCATCAATTTTAATTTTTAGTACAGTAAATATTGATCAATATAACCCAATAGAAGCAAAAGCTCTTTTGGGGGGTCCTCCATAATGGGAAAGGGTCCTAAGAGAAAAAAAATTAAGAAACACTGGTCTATAGCATCCATGATTTTATATACTTCTATTATGTCTCCACTCGCTTTCCTTTATTCCAAGCTGAAGAGTCCCAATTGCTGTAGCTTTCCTCCTAAAGGAGCTGTTCCAGCTGCCTAATTGTTTTGGTTGCCCTCCTTTTGCACCTTTTCTAGCTCTAGAACAGTGTTTCTCAACCTTGGCCACTTTAAGATGAGTGGACTTCAACTCCCAGAATTCCCCAGCCAGCATGCCTGGCTGGGGAATTCTGGGAGTTGAAGTCCACACATCTTAAAGTTGCCAAGGTTGAGAAACACTGCTCTAGCATGTCCTTCTTAAATTGTGTGGACTAGGACTGTACACAAACTTCCAAGTGTGGTCTCACCATACATTTGTATAAGAGCATTGTATCAGGTGTTCTATTTTCAATTCCCTTCCTAAAGATTCCAAACATGAGCTTGCCATTTTTACCGCAGCTGCCTACTGGGGTGACATTTTCACTGATCTGTCCAACCCTGACTCCAAGATCCCTTTCCTGATCTTCAATGTCAGTTCAGGCCTCATTAATGTATAAGTGAAATTTAGATCTTAGGAGCTAATGTGCATCACTCTATACTTATTTACACTGAACTCGATTTGCCATTTTGAAACTTATTTACCCAACTTGGTAAAATGCCCTTAGAGCTCTTCACAATCCCTCTGATTTTACCATGTTGAAAGATGGGTTAAAACATTTATTAAATGGCAACAAATTAAATCAAGATCTGTAAATTACCTCTGTTCATTTAAAACCATCTTACTGAATGCTGAAGTCAACCTCAACTGTTTTAATCTCCAGAGGTCACATCCCATGTGATTCTTCCAGCTTTCTACTCCTTAGCCTTGAGGTTACAGAATGTGACAGGCATTCAGCTGCTTTCTCGTATGCACCATTTCCTCTGCTGGAAGACTGATTCTGGAATTAATTGTCCTTGCCCCCAAGGCCCAGGCCTGGCATCAGTTCGGGTGATTGCCATGTCACAAGCAATTAGAAACATTCTCCAATATGCTTTGCAGTACTATGCAAATGTGAAGGGCTTAGAACTGCTCCCTTGAATTACCGAAGCCATCCTTTACAAGAAAAATCCCAAATCCAAAGTAGAGGCCACAGAAACATATTCCCTCTGCATTTCTCTTGCTGGCTGTTGATGCGGAATTCCATCAAGTCTATAAAGTTTGTTCTTATGGGTGTTTACTCAAAAGCACAGAGTCAGTTTAAAACAAAATACTGTTTAAAATTCCCCCTTCGCTGTCCCAGATGCCTTGATACCTAAGATTTCTATGAGTCAATTGTACTATTTAATGCTAAAGAAGAGCCATTTGCATATGATCAGGAGGATTTTGATATTTAATATGCTCCAGAGATACTCTGGGAAATTAAAAATGAGTTCCTCTGCTAAAGCCTAGCTTAAATTAAATCCTGGTGCATCTGAGAAAACAATGGCTTTTCACCATGACCCCGATTGATTTATATGAATCTTAGATTTCTGAATTCTTCTTATAAAACATTATTTGTTTTTGTCTTTGAGTTCAATTCCTTTCCATAAGTTACACAAGGCATTTTCTTTTTTAAAAATATATGTAGCACCATTTAAGACAAAAGAATTTTCCAGCAAAAATCAACCCCCATCCTTTGAGATTAGAAACTGAAAGTCACTTAATTTTATATATTGCAACAGCCTTGCTAGAAAAATGCTTCCACCAAAAGAGAATGAAATCCATATATAAATATGCTATATATTTTGATATCCATAAGTAGGAAAAAAGCTATTGCTCATGATTTCCAGGATGCGTAGGTTGACTTATACCTTTAATACACATTTGCAACATTTACCAGCAAAACATACTTCCATTATCCCACATATGTATTGGCAGTTAAAAATGTTAGCTATGAAGCAGACGAAATCTACCCTTTAAAGAATTTATTTACCGTACTGATGAACAAAGCCCAGTTCTAACCATTCAGATTGTGGATATGTGGAACATGAGAAATCATGATAGAGAAGGAGAAAAGCTTACTCACTGCAGTCTCCAGTGGGCAAGATTCTAGGACATGGCAGAAATGGGTTCTATTTGGATTTTTATTCCAGACTGAATTTTTTTGTAAGGAGTTTTTTAATTGGCAAATAACTACCTTGGAATGCAAAGAGGCACTTTCGACCACCCAAATATATACACTTCGTAATCACTGGATTATGTCAATCTCATTTAATGATAAATGCAAGTTAAAGCTTTAAGAATTGTACACATCAAGTGTACATTATACTCTCTACAGAATACTTATCAATGCTACTCCAGTTCTGCTCTCTGTGGAACTTTTAACAGCTTTATGAAGTTCAGGTGTAAAATAATTCACTAGTATTTTTCAGTAACTGTCTCCATCAACTCTTATACCACTAACAATTGGAATAGCTTAATTATTTTGAATATTTCAAGCTTTATAATATATTCTCAATGTAGTTTAAATTTATTATGTTTTTAAATAATTTATAATTTAAAATAATCTCCATCAGCTTTTACATCACTAACAAGTAAGCTATTTCCACGGTTTTAGATACTTCATATTTCATCTATATATTCTCAGTACAATTTACAGGCAATATGCACACATTTTGCCCATTTTTAGTAGCTTATAAGAAATCAAATTCTGGTTTGGGTTATATATATATCTATATCTATATCTACCTTATATTTAAGCAACCCCTGATGCCTTCACAATAACTGACTCCTTTTTTCCCACTGATTGCCTTTTGATACAGTTCTTTTGGTTAGTTCTTTATTTTTTGCTTTTTTAAAAAAATTATTTAAATATAACAGCAGTAAAAAAAAGCAATGTAAAAACAAAGAAAACAAAAGGATTAGAAAGCAGAAGTCACATAAAAGCAAAAAAACCCTCTTAATTTATAGATTTATAATATTGAACAAGGATGCAAAACATTAAAACATTTCTATCCAATATTTCTACCTAAAAAGGCATTTGACAGAGAGGTTAATTTATTAGGAATTACTTTTTTGATATAACTAAAATATGGAATAAAGCAATATTTAATTAAAAGTTTCTTCAAGGCTCTTTGCTGTTTTCATCCTATGCTATTTTCCCAAGTTTTCCAGTGTTTTCTATAGTAAGTCAGTCAGCTAAGAACAAAAACTGAATTAATGTCTCATATCATACTATTTATATGTCCTAAGGAAAACTGACAATAAAATTTCACTAGAATGAATTATTACATTATTGAGTAATTATAAAATTATGATACAATTATAATTATTTAAATCAAGCTGGAATTTGTTGCCAATTCTTCTGTAGAACTTATTCAGCCAAAACAGATTTCCTATAAAAAAAATATCTAATCCTATGAATCCTCGTTTCACATACAATTTCCTTGTGATACTGTGATTCCGTGAGTGTTTCCAAGATTCCTAATACTACCAAAACATATTGTACTGCTATTTGTACAATCATCATTAGATTTTTTCCCAGCATGCAAAAACACAGAAGGGCTGAAATAGTTGATGACAATCTCTTGACTGGCAACTAAAAATGTACATTGCAAGTATCTAACTTCTGAACTTGTATGCATTTCTGTGAGCAAGGTCAGGAAATTGCTTTCAGAACCGGTTTCCAAAGTCCAGAAGCATCCTGTTTCTTATGATGAAGTTGGCTCTTTTGATTATGCATTCTCTCCTCTAAACTGGCAACACTGTCCCTCCTTTAATTCCAAAGTGCAATAACAGTTTCAGGAAGAAGAGTGATTTACAGAAAGACTTACTGGTTTCTTCATTAGCATGTTGCATTTCTATATGCCAAATGCTTTCTGTGTTTCTTAGGATTTAGCATTGTGCAATACCCCATACTAGACTTCTCAAATTTAGTCTCCAGCGCAAACCATCACACAAAGAAACAGTAGTTGCAGAACTGCTTCTTCACCCTCAGCTTAGATTTCACATTTCAGTAACTGTTTCTCTTCTGCCTGTTTATTAAAGGAGCTGTTCTGGACATGATAAACTTGTAGTGGAGTGTGAGTTTCACATATTTCAGTGGTAGGGAATGTTGTATTCTGAAGGTCCTATTTTTTCAAAGAATATTCCAGGGGACTACATGCCAGTAATGCTCCATTAAAAGTATCAATAGAGGCACTCTATAATCTTTTGTACACAACACACAGATGCCCATGCCACTTCGTACATAAAATGTTTTTTTTTAAATTATCTCTATACTGATCCACAAAAAAAAAATCTAAAACTGATATTTTGCACAATTTACTTGTTACATTATTCCCTGCCTTTCCTCCAGGAGCAAAAATGGCATAACCAGCACTCCCTCCTCCATTTTTTCACCACCATAACAGCAATCCTGTGAGGTGGGCTAGACAGTGACTGGCTCAAAGCCACAGAATTAGCTTCCATGGCTGAAGATAAATTTGACCCTGGGTCTTCTTGTCAGAGACCAACACCTTTTTCCATAAATATCTGGGTTGCAATACCTTTTGGGTGTCCCGCTAAGGCTATTACTCAATATGGATTTTGGAGGACAAAACAAACATTGCATATATCCATTTTCACATAACCCAGCCATCCACTGATGGATATTGATATACTCATATGTTCCTCCCTCACACAGATATGCCTCTTACTGAGCATGCAGGTTTTTAAGAATCCCCCACTACTCTGCACGGCTATTTCTGCAGGAAAGAGATGAAAGTGTGGTGCTTTCTTGCTCATTCACGAACAACTTCCAAACAAGCTCCCTTGTAGGGCAACTAGACAACTAAGGCTTGTAAAAACCTAATTGCTGGACAGAGGGGCAGGGAAGCCTTGTGCACTAAATGCAGATCATCCTTCTTCCAGAGTCAGGAAAAAGAATGCTTTAAAAATGGTATTTGTTATTACATTTAATCAATCCCAAAACAAAAGTACTGTTCTTTACAAAGGATGCAAGGACCATCGTATTAGAATCTCTTCAATCAACAAAGTAAGAGAACAAGAGCTCTGCTGGATGAGTCCAAAGGCCCACCTGGTTGAAGGTTCCATTTTCATCACAGCCAGCCAGATGCCAAGGGGAAGTTCACAAGCAGTCTGGGAGAAGCAGCATCCTCCTGCCCAGGTGCCCAGCCACTGTGATTGAAAGTCAATCCACCTCTCATGCTGGGCATAGCAATCTAGGCTCACGCCCTCCACCAATTTGCCAATTGCACTTTTAAAGCTGTCCAAACTGGTGCCTCCCCACATCTTGCGCTTGTAAGTTCCTCAGCTTAAGAATGCACAGCACGAAAATCAAGCCTCTTCTTCTCTAAAGTGGTTAAAACCAGCGACCTTATTTCTCTCACCCCTATAAGATTTTCTCTCATTTATATCTATTTAGCCAGGCAGAGTTCTCCACCATGCATCCTGCTCTTGAATAAATGCACAAATGCATGAGAGATCTGAAGAACAGTTACTGTTTTTCCAGACTTTTTTTTTTTTTTTGCTCGCTTCCCATAAAGCACTAGAGAGTTATTTGAATGAGCACGTAAGGCTCTCAAGAATCAAAATGGGGAAAGGAGGAAAGGGAGCCTGCTCCCAGCTAGGTAAGAGATGAGATGAGCAGCTTGGTGTCTAACCTTTTCCCAGCTATCAAAGCCCCATGTGGTGCTCCAAAACAGCCTTTCTCAGTGCATTACCTTCCAACTCCCATCCTCTCCAGCCAGCACAAACAGCACAGCGATTTACTATAATAGCTGACGATGATAGGAGCTGTAATCCAGCACATCTGGAGGGTACTGAACCAGGAGCAGATGCCGTGAAAGGCAGAATAAGGAGAAGGGAGTTTGCATTAAAGAGAGGAAACAGGAAGAACAGGATAACCAAGGCGCCAAGGTGGGGGAAGCTTTGAGTTAAGTTTGCTGAGGAGGACTCCTAATGGCTGGAGGAGGGGGATATCCCCACTACTTCCTATGTTTAAAATGCCCAGTCTCAGACCTGACGCTTCTCCACCGGCGACCACAATCCCATCTCTCTTGCGGGCGTTCGAGGCGCTCGCACGTGCGCCCTCCGGCCTGGCGACCTGCCTTTCCCTACCTGGTGAACAGGACGATGCCGTGCTCCAGAGGACTGACGCCCACTTTCTGCCAGCTCTCCCGGATCAGCTTCTGGTCCGCGCTGGAAAGTCCGTCGCGCTCCATTTTCTCCGAGAGCGAACTGCCAGAGGAGCAGCGCCGTTTCGGGAGAAAGCTTCGCTCGCTGCAAGAGGCTCAGGCTGCACTCGGAGTAACAGGTGGCCCGGATCCCGGAGCAAAACCCACTTGCTAGGCTCGACGAACAGCGGAGCTTCGCAACCCGCTTTCTCGCCCGGAGCTCGGCGCTTGCACTCACATCGCTGGGAGAGCTTCGCCTCTTTCTAGGGCGCCACTCCGCTGGGAGGAGAGCGGTCTCCTACCCTGCCCAGAGAAGGAGCCCAAGCGCCCTGGGGAAACGCCATGTTGCTTCTCGGAGCCACAAAGAGGAGAGGATCCCAGCTCCCGCGCCTCCTCGCCCGGCTCTTCCTGATCTCCGATCGGGAGCGCGGGCCTGCCCTGCCCCCGTTTCGCCCGAACAGGCACGAGGACGCGAGCGCCTCTCCCCGACGGCGGCACCTTCCCAGCTTCCAGTGGTAACAACATTGCCACGGGCGCTCTTAAAGGCACAGAGCCCTCTCTCAATCCCCGTCGAAAACCATAGCTCACAAGATACACCCAGCCTCTCTGCCCCTGATGCTGCACGCGTGCTGGGCGAGGGGGCTGCATTTGGCCACTTTTATTCGGAAGGAAGAGCGATGAATTGGGCTACGGAGAAGCAGTCAGTCAGAAATAACAACTGTCCATCTCTTTTCTCATCTCCTGCTGAGGGTGGAAAAGAAAAAAAGAGGGATTTGCCACTACCCTCATCCTGATGTCACCTCTTTCTTTACCCCTGGACCTGCAACCGAGGAGGAGGCAGGAGTGGCTTCAGTGACCCCACTTGCTTTCCTCTCTGGCCACCAGGGCAGAGGGGCTCCTAGCGCTGCGGCTTCGCAGAGAGTACTTGCTGTTTCTGCCTACTCACAAGCTTTCTCTGGGAGGGCACTAAAGGAGCAGCCACTTAATTTTCTCATTCATCTGTGCTCTCCCCCCAGCCCCCAAAGGAAGGGGGGGCAAGTAAGGAGGTAACACCTTTCTCCCTAAGCCACTTCTCAGGGCCAATAAGGGTGAGGGAGCAGGCCACATTCTCCTTTTCTCTTCCCTTCCGTCTCTGCCTGGGTGCTCTTGAAGGCAAGTAACCAACCAGAGGTGGGTGGGAAGCATCACCCAGCTCTGTCTTTGCCACAGCGTGAAGTTTGAGTGGATTTGATGGATTTGCTGCCTCCTGTCACTCATCCCTTTGTGTAAGGTGGGACAGAAGGTAGAACCTCATTCACTAAGCATAATTGCCACCACTGTCCTGCCCAGATGGAGAAATCAGGTGAATAGTGTGCAAATGAGGAGATTGCCATTCTGTCTTTACCAACTCTGTATACTACACTGTCCCAGAGACCAGGATAAAGAATTAGGCAGAGCTGGCTGCTCAGAGTCTCTTCCTAGTCAGCATACAGTTTCAAGCTTTTCACACAGATCCCCACCCCACCCCGAGGTGTCCAAAAAAGTTGAGCAAGAGGATACAGAAGAATAGTGGCTGTCCAAGAAAACATTCTATTTCAAGAATTTATATTGAATGTTCACACATTTTTACTAATGCATAGATCATAATATAATTTCATACATTCCTACCATTGACATTAAAGGTGAAATTTAGTGCAGTCATTTGGGAATAAACCTTTCTGAACGATTACATAGAATTGCTTCCAAATTAACATGGTCACATTACAGATCTCATTTACTAGAGATTAAGTCAATTTTATAAGCTTAAAATTGAGATTTTTTGATAGGTCACAATATCAGTGGGCCCATCTGCTGATGACCATAGCATATGAAGGATTGAGACTTGGAATGTAAGAGGAATAAGTACTCAAAAGTATTAATTAATTAATTAATGAAATAGAAGATAAATACATACATTATGTCTCTGTGAAAGTTAGAGGAAGACAATAAAATAGATCTGAATGAAGGTGGTCTGATGAGATCCTCAAAAAGAAAGAGTAGTAGTAATCTCATGGCTTGACTACTGCAATGTGCTCTACATGGGCTGCCCTTGAAGGCCACCCAGATGCTTCAACTGGTCCAGAATGCAGGGGCAGTTATGGGCATGCCTCAGTATGCCCGTGCAACACCTCTGCTTCACCAACTGCACTGGTTGACAGTTTGGTTCTGGGTGCAATTCAAGGTGCTGGCTGTTACCTATAAAGCTCTACATAGGTTATTTGAGGGACCACCTGTCTCCCACAGTATCTGCCTGGTCAATTCGATACTGCAGTGTTGATATGTTCCTGGTTCCTTTGATTAAACAATGTCGTCTATTGGGACCCCAGAAACCTGCTTTCTCAGTAGCAGTGCCTGCCCTCTGGAATGAGGTTCTTCCCGAGATTCAAATGACCCCCCCCCGCTGTTATTTCAAAAAGCCCTGAAGAGGTGGCTCCTTACCCAGCCCTTTGGTGAGGGAGAGTGAGACCCCTTTAAATTGTGTGCATTGTTTTCTTTGTTCTGATTCGGTTTTGTCATTTTTGCCATCTTTCCTCTTTATTTTTTGTTGCTTTCTTGTTTTTAATGTTTCAACAATTTGTAAACTGCCCAGAGTCACTGGAGTCAAGTGGCATATAAATATAATAATAATAATACTATAGAACAGTGTTTCTCAACCTTAGCAACTTTAAGATGTGTGGACTTCAACTCCCAGGATTCCCCAGCCAGCATGGGAGTTGAAGTCCACACATCTTAAAGTTGCCAAGGTTGAGAAACACTGCTATAGAATATGGTAGAATAGGATAGAAGGTATGGAGAGAGATATAGTGAATGGTGTGGTGTAAACTGGATTTAATTATCCAGTTTCCTTTTCCTATCTTCTGCCTTTAAATTTTGGGGCTTACTGTTTCTTACCCCCTTTCCATAACGTTGTTTACCCCAATGGGGAATAATGCAATCACCATTTATGTATGTATGTATTTTTAACTAAAGCTGACACGACAATACATCACACGTTGTTGTTACAAAAAGATTCCTTTAAGCCAAGTCTAATTCCTGGCGAACTTCATGGACACCTGCGTGCAGTTTTCTTGGCGACTGTATGCAAGAGGTTTGCCACTCTTCTTCTGGGGTGTTTTTGACCTCCCAATCCAGCCTACACCCCTGATATGCCATGGAGGTCTTTCATCCAATACTAACAAGGTATTAGTAGGTAAGTAGTAGGCATCACTCCACTTAGCTTCTCAGCCTGGACAAAGGGAGCCAGGCCTCTTGCATAAGCATTGTTACAAACCCTGAGTATATCATAACAACAGCAACAATTCTGTTGCAAATAATACATCTCAAAACATGATTGCATAATTCTTTCAGTATCTGAGCAGAGATCTGACATGGAACTCTAAATTAGATCTATTATCAAAACATTTGAGCACTGACCCTATTTAAATATGAATTCCAGTTCAAAATCTTGAAAATATACACATTTTCAATTACTATTTTTAAATTAAAAATCATTTCCAAATTTTGATTTCTTTGGGTCCAGAAGTTTAATATACAATTAGTGAAGTGAAGGCTTTGCTGGGCCAGTCCAGTTAATTCAGCAGCCTGTTCTTCACAGTATCAGAAAACTCCAAGGAATTCATAACTAGGCCCAAGGTGTTAGATTTCATCTGTTCCCCAGCAACTGGTATGTTATACCTCCTTTGACCACCCAAGCTTCAAGAAATTATGGATAATTCTTTCTGTAAATTTCTCCTCGAGAACGCTTCAATATTGTGAACTAAATATCTACACTTATGAAATGTGTCTTATTTAGATAAAATCAAGCTTGTCATGACCTTAATGCCATCTGTAAATAATGCTAACTTTTTCCAATGCACGTTTGACATATACTGGAACTTGACAAAATGTTTTAATAGGAAAATAAGTTCATATAGCCTAATTCCCTAGAACATTTCCAAATATATTCCTTTCATCTAGATAACAGTCCTGTTTTTATTTTACAGGTTGTGAATTGCTTAGCTAAAAAATTACCCTAAAATATTTTCACAATAACAGTTGGATTAAAAATCTGAATTCAAATTTGGGATTGATTTGGGATTTTGTGGTAAATGTCTATCATGACATTAATGAACATTAACCACTTTGCTGTATTATACAACTCTGTTATTAATTTGATTATTTACTGTATTTTCTATATGTGGTAATTATGATTTACTATCGTCTATTTACTATGGGCTGCCTAAAACAGAATGCTGCAGACAAATTCTTCTGTTATACTAAATAAGTGAAAGTGAGTCTAGATGGAGAAAAGGTTTGGATGTCTTGTAGTTAAAAGTGTAATAAAAGGAACAATTTATGTATGTTAAATTTTATTAGAGGCAGTTCTGGGGTAGAGAGAGTAGGACATTTCTAGAGAAACTGGATGTGGTTTCTAATGGGCACAGGCTGCTTATTAAATCTGAGGGAACTAGATCACTAGGGAGTTGGGACGCCATTGCTGCTTTGAGCTAACATGGCCTGCCTACATTTATTTATTCTTCACAATCTTTTCAATCTATACTTTTGTAAATCAATAGACAATATAAAACATTCTGAAGTATACTTTCCACCAAACAATGAAAACCCTATAAAATTTCCCTGAAATTTTCTATAGAATGGGAAAATGAGGAACACAGCACAATATATGGAGAGAATGTATTATTCTCTCTTGAATTGCGTGTTAACAGAAGTGCCCAATACAAAACAAACAGAACTTCAAACTAGATTTTATATGGAGTTAGGACAACTCTTTGCTGTTGGCTACAGTTTTTTTTTTTAAGCTAGGTCATTCTAGCAGAAAAAAATACAACATAAAGGGAAGTGCTTAGCAACAGAACAAAAGCTTGAAACTAGTTTTCCCAGTATCTAAACTGCCTTTCTAAGTATTAGGCAAAACTTATTCAGTGTTGTCCACTCCTTCTAATATTTTCGGTTTCTTGAAAGTTTAGCTTTAAAGTTCCCTTGTTACCTATCCAATTAGCAAATCTCTTATAATCCTGTCCTCTAAATGTGTGTTCAAGATCACAGACTCCAAAGGTTAAATCACTTAGCCTTGAGTAACACAGTTGCACCTATCTCAAGAAAGAAGCAGATGCAGATGGCCATTAAGATGGTGTGACAATAATTCCATTTGGTACTCCTCTTGAACAAAGTTGTGCTTTTAAAAAATAAATATAATTGCTTCAAGAACTATATCCCAACAAATGATTCTGCATCTACTGCGTAAATGCAACCTCTATTCATTTCTGTTTGGTATTCCTTGCTATAAAGGTTAATCAAACCCAAATGGTCAACTTTCTTTCTTCCTTTGACATAACTATTCCTCTTTATCTAGCATGAAATGCAATCAGAATTCTTTGGATGACTGCACTTGGATGAGATCACTAATTACAATTGGAGCTAGCAGATCCCCCCTATGAAGGAAACTGTGTTTTTTTCTGAGAAGCAATAGGGAGGATGCCTATTTAGAAATCAACAGTGACAGATACTGTGGTGAAAAGGAGCTTCTTTTACTTGTGAGTTGTTTCACTTTTTGACTCAGGATGAGAGGAATAACACATATGGACATCTTAGTAGTAACTTCCTGTAAAAATCTGCAGCAATTACAGTATTTTTACACTCCACCTAAGCTGGCATGACATTTCTGTATTTTGTTTTATATATCTGTTATTGTTTTATTTATTTTCCCTACATAAATCTATATTAATTGTTTAAAATGGTTTGATTTAATCTCCCATAAGATTGTTTTATCTTCTGAGGGGGGAGAATGAAGGATTGATGTGTTGTTCATAACACCTCTTATACTAAATAGTGAGAAGGTTGCACAACCTAAATTATTTCAGTTTTTGCATATTGACTTTACTCTCTAGGTAGACAGCATAGGATATGAGAACCCTATCTCTCCTGCTCACCAGGGTTAAAGGATAGATAACTGGTGATGCACCCCATGGAGCATAGGTATAGCAACAAGCTCTAACGAGTCACCATATCTTCCCAAAGCAGCAACCAGGGTATGAAGGGGAGGTTTTGAACCTCCAACCTTTTCTCTGCAGGCTTTAACTACGTGGTTTTGCTCAGGTTACTAAAAGGTCCTGATTGTGATGGAATGGAATTAAGAAGGCCAATATTCAGGGAGTATTGTTTTAATTGTATATATGGTATGTATTTTATATTTATTTATAGTTTTAATGTCTTTGTAACCTGCCCAGAGTCCCCTATTGTAGGGGAGATGGGCGGGAGAGAAATCCAATAAATAAAATAAATAATAAATAAAAACATTTTCTTTCATCACCTGAGGCGAGAGGGAGAGATAAAGAGGATGAGACTGGCACCTCCCTGAGGAATTCACAATGTTGTGGCTGGCATTACTTGGGAACTGGGGTTTCAGTCTGGAAAGATTCTTGCTAGAGGTTGTAGTTAATAAACATTGCTGGACTGAATTTACATGGTCTCTTGGAGTTCCTTGGGCTAGGCCTGACACTGATCTGGCAATGAACCTTGTTATCATTTGCTTTGACTGTAGCATAGAAGTGCAAAAAGTGTGATTTACAGGCCATATGTAACATGGCAGAGTGCATAGTGTAGCCCATGGTGCCCCTCAGCCCTTACCTGCTGGTTCCCAATAATATACATCAACCACAAAATTAAGGCATAATTCTGTTTAAGAGACTTTTTCCTAACCCACCCTGCATACATCCTGGACATAACTGGTCATGCCCTGCAGGATCATGAGAGTGGAATACTGAAAAAAACAAGCATGAGACCAACACCAACGTATAGCGCAACTCAATTTTATTAAATATACTTTTTATTAATAATGTCCCATCTTGTTCTCTCATATAGCAGAGGAGGTCACCTCTCAAAATATGATGAATTTCTTCAGTGATCAGAGCTTTGACCATCATGGCCTCAAAAGTTTTTCTTAGTATGGGTCAGCATAACTACTACTTAGGACACATCCAGCTGCTTTTGATACCACATGTTTTTTTAAACAAATTATTTATCTAACAAATAATATGCCATTCTGTTACAGACCTCAGGGTTCCTGTTATTGCTTTCTTGACAATCCATAATCTTCCTGTTAGATGTACTGTAAATGTTTAGTTTTACAGCTGATTTGGTTTGCAACTTTTGATCTCACTCTTACCCATTCTTCTGCCTTCTGCAATATTTTCTCTGTCATCCTCCATTCATTCTCTAAAATGCTTACATGCATTATCAATTAATATGATATAATAATATCAATATATGTTATAACAAATGTCTGTGATTACAGAAATCAGACTAAACCAAACTGCTACACAAACACTAATACATATTTGTTTCATCACACTAGCAGAATATAACTAAAATACTGTCTGGTTAGAAAGTTCCCATGTAATAGTTTAAAAAAGGGTTAAGATTCAAGGCCAATCCAAGTATCAATACATCATTAAAAAGGAAACATTGCAAACAATTTGGCATCACTTCCTCAAACTTTATGTGAAATAAAATATTAGTTCCAACATCAACTGGAAAATACATTGTTCTGTCTGATGGTTTGCTTTTTTAAAACCAGATTCTCTCCAGGTATTGAAAATTATTTGACATCAGATTTAATTCTGTGCTACCTTAATTCTGTTCTCACATTTATTGAAAAGAATGAGAACATATTTTGCAAGACTCCAACCAAAGCAATACTGGCAGCAGTTAGAAGTAGCCCCCTCAAGCCTGTCAATAAATAACTGGATAGGGGTGCTATAGAAAAGAGCTAGACAAACTACTATCTTTGCTAAGAATTAATATCAAAATATGTTTCTATTATTACAGTATAAGGTATGCTTCATCATGAATGTTCACCCAACAAAAAGATCACATTAGTTTTTAGAAGGATTAATGTTGCTAATTGCTCTCAGTTGCTCCTTTCTCCAGGAATGGACTCAGTCTGACTCTGTAATTGATCTAAGTGCTTGGAATGGACATATGTTTTATTTGAAGTTCTTAATAAATAATTACAAAAGAAGAAGATGGCAAAAGCCAAGAACTGAATATGCATCCATGGACTGGGGCCAAGAAAGAACACAGAAAGAGAAGCAGAAGGCCCAGTTACGAGTTCATAGTTTCACAGGAAACTACAACAGCAAGGCCATTAGGTTGTGCTACTGAAAACCTCATGTACAGTGGAACCTCGGGTTATGAACGCTTCTGTTAACGAACTTTTCAGGTTACGACCAGCTCCGGCCGCAAAATTTTGCTTCGGTTTGCAAACTCTGCCTCAGGGTACGAACAGGATATGCGGCCATTTTCCCTCCCGTGACACAGTCCGCGGCCATTTTTCCGCCCCTGACACGTGGTCCACGGCCATTTTCCACCCCGACACGTGGTCGTAGGGAGGGGGACTCTCCCTCCAAGCAATAGCCGCCTCCCTGTCCTCCACACCAGAACGGATTAACGGTAATTACATTGAACCTTATGGGGAAATTTGCTTCAGGTTGTGACCAATTCGGGGTGCGACCAGAGTCACGGAACAAATTAAGTTCGTAAACCGAGGTTCCACTGTATTTCTACACCAATGCTCAGGGCGTGGGAAATAAACAGGGAGAACTAGGGATCCTGTCTCAGAAAGACAATTATGATGTGATTGGCATCACTGAAATTTAGGGCAAAGATACAGATGAGGCCTTTCTGCAACAGATGACCAGTCTTTCAAAGAACCATGTAATTGTGATAACAGGGGATTTTAAATATCCTGACATCTTGCAGACAGTTCTAATTGTTAGATAATGGAAGAACAAACAAAGGGGCTGTTATTCTGGACCTATGCCTCATTAACAGGGAGGAATCAATTGAAGAAGTAAACATGACTGGCACTTTAAGGAAAGTGATCATGTTACCCTTGAATCTGTGATATTGAGAGGAGGGACAACAGATCTGCATGCTGGATTTCAGAAATATGGATTTTAATGAAGTCAGAGGAAAGGTTGATTGGATTCAATTGCTTCAAATCCCAATTGCTTTTGAAAGGTGTTCAGAAAGATGGGAAAATGTATAAATGAGATACTGGAGATGCAGTTGCAAATAGTTCCTACAAAAAGGAAAAATTGGAGAAATCTAAAGACAGCAGTGTGGACACAGAGCTCTCTAAAATTCTAAGGAATAAAAAAGTTCCTTTCCATAAAAAGGAAATGGAAGGAGGGGAACATTACCAAAAGAAACCCCAAGATAAGAACTGTGTTAGGCTAAAGTTCAGAATGAGGTAAGGCTTATGAAAGGCTTACCAACCCCCCCCCCCCCCAAAAAAGGTTATTTGGTTACATTAGAAACAAAAGGAAGGCCAAAGAGTGCACAGGTCCATTATGTGGAGAAAGTGGTAATTGGTAGTGGCTAATGGTGAGAAGGCAGAACTTTATTCCTATTTTGCATCTTGTCTTCTCTCAGGAGGGAAATCAACTTTTATCTGGTCATCATTATCCCACTGAGGAAGGAAGAAACTGTACTTAAGGCAGACAAGAAGAGGGTAAGAGAGAACTTAGCTAATTTAAGTGAATCCATTTCCAAATGCAGAAGACTTTTCCACCAGCCAGTTTGCTCCACAGATTTCTCTCTCAGATGCTGCTGCTTCTTGTTAGGTCCTTAGCTGCAGAGTCTCCCTCCAGTTATGGCCAGATTCACACAAACCTCCAACCCACACAGGACAAATATAAGATGAACAACTTCCAATAACCTATAGCACCCTCCTCCATTGCCTAAGAATCTGCCCTTTATATATTTTCCCCAAAAGGCAGATATGCCTACTCCCTGGTATCTTAATTAGGGAAGAAGCTTCTCAGTGTTTATGTAACATTTCATATGGTGCTGGCAAATAGAGAGAGGAAAAAAACATTTAAACTTGAGACCACTTTACAACTCTGTTGCAATCAGGTCCTCTCATCCCAATTTGTGACAAACCTCAGCATAGGTTTGTCACAAATTGTGTCAAGCTAACCTCAGCAACTTCTTTGATAGAGTTACTAGTTTAGTAGATCAGGGGAATGCTGACATAGTATATCTAGACTTCAGCAAAGCCTTTTCCAGAGTGCCTCATGATATTCTCCTGAATAAAATAATAAAATATTGGCTAGATTAACTTATTGTTAGATGAATTTACTGATGGCTGAATGACCACACTGAAAGAGTACTCATTAATTGCTCCACTTCAGCTTGGAGGGAAATATGGAGTGGAGCACCACAGGACTCTGTTTTGAGTCCTGTTCTCTTCAACATTTTCATCAATGACTTGGATGAGGGAGTTAAGGGGACTTAGGACACAAAGCTAGGAGGGGTAGCTAATATTGTAGATGAAGGAGAGAAAATTCAAAACTATCTAGACAGGATTGAACAGTGAGTCAAAATGAATAGAATGAAATTTATCAGGAAGAAATGTAAAGAACTGTATCAGAGTAGAAAAAATGTAAGGCACAAGCATAGGATGGGAGAGGCCTGGCTTGACAGTGTAATTGTGAAAGGGATCTGGGTGTCTTTGTGGACCACACATTAAACAGGAACCAGCAGTATGTTGCAACTTCAGAAATGCCAAAATACTATCTTGGGGTGCATTAACAAGATTACAGAGTCCAGTTTACAGGAAGTACAGTACGGTAGTCCTCATTTAGCGACTGCTTTGTTTAGTGACCATTCACAGTTATGACAGTGGTGAAAAGTAACTTTGTGACCAGTCCTTGCGTTTACAACCTTTGCAGGTCTGTAAAGCAAAGGAAAGCTGAAGATTGTAAAATCGTAATGTTTCACGTAGCGACCACTATGCTTAACAACCAAGTTGACAGTCCCAATTGTGGTTGTTAAACTAGGATTATCTAAACTAGGCCCTGGTCAGACATCACTTGGAGTACTTTGTATAATTCAAAGGACAGTCATGAATTAGAGGGGAGATATCGCAGCAGTCTTCACATACCTGAAGAACTATCACACAGAAGAAGAAATGGACATCCTCAGTTACCCCAGAGGGCAAGACCAGAATGGGAATTATCAACCAATCTATTCATATCATCTTTGGATCCTTTAAATCATACAAATTCCAGCTTCCTCCTGCTTCCATGGCAAGATTTTGTATGAAATTCTGTAGAGGAAATTGCCAAGAATAATACTCAGCAGTACTGTCATTTTGTTAGTGGAAGGCTGATTTGGTGTCCTAAGCAGATTTGAACCCCTGAAGTGATAACTTGTTCTATCAAAAACTATATGAGAATCATGAATAAAGGTCTTGATCTGCTGGTACAATACATCTCAAGACTATGTATTTAGAGCAGTGCAAGACAGGGTAAATACACCAACTAACACAATATGGCTCTGAATTTAGCACTATTATCTGGAGAACAGTTTGGTTCAAGGAATATAGAAGCTGCCATCTCTGACCAAGTTCATAGTAGCATAGCAGCATAGTTGTTGACATACATTTAGGACATGCCATTACTGGGTTTTGTTTGTTTTTTAAGAAGTTAGGTTGTGATCTAGGAGACATCTTAAGCAACCTGGAGGCTCCTTCAGATTAACTGGAATTCAACAATGCAATCCTAAATTCCTCTATTTAAAAATAAGTAGTTGGTTGAATTCTCTTACTTCCAGGTAACTATAGCAAGAATGGATAACTTCTTCAGTTCCAAAGACCAGATGCAGCACTAAGTAGCGTGTTCAGGAATGCATTCCAAAGACATTACCTGCTAGGATAGAGAACAACAGACTGTTCTTCATCCTTTAAGAAAGAGCAGTCCCTCCTATTACCAATGGACAGCTGCTTGTTGAGTAGAAAGGAGTTCAATAAACCTGGGCATGGGGAAGTGGGGGAACTCACAATCCAGATTGTGGAGAAACACCTGTAAGCAGTTAGTCCAATGAAAAAATACTTAATTACTTCATTCTCTTCCTTCTTCCTCTATCGCTTTCAATTTGGTCTTTTCTTTTAGATTAGAGGCCTGAGGATAGCACAGTGTCATACTGTATTTTCATATATATACATTTTGTTTTGTATTTCTATTATTTCAGAAGTCTAAAAAATTGGCAAAAATATATATAAATCAATAATTAACCAAATAAAAATATTACTATAATCATTGTACAGATTCCAACTTCCTGAAAGACATAAATAGGAACATTACCACTCATTTAATTTAAAGCAAACAGAACCATTGAACAAGGCAAAGCAAGCATTTAATAATGGCTTTTAAACTGCATCACATCTATTCAGAGCCCTCCGCTTCTATCATTAAGATTAAGTGAAAGCTGATACTTTAAAATGTTCTGTTGCTTTAGGCACTAGTGGTGCAGCTTTAGAGAAAGGAAACTATCAGGCAAAAAAATCAGGCTGGAAAGTACATAAATATTATTTAAAAGCCTTGCTAATTCTCCAAGCAAGTGAACTGGTTTTCCACAATATCTGTTATAACTTGGTATAAATCCGGTGTAATTTTTAAAATGTTGTTTGCTTCTCAGTGGATGAAAATCAAAAAGTTCTTGTATCCTTGAGTTTGTCCATATAGAAAACACCAAGATACAATTAGAGATTCCATAAGAAATAAAACTAATGTGCCTCAAAGACCAACTAACCAACAGAGTTTGACAACTTCTAAATCAAGAATCTTCTCAGTCCTGAGAACCAAAAAGTCAACAGATCCAGTATAAGATTTTCAAGCATGCTACTGTTTACTTGTTTACCTAGACAATTTCTACCCCAAATTTTTAATGGTGAAAGAGACTAATGAGGAGAGTAATTCCAAAGAGAATCAATAAAAATAAAAGCACTCAAGCTGCATTGGCCTAATCAGGATGAAAGTTGCCATGCAACTCAGTGATAACATATTCAGTTTCATGTTCAAATGAAGCTTTAGCATACATATTTTTAACAGATTCAGAAAGTTTGCAGATACAGAGTTTCAGGAGTTAATTCAGAGACTATATTAGTGTTTTAAATGTTAAATGCAGTTATGAGGAGTTCATATATTGAAATGCTCTCCATGTCAGTGTAACACCAGTACAATTAATCAGGAAAGGTAAAATAAAGTTTCTTTCTGATTGAGCTCAACATCTATGCAATTTACTTTGTGATCAGGATCAGGATCCTATTTACTGCTAGAAGTTAAATCCTTGTAATTATCATGTCTGCTTGCAACTGATGAGGTCAAGAATGAATATTGCCACTGTAAGTTGAATCAGCCCTCCAATGAGCAAGAAAAGTTCAGAAATTTTTTCATCTTTCTTTACCCTTCTCTGTTTTTCTCTTTGCATTTAAGCTATTTCAAAAATTAAATCTTTGGAAAGAGCATGCTGCTTGTGCATTGCAGAGAGCTTTAGACATTATTTAAGAATTAAAAGGACATTTGTCATCTCTAGATAGCATCTGAGCCATTAACTTCATCCCAGTCTCAGGAAACAGCAATAAATGATACTGACATCTGTTGCAGCTTCACAATTTCTGTCTAAACAAAAATGATCAAAAGCTTGTTTATTATAAAACTACTGTTAGCTTTAAAAGAGTTTTCATTTCAGGAACATATTTACAGACAACATCATGCCCTTTCTATTTGCCCCAGTTCTGAATGGCAGCAATTAATAATTCATTTGGTAAGCAATCTCCCACCTAAGAATGGCTCTAGACAGAAGCTAAGCTTAAATGGCCAGACAGATCTCAATAGTAATAGTAGGACCACGAAGTCTCTGCTGCAAATTTCTGGACCACCACAAAAACGGAAGCAAAGGGTTGTGCACGTTTTTGTTGTCCCCTACTAGACATGTGAATTTTTGCAGCATCCAGGGTGATAATGAATTTTATAACATCCAGGGTGATAATGATCCAACAATGGATGGGCTTTTCCAAACTTGCAGCAGAGGCTAAAGAGCCTTTATTGCAGCCTCTGTAACTTTGAATTTCCTGGATAAAGCAGGACTCTATGATCACACAACGCGTGTGGATTGGAGTCCTTCCACCTTTGAGTCAGACTGCATGTTTTATCTGGTACTGTATATAGAATACAGCATAAACCATAATACCAGTTCATTCTGCTACACATTCTACCTCCAGAGAAAATGAAGGAAACAAACAAACAAACAAAGATAATTCAAATAAGCATTTCCTTCTCATGTCCTCTAAGTCACAATGGGGCAAAAAATGCCAGCAACCTTTTACTGAACCACAGAGCTCTCTGCATAGAGAATGGGGCCAAATCTCTCAGAGTTTTGCATGTATATATATGTATGTATGTATGTGTATGTTTTGTGGGATTAATGTTCTAGATGTGTGCCTTGCAACTTAGATCCTCAACTTCATCGTCAAACCAGACCCCAAAAAGGTCCTGCCCAATCTATTTTTGGAATGCTGTGCTCAACATGGCATGCACAACCTGATGCAGCCCTCAAGCCGGTGACTGTTACATGGTCTGCTGCTGAAAGTGTGTGAAGCAGATTTCATAATACCCATACCATATCAATCCTGGGCAGCAGCAGGAAATATACACTAGCTGCAGAGCACCCATATTATTTATTTTATTTTATTATTATTTATTTGATTTGTCCCCGCTCATCTCCACACAACAGGGGACTCTGGGCATTACTGTATTACAAATTACTGAGGCATTAAATTAAAACTCCACAGGAATGTTGTAGTCTTGAAAACATTATCAAGCTTATTTTCTAAAATCTATCAAGTAACTTTGAACATCTATGTTGTGTGTGTTCTGCTGTCAAATGCAAAGTGGCAGAGACATAGCTTATATAGTGAATTTCACAGTGACCACATGTGATGAAATGGTCCTATTAATATAAATATCTATGAAGTTTTAAATATTCTATAAAATTGAATTCTACAGATTCAGGGTGCCAATTTAACCTATAAAGAGCTTTTTAGGGCTTTTCTCCTAGGTCCCTTCAGGACCATCTCCTCCAACCCTTCTGAGACATCTCTTTTAGGAGAAGTATCTGATAGTGCCCTATTTCCAATGCGTGAGAACGGTCCAGCCCAGAGGTATTGTTATTCCATGATGCCCTCAGCCCTCTCAAATGGCCTTACCTTGGAAACAAGATTGGCTCCCTCAGCAACAGTTTTCCAGATACTCTGAATTATTTCTGAGTCTTTGAAGTGCTGCTGCCAGAATTATGTTGTTATGTGATTATAATGGTTTGATCCATCTATTTATATTTTATAGTGGATGATTTAATTGTTGTACTTTATAATTGTTGCAAATTGCCAAGAGTTGCGAGCTTGCAGAAGCAGCTGGGGGCTTTGCTGTCTATAGTTGAGCAGTGATATTGATCTAGTTAGTTATTAGATGGTGCCTAGCTCCTGGAAGAGGGATGGCTGGGGATGAGGGGATGAGAGGGCAGGCAGTAACATCTTGCTTACGACAAGTAGGGTGAGATATAGTGGAAATCTGGAGGCAGACTGCTCTCAGGGAAGGCAGAGAGGATGCTTGAAAATAATCTACCTTTCAGTCCCCAATGTTCAGCCCTGAGGCCAGAACCCCAGATCTTCAGTGGCCCTGACCTCCGCAAGCTGCTGTTGTTAACTGCCAAGTCAGTTTGTACAGTAATGATCTTATTCTGGATGAGGTGGCCAACCTGCTATATATTACTGAGACTGGGTGAGCCCAGAGATGGTGTTCCCTCTCAGAAATGTGCCCACCTAGGTTTTGAATGGCAGCATTTGGGAAGCCAGGGTAGGAGAATGGGGTAGCTGTTGTCATCAGGAAAGCCCTCATGGCATTTAGAGGCACTGCGCCACAGATAATCAAATGTGAGAGTCTATAATTGAAGTTGGGCTCTAGGGATCAGTTGAGTTTCTTGCTGGTATACTAGCTTCCTTGCTGCTCAGTGACATCCCTACCTGACTTCCTTGATTCTGCTGCTAGTTGGTTATCATTTGCTGAAAATCTTTTGGGTTCTCAGTCAACAGCATCAAAGAATCCACATAGAAAAGTACACATACATACATACATACATACATACACACAAACACACACACACACACACACACACACAGACATATATATATATATATATGATTTTTACTCTGCCTTGCAGCAAGCATACCAATACTCCTTCCTCCTCCTCCTATTTTCCCCACAACAACAACCCTGTGAGGTGAGTTGGGCTGAGAGAGAGTGACTGGCCCAAAATCACCCAGTCACTTTTTGATGTCTATACATTTATCCATAAATACATTTACAACCAAAGGGAGACATCAACCATTCTTGTCTTATTGGCTGCTCAATGTGGAAACACTAAGCATTCAATTTATTGTAAAAATGCTTTACTTCCATCATATACTGCTCTGAGCACATTCAAAAAACATTCGACTTCAGTTGTGGAGTTGCCAGTATATTTTCCTATATTCTATATTCCATATTTCAAGCCCATTCATGTTATCATATTCTTTCTCTAACTCAATAAATATAAATTCTGCCCATTGTCATGCCTTGCATTCTTTCTAGTAGAATTTGCCAAATATCTTCTCAGAAACACTTTCCAAACTAATGGTAGTTTTTGTGTTCACTCTTGCTATCTTTTCCTTTGGACAGGGCAGCAATAAGAGCATTCTTCCAATCATCAAGTACTTATGAAATCTTCACATACATGTTGTCACACAGCCACCCTATAAGCAAACTACATCAATATTTTAACATTTCTCCAGTTATACCATCTGCCTTACCATTTTTCAGCATTCTCACAGCATTTTAATTGCACTGTTTGATGCACCACTATCATTACTATCATTCACATATACATCTTAAAACTACTTCTTCCAGCATCACCTCAGTTCTATTTCATTCTAAATAATTTCAACATTTTTGCTTTTCATTCCATTCATTCTGCTGGAGGCTGTTTGTTCAGACCTCTTCACTCATCTCACCTCACCTTAATTTTTGTATTAAAAACAAAACATTACTTTGAAAAAGGAAGAGGTCTTCATTACAGTAACCTCCCAGGTCTTAATAATCTTCAAGGGAAAACCACAATTTATGGATCACCTCTTGGTGCCAACATGGAGGCAGGTCTTTTTCCATAATGCTACCTCTGTTATGGAATGGCTGCCCATTTATAGTATAGATAGTCCCGAGGTTAAGAACGCCTGGTTTAAGGACAACCCATAGTTAAGAACAGAGTCTATTGTAGCAAAATTCAAGTTAAATACACAATGGTTCGAGTTAATTACACAATACTCCTTATACAGTATTATACAGTAATATTGTTCTGGCTTACATACAAATTTGACTTAAGGACAGACCTTGGAAATAGAACTCGTTCTTAAACTAGGGACTACCTATGCATGAAGGCGCAGTGTTAATTTGTTCTAGGTATCCTCTCAAAACTCCACTTTTCACATTGCCCCTTCTTAGTAATATTTATCTTTCTAGCTTGTGCAACTGATTAAATGAAATACAAGCATTGCTAACTGTACTTGAATTAAAGTCAATACATTCAGGTAAGCAAGTCAAAAAGTGCTCATCTGTTTTTCAGTGCCAGAATCTTAGTCAACAGCAGCCATGGCAACTGACTCTATATACAGAATCAATGAACCAGTAACTCCCTTCAGCCTACAAGTTGTTAATCAGATGCTAGTGAGAGTTGCAAGAGACTCCACAATTCAGGAAAGAACCAAGACTTTCTGCTTGTTTTGCTTTGGTTTTGAAATATATATGTTCATGACTAAAATAGCAGTATTGCTTGGAGCACAGAGAAACATAGTTGTCTGAATGCCCAGAGAAAATCGGAAAAGGGCATTTCATCTTTTGCTCCATCACTTGTTACCCAGGATCCTGCTCTGAGCTGATCTCTTTTCTGCATGTGTAGTTTGGGGTAAGGATCAGATGGCTTCCTTTCCAGCACTAATAGCAACTGATTAATATAGTCAGGCTGCTAATAAATTCAGTCATGCAAGCTGTGCGGTCCCTAATGGACCCAGCTATCACATCCCTGTTCATACACTAACTTGAGCTATGATGCCTCTTTAGAAAGTGGAGGAATGGTTACATGGGTGCAGCAATGCACACACAAAGGGCCTGACTTTCTTTGTGGGGAAGGACCAAACAAACTGGATGGATGCCTTAAAAATCTATTCCTTCAATATCGTCTTAAGAGTGCAAGTGAGTTTTGCATATACAACATTTACATGTGTTACTGTTTCTGTTATATACAACATTTTGAGAGATCATGGCCATGGAAAGCAGGAATCATATAAATATATAAATGCTATGAGTGGGTCTCATGCCAGCTATTATGTACACTGGGCAGGGAGGAGGATGCTTCTCACTATGCCAAGAGAATCAAAAATCCATACTGTTGCGTGTAAGAGGCACACTACTAAAGATATTGATCTGTCACTATGCCATGTGCGCTTTTCCAGGATCTCTTTTCCCGAGTAAGGCATAATGTAACATCACCCTGTATCTTCTTGTCCAGGGCAGGGAAATGCAAAATTTTAACACATTAGTCACACATTGGAAAATGCTTTCTATTGCCAAGAAGAAAGGAGAATTGCTTTGTTTGTTAATTATAGAAACATCTCCAAACAGGTTTCTAGTAGGAAAAATATAGCTTGATTGGTATTCTTCACTTTCACTTGTAATATGGGAGCAAGACTACATTTCAGAACTATGGTTTAAAAGCACCTCGATCCAGCCCAAATAATTATTTCCATTTCATATTCAAAAAAGCAAAGTGTAAGAAGAGAATAGAATGTTTTTTTTGCTCATAAACAAATCTGGCAAGCTCCACATTAAAAAAATTACAAGCAGTTAAAAAAAAGGTAGAAACCAGGGTCAAAGCTGAAAGATGATCAGAATTTCAGGGCAGTTTGTAGCATCATCTAGGAAGTGAGAGATGAGTATGTTGCTGGGTATTTGACAGCCCATCTTGCTCTCCCTTGCATAAAAAGCAGCCTTGGTCCCTGTTAGATTGGTGTCAAAAGAGTTTCTATGGCTGCCACTGTGCTGACAGAATGAGGATGAACTAAAGGGAACTGTCACAAACAAACTACTTGCTCTTGTCCCACCTTTAAGTTAACTTTCAAGCAAGAAACAAAATATGGATATCTTAGAAGGGGCTAAGAAGTGCATGCTACATACCTCAAGTCTTGCCATTGTTTGGAGCCTGAGAGGTTGAAGCTACCCATTCTAGCAATATAACCCTAAATTTCTGGATTCCTGTGAAACATGCCATCTGCACAAAGCTGCAGCTTCAACATGTACACCAAAGGTGAACTTTACCTCTAAACTATAGCAAGGAAAATATATGGTGCATTGATGTGTCTCCAGTTGTAGAACAGGCTGCCACACATCAACATAATATATACAAAAAAGCAAAGCTGGTGGCCCAATAAAGTAAAATTTCCAAGGTCTTTTAAGGAAAGGAAAGCTTTTGATAGCTTTCTTGAAAACCAGAAGCATGTGGGCCAAGCAGTTTTCCCTGGACTGCGTGTTACATAGCGATGGGACTGCAACTCAGTGTTACGTACGAATTAGATCATGGCTTATTAAACAATGGTTAAAAAATAGCTCAGCATGATGTGTGAATGCAGCCATTGTCAGGCCTTGGAAGATTGATTGATTGATTGATTGATTGATTGATTGAAACAGCTAGAATGTTTTTTCACTTCTCTTACAAGCCATCTGGAATCAGTTGTACCTCTAAGCAGTCATAGCTCATCTGTTCATCACCAACAAGGCATCACAGCCAATTGACCATTTATACAGGATTTTGAGTAAATCCTAATTTGCAGTAATTAAACTATAGATGAATCAGTTCTTTTTCAGTTCAGCCTACTGTATGAGAAAACAGTCCCACCAAATACATACAGTAACATATGGCAAAGTGGCTATGAGGTTCTTACACTCACCTGTGAAACAGATTCCCAGGGTCTGATGTCAGCCAGAAATTTAATTGGTAGGTTGCTTTTCTGAGCTGTCTGCATTTTGTGATTTTGCACACCTTCATTATTTCATACATGTTTTGTTGAAAAATGTCTTATGCTTAAGAATTCTATTATGGTGTTCAAAGAACAGTATCTTACTGCTTTTAAAACATTCTTTCCAATACATCCTCCTGTCGACAGTATAGTGAACTGTTGGCCTATTGCCATGAGGATGAGGAATTGGATGTAGAGGAAACCTCTTGTAAAAAGAGCCTCTACATTGATAAGTCTACCTCTATATTATGTTTTTGCAAATAATAATAATAATAATAATAATAATAATAATAATAATAATAATAATAATCCTTCTCAACATTCTGACTCAAAGAATTGACTCTTCCTGACCTCATTGCACCATAATGTCTTGTTTTCATCTTTGTAAATGCATGTTTGTAATTAAAATAATTTGTATTATTTTAATATTTGTATTAAAATAATACAAATTCACCTTCTGAATGTCTTTCTGAATAATGCAGTTCTGATCAAGCAGCCTTTGCCCACCTCTGAGCTTATTTCCCAGACTGGACTCATCTTTTCTCTTATTCCATGTTCTCCACTAACTCTCTGAAGTAAGAACTGAGCACCATTAACAGTTTTGCCCACACAGTCCACCTTTAGCTTAAAACAGCAGAAATGACAAAACGTGTCTCCCATTTCTTCCCTGTAGACCACAACATTGCAAAGCTACTTCCAAGTGCAGCTGCATAACAAGCAGCAGAAAAGCTAATTTAAACTAACTCTCTTGTACATAAATGATAAGGGCAACAGTTGGACCATTTTTTTCCTTCTTATAAAGTAAAGAGGAGAAACCGTGGGGCAGGGATAATGGCTTTGAAGGATCTGAGCCATTAGGACTGAGAACATTTTAGGTTTTTCCTGTGGCTTAAGCTGATACTCACAATGGTGATACTCACAAAGTAAGTAGAGAGTGATGTATAAAATGAAAACCAAAAGGGCATCAGTGCATGATTCAGACAAGGAAACCAGAAAGAACCAAGTGCAAAATTATGGCTTTCATTCCTGGTATCATTACAATAGTTATTTGACCTATATATTATTTCTTTGGTACCGCAACCCTTTAGTATTTCAATTATTCACCATCACTTTTAGGGTATAGCTTGTTTTGAATACCATGTTCACTGAATGTTAAGAGGCTTTTTTTTTTTTTTTGGCTGAAAAAATAAACAAAACCACCAAAGCAGAATGAAGTCCCTTCCAACTTTGTTTATATTCTAATTTTATCAACTATAATCTATTCCCAAAAGTTTTACTATATTTGATGCAGGAAAGCAAGATGCACACAAGCTATATTATTATTATTATTTTCAGGTTTATTTTAACTACCGTAGTGTATAGACTAGAATGCTGAAATATCAAACTGGAATCTGTAATGGACAGGAGGAATAACCTTGAGGAACAGGAGGAAGAATAAAAGAAATCTGAGTTCGGGGCAGAAATGTAATTTTAGAAAGCATCTCAGACAAGACCCTGCTTAGTTCTCATGAAGATAAAGGGAGGGAGGGTAGGGGGAAACGCATTCAGACTTGCAAAATTCTGTTACTATAACCTTATAATAAAAGTAGTATTAGCTTGGATGTTTTGGTTTCCAAGTTTGGTTTACCTTGGAGGGCTGACAAGTCTCACATTTCATTAGTGGCCTTAGATATACCATACATTGACTCTCCCTATATCTTGTATAGGGAATAATAACTTTGACCTACATGGAATCCACATTCAAGAGTGAGCTATGGTTCTTGGTCACATACAGAATCAGATAATCCCAACTGTTGGGAATAAGGAAAAGTTTGCCTCTAAAAAAAAGGGGGGCGGGAATAGCTATGACTGAGGCTGGGGAAAGCATGGAGCTAGCCTTTCCCCATAGCCTCAGATTAAACTTTGGAATTTTCAGGAAAAAATGAAAGTACAGGAAGACTGAAGGAAAAGGAAAATGTTTTTAAGAGATTCTATCTAAGGATAAATAGGTACAGATTTTAGCCTGGAAATGTGTTATACTTTGCCTTTGTTTTTTCGGTATGGTGCTGTCACATCTAATTATATATATTTGGCTTCTTCATAGAAGCTAGTGAATTCTGTCAAACTTCAGCCATTATCCATTGTTCAGACTGAGCATGAGGATATTATTTGTATTTATAATCTTCTTGGATTCTGTAGAAAGTCCAAATCTCTGCACCATCTCTTTCAGAGAGAGTCTTATAAGTAGCAGACCATCACGATGTTTTGATCTGTTGGGTGTACTACATTTTCTTTTGCATGTTCTTTTTTAACCAAGTGGCATGTATCTCCTCCAACACTGAGTGTTTGTATTTTTGATACATAAAAGTCAAGAGTTTTATTTTTTTTGCTAATACATTTTGTGATATTGGTTTATCTCCCAAAGGAAGAGTGGAGGAAGGGCTGAAACCTTTAACTGCATGCCTGTATGCTATAGCTAGGAAATTGCATTATTAACATTTGCATTTTTAAAAATCTTTTAATTCCCAGAAAGGCAGCAAAAATTGCGAGAGTGCTTTCTCTTTCACATACTGGGGTTAGAGGGAGAATGCCAGGTGAGATATCCTGTGGAATGCAGATGTTGGTGGTGGGAACTATCAAATGTTACCCCCAAACATGAAGTGGGGCTAGTGTGTGAAGACTCAGAGAGCTTCTGGGAGAGAAGGTTTGAGACCTTTAGCTTTCTACTCTATGGGTTCAACCATTCCACTATACTTGACTTTACAAAAGTTTTGTAAGGATTCAGTGAAAAAATTCATAGGATTCTTTTGGAAATATTATTTAAATGTTAAAAAACATTTTAATCATTCAAGGCTCCACAATGTCTTTCTAAACATTGGTTAACTAACAAGTTCCACTGTAATTTTCTACATCTCATTAATTCCTAAACCTTTCAGCCGCAAAACTGTTTCAGCCTTGTATGATCAATAAAAAAATCAATAAAAAGTATCCTTTGAATTGTCAAGACCCCTGAATTTTGATAGCATTGATTATGGCATTCTTCTGGACTGAAATTGTAGATTTGAAATATGAGGCACAGAGTACAATTTGTACTCTCTTCCCTACATGGTTGGGAAAAAAGGAACTTTTACTTAAACTCTTAATATGTATATTCTGTTATACATTTTTATATTAAGATGCTACTGAGATTACTTGCCATCTTTATATCAATGATACTCAGTTGTATCTCCTATCATCTGATTTACAGGCTCACAGAAGGGACCTCAAATACCATCTAGTCCAATCACCTGCCAAAATAGAAAATTCACCACTATAGCATTCTTCATAAGTGGCTATCCAGGTTCAGACTGTGGAAGACACACCTGGTGCCTGGATTCAGTAAAGGGCTAGATGAGGATCAACAGGCAAAGTCAAATCCTGGCGAGATATAGGTGTTGTGGAGAGATAGTTTTAATATTTGGAGTGACAGATTTATTGCAAAGCTCCTGAAAATATTTCAGAAGTTTTGATTAGTGCTGAACAAATGTGTTTCCCATCTTAAGCTAATTTTTACTGACTGGTTGGTTGTTTCCTTTGTCTCAATGGGCGGCACCACCTGGCTAGCTGATTCTGAGCTTACGAGGCCTGGTTTAGATGGCAGGCTACCAGGGAATTCCAGGACTTTAGGCTAGACTGGGAATTAAAAGAAACCCTGAAGGTGGCAATGGCAAACCACATCCACATTTTTGCAAAGAAACCTGCAGAGATAGTCATTAGGAGTTAAACAGGTCGTGTTTACCTTTTTGTTTGTTTACCCAATGGTGGTATTTAGCTTAGGTACTACTAGAACTACTCTACAGTGATACAAAGTTCTTAGCACTGGAAGCTGTTATATAATACTCTCCCCAAAGAAAAATTACATGACACCAACAAATAAATTTTGCATATGAGGTAAAATATGTTCTTTAACTAGACATTTTATGGAGCTAATTAAAGACATCAATCTGTTCTAAGGTTTTATATGCTGTTTTGTATGTTTACTATTTCAACATCTAATACAAAGAGCAATATAAACTCATTTAAATATGATATCTAGTGCAAACCTGATACTATAATCCATCAAACTCACACTATATATTTTTGTGTCCTCAGCATTTTTAACTCAGCATTTAAATGTATTTCCTCTCCTTCTAATTTCACCTCCTTTTCCTTCACTGAATCAATAGGATGTAGAAGAAAAAAACACAAAAATTTGGTGAATGATGGTACTACTACTAATGACCAAAAGGACAAGGTGTTGGTGGGTAACATACAATGTAATAAAAAATTAATCACATCAGTGACTTCTGAATCTACAAAGAAGTTCTTAACTTAATTCTGCATTGCATGAAACCTTTTACCACTCACCTTTATGGAATATTCACCCACTATTTCCAGCTGAGACCCTCAGCTGGATATTAGATAAATAATGAGCACACATTACTTAATTACATTGGTTATTCTTCTGTTGAACTTCTTGTTCCATGAAAAGGCTCCTACTCTGCATGTAACTGCTTCTGTAATATAAGCAACACAACTGAATGGATTAAGATATGCATCTCAATGGCAACTTGGAAGCCTGATACTTAAATGGGGGTCACGTGGAACCCCCAAATATAAGTCAATAGAATAAGTCAGTATTAAACTTCAGACAGTGAAAACAAGAAAGAAATCTAGCAGTGGTCCAAACTTATGTCACAGTGTATGCATGCATATACACGTATTCTCATGAATCAGAGTAAACCACTGCTGGTGGTACTCAGGGAAAACAAAAAACGAAGGATGTCCCAGAAAATACAGTGATTCCATGTCCAACATTAATATTTGTTAGAATTAACTGATCCTTTATCTTCATTCAATTGAGAAAAACATTCAGAAACCAACAAATACTTGAAACAAAGGAAGCTTATTTATTAAAAAAATTGAAAGGTAATCATTTTATCAGTTAATCCTCATTAGAAAAAGCAGTGCCAATCCAAAGGCAGTTTTCCTATATTAGTACCATGTACACTGCAGAGCAATGACATGTATTAACTTAAACATACAGATAGTGATCCTATACAAATTACAACCACGCACACTCACAACTTCCGTATTAGCAGCATCAGTAAGGAAATTCATAATGTAGGAGACTGTGTTTTATCTGAGAACAGAGTGTGTCAAATAATAGCTGGATTTTTTTTTTTAAAAAAAAAGGGGGATTGACCATTGTTTATTTCTTACAGAAACATAGAGACAGTCTGAGTGCAAATCTTGAAACCATTTCAGTACCTGGAAGAGCCTTGTTTGAATGTCTACAACCTCCTCCCACACTCCATGTTGACTATGCTTTCAATAGTATCTATTTCTTCCCTCTTCCCTTGCTGTGTACCTTTTAAATAGATGAAAAATTCTAGAGAAATCAAAGGCTTATTCACTGTTTTGTAACCTCTGAGTTGACATTACTTTAATACAGCTTACATAAATAAAAGCATCAGGGCTCCTACCAAGCAAGTGCCTCTTTCCAGACATGAATTTCTTGACCAATACCCCAAGGAATAAAAAGCCTATTTAAGATTTGCTATCCAGAGAGGCTATTGTACTGCCATAGTGTCCTCCCATGAGAATTTATTGCTGACTTCTCCTTCCTCATCCCATATATGGGATCATAATTGGTAGTCCCATCCTAGTATGGAAAAACAAGGACTATACAATTCAAGGACTCAGAACAAAGAAGTTTTATTTAGTCATGCCTTCAGTCATGGTAAAATTGTCTGTGTTCCATTAAGACCACTGAGGGGAAGAAGAGAGACAACTGTAGGAGTCATATAGGTTTAGTAACTAATAGGAAAGTGAATGATCCCATACATTAGTATCAGTATTGGAACAGCACTGAAATTTAATACTGTGAAATAATAGACATGTTTTGCAAAATCACAAAGGCCTACTTCAAAGGAGTTTTTGCAGCCAACTCATTCTTTGATCTGTATACTTTTTTTAGTAAAATATTTCAAGAGTTCTAAAAAAAGAAAAAGTCTTCAAAACAATGAATGAATGAAGCTAGTTAATCAATTATATGCAGTAAAAGAAAATTAATAAGGTAAGATTTCAAAGTTCAGGAAAGCCAATAACAGATTTGTGGAAAGGCACACTACAGTAGGGACACAAGCATGCATTAATGCATCACAAGTACAAAATGCTAAGCTAAGGCACATTCACTTAGAATTACCCTTTCTCACAGAACCCAACTGTTTGCACTGTGATGGTAGAAGAGCTAAGGGGGACTTTGTCCCTATCTTCATACAGGCAAGAGGCCACCCAGTGGTAGCCTGCAATATTGGAATGCTTGGCATTATTCTGTGAGTGACAGCAAGTAATGCCAGGTCTGACATCTCCCTTTGCACAGTGGTAAACCAGTCTTATTGCATCAAATTCAAAAGGAACTATACATGTTCATAAGAAAGAAGCTGCTCTATGTAGTATTGCCTTTTAGCCACAGCACATATGTGCTGACTGATAAGGTTTCTCAGAACATCAGGCAAGGCTACACTGAACAATTATCCACTGGAGTACTGCAGAATCCAGAAGAAAAGGGTTCAGACAGCCTTGCTGAAATTCTAAATTAAATAGTTAAAATGTTACTTTGTACAACATAATTTTAATTGATGAGAAAAAAAAGGTTGCTCTCCTCTAAAAAGCAAAGTACACTGTAATGGATATGAACACACTATTCTATACAAGAATCTACAAGAAAGATTCCCAAAATAAAAATACTGTAACATGACTAGTTCAGAACCGTTTTATGGGAAACTGATTTAGAAATCTAATCAAGAGTAACACTTGAACACATAATACAATATGGCCAAGAACTTATAACAACTCTTGCCTATCAAATTATCTTCCTATAACCCACTGAATTGCTATTGATGTCATGAAGTCTTCCTGTTTTTCTGCATCTACTGATAAAAGAAACAGCAGATTCTAAGCACAGTCATCTCTATCTGCTATTTCTTTCGATTTTTCTGTTTCTTTTTCTATATATGATCACTGAGGTCTCTCATCACCCAATAAAAATGGATTCCTGCCATAGGAAATATACTGTCTATTACAATGATTTCCCATAATGCTCAACAAGGCAAATAAAAGAAACCTGGGACTTTTTATCATCATGTAAAGTAGCCTTCTCAACCTGCTGCCTTCCAGTTGAACGGAGACTACAATATCCATTGTTCCCAGACAACATAGGGATTGGCTGTGCTTCTGTAATCCCAGTTGTAATCCTGGTATATCTGGATGGTGTCAGGTTTGAAAGGGCTGCAAATGATAAAAATTGAAACCTAACACAAATAACTCAAATGCATTGTGACAATCTAATACTATTAAGCCAGACTAATAAACACAGTCATATTTCCTCTCTTTTTGGATTTGGGCGTCTGAACTTCACTCAGTATAATCACATCATGGGGATATCAGCAGTTAGTCTCCATGCCAACAGAGATAGCCATTAGATGAAGGATGGCATGGGGAACAGAGAGTGGGAGGCTTCAAAGTTTTATACACGTTAAAATAAATTACTGGAATATCTCAGTAACCTGGACACAGGTGCAAAAGTGATCTCAATGTGTTCAGTGTAACTAGAGCTGAAGCCAAATTCATTCTGGAAAATTCTAGTGCAGTGCACACAAATTGAAAGTGAAATATTTTTCAGTCAGATTGTTTTTCAGAGTTTCTTTCACATCCCACCAGAAAATCTCTCTCCTCTATCCAGATGAAGTTTTGTTCTAATGTCAAGCTATCCTGAAACTACAATAACCTTTTCTAGATAGCTTATTGTAGCAAGAGGCAAAGAGTTCTCCTCAAAATTATTATGCATTTAACAAAGAATAACCCAGTATTAGCAGCTTATTTTGCACAATCTACATTCATTCATGTCAGCTTTCCCTCAGGTGATGGGACAAATTGGATCAATGCCAGCACTAGCAAATGCTCTAAGCTATTATGTAATCTCTGCAGTTTTACATCCTGCTAAAAAGGCATCTCAGAGGAATTTAGAGGAGTCCGTAAACATAACATCTCTCTACTAAAAAAAAAATCCTCAGAAGAGTGGTTGATGACTGGAATGCTAGAATTTAATACCTCTGTGAGAGTCTTCCAGGTAGCTGTAAGATTTTCTTAAGCTGTAACTAGTAGCTAGTGCTCAGAAATATAAGTATTATGCAAAAACAGAAAGAACTTGTTGCCTTTTGTCTTAGAAGAAAGGAATGCCCAGAAACTTGTAATCCTTCAACCAACTGAAACATTTAAGTCCAATCATCTAAGATCAAAGCAACAAACAGGTGATTCTACACACACAGACAACTTCCCTTTAAAAACATCACAAGTTATTGGTTATGAACTATCACATTCTCAAAAGACCTGTTTTCTGTCTAAGCACAGTTGATATTTCCTGTGTGTCATGTCACACTTGAACAGAGACAGATTGTATAATCTACATTTTTGTGAAACACATGCATCCTCAAAATCACAATTATGACATTGCTGTAGAGTGTCTTGATAGACAGCTTGACTGTTTAAATATTGCCTGGACGGTTCAAACATTAAAGTAGCAGCTGGCTCAGCCCTTATGTCAGAGGTTCTCCCTCACTGTTGCCTCCTTCTTCAATAGTTCACTGTCTCCGTTCAGAAATGTTTTAGAGCAGATTCTTCATAGCTGTCTTCAAATGGACAGAAACATTCCACCACATCTATTCTTCTGTTTTATTCCTTTCTCTTTAAAAAAAAAAAAAAAAGCTGGATCTAAAACTCCCATGTTTCCAGCCATTTAAGACCTGCCATTGGGCTGCTGGGATCAGAAGCCAGAGGTCCTATCATCCCATAGGAGAGAGGATGGAAGAGGTAAAAGCTGTGGAAAATATATATATAAAAAAATAATAATAAATTAAATTCCCAAAAACTCAGGGTCACAACAGCAGAACATACCTCAGCATCCCCTAGGTTGGCCTAATTAATAATATAGAACATTATAAGGTAGAACAGAGTTCATTCAAGTGTATTGTCCACTGAATTCTGCAGTTAAAGAGAAATGGCAATTGTGAAAGAAAAGCTGTTTACATTATAACATTTAGGGAACGTCTCGGAGTAGTGGCAATATGATCTAAATTTGGGGGATATTACCATCAGCCCTTGTCCTAGACAGATCACTCCTTGTTGGCTTGGAGTTCTCTGATACTGCACCCTCTGCAGGCAGGTGGGACCTATTCAAACAGTCTAATGGACTACTGGGTTTCAGAGGGAGCTTGGGGTTGTTCCTGGGGCTCTGGTACATGCTTTAGCCCCTGCTTGGGACAAGAGGGTAGCAATGGCCTTCTGATTGCATCTGTGCAGACTCTCCAGGCACATAGATCATGGAGGGTCCCTTGGTTTTCAGAGGAGCTCAGATGATGAAATGACATAAACGATGCCTAGAGTGTTGCTGGAAGAAAATGAAGAATAAACCTGACCAAACATGGGTAAGAACCTTCCTTGAGAATTACCTTCTGGCAACAAAGACAGCAAATGTAGCTTTTTTCCCACTCTTATTGTATCTGCAGAGAGCTGGTGGCCCTGATTAGGATAACCCACTCCCTCCTGGATAAGGAGGGGCCAGGGGAACATTTACCGGGCTGCTGTAAGGACTATTCAAGGTGTCTGTCAGATGAAGTTACTTGGAGTTGGAATCTAACTGTACAGATCCTATGAACTGCATGAGACACAGTCTTGCCCAGTTATCTGGGAAGAGTTTGAATCTCTTGCTCTATGAAGTGGACAAGGTCCTTGAAGCTGAGCTGTGAGTTCAGCTATCTGTGTTTTAGAGCCATGTCCTTCCTGGTTGATTAAGGTCTCCTGGGAGGTGACATGTGGCTAGATCCAGGCAGTGGTGTGTGCTTCTTTACAGTAGGGGGTGGTTTTGCCCACTTGAAAGATGTGTTTGTACACACCCTCTTCAAGAAGCCATTGCTGGACCCAACTGATCTGGGCAGTTTCCAACCTTCCCTTTTTAAGGAAGGTTGTTGAAAAGGTGGTCAGCTTATAGCTCTAGAGACCTCTAGAAAAAATGGATTATCTGGATTCCTTTCAATCAAGATTCAGGCCTGGTCATTGTACTGGGATGGCATTGTTCTCACTTACTGATGACCTTTGTGGGCTCGGAATGGGGTAGTGCATCCATCCTGGCCCTCCTTATCTCTCACGGTATCCTTCTAGCCTAGCTCAGGGGACTGGGAGTGAGAAGCACCATATTGTAGTAATTCTCCTTCTCTGAGGCCAATTCCAGTTTGTGTTGGTGGGGCAGGACTGTTTGAGCCTGAGGCCCCTGCTTTGTGTGGTCCCTCTGGGCTCTACCATCTCCCTGCTCCTATTTAACACCTACACAAATCACTGGGTGAGGTCATCTCTCAATGTGGGATAAGGTATCACCAATGCACTGATAATACTCAGTTATACATCTCTGCCCAGGGCCAACCAAGTGATATCATTGAATTTCCTTCCCAGTGCCTGGAGACTGTGGAGGTTTGCATGGCAGAGAACAGGCTTCAGCTTTACCCTGTCAAGACTAAATAGCTGTGGGTTCCGTGCCTCCCTCTCCTCTCCACATCCAGAAATTTTCTTTAACTCTGCAGGGGGGTGCAGTTCCCAAGTCAAAGCTGGTGCACAACTTGGGGGTCCTCCTGGACTCATGACTCCTGCTTGAAGAACCAATGGCAGCTGTGGCCAGGAGGACCTTTGCACAAGTTCATCTTGCACACCAATTATATCCATTCCTGGACCAGGAGGACTTAATCACAGTGAGTCATGCCTTAATCACCTCCTCTTTGGATTATTATAATGCACTCCATATGGCGCTGCCCTTGAAGAGCACTCAGAAGCTGCAACTGCTCCAGAATACAGTGGTGCAGGCAGTTCTAGGCGTTTCCTATTATGCCTATATAACACCGCTGCTCCTCAAGCTGCACTGGCTCCCAGTAGACTTCTGAGTGAGACAAAAGGTGATTATCACCTCCAAAGCCATACATGACATAGAGTCAAGCTATTTGCAGGGCCACCTGTCTCCTGACACCCCTCATTGCCCTACCAGATCTAACAGAGAGGGCATGCTCTAGGTCCCATCCATTAAACAATGCCATCTTGTTGTATCTAAGAGTTGTGGCTTCTTTGTGGCATTTCAGATGCAACCCTGTTCACCTTTCACAAGGCATTAAGGACCTGGCTGCTTCCCAGGCACTTAGGCCAGGAAGTTAAGTGAGCTCTGCTGTCTAATGTTTTACTGTAAGATAAAATTGCTGTTTGTGACCTCAGATACTTATTGTTGTTTTAATTGTTTTTAATAGTTTTTTTAAAACTTTGTATGCCACCCAGAGTCATTAAGATGGATGGCCATATAAATTGTTTAAATAAATAAACAAATATAAAAACTGTGTTTCACCATGAAACTGTGAATTGAACTGCTGTAATTTAATGCAGTTAAGAAGCAACTTACAGACAGCTACAAGTTTGACTATTGCTGCAATACATGATCATGAATTATTTCTCCAAACACCCAAAGGGAAAATACTTTTGTAAAATCATCTCCCTATAGCCTGTTATTTTATTTAATACTGTTTTGGCTTCTTTACAAGAACCTTTCACATTAATACTGAATAGTCATGATGCCCTTCCATCTCAAAAAAGATATTTTTGAGTGGCTCAAGAACTCTCACCTATATATACTGAGCAAGACCAACACCGCTATCCCACAGTTATAAATCTTCCTAGCATGGATGCTGGTTGAAAGAAACCCAACACAGAATTTCAGGAATACATCCCATGTAATCCCTGAGGGAAAAACAACAAATTAAATTTGATTTGCAATTAAATTAATACAGTTTATATGATTACTATTCATGCATTTAATCAGTTTTCCCTGTCACATTAGAAATCACAATTTGGTAGCACCTTCTGGAACACTCATATGGGGAAACAAAACCCTTTGGAAAGGCACATGCAGGCCTCAAGCAGAGCAATCTTGGGGCAGACAGTGATGAGCAAGATGAAAAATGATGTAAAAAGACTTTAAAGAAAAAAAAAGCGCTTGCAGTGTCCTATGTCCTGAGGCTAAAAATGAGAATATTTTTATCAATAACCTTAACTGATACACCTAGAAAACATTGTAATAATAAAGGATTTCTGCAGCAAAATTGGGGGCAAATTGTTTTAGAATCTTTAAACTGCTATTTGAAACATTACTCTAATATCCACATTACCAGTATAGAAATGATGAGAGTAGAGAGTAGGTTGCCCAAGGCTATTGAATAACAGCTGGTATTTTGTATTCTAATCTCCCAAATTCAATTCTAGTTTACAGTGGTCTCAGTGCTGATAAAGAAATTGTTTCCTGGGAACCTTTTCAAAACATTAACCCTAAATCAACAATGTGTTAAAGTAAATAGCATGATCACATAAACTCGTGCTTTTCAAGACTCTCTGTAATCTGATTACCATGATATTTAATTTCTGCTATATGAAAATTTGTAAAGCTTACCTGTCAACATGATAGAGAAAAGCATTGCAGGGAAGTAATGATGGAAATAGAGCACTCTGCCCATCATGAAGAAAGGAAAGTAATGGAGAAGCCATCCCAACATAATCCTTCCTCCACCATGCAGCAAGACTTGACCAAGATCTGTAATATATGCATATACTTGAGGCTGTTTTCACTGACATTTCTTAAATTCATTTAATATCAGAGCTGTATAAGCATTTGATCATGTGAAACATTGCAAAGAGATCTAATTCTAGGGAATGCGTAAATTCTAAATGCCATTGATTTGCCCTGTTAAGGGCTCACAGGAGAGAATTACTGCTGACACATGCTTTATGGAAAGCTTTCAAAAAGCAAACCAGACTACACTGCTAATAATCAGATCTACTTCTTTTATGCACGACAGCAATCATTACAGTACCAAGCTAGGTAAAGAAAATCACTGGAACGTCAACAACCATTATGAACGAGTACATAAAAGGGCATTTTGAAAGCTGTCACGATTCCAGGCAAAAACCACATAAACTTTCATGATTATCTGGATAGGTCTTCTCCAACTTTGTGCCCCAAAGATACATTGGCCTTACTGGTTCCCATAATTCCAAGCCCATATGGCCAAAAGGCATAGAATCATATATGTTGAAGCTCGATACAATTAGGGGAAAGTACACTGGTGAAAACTAATGTTAAGTAATTAAGAAGCTGGCAGACTCTAGTTAGAGCCATCTGAATGTGAATTTCCATGAACAGGGCAGTACTAGTGATATCACTGTATCCGACTATTAAGGAACTTAAAGTGTATGATTAATTAATTAATAGAACAAGGAACAATTAATAATTCTTGATAGCTCTGTTGCAGATTAGCCTTCAGATGGTGCTCAGAAAAATAGTAAGGTGCTAAAGGAATGGATGTCCAATCAACATCCTCAAATCTAAGAATATAACCAACAAGAGGAAGGATGATCTCAGTCTCCCCTTGTCACAGAAAATCTTGGGCAGTAACAGAAACAGCAATGCCAGCACTTGTTGAATACATGAGACTCTCCAGCTTTCCAGTTTTAGTTTTTTGTATTTTCATTTTTGGATCTCAACATCAGTAATAATCCCTTTTTTCTTCCTCTTCCAAAAGTCTCTTTCTGAAAGAAATGTGATATAGCACTGGCTACATGGTTTTTGTTGTTTTAGACTTTATCTCAATTAGAAGGAAACAGAATATTTCTAAAAGTGCAAGTTGAAATGTAAAGAATTCTATATATGAATGCACACAAGTATTCCACATATGCATAAGGGTTTCTTTACTAATTATCACTCATAGCTATGTTGAAAAAGCACATCAAATGATCCTTTAGCTACAGAAAAAGTTGTGGGCAGTTCCAGGAATATGACTCAAGTTATTTAACTTTCTCCATATAAAATTCCGTTCAGTTTTTTATTACTATCTTCAAATATATGTTCCTTTCCCAACTGCCCCCTCCACATAGAAGGAAAGTCCAAAGCAAGAATGTATCGTAACTGGTAGAAAATTGGTCTTACCTTTCTGTTCAGCTGTGAGCTGAACTCCTCGCTTCACAGCCACAGATATAAATATTATCATTATAAGATATAATCCAATAGCAATTAGACTCATCCACCAAATCACCTGTAAAAAAAAAAAGCCTTGCAAATAAACCTATGCAGTGCAATGCAAATGATAAAGAAACAAATTATAACGATTATAATTATAAAGAAAAGATTATAAATTATAAAGAAAACTATTGAAGTGGAAGAAATATTCTAGGGAGCCCAAGACAAAGATGACTCATCCAATCCTAAGCTGGAGAACCAAAATCAAATTTTGCTTACCGGGTTTCCCAGCAAATAAACTCTATAGTCTGTTTCATTGACGCCAGAAAAACGCAAACCCTATGAAGAAATTGATGGCTGAATCAGAAGTGATCAATGTATTTCATTTTTAGCTTTCATTTGTTCTTTAAGTCTGATTTCTGCCTCCGTTACAAGAGAAAAAAGTATTTCATATTTATAAAGCAATTCAGTTACTGCAGTTAAATATTTTCAAGAGATACAGTTTTGCATGAGCTTCATACATCTTTGCTAACCAACATTCTAGAAGCATCTGTTTCGGTAGTAGCCTCCAAATAGTTAGAATGTTTCTGTTAAGCAAAAAGAACTACTGAAGGAAAAAATGAGGTTTTGGTGTGCAGAAGTCATTTAAACATGCATCCTGCAAATATGCAAAAACAAGTAAAGAGCAGTTCTATTCTCTTAAAAACAAGATTAAGACAGAGTTCTTCAACATCAGTGCTGTTCATATACCTGGTAATTGATTGGCCAGTGCCAGGGTTTTGATGTGACTTCATTCTCCTTTGGTTTAAGACCACTATTTCCCTTCAAATAAAATGAAAGGTATAGTTATCAGTTATGCTGCAAACCCTTTGTAACTGCCCATATACATTTTATCTGGATTTCTATTTATAGATCATTGTACCTCTCATATTTAAGAATTAATAGTCCATCTAACTGGTTTCCTACAATAGCCTATTAGCCACCTCTGGAAAGCTTATGTGTGTTTATACAGACATGCATGCACACAGAACATACATCCAATCTTTTACTGTTCTTCCTCACCAAAAATCCTATTCTGCCTTCTGGTGGAGACAGCCTAACCACCCCACCCTGAGAATCTGATATTCAACTATTCCACCAGGAATGCTTTAGAAGATGCTCCATAGTGAAAACTATGGTGAAAAAAATATATTTTCCTTTATTATTCTTTATTCTCAACAATTATCCCCAAAATGGAAATTCATTCAGTTTGCTTTCATACCAGCAGAAAGTGTCTAAAAAACGAATTATTATTATTAAAATGAGTTAGAGGGTTCACAAATAAGACTAAACCACTATATCATGGTATGTAAGTAATAAGGAGCCCAATGCAATCTTGGGTTCATACATCTCCCACTCCCTGCTGCCCATGCAACTGAAATAAAAAGTAAACAGAAAATCAGCTTAGACAGATTCCTTGTCTTATTCTTACAGTTGAACCAGGAATCACTGTTTAAAATAAAGTCTAGTCTACTGGTAAGCTGTAGCATTAAATCATAAATCTTAGGAGGAGTATGCTTTGCTATTTTTTTTTTCAAAGAAATATGAGAAAAGCAAAAATGTAGCTACAATGCACAGAAATGTAGCTATCATCCAAAAACTGTATCAATCCCCTACTATGGATGGATTTTGGAATATAAATAAAATAACTGTCTTATCTAGTACAGCACCAAAAATGCTCACCATGAAAATGGATTAATACTGAACTGCTTACTATTAACAGTTCCAAATAACATTTAGAAATTAAGAAAATGTTATTTATGAATCAGGCTAGTGGAACTGTGGATAAAGGGATAATTTGCCTTTTATGGCCCCAACTAAGAGCTATAAAAGTCTGAACACAAAATGCTAAGTTCCCAGCTCTTTCCATTCATATGCAATTCTCTCACATGCCAAGAATCCCGGATTAGGTTTTTTTAAAAAATATTTCCACTTGCCAAAATAGGATTGATAAAATGTATTATATAAAATAATTTATCTTTCTTTTAAGTATCTACAGTATATTTTATAGGCAGATGCTACAATCTAATATATATGTTAAGCAACCTCCCCAGGTCACTGAAAGTGCCTTGAAAACTGATGGTTAGAAACTAAATACAGAATTATTGGATTGCAGCATTCTGCTATTTTGGCCCAATTTTTTTTTATTACAACGTTAAACAACAACTCTTAAACAATCTACCTACTCGGATCATAACCATGTGAGATTCCAGTAGTATTTCTGGAAAGGAAGGTTTCAGAACATCCAAACTGATATTGGGCACTGCAGAAAAGTAGACAGTTTAAGATAAATATTGTATGTTAAATCTGCTCAATCATTCTCTCAGCATTCAATTACATTAAGTGGGATAACATTATTGTGAAGTAGTGAAGAGAAAGAAAATATCCAACCAAACATGGACTGGCCAAATTTCCCTCAAGTCCTCATTCCAGTAACACCCTAGAACATTAAACTTGAATCACAGGATGTTCCACTTTTCATATTACTAAGACTTTGAGATGAGGAATCAAGGAGCACTCTAGTGTAGGATGCAAAACAATTAAGACAACCAATTCTGATTATTTTCCTTTGATTGCTTTTTTCTGGTACCACTCTGTCCAACCTGTATATATATTACTAACATATATTAAAAATATCCAGTATTTAATGACATATTATAATCACATACGTCTGGAATTAATATGATCTTCAATATTCCAAAGAGTATTTGGAGTCTCCTTCTGATATGGAGTACAAGTGACTTCCACTTGTTCCCAGCCCCTGTGAAAGACAAATATTTTTAATCAATTTACCCCAGTTAGCAGTCATATTCCTTCACTCTTTTCAACACATCTTTTTGATAGAGATATTTTTCTTCTTTCAGAAACATTGGCATTACACATTGAAACATGCCACAAGGAGTCAGAGGACTGATGTTTGAGGTTCACTGATACACATTTGTGTTCTAGATGCTAATGCCAATACCTATACTGAAACACAAATAGTCTCATTCCAAGAGGCATTGGTCGCCATGTTCAGCAACATACATATGGTTGGAATGGGCAAGGTACCCTCATTAAATTAATGTCAAAAAATTCTAGGAGATGTAGCTTGACAATATTCCTGTCTAGCAGATACCAATAGAGTTGTATGGATTCTGGAACAATGGTCACATTTTCTTTCAAAGGACTTGAGAAAAATTTTACATGTGGTCTTAGAGTGGTTAGGCACACATTTATATAAAATAACTATTTGCTCTAAATGGAAAATTATTCCCTGCTTCTTCTCTCCACTTCCATCTTTGCCATCTAACTAATCCCCTAATTCTTGGGTTTCTAAGTCCTTTGAACCATTTTAAAATGATTTACATCTAAATGTAAGACATGTTAATTTCTGACTTCTATGGTCTACAATGGAAGAGACTATTGTCTGTTGTTCAGCCTGATTGCTTTAGATTAATTTCTTTTTGGCAGAAAGATATCCAAGATAGAACATATCTCATTCTTTCTTCTTAGTTATATGTAAGATTTTTACCCATGTTTCTGCCCACTGGACACTTAAAGTGGCTAACAATTTAAAAAAAACAAAAACCTCTTAAAATCTCATTAAAACAGTTAAAATTTGAGCTTTGGCCAGATATTTAATTACAACTTTGCCTCAATTTTTCATAAAAAGCATTATGCTTCATAAGGAGAAATAAATGGATAAATATATCTTAATATATTCCTAAGGGATGAGGTGGATGTTACCTCCACAGAAAATAAGAGCCCCTTTGACCCATTAACTCTTGGCACATCATTTAACATGAATGCCCATATTCCAGGTAGAAAATAAAAATGACCAAAGTATGCTGAATGGTACTAAGGTACAGTATGATTATAAACTAGCTATTGCCTATTTTAAATTAGAAATTAGAAGACATAGTTAGAAGAGTAATCAAATATGGTCTCTTAAAATAACTGTAAAGCAAAGATATTCAATGGTTTTAAGAAAAGGTTAGCTAGACATTTGAACAGTTACCATTTAGGTAGTGTCTTTCCAGTCGAACCCAAGATACAGGCTGTTGTTAGATGAATCAATCGTATTTGACTGCGTAGGACTTTGATACGTTTCCCATCCTTTCTTCCTACAACTTCAATTCGCCAGAAATCATTGGAATCTCCAGTTCCATTCTAGGAAATATATATATATCACAGGATGGGGGCAGAGAAGAGGCATTAAGAAAATCTCTTAAGATTTGTAAAAGTTATATTCTATTTTCACCCTCTGGGGGAGATGGGTGCCATATAAATTTAATAAATAAATAAATAAATAAATAAATAAATTTCTCTAAATAGGTCACCACTCATTTTATCTTCACTACAAAAACCTTTAAAATAGGTTGAAAAAATGACTGGCTAATTCAGCATTTTCCTGTTTTTTTTAACCTCACCAGAAAGGGGAAACTCACATTCTGACTAGCTCCTTGGCTTTTGCACTTATGTGTTTCTTGGGTTCTGATTACATCCCCCAATTATCTAACTTTCTTTTAACCCTTTCAACGTCTCAGCCTTTTGAAGTGGAATTTCCTGGCACTCACTACAGAGTCATATAGTCACACAGTAAATAGATGTGTTAAATTAAATTAAATTTATTTATTTATCATATTAATTAAATTTATTTATTTATCATATTTATATAGCTGACCATCTCACACAAGGTGACTCTGGGCAGCATACAACAATTAAAAAAATAAATACATAAAAACAGCTACATATAAAAAACAGTAAAAACTTAATAATTAATAAAACTCTTTAGAAAAGCTAAATGATTTGAGGTCTAGGAACATTGTAGATGAGGTCACACACAAATTCTATGGTGGTATTTCAGTGTTGCAATTTATTTGATGTGCTCTCCTCCACATTTACTTTTAGGAGTCCTATCTAATTTTTAAAGAAATATATTATTAACTATAAATTCCATTGTGACCTCTCTGTTCTTCTATAAAGCATCACAGATTTTGAACAATTTAAAAGCAAGAAAGCCACAATGTGAAAAACAACCCTTTGTTTAGCAAAATATTTATTACAAATGGAAAGTACAATCAAGAATTCTCTTTATTCACTTACAATGCCATATCCAGTGACCTGAAGATGTTTCCTTGTTAAGGGGGCTTCATGTTGATGACTGTGCAGATTTCTTGATGTCCTAAAATTAAAATAAAGTCAAACTCTTTGATCCAATTCTTAGGATAATCTGAAGGATGAATAATCTTAAACATAATGAGAGCAATATAGTAATGCTTTGCCAAATATAAATCCATCAATATACAAATATCATAATTTCTAGTTTCAATACGGGGCTCATTGTTTTCCATAGAAACAACTTCCAAATGTGCAGCCATGCTAGTTAGCTGTTGCTGCTACTGCTGCTGCTGGGAAAAGGATTTCTATTGCTTCATTGAATCTGATCCTAAGGAAGCATTTAAAGTTCAAATATGTAACTTTAAAAATAGGAAACATGCCAGAATACATATGAACTACAAAGAAAAGAAATAATAACAAACCATCATCTGCTTCAAAAACCTATTTTAGTTAAGGTGTCATCACTGGCAGATCAGAACTTCTACATTTGCCTTCAGTTAGAATTATTAGTTCAGAACAACTCTAGAAAATCTTCCACATTCCTTTCAATTCCTGTGCTACTTACTCTTTGTGTTCCAGACGGATAATATCTCCATGTTTCACAAAATCCACAGGGAAGGAAGGGTCTGAATGATCTGATGAAATAGAAGGGGTCTCAGCATGAGATTTGAGGAGAATGGAAAAGACATTAGAACACTGATATCTAAATATATTAGCAAAATAATGTAAAAAGAGTGGTAGCATATTTCCAGCTGTATGATTTAATTCAACTGTAGGAACATTGAACAGTTCCATTTACAGTATTTCACTGTCCTGTGACTGACCTGCATTTTTCAATTAACACTTGGAAGAGAGGCTGCTTATACAAGCTAACTCTTCCTATTTACTCCTGCAAGTTGTGAAATAACATATTTTTTGCTCTAATCCCAATCAGATAATTATTCCCTCTTTTGTCATAGCAGGTGCCCAGTGGTGTAAGTAATTAATGGGGGCAATTTAAATAAACATGATGTATTTGTTTCAGTCCTGGCACCTCTTTTAACGTCCTCCTGCTCTGGTATTCATCCTGCAAATTCTAAGTTAGCCAGCAACACAAGAATTTCAGAACACATTCATGAATGCAGTATGATAGAATAATTTTAATAAAAAATGTATTTAATGTAATACTGAATGAAGTGTATTTGCATTGGGACATAGAAAAAGAACTATACAATGCCATGGTTAAAGAGAAAAATTATTAACATAAATGTTCAGAAATGTTAACATTAGTCTGAAAAGATAATGGAGCTGATAACTCAAAACAGTAGTTGGAAGAATACATTTATTTATCATGCACCTATAATGAAGTACATCTACATAGCATAAAGCAGCAGTTAATGGTATAAGATACTACACGCAACAGTAACATTGCCATGTAAAATAAAGAGCCTTAAGACTAAGGCAGATGACATATAATACATGCAAGTTCTAAGCTGTGTATCACATATCACCAAAATGAACATGAGAAATTTTCTTTGGCAAGCTTTCATTTGATCCAATCTTTCATTCATGCTTTTATTATGAAAATGCTTTGCTTGGCACAGTAAAGTATGCACTTCTATGTGCCTCCCTCTTGCCATTATTGAATTCTTTTAAAAAAAAGTTTGGTAGAGTCTCTGAGCTCCTATAGTAAAAACTAGCAAAACAAGGATAGGGCACAGACTTTCCAACTCATAAAAAAGCTGGACAGTGACCTTCAAACACAGGATTGGATCTGATTTGGAGGTATTTAAAATCTTTCTTAATGTAAGATCAGCAATTCACTGTCAGCATTGCTTAAACATTTCCAACTGAATAGGAGTTCACATTTCCCAAAGTAGTTTGCTCCACTGCCAAACAGATTTTCAGACAGAACGTTTCTCCAAACATTTAACCAAGATCTACTTCACTGAAATTTCCTATCACTTCTTCTGGCCATGCTATCTGGAAAATAGGAAAACAATCCATTCCAACTTTTACATACTTGAAATTAACTGAAAGACTGTCATATTTTCATTCAAACTTATTTTTTCCAAGCAAAACATATCCAGCCCTTTTAACTTTTTTTCTGATAAGACTTTGTTACTGTCCCAGCTGTCCTTCTGATACACTCCTTTTTATTAATGTCCTCAAAATGAGATGTCCAGGACTAGATATCCTCCCAAGCAATACAAGCGTGTTCCATTTTACAACTATGCTTTTCCTTGAAAGAAAACTGAGATTTAAATATAGCAAATAACAATAACCTGGGTAACACCATTGTTACAGGTATGACTATACATAATCCTGAGAAAAGAGACATTTTAATTAAAGAAAACTAAAATGAACAATATAATCCATTTGGGTGATTTTCAATTTACCTCTATTCAAGTTGTGTTTCTTTATAATCCACAAGTTATTCAAATCTTTGTGTAAATATGCAGTGACCTAGGAATACATAAGAGTCATTAGAGTTCATTCCTTAAGCATGTTAACAATGCCACACTTCTGTACTCACAACTAACAAATGTGATATCTTACATTTCTAAAAGAAACTACATCTGTTTATACCAATTTTAGCTCATTTTCCATTAAAACCACACATTTATTGGTGTGAATAGCAATTTAACTCCTGCTTGTCTGATTAGTTGCACTAAAACATAAGTATCAGAAACACTTGTATTGTTATTTTTCAAAGAAATCATCCTAATAGAAGCAAGCAGTTTCCCAATAAAATGAACTGAAATGCATCACTGGTCTTTTAAATGTTACTTTCACTGCATAGGTGAAAATTCAATAATACTTTTTACCAAATAGGAAACTGTATTCATGAATAAACATTAAAGTATACCTAATGCTAACTTTATTGATTTTTGGTGCTAGGCAAAGACTTTATATTCTCTCAGACATTTTAATCAATGAATGTGTTAATTTTAAACAAATATGCTCCTTAAAACTTTTGAAATATTTTGGCTGCTGCTTTTACTGAAAATCATTCCAGATGATTACAAATTCTTTCTATACTCTTGCCAAGAAAACTACATGATTGTGCCCATACAGTCACCAAGAATTGGATTTGACTTGAAGACATCTTTACTTTTTTATTTGAATGATTGTACTCCATTATATATTTTAATTATTAAGAATTTTATGGGATTATTTTTGATACTGCAAGCCATCCCAGGAAAAGCAGGTCTTGAAGGGCATCGTACAAAGTTAAAAAATACATAATGTCCACATCATCTCATGTTTTAGTCGCTGAATGTCTTATAGAAACATCAGTAGAATGACATTTTAGTGCTTGACTGACCTGTTGCTGCCTTGCTCCCACTCCTTCAGGATACAGGTGCCAGTGTGAGTGAAGGTATCCTCCTGCCATACGAAGGTTCTTCATTGTTATCACAGAGCCATATGCTACATCTAAAAAGAAACAAGGGCTTGGAACAGCTCATTTTAAAAGATTGCTCCACATCCAGCATGATTTCTAACCACAGATTATTCCTTAGTGTTCTGTAAATCTCTGCAGCTTATTCAACAAGTCATACTTAATAACAAACTATTGCTTAACAGAGTGTGAGATCCCAGCTAGACAAAACCAAATAAACTGCATCTTGGCTTAGCAAACAGAATGTTTTGCCTAACACAAATTGTGGTGTCAGAGTCATTTGAAAAATTCACTGGGAAACTGCATCCTAATAAATATGGAAACTGTACTTCTCATAAGCAACTTTTAAAATAAAAAATAGGTGATGATTCAAAGATGTACTGAATAATCTAATCATTAACTCAGTCCTGGCCAACTTTTATTTTAAAAACATCAGAAATTCACACACTGCATCTGCCCCTGAATATTCCTATTGATTTCTGCAAATTTCCAGTCATACTTCTTGTTTCTTGCTTGCTTGCCATGATAAATCCAGATACCTTCGGAATAAATATTCAGATAATACATCTTGAGCTGATAGGCTGAAATGAAGGGAATGCAGTGATACTATTCTGCTTCTTGAGACATCACTGCTTCTATGCCCACCTATTTATGCTGCCAGTTTACTGTAAGGAACCCCATTTGTTCAGAATACTGTTAAACAGATGTAAAATAGATCAACCTGTCTAGATAATTAAGCCCTACTTGAGCATCATAATGCTATTTGATAAACATGCTATTTGATAACAACTTCATGAGAACTCATTGCCTGTCAGGCCCAGCCCAAGAACAACGATGAAACAGTCCAGTCTACTACAGATCCTTTATATGTTTACCCCTTATAGGCAGAATCTTGCCAAACTAAGTCTATACTACAGCAACTAGTGGATATACCTACCCTGTGAGGTTCTAGGGAGTGGCTATCCTGAATCTCTTGTTCTTCTCATGCTCCCCCTGCAGACTATGCTGCCTCTTGTCTCCTTTCCCCTCCTGGAATGCACTCCCTCCTTCCTGATAGCCTTAATCTCTCACATCACTCTCCTCCTCACAGATACATTCCATCACATTGGCCTGATTCATGCAGCATATTAGCCCACAATCATCGCTTGTTGAATAAGCAGTAACTGGCTGGTTTCACACAAACAGGCTACTTATATAATTTGTTTGGTTTAAGTTTGTACAGTTTATGATTTAGTATTTTGTGTGTAAATTAGGCTATTATAAGATATTCAACAAACCATAACTAAGTCAAACAATTGTACAATGTGTGCACTGAACCACAACCAACCACACTGCAGCACAATTTGGGAGACTACTAATTTGTTACTAATAGTAACTCAGACATTTGTACACTGAATTGTTTTGGACTTAATCTGCTGCATAATAATATATGGCTTTTGTCAGGATGGTGCTCAAAAATGAAATATATTTAATCCAATACACGTGTGAAATTCAACTTATCAATGTATTGCCCCCCCCAGCCTCGCTATGAAGTACATAATTTTATATAAAATATAAAAAAGCATTCTATATGCTTCTATCACACTTGTGCTTAATTCTACATTTCCTGTTCCCAAATCAAAATTGATAAAGGTTAACATTTTTAGAAATAATTTGGAGGTAGCACATTTAAATATTCCAAACAATAATAAGCAAAAATTGCTTTTTTATTTTTTATCAAAAATGATTAATTTGCTTTAATTTGAACTATCTAAATATAGGAAATTTTCATTATTGGAGCATAGAGTTCTATCACAATGTTTACTAGTATTTGTCCCCTCAGAGATCTAGGTACTCACATTCTGGAACAGATACATTATGAAGATTGTTTCCAATCAGCCGGGACTGAAATCCAGAGCTGAAAAAACCATCCCCAGGCCCACTGAGGAAAAAAAAAAAGTACACAGGCTTTCAGTATATGATTAAATAAGGAGAAAACATAACAACTATTTTCCACTTATTTAGATGTCTGCAAGGATCTAACGTCCTGAGCCATTAGAACTATGGCTTAGTTTAGACATACTATCAAATCATGCCATGGTTTAGAGCCTTTCATTTTCCAGAGGCAAAGCAACAGCCAGAACTGTGATTTATCAAATCAATTATTGTCCCAACCATAATCAGCAGTAATCTCAAAGTTGTGCTTCGCTGTTCATTATCAATCATGTTTAGTCAGTTTGAAAATAATTGAAGCCTCCCTCAAGTCAAACTCAACCCCTGGTGACCACATGAACAATCCATGAGGTTTTCTTGGCAGCAATATGGAAGTAGTTCACCATTCCCTTTTTCCTGCATGTGCTTTTTTTTTTTTTACTTTTCAGGCTACTCTACACCCTTGAGGTTTCCAACCCAGTTTAGCTTTGGGGATAGCTAAAGTTGGCCTGGGGCTACTACCTGCTACAATTAGTCAAAGTAAACACTACCCTGAACTCAACTAAATGTCTTTAAGAAAGGCTTAGTGTAGGGTCCAAATTAAGTCAATGTTGCAGCAACTAAAGCACAAGAGTTTCTCAACTGTGTATTTCCTCTCTGAGAGAATGAGCTAAGATACCTTCTGTTTAACACTGCAAAATGGACTGCAAAAAGAGCTGTATAGAGGGCAAGAGGCAGTATAATGAGGCAAAGGACACGAGCCAAGAAGTGCCTCCCCAGAGTGACCTGGAATAAAAAAATTAAGGCAGACACATCAACCTTTAGGCAAGATTTTTCTTTATCAAAACAAGTTGTCTACATATATTTCCAGAGCTCAAGCCACAAAGCCACAAATTTATACGCTTACACATTTAAAATTAGACTGGAGCAAAGGAAACCCAATTTTTAAAAAATCAGCTTCATCTGTTAATGGATGTGTTATCTTCCCAAAGTAAATCATGCCATAAGTACCCCAGTATGGTACCAAAATAGAAGAGTCATATGTCATTTCAAAAACAACTTGATCCGAAATAAACAAGAAAACTTTTGGAGCTGTATATATGAACTGTGTGTCCCAAAAATAATTGACATGGTATCTATCTAAAAAATAAATACAATATTCATTAATCCAAAAGTTTTAACTCATTCAAACTTCAATCTTTCCCAGAAGTAAGATCCTCTGATGGTAGAACAAATTGGGCTGTAATCTTCTATACTTATTCAATATATCTTATTCTTGAGTATAGATATGCACTGTTATTTCTAAATAAAGATATATAAGATTGTACTACAGGCTTCTATCCTATGTACGTGTACAACAGTAGTTCTCACAGGGGAATTATTTCTAACATTGTTTGTTTACATACCTAACTGAAAATATCTCTGAACAAAACTAACAGATAATATTTTCAAACAGGTTCAAGACAGGCTTCTGAACTTATTTATTTTCAACTTCTTCAAAACTCCAAAGAGTGACATACAGTATTAGCTGCTGTTTACACATTCGTCTATATACCACACAGGGAAATAGACGAATAGAGAGTTGGAATAAACTCCTACGTATGCTAGCTAAAACTTAATCCAATTATTCAGTGGGGCATCCTTTCAAATAATCATGCACGAAATGCTGCCCATATCCACTATCTCCCACTCGTCCTTCAACCCTGTAAAGTTGTATTGTTATTGCAAGAATTTCTGCTTGGATTATCCAAGAAAAATACAAATGGCAAAAAAGGATCACTGAGCAAACCAAATATCTCATAGGAAGGAGATAATTAGTAAAATTAATAATCTCTAATGCGTTTTCAATTTAAGTGGTAAAGGGCTAAAAAACAGTTATTCTCCCAATCCTGATATATACACTGCTTTGCATAGTTTAAGATTCAAATAATTGTGTTGGCAAAGGTGCAGCTTAAATTTCTGAACAGCCATGTGCAAGAGGAGGCTTAAGGATCATGGATTTGCCTTATTCAAATGCAATTAACTGATACTTTTAGGAGTAGTTCTTTTCAGAAGCTGGAATTCACATCTATTATACTACATTAATGTAAATATACTATGTAAATATACTACATTTATTAAAAAATAAATAAGTCACATAGCAGAAAGAAAAAAAATCATATTTTCATATATAAAAGAAGCAAAAACAATAGATAGAATAACTTCAGACTGAAATATCCAGAGAAGACAGGCTTCAGTAAATTATACTGTGCCAGAAAGCCTCTTTCCTTGCTGTGAATGAAGTACCAATTTAACAATGTGCATTGTCAATGTCAGCATACTTCCTATTTAACCTCTCCTAACTACTGCATACAAATAATTTACTGTCTAGAAATAATTTAACTTCTTTCTACCATGACAAGCTATTTAAGTTCAGAAACAAAATTCTTTGTGATAGATGAGTTGAGGTTTTCTTCATCTTCAAAAAAGTAGCTCAACCTATAAAGGCCATTAAATCCATCAGGCATAGCTATAAACCAGTAATTTATTGTGTACAAAAATCCAATCTGTAGCCTACACCCCTTATTGCTTCACTAAAGGTCAAACAATTCCAGGCTTCCTCCCCTTCTCCCCAACATACATCATAGCTTATTGGATATAACCAATTTAAAGCATTTCACCAGTAGCATTTGTTATACAAAATCATTTGCAGAACTCTACACATGTCCTTAAATTTGGCTACTCAATAACAATGCTAGATATAAATATATAGTTCAACACCAAATAAAAATAAATGAGCCCAGACAGCAATATTGTCTTGGAATGAACTATAACAATCTTTCAATATGTAATGCAGGTAGAAAGCTTATATAGTTCCACATACTGTACAGACAGAGTTTGAGGCTGTTTTAACCTGAATTCAGTGACCTAAATGGCGCCTTACAATTTTGTGCTCTGATGTTAAGAATACCATTTTTCATTCAAGTATTAAAAACTAATGAATTTTAGATGCTCACCAGTGATAGACTAAGGTCTCCCAGTAACTCCCAAAGTTCACAGATAGTATTCAGGCCAACCAGAAGGACAACAAAAAGACCAACAAATTTCACCCCCATTGCACCAGCGAGGTTCACCCCAGTCAAACACAGCCAGAACCACCAGGGGGCAGAAAAGGACCTGTAAAATATATTTTTTAACGTTTCCTGTTCAAAACATATATTCTTGAAAAAAGTTTTGTTGAACAATCCAAGTCAGAATACACTCTATTTATAAAGGATCTCTGATGGAAAAAAACAAAACACTGAAAACCAGGTTGGTTGTGATGCGCTGAGATATACTAAGACAGAACTCTATTTAACCTACCACAAAGGATGATGATATCACTTACTCATAAAGATAGAATCAGGCTCCAGAATGCCCTTCCCTAACCTTGGCCCACCCATTTTGGACTACAATTCTCAACAACCTTGGTAGCGTAGCAAAACTAAAGGCCATGAATGATAGGTGCTGGACCAAAATTACTACGGAACTTCACATTAAGGAAGCTTGTTCTAGAACAGCCTTCTCCAACCTGGTATTTTCCAAGTTTCCTCTGGGAAATGTGGGAGTTGCAGTTCCAATAAATACAGAGGACACCACTTTGGGTAAAAGGTGAACTTTTCTTGGAGGAGGATAAAGCTTCTCCATAATCACATATAAAATAATCTGATCAGTTGTTGATCAGTTGTTCTTATCAGATCAATGATTCAGTCTCCTTGAACGTAGCTAAATTTTGTTATACTGCCTGTAAAATTAGGCAGACTTTGATTATTCACTGATGAACCCACCACCAATTGTAATATTTTATCTTGCTTTGTTTTTACTTTATTTTTATTTTAATGTGTTTTTGTTTGCAATTCTGGTCAGTGACCGTAATAAAAATATTCATTCACAATCTGATCTAGAGAGATTATCTAAACTTCATCTTACTATAGTGGGTCTGGGGTTGCTGAAGAAAGTAACTATGAATATGCTTACTAAGGGAACAGAGTTCCCTTTTCTGCATATATAAGGGAGATATAACTAAAAGATAACATCAAAGTGTCCAGGAACGGGGAGGCTCAGATTCAAGTACCCACTCAACTACATAAGCTCACTTGGGTATCTCTGAGCCACTCTCAGCAAAACCTATTTCACAGGGCTGAACAAGGAGAAACTGCTGATTGCTGCTTTGAATTCTTGAAGGAAAGGTGGAACAAAAATCTAATTAATGTAGAAAATCTCAGCTATGGACACAGAACTTATCAAAACAAAACGTATTAATTTCTTCTGAGATTCTCTTGAAAATCATCTCACCATTTAATTATACTTTCTTATGCAGCAGATTTCACTCTATGTATTTTCTAAACCTCTTTCTCTTTTTATCTTTTTCCAAATAAGCATGCTTAAGACTATTGCTGTTTCACATTAATTTTATTAATCTACAATAGCAGAAAACATCACACCCCCACAACTTGAGGCTGCCAAAGTAGGTAAAATCATCTGATAAATTATCCTAACAACTTCCATGGTTTTATTACTTATGTACCATAAAATTAAACTCCCCTTTAAACATTGCTCGTTGGATAGCTGACAACATACAGTGATAAATGCAAATAATAAAAAGCACAGTATAATGATAGACTTTGGTAATAAAACATTTTCAGAGAGAATGAAAGTAGATGAGAAACATACAGTAATTCAAATCATGAAACTTAATGGTTTTCAATGTCAAAAAGCTGTGATCTAGTATCCAATAAATAGACAAACCAGGGATCCAGTGAGCTTGACTTAGCAAAACATTCTGCATCACCAAGAATATCCTCATCCTACTAACTATCCCTTTCACTTTACTTGGCAGGGGGCATTCCCATAGGATCTTATTAAAAGCTTTAAGAGTCTACCCCAACAGGAAGCAGAGACTGCCCTTGACTTTCACAACCTTATCAGTATCATATGACCACTTTTATGGTTTTTTTTTAAAATAATGCAATAGTGGCATAGCAGCAAATGGTAGGACAGCAACACTAATAACTGCAACTGCACTAAAACAATCTCTCCTTCTGAAATAAAAAGTTTGTTTACCAGTTCTATGAGCTGCTAGTCTCAGCAGTTGGATTATGGAACACCAAATGCTTACGATTTGGGGGAGGTCCCTTACGTATTCTATACTCTCATATGTTTCCCTTCCTTGTTACATTTTAACCATGTAATATATAATGTGGTCAAGCTCTTGATTTTTCTTGATTAATTCTGGTATTTTAGTTGTTTCATGATATACTATAAGGACTCCACAGAGCTCTTTGGAGTCATGATGGCAGGTTAAAAGTTAAAACATAAATAAATATGAATATTCTATAATAGAGTTAAGGGGCACATGTCTAATTCCTAAGACGATCAATTGCTGCCATCTTACCTATTTGAATAGGAATTATATTTGACCGTACTGAATACAGCTCCCATGACAAAGAACATCAAAATGGGGTCAAGCAGAATGTATTGTGAAATTGTAATGAATCCAGTGTCTGAAAAAAATTAGAAAAGGCATATACTAGCTGTCATTAAATTTATTTGATCAACACTCAGTTGAGCATAATAATATCAAATTCTAAAAGTAAGAGCATAATATGCAAGCAAATGCATATGGTTTAACCATCTCAAATATTATATTATAATCTGCTTTCCAAATTAAAAATTTATTCACCGAATTCATGGAAAATATAAGATAAAGTATATAAAAGCATTTCCTCATAGGTTTCCTTCTGAAGCTTAAATTGAAAATAGAGAGTGGGGGAGAAGATCCACACATTCCACCAAAATGTCATTCCAACGTTTTCATTTTCAGAAATATTACTGTACTTAGAAAGATGGTTCTGAATCTAAGATGATCACCAGCTCACTCACACTCTCTCTCTCACACACACAAAGACAAGACAGAAAAAAGATGATTGCATCCGTTACTATATACTCAGTGAATCTAAAATAAACCTGTTATTTTAAAGGTGAATTATTTTGTGAAAAACCTGGCCTTCTTTAATATTCACCAATATTAAATATAATATTCACCAAATACATTATGCTCAGGGCACAACATTTGGGTTCATTTGTTCCTCCCTTTTTTGCCTCAAATCTAGGTCAAATTAATTTATCCAAAGTCTGCCTCTTTATTTCTACACCTAAAAACCTCATTTTTAAAGGAAAGTTCTTGCTCATTTTTATATCTGCCATCTCCCCTTCCCAGATAGTTTATGTTTAAAAAGAGAACCACGGTCTTCTAGAAGAGTCTCTGTTCTCTTGTTAATAAAACTTGGATATAACAAAATAGTTCCTGTTTTAATCACAGATCAGTTGTTTCAAATCAATTTATTATAGCCATAAGGCCAGATACAGTAAAATACCTAATAGTACAAATGTTACATACATCTATATATATATAACAGAAAAACAATGAGTATAATAGTATCTAAAAATAAATGTGTGTGTGTGTGTATTAAAATAAAATAAAAACAGTATTATAAAAAGTTATGAATAATGAGTATCTAAACTTAATTAATGATGTGATGTATTGTACAGATGGTAGTAAAAAACTGGGTGACTTGGGAGGATATTTTTGAGTCCTTGTCTGAAAGAAGTAACAGTAAGTAGAAATTACACTTCCTGCCTAGAAATTTCTTCAAGATTGGATAAATGAAGGTTTGTCTAGAGTCCTTATATATAGGAAGCAGCATAGTAGAGTTTCTACTGAGCCATCACCACATGGATATAACCAGAGAGACACAGGAGTATCCTTAAAACATCCATAAAGGACTGCTGAGGTCAATGCATCCAGCCTGGCTAAAGTGAAGGCCTTACGAAATTTCAGAATTGTGATGGATGATAGATAAGAGGCTGGAGCAAACACTTTCAGAAGAATCTGATAAATAATGAGGCGTGACAACTTCCTTAAATATGTTTGGAGATCTATATCCCAAATGCATTGTTTGAGGGCAGTTCTATCATTGTCAAAACCTAATGAGCACAGACTTCCCATAGAGAAGCCCAGTAAATGAATTTTATCTAGGGCTTTTTCAAGCCATGATGATTTAAAATGATCTCTACGTACTAATGGGGCCAAACCTGTAGGAAGTAGAATTAATTTTAACCAAAATGTAATAAGAAGAAACCATGCTCCAATGAGACTATACCTGTCTCTACTCTAATTCCAGGATAGAAACATGGAACTGCACTTTTGATACTTTTTGGAACCATCAGTATTACTCAAACTTATTTTGAATAGTTTCAAGAATGTTAAGCTTTGCAAAAGAGCAAATTTGGGAGCCATAAAGAAGCTGACGGGCTGCCTTAGCTTGGAAAACCTTGCAAGCTGCAGGATATAATGGGCTCCCTTGAATGGCCAAATCTTACGATAACTAGAGATACACTGTGCAACACTTGCCTGATTAAACAAAAAAAGAACATTCCAGGATAGAAGCATGGAACTGTACTCCAAGATATTTGTAGGTGTGCATCATTTGAGTCCCATTTACAGGTAGTCCTCACTTAACCACCACAATTGGGACCAGAATTTAGGTTGCTAAGCGATGCGGTCATTAAGCAAATTATCACGTGACTGCTTCACTTAGCAACCCCAATCCTGGCAGTCCTGGTTGCCATCGTTAAGCAAATACCCAATGCGAGGCAACTTCCTCCTGGTTTCCCACAATCAAGTCAGTGGGGAAGTTGGCAGGAAGTTGCAAGCCCCAGGTGCTGCCAGGTGGGGAAGGGAGCAAGGGGGTGCATGGGAGGGTCAGTGAGGGTGTGTGGGGGTGCGGTGCGGGTTGGGTGCGCACGGACCTCAGAACTGCTTGGATTTTCAGCCCCAGAGTAGAGAAGCCTCTCTACTCCATGGCTGAAAATTCTCCATGACTGAAAATCTTGCTTGGATTTTGACATGGAGCTTTTTCAACCAGCCCCCAGAGAAGAGAGGGAGTCCTCTCAGCAGGCGGCAGCGGCTTGCAATTGCCAAGGGCCCTGTGATCATGTGATCACCATTTTCAATCTTCCCTGCTAGCTTCCCCAGAAAGTCAATGGGGAAGCCAGCAGGGAAAGTCACAAGGACTCCCTCATGACTGTGGGGGCTGGCTGCTTGGATTTTGGCATGGAGCTTTTTCAGCCAGCTCCCAGGGACGAGAGGGAGCGCTGGGAAGAAGGGGGGGGAAAGGATGCTTTAGGATCTCTTTTCCCCTTCTTTGCGATGCAAAGCCCTCTTTGCAGCTCCTGGGAGGGGGTGGGGCTCGCTTTGCACTGCAAAGAAGGGGAAAAGAGAGAGAAAAGCAGCCCTTTTTTCCCTTGTTTGCAGTGCAAAGCCAGACCTTCCCCCTCCCAGGAGCTGCAAGGAGGGCTCTCCCACAGTCTCTCCCTCGGTATTAGGTCAAAAGCTGACTTAAGCTCAACAAAAGTTACAAAAAGGGAACCTTGAGGTGGAGCAGAATATTTTTCTGCCAAATGATGGAGAACCAAACAATGATCTAAAGCTGATTGTTCTCCTCTAAATCGAGCCTGCTCTTCAGTAATAAGATCTTCATTCTGGACACAATCCACTAATTTTAGATATAAAAATCTGGCACAGAGTTACTTATTGTGTGTAATAAACTAAGGCCTATAAATTTATAAATAGGCCTATAATTTGTAGGATCACATTTATTTCTTTCATTTTTGTATGACAATAGCCTGATTCCAATCAGATGGAAATTGGCCTGTGTTGTTAATATGTGCGAATAGAATGGCCAGAACCAGATTAAATTAAATTAATTATTTAATTGTTAATTAAATGTATTTTGAAATTATAATTTGGGCCTGATGCCTTAAAAGCATCTAAAATTCCTAAACTATTAAACTATTGAAAAAGTTTTGGTAGTTCCCAAATCTACAGTTAATTTTTTATGTACAACTGAAAAGTGATATTAAGAGATATGGGAAGCCTACAAATAATTTGGAACAAAGAGTTGGAGTATCCTGTTTTAACAAAAAACTGAGCTAGAGTTTTATAGAATATATGATTTAGTATTTTATTATATTAAGATGCAATTAGCACAATAAAATTTGCTTTTTTGTGTGTCTCTACTGGATGCCACAAATGACATTTAATAAGAGGTGGGTTTCAAGTTCTGCATACTGGAGGTGTAATAATTTGGAGAGGACATAATTCATGTATTTCAGGCAAAATTTTGGTTTAATATTTATAAGATTGTTGGTATGGTATTGGAAAAAAAATGAGCTAAAAACATGTTATATTTCAAAAATATGAAATCAATCGAAGTATGAAGAACTTTGGATTTAACATGCAGCTAAAATGACTTATTTTGGTGGAAAGACTAGATGGAAGACGTGTTGTATTTATCTTCTATGTATGAACTGACCTTCTACCAATGTTACAGAAAATCTAATTAATGTTCATCCATGTGGTCAAGCTTTAATTTGTTCTTTAAGAACTTAATTTTATGTATTATATCTATTTATTCTAACATGTATTTGTTTCTTTTTTCTTCTGTTCTTTTCTTTGGTTTACTTTTCTGTTTTTCTATTTCTTTTAATTTTTCTATTGGTTAATGTTTTTCTTCTCTTTGTTCATACATTTAAAGCAATAAAAATTATAGGACGCAAAAAGACAGAAAGAAAAATATCAAAAATAGCATCAATGTCTCAAAAAACAGAAACACAGCTAAATGGGGGAGATGTAAAACATGAAACATTTTAAAAAGCAGTTAAACAAACTCACACTTCGAAAGACAATTCTTGCCACACAAAGCAACCGCTTACCAAAAATTAGGATGGCAGCAGTGATTACTGCTGCAGGCAATGATTTGGACAGCTCCAGCACTGTGAGGTAACAGAAGGGGATCAGGCATGAACCAAGGAAGGCACAGAACTGAATGAAAGAGAAGAGAAGCATTCTTTACAAGGTGTTGAAACACTCGCTTTCTATGATAGCCTTCACCAATCTAGTGTCTTCCAGATATGCTAAAACTGCTGTTCCCAAGATTCCCAGCCCAGGGACCAACGGAGAATTCTGGAAGTTGTAGTACTAACATATCTAGAGAATGCCAGATGGGAGAATGCCCCACTAGGGCTCTATACAACCATAAAAAACAGAAAAGAAGCCATTAAGTGTTTTAAGCCAGTTTGCTCAATATTCTCAAAAAGTGAAAAAGTGACTGCTATTCATTTTTTTTTTATCCATTCAATCATGGCTGATTCTCAGAGACTGCCTGAACAGTCCCTGCAGTATTCTTGTTTCCTTTGTAGGGCTGAGAGAAAGTGACCGGCTCAAGGTCACCCAGCTGGCTTTGTGCCTAGGCAGGACTAGAATTCACAGTTTCCCAGTTTCTAGCCTGATGCCTTAACCACTACACCAAACTGGCTCTCTGCTCTTCATATACCGTTGGCCAATTATTTCCCAGGAAGTTCTTAATTCCAATTTATCTTCAACTCCACCCCCCATCTCTCTTCCCTAATATCCTCCCCAAATCCTGCTAATGCAATAGCTTCATAATTTCACAAAGTGAGAAAATATTGCTGATCCAAGCCAAATACACATTATCCAATACATTGAACATGAATAGTGTCTCTGGTTTTTTTTTAATATTTTCAAAGGATGGAATTTGTTCCCTTAGACACCTTAGATACAACTCTTCAATTACTCTTCTTCATTTCCTTTACCTTGTATGTAATCAGTCCTTCAAGTGCTGAATTCCATTCCTTCATTCTTAATTCTATTCACCCCACACTAACACCATTATAATATGTGTGTCCCAAAGTAGTCAAATTGCTTACAGATCAACTCTGCTAGCAATGTTACTACCTGCACAGGAAAAGGCACGCATAACTAAAGGCATGCTTGCAGACAGAGAAAGCTCCATCATAGGTAGATTTATTCCATATTCGCAGGAGGGTCAGCTGAAATGATGGGCATCACAAATTAAGGGACAATTGCTAAGAATGTTTGAAGTAACTTTTTAGAGTTCCCTCAGGAGAAACCGCAGTACATAAGTAAAATAAATAATATTTTATCTCCTTTATTCATTCCTATATATTTTAAAACTTTAGCTACAAACTATATTTCATTTTAACATACAGCAAACTATTTAAGAAAGAATTAGAAGGAAAATGAGGCTTATCTTATATGCTACTTCAAAATCTATTCTTAAAATCTAAAGTGGCTCTAACATTTCCTTCCATCATCAGTAATTCAGAATGCTCCCAATGGTAGATGGTACACATCATGCCAGTCTTCCAGAACAGGTTTGAAAGAGGAAAGAACTGATAGAAAAAACTATTTCATCCATGAATCAGAAGCTTTCCAGAGACAGAAGGAGTCTTGGACAGAATAAATTCTGGCTCTAACCAAACACTGATTAGACCTAAAAACAGGAACCCGCTCCATATTCTCCAGAGATATATATAATCTTACCCCTCTCATTCCTACATAATTATGTTGTTCATATTTGTCCCCAGGCTTCTGGAAAGGAAAAGTCCCATCATAGCCACTCAGATAGCCAGCAAGTCCTATTAACATCTAGGGATGAAAAAGAATGATATTAGTAAAGGAAAAGAAGATTCAAAAATTTATCAGATCAAATCAAATATCATTTGCTAAGTAAATAAAAGGTATTGCCTATTGGCCATGGCTTTCAGAAATGAACCTCCAGACTTAAATATGTTAAGCAGAAATAATGGGAATGGAAGAAAGCTATCACTATCATGGTCTCCTCAAAGACTTATAGGCAAGCATCAGATCATACACATTAACAAAAGCCTAGACCAGAAGAAGTTAAATTAAATAGGGTTAAGGTTAGCCACAGATTACAATGGAAGCTAACTGATATAAATGGCCATAACATGGATAGGAAACAATGAACAAAGCCAATCAATACCCAATGCTTGTCATTCCAAAATGCGTACATGTAAGTATATACTGTACTGTAGTAAGGAACTCAAGAAAAAAAAACTATAAATACTGGCCCTCAGAAAAGAGTATTAGGATTACTTGCATTCCAAACTTCCTATGTTATAAAATATTATACATGACCAAACTATGAGAATTCTAATTATTAAACAAAATGTTAAAAGGCCATTCAGAATAATATGCACTTTCAAGTCTGGAAGTTGAACTCCAAAAAATAATGGGTGAGGCCAGGCCAAAAATCTAATTTAGATTCATAGTTACATTTCAAATTAAGTAGTTTGTATGATTACTCTCTAGTCAGCTATTGAATACTTTCCTCCTTCTGTCATATTAAAAATTGCAATTTAAAAGCAAGCTTCCAGAAGACTCTGGAACTGCGCTAAAGCTTTCAGGGGCCTCAGGTTGAGCATTTTTGGAATAACAGTTTACCATGTAACACTAAAACAACCAGATTTAAACTGATCTGTCAACTTTGCAAGAGACTGGTTCTCATGTTCAACCTAAGGATGAAAGAGTAGCCAGCTAGCAGGACCTGAGTTTGTATAACCATAATAATTAATGTTAAAGAATGTCCACTGAAGTGTTTATAATGCTTACAGGAAGTAAAACTGTTCCAGTCAAGAGTATCCAAAAATATTAACTAAATCCCAAAAGGTATAAAATATTAGGGTAGCTTTTTACCTTCCCCAAAGGTGGATGGACATCAAAGAAAAATGTCCGGTTAATATAATAGCTCCCCATCTTTCCAAAATGTGTTTCATCCCAGCTACGAAAAGACAAAAATAATGTCAGTTCATTATCAGGGCTTTAACTTCATGCTTACTTGCAATTTTTAGACTTGTTTACTTCTAGTTTATCAGCATGATGAACTCTTAACAAACCTGCATGTAGTTCATGACAAAAAAGCAGCTGATCTATCAAAATTAGCACCTACTGGATTAAAAGGGCTAGGTGAAGCATTCTCTTTCATCATATTAATTTATATGGTTCTTTAATTCTCCAAATATGCAACTCCAAATATACTTATATTGACTTGCATCCCATATATTTATTTCCTTCAAAATAGGGTGTATAATTAAGCATCCCTAAAATGTACAAACTCACTTTTAGAAAACTGACACACACACAAAAATTAAGGAATGTGATTTGTGGTCATAGTTTTTGAGTGCCAATCTTGTAACCAGGAAAGACATGAAAACTGACTAGTCATACACTGTTGCAAAGGTTTAGTGTCCATTTTGGAGCAGATCACTCTCCAATTCATCTTGGTGGAAATAAATCAGAAAATTCATGTTACAGCCATTCAATCCCATTTAAAATTAGATGAACCTAAGCCCATTTTAGGCATAGACTTTGGCATGACTAACTGTGCATAAGATCACGCTTATTTTATTTTTATTTACTTTATTATGATACTTACAGGAAGTTTGTAAGCATCAAATTTGTATGGCAAGAATGACAAACTAGACAGGAACAAAGCAAGGTGGAATCATTCTTCCTCGCCAAAGGTAATCAAAGGCCTTTCAAAACACCAGCAGGTTGGGGGCTGTCTGGATCTAGGGGAGAACCTCATTCCAGAGGCAGCTGCTGCTACAGAGAAAGCCCATTTCTGGGGTCCTGACAGATGGCATTGTTTAATCAAAGGAACCCATTGTGTACCAACCCTGCAAAATAGAATTGGCCAGGCAGATACTATGGGAGACAGGCAGTCCTTTAAGTAACCAGGCCCTATGCCACTTGCAGTAACTAATAGTCAAGAGATATACTAAATTGTATGAACGCCTGTAATACTCAGCATGCCATTTATGATGGCAAGAACAAGACTACTGCTGCATAGGTTTAAATGCCATCTCACAATCTGAATTCTCAACAAAAAAGTACCCTCAATGAAGAACTTCCTAGAATGAACTTGTACAGGTATTTATCACATTTAGCATATCCATAACACTTCTCTTACTACCAAGCCAACATTTGACCACTGCAACAAACTGTTGAATTTCTCTGTATTTTCATATTTTCTTTTGTGATGCTCCCTTAACTAAGAGCTCAACAGTGTGGCTTGAAAAATGGAGGTCATCTACTGTCTAAATGTACAATACTGCCAGATAAATTGAAATGCAAGGAGCTTGTTCATTTCCTTGTGTCAGAAACACTGTTCTGAACACTTATTCATTTGAATTTTGCTTAGCCAGGTCAGATTATTGTATTTCATTCGTTCCTGTGTTAGCTATTTTGTCCTCTACATTACACCACATATTCAAATTTAAATCCAGACTAAACCAAAAGCAAAATTACATCAACACTCAAATAAAGTTACAGGGTGATCTTGGATTAATAACTCCCGTCCAGCCTAACCCAACTCATAAGATTGTTAGGAGGACAGAAATAAGAGAGAACGACGTATGCACATGGAGAAAGAGTAGACCAAAAATGCTACTTTTACTTATATTCTGCCTTTCAGAGCAAACGACCCCAAGGCAGGTTAACCAACAATGAACTGCACGTGTGACCCGGAAACAACCACCCTCCTGTCTGAAGTGAGCTCTAATGCAAGAAAACTCTCTTCCACCAACAAGTCCCGCCTCTGAAACAAAGCCCCGCCCCCGTCGCCATGGCATCCCGCAACCCAATACCAGATGTGCGGCGGTTCCCGCAGCCGATAGAAACGGGTAGCAAAGCTTAGGAAAGTGACGAAGGCGAGTGGGCTCCAGAACCGCCTTGGGCTCGTGCGGGTGGAGGAAGCCAAGGCAGGGCCACTCGCCAGCCTGAGTGTTTTTCGCTGCCGGAGGCCCAGCACGGCCGGGCAATTCTTGCTCGTTGCTAGTGGCATTCGCGCCCTGATGGGAGGCGCCTCCTGTCGGGTCCCGTAACCGGGCGCAACGCACCACGGGAAGTAGAGTCCACTTCGAGAGGCATGTTGGGCAAAAGGGTCGGGTATTCTGCACCCCACGTGAGGGAAACAGAAAACCAGCGTTTTTTCTTTTTTTTACATTGTGGGAAACGTAGTTCTTGAAATATGGTTATGTACTTCTGTGAAGTGAAGCCTCAGAAGTAATTCCCATTGGGATTAATGATTCTTGTTCCTTATAGGATTAGGATCATAGCCTAGTGCTTTAATTTTGTTGGACCACCTACTCAAAACCTTCTTTTGCATATCCATCTATGCTAGAAGTGGGCCAATGACATCTCTTTCCTGGCCGCTGCATCTCTAAGCACTCCGAGTTCAAAAAACAGAGCACTAACCTTTTCTGTATGTCCGTTAGGGAGAAATTGTCATTGAGATCCTGCTTGCCACTTTGTATTCAGTGAGATGGTTTTACCTAAGTTTGTTTTTAATCAAGATTAGATCCAGTGGACTGTCATTAAAAAAATCCTTCTGCATAAAAAATAATGCACTCACTTCATATAATCAGGAAGGTGGCAAAGGCCATGCCAAGATTTTATGTGCTGACATAAGTTGAAGCCTCAGTTGAATTGTCACCTACATGTAACTTGAAACTTAGACTCAATGTCCAAAATACACAAGGCACAATATTTTTCAGTATTATAAAGTGCATCAGGTATACATTTCTTCATAGTTTCTACACAAACAAAAACACTTTTGGTAACCTAGCTTAGTTATAATTTTCTCAGGCTGCTTGAATATTCCTGGATGCTTGGTAAATTCTTCCCTTTTTATTGTTGTAGTCCTTTAAATTATTGTAGGAGGAAAGCCATGTTAGTCTAGGTAGCTAACCCAAAATGTAACTCAGAATCAGGAGGAGTCTGGGAGCACCTTTTCAGTCTTTCTGAAAGTCTGAATACATAAAATGTGTTAGCTTGAAAAAATGCTTGCAAATGCCTTCAAATCCTTTAACTGTTTCTTTTGAGTTCTCCAGCCCATTCCTCTTCCCTTGCCTAGCTAAGATATTGCATGCTACCACTGTGGAAAGATTGTAATAAATCCAGTATTTATATCTGAGTAAACTGAAGGGAAGATTTGAAATAAATCTGATGGAAGCAGCTTTTAAATTGGTACTTTCTTCTATGTTGATGAAAATCAAACATTCTTGCGTCCTTAAGCTTGCTCATATGAAAGATACCTAATGACATAATTAGAATTTCACAAAAATATGGCTACTGTTTGAAGGATCTGCTCGCCAGGAGCCTTTGCTCACCTCCAAAACCAGACTCTTTTCAGTCCCAAGAACCAGTGCAGCCAGCCAATTTCTTCTAGAATAAGACTCTCAAGCTTTATTCTGTTTAACGCAATCAAGTGCATTTCTTAACAGTGAAAGGGGTTAATGACAATAATATCACAGAGAATCTAGAAAAATAAAAGCATTCAAACTACATTGGCCTAATGAAGAAGGTTGCTATGCACTCCCAGTTGATAACATATTCACTTTCATGTTCAAACCGAAGCTATTCTATACATATTTTAAATTACATAACATTTCTGTCCAAAGCGCATGAGCTATTAAAAAGAACCCGGCTCATTCTTGATCTTCCTGTTCAAAACTACAGAGAGAAGCTGGGGGAAGAGGTGAAACTACAACTCCCACAATCCCAACAAGTCGCCGGAATGGGGTCATTCGTAGAGTCCATGGCTGGCTAACATTAAAATTCCAGCGCGGAACGCGAGGCGGCGAGAGCTATTCTTGCACGCGGAGCCTACGCCCATTGTTAAAGGAGCCTGGCTCCCTCTTCCCACAGAGACGTGTCAAGGGGGAAAGTGTGGGATGTGTGCCGCGTCAACGAAGGTATTTGTTACTACTACCTTCCTTCCCCCGGTAGCTGTGCGGATAAAAGAATACGACGTGGTTGTTTCTTCATTCACATTCATCGTGAATGCTTCTTTTAACAACCTGACTCCAGTTTGGTTATCCAACTTAAGAGTTAGTTAATTAATAGTTAACTTAAATATTTATCGTAATAGTTAAACTGTTCAGAGGGAGGTTAATGCAGATTCTGAAGACCCTTAGGATATGTCCAGTTTTTCCATGCAGTTGAACGAGGGTTTGAAATCTGAGGCCAGAGGTAGAGGCTGGTGCATGTTTTGGGCAATAAATACACTTCTACGAAATGCAATTCCTAGAAATCAGTCTTTCTCCACTGTCGAGTTAAAGTGCTATCCACTGGAGTTGGCACAAATCAATATCAGCAATTACTACCCATCTCCCCTGTTGAATTCCTATCCTTCCTTTACTGCCTCTGCTCTGACTGGATTCCTGGTTTGTGAGCTTGCTACTGTATAGGGAAGATGATGAGGTTTCTTTTTGGCTTTGCTGCCCTCCTCCTTTATCATGTCTGCAGCCAGCTGGGAAAAGCTCCACCAGCGGACCAATGAAACACAAATTAGGTGGGTCCCTTTTCAGGACGGTTGACTGCCCCTCCTCCTAAACCCAATTTGGGCATCTCCCAAGTAAAACGGACACACACACACACAAAAAACATGAACAGCTACTAGGGTTGAAACAGCTACAGAAAAGAGGGAAGCAGATCCTGCTGTAGTTGTGCAATTAGGTAGTTTTGTAGCATGTGTTGTGTGCCATCAAGTAAGTGTTGACTCCTGGAGACTGCCTGGACAAGTCCCTGCAGGTTTTTTGGCAACATTTCAGAAGTGGTTTGCCATTGCCTACTTCACAGGGCTGAGAGAGAGTGACTGGCCCAAGGTTACCCAGCTGACTTCATGCCTAAGGCAGGACTAGAACTCAGAGTCTCCTGGTTTTTAGCCTGGTGCCCTAACCACTACACCAAACTGGCTCACTCTTCTGTAAAGCAGGGAAGTGAAACTGACCAGCTGTTGGGTGTGATTGTACCTGACAAACACTCAAAAACTGGCAAATAAGAACAAAGGCCCAGTTCATAATGCCCCTTATTATTATCTAGATTTTGCAATGAGGAAAAGAGGACTGCTACATCCAAAATAACAAATGCATTTTAAAGTGCAGATAAATTAGAATAGGGAAAAACATTCTTGACTTTTCCAAGTGAATGGGAGAGGAGGGTGTCTGCTTTGTCTCCTTGGAGAAAAGTTGGTGTCAGAAATAGGTGAGGGAAGAGACAAGGTGAGTGGACTTAAAATACATACATATATACCCATCATGCTATTCCCTTTCCCTTCTGCAACATTACGCAGAATGCAAAAGTAAAGTGCTAATGGAATGGGCAAAGGCCTGAGAGAAATGGCTGCGGTGGAAGCTGGGGATGGGTGTGCTTATTCCTCCTGACATATCCAGAGCATACTTCTAGTCATAGCCACAAGAGGTCAGCTGACTTTAACTCCAAGGTTTTGGCTTGAGAAGCTATCATTTGACAGTGTCAAAATGAGGGGAGAAATACTACTTTTATACCAATACAACTAATCACTTTCAACTGTCTCACTCATGGGCTGGGGATGAGATAAGGGCAAAGTTGTTGGGCCAGGAGGGAAAATTGAGGTTGTCGGAGTATGTCTGTTCCATGGTTAAATGCAAGTGGGAACAATCTAATATTTTATTTGATTAGTCTCAACCTCCAGTCACCATCATAGATAAGGGAATTTTAATTTCATTTGTGCCTATTCCCTTAAAAGCAGTTTAGCATTATTTGGAATCATTTTAACAACCTGATTGTACATCAGAATGAACTGGTCACTGATAGGTAATCAGTGTACATTAAATGGGCATGCTATTAAGCATTTTGACAAAATCATTTGCCTTCTCCAATGTAGGGAAGCAGAGCTATTGTTGAGAGTTATCTGCACATCTGGGGGAAGGAAAGAGTATGGCAGTTTGCTGGACAGTCATATTTGCTTTGTGGCAATTTTCACATAGGTAGGCAGGATTCAAACATGCAAATATATAATATACAACCTTTCGTGTCTGTGTGGACATGACATGACCATCACTGCGAACCACAGCTTGGCTGCAAGAACACTCGAGAACTCTGGCTAAGAATCCTAGCTGCAAACCTTCCACTGTTTTCCAATGGCTGTCTCACATAAACCTGGTGTAAAGACTGTTTATGGTTAAAATAAATCTGAGGGACAACTTGCAAATAAACTTACCACAAGAGATTCCCTCAGGTTTATTCCAACCAAAAGTAGTCATTGCATCTGGTTGCATGGCTTCCCTGCTGGTACATGAAGCATGGATGGGTGTTTGCAGCCATGGAACTAGGAAGAGGAGTCATCTATCATCACGGAGCTAAACTACATTTGGCAGTTGATGTATCATGTGAATATGCCCAGTGGTTAGGTACCAACAGTGTAATTCCCTTATAAAGAGAACAGTAGAAAACAAAATGGATCATAGGATAAAGATGGAAATGCTGGCTATCAAGTGAAGATTGAGCTATGCACTTGTGGATTGTGAATATGCTAATAACATACAAATAGTGATAGGTCTATATGAATCAAGCTACGTATTGTGCTGACTGGAATAAATAAATGTCATTAAAAAAATGATGCATTATAGATTTAAATTTATAAAATTAAATGTATAAATGTTTTTTTAAAAATTAACAAGGAACAGATCCTTGTTTAAAGCTACAAATAGTTAACTCCTATGTGATAAATTATTGCTTATTATTGTATTTTATGGATTGTCATGGAGAAAATTTATGTGATCACTAAGAGTTGATAGCAACTTAATGGCATATATTGAATCAATGGGTTATTAAATTTAGTGGTGTCTACAGGCTCTCACTGCTTTCACTAGAATAACAAAAAAGTCCTTGGGGCATGTGTGCAGTGTCACAATTCATGTGGAAAAGGAGTAGGACTTGAATTGCAATGTTACTTGCGTCACTGTGACCCCCTTTTGCCCAAGACGCTGCTGGTTATATTCTATATACTATGTTTTCTTTTCTTTCTTTCTTTTTAATGATGTTAACTGCTAGGAGTCCTTGATGACTGCAGCAGAATAACAACTAATATAAAATATATGGATTGGGGGGGTGTCTGGTGTAGCACGTTGTATGAAACATGGTTTTTCGTGAAGCAGATCGTGTAAACTGTGCATTCGAAGGAGCAGGCTTTGAAGCCAAATGATGAAGATTCCCAGCAATCTTGGGCCATCACCCCCCCCCCTCCATTTTAAGACAAGATTTAGATGCTGGCAATTTGCAAATTACTTGATTGGCTAGATGATATATTTCCCTGATGTTGATAAGCAGTGAATGCAGATGTTACTAGAAATTACCTTGAAGTAACCTTGAAGGTCTTTTTTTGTTTATCTTTGGCTGAGAAAGTGTAGCTATAATTCACGCCAGAGGCTTCTAGTGCCTTTTTTATCGGTTTCCTGGTGGGGTCACTGGTAAGAGATATAATGTCCTTTCTCAAGCCAAATAGTTTTCTGTCTAACAAACAAGCAATATAAATGCTTCAACATTGTGGCTAACAAATAATTATGATTTCTAAACACTCATAACCACAGGCTATATTTCCCAGTGAGAATATCATAAAGTCAACAGCAGATGGGAAATTAAATCACAGTAGTAACTTGAGCTTCTATTTTCCTTTTAATGATCAAAGGTTTTAAAGAAGCGGATTTATGTATGCCGCAATAGGTACAATGTGCAGGTCCTAATGCATCTCAGGAAGAATTGCTCAGAAATAATAAGAGAAAAGGACTACAGCCCATGAGTTCTGCTTCTGGAGATCAGTACAGAAAGAAAATGGTAGAATACAGGCACTGTTGGCCAATTCTGTAAAAAAAAAAATGCATTTCTTTTGAGCAGAATACACATGGCACTGGCGCTTGTCTTTTTTTCAGTGTCTTAGATTAAAACTTTACAGGAATGAGCTGTTGTAATTTCTTTGCTCCTCTGCATTTGGACAGCTGTGATTGGCTGCAAGTGAAGCTCCCATTCCCCGCCCCAGCAAAGACTATCTGAGCTGGCTTTCAGTCTGAGGAATAATCTATATGCATACATAACATGGAGACTTCCACAAAGGTGAGAACAAAGTGGGATTATGATATAGCTCAGGAGCTGCCGTGTTGCCGTTGCATTTGTGGAGATTTTTTTCACACACTTTCATACTTCTCTGTTTGAGAGCAGTAGCTGCAACCCTCTGAACAGGCTTGTCTGTGCATAATCTTCTGTCAAAAAGGATATTTCATGGGGGATTTGTCTAAAAAAGTAATAGTGGAGTTAATTCAACTTTAAAGAAGTCAGGATGAAAAGTTACAGTACCATTTTAATAATCTTACTGTTCTGGGTGGCTAAAATCTGATAGCCATTAGTTTTCTATATCTCTTTGCTGCAAGTTAGTGATAGTTTGGTCTTTTGCTGCCCGGGACTGGTAGTCTCTACATCTTAACCTTCAAAAAGGTCTTTAAATTACATACAATTTGAAGTTTGACATTAGTGAGCTTACAATTGCAGCTTTCAACTTTTTTCTTCTTTTTCTTTTTCCTGCAGCCCGTTCTTTACACTTACTTCAGAAGCTCCTGCTCCTGGAGAGTGCGAATTGGTAAGGATAACTATTGAATTCTAGGTATAGGAATACAGTATTGCTAATTTGGAGAGTTTTATTTTTATTTACTGAAATATGACTAATCAACTAATCACTGATTGAGTAAATTACAGAGTGGCAAAGATATAAATGAAAAAGTCACTGTTTTGTGTGGATTGGGAGAGCCTCTTCTTTACGGTGGGATGGAAGTAGAGAACCTGATTCATTACCTGTTAGACTTTCAACTTCAGTTCCAACCAGAATGACTAGTAGCAAAGGCCTTTGGAAGCTGTAGTCCAAAACAGCTGGAGAGCACTGTTAAAAGTTGGGAATGGTATGCAATCTGAATGCAAACTCTTGTATATTCCACATTTTCTCAGCATGTGTAAGCAATGGAGGAGGCGGTATCCCATATTCACAAAATATATAGGCATGCATTCCACGTAAAAATGTTTAACTATGCAATATGTCTTTAAATAGCCCAAAATGTTTGTGATACATACTCCTTTGTTTTAACATATGAAGTCTCCATGCATCAAATGAAGTTGATTCAAGTCCATAAAAGCTTACATTATTGTAAATGTGTTAATCTTTAAAGGGCCATAGCACTTTTTGTGTAGCAGATGAACCCAATTACTCCCTAGAAACTCAAACCTTTCAGAAAGGTTTAGGAGTGGCTGATCCTTTTCTCTTTAAAAGGTGGTCCTTTTTAAAAAAATGAAATTCTGACATTAATTAGAATTGCAGTTTGAGCATAAAAAATAGCACAATCCAGAAGTCTGCAGATACTACATTTTTCCCATATATCCTGGGATTAAAGGCATCCTAGTAAAAGTAAGCTTAAAAGTTATAGAAACTGAAGTACAATAAGCAAGAATGGTTTTAGCTAGCTAGTACGGTTTAGATAACAGAAGCTAATGGAATTTCAAGAATTGATTATTTAAATTACAGGATTTATGGAAAAAGCAGTGACATTTTTTTATTTTGGATTTACATGGCAAAGGAATAAATCTAAAAGCTTTTATTGATTTTATTGTTTATGATGAAAGGCAATTAGTGGAGGATGCAAGAACGGTAAGAGGTTCGGAATGTGAGAACATTTCTTAATACTGTCAAGAGTGGATTTTAATGAAAAAAGTTAAATAGTGAACAGAAGTTAAAGAAATAAAAGTGGAAGAAGAAATGCAGGAAGGGAAAATACACGTCTTGTGTGAAAAACTGTTAGATTACTCTTCTACCAGACTAAATGGAAAGTGGATGTAAGGAAAGAGGATGTGGAAGATTTTTGGAACCCAGTAAAAAAAAATGTATTACCAAGTGCCACAAACTCATGCAGAGGTACACAAATGGGAATTGTGAAAAAGATGCTTGATGGAATGATGAAATGAAAAAGAATATAAGAGAATAATTGTTTCATATATAACAATGAAAGATACCAAATAAGTGTGTACACTTAGAAAAAGATAGCTGCGAAAAATATTGTCAAAGTGAGCCAGGAGGGGCTAAGATTGTGTCTTTTCTCCCATAGCACCTGCCCTATAGAACATTCTTCTTCCAGAAATTAGGATGGCCCTGAACCTGCCGCCCTTTCACAAGGCCTGGGGCCCTAAGTGTGTGAAGGGTCACATCTCCTGGTTGTGCAAGCAACTGTTGACTGTGATACATGATGGAAATGAAGCTTGTGTAAGAAGAAAGAGAATGCTCAGTGAATGGTTCAACATTAAACAGAAAGTAAACATTGGGGCATTCATTTAATATTTAATATTATAGCCTTGCACTGCAGAAAAGTGAGGCCAGATGTCCATGAGACAGTGGTAGATTGTAGCATGCATGCAAAAGTCCCCAGGTTTTAGTCATTGGACTCCATCCATCCATCCATCCATCACATTTATATAGCTGCCCATCTCACAAAAAAGTGACTCTGGGTAGTGTACAATAAAAGTATAAAACAGTAATATAAAAACAATTAACAAATCCAGAGAATGAAAAAAATTGATTAAAAGGCAAAGTGAGGGCAGCAGATATTATCAGCATTGGAGCCACCTCAGCAACTCACTGGTCCCTTGGGGTCCCCAGGCCCAATGGCATAACCAAATTGAGGGAATCTGAAAGATTAACAGGGATGGAGCCAACCTCACTTCAGGAGGGATGATGTTGCATAAGGCAAGTGCCATGGCAGAAAAGGCCCGTCTCCTGGGTCTCGCCAAATGTAGCTCCTTGGCAGACAAAACCTGCAGCATACCTGGTCAATGTATTGAGCAAAATAAGCCAATAGTCTGATTGAGCTGTGAAATTGCTATACCATATAGCCAGTTTACAAGTCAACCTGTATATATTTTGTGCCTTTGAGTTAGTCTTGACTGCTGATGACTGCCTGGACTAGTCCCTGCAGTTTTCTTGGCAAGATTTTTTAAGTGTTTTGCCATTGCCTTCTTCCTAGGGCTGAGAGAGAGTGACTGACCCAAAGTCAATCAACTGGCTTTGTGCCTAAAACAGGACTAGAGTTCACAGTCTCCCAATGCCTGGCTTGGTGCCTTAAGAACTACCCCAAACTGGGTCATATTAAATATGTCACATTTAACTTTTGTATTTTGCTCAATATATTTTTTATTGATGTTTCTTAATAAAAAGTGCTTTTAATCTGTTATCAGTGTACCTTCTGGTGGAGCATGCCAGAAAATATATTACAAACAAACAAATGCTTATGATAGCATTACAAGATGTTTCAGGTTTGTAAGTACAAAGATGAAATAATGCAGATTCAGCATTTTTAAAAGGTGTGAGATAATGAAAGAAAAAAGTCAACATGAGACTTTGGTCTAGATATAACCTAGTTCCTGTGCTAGCTGGGAATTATGCAAATTTAAGTTCCAACATATCTGGAAGGAAAACATAGGGACAGATGGATTTAGGCCATAACCTTCAGGGCAAATTAGGCATGATATCAGCATTTACATTTGATCTTGCACATATTTGCCTGTTCGTACATAAAGTCAGGTATTTATTTTACAGTTTTTGTAACTTGCCCCATTCATAGGGACTGTAATAATAATAGGCACCGAAACCTACAATGGTATTGAGAGGAAAAGCCACAACCCAAGATATATGCCGTAAGATAATCAGCTCAGATTGAAAGCATGACAGAATAAAGTTGTTTGAACTGCCTTATGGAACGCTAGGAGGGAGGTAGGCTGCATGAACCTCTGCAGGTAAAGAGGTCCATAAGTTGGGGCCACAGCTGAAAAGGACAGCCTTCTCATCCATGTCCTCCTAACCTAGGGAGTGGGACTTGAAGCAGATTCTCTTTTTGGACAGGCTGATTCAGTCTTGGCAAGGCAGTGTCTAACAAAGACTAACTTTTATTTAAGACACTGCACATGGATTAAGCAGAATTGAATTGCTCTCCTTCTCCATGGAGGGCTAGTGGCAGCTACTGGCATCTTTGATCAGTTGTCAGAGGCCAAGCATTTCAGCTGATGCTGATCATGAGATAACTTGTAAAAACAGGCTAGGTCTGGGAGCTGCCCATTATTTATCTGATGATTAATCACTAAAGTCCAGTGTGTAAAAAAAGGCAATATGTAACCAGAAGCTTATTTTTTCAGGACATTCCTCAGTCTGGAATCAACCCTACCCAGTCTTTGATGGTGTAGGCATTTTTTTTCCCAGCCTTGATTTGCTTCAGTCACTGGAGTGGGATGGCGATGGGGGAAAGAGACCAACAGGACAGAATGTCACCTCATCTATGTTTTGTTATAAGAATAAGACATGCTATCCCATTCTGTACTTGATGGGTGAACAGGGCAAACACTCTGTTCACATATTGAGGCACACAGTCATTTGTCTCTTAGTAATATAAATGTAGCCTTTACAGTTTTGTAAAACATGGGTTATTCAAGAAACTGGCCTGGCACAAATAATGGTTCATTGAATAACTGTCGTTAAGTAAACTGTGCTTAGTATGGGGTGCAGATCAGCTCATTATCAAGAACTGCTATCTTTCAGTTTGGCCAACTGCTAAGAATGGGAAACAACTATTATTGATTTAATCATTGTACAGTCCATTTTATTCAGAAACAAAGTACTGGTTTTCATTGCTATAGATTTGTTAAGAATTCTTGCAATATTATTTTACTGATTTTGTGTGATTATAATTTAGAAAATATCACAGAGAAGTTTAAAAATCTAAACAACTCAATATTACAGCAGTAACTGTATTCAATTTTCTCTTGGTAGCATTGGCTCTAAAGGGAATCGCCTATGAACAAGTATCCATAAATCTTGTGAAGGATGGAGGGCAGCAGGTAAGGAAATCCCTATTACTATGGTCATTGACCAAAAAAACCCCAGTATGTAACAAACCTGGAACCAATCCAGTAAGGACAGTCTTAGCTGTAAAACATGACTAGACAAAATATTATAAAACCAGAAAACAGTAAAAGCAACATACAATTAATATGAAAACGATGTAAATGTAATAATATAAAAATGAAGTTTAAAAAAAAGCTACAGTAATTAGAATGATTAAAAAATACAGAATATGAAAAGGCATATGGCTAACTTAAACAAGTTTAGCAAATCACAAAATTATAAAACTGCTATAAAGCAAAAGAGGAAAATGACATCAATTATTATCAATTTGCAGATTATTATCAGTTTGTTCTATTCAAGTTATATAAACAATGTAACAGAATTTAGAGATATGTTTAAAAACTAAGGCACTCTGATCTGACAGCAGGTAATTGAAAACATTGTAGTCTGATAGCAAAAAATCAGAAGGAACATGGTAACACCTTTTACTACTAACAAATTTTAATTAAAAAATTAATAAAATGTGTTAGTTGGAAAAGGTGCTACCGGCGTCGTCCTGATTTTCTTTAGGTAATTGAAGATAAAACAGATCTGAATGTCCTGGGAAATTGACTATGAGAGGGAGAGATCCAGTGTTCTCAAATATCATTATACATTCTACAGTACAAAAGAAAATGAGGTTGGATTTCAATATCCCCTTCCATGGGGGCAGGTTCTTCCCTTGGCCAGTTTCCTGAGAAGCAGACTCATTTTATCCATGGCAATTTTGTTATTTAAGAATCTACTGTCTCCTGTAAGATCTCAAGTTCTTTAAAGAGGATCAAAATGAACCTTCCCAATGTGCTTCTGAGCAGTTCAAAGGGAATTTAGGAAGAAGTTAATTATTCTTCTTTGAGGCATCTGGCCAACCACTGTGAGAAGGAAGATACCAGATGGGGTTTGGTCTAATCCAGCACCACTCTTCTTCTGATCTTAATCAGAAGCCTGTTTTTTGCTCATTATAATCAGTAGTGCAAGGTAGACGTTCTCCTGCGGTGCTTTTCAATAACTAAGTTCTTTAACTGGGTCAGGAATCAAAATCAGTGATATTCCATTCTTGGTTGATTGTTTCATGCTGATGGCACAGGGCCTTCTCCCCTAGTAGGTTATATCCTGAAGACCATCTCAAAGGGAGCAGGAGGTGAAAAGGGGGTTCCTGGTTTTGTGTGTGTGTCTGTGTGCATGCATAAGATAAGGATATGAAAAAGATGGCCCGCTTACATCCTTTTTGTGCCTCCCCAGTAGGTAGGATCAACCTTTAAGTCCTTCCTGGCACTTGGGGGAGATTTTTTGCAAATATTAAGAAATAAAATGGGAGTCTAAAGTTCCATGGGTACTTAAGGCACCTGTTCCTTATCATTCCCAAAACTATTCCCCCAAATTGACTCCTGGACCCGCCCATTTTTTTAAAATGTGGCTTCTAAAACTTGATATTCTGTTCAAAACATGGTGCTAGAGGGAATGAAATTATACATATATGGCTTATGGAGTGATAGCTTATTTGCAGTTCTTTTGTGTGTGTGTATTTCCCTGAGGATTACAGCTTGCCTTCTGTGAAATGGATATTTTGTTCTGCTTTTCAAAGGCAAGTATGTGATTTGTCTTTGAAAGCAAATTGATCTGGCATTTGGAGTTCAGAACCCATTTCTTGTCCACCAGTCAAATTAGTCACCCTGATCCTCATCACTTTACTTTTTATGATAGATTTTTGTTATTTATGATGCCCAGTGTAGTTGCTATTGGTCAATGGGTAAAATGCTTCATTACAGGAAGGGTAACAAGAACCACAACACTCAAAATTAGAAATGTAATGGTATATGTAACTAGTATGTGTATCTGTATCTGTGCATGGTATGTGAATGTTGCATTACAACAGGAATGTTTGAGGGTCTAGTATTATGGTTGAAGCAGGTGGCAGCTGTGTCTGGACTAGGAAGTTGTAAAACATCTCAGGAGAAAGCAACACAACCACTTCAGTGTTGTCAGCAAGAAAATTACATGGAGCGTTTATGAACTCACCAGGAATTGAGCTTGTCTTGAGGGAGTCTTTATCTTTCCATGGAGAATGCAGTAGAATATATGTATCAGTGGATTTCAGTGTATGGAGGATACTGTGTGCAAGTGTGATCCTGAAAGGGGAGACATTTAGTTTTATGAATGGAGTGACAAGACTATACCTCATACTCCCCTAAACTCTCATCTTTGGAAGAACTTCCTTGAACAGAAAGTTTTGATGTGCTAGGTTTAAGTTGAAGAATCCAAGGGCCTGAGAAATTATCTTGTCTCTCCAGATGACTTCAGACTTTCAAGCAGTGAATCCAATGCAGCAAGTCCCTGCCATCAAAATCAATGGCATCACCCTCTCCCAATCTGTAAGTAAGCAATTTCTGTTAATTAATTACTTGATTCTGTTGGCTACACTGAGGACTTTGTACTCCATGCAAGATTGCAGTTTTTTGACAGGAAGGTTATCTTAGCCATATGAATAAATTCTTTGCTAATGTTGTTTGAAAATCTCATCCAATTTCGTATGGTTTCCAGTATGAGTCAAAAGATTCCACATTGATGGTTTCCAGAAATGGAATTTGTGTTTTAGAATGAGTTCATATGACACCATAGGTAATGATACAGTTTGTAACTTACTGTGAATCTAGCAACTATGGTTGGAAACCATGATTGAATGGCAACATGTGGCTCCCAGCAAGCATTTTGCAGCCACTAGAGTATTCCCTGATTATAGGGCTGAATTGGGGGGGGGGGGGAAGCACTAATTTTAGTGGTGCAGTTTTTCCTGCTGTTGGTTTTTTCCCTCAAATGTAAGGGCAAAGTGCATTTTCCTAATTTAACCTGCCCCCCACCCAAACAAAAGCCGAACATTTTTACCTACTTACTCTGGTGATGTCATTGCATCAGAGGTACTGTCCTTGAGCCCATGGAAGCCAAGGCACAAATATGGAGCTTTTTAGAAATGCACTCCCTATTGGTAGAAATCTGCCCAACAAATGTAGGCCCTTTTTCGATGGCTCAGATAAAGTGCTCTCCACCCATCCTTCAGCCAGCAAGAAAACTAAACCAACATAAAATATGCTGTCCCTCCTGCCAATACTTATACTTCCTTTGTAGCCTCTATTTTGGATTGCTATTGGTTTACTGCTTTGTTTTTGTTGCCCTTCACATTTCTGAACATCATCAGCCAGCAGGAAACCATTAACCAGTCACAATATTATTGTGATTGACAGATATTTTAACAGATGGCTCCGCCTGCAGTTTTAGACTTCTGTCAAAGCCTGTTAGCATTCCCAAGCCTGCTGGAAAGCTGATCCAGGAGGTGGGTGTTGCCCTGTAACCTGCAAGGAGCTGTCTAATTTCACTAGTTATCTTCCTCAGCATAATGATCGTCCGCTTGGTGGGCTTGTTTTGACATGGGTTCCAGTACTAATGTTAAACCCACAGCCCAAATAAGCTTACAGGCCTGCAGCTGAGCCAGGGGGCAGGGTAAGGGCTATCTGGTGAAACAGGATTTATTGTTTTAGTGGGCAGCCCCATTGCTGATCATCTGTTTGGCAGGCTTGCTTTGAGCAGAAGACAGCTAATCTATAAGGAGAGCTGATGGTAAAATAAGAGAAGCTTTACTGCTACTCCCTATGTGCTAATCAGGTTCTCCCACTGCTGCCCAGTAAGCAGTAAAGCCTCCATTGCTTTACTTGGTCGATCAGCTGCCCAGCAGAATGATGGAACTCTGTGACAAAGGAAGAGTGGTGGCTGTCTCGGAATCCACAAGCTGTCACCTTTACCATTATACTCCTTCATGCTGCTTGTTCAACAGCAGCTAGAAACTATACCCTGCTTTTCCCCCCAAGGAGGAAAAAAAAAGAATGTGGCCCGTGGAGGGTATCCTGAATCCCAGAGGAAAGGGTATGCACAGCACTAGTCCAAAGTGACCAACAGGTGATAGGCTCATCCTGCCCCTTATGGATCACCTGAGTATACCACCATCAGCAGGGATAAGGAACCATGACAGATTATCTTCACCCTTAAACTGTCATTGGTTGCTACTGGCCTAAAAAGAAAACACATGTACAGGCAGTCCCTGGGTTAAGAACATCCGAATTACAGACAACTCATACTTACAAATGGGCTGAAATCCACTGCTGAAGCCAGCTCATCAGCTCCAGAAGGAGAACTCCGTTCGCCATTTTTAGTAACAGACAGCCCATTTATAAGTACGAGTTCCAACTTACATACAAATTTGAGTTAAAGACAGGCTTAGGAACGGAACTCATTCTTAACCCTGGGACTGCCTGTATCATTGATACAGCTAACCATGATTTAAGACTGTTTCATACATGAGCTGAGGACAAGATGAAGGCAACATTATGGGGAGCCTGCAGAATAAAGATGATGCCAGAGTGGGCAAAGATCCTTAATATGTTGCACAAACCCTATGTTTTTGTTTGAATAAACCATGGTTAAGCAAATTATGGTTTAGCATGTTATGTGAACACAAACCTTAACATACAACAGGATTCTGGGAAGTTATGAACAAATTTGAGGGGAGTTGCAGTCCCCAGAGCTGGGATTTGAGCTGAACATCCATCATCTTTCTTCAACTCTTGGCCGGGCTGCCCTCTCTCCTTGCACCCATGAAGGTGATGCCAAGTCACTCTAGTGGCTGCAGTTCTTTTCTCCTCCTTGACTAAAAATAGTCAAGCAACAACCTCCAGAACAGGTTGGTGTAGAGGCTGAGCCTGCCATGGTCCACACTCATGCCCTGCTCACATCCCCCCACACTGCTTGTATGGATGTACTTGTCAAGGGATCCAATGGAAACAAGCAATGAAAGGTGAATCTAAGTGGTGGGGAGGGTGGGGAGAGTTGTGCTAGGTCTTATGCTATGCTGGGCTTATGGGTGCTAGGGCTTATGCTTCCTGGGTTTTTCTTTGTTACAGTAATTGCCCTGCCACTCATTCTAGTAAAATTCCAGAAAGGGGAGTAAAGATGAGGATAATAGTAAGAATAGGAATACACATTAATAAGTCAATAAAGTCTGAAGAGCCAAGTTAAAAAGAAAGACAACCTTGATACTGAAGAGTTTTCCTTTTCTTTAACACCAAGCATTTAAGCGGTTTCTGTTGAAGGAACCCTTTTGTATTCCTGGAGAACAAGGGCCTACCTGTGCAAAGACTACTGAAACAGGTTTTGTAACTCTAACAGAAAAAAATCCTCATTTACAGGAAATACAGGAAGTGGGGTGGGCAGAAAAACCTGGTATCCAACTGGCTACATCCTCCTAGAAGGAGATCCAAGAGGAGAGATCTCCCTTTCATGTGTGCCTAGGAATAAAGGCAAAGAGGAAGACCTTGAATTAGCAGTCTGGTAAACAAAGAGCAGGCAGAGTACGAAATAAAGAGGGAACACAGAGGGAATTCCTAACAATCCATATCTACTGCTTCTTGTGGTCAGTAGATTATGAGGCACTGAGAAACAATGCATCTGAAGTCTGATTGTCAACAAACTCCACGCTGGTATTGGGGGAGATGGAAGAGGTGACAAGGGTGGAGGGTGATGTCCCTCCACCCAAATGGACATGGAAAATATTTACGTATCCTAAAGAGAATAAGCAGATTAATCTGTATTTTTGTTTTTATATCACCCCCATGGTGTCCTCACATTACTGTTATTATTAACAATGATTAACATAACCATTGTTTTTGTTTGCATACTCTCTAACAGGACGCTGTTGGAAATATACTACATTTTGTATGTAGTTTAATGTTGCACTTTAGCTTCTTCATGTGCTATTACTTCATCTGTTTTGTGGTCCCACCAGTTCTTCCTTGCAGGCAAATACCATTGCAGATACTCTAATGCACCATTGTTGCTACTTTGTCATGCCAGTTTGACAAAGTTGTTTGTAGTCAGTCTGTGTGATCTTCTTGCAGCAGCTAACTAGATGGTCCACTGTTTCTTCAGCTTCTTTGGAGAGGCGGCATTTGCTGTTGGTTGCTGTCTTCTCAATTCTGTCTTTGTATGCATCTTTGTTCTTAAGGCTTGGTCTTGTGCAGCCAGAATTAGCACCTCTGCTCTTTCTTCAACTTTCATGCTCTTAGCCATTGCCAGGTCCTGTTGTTATCTGCTTTGCTAGGTTTTTTTTTGTGTGTGTGTGTGTACTGGCCATGTAATACTTTGTCTTGCCATTTCTCTTTTTTATTCTTCATTTGGTCTTTCTTATAGGCCAGTTTGGTTTCTTTGGTATTTAGTAAGCCTTCATGGTGTACTAGCTTCAGCGCATCTTCTTCACTGTCCTTCAGATATTCTTCCAATGCCCTTTTTTCTTCTTCAACTGTCTGGTGTACTTGTAACATTCCACACTCACCTATGCTCCTTGGTAAGTAGAGTCTGTCAATGTCGGTGTGTGGATGAAGGACATGATTCATTGTCATTATTTTTCTGGGCTTCCTATCTAGGTCTTTTAGTTCAGCTTGACTCCAGTCTACTATTCCAGCTGTATATCTAATGGCTGGAATTGCCCAGGTGTTAATTGCCTTGATGGTATTTCTGCCGCTGAGTTTGGACTTTAAGATGTTCTTCACTCTACTGATGTATTCACTACAAACCTTCTTCTTGACTTCAGTGTGCTTGTGCTTGATGTTGTCAGTCTGAAGGATATCCAGGTATTTGTAGTGATCTTCTTCATCCAGACTCTTGATGTTATTTCCATTGAGCATCTTGATTCTTTCAGCTTTCACTATTTTTCCATTGTTGATGGTAAGGGTGGCACATTTGTTCAGTCCAAACTCTTGGCTGTATATCTGGACAGTGTTGAGCACTGATTCCATTTCAGATGGTGTTTTTTCATACAGCTTCAGATCGTCCATGCAAAGGAGATGGGATAACCTGGCAGATGTTTTTGATGTTTGATAGCCATGGTCAGACTTGTTCAGTATTGTTGACAGAGGAATCAATGCCGTGACAAACAATAGTGGTAATAGTGAGTCTCCTTGAAAGATTCCTCTCTTGATGTTAACCTTTCCAGTCTATCACCATTGACCAGCAACTGTGTCTTCCATTGTCCCATTGATCTTTGCACAAAGCTTCTGATGTTTTACTGACTCCTGTTATTTCTAGACCCTTGATTATCCAGTCATGTGGCAGGGAGTTGAATGCCTTCCTGTAATCAATCCAAGCTACATTCGAGTTGATCTTCCTTCTCTTACAGCTTTCCAAAATCATCTTGTCAATTAGGAGCTGATCTTTGGTCCCTCTGCTATTTGGGTGGTTTCCTTTCTGCTCAGATAGAAAGAGCTTGTTTTCAACTAGGTGCTGTTAGACTGCATCAACTATCACACCAGTTAGGAATTTGAAAGTTGTTGGCAAGCAGGTAATTGGCCTGTAGTTGCCTGGTGCTGCCCCTTTTGCTGGATCTTTCATTATCAGGTAGCTTTTGCCAGATGTTAACTAATCTTCAATTTCACCTCCTTGCAGTCAGATGTTTCAACCAAAAACCATGCAGTTCATCTTCACCTGGTGCTGACCAATTATTGATCTTCCTTGCCCTTTTCTCCACCATTCTGCTGTCATTACAAGTTCTTTTATTTCATCTTCTTTTTTATTCTTATCCATCTCCTTTATCCAAGTTGCATTCCTGTTGTGTTTCTTTGGGTTGTCCGATAGCTGCACCCAGAACTGCACTGTTTCTTCTTCGTCAGATGTTAACTGGTTCATTGCAGTTTCTCCATTGATGGATTGGTAGAATCATTTCTAATTTGACTGAAATTGGAGATTCTGCCTATATTGTGCAATTCGGGCTTTATAACTGCTGACCTTCTTGGCTATGATTGTTATTTGCTGCTTTATTTTTTCCAATGCTTCCTTGATCTTCCTTGTTTCTAGGTGATATTTCTTGATCAGGTATTTGGTCTTTTTGTTCTTTAGCTTCTTTTCTTTCATCTGTTCTAGCTTGTTTGCATCTGATCTTAGCATGCTGATCTTGTTTTCCAACCTGATCTTCCATTTGGTGGTACACTGTTTGGCTTTTTTCTTATTTGTTGATTTTGCATCCAAGATATTCTACTACTACTACTACTACTACTGCTGCTATTTGAACTGTATGGTTTTAAACCCAGCTACAAATAATAATAAACAGTTTTAATCCTCTGCAAACTGCCCAGTACCGTTAGCAAGTGGGCAGCCTTAGGAATGAATGAATGAATGAGTGACTGTTTCTCTGCCTATTTCAGCTAGCCATCATAGAGTATCTGGAGGACACCCAACCACTCCCAAGGCTCCTTCCACAGGATCCAAAGAAGAGAGCTCTGGTCCGGATGATCTCAAATCATGTTGCTTCTGGAATTCAGCCACTGCAGGTAAGCATCTGCTTGCTGTGGCTGCCTGTCTTTCTAACACTGTTGACTTAAAAAATGTTTCTGACATTGACATACCTCTACAGAGAAGACAGCTTTATCGGTAACTTTTATCATCATATTGAGTTTTAATCATGGTGTTTAGATACTGCACCTGCAACATCCAAAGTATTTGAGAACAAAGAAAATAGAGCATTGAGAAAATTGTGATCTTATTGAAGGATCCTATTTGAAACCATCTTTCTATTCTAGTGCAGTTGTTTGTGTAAAATCAATGAAAATTAAACATTCCCTGCTTATAGGTGTTACAATCTAAAAAAAATGACACAAAAGGAAAAAGTGTGAAATGGGGAAGAGGAAAACAAAAACACTTTGGCACTACTCAGTTAATAGTATGTATAGTGATCAACCAGAAATGATGCAGAGGAAGAGCACTGTGAGACAGTTTTATTCCTGTATGTGTTAGCCACTTTCTCTTGTCAGAAGGAAATCTTACCAGGATCGTTTTCTGAGCTGGGAATCAAATGCGCAGGCAGTTGCTTGAAACAGAGGTGAAGTTTATTTCCGAGAGCACAACGTACAGAGTCAGCCATTGGATGCGGCAGTGCTAAGTCTTCCCTGAAAGCCCTTTATATAGGGGACCCTTGCCTTTTGTTCCCCAAAAGCAGGCCCTTGAGGAATTCTGAGAAAGTGTACTTAGCAGTTGTTCCCAGAGGAAGCGCTCTGCAGTCAGGCACCTGCTGAGCCGTGGTTTCTGCAGTTACTGCTTGTTTAGCATTGTTGGTTGAAACAGTAATCTCCTCGAAGAAAGGACCCCTTCTTATTTAATCAAGGGGACCTCCAATTAAAGTCAGCCTGAAAGGAATATTTACCCAAATAGACTGGTACTTCCTGCTGCATTTTAATCTTTGTGTTGAGCCCATTCTAACTGTAATTTTTAACCTTTTGCCCTGACTATGGCAGGAGACTGGAGGGAGGGAGGAAGACAGTATGGTGGGAGGAAGATTTCCTTCCCACACTCTCAAGTGAAGATATGGGCAAAGAGTCCTTCTTTCCCTGTTGTAATTGCAGCTTAAGCAAATCTGGGGTCTGGACTGTACAAAGAAGTGAGCTGCCTCCTTGCCTAAAAGCTCACTTATGCTCATACTGGATGGAGTGATTGGGAAATGGTTAAAGAAGCTACATCTTGATTTTTGCATGGTAATTAACATGCTGTCCTTCAGCATTGATTAATAGCTTTATTTTGTTTTGTTTTAATAGCCACCCGTCTCAACAATAGTGATTTCTTTATGGAAGAAAACAAGACCATAGGAGGATAACAGGAAACGACACTGAAAACCCCTTGTTGGATGGATTTATTCCACTCAATTTCAGCTGCTCCTGTAGAATATTTTCTACTGTTATAAAGCAGAGCCAGGGAAACTTGTAGCTTGTTATGTATCGTCCCTAGTTATTAGCTGTGCTGGCTAGGGTTGGAGTCCAACAACATCTAGAAGGTCACAGGTTCTCCATTTGTAACATATACTGTAATATGGATTAAATTACTGCTTCCTTAATAACAGTATCTGCTATCCTTTTGCTGCTGAAAGTTAGGTTTATCTGGAGTAAGACCTGACTGTTGTTCAATGACAAACTATATCCTAAATCTATATATAGACAGTATATCTCAGTCTCCACTTACATTTTTCAGAATCTGGCTTTGCTGCAACAGATGGGAGAGAAAAAACTAGATTGGGCACAACATGTCATTTCTCGAGGCTTCAAAGGTAAGTTTCAGGATGAAATGTTCAGCTGGATTTAAGTCATTTACAAATATGGCAAGGCTTTTTTTTTGGAGAAGCCTGTTCTTATGTCTGTCTTGTACTGGGAGTCCCTGCAGAATGAGTAACCTAAAGCAATCCTTCAGGGAGCTTCTGGGAAATTAAAATAGAATATTCCTTATAACCCTTTTCCTAGAGAAACAGACCAGTGGGAAAGGATCTCCAGGAAGCTTTCACATGATGTTTTATAGTTTATTTTTCAGTCAACCTTTAAAATACACTGTCAAAACCAAGCAGGAATGATGGTTTGTGACACTCATGGAGAATACTGTAAAGATCTTATTGCTGGTTGAATGAAAACAAGTGAGAAAAAAAACCTTAATATTCAAAACTTTAAATATTAAAACAGATAGTTGGGATAGGATAGTGTCATAGCAGCAAAGACTGTATCAGTGTGGACCGCAGATGGGGTTGTACTTCAAGTGAAACATATGCTGTTGTTCAATAGGAAACAGCAACCCAAGAAGAAAATGGATAATCTGGTTTACTTGACACACGTGTTAGGGTTGCAGTTGAAGAGAGGTTCTACATTCCTCCATTTGCTGATACAATCCACTCTATGATCAGGACTCTAGCAATATGTTCAGTAACTACCCATGAGCAGGGCTGAGTGTCACTATGAAACAAATTCAGAAAGAAGCCTGAGCTCCTAGTCATGTTTGAGGTCAGAAGCTAGTTGCTCAGCAGCTAACAACAGGATTCACAAGCCCATGTTCTTACATGATGTCCAAAATGAGGGGATAGAGAGGTGGTGGGAGTTTTTTCCCCAAAGAGAAAGAATTGGAGAGTATAAAAGACTCAGTCCTTTCCCCCTAATACAGTGGAACCTCGGTTTACGAACTTAATTCGTTCCGTGATTCTGGTCGCACCCCGAATTGGTCGCAACCCGAAGGAAATTTCCCCATAAGGTTCAATGTAATTACCGTTAATCCGTTCTGGCGTGGAGAACAGGGAGGCGGCTATTGCTTGGAGGGAGAGTCCCCCTCCCTACGACGTGTCAGGGGCGGAAAATGGCCGCAGACCACGTGTCAGGGGCGGAAAAATGGCCGCAGACCACGTGTCGGGGCGGAAAAATGGCCGCGGACCGTGTCATGGGAGGGAAAATGGCCGTGTATCCTGTTCATACCCCGAGGTGGAGTTTGCAAACCGAGGTAAATTTTTGCGGCCGGAGCTGGTCGTAACCCGAAAAGTTCGTTAACAGAGGCGTTCTGTAACATTCACGCAGTTACCGCGGGCCTCTCACGAGCGAGGGGAAAGAAGACACCAAACTGATTCTCCTTTGAGGGGGATGAGAGCGCCCAGACCGGAGTCTGGAAACCTCTTTTATTGAGTACATCAGAGGGCTGGGTTAGTACATCAGAGGGCTGGGTTAAGCATATATACGTCACACTACCTAATACAAGCCCATAACCATATATGATAATACATGAAACACAAGGGATCATGTGCTCCGATTGAGCACGTGACAAGCTGCGGGGGCTTGCCTCCTGAAATTTGAGGCTTTTCCCCAGGTTGTTGCTGGTACTTTCCATGCTAGCTTCCTTGTTAGTGTACGACTGATTTTACTAGTCTGCACTAACAGAAATGCCTAGCATGTGATGGGGTGTTTTTATTATTTTAAAGAGCAGCTTCCTCCTCATCACTGATAAAGGTGAGTTGAGGTTTGCAAAAAAGCTGTTCAGGTGCCACTGGTTCCGTGGTTGGGAGAGGCAGGTATTTATGAGTGCAGACCATGTTGACCTGTGCTTCTATGGTACCCAGTCTGTCCTGAAAAAACCTTATAAGCCTATTAAGGACACAAGGACCAACTGTACATGCTATAATCACAGTCCAGCGAGAGTGCTAACCAAGGTTGTGAGCCACGGGGAGAGATTAAACCATCCCTCAAACCATCCTTGTTGGTCTTCGCGCTCTCGTCTGCGAGCATTCAGGCCCTCTCTCAGTTTGGTCATGGATTCTTGAACAATTCCAGAATGGTCAGCATAGAAGCAGCACTCTTCCTTCAAGGCCACACACACACACTTACCCACGTCCTTCCCAACCAGGCTGCCAGGCACTAGCTAGAGGGATGGAAGCCACCAAGTCTGACCTATTCCTCCCCTTGGCATCGAGTTAAACAGGAGATGCCACAAAATGGGGTTCACTCATCACCCACTCAGAGCATTACAGGTTTTTTTAGGTATTCTTGCCAATAGGTTTGCTGTCCAGTTGACATGGAAATACAATATTTCCAGAAAACAATTTTAACACATTGAAAGATTGAGGAAATTAATATAAAAACAAATAATACAAACAACAAGGTCTGAACAATTTTCCTTCCCCAGGATCCAAAGTCTGGTAACCAAGATGTGAGCCATGACCAGCTCCATCCCTCTGGATCTTGGGAAATGTGAGAGGCTAGAATTTTTAAGCTTGGCTAGTTTTGTCTCAATGTAAGACTTCTGATGAATAGCAAATGTAGTTTGATCAAGACACAGCTGGGTGACCCCAATCAACACATTAACAAAAAATGTTGATGGAATCACACCTCACAACACAAACATCAGAGGCTTTATAGACATTTAAATCTATAATCAGATAATACATCCCCTCATACAAGGGATTTTTGGGACGGTCTGAACAAGTGAAAGGTGGTTCTTAGGAAGGTGAACTTAAATGTAACTTTTTCTTCTGGTTACCAAGGGAATGGCATACAAGATTTTTCTTATCTCTCTCTGGAATGCAGGGCCTCACAACTGTTGCGAAAAGCTTGATACAACATTGAGCTTGTACTCGGCTAATTGCTTATTAGAAGACAATCGGGCATTCAGCAAAGAGATAAGGGGGAGGAAGAAACCAGTGCTCTTTACAAAGCAAAAGCAAGTTAACCCTTTAGAAATAAAATAGAGTGCACTGTTACAGGTATGGTTATACATTATGTGAAGCATATATAAAATATATAAAATTGTGTATATATAGAGTATAAAATTGTGTATCAAAATAATGCCCTACAAGGTTAAAACAACAAAAACATTGAAAGGATTTGCAGCCTTGTCCTGCTCTTAGTCAATAGCTACACGGTTTTGGAGGACTAATATCAGTCACTTCTTCATTGGTTACACCTGAAAGATTCAGGGTCATTCTCCTCTAGTTTGTCCATGGTTCAGGTTCTGGAGAAGATCCAAAGTGAAAAAACATTCCCTCCCACAAGTCATTAGTGAAATTCTTTAAAGCAGTAACATCTCTTAATGTCTCTAGGCTGGAGGGTATTCCAAAGAAACAGGTAGATGTGATTCCTCCCACTGCCAAAAGTCACCCTACGCAAAAGCTGAGCTGTTCATAGCTGTTTGTGCCAGTTCTACAAAAAAAATTGTTGTTAGAACTGTGCTGCAGAGCTTCTAGGCATTGTCCCAGCAGGAGAATTTGGATGTACTGTAGATCTTCATGCTTGGATCCTGTGGATAAAATCAAAAGGGTGGGGGGACAAAAACAAACAAACAAACAAACAAAAAGCAAAGGAAAACAAAGAAAGGGGGGGGAACAAAAAAAAAAAGGGAATAGAAAAGAAAAATAACCTAGCCTATTTACACAAGTTACACAGGCTTAACTTGGGAACGGTGCCACCATCTGTTTGTGTCCAGGTACACTAGATGGGGTGAAATTACATCAAGGACTGTATGTGGTCCCTTCCATCGTGGTCCCAGGGCTCCTCCTGGTTTTCCTTTTTTCACCATAACTTGATCCCCTGGTTTAATGTAATTGTGGATTCTTTGGAAACAGCATCAGTTTGTTCCAAGGCTTTAGCTATATCTGTTCTTAGTTCTGCTAGGTTTTTTAAGCCATTCGGGATTCCAATTCACATATCCTCCCCTTCCAGCTTCAGTTCCTGCTGGAGCAGAAAAAAAACTGCTCTTTCTCCTTAACTTTCCCTACATCTTCCTCTTCTGATCCATGCTTTCCTCCCTGACTTCTCTATAACTGCTTCACCCGCGCCTACAAGCTTCTAGTAGGAGCCCCATCCCATCTCTCCATGTTTTCTTTCAGCTTTCGCCACACTTGCACACGCTCCTCTCCATTCCCTACTCTCTGCCCCTGATTACTCCACAAATTCCTATTCCTGCTGTCTCCCCCACTTCTTTTCCACCTATCTCTTATTATTCGCACCTCCCCCACAGTCTTTACTTTACTTTCCTCTCCAACATTTCCAACAGCTTTCCTTGCTTCTCGCAGATCTGTTTCCAAAGTGGCCAAGTCTAATGGGTATGTTACAGACGCTGCTCCCAGGTTCAGCCTATGGTCACTCACACACACACTCACAGCCTGTTGAGGCACGCGGATCTTGTCAGCCCCCTTTGCTTTCTACCTGGATTTCCAGATAGGTGCAGCTGGAGCAGACAGACACACAGCCCTGGTCAACAGCGTGGAAATAATTGGGGAAACACACAAATCACTTCCAACCAAGCACTGGGGCACAAGAGGTTCTTTATAATACACAGAGACCCAGACAATCAGCATTTGCATTTTCATAGGCTAGTTTTAATAACAATTCATTACGAGCGTCCTCATTGTCAATCTGACGCTCAATGGCTAATTGGAGACGGCTAAGAAATTCAGAATAATTTTCAATAGATCCCTGCATGATTTTTGAAAAGGATTGTGTGGGGGTGGCTGAGGAATCATCAACTTTCCACAATGCAGATATAGCTGCTTGTGAAACCAAGGGAAATGAAGCCCTTGGAGAGTTGATTTGAGTGGCAGCAGTTGTAAAAATTCCTTGTCCCAGCAAGTGATCATTAGTTACATTTGCAGGGAAACCATCCTGCACAATAAGGGCAGTTTGTTTTTGATATTCTGACCACCACACAACATACTGAGCAGGAGTTAAAATCATATTACACAGCATTTGCCAATCAGAAATCATCATGTCAGAAGAATTTGCAAGTGTTAAAAACAAGCCCATAGAATAGCGAGATTGTAAGCCATAAGTAGTTACAGCAGTTTTAATATCCTTTACAACTTTATAAGACAAAGGAGCAAACACTTGGATAGGAGGGTTATTGGGGTTGTTGGGATCGGGAATATATGAGACAGGGAAGGCAGCACAAGTTTGCATATCCTCCAAATCTAATTCCCCTCTAGCACGAGCCTCTATCATGGCGCGTACCAGGGGTCTGGCAGTTGGAGTTGCCGGAGGAGGGAAAAGTTCCTCATCCCTTTCCTTTGTTGTTAGAGGGAGAGGGGGGGGCCGATGGCAAATGGCCCTAAATTCCTCATCCCTTTCCTTTTGATGTTAGAGGGAGAGGGGGGGCCGATGGTGAATGGCCCTCGTAAAGAGAAGGCGCTGTGATTTCAGCAGCAGCCATCCTCGGCTCCTCATCGTAAACTTCCAGAGCTTCTAAAAGAATACGGCAGGAGACAATAATTTGCTGTGGAGCTTTTGGTGGCTCATCTAAATACTTCAAAATCTTTCTCCACAATGTGGCTTTTGTTGACCCGGTCTCAGGATAGACCGGACATTTGAGCCAGACATATTTTAGCAGTTCAGCTAGCCTTTTTTTCTTAATTGGAGGCAATGGGGTGCCTCGATTAGAAAGAATAATGTTAGAGGCCTTGAGAAGGTTTCCAGGTTCGTGGAGGTGCACAATCTGAGACTTGGACAACCCACCTCCCATACTTACGAGGGGGCCGGCAGGCGGCTGGGATGCGTTGAGCCCGTTCTCGGGCGTAAGCACCGGAGGTCTCAGGCGGAGGGAGAAGGGGCCTTGAGAAGGTTTCCAAGTTCGTGGAGGTACGCAACCTGGGGCTTGGACAACCCGCCTCTGATACCTACGAGAGAGCCGGCAGGCGGCTGGGATGCATCGAGCCCTTTTCCCGGGCGTGAGTATCGGAGGTCTCAGGCGGAGGGCGACGGACGATTACCCAGTTATTGGGGATCACGTCAGGGTCACCAGTTGTAACATTCACGCAGTTACAGCGGGCCTCTCACGAGTGAGGGGAAAGAAGACACCAAACTGATTCTCCTTTGAGGGGGATGAGAGCGCCCAGACCGGAGTCTGGAAACCTCTTTTATTGAGTACATCAGAGGGCTGGGTTAGTACATCAGAGGGCTGGGTTAAGCATATATACGTCACACTACCTAATACAAGCCCATAACCATATATGATAATACATGAAACACAAGGGATCATGTGCTCCGATTGAGCACGTGACAAGCTGCGGGGGCTTGCCTCCTGAAATTTGAGGCTTTACCCCATGTTGTTGCTGGTACTTTTCCATGCTAGCTTCCTTGTTAGTGTACGACTGATTTTACTAGTCTGCACTAACAGAAATGCCTAGCATGTGATGGGGTGTTATAATGCAACAGCGTTCGTAATCTGAGGTACCACTGTACACTGGTTTCCCTTTCCAATTATTTCCTTGGGCACTTTTCCATGTAGTGGATCTTTTTCAGTGCCGTGCCACTCCATGTACTGGAGGCAAAAATGGTTATCAGGTCTCTAGAACAGCTTTCTCTCTGCTCAAATTGGCAGTCATCCAATGAAATGGCACAATTGGATTGCTAAAGTTGACAAAAGCAAATTCTTCTTTAGAAGCATGTAATTAAATTATGGCACTTACTACCGCACAGTGCAGTGATAGCCACTAACTTAGATGGTTTTGAAAGACAGGACTAATCCTTGGAAGGTATTGGTGGCTCTTAGTTATGGTAGCTGTGTATTTGTTGTCTCCAGTATTAGAAGCATGATGATGCTCAGTAATGCTGGCTGGGGAGCAGAAGTGGGAAAGTGTAGGATGCTGAGCTAGACAGATTTTTGCTCTGATCAGGAAGGGATTCTCTTACATTCTTGCCTTGAATATGTTCACAGTATGTTTTTCCCCCACTCAAGTAAACTTTTCAGCCCAAGTTCTACTTTTACATGCTACAACAAATTTTAAAAATATGTAGGGATTATTTCATTCTCTTATACTGTTTATCTTGTACAGGTAGTCCCCAGTTTAAGAACAAGTTCCATTCCCAAGGTCTGTCCTTAAGTTGAATTTGTACATAAGCCGGAATGGTATTATTGTATAATAATGTATAAGTAGTATTGTGTAATTAACTTGAACCATTGTGTATTTGACATGAATCATCGTGCATTTAACTCAAATGTTGCCACCATAGTCTTCATTCTTAACTATGAGTCATCTGTAAACTGAGCATTATTAACCTGGGGATTACCTGTACTCATATTAGAATATTGTAAATGGCAGTCTATTTAAGCCCTACATCATTCCTGATTTCCAACAATGGTTTTACTTTCTCTTCCTACAGCTTTGGAACAGATCCTGCAGGAAACAGCCGGCCGCTACTGTGTTGGGGATGAGGTATCACAAGCTGAAATTATAGGTTTCTGATCATAAAGGGGCCTAAAAAACTCATAATTAGTAATGTTTGCATAATCAGTGTGTTAGGGAGCATTCCAGATTTCATTTGGCTATGAAAGGAAGAAATAATTGGTCTGTATCTTGGCATCAGTTAATAGATCCAGTATGAAACAGCCCAACAAAAGTCACATAAGCAAATGGCATACTGATGTATTCCAGTCTTCCTATATCTTATATTACAGTATCACCCTTTAACACCGATAGCCCTGAGCAGTATAATTTGATCAAGTTCTATGATTCTCAGTTGCTTACCCGTAACATTAACAGAGTTGTGTTACTGTATTATCCAAGGTGTCACCTTTAAGAGTTTGTCTTCCTTTTTCTCTGTCCCCATCTTAATTTTCCAGCCATTTAAGGGATCTCTAACCAGGGTTGTAACTATTTTATCCAGTACTGGGTACAAGAAAATTAGGTGAAGCAATCATCACACTATGTTTTGATGCTCTGCTTCTTTTGTACGTCAACTTGGTGTTTGATGGTCAACACTGAATGTGTTCAGTAATATACTAGCCTGGAGAAAATACAAATGCAGCTAAAAAGTCTTTACAGACTGCTTCACAAACGCTTCTTTGGTAGACTTGTCTTTCCCGATAAGCTTAACATTCATATTGTAGATTTGGTCACTTTATCAATGATGTACTTGTAATTTAATCTCAGGAATACAGAGTCAAGTTACATTTAAACTTTGTAGCAGTTATGAATGGTGGTACTTAGAGAGTTATTTTTGTTTCTCCAATAAAAGCTAGAGAGAACAGCATAGGGACTCTGCAAATCTAGAAATTCTTGCCAATTCTTTTTAAGTGAATAGGGATTCCTTATTGACATGCTCAAACAGTAGTGTACTATGTGCCTTAAGTCTGTTCCCAAATGAATTTTGTATCCCTAACAAATAATTAACTTCCAGCATTCCTTAGTTCTGTCTCTCCCATAGTAAAGCCCATGTTTATTTTTGAACTAGAAATCCCAACTGGAATAGAAAGATGGGATGTAAATACTTCAGTTAATAAAACTATATCCAAACTTTGATTTATTTGCATTCCAAATGCAGTTAATGGTTTGAATTCCCAAAGCAGTACAGAATTGTAGCTGACCTCCATGGCAATATTTAGACAACACACTAACTGTAAAGAATTACTATCTTCACCCTCTGGATAATTTGTTTTATAACACAATATTTTTTAAAAAAATATTCATTAATCATCTGCCATATTCCTATAATCTGTATTTTTTATCAGCAGTTACTTATACCAAATGTGCTAAATGTTTTACTTGACCTAGGACAGTGACTACTTCTTAATGTAAAATACTGGAAAAAGAGATGTAGAAAAATTTGTCCAAAGCCAGCCAACCAGTCCTAGGGCAAAAATATAAAAAATCATTTATATTTTAACTTCCATAATATCACAAAAGTTATACTGTTCTCCCTGGGTTGACACCTTATAACAAGTTTTATCGCTAGGAGAAAGCATCTTGAACTGGTATTTCTCTGTTTTTTTTAGGTGACCATGGCAGACCTTTGCTTGGTCCCCCAAGTATACAATGCTGAGAGGTAAGGAAAATGGAGTTCCACAAGCTCTAAGGGGGATGACTGCTGTGATGCCTAGCAAGTAGTCAGACACATTTGTATCATTGCATGTTTAAACTGCAGTCTAATGAGGCAGCCAGCTATGTAATTACTGTAGAATGCTACTTAGCGCATAGTAGAATGGCAGCACCCTTAGGGGAGAAGGCTGGGGAATCTCAAATCCACTCCCAGAAGTCTTCTGGGTCTTCATACCCTGGTCTCATTTCCTACTTTGGGGTAGCAGCTTGGTAATTCCCATTGGCACCACCTATCTTCCAGGGAACATTTCCCGTCTTCCCCTCAGGCCCATTAGGTAGACCAGACCAGAAAATCAACTCCACATGAAAGCTAAAGCTACTTTTTAAAAAAAATATATATATTTTTTTATTTTTACAACAAACACAAAACATACACAAACAAACAAAAACATAGAAAGGCATAAAAAAAAAGCATCTTCCATTTTATACCTTGTGTCAACCAGTTACCAACTCGTTGGTGCCCCTTTCATAATCTTAAATTCTCATATCATCTATTCAAAATATACTTGTATACTTATCAATTAATAATTATTAATCATTCATAGCTAATCTATAGAATCATTTATTACAAAAAATTTTAACTTTCAATAGGATTAGTAATACATTTTCATCCATCGATTATATGTGTATATATATAATAATTAATATCAAATTTCTATTATAAAATTTCCTAATCCATTACATTACTATATTTTCTCAGTGTCATATAAAATTACTTATCTTCTTACTCTAATTTCAAATCTCAATTTAACTCATCTCTGCACATTCCATAATTTTCAATAACTTCCTCCTGCATAAGTACTTTTTAATTTTTCCAATTCTTAAAAGTTACAGTTCTAACCAGTATCAGTTACAATATCAGTTACAGTTCTAACCGGGTTACAGTTCTAACCAGATTCTTCACTACATGTTTCAACAAAAATGTCTCTAGTTTAAAATCTATATGTTGCTATATTCAACCATGTATAAATTTTAGTCTAATCTCTTGAAACATTTACAATCAAATACAATTTTTAACTATATATCTCGGATTTATACTTTATTCCAGCGCTTGCATAATTTTGAGTTCACCCTTTTCATTCAATATCCCAAAATATCTAGCTGTTTATTCCTTTTTCTATATTATTGAATAAAAGAAAGCAATAATAAATGTCCTTTCAAACATTCTGCTTTTTGAAGCTTCTGTCAGTTCCATCATTGTTGTATTCCTCGTTTTTTCTTTAAACATCTGAAGTAGTTTCTTTCAATATTGTTTTACTTCTTTTTGTGCATTCTCTTAGTACGCTTTTCCATTATAATCTTGTATAATCTTTTTCTCACCCTCAGTGCCAAGAACAAGTCTGTCCCTCTTCATTTATCAGTTGATTAACCCTTTTAATTCTCAGTTTATAGGCCTCACAATAATTCTGTTTAATGTTTCTGATTTCTTGTACTATTTCTTCCTTTTCCATTGATCCCGTTTTATGTTTAATTAAGTCCATTTTAGCTTTAATATCTTTTTTTCTTTTTTTTTTGCGGGAATTTCTGCAGCTCTTCTTCCAGTTTTTTATAGTCATCCTCAATAGTTTAAAGATCTTTTTCTGCATTGTGTTTCTCGTATAATTTATTATCTTGATAAACCTTTATTGAGTCAAAGGATTCTTTATCTTTGTTCTTGCCAAAAATAAGAAAAAAAAAAAGCAAGAGGAGAAAAAAAAAAAAAAGAGGAGGGAAAAGACTAAGTCTCTTTAAAAAAAATCCAACTGAGGGGGGAATGGAGAGCAAAGCAGAGCTTCTAGCAGAAAGAAGAGCTACTGCCACTAATCAGGGCTCTTGTGACTAGCTCAAACTTTCCATCTTGATATTTTCAAAATCGCTTTCAACTCCACTTTCTTGTTTATAGTTACTGATGGCACCTGTATAAACATGCACATCCCACTATCTTTTTAGAAAGCCCAGGGTCCTTGAGCATGCGTCACAATGGAAGAAAAAAGGCACTATGTCAAGCCTCTAGATGGCAGTGCAACTTTCTTTCATTTACTTTCTCTTAACTCCACTTTCCCCATTTCAAAATCAAAAAGTATAAATTTCTTATAACAATAAAGAAATCTTAGTCAAAAAAAAGGCTTAAGATAAAGAGTTATTGAGTATTAAAAAGAAAAAGCCAATCCAGTTAAAAATATATTTTTTTAAGAGAAAAACATCTTGCCAATTCCACTAAAAAGGGAAAGTTGAAAAGAAAAAAAAATTTCCCCCCTTTTTTTATAAGGCTCAATCTCGCCGCTTGATCCACTTTTTTTCACTTTTAAAAATCTCTTTAAGTTACTTAAGGTGTTCTCTAAGAATAGTTGAATAGTAAAAGTCCATCTCACCCAGTTGACACCCCTCTCTTCCTTCTTCCTTTGGAGCTGTCCCGGCTTTCGCAGCCATTTTGGCTGGCTCTCCTCCGCCGGCTTCAAGAGCTTCTCCCGGGATCAATCTGGGACTTGCGGCATCCCTGAGATCCGCGGGACGCGCCCTTTGCGATTGCCATCTCTACGGGACGGCTTAGGTCCATCGGGACCATCCGGGGGAGGAGATATCGGCTGCGATCCTGGGAGCCCAGGATCGCCCACCGTATCGCCGCGACGCCAGCTCCGCCCTTCCAAAGCTAAAGCTACTTTTATTGAGATTGGCTATAACAACAGAATGTGATTGTCCTATCCCACCCCTCCTCCTTATACTCCAGTGCGGTGTTTCTCTACCTTGGCAACTTTTAGATGTGTGGACTTTAACTCCACACATCTAAAAGTTGCCAAGTTGAAGTCCATACATCTTAAATTTGCTAAGGTTTAGAAACACTGTTCCAGTGAATTAGGGAGGGATCTGCCTGAGCCGCTTCTGAATGTTATCTTGTTATTCTGGGCTTAAAAAATGTTTCAGCCCCTCTGCCTAGGTAATAATTCCTGCATATCTCCATCAAGGTCATCTTCCTTGTTTTCTACACTGTGTGAGAGATAGGCTTTTACATTGCCCTTTCTTGTAATTAAAAAGTAAAGAAAGAAAAAATAGAAATAATTTCAATAATGCTACCTTAGTACCATGTAGTACATTGGTGTGTGACTAGAGGTTTCACCCTTCCTGCCTTTGTGAGGTAAACAAAAACAAACTTTATTTAAAAAAATAAGAGATAAATATAACCCCCTTCTTTAACTATTAACTTTAAAGTGGATACATTCAGTGTTGTAGAAAGAAATTACAGAGTTGCCTTGATCAGTATCAGCAACTAAACAGAAAATTTAGAAGACAACCCAAACAAATGCTCCAGGCAGGCCACAACAGAATCAATAGAAAGTTCTCTATAAAGAGATAGGAGTAAGATCAGCCTCTGCAGGGCCCAGTACATTCATCAAAATGACTAAATGAGTATTGTACTATGTGCTCTTCCTGTTTCATACGTATGTGTGATATCACAATACTTGTTTCATCATTTACACACACACACACACACTGCCTGGACAGGTTTAATCTATTTAATAAAAAATATAAAATAAAATATCTTCTTATATATTAACAGGGGTTTGATTCAAGGCTGATGTAAAGTTTAATTTTCCAAATGCATAGAAAAATAAGAACATTCAACTTGTCTTAGCAGTGCACAGAAGAAGAAACAGTCTACTGTATATCCTATCTACAGCATATCCCTCTTTCTACCGAAATATCCATTTTTCTTGAAGCAAAGACCCCTGCTTCCTTTTACCTAGACTTCCATTTTTCTTGGAAATTCCATGATGTTGGTCCCCTCTTTACCCTGCCTCTGTCCACAGCTGCTTCAGGTTCCTCCTCCAGTTCTGCCCTTGTCTTTTTTCACTGCCTGACATTTTCTAAACCCAGAATGTCAAGTCATTAACAACAGTTACAAGCAAGAACACTAGATTCTCAGAGTCTCATTAGTCAGATTGACTGCAAAGAAAAAAAGCGGTTAGGTTACAGAAATTTGGAAACCAGATAAATGAACCTTAACCCTCAGTTTATCAGTGAGTATATTTATTTTATTTATTTTCAAATTTGTATTAACATGGGCCTTCCTTGTTGCCTTTGATCCTCTTTCTAGCTCTCAAGAGATTTAGGAGACAGATTGTTACCCATTAGGAGGTATGAAAGGAGTACCCATCTGCAGTATTTTGGAAACATCCATTCCTGTTCTTCATATACAGGTGAAACTCGAAAAATTAGAATATCGTGCAAATGTTCATTTATGTCAATATGGCAACTCAAAAGGTGAAACCAATATATGAGATAGACGCATTACATGCAAAGCGAGATATGTCAAGCCTTACTTTGGTATAATTGTGATGATTATGGCGTACAGCTTATGAAAACCCCAAATTCACAATCTCAGAAAATTAGAATAGTGTGAAAAGGTTCAATATTCTAGGCTCAAAGTGTCCCACTCTAATCAGCTAATGAATCCATAACACTTGCAAAGGGTTCCTGAGCCTTTAAATGGTCTCTCAGGCTGGTTCAGTAGGAATCACAAGCATGGGAAAGACTGCTGAGCTGACAGTTGTGCAGAAAACCATCACTAACACCCTCCATAAGGAGGGAAAGCCCCAAAAGGTAATTGCAAAAGAAGTTGGATGTTCCCAAAGTGCTGTAGCAAAGCACATCAATAGAAGGTTATGTGAAAGGGAAAAGTGTGGTAGAAAAAGGTGCACAAGCAGCAGGGATGACCGCAGCCTGGAGAGGATTGTCAGGAAAAGGCCATTCAAAAGTGTTGGGGACTTTCACAAGGAGTGGACTGAGGCTGGAGTTAGTGCATCAAGAGCCACCACACACAGACGGATCCTGGGCATGGGCTTCAAATGTCGTATTCCTCTTGTCAAGCCACTCCTGAACAACAAACAACGTCAGAAGCGTCTTACCTGGGCTATAGAAAAAAAGAGCTGGTCTGTTGCCCAGTGGTCCAAAGTCCTCTTTTCTGATGAGAGCAACTTTTGCCTCTCATTTGGGAACCAAGGACCCAGAGTCTGGAGGAAGAATGGAGAGGCACACAATGCACGATGCTTGAAGTCCAGGGAGCCATGTCATCTGCTGGTGTTGGTCCACTGTGCTTCATTAAGTCCAGGGTCAACGCAGCCATCTACCAGGAGGTTTTGGAGCACTTCATGCTTCCTTCCGCAGACGAGCTTTATGGGGATGCTGACTTCATTTTCCAGCAGGACTTGGCACCTGCCCACACTGCCAAAAGTACCAAAACCTGGTTCAATGATCATGGGATTACTGTGCTTGATTGGCCAGCAAACTCACCTGACCTGAACCCCATAGAGAATCTATGGGGCATTGCCAAGAGAAAGATGAGGGACATGGGACTGAACAATGCAGCGGAGCTGAAGGCCGCTATTGAAGCATCCTGGTCTTCCATAACACCTCAACAGTGCCACAGCTGATAGCACCCATGCCACACCGCATTGTGGCAGTCATTGCTGCAAAAGGGGCCCAAACCAAGTACTGAGTACATATGCATGCTTATACTTTGCAGAGGTCTGATATTGTTCTATTTCCAATCCTTGTGTTATTGATGTCATGTAATATTCTAATTTTCTGAGATTGTGAATTTGGGGTTTTCATAAGCTGTACGCCATAATCATCACAATTATACCAAAGTAAGGCTTGACATATCTCGCTTTGCATGTAATGCGTCTATCTCATATATTGGTTTCACCTTTTGAGTTGCCATATTGACATAAATGAACATTTGCACGATATTCTAATTTTTCGAGTTTCACCTGTAATAAAGAATTCTATCCTATGAATAAAGGGAGGGGCTGGGATATCGGTTGGGGGGTTGGCACTTGAATGAACAAAGAGCTCTGACTCCTCAGGGAAATAGATCCTTTTTTTAAAATAATTGAAGATTATATAAAACAGATAACACTAATACAAAAATCAAATACAAAAATAGATTTAAAAAAAAGGACAGTGCAAGGAAAAAGAAAAAAAATCCTCCACCAAAAAAAAAATGTAATAAGAAGAAACTTCCCCCTTCATCCTCAGCAAATATATACAACATTAACAATCACTGTCTCTTAAAATACATCTTCATTCCCAACTTCACCCCATTTTCTATAACCCCATCTCTAAATCCTCAGCTCTCCTTATTAATCAACAAAGGGCATCAAGATTAACAGATATAACTAGCAACATAAGCATTTAGCCCCCTTTCCATTTAAACATAATCCCCCTAATCCCTCTCTTAATAATCAAAATCTCATCCCAATTGACGATTAAATATTATAAAAATCCATAAGTAAACCCAAATGACAATTAAACATTACAAAAAAATTAAACCCAAAAAACGATTAAACATTACCAGAAATAATAATCCTTTATTTGTATACCAAAAATAGTAACACAGATATTACAAACTAATCCATTACACCCAATTGGACATTCCAAAAGAGTTATCCAGTCAAAGTAACCATTAGGCATCACCAAAAATAACAAACCATTACTTAACCCTAGTCAAATAAATCAGTTTTATATTTTTTCTTCTTCCCATCAATGCTTAAATTCCATAGATTAAATTCTAACATCTTTTTCTATTATTTTTGTCTTTTCTTTCTAAATCCTTGTCATCTTTATCAAAGTCCATATGTATTTTCAATGTAGCCACTCCTATAAGTCTCTTACATTCCAATTTAAACGGGTAATCCACATCCCTCTTTTGGTATATTATTTGTATATTTTTTAATTTTCAAATGATCATCCAATTCCATTTGTAAATCCAATATTTCCATCTTTCTTTATAATTATTTTTTTAATTATTAGTTTAATTAGTTATAATTTTTAAGTCCACCTTAAAATCCATTTCAGTTATTCCAAGGAACTTGGTTCTCTTCGGTAGCAACTTTTGCTTCCAGTATAAGGTTAATTATTCCTAGGATTTCTTGAGCCAATATGTTTCCTTTAAAGTGGCCATCTGGTGCTCTCTAGTGATTAAACTTCAAGACTTTGTTATCAGGACCAAACGTAAACATAAAGTTCTTTCCCACACAAGAGGATCTTTTTAATTAACTTCCAAGTCTTTCGGGCTGTGTGGCCGTGTTCTGGAAGTTTTGTTTCCTAACGTTTCACCAGCATCTGTGACCGGCATCTTTAGAGTGCAGGACCACAGACAGCAGTTCTCTCTGTGCCCAGGATGATGTGATCCTTTTGTGGGTATTTATAGAGTTCTGAAGGGGGAGGGATTGGGGGGGTTAGGTTAACGAGTGGCTGTTTTGGTGTCAGAATGTGTGTGTATCTTCCTGGGGGTTAGGCAGGGTTTTTTCTTCTATTGAGTTGTTAAGGAGTGGCTCTGGGGGTGATTAGCATGTTCATTGTGTGAACTGTTCACACATCCTGGTGGTTGAGCTGAGTTCGTTGACCTTTTGCAGGCTGTATTTTTCAGGATTGGTAGCCAGGTTTTGTTGATTTTTAGACTCTCCTCTTTTTTATTGAAGCTATGCTGGTGTTTGTGAATCTCAATGGCTTCCCGGTATAGCCTGGTATAGTGGCTGTTGGTGTTGTCCAGTATTTCTGTGTTTTCAAATAGGATTTTGTGTCCAGTGTGCTTGAGAGCATGTTCAGCTACTGCAGATTTTTCTGGTTGCTGTAGTCTGCAGTGTCTTTCATGTTCTTTTATCCTGGTATGGATGCTGCGTTTTATGGTCCCGATGTATACTTGCCCGCAGCTGCATGGTATGCGGTATATTCCTGCGGCAGTGAGGGGATCCCTTTTGTCTTTTGCTGATTTTAGCACTTGTTGTATTTTTCTGGTGGGTCTGAAGATTGTTTGGAAATTGTGTTTTGCCATCAGTTTTCCCATGCGGTCTGTGACCCCTTTGATGTAGGGCAGAAATACTTTGTTGGTGGGTGGCTGTTTTCTTCTTCAGTTGCATATTGTTTTCTTGGTTTGATGGCTCTTTTTATTTCATTCTTGGAGTAGCCATTCACTTGTAGGACCCAATTAAGATGGTTAAGTTCAGAGTTTAGGAATTGGGTTTTGCAGATCCGATTGGCACGATCCATGAGGGTTTTGATAATGCCTCTTTTCTGACGTGGGTGGTGGTTGGAGTTTTTGTGTAGGTACCGGTCTGTGTGGGTGGGTTTTCTGACTTTGTGTCCTAATTTGAGGTCTGGTTTGCGTATGACCGTGTCTAGAAATGGAAGTTTGCCGTCCATTTCTTTTTCCATGGTGAATTGTATATTGGGGTGGATGCTGTTTAGGTGGTTCAGGAACTTCTCTAGTTCTTCTTCATCCTGACTCCAAATTGCGAAGGTATCATCCATAAACCAGAACCAGACTATTGGGGTAACGGGTGCGGTTTCTAAAGCCCGTTTTTCAAAATGTTCCATGTAAAAATTTGCTATGACTGGGCTCGGGGCTTCCCATGGCGATGCCGTCCATCTGTTCGTAGAACTCATTATCCCATTGGAAGTAACTGGTTGTTAGGCAGTGCTGAAATAAAGCTGTGATGTCTTCTGGGAAGATCTGTTTGATGAGTGCCAGGGTGTCCCTCACTGGCACCTTGGTGAACAGGGAGACCACGTCAAAGCTGACCAGTTTGTCCGTGGGGTTGAGTTTCAGGGTGCTGATTTTGTTGATGAAATGTCCTGAGTCTCTGATGTGGGCTGGAGTCTGTCCAATGTAGGTCTGTAGAAGGGTGGCCAGATGTTTGGATAATTCATATGTCGGGGAGCCAATGGCACTTACGATGGGTCTGAGTGGGATCGAGTCTTTGTGGATTTTGGGGATGTGTTGAAGTACGTTGGGGTGAAGGGAGGAGCTCCTCAGGGTGTTGGTTTGTTTCATGATTTTGCTGGTCGGATCCTGTTTTAGTTTTCTGTATGTGGTGGGGTCTAGTAGTTCTCTAACTTTGTCTTTGTATTCATCTGTTTTCATAATTACTGTGGCATTGCCCTTGTCAGCCGGCAGGATGATGATGTCAGGGTCCGAATTGAGGGTTTCTATGGCATTTCTCTCTTCGTTACGTTGCTGGTGGGGGGCTTTGCTCTCCGTAGGATCCTTGCTATTTCACCCCTTATTTCCTCTGCTTCCTAACCCCCCCATCCCCCCATACCCCCCCCTTCAGATTTCTATAAAGACCCACAAAAGGGTCACATCATCCTGGGCACAGAGAGAACTGCTCCTGTCTGTGCTCCTGCACTCTGAAGATGCCGGTCACAGGTGCTGGTGAAACGTTAGGAAACAAAACTTCCAGAACACGGCCACACAGCCCGGAAGACCCACACCAGCCTTCGTATGCCGGCCGTGAAAGCCTTCGACAATATATTCCAAGTCTTTCTTTAAATCAATTTCATCCAAATCCTTAGCATTTAAAAACTTTTCAAAGAACAACAGTATATTTCCTCTTTTGTTATATATTACAAAAAATAAAGATCTTACAAAGCTGGAAACATATGTTCTTTCTTTTTAAATGGATTGAAGAGCACTCACCCAGCTAATGTCCAACTTGCAGCTCTGAAAGTTTTTCAGTCTTAGTGAAACAGTAAGAAAAAAAAAATTAACTCCAAGGTGATTAAAAAGATGAGGTTTGGACAAACTTTGAGTCCTTAAAAAGACTACATTAATGGCTCAGAGCATGATGAAACCCATGAGTCCAAGCTGATCACAAATGGCTGCAAAAACAAGAGTTTCTGCTGCCAACTCACAAAATAAACCCAGCTGTCTGGAATGTATGAGGGTAATCCCAAGATCTCTTTTTTATCCAGAAAGAATTATGGGCTGTCTGGATCCCGCATCCAGCTGCCCTTTGGCCGCAGTGCCCCTGCAAGCAGCTCTCCAACCTCACCGGATGCAGACAGGGAAATACAGATTCTAAGTTTGCATTCTGCACAAGAGGGTATCTGAGTTCTGCCGACTGGCAGAGGAACCACATTAACAAGGCAGAGATTGTATAGTTCTCCTTAGCTATCTATTCTACTCTTTCTTTGATAGAGAATGTAACTCTGTCTCCAATTTAGCCTTTTCTATCCATCCTAAAGAGCAGGTGGAAAGCAATATGGTGCCTTTGTGCATTCAGTGGAGTCCCATTCATAGTATTGCTAACTTTCAGTAGTGCATTTACCATTAAATCCAGCAGTGTGGTTTATGTGCACTAATAGGGATTTCTGGTTTTAATATTTTCTCTCCTCCTGACCCTAGCCTTGCCCACCATTAGAATGGTTGTTCAAATAAATCAAACTGCAGCCTCATCACTGAAAGACTGTCCCTCACCCATCTCTGCTACAGACCTGATATCGGGGTATAACTGTATTTTGCTGGGTCTCTTCATTCTGTTAAATTTCCGCTATACTTGTTACATGCATATGGCACTCTTGGTTGGGAGTGTATCACTTCCTGTCCCTGCCTGGTCTCCCTTCATTGATCTCTTCCTTCACTTTTCTTCTCATCGCCAATTATCACTTAATACAAAATACATTCTTGCATAAAGATTGTAACAGATCTTTGTTTTGCACTCTTTTGATTTTAAATGTATCTAAAGCACATTGGTTTTACAATAACACGGGTGTGCCTAATGCTTAATTTCTCTTAACAGATTTAAAGTGGATCTGACTCCATATCCCACATTAAGCAGAATCAACAAAGCTCTCCTAGAATTAGAAGCATTTCAGAGCAGCCATCCTTCCCGGCAGCCGGATACTCCTTCAGAACTAAGATCCTAAAGCTGTTCAAGTGCTTGTTACACTGTGGGAGAGTAGGTCAAAAATAAAATGGGGCTATCCTTTTTTAAAACTTGCTGCAGTTGCAAAGTATGTAGCTGCAGTAAAAAAAACCCAAACTCTTGATCATGTGTGACAGTTGTAATACAATAATGAAGCAGATTAAAAGGATAAGAACTTGTGGGTACGTCTTGTGAAAGTTCAAAAAAATGCTGTGTTGCTTTGTGTAAATAGCAAAGGTATTAATCTATAATCAGACCGCATACAAAGTTACAGAACATGAAAAGGCAGCAGTCTAGATACTAGCAAGCACAGAGTGATTGGGCCTGAAAAAGAACAGTCACATGTCAGAAGTTTGCAAACTTTTAGACTAATGGCATTTTGTCCAGTGTATGATATGTCCTTTTTAGCGTTACTAAGGACTAATTTAAAGACCTTCACTACAGCTTTTGTGTGTTTCCCAAACAACAGCAAACTGTACCACTACTTTCTGGCAATCGCATGGCCAAAATTTGGTGACGCAGTTGGAGTTGCTTTAGAGCCATAGGTTAGCCACCCTTGCCTTACAGTATCCATCGTTAGCCAGCACACACCAGCTTTTCAGAAATATTGAAAGTTAGGGAATTTCTAATTCTTCCTTCAGAATAATAAACAATAGAAGTTGATGCAATAAATTGGCAGAAGTTAGAAGTTTTCTGACCCTCACAGGGATTGTAGATTTTCCAGAAAAAAGCACACAGCTCTCTGAAGAGTTAATTAGAACTGTGCACCTCAAAGAAAATCCTGCGGTCAGCAACTGTCATATAGAACCTTCAAAATTATTATTTCTAAGATGCTGGGAAGAGGTTTGTCTTCATACCGATGGCCAAGATTTATATAGTCAAGTTAAAATTCTTATGCTTGCTTTATTATATCATTTGAGATTGGCAAAATATAAACAGCTTTAGTCTTAGTGAAGTATGGAGAAAAAAGGTAAACAAGATGAGTTGGGGGAAGGAGAGAACAGGAACAAACCGAAATGTATAGTAATACGTTGGGAAATCCAGACCAATATAAATATTTCACAGCAATATTAAAATCAGTCTTCTTTCCATGGAAACACTAAGCATTCTTCAGAATAGGATTACTTATTTTGGCAGTGCTCCCTCTCCTTCTCTGCCACCCCAACTGCTGACAAACTAAAAAGTGAGGATGCTGAGCTGCTGAATTCAGCTGAGAAATTAACTGCTAGGCTTTCCATTATGCCATCACAGATAGAATTTGGGGGGGGGGGTTAAGGGCAGAAATAGTTAAGATACTGACAGCAAAGTGAGAGGATATCAATCCCCCTGGCACTTACCCATGTTAAAAACAAAGTTAGGCTGGAGCTGGCTTCTTTGCAACACACTTTAACTCTAGTGTAAGATCTAAGGACAGTGTTCCTCAAACTTGGCAACTTTAAGGTGTGTGGACTTCAACTCCCAGAATTCCCCAGCCAGCATTCTGGGAGTTGAAGTAAACACACATCTTAAAAGTTGTCAAATTTGAGAAACACTGATTTAAGAAATCAAACCTTAAAGCAATCTCTGGCACAGCCTCAACAGGCCTTTTCTTTTTGATGTGGTTACTCATTCACTTTTATTTAGATGTCCAATTGTTTCTGCTGTTCTGTGTCTTGATCATGGAGTCACAGCAGTTCAGGTGGGCTCCTAGCAGGCATTTATTTAGTTCTGAAGATTGAGCTGGAATTTGTTTGTGCTGTTATAGAACTTGCCAGCATGGTCCGAGCCTCCAAAGACAAGCATCATGCACAGGTTGTGTTTGTCCTGATTCTGCTTCTCCATGTTTGTCAGGTCAGCATAAGTTAAATTGAGCAGTGTGTGGCCTGCCCGGGGCACAGTGCAAAGATCACTATGTTCAATTGCACTCCAAGTCAAGGTATCTGCAATGGAAAGAAAGTGATGAGTGCTGGCAAATGTTTTCTAAGGCCAGGGAATAGTTTTATGGTAAGATTTTATAACTTACCGAGATGGAATATGAATGCATCTTGAAAAGCTGCTCTGGCATTGCACCCTCCACTTATCAACATTTTCTGATCAGAGATTTGGATAGCAGCATGGAAACTAGAAGCCAAATAGGTCATCTTAAAATTAGCACACTTCTAATTAGCACTGGTAAGCCTTGAACAAGAAGTTATTCATGTGTCAAACTTACTTCCCATCCTTGGGAATTATCATCTCTTCTACTCAGTTATACCCAGTCCTTTATTTTTTCCAAATATAGTATACTCTATGCTTAGCACTACGTTCTCTGGAACTCACACTTTATCCTTTTTTATGAGAAAGCGTATTAGACAGGAGTAGATCATCAATGAAGCAATGAGAGAAGAAGTGGTAAAGGCCTGAGTCTGGTGAGGTTCTCAAGTTATATATAGGGATAAATTTAAGACATATTTAAGATCCCCTCCTATCCCCTCTATCCATATTTATATCAGCATGCTTTACCAGCATGTATAAGATATGAGCAGATTGATTAGAACCTGCAAAGTTTCATATGATAAATGCTTCAGAGCTGAGTTTCCTTAGAAGCTGACAACATTCAAAGAGTAACAGTGTAAAGCTCACCCCTTTATCTAGCCCAGAGATGTCAACAATAACTGACCGTTTAAAACTTATTTTCTAGCACAGCACGGTTAATGCAAAAGAGCACATAAAACATCATAAACAGACCTGCGAGCAGAAGGTTGTCCAGAGAGAGGTGGAACTGGTTTATATTCCATGAAACCTAGAAGTATAGGTTGAAATAATTAGAAAGTATTTTGGACACAAAAAAACCCTGTCTCTCACACAGTTTTGTAGCAGCTTAAAAAGACTAAGCTGATGTGCATGCTTTCATAGATTAAACTGTACTGTATCAGAGGGATAATAAAAAGTGAAATGGCCAAAAATGCATTGATATCCCATCTGGCAACCAAGTTATTCTATTCCACAAAAACTGCAATTAAGTACTACAACACCTTTCTGTTGTTTTTGTTGCCATAAACTTAAATAACTTCCCCTCTTTAAAGGACTTGTCCAAGGATGCAGTTTTATTTCATTATCCTAGGCATCAATCCTGTTATAAGACTTAGAGTCTTACAAGTGCTAATATCAGATTATTACCACTGCCTTTCCCATGAAGATTTCAAAATGAAATCACTCCCCATTTACTATGCTGCAGGTTTACTTCATATCTTGGCAGCTCCCATTTCAGGGTAATCTTTTCTTCTCGCTAAATAGAGCTGGTTCTAAAAGGTGGGTTCTTAACTCTGTCCAAATCCAGGCAATATTTGAGAAGGCAAGCATTGTGCCTTTCTTACCCAGATCAAGGATGTGCATGTCATTCAGGTATGTAGAACTCCTCTGGCCTCCAAATATGACTAATTTGTTCTTCAACAAAGTAGCTGAATGACTTTGAGACAAGGACAGAGAACATAAAAATCAAACATATTTGGCAGAAATCTTGTTCACACATTTTTTATTTTTTTTTGGTGGCTACATCAATCTCAGTGGTACTTTGGGATTTTCTATTTCTCTTTTTATAGAGTTTACATGAGCATCTAAGTACATTCAGGCTATTTCTCAATGAAGCCACATCAAATCCAGAAAGGCTTGGTGAAAGATCTGACTGGCTTTAACATAATTTTAAGAGAATGGTAGAGCAGTTATTGAAAGTTTTTGAAAGTTAGTTCCTCCCAACAGCTTTCAAACTCAGAGATTCTAATATGAACCACAGGACACCTTCTTGTCAGGAGAAATGCGTCAAGCAACCAATGTTTTATACTCCACTTGTATTAATTCTTGAATGTTTATTTAGAATAAAAGTAACGGATACAAACTGAAGGATAATCTTTTTTCTTGAATATGAACAATGGCATTAACCAGCACATTCAAGAGTCCACAATGCAGTTTATTGTCTTATCGACCCTATTTTTGGGTTTTATGACATATTTAAATTTATAAATGGAAGTAACAGTAAAACAGTTGAGTGACAATGTGAGATATGGTCTAGAAGAATGCCTATAGAGACAGGCCCATAGAAATCACAGACTTTCCGTTATGAGTGAAAGTGTCTTGCCATTCATGACAACTGGATCTTACTCAAAGTCTTTACTTCTGCCACCGAAAAGAGACATAACTACTTTGCATTGCTAAGTAATGGCATAATAATGGGTGGGATGGAAAAATACAATGGCCACAAAGAGGAAATGAGAATATGTACATAAATGCATAAGATTACTTAAAATGAGTTCTGTAGAACTCAAATGGTAGAGTTTATCCAAGGCTGTCTCCATATGACCTTTGAACTTATTGAAGGAATATTATACAAGAACATCAAAAAAGAAACACTTCTAGCTAAAATAAGAGTGCATGAAAAAAGACCACTATCATACTTCAATTTTCAGCCAGGAAAAAGATCAAAGAAAATATTGCCTATTTCAGATTCGATGTATTGTCGAAGGCTTTCATTTCAGATTCCTCTGAGTTCAAGACAAGATGTCTTACCCAAGCCTTGGCAAAGGCTTCTCCCCCTCCACAATGGGCTGGTACCAAATCTCATAGTCGGGGTTGAAAATAAAAAGCGCATTACTGCAGGCGCCCATCTCCAAGGATGACATTTTAGGGAAAGCTCCTCCAAAGACAAATAACTCCTTGTGATAGACAGTGGCACTGTGGAAGGCCAGAGTAGGCACTTTCCCTTTAGCCTGTGAGAAGAAGGAAAAATCTCATCACAACCCAAGTCAGCAGGCGAGTCTGGCTCAGCATCAACAGCAGTGGAGATTCTCCTGCTCTCAGTGGCATTACTGGATAGCATCCACCCAGCTTCTAACTGTGATCTATCAGGAAAATCTCACCTGCTCCATTTACTCCCCTTTTCTCTCTCCTAAATGAATTACTCCACTTCTTGCCATTGTATTTGAACTCCCTTTCTTACAAAAGAGAGTGAGAAAGTTGCAAGAACAAAAAATAGACACAGAGCATAGCTGAAGCAACTCTTCTGTAGTTCCCAGTGCTTGGTTTCTACTCACAGAAACATGAAGCCATTTCCAAGATGTTGTATCCAAAACATAGATGCTATTGTAGCGTCTCCTCTCTTTTATTCCTCCAAATATGTATATGCGCTTGGTATCTGGGTCATAAGTTGCGCTGTGACCTCGGGAACATTGTGGTATGGAATTTTGTGCTGGGAAATCCATAGGGAACCAAAAGTCATTATCTGTGAATTAGAAGATACACAGTGAACAGAGAAGATACATAAAATAGTCTTATATTTGTGAAATTCAGAGACATCTTCCTTAGAGCTAGCCCTTAATATTATGCAATGGACGTTGATTCCAGTAACATTCAAACTCAAATTGTAAGACAGCTGATGGTCCCTTCAAATCAGTAGATTTTGATCTAGAAAGTTTCCTTCCCATGACTTGCAGACAAGGCATATCACTATTAGAAGCACAGAAGCATCTCACCAATCTCCAGTTTCCAGAGAACATCTTTGCAGAATTGCTGATTAATTCCTTCACCACCAATCAAAACTGCTGTATCTGTGTCACACAGGCACATAGCATGACACCATCGAGGACTTGGACATGCTAAAGACAACCAGTAGAAGTACAGTCAGTCAACAGAAACCATTTCATTGTACCAGAATAATTCAGGAGGGCCTACTCCTATAAGCTTAGTGCATGAAAGATCTTTGCATGCTACCATAATTAGCACTGTATGAAATGGCCACTCTTTATTCATTCTAACTGAAATATCAGGATCAAATGATTGTTCTTCCATGAAAGAGACCATCTTTTCCTGATCAAATCTGCCTGCCTGATGCAGACAGAGAACACCTACCACTTATCAGGAGATGTGACAGGAGGAGGCCTGAAGGAGAATGTTCTCAGTAGAGGCTCCCCTCCCATATAACAGCTTATTTCTTGACACAAGTTTGGTGACCCTCATTCTCGTGGTCTTTCAGAAAGTTGTAAAGACCTGGCTTTTCCTGAGAGCCTTTCAGGATTGATTCTGGAGCTATCAATGTAAGTTTCATTTTTAGATTTCATCAGAGATATATATTGTTCATATTTTATGCTACTGAATTGTTATTACTGTTTTATTATATATGCTGTAAACCACCTTGAGTTGGATTGAGATGGTATATGTATTTCATAAACATAGACATAATATTCCCTACATATTTTCCATCTTTCTTCGACTGCAGAAAATTTAACATTCTAAAAAAAATTGAAGATTTAAACATGTTCTGTAAGCATATATAGTGCCTTTCTACTTCTTTACCTCAAGATGGAATTTAGATACATCAACCAAGTACTTTGTGGTGTCGGCGTCACTTTTAAACACTCAATTAGCACTGTTTTGCATCTGAAGTGGAAATGGTGCTTCCCAGAGGACATGGGCACCCGCACCACACTTTTCAGGGACAGTGGCACACCCACACCTTCTCAAAAGCAATCTCCTGGACCCTCCTTACCTTAAACATGCCATTTCCTGGGATTGCATGCTTGCCATACAAGCCCAGTAAACCAAAGGGTGTGGCATGTACGTCCATGCCACTCCCAAAACACCCTCTCTACTTCTGAGCCAAAGTGATGCACATTCCTAGTCAGAGCCACAGATGCTCTTTCCAGTATACTTTTAAACACATCCTCATAAATGTACTTAAATGCAAGAAAAAAATCCACCATACTTCCTTCTCCTTACCAGCATCTTACCACTGTAGAACCTGAGAACTGGAAGAGCCATTTTGGCCAACGAATCCAATCCCCTATTCATTTTAAGGATCCAAATTAAAGACCCGTGAGAAGCAGCTGTCTGGCTTCTGCTGGAACATATGCCATCAGGGAAAGCAGGCCACCTATCTAGAAATTGGTTCCAGCACTGAATTGCTTGTAAGGCCATTATTCTGGGCTTGCTTTTATACAATAGTGTTGTTTCTCTGGATGCCCTCCAGAGGGCGCTCTTGGATAAAGCACAAAATGCTATCACCATGAGCGACTCCACAGGAACACAGGAGCTGAAAGCCAGTGCAATCGGCACAAGCTTTATTAAAGGTAAATCCTTACAGGAGCAAGCACGCAATGCTCCCTGAAATGGACTGCAGGTATGTATGCTGTGTTCTGCCATGGCACGTCTGTTCCAAGGAGCTGGTTTGTAAAGTTTTATAACCATCATGCTGAGCACGTACAAAATAAGTTGTGTGAGAAACTAGCTTATCAGTGAAATACCCTTCCTGTAAACAACTCAGCGTCTCTGCACCTGGTATTACCCCACTGCATTCCCAGATACAGTCTGTGCCCTGCTGTGCATCTTATTATTTTTTATACTAAAAGTTCATGCAGTGGTGGTAGCTTGGTTTAGTGCATACAAATAGAAAACACACTGTTTTTTTTCTCAGGGACGCCAATTCAGGTATTTGAAGATCCCTGCCCCCAATCTTCTGTTCTCGGTGCTAAGTCCAATTCCTTCAATCTGTCCTTAAAAAGGGTTTCAGTCCACTGGCCATCATCCTTGCTGTCCTCTGAATCATTGTGCCTGAATCCTTCTTAGAGTGTATTCAGAACAATGTTCTTGTATTGATGCAGCTGAAAATTGTGTTTTCCTTTTTGGAGTCATATTGCTGAATCGTAATCAATTTATTATTACAAGAGTTTCGTCATATACCATTCCCAAGTCATGTATTCCCCAGTCCTATCCTTGCTAATGTTTTCAAATGCAGATGTCCCAGGACACAGCTTCTAATACCTTTCAAACTTTCTGAAGGTCCTGAAATCAGTGAGGGTGGTACTGCAAGTTTAAATCATTGATTTAAAAGACTGTCCTTATGTGTTATATCTTGGTTGCCCTGCGGTCTTACCAGCATTTTAATGTTTTAATTATTTTCATTCCATTCTTCCTCCTGAAGAAAGGACAGAGCATAAGGAAATGAAAGAAAACAATTACTTTCCCATCCAGGGAACATGGAATATTAATTACAATTCCATATATAGCTTATGCCAGAAGGGTAATTAAGCAAAACTAAGAATTGCTGATCTAGAAACACCCAGCAAAACTCAATAAAAGGGATTTTTTAAAAACCATATTTACCTTGCAACTCTTTAACCTCCAAATCTGCAGAGAAAACACACAGAAATAATTTCTTTATAATTTATAATTAAGACCATCTTAATATTAATTTTCAGTGTTAGGAAAAAGAAATCTCCATTTTTATCATGTTGAGTATGGCAGGGTTCCCACCCACCCACCCCCAGTCAGATTTGATTCCTAGAGATTGTATGGACAAATCCATGTGGCAACATTTTCAGAAGCTGTTTGCCATTGTTTTCCTCCTTGAACTGAGAGGGAATGATTGGTCCAGGACTAGAGTTCAGTTTTTCATGCTCCTAGTCCACCACTTTAACCACTAGACCAGTGTTTCTCAACCTTGGCAACTTGAAGATGTGTGGACTTCAACTTCCAGAATTCCCCAGCCACCATGGCTGGCTGGGGAATTCTGGGAATTGAAGTCCACACATCTTCAAGTTGCCAAGGTTGAGAAACACTGAACTAGAACAAGCTGGCTCTTATGGCAGTATCACCAAACCTTTGATTCTCATGTTTTAGAATGCACATTCAGGATAATTTAGCATAAATTAAATAGCTTCATATCTTCAGTTTTAGACACAGAGAAGCCAATTATTAATTATACTAAACTCATAAACCATCACTCTACCACAAATCAGAATACTGCACAAATGAATCCTTCCACAATGATAGCCAGTGTAACATCCTGGATAAGATGCTGACTTGTACTTTCAGCCATGAACGATGACTGAGTATCCAAGGGGGGGGGGGGGGGTGTCACTGTTTCTCAGCCCAATCTACTTCACAAGGGTGTTATTGTGGGGAAAAACTGGGGGATGGAATGCTATGGGAAAAATGCTATTTGGTTACTGGTTTGCAAACAGGAAATTGTAGACTCTTTACCTTCAGATTCTTCTTGCCTGTGGGTTGCCGAGACTTCAAAGAGAGTCCTTCTGGTTTTATTTAATTGAATAGGGTTAGCTAGACAAGTTCTCTTCCTAACCTGTAGCTCTGTAGTAATCATCTCTGGAGCAGGAAGCATCAGCAGCTTTTCCATAGGTGGAGAAAAGTTCTTTTCAGGCATAGCTTCCTTATGGCACATTGCTGAACTCTGATTTCTATCCTGTTCCTCAGAAAACAAGGTAGAATTGCATTAGAAATTATTCAGGCCCTATCAGTGGCCTTATTAAAAAAAGCTTCATAAACTATGCTTCTGGAGATTCAGCAAGATCCAACCGGCCACTCTGGGAATGAGGATGTTGAATGTTTTGTCTGATTTGGCAGGGACATGTAGAATGCAGCATCTTTTGATGATAATTTCCTACAATTACACTATGAGGGCTCCAAGAACCACAGACATTGAACAATGTTTCCATGAACTGAAAGCACTATATGTATTTTACAGGCTGGAATAACAGAATGTATCGTTTCAGATTGCAGATGCAAGGATATCACTTTCTGAAATTTTCCATATTTAAAAACAAATATCCTTAATGAGAACAAGCACACCATAAAAACCTAATTATCATGTTCTCTTTGATATGACAGGGGACTTTTATAAATGGGAGCACTAAAAAGCCAGGGCCATTCTCCCACCATCATATTCTGAAACAATATCATCCTGAATTCTAAAGCCAGCTGGATGCTGTTCTCGCCACATCCTAAAAGTTGAAAAACCACTGAACATGACACTGAGTCTTGTTCCCTGTGAAGGGAAAATAAATGCCTTGGAGCTGAGGCAGCCTTCCTCTAACACAAACCTCAGGGAGCCCAGTTCCAACTACAAAGAAAAGTTTACCATCCATTTACTGCTAGGTGGCAGACTTGGTCACCTTTATCTGGGCCAGGAAGCTATGTAAAGATGATACCTGCAGGGACTACCAAAGCTCTACACTAAAATAGGAAATCAAAAAGTAGATAACATCTTCTGCCATAAAAAGTACATAGACACATCTGGGTTAAGTCACCACAAATCAAGCGTGACTTGAAAATGACTTTCCTTTTTGATAGACAGGAAAGTGAAAGCAGCAAAGAACAGGATTGGGAGATCAACAAATATTAAGAAATGGTGCTTTAAGGTCTGAAGCCACCTCAATTTGGGAAAGCATCTGCCAATCCAACTCACGTGATCAGGGAATACTTTTAACTGCTAAAAGAAAAGCTTCTTCATCACTAAACCAGGTGGCTTGTTTTCAGATACAGTATGCTGTAGCCAGTCCACTTCAGATCTCCACCCTCATTTAATCTCAGATTTATTTAAGATGGCACAAGCAGACAGAAATAAGCCAATTACAAGGCTCTGATACACAAAACCTACCATAGAGAGTTCCTCCAATCTTTGGAGGGTGCCTTCAGGAAGGACATGGTTCCTGAATGGGTAAATGGAGGTGCTATTAAACAGTTAAGGAGGAGATGCAAACATGAGAACACCAGCTACAACTTTACCAACGTGTGATGTACAAAGGGTAGGTGAAGCTATGATTGTTGCTGAGGAGAAGAGGTATGAGCTGAGTAAAAGGAGGGGAAGACAAAACCTATTGAGTCTCTTCCTCAACTCAATTAACTATAGCCAGCATCATCTGATGTTTGTATTGCTAGTATACACAAGATTAGTTCTTAGTAAAGTATTAATGATTTCATTTGATTAAAGAGCTAACCCTACATTATGTTACTACATTATATTTTTGAACTTCATAGAGCACTGTTTACGAACCTTGGCAATTTTAAGATACGTGGACTTCAACTCCCAGAATTCTTAAAGTTGCCAAGGTTGAGAAACATCAGCATAGAGGCATGGCTATGGGAGTGAGTCTCTTCCAACTGTGCTCTGAACTATCTGGCTAAGTGTTAAAATGGGCTTGAGGACTGGAGAAAGCAGGTGCTAGGCACCTATAAGACCTCCCTCTCTCAGCTTCTTCATCTGATAATCAGTTTTAAATGTCTTTGGAGAATTTGGTTGTGCTACTGGCACATTGTTCACCCTGTTATCAATCAGTCTCCATGTCTAAATTAATGGAAGTAGTCTTGGCTTTAATGTTGAGAATTCTCAGGATGATAATTTTGAATGGATCTCAACACACATGCCAGTTTGGGGCTTCATGAATTAGAGTTTGAGCACTAAAATCACTTTGGTTGCGCTGTGGAATGACCTTTGCCAGGTCTTCCTAATGGCTTTTAATACTATTGACTATGGTGTCTTTCTCCATCTTGCTGTCAGTGGCATTCCTTCTTGGCTCTTTTACTCATGCCTGGATGACTGCCACCAGGAAATATCTATCTTGACTACAGCACATTCACAATTTGGCAATCCTAATACAGATGATTCATGAGATGAACCATCAAAATCAGAAGGGGTTTAAAGAGTAGACCCACTAGCTTTCCCATAATGAATAACCACAGATAGCTTTTAGAGCAGCAGATAATTTAACACATCACTGATGAAAATGATGTGACATCATTTTAGTCATGAGGAGCTGAAGACAATTTTACTTTTTTATAAACGTAGTAAAATTTCTAAATGAATTTATAAGGATCAAGTGCCATTGGGGGACACATAAACAAGACATCAGAACATGAAGCCTACTTACCTCTTCCTTGACAGTCAAGAAAAGTTTAAGAGGATTACCATTCTCTGCCTGCTCAAACGAAGCCATGAGAATGTCCACCCTCCAGTCACCTTCCCAAACCAAACATCTGCTGGAGCAAACACAGAGACATGGACCATTAGTTCTTGTTCCAAGTCCAGAATAATTCGTATTAATTCAACTGATAAATAACTTCAACTGTCCCCATGCTTTGTCAAACTTCCCTCAAAATGGAGCCTTGGTTTGGAAGTTAACAAGAGCATCCTACTTGGAGAATAGGCCATATCTCAAAATAGCCACAAAGAAATATTTTGCTGAATACTGAGTTTTTCCTCCATACCATCTAGCTCTATACACTAGTTGTACCAAAGTACTGGCAGAAAATTCCAATAAAAGAAATGTATTTATTTATTGAAATCATAAACGGTCCATCTCATATATGTGACTCTGGGCAGCACACACAATTAAAATAACAGAAACCAAAGACAAACAGAACAATTAGAACAAAACTGTTTTTAAAAATTTAAAACTATAAATATAAAACAAAAAACATGGGAGAATGCATTCAGAATCATACATACAATGCAGCCACTTCACAAGCTCCATATTTCCATGGGATTCCCAGACCCAATGACAAAACCAAGTTTTCAGGGCCTTCCGGAAGGTCAATAGGGTTGGGGGCCAATCTCACCTCAGGGGGGATGATGTTCCAAAGGGCATTTGCCCCAGCAGAAAAGACTCTCCTCCTGGGTCCCGTCAGATGAAACTCCTTAACAGATGGGACCCATAATATGCCTCTTCTGCTGGACCACTGATGGGGTGGGTAGATGTAACCAGGGAGAGGCCAGATAACCTGGTCCCATGCCACATAGGGCTTTAAAAATCATAACCAGCACCTTGAATTGAACCCAGAAGCAGACTGGCTACCAATACAGCTTGCAGAGCAGAGGTGTAATATTTTCAGATATAGGGGTACACATTACTGTGTGCACTGCTGCATTTTCCAGCAGCTGAAGCTTCTGGATGCTCTTCAAGGGCAGCCAAGCATAGAGTATGTTAGAGTAGTCCATTCAGGAGGTGATCAGGGCATGGGTGACTGACAGTAGAGCATCCCAATCAAAGAACAGGTGCAACTGGCACACAAAACAAAGTTGTACAAAGGCTCTTCTAGCCACAACTGCCACCTGGTCCTTAAGCAGGAGCCGTTAGTCGAAAAGGACCCCAGATTGCAAACAGGAACTGTTTGGGGCAGTACTACTCCATCGAGCATCAAAGATAGTAAATTCCCAGATTAAGAAGGCCCCAAAACCCAAAGCCACTCAGTCTTGCCAGAGTTGAGCTGAAGCCTGTTGGTCCCCATCTAAATCTCCAGAGTTTCCAGACAGGACATCAACAGCATTGTTTAATTTGCCAAGGGTGGAGATGTACAGCTGGATATCATCAGCATACTGATGATACCTCACCCAATGATGACAGATAACCTCACCCAGCAGCTTCATGTAGATGTTAAACAGGAGTAGAGTACTGAACTCTGCAGAACCCACACAATAGGGGACAAGGGCAGGACCCGTCACTCCCAATCAACACCAACTGGAACCAGCCACAGAGGAGGGAAGACAACCAGCACAAGACAGCACTGCCCACTCCCAACCCCTGCAGCTGGTCCAGAAGGATACTATGGTTGATGATATTGAAGGTTGCCAAGAGGTCAAGTAGAGCAAGAATGGATGCACTACCATTCTGCTTCCACCAGAGGTCACCCAAAAGCATGACCAATGCTGTTTCAGTCCCATGCTCAAGCCTGAAACCCAACTGGAAGGGATCCAATTGGAATTTACCTTGCTTCAGATCCCAGCTTTCCAATTCGTTGTGGCTTAATGTCTGGATTTATTAATACATCCACAGTGATGCTAGTTTTCTGAGAATAACAGCTCCAGTCACCCAACCCGAAGATCACAAACTGTTTTGGCAATGGAAGCGGCAAGCGAGTCTGGTAGCATTTCCGACGACATTTGCTTAGGGGGGATGGAAAATGTAGTTACTTTGGAAGAGATAGAGAGGGAAGGAAATAGCTGGAGAAATTGGGGAATAGAATGGTAAGAAGCAAGTGAAGCTTATTTTTTAATTAAGTAGGTCAACAAAAGTAATAACATCTAGAACAGTGTTTTTCAATCTTGGCAGCATGAAGTTGTGGAATTCAACTCCCAGACTCCCCCAGCCAGCAAGGCTGGTGGGGGAATTCTGGGAGTTGGAGTCCACACATCTTCAAATTGCCAAGGTTGAGAAACACTGATCTAGAAAGTTAATAATGTGACAAAGCCATTTTTTTTATTGTTTATAAAGATCACTAACAGTTGTTTTCCCCATCCCCACAATCTAAGAAAACAAATTCTACCTAAATTGAACAGTTGCTCCCATAGTTTATAAGCAACAATTTGGCCTAACAAAACATTTGATCAACAGTACATGGAAGGTACATTTTAGTACAAGAGTCTTTACTGCTTTCCTGGCCTGCTATGAAAATTTAATAGCTTCCAGATATTCAGGAAAAGATGTGAAACTTCACCTCTCTGTAACACTGAAAAGGCGGCAACCCCCTCCCCACAAAAACATTTTTAAAAATAGTAATGGACATTTTTTTGATGAACACAAATTCATCAATTATTATACAACAAGCTTGCAGAATAAATAGAGAAGGAAAACCAGTTAATAATATAGAATGATGGAGTGTGCTGAGACTGTGAAAAAAACTGCATGCAGGTAAATAAGTATGCTTATTTTCATCTTTGAAGCAACAGTGGATTTTCTGCCTGTATTTTTAAAACCAGGTTGACCTGCTGAAATCATCAGAAATTTTTCAGAGCACAAAAACAAGGAATAACTAGGTTTGTTTAGCCATGATTGGTTTTAACCATAAATTATTGGATAAACCATTCATGCACCACACTAAGCCAAACGAACCACACTATGACTTAGCAAGGTATCTTTTGGTATCAAGAGACTATTAAAGGTATAGCTACCACGATTGTTTTAAAAGTTGGAAAACCTATATTGGTTTTCTTTATTGAAATCTATATTGTCACAATGCAAAGGAAACTCGGCTGCTTGTTGTTACTCGTATAGGTAAAACGGCAGTCTCGTCCTCTCCTCGGCGCGCCCCGCGGAGACCTCACCTGCTCAGCTGCCGGGGCGGCTCGCGCAGAGACCACAGAACGTAGAACTCGACTTTGCTGCTCAGCGTCGCGAAATCAGGGCGTTGGGACTGGGGGGCCGAGGCGGCCTCTCGCTGCCACAAGCCTCCTGCAGCCCAGCTCCATCGGCGGAGGGGAGTTTTCCACCCATCTAAAGCCAGGAAATTGGAGGTAGTAGGAAACATGGCCCGGAGGCTCAAGAGGGCGGGGGCGCAGGAGCCTCCGAGGTCTGGGAAACCGGCAGCGGCCGACTCAGTTCAGAGCAACCGCATAGAATATTTTTCATCAGCCGAAAGAGAAGCTTCTCCGTCGTAATCCGCTTGGGTTGTTTCTAAACAAAAGTGCCCCGTGGTTAAGCCCGCTTCGAATCTCTACCCTTCCTTAACCTCAGATGTGTGGTTATAAGCAGTAGTCTTTACTACTAACGAAGACCGCCGGGGCCCTTTGAAGCTGCTCGGAGATGCTGGGTCACACGGTCCGGGGCTAAACTCAAGTATCACACAGCTTCCTGATGTATTCATCAACTGCAGGTGTAACACAGCGGGCAGTGGTTCATTTACTTATAGAGTCTGTGCAGGGTTAGTTAGTAACAAGGCAAACACTGAGGATTAAGTGGCCAGAACCTGGCAGGGGAAGAAACCTTGCCTCCCAATTTGTTGCTTATAGTAACAAAGGTGGCAACAGTATGAGGTTCAGGGGAAGAAACCTTGCCTCCCAATTTGTTGCTTATAGTAACAAAGGTGGCAACAGTATGAGGTTCAGGGGAAGAAACCTTGCCTCCCAATTTGTTGCTTATAGTAACAAAGGTGGCAAAAGAAAAATACAAACACATCCGTGGTTTTAAATTGTATCCCTTAGTGATGAGAGAGTAAATTAGTAAATCAGGGTGGTTACTGGCTAATCAGTGTAGTGCTGAGACAGCCTTTAATTGAGATCAAATTGGTGAGGCAGGCCTTTGGTAGGCTCCCTATTGTCAATTGTATATAAGTAGGTGGAGATTTATATTTTCACAGCTGCACTGGCCTAGCAGGGGATTAAATTGTATCATAAACGAAAGTGGTGTTTCTCAACCTTGGCAGCTTGAAGATGTGTGGACTTCATGTCCCAGAGTTCCCCAGCCAACATTCTGGGGAATTCTGGGAGTTGAAGTCCACACATAATCAAGCTGCCAAGGTTGAGAAACACCGATTTAGAGAATCTGAACCAATCCTGTTGTGTGACTGACTAGAAATCTTGGACACAGTCCTGGGTAGCTCCTCAGGATACTCTCTACCAGTTCTTCTTATGTTGGAATTTGTGTGTGTCTGGCCAGATGGGCACACTTCCTACCTATTCCAAGAATAGCTATTGGGCCTAAAGGCACTCTCAAAGCTAGCACTTTGTTTTGAACCATGTCAGCTTCTCAGTTTAGTGAGGGCAATGGGTTATAAGAAATTCCTCCACGAGAGGTTGAGCAACCTGGGTGACCTAAATCCGTAGAGAGTAACTGCACCATTCAGGAGAATTCTTTAAGGCAAACATTGATAGCTGAAAAAAGTGATCCATGATATAAATAGTTTTGAGTCTAAAATGTGTTCAAAAAACTTTGTTCCCAACATTCAATCCCACTTAGTTGAAAAAGTGAAAAATAAAACATCACAAGGCCCGGGCTTCAAAGGGCAGCAAAGAAGCAAACTATACCCCACTGAAGGTATTTAGCAGTGTCACCCTGAAAGTGCTTTTGGGAAGAACAGCTCCATCTCAAGATCATCTCGTTCATTGTGCAGCAGGAACACTATCGCCACAGTGATAGTGATACAGAGCAGTTGCATTATGTAGGTGGAAATAATATGCACAGTTAGTTTCTATCTGAGTTGTTCTCAAATGCAGAGTATCCAGTAGAGTTACCTGAAAACAGGGAAGGTGCTTGGAAATCGTTTAGAGCCAGCTTGGAGATACAGTACTTGTTTTGTCCATCAATCACTGTAACAAAATGTATCTCTGTTGCAAGATCATTTTGTACTTATAGCTTGATGGGCAGTATATTGTTATAAATGCATATACAGACATTCACATGTTTGTCTTGGAGTTTTTTTTCTTCCTCAGCGTTTCCTAGGTTTTCACAAACGTTTGAGAAAAGAAGAGCCTTATAAGAAAAGTTTATATAAAACTACTTTATTGCTTACCAGTAATTATTACATGAATGCTTATGAGTCATTTGTGTTGGAAGCAGATATGTTTGGCATTATTAAAAATGATAGTATAGTGTGCAGCAGAAACACCAGTGGAAATAGGGAAATAGTACTTTGATTCCTAATACATCAGAATAGCACTGAGCATATAGCACAGCAACAATTTATACACCTTTTATGTAATAATATTGGGTTTAGTAATGTGATCATTATTGTGGTTCTAAACATATTTTCTGCTTCATTAAATAATTATTCTGCTAATCATAAGAATGGATAAAGTCTTATGCAGGATACTGAGAATTTGCATGTTTACTACCCCACCTTCACAATCACTAGGATGGAGGAAATCCTGCTCAGCCCTCTAACCTCTGCAAGATCACAAGATCATTAACTGCATACTTTCCTATCTAAACTATTGCAAAGCAATAGAGAAAGGTTTCTGAATTCTGGATTGATAGCCTCCATATGTATAATTTGAAGACTCTTTTCATCTAAATATTTCTGAAGAATTTAGAGATGTAAAGCTATAACATAATCATAAAATAATACAGATGAGAAAAGGTCATTTCCCTCCAATGGCCAAACCTTACAAATGTAATTTTATATGAATTTTGGCAGGAATAAACTACTCAAAAGATAGGCCATTTCAAGTTTTTTTAACTGCTTTAAAAAGTGATATGTAAATGCTTGCTTTTGAGAAACAAACATCTAAATCCATTGGCCCACTTAGCGCATTATAGTCTACTCCTGAAAAATTGCACCTGGGGAGATCAGTGTTACCATGGAATCTCCCTTTGTACCTGTGAAGTCCTATCCCACACGATATATTTAAAAAATTAGCCTGTATGCTACAAACACCAGCCTCCAACACCGTCTTTATTCGCAAGAATACCTTTGCATCCTAAATGGGCCATATAAGCTTTCTTTAAAAACTGAAAATGATTAATAGTTGGAAGTATGATTAGCTGCAATAAAAAGTTAAAGATAGAGAAGGGATAATAAAGTCTTGCAAGAGAGTATAGCAAGGGCTGAAGCTGGCAAGGTGGGAACTAGCTGGTCTCATTCTTGTCAAAACTGTTATGTAAACATTGAGCAGTATTTCACTCTAAAAGGACAGCCACATTTAAATCCTTAAGCCCGCGTATATCGGGCTGAATTTCTGTGTTCTGGGCTAGGCTGATCTACACATACATAGCTCCTATTAGAACTTTTGCTGAAAGCACATTCCTGAATACAGGGTTGAGTGCCTGGAGAGTCAAGATCCATTGCTGTGCCTGGAGTGAAGTTTGATTGCAGATGGACTAGAGGGTGTGGCAGGCAGCAAACTGGTGAATTTGGTGCTTTGTAATTGGTAATGTCTTCTACAGCAACCATTTCTGAATGGGCAGCCTATCTAGTACCCATTTTTCAAGTGTACTTATATTCTAAACATTGCTGATGTATCTACCAGTACAAAAAGATGCAGACCTCTACTTTGACAAGTAACAACTGTATAAGGTGTCAAAAACTTTGGTACTAAGAATGTTATCCACAACCAATAATTTAAATAGAAGGGGGGGAAAAAAACAAGTCAAAAAGTCTTGGCAAAATGATGAAAATCTTTAATGAAATAACTTTGTAAAAGTCAAACACAATCACAAAACCATGGCTCTAAACAACGTAACAAACATTAATCAAGTTCTGAAAGACAAAGCAATACACTGGACAGACTTTATTTAGCTAGTACCAGAATATTCGACTCAGTGCCATAACTTAATAAAACACCTTCTCCACTTAAGAAAAAAATGTTTGGGAGGATAAGAGGAGAAAGTACACAAAATTATTAAGAAAATTATATCAAACAGATCACCACAGAATAAAAATTTTATATGGTACAAAACAGAATTGAATTTCATCTGAAGGGCATGTTTTCATTATAGGCCAATCATTTTAAACTACAAACCAGTCTACTCATTTTATTTCAATCATGTTTTAATGTTACTGCTAAAAATGCAAAGAGCAACCCTTTATTCTTGTTCCCAGGGACAATATCCTACATTTGATAAAGCTTAGACCTGCTAAGTATAGGTTTAGTTCCACTAAGCCCAACAGAAAGCACGTAATGGCAAGTAATGGCAGTTATATGTTTATAACTTGAGTTAATCAAAACTTTTATTGAAGTCTAAATATTAAAATATTTTCCTTCAATGCCAATCAATTATAAATACCCATGGACTAGCAGAAGTCCTTGCTAATATATTGGTATTAAATTACAATATAAGTACATCCTGATGTACCAGTTTCACATCCTTATAGAGCTCACTTCTATCCATGATCACTTAAGAATAAGTCTCATAGAGATGAATAGGACCTACTCCAAAATGAATTTATTTTTGCATCTATACCCATTATTTTGAGACTGAACCATTGTAAATGGTTTTTTTTTTTTAAAGGCCATAGTTCTAAACTCAAATAAATCTCACAGCGACCCTCTCAAATCAATATAAGCAAATTTACTGTACTAATACTATTCACTATACTATAAGACAGAGTTTGTAAATCCTTTTGGTCCACCACAAAAATTCCAAAAGTTTAGTCTTGATTTCTCTTAAGCAGCCTTTGTGTGTGCTCTAAAAAATAACCCATTTGCAATACAGTATGACTAGGAACAGTTAGCCCAGGCTGTGATAAGCAAATCAACAATGGTTATAGTATGCTTTAAGATCAGACAATGCCTCCCTGATTTCTCAGTAATCAATTTAAGATACAGGTTGAATGGATTTTGGTCTTACATTATGAAGGTTAAGAGATAAAACAAAATACCTCTTATCTGAAATGAGATTTACCATGAAGATGTCAGTGAACTCTCTCTTGTGAACTGTTCCAAAATTGCCTCACTAACAAAACTCCTTTCATGCTGTGGGTCTATAAAATTCTACTGGATCTTCAAGGACAATAAGAGGAATATGTCTTGAACAAACAAGTTCTTGGGGTGCAAGGAGACTTACAGGACAATGTTGTACAGGTCTACTTAGAAATATGTCCAAATTTTCATGGGATTTAAATGCATACAGAATTGTAGCAATCATTTTATATCACACTGTTCTTAGTGAATCAGGGGTTTGGCATACATATCCTGGTTAAAATGAGACAAACAAAGCAGCATCAATAATACCCCCCCCCGCCAATCCCACCCAAGATTACTTCCAATAATGTCTAGCTTGCTTCTCAGTAGTTAAAGGAGAAAGACAAACATATACTAAATGATACCTAATTAAAACAAATACATGGGCTGAGTATATTAATATGACTAAAATGTGGCTTTTCATGCAAAGTAGAAGTAAAATAAGTTACAAAATGCTTAATTTATATATTGGAACTAATTAGATCCTGTTCTCCATTTTTAGCAGCCTTATATATACTTTTATTCATTTGTGCTAATTCTGTACACTACCATATGAACATGGCCAAAGCCTGGTATTTCACATACACTAAGTAAAGCAGGTGAGGAGAGGTCAAAGTGCATTCATTATGAGGCACTCATATAATTATTTTATTTTAGTACATTTCTATCAGACTTTTACTTCCCAATCTAAAATCATAGCTCATTTATCCCAGTAACTAAAATTATATTTCTATTTTTATCTACAACAATGCATGTATAATGTTGAGAAATTTCTAGAATCAATTACAGGCAAGGATAAATGCTCGCTCTAAATGTTTTCCACAGATTTCATTAGCATTGTGGTTACAGAATTTTAGGTCTGCAGCACATACAGCTAATTTTTTTCACAGGAGGAAGAGAGACAAACAGCCATATTTTGACTTGGCCTGAGGTTGGCTAGTCTTTGGATAAGAGATACATATTAAGCTCACATGCATATGTGTGAATATACAACCCACACATATGAAGAAGGAATGTTATGTACTATACACTAATTCATCAAATGAGTATAAAATCCAAGGTGAGCTCTATAAAGAGAACAGAACATCCAGAACCTTAACCCTTTTTAAACTAAACTTCAGCATTATTTCAGAAATTAATCTCCTTAGTCAAATGAGCAAAGTGTACCTATGAAGACAGTCAATTTTAAACTGATTAGTTCAGTAAGAACAAATCTGAAAACTGCTGTCACTAAACAGAGAATGGTAAGAAAGGCAAGAAAGCTTTTGCTCAGCTGATACCTACTGCAAATTTTAACTTGCTCCACATTTCAACCCTATTCTCTTTTCTAAAATTAAGTTCATTATATTTTCTAGATTTGCAGGCAGAATGTATACTGTAATTTCAGCAACAATTCATGTTAAACAAACCTCTAGAAGATATTGTGGGACTTAAGAACAAATGCAGTTGCTTTGCTTGAAAGATACTTATATTACTCAAGAGTTAAAAATAGAGCTCTGTAATTAAAGTCAACATAAACTTGCACATTTGAAATATATATCTTTTCTTTTTTTTATTTCTTCAAGTAAAACCTTAGCTAAAGCAAACAAATCCGTTTCATTTTCTGAACTCTAAACAAAGCAAAATCTTTGGGTTGAAAACGGGCACAAACATAGGGAGCTCTATTTTCTGTACAGCGTGGGACATCTAGAGATAAGCTTCAACTAGAAATGATTTCAACAATAATAAGGGTATACAAACAGTTGGGGTGGGGGGAGGAAGAAACATTAAATGCTGCCCATGGGCTTTACAACCAACAATACAGCAGCTCCTCTTCTGTGGTTCCTTCAAGACTATCTTCAAAAATCAGCAGCTTAAAAACCAGAAAATCCATTTGAATTGTGATTCCCCTTCTTCCACCAAACTCTGTTCCTTGCAGTTACTGTACTTTTTATGCTGTAATTGTTTCTCCAATCTCATCTTAAATAAATACAAAATGGGAAGGAGTAGCCATACTTGGCTTCCTCTTTAAAGTTAGCAGTACATGTTTACTCAGTCTCCCATTTCAAATTTAGAAAGAATGAATTTTTATTTTCTGATTTTTTTTAAGCCTGAGGTAAGAGCCAATTTTATCTTCTCTATGTTTCTCACTAAAAAATATGGCAGAAATACAAAATCACCAAACTTCAACAAGGAAACCTCTTAGGAACATTCTCCCCAGATCTACTACATACAACAAATATTTGGTGTAATCATGCAGAGTCAAGCATACTAGACAAACATCACAAGAAGTAGTGACTTTAAAAGGGCCTGCTCAAATCTGCCTCTGAAATCTTAAATACATTTACAAGTCGTCTGCTACAGAGACAACATGAGCTGTACATACACATTCTATAAAACCTGAGCTGTGAAAGATAGTAATACAATTGCCAACTGGTAGGTAACTGCAATAGCTAGCTCTGCTGCTTATGCTATATTAAATATTGGCAGTGCTTCTGAAGTCTGAATAAATTACAAAGATGTACAAGATAAGAAATGCTTCCTGACTGTTTAAAGACTCTTCATTTTGTATGAGGGAGGTCATATAAGGTTAGAAATGTATCAGGCCTTTTGCAGGCCCCATACTGTGCTCTTCCATATAAATTACAAAACCATTGCTGAAGCTACGAAGTTAATACTTCCAATAGAGCAAAAGGACTAACATATAGCTCAGTATTGCTTTCTGTCACTGGTATTATCTTGTGTCTGTCTAACTATGGGTATAGTAACTATTGGGTGCTTATGTAAAGTCTTCTTGCTTCTGGAAATGTTTGCTCCTGGGTGTCCAGAAGCAGCATGGCAAATATGCACAAACTGCTTCCATTTTAGTATCTAGCTGAGTGAAACTGATATTTTCTGCCCACTGAAATAAACATTTCCTGGTTTGGTTGGTTTAGTTTTAAATTATGCTCCATGAACATCTATTTAAAAGACATTTGGAATTTCAGCAATTTTTACTACACTTTAATGAATTCATGCAAAAAAGTCACCAACAGAACAGTACATTATGCCCCAAAAACTAGGAATGAAGGGACTGGGAAAGCCTTTGTTGATGTCTGCTTCCTGAATAATTCATCAAAAGCAGAATTTTGGGGGGTATGCTTTTTTCTTTTATAGTTTATGTTGTTCTCTTATTGAAAGAGAATGATGCAGTTTGGGCTCCATCCAGCCAAGCTGTAAAATATATACAAACAACTGAGGAGGTCGCCATTTATGGGAGCCAGATGAGAGGAGACAGCCTGCCAGTGGCCTGAGTAGCCAACCTACGTACCATTTCACAAGATCTCCGCTCTAAAGCAAATGGCAGCGCACCATATCACAGTCACAGTGCAGTTGTGGACAGAGTTCCGTAGGCTGCTTTGGCAGCTGATTCCAGTGAGTACTGCAGCCAGAAGGGTAGAAGGAGATAATATATTTACCTCCAAAGAAAAGGCATATTTTAACTTCAGTTCATGTAAGTGCAATCAAAAGAAAAACAGACATTGAAATCTCATGTCCAGTGACTTGCTTGCTGTAATTAAAATCCCAGCTTTGTGTCTGCATAAAACAAAGTGGAATTCCTAATGATCACTTGCTCCACTTGGAGAGTGGGGCAAAGTAGGAAACGTATATTTGTATATAAGCACAGAGTACAAAATTTGGCCATCGCAAGGTATATATGCTAGTCTTGGCAACAAAACGATTTACTTCTTTAACTGGTATAATAAACATGGAAAAAGAGAATCTTGTTGCGTAGAAGAGAGTAAGAATTGTCAAATTTGAGCAAGTAGATGCCCTCGCCTGGATAATCATGGCTTCCTACTTGCACTTCCTGGTGGCTGTCCCTTCGGTAGACTGGCATGATCTCCCCATAACGGTTTCGCAAATAGCTTTTGGAGCCTTTTTCCACATCGCCAACAGGAATAGGTCCTGAGAAGAATGCACAATATATACATCAGCTATAGAAGCCAACAGAAGGAGGCCATATAGATTCAGGATTATGAATCTAACTAAATGAGCTTACACAAAGAGAACATTATTATCACAGGTTTCAAAGCATCTGGTGATTAGACTTTTCATGCTTCTCAGGAAACTGAGAATGCAACAGTCCTGTCATTTAAAAAAAAAAACGAAGCACAACCTCATTCCTAAATTATTCATAATTAAAGCATGTGAAACATTTATTAAATCTCTAAATATTATTTTCATTATGTATTTTGTACATTTGCATGATTGATTAGAAAAATGAAAATGTAGCAAAAGGGAATTATTCCCCCCTTGTCTTTATTCATTTCAACATATAAATCTTCCAAGTAGCTCATTTTATTCCATAATAATAAAAAATAGTAATGCTCATAAGAGAGGAAGCAATAAGGAACAGCCTACTCTCCCTGCTCAGGCATTGATTTATTCAATTTTCAAATTCCAACTTCTAGCAGATGAAGGGTTTTCTATTTTACACTGCAAAAGAAGCAAGAACAGAGTGAGACGATTTCTGCAGTGACCCTATATTTATGGAATTCTTTCCTGATTTAAGTGTAAACTCTTTCTAGTTTCAAAGGAAAAAATGTAAAACTTGTTAATTTTGGAGGACTGTGAAGGTGTCTACAGATCCTATCACTGAGGAATGTCATCAGCAGGGTCCTCGGAGGTATTATTAATTAAATCTGGACACCGCCCAATTCCCAGTGACTCTGGGTGGTTCACAAACTAAAAACACAGAAAAAAATAACAATAAAACCATATAACAATAAAGAAAAAAGACAGCAAAACTGGGCACCACCTTAGCCAAAAACCTAGGCATAGGCCTTTTCAGTCACTGTCCTATTTCTTTAGAAAAGCACCCTCCCTAGGACCTGAATGGCCCCAGCCCTGGTGCTATATACACTTTAACCTTATTTGCAGAGGTTGACTATGCAAGCTGCTCAGAGTTGGCAGTGTTTGGACAAATAAGTCCAGTTCAATCAATCAATCAATAAACAAACAAACAAACAAATACATGTTTTATTATCAGGTTTTATTAAATTTTCCTGCTGATGTTCTACGAAATAGTTTGAAGACTAATGGCACAGTTCTGTCACTCAAGTTAAAGAAGTTGTGTTTGCTTGAGAGACTATTTGGGACATAATGGTTTTAACTGTGTGAACCAACTCAGACACTATATATAAGACATGACATACCTTCAAATTCTTCTTCTTCATCTTCTTCATCACTTGATTCACTGACCTGAACAGTAATGGCAGTACTAGTAATAGGAGTCCAATCAAAATAGACTCCAAACCCAATGTCATAATCTTCCGTAGCAAATTCCCAGCAGACGCGCTTCCCATCAGGGTGGGTGGGCACCCGGACTGTTAACACCTCGCCCCGCTTCACTAGCATTCGGGCATTCTTCTCCTTTGCCATCCTTGTTTTAAACTCCCTTATCTTAGAATTTGTCCAAGTAGTAGGGGGAATCAGAGGAGGTGGCCGAACTAAAAGAAAGAAGGATGGCTTTCTTAGTTCTTTATAACATAGATGCTGATAGAATCTTTAACAAGACTGGGCATTCTAATTACAAGTTTATCTTTTTCAAAAGAAGGAATCAGATTTCTCTAGTCCCCTTAATGCTGACAGGGCTCTCAAAATTAAACATTCCTTTTTCTTCTAAGGGTCTTTTTGGCTGACTGAATCTATTCTTTAAGTTGACTCACCCATAATGCCATATACTATACAACTGCTTAAACATCTTAGCACAGGAAAGTTTGTAAGAGCAAACTGGGTGGTGAAGGTATAATAAATTATCACTACAATGTGGACTGTGTTAATTTGCCTTACTTAAAAATTTTGTTTTAAATATCTATTGTGATTTTTTAAAATCTCCAGAGAAATCTCACTATGAGAATTTCATCCCCAGCATTAAAAATTAAATAAAGTATGTGACAGCATCTCAACTCTATTGTTGTCTTGCTTCATCTCAAATTTCTGTGGATTTCTTATTCTGTCATAATACTCAATAATAATAATAATAATAATAGTAATAATAATAGTTGTTGTTGTTATTATTATTATTATTATTATTATATGCTGCCCAACTCCCAACAACTCTGGGCAGTCACAGATAAAAAACTTTAAAAACAAGAAAAAAACAACAATAGGCAAAAATGAGTAAAGATGGGAAGAATGACAAAAAACTAGTGGGAACAAAATAAATAAACCCACATAGTCCAAAGGGGAGATTCACTTACTCTCACCAAATAAGCACAGTGTGACAGCAAAATTTGTGATAATATAAAAGCTAAATAAAAAGAATCAGAAAACAATCCAACAGAGGGTAGAAATTATATATCCTGGCTCATACACCACAAAAAATAGAAAACTAAAAACTAAAAAGCAAAGAAGAATCAAAATCTTTGTTGCCACTTTCCTATATATGAACATTTTACTATTGACTATAAGGCTTACCATACACTTTATCACAAAACATCTCAAATCTTGCAAACGTTTTTTCAGCAGAACTCTAGCTACTGATCCGTATGAAGACATAGCAATAAAAGCACAGTCCTTACCTTTCTTCTGTTCGCTTAGGAGATCTGTAGTTTCTAGCTCTGCAGAGAGGATATCTACTGCACCTGTATATTCAGACTGTATCATGATTACATCACCTGGTCCTTGTGGCGCAGAGTACTTTGTCAGTACAGCTTCCTATACAGAGGACAGATGCCTTCTTAATATTATACCATAACAAAATTCAGTTTTTGTCCCCTTACTTCTTTAGATATTACATTTAAACTTTTCAAGGCATAATGTCCAGATCTCATACTGACAAACAAGGAAAATTCCAGCAGTAAAAACTAGGTAACAAGAGATTATATATGTAACTTTAAAAGCTCCAGGTCACTCAGAGACTGTGCCTCTTCCTTCATAACTCCATTAGATCTCATATCCATGTCCTTTTTTCACTGATTATGGGGCAATAGAGACTTGTTGGCCACACTACCTATAGCAGAAGTTTTGCAAGGGTCCCATGGTAGAAAATACAGTAATGTCAAAGTGCCTCAATTTTTAACAAAAATATTTTTTCTGCACATATCTTTATCTCAATTCTTTAAATACCTATTTGCAACTATCTTTGTTGAAATATCTTTTCAAGTTTCTTTTCTAGTCCACATTTTTTAAAATTTATGCAACAAAGAAATGTAATCAATTAAAAATATCGGATCCCAGAAAAAAAGTACAGTTCAACAATCTTGTCTGTACTACATACAAGTTTTAACAGTATATTAAACATTTCACAGTATACTGCCACTATAATGAAAAACACGAATAAACATGTTTAGAAACAAAGGACTGTAAAATGGTTTGGCAAGTAGAAATAGCCCAGGAGTCAAATCACCTACCTCCTTTTGGTGCTGGAACTGATCAGTGAGGATCTCCTCCTTTCCTGCTACATCTTGCTCCTCTGGACTACCATCAGCACTTGCAGAATCCTTTGTAGCATCTGAATTTACAGGTGATCCATTCTGCAGCCTCTCAGAGAAAGATAGCACAAGAATGCAGGATGTTTTAAGAACCTGGTATAATAGGTAGGTAAAACGCCAATCAATTGGAAGAAAATAAACAGGGACTTGTAAGGGGACTTGGGATCAAACAGGATTCCTCTGGCTTTTTTTGTTGTTGTTATATCCAGGTGAAAGTCTCAGCTAAGCCAAAATTCAAATGAGAAATACTGTGTTGTATTCCTTTAGGTAGCTGAAAGAATGTTATTTGCCATCAAATTAGTGTTGACTCTTAGTGACCACAAAGATAGATTTTCTTCAGGATGAGTTATTGCTGAACCTTCTTGTAAACAGTGGGTTTGAACTATATCCAGAACTAAAAAAACAATTAGCTATCACAGATAATGTATCCATACAAAAAAGGCACAACAGTTTGACTACTTGGTTCAAACTTATCTATAAACTTACCTAAAAAAATCAGTTTTAAAACATTGTAAAGAAAGAAAATATATGGTGTATGAAAATATATTTTACAGAGAACAATTCAAGAAGCTATAGCAATAACTTATCCCTGCCAAGTACTCCACAAGCTGACCATTGCATTTGGGCTTGATGCAAACATTTAAAGCTGCCTTATAAATTGCCATATCACTATCTAAATAAGTATTATCTATTCTGATTTACAAGAAGGAGCTCTCAAAAGCAACAGGCAGGGATTTTCCCATGTCTGCTATGAAAGTTCTTTTCAAATGGAAATGCTGGAGATTGAACCTGTGCACGCAAAATTTGTGATGTATCTGACTGTTACTGTAAAGGGGAGGAGTCAAAATGTATTGTGGTTTATGGGAGCAGGTGTCTTATATACATTAGAGATGAACAAAGGGCTAAAGGCACAGGAATAAGTGGCAGCTCTCTTCTCCACATGAATTCCCTAGGGTGGATATATACCGATGTAGAGCAGACTCTGGAGGTTACAGCATAATACTTTGCCAGGAAGCAAATTCACTTTTCTAGGAAAAAAATGATTACCCTAAGCTGAGGGTAGAAGGTAACATCCTGGAGAGTGGGCTAAGGAATAGTAGGAGCTTTTTCACCAAATTATTTCTTGGTAAATTAATGTTTGTGCAATTGGCCATTCTCCAATGCATCCATTTTGCAAATGGGAAATTCACAACCATGAGGGCTACCATTTGTGTAAGTGCTTTCATATCATGTTCTCAAAATTCAGAATGTTTCTACTAGCCCAAAAAGTGTAGGCGCCACTGCTGTAAGAAGGTTTCCATGTGTACTGATACATAATGCACTCACAAACAGAAAGATACAGAGATTCTTTCAGAAGTATTTATACTATATATTTGTCATTGCAATAACAACTTTTCCAAACTAGTGTAGTAACAAGCACTTCATTTCTGCCTTCATTGACACTATCTAATGAAACGTATGCCACATATAGTCTCAAATTTCATTAACTGGAAGACAATTAAATTCCAGTAGCAAGTTAAGATAAAAAAAAAAAGCAATGAGAGCTAAACCCAATTGAATCTGTATGTTACAGTACTTTGTATTAGCCAAATTGGCCTATTGCATGTTTTCATCTGAAATACTATACCTCCTAGCATGGAACCAACTACGAAGTGGATTTATTTTATTAAACTGTTTATTTTTCTCTGAATGGTATAGAAGTGCAGCATTCACTACGCTTGACAGTGTTGAGAAAAATGGACAGATAAAAGCAATTGAAAACAATACCATGAAAATATTAGAATAAAGACTTTAGTCATATGGTTAAAAACCTACTTGTTTAAGTTTTTAATATGGTTAAAAACCTATTTAATTTAGTCTAAAGTCACATGGTTAAAAACCTACTTAATTGTTAATTGGAGAGGATGACTGATGCCTCTTTCCTCCTTTTTTGTTCCCCTCTGGGTTTGTTTGTTTGTTTTTTGCCATTGTTCTTTTGTCTGTGCTGTTTTGGCGTTTTTTGTATTGTTCTTTGTTTTTAAACAACTGTAAACCACCCAGAGTTGCTGGGAGTGGTGCGGCATATAAATTTAATAAATTCTTACTATTGTTATTATGGTTATTTTTTCTCTGCTGCAAAGAAAACACAACTTAAAACTAACTTAAATTCATCAATAATCAATAGCAACTACCATAAAATAAAACTAAGTAGGCTATTGCCCAGGCCCTACATCTATAGTATTCCCTAGAAATCTCCATACAAAAATTTTCAGTGGTAACCTATTGCTTCCTTATCTCTGTACCATCTTATGCATGTATTCTGTTATGTCTGAAATCAGGAACCTATTAAAGGTTCATCATTATCATCCCTCTCTGTATTCCATGATCTTCTGTAGAATCACATCCCTATTTTTAAGGAACTATTTTAGGATCTATCACACTGTTTTGCACAATGTTGATTTTAGAAAAATACCATAAAGCTGTTCCTAGTCCTAAGAAGACATTAATGCTAATACTTTTTGTTGTTTTAGTGAGAATATTAGATTTTATTGGAATTAATCATGTTTAATGAATTAATGAGTAGTGATTAAGATGCTGGACTAGGACAGGGGAGACCTATGACCAAGTCTACCCTCTGTCATGGAAGCTCACTGGATGAATTTGGGCAGTCACTCTCTCAGCTCACCTACCTCACAGGGTGGTTGTTGTGGGGATGAAATTGGAGGCAGGAATGTTATGATGGCTGCCTTGAGCTCCTGGAGGAAAGATGGAATATAAATCTAACAATAAATACAGCTAACAAATAAAATGATCAAAAACTTTTTTGTTGTGATTGTTTTCATTTTTATGTATTAAATTGCCCCTTACAGCTCACACTAATATCAAGCATACAGTAAGTTTTGAAGCATAAATAAAACACCAAAAAAAATTTAAAAGGTAAAAACATTGCTATCACTTATCCATTTGCCTTGATTCTCAATAATAGTTAACAGGGAATACACTTGAAGATCCTCTCTAATGAGGGTGTTCCGAAGATATTACTACTCATCATAGCCAGTGGGAGATGAGGTGCTTTAGGAATAAGGAACAGTGCTTTGGATTTTATCTAGCAGCTCTTTAGCAACCAAGAATGAAATCAAAATCAAAGATAAAACCAAAAGATTTAAATCAAGAAACTCACTGTTATTTTATATTCATATCCATACTAATGAGAAAACATATCGTGGGCTGTAGCATGGAGTTCACGCTAACTTGGAAATTAAAGGAAAAGCTTTTGGAATAAACTGGACTGTTGTACAGTATCCTTGGATGGGGAAGGAAATGGAAAAAACAAGGATTTCTGTCTTCCAAAAGTAATCTTGTTTGTTTCCAGATTTTTTCCCAGATAAGAGTGCAAGTTTAATGCCTCCTTTTTTCCTGTTAATTATGGTATATGATATGACCTTATCATTTCAACCATCAGTCGATCAGTGCTGAAAATTGCTGAACCCCTCATTAAGGAATAAATTTGCTACACAGTGATATTCAATACAATAAGCATTTAAGACTCAATTATGCCAAAAGAGTAGTCATATCTTTGTATGCTGCATTTTGCATGTGTTCATTGCTGGACAAATTATTTTTATCCACTTTCAGGATAAGCAATTATCCAACAAAACCCTAGAACAAATCATGGAGCCAAAAATTCAATTTTCTTCTTTAATGTGAAGGGAATAAATTGATTGATAGATGTCTTCATTATGAAAAGATATGCAAATCAGAATCTCATTTCCTCAACATTTTATATAGATCTTTATATATTTCTTACCTGCATGGTAATGCATCCTTTTCTGAAACAACAGCTCCTTGGGATGTAGAATCTGATTTTTGAGCTGAATCTTCATTTTCTAGAAGAGAGCAAAGATAGCTATAATATTTCATCTTTTAGTACTAATTACAATTCAGTTATAGGCACAAAATACTTTATCAGCAGGCTGTGTTGTGCTATATACTGCTTTTGGTCTCTGCAGGATTCAGAGCATCCTATTTCAGAAAGAAATATGAGAAAATCTAATACATTTACTAGGTACCATAACATACATAAATAGAAGTGGCTTCTATTCCAAGTTAGTATACCTGGCCCCAGGAATTTAGTCCTAAAGAATGCTAAACAATTATGTTTATAACTAGGCTCACAAAGATTAACTACAAGAGACACCAAAAAGGTTGGATTGGCTACATTACTCTCAGTGGGATTAGTCAATAATATGTCTGTATTTGTGACATAGGATTCAGGCCCTATAAGAACCAAGTCAGTTTATCTTACAAGCAGAATACAGTATTATGAATATTGGGCTGGAAAGGTACAGTTTCATAGATTTAAAAATAAATGCTAAATACTAAATAATCTTAAAGATATATTTGCTTATTTAAGATGACAGAACTGAAAGCCTCTAAGTGAGAGAAATCAATAGTTCTACAATTAAGTATTGGAGTCATGATGTTCTTCTAAATGAAATACGGTCAACTAGATTATGTGTGTGTGTGTGTGTGTGTGTGTGTCACACACATACATGTGCACACAAACATGTTGGTGCCAATAATTTGGTTCAGATTATCATATTTTCTTGCTTAGAAAGCCAACATATTAATATCTTGAGTACCAACCATTTCATTCCTTCATATGAGCCATAATTAAACCAGGTACCTCTAAAAGGACCACATTTTCTCATTTTATCCAAACAGCTTCATAGAAAAGCAAAATATTAAATGTTTGAAAAATGACTTACTTATAAACTTCTTGATTTAATCTTAATTTGCATGGTCACAATATTTGACATAGAGTGTATGAATAAACATAGGGTTCATTAAAAGCAGGCCTGTGGAGTCACCACATAAAAACTTCGACTCCGACTCTGACTCCTTTATTCATGGTACCTCCAACTCCAACTCCTTTAATTATATATCGATATAGGAAATAAATTATAAATATACTAAACATGTATTTCCTATATTGACTGCAAGCATGCAGCATACAAGGCATTAAAATTAAAATATATCCTGAAAAAAATATGTTAATCAAATCAGTATCTATGAAATACGAAATATTATATTATTTATATTTTATACAAATTATATTTATTAGGAGTTGGAGTCTGTACATTTTTACCGACTCCAACTCCAACTCCAGTAACCCAAGAATTGCTTCTGTCTCTGACCCTGACTCCGACTCCACAATTCCAACTCCACAGCCCTGATTAATAGGGGTCAATATGTTGCAAAAGGAAACTAACCTGCTGTTTGAAAAATTAACCAGAAACATATATTTTTCAGAAAATAATACAGCATGAAAAGGCCTTATGGGAATCCCATAGCAGCTGCTCTAAGGGGAGGTAGCACCTAATACAGAAATCAGTGGCAGACATCTCTTTACTGTCTATGCCAACCAGAGCTGTGACTTTTCCAGAAAAAAATGAATCAGTTGTCCACAATTCAAAATTAATCTAATTTAGCATATTAGGCTTATATTAGTAATTGAAACTAAAATGAATTTTGTTTCATTTCATGGTTAAGTTTACTTGCTATATAAATATCTTAGAAGTTTTCCCAAATAGCTGGAATTAAATACATGATTAAGAAAAAAATTACATGCAATGTGATTTAATTCCTATGACCATCAAAATTCAAAGATTCACTCAGAACTTATTTGACTGGAATGTTTGTAAACATTTTATAACATTCAGTTTAATAGAATTTGGATTTTGAAAAGGTTGCTTGTATTAAAAACTAAAAGTATTTTAGCAGGTCTGAATAGCTACAGTACAAATATATAGTTACTTTGTGGGAAAAGTAACATAAAAAGGAAAAATGTTACAACATGCTTATTATGCCTATTCATTATCTTGCTGGTTCATTTTTATGAAAAAAATTAATGGAATATTTTCCTCCAGAAATATATACTCTGTTCTAATGTATTAGTCTATGGCAAACCTAGATAGCATATTAAAAAGCAGAGACATCACCTTGCCAACAAAGATCCGCATAGTCAAAGCTATGGTTTTTCCAGTAGTAATGTATGGCTGTGAGAGCTGGACCATAAAGAAGGCTGAGCGCCGAAGAATTGATGCCTTTGAACTGTGGTGCTGGAGAAGACTCTTAAGAGTCCCCTGGACTGCTAGGAGGTCAAACCAGTCAATCTTAAAGGAAATCAACCCTGATTGCTCATTGGAAGGATTGATAATGAAGCTCAAGTTCAGATACTTTGGTCACCTAATGCGAAGAGAGGACTCTTTGGAAAAGACCCTGATGCTGGGAAAGATTGAAGGCAAAAGGAGAAGAGGACGGCAGAGGATGAGATGGTTAGATAGCATCACTGAAGCAATGAGCATGAAACTGAGCAAACTCAGGGAGGCAGTGAAGGACAGGAAGGCCTGGCGCGATATGGTTCATGGGGTCACGAAGAGTCGGACACGGCTTAATGACTGAACAACAACAATGTATTAGTCCAAACAACTACTGGATAGATCATTCGTACTATTTCCCTCTGTCAATGTCAGCCTTCCTAGGTAGACCAAACAGGAAACAGATCAGATAAGCTAATTCTACTTTATTGTAAGGCTACATTAACAGAATCTTGCAAGTCTGAAGGTACAATTTTCCCGCTGTCACCTTTACAGCCTGATAACTTAGGGAGGGTCCCTCCTGAGCCTCTTGCTCTACCCACTAACCTATGGGCTATGCTCCCTCTTATCTGACCATTCCCTAGGCAGCATCTCTTTGCCCAGTCTCCCAGGGACATTCCCACATACCATTACAGTCAAAGAGTAGGAATAAATAAGATTTATCTGCCCCCCAAAAAGGCAGAGATAAACTGGGGATTAATCACTTTCTGAAGGAGCTAGAGTGTGTCTGTGATTGCCACTGTGGGAGCCATTTCATAGAGCAAACTCTACCCATGCCATATTTTTTCTTTTAAGAGTACCTGCCAAGTGTTCTTAAAATGTCAAATATGCCATTTGGCCCCAAACAGATAGGAACCATTGATCACACATTTTAACCCACTCACAATGTTAGTTCGTGGTTTAATATGTTTTCCAAATCCCAAAATTGGGCTTTGTACAAACTATGATTCAGCAATCATGGGAAAGCATATCATGCAAAAATACCCGAGATCAGCCTTCCCGAATCTGGTGTCCTCCAAATGTGTAGAGACTGCAGATTCTACAATTCCTCGTCAACATGCTGGGAATTCTGGGAGATGTAGTTCCAAATTCCAACACTTTTGGAAAGTACTGTACCAGATTGAAGAAGGCTAGTCAAGATTTATTAACATACAACAGAACAACATTCAATACTCTATCCCTTCTAATGGCTTCATTCCAGAATAACATACAACACTCTATCCCCTTCTAATGGTTTCAGTTGGCAACATCCTTTGTATATTGACAGAGGTTTGAAGGAGCTAAACAAGCAACATAAACATTGGTTACTCTCATAAAAACACCACCATTTCTATACAGCACCTCAAATGGGGTTCAAAGCATTCCATATATATTATTATGTTATAATCTGCATTAAAATAATTTAAATTGTTAGAAAGTATCCTCAAATTGGATATCCTTTTCATACCCTTCAATGAAAAGCTGATACTATGGCTTTCTATATCTGCCTAATTAGTTCATGGTACTAAAGTGATAATCTCTTGAAGTTGATTTTAATGCCATGAAAGACAGATACTGCTATTTATTATTATTGTATTATTCCCAAGAAGAGACACTTATGAGACTTTCAGTCTCAGATGCAAAAACAATTCAGTCTGCTTTGGGTATTATAACCTTCAATTGGGATCTACAATGCTACAACAGCTGTCAAACAAAACTATGTATTATGGAGAGATGTGCTCTAGAACACTGGTCTCCAAAATGAGGTGCACACACACAACAGTATTACAAAGTCTATTTTTATTATCTAGAAAAATAAGAAAGAAATTAAGCTATATAAATACTTAATATGCAGAATGTATATAATATTTTATATGTAAAATTTATATATACTATTTATAATGTACATAATATATTCATTCAGTAATATATACATTAAACATGCACATATTGGAGTCCATGTTCAAACTTTTTTAACTGATTGGGATGCACAGTCAGAAAGGTTTGGAGACTACTGCTCTAGAAAATCACATATGAGACTTCAGATCAGACATTAATTTCATGTTTCTAGGATCTTCACATTAGTGAAAACAGTACTTAATTTACTCAATTCTACATATTGTGATTACACAGGGCAAAAAAGCAATAGCTTCTGGGCATATAAAACAAGAAAGCAAATAACTTTAATACTTTTACCACTATTACATGATGCAACAGTTGCGCCAAGCTACATTAGCCTAATTATAAAACAGCTGGTACATTGGGGAAAAGATAAACAGTGCAATACCTCAAGGGAGTAGTCCCTTACAAACAAAACTATCAAACATAAGAATATTACTAAAAGAAAAATGTCAGTCACATTATTATTTGGCTCATAAATGAGCCATTTTATTATTATTTGTTATATTTTATATATTTTTATGTTTCATGTTATATTTATATATATTTATATTATTTATATATAAACAATTTGTTATATTATTATTTGTCACAGTAATAAATAATTGTATTATTATTTTTTATTTTTATTATTATTAATAATAATTATTTACACATTATTATTTGGCTCATAAAAGAGAGCCAGTTTGGCCTAGTGGTTAAGGCACCAGGCTAGAAAGCAGGAGACCTTTGAGGTCTAGTCCCGCCTTAGGCATGAAAGCCAGCTGGGTGACTTTGGGCCACTCATTCTCTCTCAGCCCAACTCACCTCACAGGGTTGTTGTTGTGGGGAAAATAGGAGGAGGAAGGAGTATTAGGTAAGTTTGCTGCCTTATTTATAAAAATAAAGGCAGGATAAAAATAAAATAAAAATGCAACACTGATACATATTGTATGTATCTTCTACATGACAATATTCTCCCCCAAACCTGTAAAGTAGTGGAGTATGGTTTTGTTCTTTGCTGAGTGCAACATCCTATTTTCTAATGCTGATCTTGTCATTACAATGGAAATTGATCTTTGGTTCAACATTTGGCTACCGAAATGCAAGAATTTCTAAAGAGAGGGGGAAAAATTGTGGGGCTACAGAACTTGCACCAATCCCTCCATTAAAATACAGACATCCCTTTGTACACAACACGTCCAAGGATTCTTTTATGGTACTCTTCTACCTCACCAACCAAGTACAAGAAGCATCTCTAAAGATCAATTCCCACGCATGCATGCTGCTTCTCTTTGAGATTAACACAGAACAATATGATAATTATGCAGGCCTTGAGGTAAACCATTGTCCAGGTAACAAAGCTTCCAGGGAAACACCTGTTCCACCACAACTAATGGCATATTCTGGTAAGAAGGGTTATTTACAGATATGTACCTAGTAAAATGTGCTGCTAAGCATATGAAATATCTTGCCAGAAGAAGGGGAGCTTAAACAAAGGACACATTCAAATTGGGCACAAGAGAAAAGGATAGGAGAAGGACAATTTTCTGCACTTGCTACCAAAATATACACACACACACACACACACACACACACACACAGTAGCTCTTGGGATACAGTACCCTAACAGTCAAACCTTCCTCATTACTAAGAACTCATTATTTTCAACAGAGCTTACTCCTTCAGCTTGAATGTCTGAATGGCTACCAGCAAGCATTAAAGTAGCCCTCCCATAGAGCCTGGCACACTCCACCTGTATTAGGCTACAGATAGGGATGACAAAATTGTACACCAATGGACCAGGAGAGTAATGGATTAGAGATGACTTGTTAACACCTTAGAAAGTCCTTGTACAAACATCGGCAGCACTAATTCTGCACAAATAACTCATCAAGCCAGCCCAGGCACACCGTTTCACTCCTCGGTTCTGTGCGGTTTGGTCACCACATTTCCACAGAGGGACATTTTCCCTCTCGCCTCCGCACCTCCGTCCCAAAGGCCACCTCATATTTACTTTCCTTCTGACAAGGCAACGAGTCCGCCAAACACAGGAACCGAGTACGGGCTGGAGCACCTCACCACAGCCCTGCTATCGGGAAGGAATCGCCTGTTGAATTTCTGCCTGCAGGGCCTCAACTACAAGACGAAAGGAGAAAACAAAGTGGCAAATCAACCCCCTCCCCAACTAACTCGCATTTACCAATTCCGCCCTGCGCTCTGAGAGATCCTTCGGCCCATGGGGAGGTTAGGCCTGACAGACACAATGATTTCCCTCACCACCTCTTTCTAATAGCAGCCCCGAAAGTACCCGAAGGAGCAGGGAGCGGCGACGCCGCGGCACGCTTCTTGTGGTCTTCGGGCCCGCTGGGACAGCAATGGTCACCGCTGCCTCCGCTTCCCCAGCCCCCGGGCGCGGAGGATTCGAACAGGATGCCCTCCGGGGCGGCCGGCTCGTCCGACATCGGAAAGCAAGACAACAAAGCCCCCGAAGTCAACCGGGAAGTGGCGAACCGATCCGGAAGCAGCCGGGAAAAGCCGAACGGCTCTCCTTCCTCCGATAGCAGCCGCTTGTCAGGCCTCCACCCTATGGAGTTCCCGCCTAAATCCGGCCGCAAACGAGAACGTTCTTCGTCAGGCTGCGACAGAGCGTTTTCCGATGACAGACAGCGAAACAAGGAAAGGAAAAACGGCGCCACTTCCCGGAAGTACTGGTCTCCATGGAGACCGCTCCAGGAAGGACGCGTTGTCATAGCACCGGGATAGTTCCCCTCCTCCTCCACTTCCCCTCCCCCCTTCCGTCGGAAAAATGGACAGTACTGGGACCTCGCTGACGGAGATCGCGGACGACGAAGACATCGAGGAAGAGGAAGAAGAGGAGGAGGAGGAAGAAGAGGAGGAGGAGGAGGAAGAGGAGGAGGAGGAGGGTGAGAGGCCATTCCGCCGCCGCCGCCGTCCCCGTCCCCTTGAGTCTCAGACTTCTGCCCAAGCAGACAGCCGAGCGTCGGCTGAATCGGAAACAATACTCGTATCCGAATCCGAAGTGCCACTCAGAGCCGAGGTCAAAACTCCCACCATCGTTGGTCCTTTGTATTTATCCTGGACCCCCGAGGAGGTGGCTGAATGGATCGATGCCTTGGGGTTCCCTCAGTACAAAGTAAGAGGCCAGAGGATCGGGTTGCCTTGCAAGCAGAGGGGGAGGATATTCTGGATGAGTTCACACATCACACTAGGCCATAGTTTGCTGAGTATGGCCAAACTGGCTTATTTATGACACACAGTATGCCACAAACCATGGTTTGCAATGACTGGATTCAAACATCACTTTAAGCAACAAATGTTTGATCTACTTTAGTATGTTCTGTGAATCCAGATTATGTGCATAGTTTAACACATAGTTTGTGGGTTAATATGATGTGTGAATCCTGCCAATTGTGGTTTATTTATTACAGTTAAACAATATGGCACAGCATGAAGTATGAATTCATAAAAAAGCAGCATTATCTGTGACAAGGATTTGCCTATTTTCAAAAAATAACCTACAGTACTCAGTTCCAGAATATAGTAATAATGAAGTAAACGTCCAAGTATTGCTTAGTTACTGTATACAAAGCAACCGTGGACAGTTTTCATATTACAGTAAAATTATGCATAGGCATTTGTTCCTAACCACAGTGACTCCAGAATATTAAAATGTGCATCAGAAAGTCACAATGCATGCTTCCCCCTTTTGCACTGGTATTATGATGTCATACACAAATATGTAAGTGGTGGAGTTTATGTCATGTCACAACACACACACACACACACACACACACACAGAGTGATAGGGCAGCTAGAGCTGGGTGACAAAAATCCAGATGACCCCTAGATGGCAACAAAAGCTAGAATTTTTGTGTCTCCTGGCTACCATCTAGTGGCTATCTGGATTCTTGCAGATTTTGTACATGTACAGTATCTGAGGGAGTAATCCTGAGCATTTTTTTCATAAGTAGTACTAAATGTCTTTTTTTTTTTAATGGAATGAGATGAAGAGAGGCAAAGGATGCAAAGGAGAATGAGATGTACTGTAGCTTTGTTCAGTCACTCAGCTCATGCACTAGTTATAATGTGATTTATCTGGTTTTGTTGTGTGAATCCAGCCAACTTTGGCTCATTAAACAAACTCTAATGTCATGATGTATGAATTTAGGAAAACGTATGAATTTAGTTTCACATAACTGTCTGCATCATGGTCATATCCCAAGAAAGGCTACCTTGATGGGGAAATAATTAATCACAAAGGATTTTAGTCATGGGATTCTAGTGTATAATATATAAAGGGGGAAACTCTGAGATTTGCAGAATTGACCTGAGTGTTATAAAGGTCTACAATGTTATCTTGCAAAAGGAAAAAAGATATGAAAGGGAGCCAGGGAATTTGGAGCTGCTCAGTCACTGAAGAGTGCCATCCATTGCTAAATAAATCCTGTCATTGATAAATCATCAATCAAGTATAACTATTAGTAAACTAGAATTAAGTTCCATATCTTTAGGTTGTTTGGTGTGTCAGCCTATTGCAATATAAAGATGAGGCACTTAAAAAATTTAAAGGAGGACCCAAAATTTTGTCTCCATAGATATTCATAAACCACTTTTTTTCACATTTATATATGTGCTGCTAGTTAGTAGGAAGAACAGAAGGTTTTAAGCTATATAATATTTCTTGTTTTGTTTTAAGTAGGAGTGTTTTACTGCAAATTTTATCTCAGGACGGAAACTCATATATGTAAACTGTTCAAATCTGCCACAGATTGGGATTACTGACTTTGAACATATGAAGGTGAGAGCACATATTTAATTATATCTTCCCTAGAGTAAAAATACTGATTATCTTTTGTGCCTATTGCAAAACTGACAAAAACAATAAGATCATGGTAGGTTTTCCTCCTCATATTATTATAGCTTTATTTGACACTCAGTACTTCTGAAGTAGCTTTTGTTCTCCCGTATTTATGCCATCCACTCATTCAGGCATTTATTCAGTCAATCATTTTTCACTTACAGATAGGGTTGCAGCAGTCTTGTCTTTTATGAAAGAGCTAACCAAGACATGGTGGGCATATTTTCTTGTTTTTATGTTGCATCATCTACCTGTATTTTTGTTATTAAATTTCCTGGACACTTGTCATGTACTGAATATGCACACCACTATTGCTCATCTTTATACTTGCATGGATGGTGACTGAAGGATATTATCAGACAAGATAGATAGATAGATAGATAGATAGATAGATAGATAGATAGATAGATAGAAAGAATAGTGCCAGAGCTATATGTCAGCTTCCTATTAATAGTACATAGGTATTAACTATGTAGTGCTAAAGGGATCCTATATGGGAGGACCTATTAGTTAATTATATTTTTTTGTTTACCCAGATAGGGTGTTGCCACTGTGTTGTTGACTATTGCTGATTTTTTAATTTTAATTTTTTATTAATTTTCTATTTTTGTACTGACCTGTGCAGATGTTTTAACTGATAAATGTTAAGAGTACAATATTTTTGTGTTTGTTTAGAAACTGAGAATGATTGCTTAAATGAGAAACTTAGAAACTTACACATTTTAAGATGTTATTCTTATGTTACAGAGATATTTGCCAGCTCTCTTTACTGAGAATAGAATTGATTCATGTGACTATGTTTCTTTATTGTGGCAAAAACAATAAGCCTTATGGTTTTAAAAAATTAAGAACCAAAACTCGACATGACAGTGGTACATTTATATGACAATATATACTCCACTACTGGATTATTGTGAATCATGTGCCAACCACCTCCCAGTCATCTTGTTTTTCCATGGTGGGGTACTAGGATGACAACTATGTAGCTTTAGAAACATGAATATGGTATTTGTTTTCTAGATTTTTTCCTCTATTTTTTTTCTCCAGGAAGTTTCACGGCATGTGCGACAATTGCTGGAAATAGAGGAGCCCCTTTTTGAGAGAAGTATATCTCTCCCACCTCGAGATAATACTGGGTTGTTTTTAGAACAAAAGTCTCAAACTGGAAAGCACAGTGATGCTCTTAGTTATTCTCAGTTTGTTCAAGACGCAGGACTGCAAGATTATGAACCAAAGCCTTCAACTCCAGTATGTGAATATGAACCCCAGCCTTCAACTCCATCATATGAAGAACTACAGCAAACTAGTTCACTTTCCTCAAAATAAACAAAAAGATAGTATTTATTTTTCACATGTTTCAGATATCACATTACAATAGTTTTCTGTGTTTCTACTTCAGTTTTCACTGGGAACAAAGTTGTATATGGATGCAGTTTAACAAGTATTCTAATCCTAAACATGATATATAGGATAATCATGGAGGAAGTGCTTAATGATGCAAAACAGAAATTTTTGCATATCAAATTTTTGCAGCCATATGTAAACACAGGGCATTGTTCTTAGTGGAATTTATGAAGAAATCTTATCGTTCCTCCTGTGAGGACTCTTACAAGAATATATGTGGCTTCAGGTCACCTGCAGTATATTAATGAGTTGATCTAAATACTTAGGCTCATGTGACAACATCCATTACAGAAAGTACAATAGTCATGCAGTGCAAAGGATATCCAACTGCTCAAAATGTTCCAGTGCCGTATAAAATTAAGAAATTTTCCTACTGGAATTTGCTAATCCATAACATAATTTAGAACTTCCATTTCTTTAGAAGTACATGCATCAATTTCACTGCAGGTCCAATCTTCTTATTCTAAACTGGGATAAATGATCATTATCATAATATAAGACTGCAACAATATTTAGCTGAGCCAATTATATTGTGTTAATATAGTTAAGTTTTAGATAAATGCAAAGATGGAGGAGCTACATGAAAAATCAAATAACCAAACTTATAAATATGGTATTTACAATGTAATTTATGTCTAAAAAGTGGATTTATGAACGCCAAGGAGGCAGCCATTTCAGATCCAAAAGATACAATAAAACGCAAACTTCAATTAAAGAGCCATAAATGACAGGGTGTAACATCATAGAATTGTGCACAAAGTAACAGTTTAACATTTCAGTGTGTCATGTGAATGCAGCCATTGGCAAATATGATAGAAAGGGACACACAAATCATATGAATTGGTTTTTAGGATTTCCCTTCTGTTTGACATCTATTCCTAGTTTTGGCTTTCATTAATATTTACTATTTGAATTCCTACAACACCATCATAGATGCTGTTCCCAAAGTGCTTTTAATGTAAAAAATGAAAGCAAAAAAATGGTTCCACTTCTGACAGCTTGAATAGATAATTTATGAGTCTCCAGAATCAGTACTAGAAGCCTCTTCTGTTTTGCTTGTGGAAATTCTGTCAATTTGAAAATTCAGTGACTTAGTGGGTTTCAGCAGCACAGCTGAAAGAGGTATCTTCTTAGTCATGGAGGTCATAAAATCTTCGGTTTTTGTGGGCAATACTGTTACCATGTTACAGTAAGAGGAAGCAATGATTTCTTGAAGAGATGAATTTGTTTCAAGAAGCTGGCTAAGAGGCGAGTCTTTTAGCTGTACAGTTGTTATATCAAACCAGGGGAAGGAACTAGGAGAACAGAAAAGTCTGTTATCTATAGGTCCCTGAAGCTATAAGATAAATCAGTATCCTCACTGTTTTGTCACTATAGAGGTAAAGGTATGGAAATAGGAGCATATTTAAACCTCCAGTCTATAAAGACTCTTCAGGAGTCTATCATAGTTTCTGTATTTATTTATGCAATTTACCACTTGCTTCAACCAGGTCATCTAGACAGATACTACTCCTAGCACCTTACTTTGGGGACAAAAGGGAGCTGGAGCCAACAAGTTTCCTGTGGAGATCAGGCTGGCCCCGCAGTTCCCAAACTATGCATGCGGCACCCTGAGATATTTTAATTTTTCAAGGAAAACACAGAGTACTTCACATCTGTTACTGTAAAGTACTAGCTCGAGGTAGCTCACAGTTTTACCCTAGGGTCACTGAAAAAATTAGTAAAGGTGCCAGGAACCAAGAGAGTTTGGGAACCTCTGAGCTGGCTCCTTTCCTGATTGCATTCAGAAAGATGCTGAGACATAACTGTTTTGGAAGATATTTGAACTAGATTGGGCCATCTCTGTTTTATTCTTTGAGATGTTTTATCCATGAGTTGTTTTGTTATATTTTTGAGTTATTATTTATTTATTATTATTCAGAGGTGATCTTGTCCTGGTTGCCTTTGTATTCCAGAGATTAACAAGGCACTCTACAGAATGGCTGTCCAGATTGTTGGGAAAAGCCCCATCACTGTCTGAAACCCTCCAGACCCATCAGGCATCTGGGGTGGAGCATCTTAATTGGCCCTTCCTCCCTGCAGAAGCTGGTAGCTCCAGTTAATCCCATTGTCACAAGAAAGTGATTTATCCATGACCGAGGGACTGCAGGAAATATCCCCCAGAACCAGATCACATATCTTCTCCAAGGTAAAGGCCAGATCTAATGGATGGCCAGCAGTGTAGGTTGGGCCAGTGATGACTTGGCACAAGCCCAAGATTGCCATGATGGCTACAAACTCCCAAGCTGCCTCTGATCCCAGAGGGGGGAAGTTAAGAGCACCCAGTACCAACAGGCTGGGTAAATTCATAACTACTCCAGCGATGAGATCAAGCAGCTCTGGGAAGAGAGTGGTATGAAAAGGCATCAAGACATGAAGATGACACTGCTCCCTCACTCTATGGTGCATTTACCACACTTGGAACCAGCAAGTAAGCCCTCTCAGAATGCTCAAAGAAGATTGATCAGCACAGGTCAAGGCTATGTGCAAATAAATGGACACATGCAAATCCCTTGCTCATATTCTCTTGCTGCAAACAAGCATGCAGTGCCTAGAGGGAGAAAATGACTGAAAAGAAGTAAGCATGGCTTACTGTTTTCTCTTGGGAATGTAGGCAGGGGCTGCTGCTAAGCAATTTAAGAACTGCTCACTTTATACAGCTCTAACTGCATATATGCAGGGCCTCTGGGCCAGCCTGAACATATTTACAGCACATCATGCTGGTATAGAAAATCTTCTTTACAGTCAGGATTATCCATAAGAGGAATGCCTTCAAATTATGACAAAGTTGCTACAAATGCAAATTGTATTTTCAGTAGCCTCCACATGATGACTTAAATTTAGAAGCAGCCCAATCTGAATGTGGGACAAATTGTGAAAAATCCAGGCTTATTTGTGCAATGACTTAAATTCTGCCCAGGAATTGGGTATCATGCACCAAGATAGGTCTCAAACTGAGGTATATGGAGGAAGGGAGCCAGTGCGCATAGCACCATTCTCTTACATCATTGGAATCCTCATGCATTACTGGGGATTTGAGGAGGCAAAAAAGCTTATCACTTAAAAAACTGAGCCATTAAATATTACTCATAAATTCCACAAATTATGCATTATCAGCTTTTTAAAATGTTGGATAAGGCAAGATTAAACAGAACAATCTCCTATTGGTTTTTACTTACTCATCAGCAGCCAAAGAGGAAGCAAAAGCTTGGTTGATAAAATTTTCACAAACTAGTAATGGTGATGGGGTGGTGGCATTGCCTTCAGGAAAACATACTTGATTGAGCAATCCCAGAGCTCTTGTATAGGAGAAATGCTGTTGTGAATAGCTATTTAGAGCTGCATAAAACACAGCTGCCAGCCACTTCATGTTGACAACTATTTCCTCTGAAAAATAAGGAAACATTTTATATTTTATCATGTTTAGTTCATCATGCCTCTATAATAGCCTTCTTCAACCTGTTGCCCTCCCATCACTCCTAGTCATAATGGCCAATGGAGAACACCAAGTTGGAGAAAGTTGTTTAAAGCCTAAACTGTAAAATACCAAGCTAATAATGGAAAAATGCTTGCGCTGCTCCTGCTCTGAACATTCCTCAATTGCCCTTCCTCTCCTGTAGCCAAATCTACCATCTCATGCTGCTGCATGGCTAGATCAGGCATCACATGGGCTGGTAGTGCCCATAGTATATTGTACAGCTGCCACTGATACTAATTTTCTGGACAAACCACAGACAGATCTATAGGTTGAAAAAGAACAAGGGAAACAGTTCCTTTTTTCACATGGCTTGAAAAAAGTCCACCTACTCTTTGAGCTGCAAGGACATGTTGTCTGGATAACTGCTGGGTCTTTGAGGGCTTCCACAACTGTCCTGTTAGCCTCCCACATATGAAAAGAGCTGTTGTCAGAGAACTTGTACTGTGGCCTCAGGATTGAACAGGAGGAAATAAGTTGCTTCAGTCTGAAAATAAGAGCTTAAATTATGCAGATGGACCAAGCATCAAGAAGCAAGTTTGCAAAGAGTATGTATTTATAGATCATGCTCATTCTCAGCTGGTGCCTTCAGCCAATGTTTGCTGATAAACTGTACAAACACAGAATGAGCATGTTCTGCATATATTGGTTCCTTGTTGTATATGAGCACAATCAAAAAGATATCTGCTTAGTTACAACAACACCCTTGTTTATACCTTGTGATTACCTTAAATGTAATCACAAAATATATGGATGCTAGCTAGAAATGGGAGTACCCTTAATATTCAGGCCTGACTTTTACTATTCAACAGAATAGTCTACTTCAATGCCATTCTCATTCTTCATATACAGGACCTAAGATATACACAGCCTAACTCCATTTCTGGCAATTATATCCATGTAATGTTCTTGGCAATAATTACAAGTGCCTTGCCATTCTTACTGAGGAAAATAAAAAGTTATTACACTCTGTGGATAATGGTAAAAATCATCGACCTAAATACAGCTTTCCTGAGGCTTAATGGTAATGCTACGCAAAGATTATCTTTAAAAAAAAGACAAAGCTGCAGAAAATTTCCTTAAGTCCTGAAAGTACATGTTTTACCTTTGCATATATTAGAACATTGTTGTGTAAATGAGAGAGACTTACAGTTTTATGATACACTGAACTTGAATACAGATCAGACAGAAAATATACTGCATATATTGGCTCAATATTGGGCCTTTCTAGCAATATGCATGTGGAAGGGAGTATGATTATTTTTTTTGTTTTCCAGTTCAAGTTAGCACTGATATCATAATGCACAATACCTGGTCAAAGGGATTGCTGTGACCAAGCTGTACAGAATACAAGAGTTTTTGAGAGAATCCTGAACATCTGAACATATATGTGGAAGGTGACATGGAAGACAGCAGAGAAAAACAACATCTGCCCAGCCAACCAGCTGCTTGTTGTTATAAACACACTCAACTCCCAGCTTCTGGAATTCTACTAGAAAAGGTAAAGAAAAGGGAAAAATTAATTTCTGCTCTCATAGAACAAAGCTTTAACTGAGGAGGCTGCAATCTTCAGTTTCCTTGAATCTCCAGAAAGATAAGCATGTTAGCTTGTTACAGTAAAACTTGCAGAAGCTTGTGGCATCTTGGAGACTAATGACTACATTAATGATTGATTTTATTATTACATAAACTATTATGGATGCATGCGGTATCATCCTTAGCAAGAAATTTATATACACACATGGTTCTGAGGAAAAAACAGTAACAGCGGGGTCAGAGAAAAATTACTTGTGTAATATGCAGAGCAAGTGATTATTAGCTATTGATACTGACTATTCTGGGGTTGAGACATATGCGTTATCACACTTGGGTTGCAGATATGAACTTTTATCTCTATTTCTTCTATGGAAAATAGTATAAAATTTCTAATAAATTCCAGCTTAATTGAAATCAGGCTGTGTAATTCCTTTGCTTTGAGAAGGAGCAGAGTAAACTGGATCATTGAAATGTCCCCCATTGGTTCTGGGATATTGCTGTGCTTGATGTCAGATTTGTGCTCCATTCATTCTTTTGTGTGGAGACTAGCCAGTTTCGTTTCCCATTGTACCATGGATTTATATATGCATTCCTCATTTACATTACTTAATACATCTGATGAAATGAACTATAGTCCACGAAATGCTATCATAATTTGGTTAGCTTTTAAGTCTTGTCTTTTCACTGTTTTAAGTAAACATATTCAAAACTGCACTGTTGAGACAGTCTAACCAACATAAAACATTTTATTTATTTAAATATATGGCCATACCACCCCAAAAATCTGAAGTTGCAAAATTTTGTTATCCTTCAGTCTCTGCCATCAGTCAAAGCTCCCATGGCTTCCAATATTCCTATCTTTATCCAGAGAGATATATTGACATCTTTTGGCATGTCACAGGAGAACAGAACTTCCTAATTAGGAGGCAGCCAATGGGTACATTTTTCTGTGTGTCCCTGTTGTCCTGATCTAAGCACTGTGAACCTGAGGGCATTGCCTAATGCTTCAGCTAGATATGTCTGCATGTGTCAACCATTTCCATTCAAATTATTTAGTATGGAAGAGAAATATGCTCTAATTTTAATTAGGTGATCTAGCCAGTCTCCCTGTTTCGATGACATTTTAGCACTTAGAACAGAAATAATGATGAACTGCTACATACCATAGCCATCTGGACCATGGACCAATGAAACCTTTATGTAGAAACCAAAAATGCCAAAAATAATCATCTGGGACTATTTCAATAAATATTGCTGAGAAGTTTAGCAATGATGGTTTTGTACAAATGTATCTATTTATATTTCTCTAGAGTACTCATTGGTGTTATTATTTTATTGACTTATTGTAAATAATATACCATTTATATAAGTGGGGTCTGAAAGTATCTGACTTAAGATGGCATTTAAGTATATAGTTATATACATTATTAGCCCTCCTTCATTAAAACTAATCCTAAAGTAGCCACCTGCACATACAATAGGAACTATGAATAATGCAGATGGCTTCCTGGGTTTTCAAATAATCATCTTAATTAGATAACCTAGGACAACTTTGGCAGCCAATTTAATGACCAAGCACGATATATATTCCTTCTGAGCTTATGTGCCTTCAGACAGAACTTCTCGACAAGGATCCTTGAAAGCATGGCTTGACAGGATCTAAACAGCTGGTTGTATTTCAAGTAGTCAGGAAGATTCCAATTCTATCAAACAGATAAACCAGTGTTTCTTATTTTTCCCTACCTCCGTTCATTCACACTTGTGGCTGTTGCCTTCTTTGTGTTCTTTGCTTGCATTTTTTATAAAGCACCTGGCATCTTAGTTCCTAGTGTGACCATGGAATCTGGCCCACCCAGACTGCTCTGTTGCACTGGCTTGTAACTCTTTCAAGGTTTTCTGCTTCTTGTGCTCTTCTCACATTGCTGTCTACTTGGGAATCAGCACATCTGCCCAAGCCCAAGGCTCTTCTCTCTTCCTTGTGCTACTCTGAGTAGCCAGACAGATTTTCACAGCCCATGCTACTTCAGGCTGCACCCATTTTAATGAACCACCAGCAACACTGAGAGTTTGGTTGGCAGTCACAGGATATTCCTGGGACTTCTACTTGTTCATCAGGTTGCAGATGTTGGGGGCTAGACCCTCCTGAACTTATATGGTAAAACCTTGCCCCACAGCAGAGCTAAGCAGTAGGATTGTTAAGGATGTTGGCTTTAAAGTCAGTAGTGTTTTTTCCTCTCCTGTTTATGAGCTCTGAGCCAAGTGCCATTTCCACACTTACAACATCTGATAGAATCATCATGCCATTGCCAGTGTATCAGTAATAAACATAGGCTTTATACCGTCACTATAATGTCTATACCGTCACTGTCAATACTTTGTACTCTATAATAGGCTATAATAAATCACAAGGGTCAAAATGGCCAAGAATAGCTGGATACATGCACCTTCAAAGTATCTTCCCTCTTTTGCCTCCATTTTTCCTAGGCCCTCTGTATCTTCACCATATTTGTTATTTTCCTCAAGTTAGATGACTTCCTCAGAAGCAGCATTGCCTAATTGAATTTCTTTTATTTTCTTTTTGCTGTTGCTCTCTTTTATAATTAAATTCTGCAAAATCCTTAATCATAGTTCTGTAGTTCTCTATATGTTGCTGCTCCATAGTTCAGTTTCATATGATGGGCAAGATTTCATTGTCTCTCTCCTAAGCGATTATGCTTTTTCCTTCCTTTCTAACATATAAATATATTTTGTCATAATTAGTTTTCTAGATGACCCTTGTGGTTCCTTCTGATTCTACAAATCTATGATTTATTTATTAGCTTTATGTCCTCTTTTATTTTGTACAATTCATTTGTCAAGAATAATTTCCTGACTTCCTTAATCCTGTTTGTATTAATGTAGTTAAAAAATATCAATCTAGTGCTAAGGAATAGTATATGAAGCAGTTTTCTTTCTGTAAAAAAGAACTGTAAACTAAATATCTTCCTTACTTCATCTAATATAGTCAGTAGACAACGTAACATCTCCAGTTGTTTGACCAACAGTTCATGCCTAACTATCACACGATGGTTGCTCATTTCCAGTTATTTGGTTTTCCAGGTATTATTGCTATTGTAGCTTCTTCTTTTAGTTTTTTTTAGATAGCACAGATTTGGTTTTATAGCAGACTTATAATTTATATCTCTCCCTCTTTTTACTCTATAGTTACTATCCTTACAATCTGTAGACACAAATTGTTTTTATGTTATAGTTATTAATTTTATAATCTCTATATTTTTACTTTATGCTGATCAAAGATCACAATGAAGATACTATATTCTATCAGTCCACATTAGGATAGCTAGTGATCAGGGATTATGGGAACTGTAACCTACAAATGTAGAGTGTAACAAGCTTCCTATCATTGGTGCAATGTGTGTGCTGATGTGATGGAATGGAATCATGAAGGCCAGACTCAGGGAGAAAAACATTTTCTTTCATCTCCTGAGTTGCGGGGGAGAGATAAGAGGATGAGACTGGCACCTCCCTGAGGAATTCACAGTGTTGTGGCTGGCATTGCTTGGGAGCTGGGGTTTCAATCTGGGAAGATTCTTGCTAGAGGTTGTAGCTAATAAACATTGCTGGACTGAATTTATATGGTCTCTTGGAGTTCCTTGGGCTAGGCCTGACATCAATCTTCCCAGACTCCAATACTACCTTCTGGACGAAGGAGTTTGAATCATGGCAACAGATCCCCAGGGAGCTAATTTGACACCACAGTTATTGGCAGCAGCCCTGCTACAGCATCAGCAACAAGTGGGTGCACAGATTAATAACCTCCAAGCAGCTATGGGACAACTAATACAGCAACTCGGACCAGTAGCCAACCACCACCTCCCCCGCCACTGGTGTTACTACGTTCGCCTGGTAGCATGCCAGAGAAGTACGGAGGTGAGGTGGAATAGATGAGAACCTTCCTGGCACAATGTGAGTTGTTCATGGACGGGAGAGTTTCCTACAGATCGGACAAGAGTGGCTTTTGTGATAAGTTTATTGAAGGGTGCTGCAGCCAAGTGGGCTACCCCCATCATAGAGACAGGAGATCCAATGCTCAACAACTACCAGAATTTCGTCACAGCATTCAGGGGGCATTTTGGAGATCCAGTGAGAAGATTAACTCCTGTCGGGACATTCGTAAGCTCAGGCAAGGCGACAGACCGGTAAGGTTGTTCATTGCAGATTTCAAGTTGCTAGCGGGGGATGTTGAGTGGAATGAAGTGGCTCTTATGGACCAGTTTAGAGAGAGGTTGGACCCTGAGTCTGGCCTTCATGATTCCATTCCATCACAGCTCCATCTCTCTAAAGAGAGCATTCATTCATTACACACATGTGCATAAAAACAATGAAGATTATATTACTGGGAGTACTACAATATAATCTACAAATACACCAGATAAAACTAATAGAGGGACATATACTGTAAATTCCTTTTTAAAAGATGAAAAAAATAGAAGCCAGGATTTGTGGTTTGGAGAGAGGGGCACAATTAAGTTTCTCCTACTCTAAAGGTTATCATTAAATTATATTTTATTTTGATTTTATAAATTTAATTTTCCTTTCAAGTACCAAGAATTTCTACAGGTAATGATGATGAAAGAAAGTACTTCTCCTTTTACAAACTGGATTTTTTTATGGGAAAGTGGAAGCTAAATGGGTTGGTCTTTAGCAAACACTGGTGTCCCTGCTTAGCATAATCTGAAGCACTTTTCCCTAAGGCAAAGCCGCCAGTGAATGCAACCAAATGCTTCCTTTGATTATTCCATTTTAAAACAACTCTGAGACTTTTTTTGTATTTTGTTTCCTATGCTTCAGCAGCAAGGAATCTTACTTTAACTACAACATTTAATTTAACAAAGCACACCAACTCTTATTTTTATCCAATATGGGTAGCTTTTTTTGAATTCTTTTCACAATTTCGCTTGGCAACTGTTCAAAGTCAATGTTTGAAAGCAAGAAAATGAATCAATAAGTTGCTATAGTGGAATATAAATAAGGCTAAGAATCAGTAGTTTGTGGAGGAAGATATACAAAGGATATACAGTATCTGATTAGAACTTGAATTCTACTATTATACAGAAAGGACTTATTTTGAATTTTATGTGTGAGAAAGCTTCATGTCTGTCATTCAAGCATCTGATTCTTACATAGAGTTTCTGGCCGTCTTGTGGAGATCTGAAGGTTCTTTCCTGAAACGGCACCTAGATGTAACAAAGTTCTGGCCAGCTGTTTCCCAAGATGGCCTCCACCAATAATACCAATCTTCAATCTCTGATTATCCTTGAAAGCCTGGGAACCAGCAGGTGCACCCTCACAATCCTCTTCTTTCTGCCTGAGGGAAAACCCGAAACAGCTATTGTTACATATACATACACAAAAATCAAAGTGTAAAATGAATGCTACATATTTTTTAGAGCATGAATGGGCAAATGTGTGAAAAATATATTGGAATGATATGCTGAATTTGAATCAGCAGTGTGATATGTCCACAAAAAGGAAAATTGCCACTTTAAGCTGCATCACTAGAAGTACATTTGCTGAAACACGATACAGTAGTTCCATCCTATTCTGCTTTGGTTGAGGTCACCCTGATTACTAGTATCTAATTCATTAGGAAGGATGCAGGCTAATGACAATATGCTCGGCGACAGTCAGTATGAGCAATTAGAGAATGGGAAATTATGTGAGGAGAGATTGAAGAAACTTTTTAAGTTTAGCCTTGAAAAGAGAAGATCAGAAATGGATATTGTGACACCATACAGTTGTGCTTGGCTCTCTGCTACTCTGTCATGTATGAGCCTAGACAGACGTGTTCTTTTTAGCAAATAGCAGTGCTTTAGAGCAGAAGAGCCATCCAATTTTCCAATAGGAAAAGGACGGATTGCTACTGTGTTAGTAATTTGGGGTCCTTCTGGACTTACAGCTCCTTCACATGGATAATGCCATCTCCAGGGACCACAGAATCAAGCCTTCTCAGTGGCTACCCCCTCTATGGAGTAGCATTCCTCTGATAACTGAATGGCCCCTTCCCTCTTGTTTTTAGGAATGCGATTAAAACATGATTATTCCATTAGGGGCTAGAATGTTGTGAACTTGTTTCTTCTGGTAGTGGAAAGTCTTTTGACTTGGGGTTATTGTTCCCAGTGCTATGCATAGGTAAAATTATATTATTGTTTTATTTTCACTGTTTTATTTTTAACCCAATTTATGGAAGTTGGGGAGTATGCCCCTCAGGGGTTTTTCACAATTGGAATATCCTATAAACCCCCCAAAATAACATTTTAGAATTCCTAAATATTGCTATTATTCACAGTTGAAAATTCAAGTTCTTTGTTAATTTGCTATAAGTTATTCAAATGTCTGCTAGTAATTCTTAATTTTCCTGAGATTGTCCAGTCATGTTATTCTACCCTGAAAAATAAAACTTTATATTTATTTATAATTTTAATTTCTTTGACCATTCACTTGCCTGTGTTAAGTGAAATATTAAAAGCAAACAATATAAACAAATAACATAATTGGGGGGAAGGCCTCCACAGACTTGCTAGGGAAAAACATCTACAACAGACAATCTCTGACAACCAGTGATTCATGGAATGTCCTGAACCAGTGTCTGTGGAAAAGGCAAGTCTATAAACCTCTCTTGAAGGACTTTAGGGTTGGGGCTGAATGGACATTGGGGGGAATAGAGTTCCAGAAGGCAGTGACAGAGAAGGCATGCCTCCTGGATCCTGTAAGATGACATTATTTAATACAGTGTTTCTTAAGGTATAGTCTTAAGACCGCTGGGGAGTCCCCCAAGATCCTCTCAGAGGTCCATGAAATCAAAATTATTTGCCAGCCTATGTTGGAAAATGATACAATATTAAAATCCCATCAAACAATTATGAGAAGCGGTAGCAGCAGCAACAGATGCGTCAATTTTAATGTTTAATACAATAAATATCGATAAGTATAATCCATAAAAACAAAAGCTCTTTTGGGGTCTTTCCCCCCCCCAAAATTTTTTTAAAAGCAGAAAGGGCTCCTGAGAGAAAAAAGTTTATGAAACACTAATTTAATAGATAGGACCAGAAGCACGCACATCCTGCAGATCTTATTGGGTGGATAGGCACAATTGTAGATAGATATATATTCCGTGCCTTACCTGGTGGCACTGAGCAGTTTGCAGAAGAAAAGTGCATGGGCACAAGCATTCACCATCAGTCCTTTGGCACGAGACCTCAGATGTAACAGTGGATCATTTGCCGCAATCCCATATTCCGGCTGGAAGGTCTTCAGGTTTGCCATAATATCGCCCATTTGAATTGTATGCTGAGCAGCAACTGCAATTACAGTAGAAATTACTTTTGCTGTACCACCTGATGGTGGCCATCCATTGCATAAATGTGTTGCCTGTTGAAGCATGAGACAATTCAGTTGTGCCCCATGCTGTAAAACATGTACAGCATCTAGAAATTGGGAAAACAGTGACAGCTTTTATTTCTGATCTATTTTATAATGTACATTTATTAATCTCAACAAAAAATCCTCTAGGTCAGGGGTCCCCAAACTCTTGAGCTCATTGACCCGTTCATGAAGTTTCAGATTGTCCATCAACCCCCAAACTTTCATTATATGAAAATAATTTAATAAATACTACTTTAAATGTACTATGAATAACAACAATAATAGATAATAAATACTAGATACAAGATACAAGATACAAGATACAAGATACAAGATACAAGATACAAGATAATAGATAACTTCATAAAAATAGGTAATATTTAAAATATGAAAAATATAAGATTTAACATACCTTTTAACTGAAACTGTCGATATCATTAATGGGAAGGATGAATCTGGTGAGTGTCAACAAGGGCACTGATATTTGGTTGGAGATTGGTGAGGTGGGGGAGTATGCTCAGTATGTGAGGTGAACAGGAATACTACATATACATATATCCTTCCCAGGACAGGTGAGATGAGAAAGACAAGGGGAAAGGTGGTAGATCAAAGACACACAACATAGTAGATGAGGCCAATAACAACACAGAGCTGATAGAGACAACTCAAAGCTACTCTTGCTGGCAGCTGACCATCCAACCCCGGGTAACACTGTCTCGCTGCTAGCCACCTCACCTTCAGGACTACGGATTGGTGTGGAGCTCTACAGAGACCTCAAAAGATTAATTGACCCCAGTCGACCTTCCATCATTTATCAACTTCCTATTGATCCCAGAGATTTACTGACTCCTTTTTGACCCCCAGACATTTATCAACCTCTTAGATAGTCCCATCAACCCTTGGGAGTTGATATTGACTACTTTTGGGAACCCTGCTCTAGGTGATATACAATTTGAGAACAAAAATTAAAACAAATGTTAAATAACACAATGAAATATCAAAATAATGTAAATACAGTATGAGCAGAAGGTTGCTGAACAGGACAAGCTATATCACAAATTCTTTCAGTGTCTGCTATAAAAATGACAAATTCTGCTTAGGTTCATTAGGAACTGAAGAGAAAGTAGAATGCCAACATTGTAAAGCCTGTATACCAATTTATTCTAGTAGAGCAAGGCCAACTGAGCACAGGTGAGGCTTTATTAGAACTTACTTTGTGGTAATAAGAGCAGTGAAGTTCTCCACTCTTATTGCATCTGCAGCCAGACAGACAGTGACCCTGTTTCAGGTGATCAGGCCTCTTCTGGATAAGGAGGGGCCAGGGGAGCTCTTGCAGGGCTTCAGTGAGAAATTTGCTTGGCATCTGTCAGATAAAATTGCTCAATTTTGCTGAGAATTGGACACCAGCTGGGCAGGTCCTATGGAGATGACTGGGGCATGTCTGCTATCTGGGAAAAGTTTGAGCCAGTTACTCCTGAGGAAGTGGACAGGGCCCTCAGGACTGTGAGTTCTGCCACCTGTGCGCTGGACTGTTGTGCTCCTCCTGGTTGGTTAAGTCCCCCTGGGAGGAGGCATGCAATTGGATCCAAGCTGAGATTAATGCCTCATTGCAGGACAGGGTGGAGCTACCTGCCTTGAAGAAGGCAGTGGTATGCTCCCTTCTTAAAGGGCCATCCTTGGTTAGACAGCTTTGGTTCAGTCTTCAACCTCTCATTTTTAGACAAGGTTGTTGAGGAGGCTGTAAGCATTCAGCTTCGGAGGCCCTTGGATGAAGCAGATTATTTGGACCCTTTTCAGTAGAGTTCAGACTGGGTTACAGCACTAAGACAGCATTAGGTGTGCTTGTGGATGACCTATGGAGGGCTCTCCTCTTTTTCTCTGTGGCAGGTTCCAGTCAGTGTTGGAGGGGGAGGGAGAGGTTGAACCCTAGGCCCTTATAACATGGGGTGCCTCAGATCTTTCACCCGTCTTCTAACATCTACATGAGATTGCTAGGAGATGTCATCCAATGGCACAGGGTGTGGTATCATCAGTGTGCATCTCCACCCCTGGCTAACCAAGCAATGCTGTCCCAATGTTGGCTCAGTGCCTGGAAGCTATAAAGGTTTGGACAGAGAGAAACTGACTCCAACTCAACCCTACCAAGATGGAGTGGCTCTGGGTCTTTGGTCCTCCTGGATTTGGTATCATATCTGACTCTTGCCAGGGTTGCACTCCCCTGGACAGATCTGGTGTGCAATTTGGGGATCCTCCTGGACTTGTGGCTCCTGCTCAAGGAGCATGTATCAGCCATGGTTAGAGGGGCCTTTGTACAAATTTACCTTGTGTGTCAATTGCACCCATTCCTGGACTGGGAAGCCTTGCTCCCAGTCACTCACACCCTGGTCACTTCCTGGCCGGATTACTGCAATACAGTGTACATGGAGGTGTCCTTGAAGACCATCAGGTCCTTACTCTCCTAGCCTTCAGGAAAGCCTTGAAGATCTGGCTCTTCCAATAAGCATTGTGGTACAATGAGGCTGGAGCCCAGTAAAGTTGATTGTTGTTTTTGGGGATGCCCAGAGTTTTTGCAATAGTTTTTATGTTTTAAGCTGTTTTTATTATTGTTTGTAAGCCACCCAGGATTATGGTGCATAGGATGGGTGGCTGAATAAGTCTTTTAAATAAATAAACAAATAAATATGTCTAAAATTAAAATATTGTGTAAAGTGCAAGCCAAAATATAACGATTTATACAGTGGGGCAAAAAAGTATTTAGTCAGCCACCAATTGTGCAAGTTCTCCCACTTAAAAAGATGAGAGAGGCCTGTAATTTTCATCATAGGTATACCTCAACTAGGAGAGACAAAATGGGGGGGGGAAATCCAGAAAATCACATTGTCTGATTTTTAAAGAATTTATTTGCAAATCATGGTGGAAAATAAGTATTTGGTCAATATCAAAAGTTCATCTCAATACTTTGTTATATATCCTTTGTTGGCAATGACAGAGGTCAAACGTTTTCTGTAAGTCTTCACAAGGTTTTCACAGACTGTTGCTGGTATTTTGGCCCATTCCTCCATGCAGATCTCCTCTAGAGCAGTGATGTTTTGGGGCTGTCGCTGGGCAACACGGACTTTCAACTCCCTCCAAAGGTTTTCCATGGGGTTGAGATCTGGAGACTGGCTAGGCCACTCCAGGACCTTGAAATGCTTCTTACGAAGCCACTCCTTCGTTGCCCGGGCGGTGTGTTTGGGATCATTGTCATGCTGAAAGACCCAGCCACGTTTCATCTTCAATGCTCTTGCTGATGGAAGGAGGTGTGCACTCAAAATCTCACGATACATGGCCCCATTCATTCTTTCCTTTACACGGATCAGTCATCCTGGTCCCTTTGCAGAAAAACAGCCCCAAAGCATGATGTTTCCACCCCCATGCTTCACAGTAGGTATGGTGTTCTTTGGATGCAACTCAGCATTCTCTCTCCTCCAAACATGACGAGTTGAGTTTAGACCAAAATGTTCTACTTTGGTTTCATCTGACCATATGACATTCTCCCAATCCTCTTCTGGATCATCCAAATGCTCTCTAGCAAACTTCAGATGGGCCCAGACAAGTACTGGCTTAAGCAGGGGGACACATCTGGCACTGTAGGATTTGAGTCCCTGGCGCATAGTGTGTTACTGATGGTAGCCTTTGTTACTTTGGTCCCAGCTCTCTGCAGGTCATTCACTAGGTCCCCCCATGTGGTTCTGAGATTTTTGCTCACCGTTCTTGTGATCATTTTGACCCCACGGTGTGAGATCTTGCGTGGAGCCTCAGATCAAGGGAGATTATCAGTGGTCTTGTATGTCTTCCATTTTCTAATTATTGCTCCCAAAGTTGATTTCTTCACACCAAGCTGCTTGCCTATTGCAGATTCAGTCTTCCCAGCCTGGTGCAGGTCTACAATTTTGTTTCTGGTGTCCTTTGACAGCTCTTTGGTCTTGGCCATAGTGGAGTCTGGAGTGTGACTGTTTGAGGTTGTGGACAGGTGTCTTTTATACTAACAAGGTCAAACAGGTGCCATTACTACAGGTAACGAGTGGAGGACAGAGGAGCCTCTTAAAGAAGTAGTTACAGGTCTGTGAGAGCCAGACATCTTGCTTGTTTGTAGGTGACCAAATACTTATTTTCCACCATGATTTGCAAATAAATTCTTTAAAAATCAGACAATGTGATTTTCTGGATTTCTTATCTCATTTTGTCTCTCATAGTTGAGGTATACCTATGATGAAAATTACAGGCCTCTCTCATCTTTTTAAGTGGGAGAACTTGCACAATTGGTGGCTGACTAAATACTTTTTGCCCCACTGTACAATTATGCACCTATACAGCACAGGTGCACTTTTCCCAGTCTGGGAAAGCACAACCTAAGTGTCCTCCAGGTACATAGGGTTCAGCTCCCAAAACACTTAACCATGCCTCTGTTTGCTAGGGAATTCTGGGAAATGAAGTCCACATATCTGGAATATATCCCACATTGGGAAGGCTGATGGGGAAAAGGCATCTCACCCTCTGCTCTTCATCCCATAATACAAGACTAAAACTAGAAACACAAATATTCCATGCAGCAGGATAAGCAGTTGAGAGTCTGAGATACCAGCCTACCTCACAAGGGCAACTTATGTAGCTGTACAAAAATCTCCAGTCCCCCAAATCCCACTTAAGCCAACCATATCTTTCCACCTGTTCTGCCTTACATGAACAAATATACACAGTACTGTACTCCAGTTCTCTTCTCCTAAGAAGAAACCACATTAGGATAAAGTGGAGACTACAAAAGGAATAATTCTGATAATCTTTGCTGCTAGTTTATACTTACAATATACAGCTTCTGAGACGGAATCACTAAATGGATCTATTATTCCTGCTCTGACAGTTTGTGCTTTGTTTAAAATAAAGACTGTTAAACAGGCATAACCTCGAGTTCCTACTGAGAGGACAAGTTTATTTGAATGTCAAGACACTAATTTTGTTAGCCTGTAAAGAAATGGAAAAGAAAATCTCACATAGTTACCAGGTGTGGAAACCACCAGCTGGGTTGCCCCAAATTTAAGCTTCTGGCTTCTTCCCAGCAATTATCATTCTGGACTGCAACTAAGGACACAGTCCAAACAAAGGAAGGTCGTCATGGCAAACGCTTGGATACAGAACCTTGTCTTTAGAACTGTCTTTTGCATTTACTTTAAAGGAGACAGCAAATCATTTCCAGCCTCACAACAGGAATAAAGCAAGAAAGAGTTTTCTGCTCTTTTGAAGATAATATGCAAAGTTGCAGTCCTTCACATGTGCATTGGGCTTTGCTTTCAAATATATTATGTATTATACTGCCCTATAAATTATAAAAACAAATGGTAACAAATGTTGGCTTGTTTAAACCCATCTTTTCCCCACTTGGTACTTTCCCAACATGTTGGCTGGGAATCACAGACCCACGACTACACATAAATCTGCCCAAAAATGTTTTCAGAACATCACTTTCCTTAATTTTCATCCTCACACTAACTGTAAAGTAGTAGTTTGGCATATAAAGGAGTTCTGTATACAACTATATTTGCATAATAATCTCCACTTTGGGATTAAGAAACAATAAAAAGGTAATATAGACATTTTAAAAATAAGTGAAATTCATTGCAGCCATTGGGCAATGACAGCTGAATTATGTTTTAATTAATTGGAACTTGAATCCAACCACCCATCTTGAAAGTTCAGCAGGGCATGGAGAAGGTATGTACTTAAATGAATAGATGGGGAAGTCTTGGATTAACATGCAAATTATATTGTTTGAATGACCTTCATGAATGAATATTAAAAATGTCATAGAAATATTATTTTCCCATTGTCAGTAGAACCAAGAACACCTTCCCTGACTATTCTCAAAATCTGGGAGGACTGGTGATTTCCTACAGCAACTTTAGGGGGAAGGGGCAGGTACTACGGGGAACAGAGAGGAAACCTTGATTTCTGCTGTCATAGTTTTTATTCTTGAAGTAACTGCATGATGCCCTGTGATACTGTACATATCATAGTAACTACAAGAAAGCTGCAGAACTTTAATCTGAAGAAAAAACCTAATTGGAAATAGATAGTGTGCTTAAGTTTACGGTAAGCCCTATCATCTTTTTGGGTTTCATACAAGCATTGTGGTTTTTAAAGCACAGTTTATAGCTTAATGTGTTGTGTGAATCCAGCCAATTGTAACTTAATTCACCATTGATGGTGAGATTGTTAGTGGTATTTAGATGCCACCGAGCGTCTAATTCCTTTGCTGAGACAATACATGAACCCAGTCTCAGGTTCTAAAGGTTATATAAGCTTTGGGAAACACTAGCTATTCTGCTCTTGCTCATCTTTACAGCCAAACAGGCAGAGAAACCATATATAAGGGAGGTAAAGCTTTATTTACAGACATGGAAAGTGAAGGATAAGGTGAAGTCTATAAAGAGGATGTAGATTTGTTAACAAACCTTGAAGCAAGGGGCAAGTGCTTTCATTACACCTTGAGAGAAAATATAATTTGATTTGTTCAGTACACCCTACAGCAAAATTGGTAGTTTCCATCTAGAACTGAACTCACATTCTTATTGGCTGAAGGGCCATGCAGTTAACACTCCAAGATCTGATGAGGAGACTCTAAGTAGGTTAATCCTTAAGAATCTTATGTAGCATTTCCCAAGTAGTTATCCTGGTTAACTGGTAACTGAAGCAAGAATAATGTGCAGAACAGAGTTTTAATCCCACTAAGAACAACAGTCTCACCCCTTAGATATGGATGAGGGAAAAGAATTGGCAGCAATTATTATACAGTAGATTTTTTTCTTCCTATGGAGAGCTGTCCTGATCATTTCAGACGACTAGACAGTGAACAGGAAGTGGAAGCATTAAGTTCTTGACTCAAATATGCTTCCCTTATCAATATAACGTTGTTTTATTCCTCATATGTTTATACTGTGGAGTTCAGCTTGTCAGATTTGTGCCCCATTGGCTATATGTCTCCTTTGGCCAACTCAATGCCTAAGATGTCTCTTTCAGTGAAGGCTTCAGAGGCAGCATCCAGAGGTGACAGGCAAGCTAGACAGTGGCTAGAAATCAATGCAGAACTGGCTTGGCAATCTTACTCTTTGACCTCATTGGGCCAAAATGAAGTGCTTCCAAAAGAATGGAATGTCTCTTAGTTCTTCCACCGGATCTGCTGAAAGAAAAGCAGAATTGGATGTGGTTAGTATCAAATATAATCACATCTCCAGGCTCTCTGAGAAAATAACTAGTAAATCTCTAGTCACTGAAACCAATGGAAGCAGAGGAACTTACAGTGGGGCAAAAAAATATTTAGTCAGCCACCAATTGTGCAAGTTCTCCCATTTAAAAAGATGAGAGAGGCCTGTAATTTTCATCATAGGTATACCTCAACTATGAGAGACAAAATGGGGAAAAAATCCAGAAAATCACATTGTCTGATTTTTAAAGAATTTATTTGCAAATCATGGTGGAAAATAAGTATTTGGTCAATATCAAAAGTTCATCTCAATACTTTGTTATATATCCTTTGTTGGCAATGACAGAGGTCAAACGTTTTCTGTAAGTCTTCACAAGGTTTTCACAGACTGTTGCTGGTATTTTGGCCCATTCCTCCATGCAGATCTCCTCTAGAGCAGTGATGTTTTGGGGCTGTCGCTGGGCAACACGGACTTTCAACTCCCTCCAAAGGTTTTCCATGGGGTTGAGATCTGGAGACTGGCTAGGCCACTCCAGGACCTTGAAATGCTTCTTACGAAGCCACTCCTTCGTTGCCCGGGCGGTGTGTTTGGGATCATTGTCATGCTGAAAGACCCAGCCACGTTTCATCTTCAATGCTCTTGCTGATGGAAGGAGGTGTGCACTCAAAATCTCACGATACATGGCCCCATTCATTCTTTCCTTTACACGGATCAGTCATCCTGGTCCCTTTGCAGAAAAACAGCCCCAAAGCATGATGTTTCCACCCCCATGCTTCACAGTAGGTATGGTGTTCTTTGGATGCAACTCAGCATTCTCTCTCCTCCAAACATGACGAGTTGAGTTTAGACCAAAATGTTCTACTTTGGTTTCATCTGACCATATGACATTCTCCCAATCCTCTTCTGGATCATCCAAATGCTCTCTAGCAAACTTCAGATGGGCCCAGACAAGTACTGGCTTAAGCAGGGGGACACATCTGGCACTGTAGGATTTGAGTCCCTGGCGCATAGTGTGTTACTGATGGTAGCCTTTGTTACTTTGGTCCCAGCTCTCTGCAGGTCATTCACTAGGTCCCCCCATGTGGTTCTGAGATTTTTGCTCACCGTTCTTGTGATCATTTTGACCCCACGGTGTGAGATCTTGCGTGGAGCCTCAGATCAAGGGAGATTATCAGTGGTCTTGTATGTCTTCCATTTTCTAATTATTGCTCCCAAAGTTGATTTCTTCACACCAAGCTGCTTGCCTATTGCAGATTCAGTCTTCCCAGCCTGGTGCAGGTCTACAATTTTGTTTCTGGTGTCCTTTGACAGCTCTTTGGTCTTGGCCATAGTGGAGTCTGGAGTGTGACTGTTTGAGGTTGTGGACAGGTGTCTTTTATACTAACAAGGTCAAACAGGTGCCATTACTACAGGTAACGAGTGGAGGACAGAGGAGCCTCTTAAAGAAGTAGTTACAGGTCTGTGAGAGCCAGACATCTTGCTTGTTTGTAGGTGACCAAATACTTATTTTCCACCATGATTTGCAAATAAATTCTTTAAAAATCAGACAATGTGATTTTCTGGATTTCTTATCTCATTTTGTCTCTCATAGTTGAGGTATACCTATGATGAAAATTACAGGCCTCTCTCATCTTTTTAAGTGGGAGAACTTGCACAATTGGTGGCTGACTAAATACTTTTTGCCCCACTGTACAATTATGCACCTATACAGCACAGGTGCACTTTTCCCAGTCTGGGAAAGCACAACCTAAGTGTCCTCCAGGTACATAGGGTTCAGCTCCCAAAACACTTAACCATGCCTCTGTTTGCTAGGGAATTCTGGGAAATGAAGTCCACATATCTGGAATATATCCCACATTGGGAAGGCTGATGGGGAAAAGGCATCTCACCCTCTGCTCTTCATCCCATAATACAAGACTAAAACTAGAAACACAAATATTCCATGCAGCAGGATAAGCAGTTGAGAGTCTGAGATACCAGCCTACCTCACAAGGGCAACTTATGTAGCTGTACAAAAATCTCCAGTCCCCCAAATCCCACTTAAGCCAACCATATCTTTCCACCTGTTCTGCCTTACATGAACAAATATACACAGTACTGTACTCCAGTTCTCTTCTCCTAAGAAGAAACCACATTAGGATAAAGTGGAGACTACAAAAGGAATAATTCTGATAATCTTTGCTGCTAGTTTATACTTACAATATACAGCTTCTGAGACGGAATCACTAAATGGATCTATTATTCCTGCTCTGACAGTTTGTGCTTTGTTTAAAATAAAGACTGTTAAACAGGCATAACCTCGAGTTCCTACTGAGAGGACAAGTTTATTTGAATGTCAAGACACTAATTTTGTTAGCCTGTAAAGAAATGGAAAAGAAAATCTCACATAGTTACCAGGTGTGGAAACCACCAGCTGGGTTGCCCCAAATTTAAGCTTCTGGCTTCTTCCCAGCAATTATCATTCTGGACTGCAACTAAGGACACAGTCCAAACAAAGGAAGGTCGTCATGGCAAACGCTTGGATACAGAACCTTGTCTTTAGAACTGTCTTTTGCATTTACTTTAAAGGAGACAGCAAATCATTTCCAGCCTCACAACAGGAATAAAGCAAGAAAGAGTTTTCTGCTCTTTTGAAGATAATATGCAAAGTTGCAGTCCTTCACATGTGCATTGGGCTTTGCTTTCAAATATATTATGTATTATACTGCCCTATAAATTATAAAAACAAATGGTAACAAATGTTGGCTTGTTTAAACCCATCTTTTCCCCACTTGGTACTTTCCCAACATGTTGGCTGGGAATCACAGACCCACGACTACACATAAATCTGCCCAAAAATGTTTTCAGAACATCACTTTCCTTAATTTTCATCCTCACACTAACTGTAAAGTAGTAGTTTGGCATATAAAGGAGTTCTGTATACAACTATATTTGCATAATAATCTCCACTTTGGGATTAAGAAACAATAAAAAGGTAATATAGACATTTTAAAAATAAGTGAAATTCATTGCAGCCATTGGGCAATGACAGCTGAATTATGTTTTAATTAATTGGAACTTGAATCCAACCACCCATCTTGAAAGTTCAGCAGGGCATGGAGAAGGTATGTACTTAAATGAATAGATGGGGAAGTCTTGGATTAACATGCAAATTATATTGTTTGAATGACCTTCATGAATGAATATTAAAAATGTCATAGAAATATTATTTTCCCATTGTCAGTAGAACCAAGAACACCTTCCCTGACTATTCTCAAAATCTGGGAGGACTGGTGATTTCCTACAGCAACTTTAGGGGGAAGGGGCAGGTACTACGGGGAACAGAGAGGAAACCTTGATTTCTGCTGTCATAGTTTTTATTCTTGAAGTAACTGCATGATGCCCTGTGATACTGTACATATCATAGTAACTACAAGAAAGCTGCAGAACTTTAATCTGAAGAAAAAACCTAATTGGAAATAGATAGTGTGCTTAAGTTTACGGTAAGCCCTATCATCTTTTTGGGTTTCATACAAGCATTGTGGTTTTTAAAGCACAGTTTATAGCTTAATGTGTTGTGTGAATCCAGCCAATTGTAACTTAATTCACCATTGATGGTGAGATTGTTAGTGGTATTTAGATGCCACCGAGCGTCTAATTCCTTTGCTGAGACAATACATGAACCCAGTCTCAGGTTCTAAAGGTTATATAAGCTTTGGGAAACACTAGCTATTCTGCTCTTGCTCATCTTTACAGCCAAACAGGCAGAGAAACCATATATAAGGGAGGTAAAGCTTTATTTACAGACATGGAAAGTGAAGGATAAGGTGAAGTCTATAAAGAGGATGTAGATTTGTTAACAAACCTTGAAGCAAGGGGCAAGTGCTTTCATTACACCTTGAGAGAAAATATAATTTGATTTGTTCAGTACACCCTACAGCAAAATTGGTAGTTTCCATCTAGAACTGAACTCACATTCTTATTGGCTGAAGGGCCATGCAGTTAACACTCCAAGATCTGATGAGGAGACTCTAAGTAGGTTAATCCTTAAGAATCTTATGTAGCATTTCCCAAGTAGTTATCCTGGTTAACTGGTAACTGAAGCAAGAATAATGTGCAGAACAGAGTTTTAATCCCACTAAGAACAACAGTCTCACCCCTTAGATATGGATGAGGGAAAAGAATTGGCAGCAATTATTATACAGTAGATTTTTTTCTTCCTATGGAGAGCTGTCCTGATCATTTCAGACGACTAGACAGTGAACAGGAAGTGGAAGCATTAAGTTCTTGACTCAAATATGCTTCCCTTATCAATATAACGTTGTTTTATTCCTCATATGTTTATACTGTGGAGTTCAGCTTGTCAGATTTGTGCCCCATTGGCTATATGTCTCCTTTGGCCAACTCAATGCCTAAGATGTCTCTTTCAGTGAAGGCTTCAGAGGCAGCATCCAGAGGTGACAGGCAAGCTAGACAGTGGCTAGAAATCAATGCAGAACTGGCTTGGCAATCTTACTCTTTGACCTCATTGGGCCAAAATGAAGTGCTTCCAAAAGAATGGAATGTCTCTTAGTTCTTCCACCGGATCTGCTGAAAGAAAAGCAGAATTGGATGTGGTTAGTATCAAATATAATCACATCTCCAGGCTCTCTGAGAAAATAACTAGTAAATCTCTAGTCACTGAAACCAATGGAAGCAGAGGAACTTACAGTGGGGCAAAAAAATATTTAGTCAGCCACCAATTGTGCAAGTTCTCCCATTTAAAAAGATGAGAGAGGCCTGTAATTTTCATCATAGGTATACCTCAACTATGAGAGACAAAATGGGGAAAAAATCCAGAAAATCACATTGTCTGATTTTTAAAGAATTTATTTGCAAATCATGGTGGAAAATAAGTATTTGGTCAATATCAAAAGTTCATCTCAATACTTTGTTATATATCCTTTGTTGGCAATGACAGAGGTCAAACGTTTTCTGTAAGTCTTCACAAGGTTTTCACAGACTGTTGCTGGTATTTTGGCCCATTCCTCCATGCAGATCTCCTCTAGAGCAGTGATGTTTTGGGGCTGTCGCTGGGCAACATGGACTTTCAACTCCCTCCAAAGGTTTTCCATGGGGTTGAGATCTGGAGACTGGCTAGGCCACTCCAGGACCTTGAAATGCTTCTTATGAAGCCACTCCTTCGTTGCCCGGGCGGTGTGTTGGAAAAAATACTTATTTTCCACCATGATTTGCAAATAAATTCTTTAAAAATCAGACAATGTGATTTTCTGGATTTTTTTTTCTCATTTTGTCTCTCATAGTTGAGGTATACCTATGATGAAAATTACAGGCCTCTCTCATCTTTTTAAGTGGGAGAACGTGCACAATTGGTGGCTGACTAAATACTTTTTTGCCCCACTGTATAAACAACTTATGAGAAAATAGATAAAGTAAGGTTTTATTTATGGTCAAAACAAGAAAAAGGTTACTAAAAGTAAATGATCCACTGACATGGCCTGAACTAACAAAGCAATATTGGTTTAAAGCCCAAAGCACATTAAAAGAAAGGAGAAAAGTTACCAGCTTTGTTTCACTCTCATAAGCTGGATAAAGTAAAGCAACATAAACAATCAGCAACACATTTACATAAAACATGGCTCAGAAGATGTTTAATTCCATCCGTTTCATGGATGGGATTTCAGGTATTTAACCTGCTGATAGACCTTTTGAAGATATATTTCTACATACTAAGCTGGAAAACATAATTCTTAACATTCTTGACATCTGGCCCCATAAAGAAAATTGAATCTGAGAGGTAGAATCAGATTCCCAGTAATGGTAGAAGATGTTAAATCCATTTTCATTTTACTTGACTCGCAAAAGCAATTATCTGGCATGATAAAGGGATAAAGATGCACTGACAGCTTCATACCATATACACATTATTTCTTAATCTAGTTTACGAGAGAGGTTGCCTTTATTTTTCTGGTCTATGACTTTGATATTGAGGTAAAAAATCCAAAAGCAGGTGATGGTAAGCTAGTGGTAACAAAATTTATCTGACATGGTTGTGGAGAACAACGTGAACAAGAATTTGTCACTGGATATGCAAAAAAAATCGAATGAGGCTTTAAAAATTAAGAAGGAAATAAAAATGCCAATCCCAAAGAGCAATTGGAATAATTTCTTCTTGTTGGACTTACAAAAGAGGCTTCTTAAAGTTTTGAAGAAATTCAAGACAAGGGTCAATAACTGAATGGATTAAAGAGCAAGATTGCTTTAGGCAAAAGGAAGGAACATAAAGTTGGCTTATTTAATCACGGTTAAAATAGGACGTTTTTTCTGGACTTGTCAACATCTGGGTTGGAAAGGACATTGTATTGGATTTGCTTGCAGTGAAGAGCTGAGATATGGAATGATGAGTTTTATATTTGTTAACTAATGTTATTGTTTTAGAGCTCTGTTTGGACTTTTTGCTGACACCTGGATAGGAAAAGACATTGCTTATAGTTTGAGTTATGGGATGAAGAGTTTTATATCTGTTAATTAAGAGGAGGTGACAAGATAGTGAAATTGTTTATAATTGTGATGAAGGTGGGAAGTTGCTTTCTTTTTTTTTCTTTTCTCTTTCTATTTTCTCTTTCTTTTTTGCTTTCTTGCACCTTTTATTCTATTTTTCTTTTTAGTTTGTATTATCTTTTACTATTATAGTTAAAACTTTTAATAAAAAATTATTTTAAAAAATGCTACTCAGTGCCTGGGTCACAGACAACATATAGCTACAATATGTTTTATTTGCTTTCAGCTTAGGATGTTATATAAACTTACTGATTACGGTTTAGTGTGATATATGAATGAGATAACTATGGCCTAGTTAGCAAGCAACAGTTTTTCTAAAAAATTAGCCAATGAGAAATGTTGCAAATTTTTTTGAAGAACTATGTAAAAAGACAGTAAGACTGCACCTTTATCTAACTGTACCTACAAATTCATAAATCACTATTTATTTAAATGTATTAGCTGCCCATCTCCAATGGACTCTTATTTTTATGTTTAAACAGAAATGGGTAAGTAAGGAACGCTATAGACATTAGTTTCAAGTACAACTAGATATACTTTTATCTGTAAACAAAAAAGTTATCTGAGTTACTTTAATAGTACCATACACTTAAAAGACTAAAAGGAGAACCTTTAAATTCAGTATGAATGCACCCAGTGCTACAACCCTAAGCATATTAATTTGCAACTAAAAGAATTTACTTCTACATTCATAGCTAAGTTCAAGTACTTATTGTCAAGACCATGGTTTTCAAAGCTGTAGAGTATCGCCGTGAAAGGCTGAGTGAAGTAAATGGATGCCTTTGAACTGTGATGCTGGAGAAAATATCTGAGAATGCTTTGGACTTCAAGAAAAACAAATAATTCAAGATGATTTAAAACAGACATATCACTGGAAGCATAAATAAAGTTTGCATATTTTGAACAGATAATGCAGAAGCAAGAACCTTTAGAGAAAACCCCTGGTGCCTGGAAAAATTGAAGGCAAGAAAAAAAGAGGCTGGCAGAAGACAAGATATCGCAAGCAGAAGCAATTACTAATTGTTATAGAAAGGATCATGAAGAGTCAGAAGCTACTAAGCATATGAACAACAAAAGTTCAGCTGCAAGAATTTTGGGATGACTGTTGTGTTTTGCCACTGGCCTATCCATATAAAGCACCATAAGAAATCTCTAGTATGAAAAACTAACATGGTTCCAACAGGCCAATCCATCTGACCTTGAACAAGATCCTTCCCACTCTCCCACCCTTCATGTGTGCAGGTGCTCCAACTTGATTGGCTGAAAGCAGAGCTATCTTGGGTTTTGAACAACTGGGACAATAGCTTCTTTGCTTAATTGGACAGGAGACTCACTGAAGCACAGACATTCTGGACATGTTGCTCTTCAGAAGTTGGGGTTTCTTTTATTCCCTTTTTATCTGTGCTTTAGTAAGTGCATGAAATATAATGTATTCTTTCTTACTGCGTTACTGAGGATAACATCAATCTTCTCCTCTGCTGGAGAACCCCGTTCAACTTTACATCTGTATGCCATCAGTTGCTGTCGGTCCTTCAAGTCTTTGTATGTCTGGTAAACACCAAAAAGAGAAGCCAACTAAAGCAAAACAACTATTTTTTATCAACATCCTTACAATCACAGTGATCTAGACAGTTATCACCCATCCCTTCTCAATAACTGGTCTGGAAATCCTGCTGCTTCTTCCATAGGCTGATGCCAGACTTAAAGGCTGCCCCAACAAAGAATCAGGACTTTCCTTCAACTTCTTTTGGGTACAGAAGCAGTCAGCACATTCTATTACCTAGTACATTCAGTTTATACATAACATTCACTTTCTATTCATTTAAGTTAATATGTGATAATTGGAAGTTAAGGTTAACAGCAGAAGGCTAGCTTTAGCTAATTCTTTTCAAGCCAATGTTTTATTTCTGCTTTTAGGCTAAAATAGTAATAGAAATGGGCAACATTTAAACAACTGATGCTGTGTCTTAGAAGTCAGTGACTTGTGCCAACAAAATTTAGTCTAGCACATCTATCAGATTGGCATGTTTTCATGGATGTGGCAAAAAAATAGGGCTAGCATCTGTCAAAGGCAGGAAAGCTAAAACAAGATCTGCAAAGTATTGTCTTTTTCTTCCACCGATCCCCTTTCCCTGATCTAGAAGGAATTCCAAAGAACCTTTTTGCTTGACTAGCTACCAACATCACATGAATTTCCCTTCTGCTTTGTGTTTAGAAGAAATCAATCTAGTATGCATAGTACTGCCTGAAATAATAGGTTATGGAACTGTTGATTTTATGCATTTCTTAAAAAATTATATTTCAATATGTATTATGTTTTACTGAATATTTTCAGATACACAAATATACACATGCAATCGTCTGCTGATGTGGAAAGTTCGGTGTCTAAGTTATGGAAACTGACCAACACAGCATTAAAGAACTGAGAAGAAACTTGAAAGAGATGCACTCATGAGGTTAGGAAGGGTATTTTGTATACCACCTAGAATTGATTGATTGATTGACTGATTGATTGATTTATAAGTGAGCCCAAACTTGTAGTAGAAGCCACATCTTGTTCAGCGGGGTCAAACATAATCTGTTGATAGTAATCTGCTAAAGCTGCACTCAAAGGTGCAGCAAGCTGCTCTGTGATCTCTTTAAACATAACTATCCTAGAAGCAATTTAAAGAACACTATAAGGACCGAGGAAGGCAGCAGCTCTGAAATACAAGCTATAGCAAACTGCTAATGATAATTCCTTCAGGTATTTTAGGAATAATTTAGGAATTTTTGGCTAAAGAATCAATCCATGGCTTCTCTGCCTATTCCACAATTTCCCATAATCTCTAGGAAATGGCTTTCAGCAAGGAAAACATACATCTATAACAACATCATGGCACTTGTATTTCACAGCAAGATTCAACTTTGTCTCAACATCTTCCACTAAACGCACATACTCCTGTAGGACCTGTACGAAGAAGACAGAAAATATCAGCAGAATATTCATAATCCCTTGTTCATCTCCCCTAATTTATTTCTACATCAGCTTCCCCCTGCAATAACTTTATTTTACCCCAAATTATATTTCTACACCAACCATTTTCCAAAAGCCAGGTGGTTGACTCAACAATCAAAGGTCTATTAACACAAACAATGCATACAGAACTAGAGAAATATCCCTTCTAGTTTTCCATATTCAATGAATAAAAATACATGGACACATGAAGACTTTTCAAGGTGGAGGCAATGGCCGGTAGGCCAGTGGACTATTTCCAGAGGCAGACTACTGGACAGCTTGCTCACTCACCTGCACTGGGGCATTGTTCCGCTGCAAGATCTCCACCACCCGATGGAAACCAATAGGAGCTCTTTTTTTTGTATAGCCTAACCAATTCTGAAATTACAAATGGAAAAAAGAAATTAGCACCAGACCTTGTGATGGTCTGGGGATGAGATGCACTGCTAAACATCACTTAGGAGCAGACAACAGATATTCTTGAATAGCAACTCCTCTTTTTGTGTATGTCCAAAAGGAAGATGCATTCTTTCTTGGACAAAGCTGCTGTCCTTTTTTGATGTAATATACCTATATGATACATTAGCAATTCAAAGAGAATAATTAGACAAGCCTCTTCCTATAAATGAACTAATCCATAAAGCATTGTATAAGGGCAGGTAGATTAGCACCTCACTGGCATAGAGAATCATTATGCCAAGCAGTATAAGTCAGGCATACCCATGAGTCAGTGAAGATCAGCAGGGACTTACCTTTGTTGTTGCTTTTTTTAATAGTAATTTTATTAAACGTTACAATTAAGAAGATGAAAATTAATACAAACTAAAAGAATAACAAAATATAAAGTGCAGGAAAGAAAAAAATAGAAAGAAAAATAGAAAAGAAAAAAAAATAAGAATAAAGAAAAAGAAAATATATAAAGAAATGACTTCCCCCTTCATCACAAGTATAAATAATTTTCATAACTTATCACCTTCTCTTAAAATACAACAAATAATCTCTTCTTCCCATATCTCATCTCTTATCTATAAACAAATCCTTAAAACCTTGTCCATTCAGTCCTGATCAACAAAAGTCCATTAAGGATTACCAGAGATAACAACATATACATTTTAACCTTGATCAAATAAACCAACTTTATATTCCTTCCTTTTACTTTTAACCATCTTGATCTTTAATCCCTTCAAATAATGTCCTAGAACTTGATTTCTTTCATTTTTCCTTTGTCCCTTCTCACAAATTCTTCAAAGCTTCAAGTCTTTTTTTGTAAATCCAATATAGGAAAGTTATCCAGATTGCTTTTTTGGTTTGTTATTTGTATATCCCTTTTAATTATTAAGACATCAGCCAGTTTCATTTGTATATCCAGTGTAGCATCTTTTTCCATATCATTCTTGTAGCTTGGTATTTTTAAATCCACTTTCAGATCAGTCTCAGTCTTGTCCAGTAAAACTTGTTCCTCTTCTATAACATCTTTTAAACACAATCTATCTATAAGGGCAGACACTCTTAAAATTAACTTTTGGGTTCACTGTTCAAAAATATCATCCAATGTTAACATATTTTGCTCCATTCTGTACTAGCAAGTCAAATTTAAGTGTTCTTCTCCTTTAACTGTAATCTTTACTTCCTTCTGGTTCCCTTTAATGTCCAACCTTCAAAACAGTATGAATCAGTGACCAGGCAAACCCATGAGTCAATGAAGATCAGCAGGGACTCACCTTTGTTGTGAACAAAGCATCCACATCATGCCATGCTCGGAGTTTGGCACGAGCAGCCAGAGCTGTTAGCACATACTGTTTGTCTGGAATCTGTAGGGAAAGAAATGGAAATCCTAGAAATGGGTTGACAGAGCTAGATTGTGATCCAGTGTGAAGTAATGGGTAAGGTGGTAGATTAGGACTCTGAAAACCCAGGTTCATACCCATCCTTAGTTATGGAAGCTCACTGGATGATTTGAGGCTAATCATTCTCTGTCAGCCCACTCTTCCTAAGAGGTTGTTGTTGTGGGAAACAACTAGAGGAGGAAATACTTTGTATACTGCCTTAACCTCTTAGAGGAAACCAAAAATAAAAAGAGTTAAATTGTGGACCTTCAGTCATCTGTTGGTTGCTGAAATTCTTGTAATGAAAGTTCACTTACATGGGCTTTGGTCTGATCTAGCAAGGCTTTCCTTATGTCTTATCCAACAGCACATTATCTGGATAATTTCACATAATTTTTATTGCTTTCTTTGTTTCATAGTTTTATTTATTTATTTATTTATATTTCAAATTTGTCACTGCCCATCTCACTGTGAATTTTCTACATAACAGTGAATCATGTGAAGAACATGATAATAGCAATAAAAAATAATAAACAAAAACAGTAATAGGCCATGCAAGAAGTCTGTCTACATCTGAATTAAAACATACTATACATTAGTCAATACCAGCCACTCAATAAGCCTTGCAGAATTCTGCAGGTGAAATGGGGGTAATGCAGCTGTAGGTAAATACAATCTGTATCTCTGAACCATAGTGCAAAAGAATGTATTCCATCCAACATTAGACCAAGCTGAACATGACCCCAAACCCATAGACACTCTTATGCACTGCCCTAAAGAAAAGATAAGGAGCAAGTGAATGAACTTAAGCTTGTTTCTTGTACTATGGCTGTGAATTCAGCCTCTTGATCAGTGCAATGAACGTTGCCCAATTAAGCTGGTAATAATTAAACTTTGTCACACTTCATGGTTTTAGCAGCACAATCCCTTGAATGCCTTCATTCCAAAACACATATCCTCTGCATACATTTCTAGGAGCGCTGGTCTCTTCTAGAAGATAGAGATGTATGCTTGGCAAACTACCAGTTTCCTTACCTTGAAAGTTTTCTTCAAGTTTGCTGGACTACTGAATGTTCCCTAGAAAGGGGAGATATTGGAACTTTTATTAAAATCTTTTAACCAAGAAGAAAAAGTTGGTAACAAACAGTATAGTATAGTATAGTATAGTATAGTATAGTATAGTATAGTATAGTATAGTATAGTATAGTATAGTATAGTATAGTATAGAATAGATACAGATCACACAACATTTTAGAATTTTCTCCCCAAACCTGAACCGTTTTTATATATAAGCCATTTTAAACATATACTATATATTATGTTTAAAATACCCCAGTGCTTAACATCCAAGGGGAACCCTATCTAAGCTAGTTGAGCTGAGGATGATAGTATTTTTACACTCAATATTCTCAAAAACTCTGCAGTATTTGAAGAGTGTATTGTCTGTCTGAAGACCATATAATATTTCAGATGCCCACTTGCATATGGTGATGCGTGGCTTCTCCTTTGTTTTGAAAAGACACCAGGCTTCACCAATTAACACAAAGATCCCCATTGCTATTGCTATTGCTATCCTAACCTCAGTCTCTGTGTAATGGTAGAAGCAGGAGTAGAAAAGCGTGGTGACCAATGGCATGTTTAGAATGGAAGCTTTTCGAGGGTATTTTCGAAAGATTTCTGTCTGCCCAGATGACTCTAAATGTTTGTCATTTGCCTGGAAAAAATCAGAAGAAATAAATTGCATAAGGATAAAGACATCTAGTGTTACATCAAAACAACACTTTTTTACAAGTTCCAAAGACAATCAGGGTTAAATCCTAACAAGTAGGTCGCAGTCCTTTGTATATTTACAGAGGAATGGCCTATGTTCAGTGGTGCTCTCTCCTAAGGAGGTATGGACAGAGTTGTGGTCTTCATGAGCTTGGTCCAGCCATTACCTCAGAGCTTAACTTACCTCAAACCACACTGAGTTAGATGAAGGAAGGGTAGGATAAACACTACATTAGTAATATATCTATCCCAGCTTTCTTTTTCTGAGATTGCATAGCAGTAATCATGCAAGCCCAGGAAAAGACAAGCCTTCTTTAAGGAGTTGCCAACTGACTTGTGAAAGTGTCACTCAGCATCTGCCATGGTGGCTCCCTTATAGCGGGCATGGGCAATTTTTTTCTAGCTTTTGGGCTATACCTTTCCTTTGTTCCTTGTCCACAAGTACCTGTTTTGCTCCTTAACCCCACCCCCACTCCAAAATGTAAAAAAGGATTTAATATTTTGGCCCTATCTACTTTTATTTTCAGCCAGATAAGAACATTTGGTGTTACAAGAAGCAGGTCAAAGCCAGGAAAACTGGAATAATCGTCACTCCCATGTGTCCAATGACAGAGCTGGGACCTCACCTCAATGATGATCTGCCTTTCCAGAAGTGTATAATGATCCTGAACATGAGCAGCATCCTCTGATGAAAAGGGCAACCTAGAGTGGAGAAGTGGGGGGGGGGTCACTCTTGCATTCTTCCTTTGTACAGAATGTAATCATACTTATTCAAAAGCAAGTTCAGTGAGGCAGCCTTCTCCAACCAGGTACCCCACAGGTTCAGTTAACAAAGAATAATTCTGGGCTAATGATCTTTACAATCTATTCACTGAATACTAAAAGAGCCATGTGGGATCAGATCAAAGGCATGCCATGCATTCTGCTTGCCAAAATGGTCAGCTAGACTTCTATGAAAAGCTCACATAAGCAGGCCCTTAAGTAACAGATAATTAGACATTACAATACATTTGAACTTGGTAATGTTTAGGTAGCAACTACTGATAGTGTTATTCCCTATTAATTTGTCTAAGTTTCTTTAAAAACCTTTCCATGTGTTAGGCAGCAAAACATTTTGAGGAGTGATTTCTGCTCCTACAGTTGAACTGTGTTCTAACTGAAAGAGTACTTTTGTTGGCCCTAAATTTCCTGGTATGGTCTTGTTATTGCAACAGTAGGGAAAAACGTCTCCCAAACCACTTTCTCTACACAGTGCATACCTCTATATAACCATGATGGTTTTTTTTCCTTATTTGCCCTTTCTTCTCCCCAAAGAAAAGCCTTTTCTTTACTGCTCTCCATATTTCTTCCTTTATGGAGAACAATAGGGCTTCCTTCCCATTAATACTGCAACTACTTCACCCCTAAGGCTTGTTCCCCTTTCATTTCTGCATAACCTACACTTACCCAATGCAACTTTTCAGAAACTCTTTTCTTTTCTCGGCATCCGAGATAGTCAGATGCTCACGGTACTGGGTCAGCTGGAGATGGTGGAAACAGACACAAAAGGCTCAGGAGGAGTACAGACTGAATATTCAATCAAGGCTGGGTAGCCCTGGCCCCATCTATTTCAACTTATTCCCTCCAGAGACATTGGGAATATAATTTCCATTTTTCCTAACTGAGGGTAAATACTGTGTGGCTCACCTTCAATTTTCCAAAATATTATTGTTTCCTCCCACTAAAAAGAGTCTAGGCAACACGGGATACTCACTGCAACTTCCTCAGTCCTGTCCAGGAACCTAGAGAGGAAGAATAAGTATCAGACCTATTCAACTTCCTGCTCAGAGTTTAGTTTTGGCTGTATGCTCACAATGGCTTTTACCTCAACAGGTCTAGGAGAAGCTTTTGGTCCTCAGTCTCCTTGAGAAAATGTATTAAATGGCGCAAGGCAACTTGCCGCAACTCCAGCTCTCTGAACAGGATCTCTAGTTGTAAAGAGAAGAAATGCTTGTCTAACAAGATCAGGCCTGAGTTATCCCCTCACTCTTTCCTTTGCTTAAGCATTTCACTTCTGTTGGCCATCCTGGAAAGAGAGGATGGGAGGGGTAGTCCTACACATCTGGAGGGCATCAGGTTGGGACAAGTCAGCTTACTACATGGTCTCATTCAAATAGCCAGAAGGGATGAAAGGATCACCTTGGATATGTCAGTACACTGCATGTAGCTAATTAGTGGGATGGAGGCAACAGAATGTTGGCTTGCAAGGGAATCTCTAAATTAGAAATTCCAGCTTGCAAAATTGGGCTTTTGTTGTATTTGTGGCATACTGCTAAAATATAAAAACGCCTGACCCGTACTATCATTATCATTAGAAGGGAATGCTGCACTGCTACAATTAAGGCTGGGAACCTACTCTACATCTCCATCTTTCTAAGGGGAAAATAAACTATAATCTTCCCACACTACCTTCGCTAGCTTTGTTCACATAACATACTTAAGTCAAAGGAGAGAGGGTTAGCATGTCATGCAATACTGGAATTAGAGACTAATTTTAGCTCAAAACAACACTGTGGTTCAATCTGTTAGTTCTGGGCTAAATTAATTCCCCTGGTCAGCTGTGTTGTCCAAATAGGACAAGCACTATTTCAATAGCTGACAGACTGATAGCCCTGTTTTATATGTGATGGAAAATGTACTTTATGCACTGCAAAAGTACTATCAAGAGAGAAAACCTGATGCACTTCACAGTTAGCCAACATATGGCTACAAGGATTGGATTCATTTCCAAAAAAAAGTGCTCTATATAGGACATAATGTATAGCATGATAGCATCTATGGCAATGATTTTCAAACTTGGCAACTTGAAGATGTGTGGACTTCAATTCCAAGAATTCCTCAGCCAGCATGCTGGTTGGAGAATTCTGGGAGTTGAAGTCCACACATCTTAAGATTGCCAAGTTTGAAAAAAACTTATCTATGGTGATGAATGAGAACTGGCCTCTATGCTCAGCAAATCCAATTATAACCATTCCTTGCAGCAATGTTTTCCCCCACTATATATAAAGGTACTACCATCTAATTCATGAGGATATAAAATTAGGCTTAGCACAGATAATATGCTAAGAGACAAAAATGTTCATGGCCTAAAATGACTGTCTTGAAAAGCGCAGGTGATCTGTCAGCTTAACTTGTATGACAAGAATTAGGCTATACATACTTTACATAAACAAATTTATAAATCTGATTGGGAATCCTGGACAATACGTACCTTTCTTTAAGGTTCTTTTCAGAAAAATTAGTATCTGCAGGAAAACAAATAGAAGAAGGGTCCATTGTATCCTCCATTCATCTACAATTGATTGATTGATATCTCGCCTTTATTTGTACAACTGTTAAGTGAAATCATTATAGATTTAGAGCAAAATGTCATCAGTATGCTGATGACACTCAACTTTATTCCTCTTTTCATCAGATTCAAATAAGGCAGTGGAAGTGAGGAATTAGTGCCTGGCTATGGTATTCAACAAGCGTCAAAAAACTGAAGCTCAATCCAGACAAGCATTGGTGTTATCAGTGGATAGTTCATGTATTGATGTGAGTGGAGTTCAGCCTCTTCTAGACAGGATTTCACTCTCCCCTAAAGGATTAAGTTTGCCCTTCTGGATCCATCTTTGACATCAGATACACAAGTTGCCTCTGTGGTAAAAAGCAGCTTTAATGCCTCCTTGAATGCACTCCTTCTTTACTCCTATTTTTTAAAAAACGTGTTAAATTATTTTAACTAACAAAATTAAACTGAAAGCTAGTATATACAAAATGCAAATCTCGAACAATCTTTATTTTCAAGAATGCTTCTGTGCCCTCAATATACACTGGAGGCATTCTGAGAAAATAAAAAAGGTAGGTCAGTAGTCAACATTTTGTTTGGAAATAGGCTCACTTGCCCACCAAAAACAAAACAAAAATAGAAGATGAAGTGGGTAGGGAGGCAATAAAAAATTAGAAAATGTGATGGGGAGCACATACACCCTTTCCTTGTTCAGTGACTGCATTCCATTCCAATGAGTTGGTTGTTAAGTGAAATGGCCTCTAAGTGAACATGCGACAGAGAGGGAGAGAGACTGTGAAGATCACTGATTGCTGCCATCTCATTCAGATAAAGTTCTCTTCTAAAGTGTCCTGTGCCTGACCTGTTTTTTTTTTCTTTTTTTGCCCTCTGGCAGGAGCTTTTCTAAGGCAGCTCCTCCCTAAAAAGTGCTAATTGCAAGTTAACAAGCTCAGCTCTCTGACCTTAATTAGTTGATTAGAACCTTCCCACCAGCTGTGCTGCTGCCTGAAACTGACCAGACCTTAATCAGTTTCACACTGAAGGCTTTTGTTTTCAGGCTGATGAAATTTGTAAATGCAGATGAAATTTGTAAATGCGTGCATTGATTGGAAAATGATTTTTTTATTACCATTTATTATAGTAATATTTGCAAATGGTTGCTTACTGAGGAAATTGCTAAATGAGGAGTGGCTGTAGTTCTGCCTTTTTATATCTGGCCACACTCAACATTGGCAACTATTTTGTAAGAATGTCCATAACATCCTCCCCAAATTCCAAAAGTACTCGCTAGTTCAAAAACACTGGGGACCCTTGCTTGCATGATATTTGGATTTTTGGACATTTTTTAAAAATTAGAAAATATTTAAGGGGTCTTACAAGATTCATTCACTCTTCATTTCTCGGAGGCAAGGGTAGCTCAACCAATGCCTTGCCTTCCAAAATGTTTTCTAGCAGCAAAACAAAAACAAAAAGATTCATTTTCTCATTCAGAAGATTCCAAGAATTTAGGGCACTCATTTATGGAAAAATTAATACAAAAGTAATGACATTCCCATACACAGAAATGGAAGTTAATTGGGTCAGACTGAGCTGCAGTCCCCCCTCTACTCTATGATCACAGCAGGACTTACGGCTGTAATAACATTCCCATCGTGCAATGCAACAGCTTCATCCAGCAGCAGTAATTTGTCCTGCAAAGAATGGAACCTTTCCAAGGAGCACACCTAGAGTAGGATGAGATTCATAAACAAAAGTAATATTAGAAAGGTGGTGGTGGGGTGTTTATAACATATTCTTTGAGATGGAACTACACCTGGCTGGTTGATAGTGTGAGCAATTCCAGAGACAACCAGTGGAAGTGATTGTTTTCAGGGAGACACCTTTAGTCTAATTACAAGCCCCAGGAACCTTAGCCACTGAGAGAAACAGTTTGCCATTTAGTATTGTGCCTCTGGATTTGCATCATCAAGCGCTACCCATTGTAGCAGGAATCCTCTTTCTAGCATTTTCAAGAAAATCATGAAATCATTCTAACCCAACTGCAAGTGCCAAGTGTCAAGGCAGAGCTCCAGTCATAACTCTGAGGATCAATAAAGATCCTGCTTGGTAAATCCATCATGAAGTAATAGAAAGTGAGGAGCTGGAGGTTCGTCTTATAGCTCCTTGGCAATTCTTCCTCAAGTAACCTCATTTATTTCCTAATCATCATAGCAAGGGAAAAGCTGAGCAACACCTTTCATTTTGAGGATCATATTTTAAACAGCTCCCTAAGAACAATTAATAGTAGTTCAGAGGCATTAAAGGCATGCAAATGTGTTTGATATATCTGTTTAGCAGCTCTAAAGCAACTGGTTGTGGATCTTCTCTATATCTAGTAAGAATCACTTGTTTAGCTATTAATGGAGAGTTCTCAAGAGCTAAAACCAAATCTATGGAATCTTCTTTTGCTCTGACGTTGGCACAGCATAACGTATAATTATGGCACTTGATGATAGGCTTGCTAGCCCTACCATAATCTCCCACTGGACCTCATGTGGAGGACTTCATTCCCCTTTGCACAGTAAGATGTCACAGGCTTCTTTGCAGCAGAAAAGGAAACTACCAACAGCCATATTGCCATGTGACTATGCAAAAGTAGTGTGAGAAACCCTTCCAAATACATATAAAAATAATAGGTTCAAAAGTAGGAATGAAAAAAATAAGTTCTAATTTCGATACAGGTAGTCCTCAACTTACAACGGCAATTGGGCCTGGAACTTCTATCGCTAAGTGATGCAGTCATAAAGCGCGACCAGATTACTTAGTAGTCCTGGTTGCCATTGTTAACTGAATCCAATGGTCATTAGACAAAGCAACTTCCTGCTGGCTTCCCACAACCAAGCCAGTGGGGAAGCCGGCAGGAAGTTACAAGTCCTAGGTGGTTCGCAAGCAGGCAGGTAAGTGGGGGAGGGCGCAAGGGGGTTCATGGGAGGCATAGTGAGGCTCAGGGAGGGTGCATGAGGATGCAGGGGAGGTGCGGCAAGGGCCAGGGAGGGGGGTGGTGGTGGTTGAGGGAGGCGCGGCAAGTGTTGGGGTCAGGGAGGGTGCGTGAGGGTGCAGGGGAGGCCTAGTGCAGGGGAGGGTCAGGGAGAGTATGCAGGGATGTGAGGGGGTGTGCAAGGGTGCAAAGGAGATATGGCGAGGCTTGGGGAAGGTGCATGAGTGCAGCACAGATTGGGGATGGTGCGTGAGGGTGTGAGGCAGGCGCGGTGAAGGTTGGGGAGGGTGTGCAAGGGTGCATGGGGATGCGCGAATGGTGGGGCAAGGCTTGGGGAGGGTGCATGGGAGTGTGCGAGTGGCTGGTGCGAGCACAGAGAGACTGGGGGAGGGTGCACAGGTCTGAAGACTTACCCCAGTTACTTGCAACCTTTCCTGCTAGCTTCCCCATTAACTTTCTCAGGAAGCCAGCAGGGAAAGTTGCAAATGGCAATCAAATGATTGTGGGGCGCTGCAAACAGTCATAAATGTGAGCTGGTTGCCAAGTGCCCGGATCATGATCACATGACTGCGGGGGTGCTGGGACGGCTGGAATTCCGAGGACCAGTCATAACCATCATTCATTCACCGTCATAACTTTGAACAGTCGCTGAATGAATGGCTGTAGGTCGAGGACTACCTGTAGTTTCCAAACTTTCTGAAACACAAATTGAGCTTTCTGAAAGCTCATCCCAGTTTCACTTGCTACCTTGCCTCTCTGCAGCCGTCTTACTGTATCATTAGGACTCCAATCAGAATTGTAATCCTGAAAAAGTAAAAAGAAAACAAAAACCACTGTTAACACTTTACAAGTTTTGAAAGATCCAGTTATGATTTGTGACTGAGATATATGGGGAGAGAGAGAAATAACATTGTTAGTATCATACTAGACAACTTTCAGGGGACTTAGAAACTAATCCAGGAATACAACATAATGACAGATAGGAATCTTGGTTTGGATACAAACCTAAGTTTTTAATTCGTGGCTAGTTTAACTGCTGGGAGAGCTAGGGTATGTTTTGCCTGCAGAAGAGAAGACACAGGAGAGATTTGATAACAGTCTTCAGCTATCTGAAGGACTGTCATATAAAGAAGGGAGTGAACTTGTTCTCTTTTGCCTTGGATGATAGGACTAGAACCAATCTACAGGGTAGTAGATTCAGGGTAGACATTAGGAACAAGTTTCTGAAGATAAGAGCTGTCAACCAGTTGAACAGGTTGTCTCATGAAGTAGCATGTCCTTCACTGGAGGTATTCAAACAGAGGCTGTATAGCCACTGGCTTTAGCTGATCCTGCATCAAGCGGTAGTTTGAACCAGATGACCACTATAGCTTTCTATGATTTCACGATCTAATCTGTCTTCTCCTTTCTTTTCAGACTGTTAATTAAGAAGGGAAAAAAACCTCTTTTAAAACATGGAACCTGCTCCTAAAGCAATATATTTGCATGGGAGTCATCACTGTGAGCAAACCATGCTATGGATTTTGTGTTGTAAGCTTCTGATTTCCTTATCTAGACTTATAGCCCACTTATATGCATAGCATATGAGAGTAATCCTCCATGTGGTCAATTACTCAAGGAGTGTGCTCAATTACTCAAGTGTAAAATCCTAGACTATAAATGCAAGTAATCACTTTAATAAATTATGCAATGAGCATTCAACAAATACTGTAGTCCTTGGACAGAAAGAGGAGATGTGAGCTTTTACAATTAGATAGGGTTTAGTCATCTGGCTCTAAACTACTTAACTTTGTCCTTCATCCAGACTCCAATAAATATACTAACCTTATAATCTGCTTTTGGTCTGCGTAATTCTGGAGCATAATTTTTAAATCCTGTGTCTGTAAGAGCTGAAAAAGGAAGGACAGATCTTTTTAACTTTCTGAATAAGTTCCCATCTTTCCACGCTGTTTTGCCCATCATATGGCGCATAGTCACTAAATTTGGTACAGCACCAAAATAACAATAATGCTAATTAAAGCAAGAAACAATAAGAATCAATAAAGGAAGGGTCTGAAGGCACAAATAAATGCATCTGTTTCTTTCTAAAGACCAAAAGGAAGTAAACAATGCTAGTTTCAAGGTATTATCTGTCAGAGCCCAAAGTCTATCCTAGTTCTTGTCTAATTATTAGGACTTATGCTTTAAAATATCATGCTGAAACTTTCAGATGCAAATTCCTTGCATCCCTGCTGGCATTTAAAAAATCTTTAAAGACCTAAATATTTTTTCAGTCATGGGGCCTAGAGGTTGGGTGAGCCCATCAATGTGATTTTTTGGGACAACTGTTGTTACATGGAATTGATTAAATTGTCCTTGGGCCCCATTATGTTCTTATTGTACTATTTTGTTATTTTTTTGTTTCATTTTCTGTTGGTTTTTAATCTCCTGTTCACCACCAGAGTTGCAACAGGCAAGATGGAACGCTATATAAATCAATATAGTAAATAAACAAACAAATAAATCTGTGTCTGTTTTGTGGTGACACTTGAAGTTGGTTGCTTCATTTGGATACATTATAAGGAACGGGCTGCAACTGCTAGCTGCCATATCCTGGCTTCCTTTCTCTTCCTAACGGCAGGGCCAGACCTGACCTTACATCCTGAACTCAAAAGAGGGCAGTTTGCACTCCGGAACCATCTGAGACCTTTTCTTTGGGGAGTGAACTCTGGATGAAGTGAAAGGACTAAGACTGCAAAGGAAAGGCCAGAGAGGAGAAACTTGTAGTAAACAAGATGTGAGCTCCTATATACATTTTCCTATGTAATCTGCATGGTTAGTCATATAGAAAAGATGGTACTAATTTCTCCAATGGTATATGAGAAGCAACCTTCCCTTTTAGCAAACTTAGGACAAAATTCAGTATTCTTACCATCTGAAAGTGACTGAAAACTCCCATGTTTGTTTCTTCCTAAAAGAAAAGCACAAATATGAAAGGCAGAAATAAAGTTATTTCTTCTCGCTAGAAGCCTATTAAGTCACTAACTATAAAATAATGCCCAGCAGCATGAATTAAGACATACAATTGCATAACTTCTGTGAACATCTCATTTAACAATGTCCAGAAACAAGGGCTGAAGACTGGACAAATGGTAATTTTTTTCCCTTTTCTCAAGAACCAATCTTTGCTTATGCTGCATCTATCCTGTTGCCAAAACTGTTAATTCAACTGAAAATATAAAGAGAAGGAAATAAATGTAGTATTTCACTGTGAGAGCATAAAATCACTGACCTCTTGCACAATGAGATACTGGGTAACAAGGGTATGGGGCACATAGCAAATGTTACCTTGCACAGACTTGCTATCAAAATTGAGAAACAAGTGCTATAATGACACTTTGCCAATCACGAGATGGTAAGGAGCCAGAGATGAAGAAGTCCTTTGATCAGACAGACCTAAAAATGCAATCCTGATGCTTCTGAGGGTAGCTTTGCTGAACAACTGCCCCCATAATGATTATCCTACCTTTAAAAAAGCTGCTCAGTGAATAAGAAGAGGATTGCTTGGGTATAGCTGCATAGGAAGAGCCCTTTTGCTGATCCCTCCCTTCAGAGGCACTGCTGCTACTGCTGCTGGAGGCAGTCTCTTTGATTGACCACGAAATGCCTATGAGAAAAGAAAGAGAGAGATCTGGAAAATGTGTATCATTCTTTAGCAAAGAAAAATATTAATAATATTAATATTATTAATTTGAAATACTGATGATCATTATTTGGGGCCTAATTCTTATGCTTCTGCTTATTAGATAGCTATGTCCTATAAGATACATAACCTCAACCTAAACTGTTGTGTTAAGAATAGTCTCTGAAAGCACTCATATATCTACAAATCAACCAAACTGTCCCTAGCCTGGTGCCGTCCAGATACTTTGAGCTATTAACTCTCACTATACCCAATCAGCATGATCTTCAGCGATCCTAATTAGGGATGACGGGAGCTGCAACATCAAATAAACGGGGAAGGTGTCAGAGAGGAGAAGAGCACAAAATGTACAGAAAGGTCTATTAGGGAAGTTAGTAAGGATATTGCACATTGGGATAATGCACTCAGTACTGCACTCTATGTATTCTTTACAGCAACATATGTATCGGTGCAACATAAATGCAAAAAGGGTAATGGGGCACATGTGGTCAGAAAGCATCCCTTTTGAGACCTGAAGAGTGAATTTTGATAGGCAACTGGAGGCTCCTAACCTATCTCTCTTCTATCTATAGCAACCAATATGAACAACAAATGGTCTAGTGATTTATCTCTGGCCAACAAATTCTAGATCTACAGAATAACATGGTAACATATGAAGGACTGCAAGGGTCTGCACCTGAAAGAGTTTATTATTCTTAGTTTGTATACAGTAAGTCAGCCTCCCCCAATTTTGCAACCTTTTAGTGTGTTGGAATACAACTCCCAGGTTCATACTGAAAAGGGGCCAGATTAGAGGCTAACCTATGAATAAGAAATGCTGATGCTTAATAGGAAACCTACTTCCCAAATGTCACATTGGGCACCAAATATTTATGATATTTTTAATTTGCCCTTCATGAGAAGATAATTGCTAAATTCATGGAAACATCATCATTATCTCTGTACAAATGGTTTGTACTAACTTAGGAAGCAGCCTTCTTATAGATTTTTTTACAAGCACAGGCAAGATCAAAGAGCTCACATAATGGAGCACAGAAGAAGCTATCAAGCCTTGTTGCATAGCTATCTCCACCCAGGTTAGGAGAAAGCAAGTGAAAACTAACATCCTCTTCCTCTGATGGCTGAACTGACCAAGAGTCAAGTAGCAGCAACAAATACTTTTACTATGACCAGGTAAAATTTACAATATGTACCTTTTGGGATTTCCTTTGAAGGCTTTTTTAGCCATTCTATCATTTTATAGCAATCATTACAAAAATAAACGAACAGAATACAAAAGTACAAACCATAAACAATGAAACAATGAAATACTAAATATAATTAATAAACTACAAAAAACCTAAACAGAAGAAAAAACAGAAGAAAAAAACAGAAAAAAATTAAAAGTACAAATACCAAATTTCTAAATTTTAACATGTAGAAATCACTGGTTTACAAAATTTAAACTATATTATCATATAGAAAAGGATTAAAAATATCTAAAAATGCTATTGTTGTAAAATATCATGAAATCTATACCAAAGAAGAACATATTTCATTTTCTGGTTAGATGAAAATATTGCCCTTTCCCAAACAGATAAATTATACATTTCCCCAAAATGTCTGGAATAACATCAGTCTGCCAATTTCTTAGTATAATTCTTTTTTACAATGATTCTTTTTACAACTCAGTCAGATTGCAAAATTTTGGGATATAACTTAGCACAACATTAACATCATTGACATTCAGGGATTTCCCCATAAATCTAAATTCACAAGACCAACTCATATGGGTCAGTGAGACCTCAATTTTTTTGCATCTCCAACAAAGAAAATCTGATATCCAATATATTATTTGGGGAGTCCAATAAATTCAAAACACAATTTTTTGATGAATCAATTTTAGTCTCAAATCTGTCAATACCAATTTAACATTATTAAGGACTTGCAAACATGGATGTGGCATTATCAGATACTCCAGTTCATAATTAATAAGGGATTTCCTTTGAACTTTTTGGAGAGGCTATTGTTTACTCTCAATTAGTTGTTTTTAATACTCTTTCCCTACTGAAAAAGGAAATTAGGACAGAGGAAATTCAAGCAGCAAAGCAAAAAAAGAAAAAGAAAAAGAAAGGAAAAGGAAAAGGAAAAGGAAAAGGAAAAGGAAAAGGAAAAGGAAGGAAAGGAAAAAAGAGAAAAGAGAAAAGAGGAAAGAGAAAAGAAAAATGAATGAATGAATGAATGAATGAATGAATGAATGAAGCCATTAGACTTTGTCACCACTCAAACTTTAAACATGGGTCTTTCTTCTTCAAATATTCATTTAGGGGTGCAATTCTGACAGCTACAGCATCAATCCAGGTACATAGACTTATGCTTTCAAAGGAATTCCCCCAAATCAAATGAAGAACTACTACACTTACTGCCCACAGGTTCCCCACTCCAGCTGAACTTCTCAAGGTCATCGTCATCATCTACAATATCTGGAAGGCTATTGACTGTTCGCTTGGACTCCTTCAACTAGAAATAAAACCAAAGTTAGAATGAAATCTTGATTTCTTCAGAAACAAATATTTTTTTCCTAAATGGCACACATGACATGGATGTCACATAAAAAATGTCCAAGGTGACATCCTCAGTTATTCCAAGTATGTGAGTCTACACAAACTAGATGCAAATAGAACAAGATATCAATAAAATTAATGCCAACTTTGAAGAACTCACCACATCTTCCCTTAAATTCTATTATGTTTTATTTGGCATCCATATAAAGTTTGAATTTATTTATTTATTTTGGTGCTTTCAAGTCAGTCTTGACTCCTGACAACTACTGGGAAAAATCTATGCAGTCTTCTTGGCAACATTTTTGGAAGTGGTTTGCCCTTGCCTTCTTCCTAGGGCTGAGAGAAAATAACTGGCCCAAGGTCACCCAGCTGGCTTTATACCTAAGGTGGGACTAGAACTCATGGTCTCCTCGTTTCCAGCCTGGTGCCTTTAAGCACTAGACCAAATGTGCTCAAAAGGACTTTAGTATTACAGAGAAATTCAGACATACTAACTCTGGACATATTTGTGTCATATTTATTGGCATCATATTTATACCTTAGTTCAAGAAACCATTTTGCTCTTGAAAAGCTATATAGTAGTGACTTAGAAGCAAGCAAGAATTATAAAACAACTCTAAAAGACTGTGGAGAGATCAGAATCTAATATTATATGTGTTTCCTTCATTGACTGAATTAAAAGGGGTTTGTCCTATAAAACTATTAGAACTTCCTTGGATGCCAACTCAAATGCCAGAATTGTCCTGGAAGTCCTTTTAATTTCCCAGAATCAGGTCATTTACCTCCCACTGGTAAATCCTGAGTACAGCCCCAGGGACACCGGGCTATTGTACTCTATGTTCTGACTAGTGTTTGAACATTTAGCATTCAGTCTTGTTTTTTTGTCTTATGTGGGACCACTGTATTTATAAGACAGCTCATCTCTTAAGACAAGTTCTGGATTTGCTTAGATATGCAGCCCCTGTTGGCTTGGGCTACAACTGTTCTCCTCAACAATATAAATATCAGTTGTGTCAGAACTCCATAGGATATATCATCGATTGGCTACTCCTAAAGTTCTTGGAATTCACACTGCATTATGAAATATAATTAAATCTGAGAAATCTGAGCGCAACGTGCCCTCAGAACATTTTTTTTTTCAGATACCCATGATTAAGTTGAACAAAGACCACTATGTTCTCCTTCCTTAGAATAACCACTCCTTTTCTTATGTCACACTGCTTTGGCCCACTGCATTCTGAAGCACCTTTTCTGAATCATTTTCAAAACTTGCATAGCCTTATGAACTAGGAGTTATAACTGGTAGAACTGGAGTAGTACCATACACTGCTGCAGGGTTGACAAACTTCTAAACTGGTGGTCCTGTTGTTCTGAGCCCATAGGATTCTCACCCAGGATCCTCCTCCATCACTGGCAGCAAGAACAATATGTTTAGGCTATAGCTAGAGTTCCTACATACAATCCTCACTTTTCCAAAGAGGAAGGGAAAGTTTCAGCAAAGCTAGTTTCTTAGGAGCCAGATTTAAGGATGCTCTCTTATTGAAGCACCATCAAGCACTATCTTCTGGGGTAGAACTATTTCAAGATACTCCTAGGCACAATACTGTCCCACCCCCTTTAAAGAGTTGGTATCATAAGTAAACCAGTTTCTTTCCTTTATAATGTGTATGGGTGTGTTTAAAATAAACACAACTTTTCACTTCAAGAATAGTTTGAGCTCTTCCCCAACCATGAGCCTACATACCATGAAGCACTAACTTGTCACTCTGTTGAGACACCAAATCAGAATGTACTCTCTGTGCATCACATCTTTGTAAAGGTTCATTCATTCTTACATTTGTTGTTCAGTCATTAAGTCGTGTCCGACTCTTCGTGACCCCATGAACCATATCGTGCCAGGCCTTCCTGTCCTTCACTGCCTCCCTGAGTTTGCTCAGTTTCATGCTCATTGCTTCAGTGATGCTATCTAATCATCTCATCCTCTGTCATCCTCTTCTCTTTTTGCCTTCAATCTTTCCCAGCATCAGGGTCTTTTCCAAAGAGTCCTCTCTTCGCATTAGGTAACAGTAAACCCTCACTTCAATTAACTCATAGGGTACAAATGTATCTGTTAGACGTATATGCCCATTAAATGATGAATCAGATTTAATCAGCGTGTAAAATGGCAAATGTTGCATCCAAAGCCCTTCATCTGAGGTTCAGTAAATCATGGGTTTACTGTACATATTCACAGACAAATACTTCCACATGGAATAGAAATCTAAAACTTCTAACTCATTTTCATAAATACATTCACAAATCATAAGTAGTAAAAAATTTAAAGAATGAGGAAGCTCAGTTCTGCACCCTGTATCACGTAAATTACACACATTCAATCAAATGTGATTAGCTCTGCTTTCAGTTTATAATAAAACCTTTATATACCATATAAATATAAATATTGTATTTAAAACCTTTATATACAATATAAAAGGCTAATTCTATATGCAGATATCAGTTCTCTGTAGCAATTCAGGCAAGGGCATGAAAAGGCACTTTTTCACCATTTTTTCAGGATAGGAACTGTACCTGAAGCAGCTCATCATCTTCATCGTCAAAAGTAAAGGCCTTACATTTGGAACTGTTCCAATATTCTTCCTCATCAACCTTCACTTTGTTCATCTGCAAAATAAAAGTTTCCTTTTTAATTGCAAATAGATTTCCTTTACTCAATTCAGAAACAATCTGTGATCAACTGAGTAACTGCTGTGTATAAATATACATTTCCTATACACAGCCAGAGTACAGTATGCAATCTATTATTATAGCTAAATCTTCAGAGAGGGATTTGCATGCTGAATATTCCCAAAACTACAATGTGTAGCCACTGAAAGAAATGTATTTATCTAACTAGCACCTATGAACAACATACTGTGAGGCAGGTCCAAGAAAAAAAAAAGTGACAGAATATCTACTGTCATTGCTCCCAAGTGCAGCCATTCTGCCATGTCACTTGTCAATACATCCCAAGCAATATTTCACATATCTACACATCTACCGAACTTCCATTCCCAAACATGAAATATTCACCAGTTACCAAAAATATCCGCATAGAGTGTCCCCATAGGGTGTCAGTTCTAATGCCAAAATAAAAACCAAAATCAAAACTATCAACAATATGACATTTCTAAAAATACTTTAGTATTCCATTTTTGCAGGAATCTTTTCCAAGATGCAGAAAATTTCAGTGAAACATGGCTCCACTGAAATGTATTAATACATTGGATTCCATCTATTCAAACGGGTTTTTCCTTTCCCACTATAGGAGTTAGACTTGTATTATTAGGGCTAAAATGACTGAATTTTTACCTATTGTTACTGCTGTGAACAGTCACTTCAGTCAACATGTTATCTGAGCATATAAAAACAGAATATTTTGTACAACTGAACAGTCAGACCACTTATGTGACAATATAGCTATTAAATTGGTGCCACACATTTCCCTCGTTATTCACTGACTCATTCTCTGAATGATATTGGCTAGTAAGTGAACTCTATGTTACTGGGCTGTTTACTGCTGTATGGACCTATAAACCATAAGTAAGTGTAGAACAAATTAGTATCACGTACAATTTTATAGGGCTTGTTCTTTTGGAGATTTAGTCATCAATCTGAAGCCAGTTATCTGCACATGGAATATTGACTAAAAACAACATACTATCCTCAGGTATATCTAATCCATTTGCAGCAGTTCAACAATGATACATTTCATACATATACACGTGGCACTTGTCCATGCCTGTGATGAATGGGACAAAAAAGGCACATCTAGGCAATATTTCACTCTAAATGTAAGGAGTACTAATGCTCTGGGCCACGGCCAAAACACAGCTGCAAACGAATTTGTACTGGAGTTATTTCTGATGTTCAATCCATTCACCTTCTCCTTATCAGGATTTTGGAGGGAAGCCCCCACGTTTCCTTTCATCTTCATCCTAACCTGTAATTATATTTTAATAACGTGTGTGTGTGTGGGGGGGGACACAATTGCTTTTGCCGGGATTTTTTCTTTTACTCCTCTGCCTGTCCCAAGCTTAAATTGCCGTCTCCGCAGGGGAAAAGGCCTAGGTCCGTCTGAGAGGAAGCACCGTTCGCCTACGCAAACTGAAAGGGATGATCCGTGGAGCAGCTACCTCCCGCCTGGAATCCGGCCCAACCAGCAAGTCTCTACCTCCTCGACCCTAAACTGATGGGGAGGAACCGGTACGCCCCCAACCCAGGATAGATGTCGCCCCAGGTGCTCCCTCCCCCAGAAGAAACCAGCGGACGCAGATACCCTCGAAAGAACAGGCCACACCACGAGAAACGAGAACCAGCGACCGGCCAACTTTCCAATCACGCGGGGCCGCGCTCCATGCTCAATAGCGAACTCCCCCTTTTCCCGGCGGAGCGACTCGATCGCGTCCACCGCTCTCGGATACCGCCGTAGCCAGGGAGAGGAGGGTGCCTCCGAAAAGCATCACGGGAGTGGTATTTTCCAAGCTGTTGCCTCGCCTTTGATGTATCAAGATATATTGCTTAGGAAACTACAAGTCCCAGCATGTCTGCACATTTTGATTTCCAGGGACGAAATGCCTCAAAAATCGAGAGAGAAGTTGAAATATAACTTCTAAGAAACCATACTTCCTTTTCCGCTTCCTGGTTTACTTCGGTTTCATAACTACGGGAGCACAAAGGAGTCAATATTCTTCCACTGCGCGGCGCTCGGTTTAAAGGTGCCTTATAAATATAGTTACAATAGAAGCGTCCCCGATCGAGATATTCACAAACGGTGGAATCATACATAGCTGGGTTCGGACCAAGGGCAGAGCTATTGATAATGATGAAGTATATGCACAAAGGGCTGAACTTTGCATAAAAATTGAACTTTGCGCCTTTGAGTGAATACATAGCACTTCAATACGCTTGGATCAAAACCCGTGCATAAAATAAAATAAAAGTCACAAAAAATAATTTGCGTAATAGAACTTCGACACGCGTGTACTTTAGGGTGGTTCCACCGGAAGTGTATTTACGAGAGTCCTACACGTATGCTAAAAAGCAGAACTTTGCAACCAGGTGCGTCACCTTTAAGTTTCTGTTAGCCAAAGAATAATACGTGTGAAAATCGTCCAGGTGGCCATGCATTTTCGCTCTGTTAGGGGCTGCAAGAGCCTCGGAACATCATTTCCTTTTCATAATATTTCACAGGCTGCCTTTCAAGAGGACTCATACGTTATCCTGCATCCTTGTTTTGGTCGCGGGACCAAGAGCAACGGCTGTGGTAGAGACTCACCAGGCTTCTTTCAGCTTAGCCTTTTTCGGAGATCCGCTCAGGTCGACCAGGTGCCGCCACCCGACCCGGCTGAGCGGCCCGAAAAGACTGAAAGAAATGGTTCCCACGCCATCTGTCAGTTCCAGAGAGCGGAGTTTGCACCATAGAGAAGCCCCAACCGCGTGGCACTCGGCGACCCAAGCCCCGAGAGTAGCGCGCGTATTTTCCTGGCGCATGACTTCCGCTGGCACCTTCCGTGGCCCGTTCCTTCCCTTCGGATCGCCCCGCGGCTCCAACGCCGCGCCCCCCTCCCCTCCTCCGCCTCTATGGCATTTCTGGGGAGGGGGCGGGGGGACGGAAGGAACCTCTGCCGGTGACGGAAGTCGGGAGGCGGCGCGGTACCGGCGCTTCTAGTAGCTTCCAGGCGCGAGGAGGCAGCGCTCGGCTCGACGGGGGCGGACGCGGCGGTGGCTGTTTCTTCGGGGCGCCGATGGCCAAGTGGGGAGAAGGGGACCCGCGCTGGATCGTGGAGCAGCGCGCGGATGCCACCAACGTCAATAACTGGCACTGGTGGGTGAGAGAGAGAGGGAGGGAGGGCGCTGCGGGGCGGCCACTGTGGATCCCCGCTGCGGTAGCGTCAACCCCGAGGCACGAGGGCCGGGCACTCCCCCTTCCAGCTGCCCCGGGGTCCCTTCTGCCTGCCCCAGGCGCTTCACCCGGGGTTCCTCAGCGTCCCTCTCTTCCTGGCGTTTTCTCCGCAGGAACCTTGGCCGGGATCCGCTGGGGCTTGCTCCCAAGGACGTGCGCGATTTGCAAGGATTGACAGTATCCAGAAAAGCGAGAAGTCGGGGCGAAGGGGGGGCGGGGGCAGAGAAAGCCACCTGACCGGGGTACTTGCTTCTGTGCCTTTTCTTTTATTGCACTGAATTACAGTATTTCTCTTGTCGGAAACAGAAGTAGGCTACTTTCTCAAAAGTGTGGAAAGCTCCTTTAATAGCATTTACCTGCACAAGCCAGTAGAAGGTTTTTCCTGGCATAGAAATAAATGCTATTTGCAGATGTATCAAGCTGCTTTTAAATTCAGGGGAGCAGGGGCTAGTTGGGTGCATGTATGTCTGTGTTGGCAGCTGTACTGGGCATAAGAATGCAGGTATGCACTAGGTTCATTTTTTCTGTTTCCAGGGCCCATATACAGCACCAAACATCAGCAAGCATGAAGACAAGTTATGGCAGAAATTTTACTACTTTTTAGATTCTGCATATGCATGCAAAATGCCTTGTCAGGCTTTTATTTTCATGTCATACTGTATTGTGATATGCATGGCCTTTTAAAATCATTTTAGGCTATTCTTTTGACAGATTTGCACACTTACTAGCTATAAATATGTTATGTGGATGAAGATAAATTGTTCTCTGTAGTATTATGAGTTTGATATTATCTAGAGAAAACAGTTTGAAGACAAGGAAAGGACATATTTCACACATTAATATGAAATTAATTACATAATTTAGAAAATTAAAAATTAACTGCTTACAGCAGAAGCAGAAGGCTAGTTCATTAGGGGATAGGGCCTGTGTGTCTTAGGACCTTAGGATGTTTACGGATCTTTCTGTAAGACAAGAACCACCTTCCTAGATGATAATCATCTGGTACAATATTCTGTGGCCAGAAAATGCTGTGCAAATCAAGCTAATAATTTTACTGCAGATTAATCCATTGTTGATTGGCCAATCTTCATAACTATGCAAAACCTCTTTGTACAGTTATAGTCTATATGCCAGGTGCTAGTAACAAAGAGAATAGCTGTTGTCATCATACTGTGTAAGTTTATCAAGAGCCACTTTTGGAGATAGAATATTGAATTATGCGAATCTTCGATTAATTGTGATCTGGTTTAAGAAGGACATTCTTTTATTGCCAAAAAAAAGATACTTGAAAATTCTATAGATGCCGAATGGCTATCCACAACTAGTTGGCCTTCCACATCAACTTTCATGTCAGAGGTTCAGATTTTGACCTTTTCTAACAAGTGGTGGCAACACCAAGCAAAATCTGATTGATCTTAAAAAAGGCTAGGCTATGTTTATACTTGAAAGGTTAGACCATGAGGAAATCTCATGTGTATAGACTAAACCCCAGAAAAAACCAGTGGCAAGCTCTTTCTCATTGTTGCCAAGGAAACAACATAGGATGTGTCCATGAGTCACTAGGAGTTAAGCTCAACCAAAATGAGACTTTATGTCTACCTGCTCACATGTCATTGTAATCCAAATAATGACTATGCAAATTTGGCTCATTTAGCTTCTCTTACTAGCGGCAGAGCCTAAATCATGAAAGGTTTACTTATAATAATATGTGAACCAATATGTGAACCTTATTCCCATCCTAGCAAGCAAGAGACAGAAAGCTGTCATGTGTTCTTGGCTTTCAGTTATTTCTTGTTTGGAGAAGACAGAGTAGGTATCAGGTTCACAGCATGCAATAAACAAACTTCAGAAGAAGCTTCTGCAGTTTGTTTAATGTTCCTGCTAATAGGAGGAGCCAAATCTTTGAGCATTATGTACCATAAAACAGAATTTTTGGAAAGCCCTTACTGTGACTTGCAGCACTTCCAGCATATAGTGAAAAATGAATTTTGAATATGTTGGCAGCTTTAACTGATCACCTGACTATTGGCAAAGAACAAAATATGCAATATTTTCAAGTGTTGCCATGCATTAGGTTGCTTGGTTAAAAATGCTTTTTTGCAATGTAAAAAAAGACTATTATGTTACATTATTTAGGGACAGCAGTAGAATGATCACAACCATATAGGTTCCATGCAATATGGCTATAGGTGCTGGCTGCATTGCCACTGGGATCTTTAGTCCAGCTGGTTTAGCTCGTCATGAAATGCAGACTGTAATCCATCTTTAGATAAGTAGAAACATGAACACTACTGGCATTATCATGAGGAACAGTTATTTCTTGAGCTGCAGGAAATCTTAAAAGAGAAAGGAGTGAGACAACTGATTTCTTAACTTAGAAAATCACCAGTGAAATTATACCATAGGAGATGCTAAGTGATATAGAGTCTTGTCCTGTATATTTTGAGCCTGGTTGTCATTGTCAAGTTTAGTCCCAGGGAAGAAGAGTGTACTTCTCTAGAACCATTGAGGGTTAGTAGCTGTTTTTTCTATTTTTTTCCTGCCCCAGTATTAAGATAGGGAAGAAAGGTGATACAGGTGAACCAGCAGCTCAATCTGCAGAGGTGAGCAAGTTACAAACTCCTGGTATAGATTCAGCTGAAATACACACCACTGCATGTTTAAGCAAATACTACCTGAAAGGAGATATGTAAAGTTCTGAGCATTAGTTTTTATTATATATGAGCATACATGCATAGTGTTTACTATTGCGCTTTTTCATTTTAAGTTTTTTCCCCCTCTTAGGACCGAAAGAGATGCATCGAACTGGTCCTCCGAGAAGCTGAAAACACTGTTTCTGGCTGTTAGAGTAGAGAATGCGGAGGGGACTTGTGAAGTGACAGAAGTGAGCAAATTAGATGGGGAAGCCTCCATCAACAATCGCAAAGGAAAACTGATTTTCTTCTATGAATGGAACATCAAGTTGGCTTGGAAAGGCGAGTTGCTGCTTTGTTTTTATACAAGAAGACAAATATTGTGAATACTAGATATTATCACAAATCTGAATCTCTGAAGTGTTTTCGAAGAAACACAAAGGGGATTGAAACATTTATTATACTTCCATTTCTAGAATGCCAAAACCTGTCAAAATTTGTTGGGAAAGTGAAATTGAACCATGATTTTAATTTAAATTATTGTTGCTTATAGGTACCTCAAAATCAGGTGTAAAATATAAAGGACATGTGGAAATTCCCAATCTTTCAGATGAAAATGATATTGATGAAATTGAGGTAAGCATGTGATATTTCTCAGAGCTATTTCATTGGAAAGAAATTGCAGATCTGAATATTGTTGTTTCTGAAGGAGGATTGTGGTTCCCCTTAATTTCTCTGCTGGACTTTTTCTTTTTCTTTTCTTTTCTTTTCTTTTCTTTTCTTTTCTTTTCTTTTCTTTTCTTTTCTTTTCTTTTCTTTTCTTTTCTTTGTCATAAATTCAAAGGTGTGCACAAAACAGGAAATATATTTTGTTCTATTGCATTCTGGAAGTTTTGCCAAACTGTTCTGGATTAGCCACAATTTGAGAGAAACAAAACCTGGAATTGCCGGAGGTTGAGTCATGGCAACTGGACTTCTTTTCTTGTTGGTTAGAGATGTTTCGCTAATTGTCCAAGTGCCTTCTTGGACAAGTAGTGAAACGTCTCTAACCAACAAGAAAAGAAGTCCAGTTGCAATGACTCAACCTCCAGACCATTCCACCTGGATGACTGAGAATCTTCATAAACAAAACCTGGAATGTTTATATTGTCCCAGGATTCAGCTAAAACAACATCTGAAGGGATCCCAGAGTGGTTGTACAGGGCAAGTAAGGCAAGGCTGATGTGGGTCACCTTCCTTGTCCCCTCAGCAACTCCAAGAATGGCATACCCCCCCAACTTTCCAGTGCTTTTATTTCTTTCCCTCATCTGCTGCTATCAATATACTTGGCTTTTTCCTGTTCCTATTCCCTCTGTCTAACACACACAGATCTGAACTACTGCCTGGAACAAAAGCAATTCATACTCTGTCCAGAGCAAAACTTCCAAAACACAGTTTCAGTTTGGGCCCAGACCACTTAGTATGTGCAGTCATATGCACAGGGTGGTTCATGTATGGAATATTTTACATATTGCTTCTGATAATACAAAGGCATAAACTATTTTGATATTTTCTGAAGAAATTATTTTATGAAGCAGTACAATATATGGTATATGTGGTAAAAGCAGACATGCTCTGTTGAGACAATATGTCTTTTTTCCCTTCTATTCTTAGATCAATGTTAGTCTTGCAAAAGATGAACCAGATACAAACCTGCTACTGTTGATGAGGCAAGAAGGTGTAAAGCAGATCAGCAATGCTATGGAAACTTATATCAGCACTCTTAAAACAGGTACAAATAAAGCCCAAGGAACAATAGAGGCTTTCTTTTGAACGGTTAGCTTTTAAATGAAGGATATAATGCACGTTCAGTATTCATCTTTGCATGGGACAATCTCTGAAATATTGGAGGTTTATCTGTGGTCCTTTATGTCCTTTTTGTATCTTGATTGGATTACCGTAACGTGTGAGGACACCTGAAAGAACAGGAACAAAATGCCACTGTCATATTAACATAGAAATTGTGAATATGAGTCAGGATGCTTGCTTTGTAGTTTTCCCACAAAGGGCATCAATTATTTGTGTTCAGTGTTATTGAAATCAAACAGAAAAATTGGTGTTTTGGCCATAATTCTAGACAGATCAAGTTTGAAAACTGATTTCCTGTCTGGACTTAGCATTCGTTGATGCTATTAAGAGAAGAAGAATGGATATAGGAACTAAGTGGTTTTATATGTAAATTATAAGAGAATCTGAGGTTATGTTATTGGTCAGAACATCCCTTGTAGCCTTCAGAAGCTGAAAAAGTAAAAAATGATTGGAGGTGTGACCTCTGGATATGGAAAGATTGCCTATCCCTGTCAGACACCGTCTAACAGTCCCAGTGGTTCTGCAGTTATTCTAAGTTGAGATCAGGCTGGTGTGTACTTGTTTTTAAACATCTTGTCACTTGTATAATAGCTTTCTGAATGCCAGTTCTTAATATTTTTCAGAATTTACCCAAGGCATGATTTTGCCTACAGTAAATGGTGAACAGTCAGAACCACAGCATCATTCTGTGCGTAAAACAGACGAGCATAAGGTAAGCTTTAGGAGTATCCAGTTTGAAATAATATGTGTTTAGAAAGTCCGGACAAAACTGTTTTAAAGGATATTTCTTGAATGCTACTCAAAAGGCAGAAGACTTCTTTGCATATTAAATAGTGTAGTATGAAGTTGTCCTGAGCTTTAAAGATTGCATTTAGGAATATATATATTCTGTGACTTGAATTATTCAAATTATGTAGCCAATGCAAAAGATGGGCTATCTTTGTTAGATAATTTTGCTATCATATATAGCTTGGTGTCAGGGACTGGTGGGTTCCAGCCAGGAGCAAGATTAGCTGAGGTTCATACCTTTGCTGCCACCACAGTTGCAGGTAATGCAGCAATTAGCTTTATCTGGAGAAGATTTTGGATGGTTATAGTTCAGGAGCAATCAAGAGGCATTTTAATTGTGTGATGTGTGATACTGTTTTAGGTCACTGAACAGGTTGCTGGCAACACTTCTGCATCTAAATCGGTAGGAGTTAAGATTCCTACCTGCAAGATAAATTTGAAGGATATTTTCCTGACATCCCCAGAGGAACTCTATAGAGTGTTCGTTACCCAAGAGGTAGGTTAGTACAGGCTCTTTGCGGATGTTCTGTGCTTTCTCTTGCCTAATATATTTATATAGGCTTTTCAGTATGATTTTGATAAGAAATGTGTCTTCAGGTTGTCTGTCATCAACCTCCTTCCCCCCCCCCCCGGGGTATCCTACTTACTGTTAGGGAGCAGTGATTAAGTTGTTATAACAGAGGTGGCCTAGGCCTCCAGAATATTCCAAGAAAAAGAGCCAGTTTGCTTCTTCTCAGCTTTATATTGTCTCACAGCAAAAAGTCCTGATTTCAAGCACCTTCTTCTTGGAGATAAGCACCCTTTCCCTGATTTGAAAATGGCATGAGAAGTAAGAGGTGCTGCTGTTTCCTTCATCTGAGAAACTCCTCTAATCTTTTCCAAACTTATCAGTGAGAGATAGTAGATAATCCCATACCTGAAAATTGGAAAGTTAATAGACTGTTATGTTGCTTTTTTGTAGATGGTCCAAGCTTTTACTCACTCACCTGCTGTTGTGGAGGCTGACAAAGGAGGAAAATTTCAGCTGCTAAATGGGAGTGTCACTGGCAAGTTCATTGAACTAGTAAGTTCACTACTAATGATGGGTCCTTTGTATGTTGTTTGGGAATTGGATAGTCCCTTTCCTTTGGACAATGATCTCTTTGCCCACATGATATCACCTAGAGCATAAATAGTATGAATAAAAGCTAGTGTAGGTATGTTAAATAATTAGCATATGTTAATTGCAATAAAGCAACCCATAAATTTGACAGCCTGTGAGAAGACTATATGAGACAAGCTGAAAGCAAGGGTAGAGAAAGAGGGCCAAGTGGGGCAGGAAATCAGAAGAATTTTACAGTCTATGAGAAATTTAATACATTCAGTTTCATGAGAGATGGGGAATCAAATTCCATTCAGTTTGATAAGAAAGATGAGGGGTGAGTTCAGAGAAACACAAGGGAAGCAAGGAATTTTGAGAAGAGATTAATGGAGCATATATAGAGTGGACTGAAAAATGAAAATAGAAGGATGTGGCATGAAGGCTTCCGGCCATAGCAAAGAAGGAGAAAAATTTCTTGTTAAAGCAAAAAAAAAAAAAAAAAGCAAGAGATTTAAAAGATGAAACAATATATTCACACACACGTTTCACCCATGCTAAGAGGTAGTGCTTGAGCCCATTGAAGAGCACACTTAGCTTGGAAATAGAGAGCAAAGAGAAAGAGGTGGTTTTCTTGGAAAGAAAGGGGTAAAAGGATTTCAGGTTGAGGGGGGGAGAAACAAGTACCTTTCTGGGCAGTGCTAGACTATTTGCTGTTGGTTATGCTGTTGTTCCATACAATTGCTGTTGTATGGAGTTATGCAAGAAGATGCAGGATCCCAGGTGAAATAGAGAGTGTTTGGAAAGGGACATTATGCTGAATTAAAGGGGACAAGCCCGAGAGAAACTGAAGAAGTTGCCTCCATTGAGAGAAAGGAAGAAGGTGGAAAAGAAATACAGGTGAAAATAAAATGGGGAAAGGGAAGGTGGCATAATAAGAGAATGTTAGGAAGAAACAGAGAATGGGTTTTGCCAGGTAGGTTCCTGGCTTGAACAAAGAGTTGCAAAGAAGTTAATTGCCAGCTTTGGCTTCTTCAAAAGGACTAACCCAGAATTTATGGCTCAGATACATTCTGATGCAGTTATCCTTCTGCTTAGTCTTTTCAGGGTTTTATCAGGGTTCAACAGTCTTTGCCCAGCTTTAGAGCCACGTAGCTGTCACTTGATTTAGTATTGTTTTATTCCCTAATGCTACCAGCTGAGCATGGGGTTCTCTAGGGCCACCCGAATTCTCTCACAGTTTAAGGGGCCTTTAAAAGCCACCCAGATTTACCAGCATGCCTGCTGCTGCGAGCTTTATTGTAAAAGTCAAAGGCTTGCTGCAAACCATGGCTTGGCCTCATTTCTTGAGTAGAACAGTGAGACTGCGCAAACATTGGCAAGTAAGGGGAGGAGGAAGAAGTTTATGGAAGAAGGTAGCAACTTAAGGAGCAGCTTGTTTTGATCCTATAAACCATGTTTACATCTGAACCAGACTGTGTCTTTGGGGAAATAAACTAGGGTAGTTTTATAGGCATCAAAAATCCTGAAAACATTCGGGAACATGAGCAAAGGAGAAAAAGCATGTTTGTTTATCCAGATCTGGTGACTAGAGGGAGGGGTCATTGTCAAGGGAAGTCTAGTGGACTGCAGCAAGTTTTAGATGCCTCTGATTTCAATAAAGACAAAGCAGGATGTGCTTTTATTAAGCAGTGGAAAGCAAGGGATTTCAATCCTGGTGCAGCTTTACTTTACTGGGCAATCTGAGAGTGACAGGTTACCTTTTCTAAGGGAAGTGCTCTGCTTAGGTGTTGCATGGCCCTAGCAAGTAAACACCTCATAGACACTTTATAGTAGGTGCAGATATTTGACTTTCACCTAGATAACACTGGCTTTCCGATCAAGTCTCTCCCCTTCTTTTGGTATCCACATGAAAATTTCCTTGGTAGATAAATTCTCTTTCTTTTTTAGGTTTCTGCAAAGCAGATTGCTATGAAATGGAGATTTAAGTCCTGGCCAGAGGGTAAGCTATTTGGCTGCAAATACCACAACAAAAGAAGTCTAAGAGGAGATGGTAGGTTGCAGATAAAGCTATCCTGAATGTGAGATAGCAAAAAAAGTGCAAGCCTCACAAGCCTTGGCTCTGATAAATGCTCTATTCCTTGGTGGAGAGATTCCTGTATCAGCTGCAGCTGGTAATCTCTCTCATCATAATTAAATATTGACCGCTCTAAGGTCTAAGCATCTCACAAGTTTTTTTAGGTGTTTTTCTGGAGGTAGACTTCTGCAACCATGTTACCAACTCAGTGTGTGGTTAGTTTTCCTGTATTTCTCAAGATGATGCTACATGACTGATGTGGAATTTATTTGGCTCTCTTAGGACACTTTGCAACTATTACATTGACCTTCACCGACAAGGGTGGTGAAACAGAAGTCTGCCTAGAAGGGAAGGGCATCCCAGCCAGTGAAGAAGAGAGAACAAAAGAGGGCTGGCAACGTTATTACTTTGAGGGCATTAAACAGACGTTTGGCTATGGAGCCCGATTGTTTTAACGCTGGCTACTGCGGAGTCTCTACCCAAAGATTCTGCCATGTGAACTGATTCGCTTCTTGTCTGTTCCTTTCTTATCCTCTGTTTCACTATTGTGACAAGCAGGAGGGCCCTGAAGGCCACTGAGCAGCACCAATTCCAACCCTTCCCTGCCTGTGCAGGTCTCCTACTTCATGGGTTTCAAAGGTAGATTCTCATAAATGTACATATACCTGTATTGCTAAATAAACATAACTTAAAAGAAGAGGTACCAGCTCTCTTATCTGAGTAGAGAGATCAAAGAGCTTTTAAGCAAAGAGCAGAAGAGTTCAGACTCATCATGGATAGAGAGGATCTTAATTCAGAAGGTATCTGAAACTTGAGGGGATTTAACTAATGGGAACAGAAGCATTATATTTAAGATGCATCATAGTGTAAGGACATCTTTTTATTTTTATTTTTCAAAAATTGCTGCACCACTACCAGCAGAGAGGTTAATGGCAAGAGCGTTCTAAACTGTTGTTGTTGAAATGTCATGCCTAGTAACTGATGTGCTCTCACAGCCACATTATCTTTCTATTGGCCTATTCTCTGAGAGTGGGCCCTTATATTAGAAAACCGCACTACCCAAGAAAATTCCATGTAGCGCCCTCAAAAGTTTGAATGTGCACAATAGCACTTAGAGTATATTGGAATCCAGAACAGATTGTATAAAACAGAAGGGAGCACATCTGATTAAAACCAGCATTCATTTTTAAAGTTTTGATACCTTAAATCTTTAGCTTTGAGAGTACAATTTTATTCTAGGAAGAGACTTTCTTGGAGGCAAATGTGACTTTCTTTGTTCAAAATATATTTCAACATTACTACTGAGACCAATAAACAGATTATAACACGTTAATTATACCTACAGATCTGAGGTTTCTTCAGAATAGGAAATCTAAGTTCTTGCTTGCACTATAACCTGAATCTCTTTGGGACTAGGTGGCAGTTGTACATTTAGAATTTGTTTTTAAAAGTCACGCTTGATGGCTTTGTTATTTATTTATTTTTTTGGTGAGAGATTAGAAGGGAAAAAAGATAAAATGAGCAGCAATATTATACTGCTTGCTATGTAAGCAAGAGTCTGGAATAACTCTTTTATTTAGTCTTTCCTTGAATGTCTTTTTCTGTGGCAGTCACGCCTCAAGAAAATGCAAACTTAGCCTTTCTTTTAATCTAATTTGTTTACTTGTGAGGCATGTTTGATCCTGAATTCAAGAAGAAATTTATACAGTGACTTTTATAATCCAATACAGCCAAACTCTGATAAGGAAAGTGTGTGTCATTTAGAAGTAAGCTGTTGCTTCTGAATTCTCATGCAACACATCTCATTACTCCAAAATACCTCAGTGTTTCTTTATTAATCTTTCTGTTTTGACATTGAAAATGGTTGTTTGATTTTTATAAAGTGTTGGTCCTGATGGAAAGCAGCAATTGGCCTCAGAGTTTAGGTTTTCAGATGCCCACATGATGGCAGCAGGGCCTAGTATATCATAGCTTGAGTTTATATTAATGTATGCTTAATGCTGCCAGTTTCCTGAAACAGCTACAATGGGTCTAGTTTTGCTTATGCTGTTACATTTTGACAGAATACATCAGTGGACTAAAAAGGAGAGTGCAGGGTTTTAGAAGTTTAAAATCACTACCTTGAAAATCAATTTGCCGCCATTATGTAGGCACGTCATCCCTGCTTCTGCTGCCAACTGACAACACTGCCCAGATGTAAATCCTATGCATGTGAATAATATGACAGCTGGTTTTGTGAGATACATACAATTACTGCAGTAGATTCCTATTAAGACTCTTGTAGTTAAAGTCTCACTGCTGAGACTGCAGTGTCTCTAAACCCAGTTCTCTGAAGTATGTTTAACAGGAAAACTAGTTTGAAGTTTTCCCAGAGTGTATTAAGACATGTATGATAGTGCATTAATTTTTGTTCCAGGCTTTGGGGGCGGGGGTGGGGATTTTATATCTCAAAGTAATGCAGATGCCCCAAAACTGGTAATTGCTGAGAAAACAAATTTTTTTGTTGGAAAAAAAGAATTTAACTTCATAACAAAAACACCCAGAGCCAAGATGAATGATCTAGATTATATGTGAGGGATGTTATGAAAAATCAAGGAGAAATGTGTTATCTCTAATATTTGCTTAAAATGAGCAAGACTTGTTTGTGCATGTACACATATTTAAAGTATTAATACAGAATGTCAAGAGATTCTGCAGTTTGACCCTTGTCCTGTATATAACCATTGGTTTAGACTATTGAAGGAATTACGGTATCAGAGAAGCAGCAAATGAAAATGGTTCTCTTAACGTAGCAGTTCTCAAACTAAATAATGCCACCTCCTAAAATGATAAATGAATTTGTGCAAATCTCCTCAGTTAAACTAATTATTGCATTGCAACTAGGTTTGGGTAAGAAATAACCCACTGATTAAAATATACATAATTTTCATTGCACTTTTGGTTTTATCTACATTACTTTACTGTCAGATTGGTCATCATCAATTTTCGTCTTACCATTCAACAAAATCTTTTCCATTTTGAAGGGCTAGACATAAAAAATACTGAAGTTCACTAGTGCATATACTTCTACAATCCTCTGTATCCTGGCGTTGCTAGGCTTGGTGGATTATTTTGACAGAAGGGAAAACACTCAGGTTTAACCATCTCTAAACTTACTCTGGGCTGTTCTTGCCTCATCTTTGTGAGTCCACTGTGGGCTTGCCATGCATAGTAGGAGCACAGTCAATACTCAGTCCAAGCTTTGCTTTCTGCTTTGCTTGATCAGCTTTAAAAACGTTTTGCAACCCCTGGGGAGTTGCTGCTCAGAGTTTGAGAAGCCTGTTTTAAGTTTCTAACTGCAGAGGCTTTGCTGAATTTGGGGACAAAGGCCTATCTTGGTGGAAAAATAGAAAAGTTAACAGCCTGGAAGCACTTAGTAAATAAATTGCCCTAGAAACCCATCATGTCACTTGAGAATATTTTAAGCCACGTTATTTCTGTATAGCCAATGAGGCACCCTGTGGGATCATAAAGCAAATGCTGAGGCATGCTGTATTTGTAGATATATAAAAACTACAAAGAAGACCTTTTCTCCAGGCAGTCTCCCCAGTTATTCAGAGGAGGAGGGTTCCCCCTCTGAAGAAGGTACAATATTGCCCTGACAATTCAACTAATCCTTTCTGTTGTTTGGCCAATTTGCAACTTCTAGGAGGAATGTAGCTGTCAAATTAGAGTTCTTGAAAAGGCCAGAAAGCTCTTTGATTTTCTTTACTCAAAAACTCTGAGGGAAAGGCACAGGTCAGGGCTGGGTGATGTGAGTCTGTCTTAGGAGAACAAGTTCCAAGCCCAGGAAATCAGTTCTATTGTGAATACAGCAGTGCTATCTTTTCCATTCTGGTTTTCTAAAGATGAATTGAACAGGAGGGCAGAAAATGGAACCCACAAGTCTCCTCAATCCACAATGGCATTTGGAGTCAGCCACCACTGAGCTGATTTACCAGACAAAATTAGGAGCAGATGAATCAACAAGAAAAGGTTCCTTAACCCACAGTGATGCTACTGCAGCTATAATGTGCTTCACAAAACAACCATAGCCTTTGTACAATGCTACGATTATGGCTTATTCAGCAAACTCTAGTGTGATGTGTGAAGTCTGCCATTGCCTTCTCTGTAGTAACAACTACAATTTGTTACTATCAATTTGATTTTTTCACTGTTTATTCATAATCTCTTTGATCTTCAACTTTATTCATGTGTACTCTTGCTTTCACAAGAGCTGTATCAAATTCCTAAGGCAAAAATACAGATAGCAATGCTGCATTTCTTTATTGCTACGCTGATATCTTGATATGGTTTGGTTCAGTTGACTAATCATTTTTTTTATTTATTTATTTTCTGCACAAATGACATAACAAGGGCAAGACTGTTATAGGAACTGTAACAGTGGGGGATGGGGGAACAGCTATAAAATTTGGAGCTTTCCACAATCAGCTAGAGAGAAACTAATAGCCTGGAGAAGGTCCCATTACAGCCTTTCTACAAAGACTCAGTCACATGTAAATCAGCTGAATACCATTACCCCATACTCTCCAGAGGCAACTTTTTGAGAAGCGCCTGGTTTATGGACAAGGTTTGGGTTTCTTTTCTGGGTCTGTCATCAAACTTTTCAGTAGCACCCTGTTGTTTAAATACACACCCTCTCCCAAGCAGCTGGATCTTGCTTTATAGCCTTACAGAGAACTTTGAAATCTGATGCTGGCTACATTTAGATGCTGGCTCACACTCTTTGCTTGGTCCCAATGGGGAGTGCTTTGCATTCTTAACTGAAGGCGCCCCATGGGGCTGACCTACTCTCATTGACAGACTAAGCTTGGCTCAGCTTCAAATGCTTGTCCCTGTGCATGGCTGCAGTCCAGCTGTGAGAGTAACCTGATTGAAGACAAACTGGCGAGGAGTGTGGCTTTCATGCAAGCCTGCAGCAAAAGGCCAGCTGGATTCCTGTAGCAAAACAAATGAAAGACTTTCCTAATACAAACTGTTTCCAGCTAGTAAAAGCCATTGGCAGTGCTCCATACATGCACACAGACATCTGTATGTCTGTTATTGGCTTCTTGGAATATCATAACCATAAAACGTGCTAAGAAGAGGGACTGTATTTATCTTTGATGATGGATATTATAAAGATAGATTTCGGAGGCTCACTGTTGTCCAACACAATTGTAGGACAGTAGACTGACACGGAATGCTAGCTGATAATAGCAGTATCATGAATTCTATAAATTATAGAACTGGGATGGGCAACCCTAGGCCATATGAAGGCTCCTAGTATCACTCTTGGGCACCTGAAAACCCCCCCCCAACATAATTTAAGAAGGAATGAACATTTCACCCTTGTCACAGTTCCTCCAGCCTTTTAATCTCTTCCCTCCCCAAAGTATTTATAAAGTACCATTTCTGGTTATCCATCATTATGCCAGAGAATCAGTTTCCAGTCTAAAATGTACAAAAAGGTTCTTCACTTTCAAGTGCAGAATAACTGGAGCAGAAGCATACAAGGTGTAACAATAGAGTTTATTTATAACAGAAGAACCTGAAATCTTGCTTCCCTTTTGGTATTTCTTACATATATCCTCTGAGAGCAAAGTCCCATTCAGCACCATGAATCTCCATTCCTTAAGATATCAAATATTACAAACAATAAATACTATACAAAAGAAAGTCTGGGAACAGATTGCCTCATATCTTCATTCCACTGAACTGGGGTAGAGAATGAGAATAAGATGCCTTTTTGCAGTTACTGGATTATGACTCCTATCAACTCAAGTGGGGATTATAATCCACTGAACAGGGATTGTGGGTGGCTGTTATTCAAAAGGATCTTGAGGGTCGCTGATTCCTCATCCTACATTGAGGGACTATATCTAAAACACTTCTCTTTGGAAAACAAACAAAAATGTTTTGTTTTTTTCAAGAACAGCTCAGAAAAAAAGGACCGATTTCTAGCCAAGCTAGAAAAAGACCCAGAAGCATTTATTTTTGAAAGGAAACATTGGGGTGTCCCTTTACCTTGAAGTTTACTCATTAAAATTACAATTAAAATGCAGACAGGAAAGAAAACAGCACATTCTGGATCCTTAATAACCACGTTCAATAAGATTCAGTTCTCCAAACACACAGCATTTGGCAACGTGTTGTCCCTTTCAAAATCAACTGAATGACCAAGCAATCTTACAACCAAATAATGTTGATCACAAACACATATAATTTGAAATAAAGTGCGTTTATCTATAGTCAGATAAAGGAGATCTTCTCATAAATGCTACTAAACTTTATTCAAAAGTATACTGCTGAAATAACCAATAAAATTATGAGGAAGGAATATACAATACTTAAAAAAATTGCTTAAATAGAAATGCACAGAATCTTAGTTACCTGGTATAAAAATAAACTTCATTCCTTATCATTTTCTTGATCAAGTGAAATTGTAAAGCTTCCCAGGAGTGTAAGGTGCTTGTGATAACAGCAACATTGGATATGCTAGAAGTGGACAGCCCCAACTCCTTCCAGGCATTTGTGATTCAGATTGCCACCCTTGTTGACAAGTTGTGAATTTCCTCATTGGATCCAAGCCCCAGAACAACCCTGTGATTCTTTGCTTGACAGGCAAGCCCTGTTGGTGATGGATCTTTATGTCATCATGTGATACTGAGTTTCAGTAAGCAAATGAGCTCATTAATTTAAAGGGAGTAAATAACTTCCTTGGAAAAATCAAAACTAGGAACAAAGTTCTGACCAAAAAAAGGGAAGTTAAGAAGAATCATAAAAAATATATGAAGAGCCATGTTTGCTCAGGTAGCCTAAAACTCTCTAAATTCATCTAATCCCCTTTTAATACCCCATAATCTGACAACCATTACTCCACAGAACAGTAGATCCTGTAGTTTAAATATAGGCCTAACACCTAACCATGAGCATCAACTGTGATATACCTACTTGCACCTAAGATGCTCTGGCAATTTATTTTCGGCACATGAATGACATCGTTCTTAGATGTAGCAGTGGTGGCATTTCCCTTCTGAGGCATGCAGTGACCACTGCAAGGTGTGTCAAATATCTAACTTTTTGGCACCTGTCAGAGGTGAAGTCAGTAGCAGAGAGGATTAGTGTCTTATTGCCCATTCCAGGCTGCTAGGAGCATGCCTTCCCAGTCAGCCGTGTCTACTGCTACCTATTCAAGATACTCATACCTCCCTAAAGAACTGGATACAACAGTGAGTGAAGAAAAAAACTACTTGCCAGGTATTCCAACAGCATGAAACAGGATAACGGTGAAATCTCTTGGTAAAATAGGCTGAAATAGCACTGAAATTATGACCAATTCTTCCCTGCCCTGCTCTATTTGTCTACGGAACTAGAGCATGGAAGAACCTGGAGGTAAGCATTTGTTGCCTATAGGAAGAAAGGAAAAGGAGAGAATTCCTAAGGAAAAGTGCTGCTTGTGATTCAGTTGCTTGGGTTTTTAATGTTTTCTATTCAGCTTGTGTTACAAAAAAATAGGGTGAAGGAGAAGGGGAAGGAGCAACATGCCTACAAATGATGGATAGAATCCTGTAGCCAGACACCCTCCCCCCTTCCTGCTGCAATACTATGATTAGGGGATGTTTTTCTGCTGGCTGGGTCATGCAGAAGAGGGAGATAGCAAAGGCTGAGGAATCAACCCATGGCTTTGTCTCAACAGAGGCAGTCAAGGCAGGATAGAGATCGGCCCTATTGTGCTAAGCGTGTTTCTGCTGCCTCAAAGATGGGTAGAGGGCACTAACTCAGCAGCGGGAAAAGACCCTATGTGTTTTGGAAAGAAGTTCTAGAGGAAGACCAGAGCAGTGGATGAGAGAACCACCACACAGAGTATCTTACTTGCTCCTTTTTGTGCAGCATTTGTGGGGAGGGAAAACACTCAGCTTTCTTCTAAGAGACTGTCCATATTTTAAAGGATACGTCATTTTTTGGAAGAAAAGAAAGGCGGCCAATTCTGGCTGAAAGCTGACAGGCAGGTTTCCCAACTCCTATCATCCTTCTCCACCATTATCTTGCAGACTGAATTGGATTGAGCATCTGGATATAGTGGTTTACAGCTCAGTTCTAACAGTAACCTACAGTAGCTGCTGCTTAAATATAGCACACCACTTTCTCAAACCTGACTACCATAAACACACTGGGTGTAATTTAACCTTACACAAATTCACTCAGTGAACTTTTGTCATTTGTCTTTCTTGCTCTTGTGCATTCACACAATCTGTTTTAGATGGTTGTGGGAGTCTCTGCAGCAGTTCTTCAGGGTATATGAAAATAAAAGAAAATCCCATTTCTCACTGGAAGCTGCTTTTGCATTATGTTTTATTCATGAATGCTAAACTATTCTCTTAAAAAAAATGCATAGCAGTGTACTTGCATGTTTGTATTCTTATTCTCATTCTCTCTCTCTCTCTTCCCCCCCCCAAAAAAAGGTTTAAACAAGACAGCTCAGGCTATTTTCTCATTTAATCACTTATACCATCTTCAAGTTTCATCCAGACTTTGTTGAGGTGTCATTGTCACCATTATATCAGCACAACAATGGTTGGATAATTCTATAAGTCACTCTAAGTGGTTAACGGAGGTAGCATTAACAGACATCTTCTGCATGGCAGTGTGGCAGCTTTGCCCCAGCCAGCTTCTGGAAGTGGGGTTAACAATCAGGATGTAGCAGGCCATAGCCTTAAGTGTGGCCCAACAACAGTAAGACTGGGGTTACTGTCCGAATCTGAGATTCACAAAGGACTGAAATTTGCAACAGCTCAGAATTAGTTAATACATAGTGTTATCCATCTCCTTGGTAGCTCTGCTTCAGAGGGTTGCAGAGGAACCTTCTAACTAGGCCTGTCCAAGGGGGATGCCACCAAAAAAGGATAAGAACCACAGCAGCAGATGGTATGGTCTACAAGGCAATAAGAATAAGAGTTAACACCCACAAAGAGGATTGTAAGGCAAGCATCACAGCTGGATATAGACATGGGTATGTTGTATAATCAGTTGCTTAGCAACTAGTATTTTAGATGATAAACCATTGGTACCTCCTGTGGAATAGCAATCCAAGCAGAGTATTTAAATAGTTTCCACACCGTTCCTCAGGCTTTTTTTTTTTCATTCAGACAAATTCTAATGATCTCTTTTCTACAAGCTAGTCTAATTTTGATCTCACAAACACAAGGTCAGTGTCAACAGAAAAAAAACTCCAGAAGTGATAGAAAATTCAACAACTGGGTAATCTTTACCATTTGAACACTAAGACAACAGAAGGATATGTGGAGCTGGGGACCAGGAATGCTCTTCTTAATATGTACTTTGAACTTAGATGCTTTGTGCTTAGCTTTCTGTATGTCTCATTCTCAGATTTGATTAACTTCTCCTCTTGTATCTCAAGTTCAAGGAAAATAGCAACATAATGTATTGCAGTATTTTAAATACATGGCGCCATGTGATGTTCTTGTTACTGCATTACTACTTTATATATATTGGAGAAGAAGACTGTGAAATCAAAAAATAAAAGATGAAGAAAACTCAGAAGACACTAAAAAAGAAACAAAGTAAACCAGTTAGCAAGTTTCAGTGATGACTGAAGGAGTAATGACTTCAGAAATTACTCTAGCAAAATGAAGAATGAATGGAATATATGGGAAATGGTGAGCAGAAACTTAATAAACCAACTGCTGACAACAGAATCTGAAACTTGCATATTTAATCTGAATATTCAAACTAAAATATCAATGACCACAAAGCCAAAGATACTGTTGTGAAATCAGAAGAGCTATTATTTGATGAAGTCATGAAAATAGCAAAAGGAGGCACATTGCTTATACTGTAGTTCACTAACCACTTGGCAATAGCAAAAAAGATGACAATGAAGTCGTGAATTTTTGTTGGATGACTCCCCAATCCACTACAGCACTGGAATAATAGCAGTTGTTCCTCTCCTTGAAAGTTTGAAATATTGACATTTATTTTATGTCCATTTGTATTAGACGGTATTTAGTTGACTTTATTGTGCTAGTTAGTTTTTTACTTTATTGAACCTGAGGTCTGTTGATATGTTTATGTTGCACTGATGAATGATTTGGTTTAATTTTTGTATTTGTTTTATTTGCATACAAGCTACTGCAGGTTGTATATGTCATAACATGCTTAGTTATAGGCACGAAGTAAAGCTACTGCTATTGCTACTCTTGAGAGATGTAGGGTTTACACACAATAGAGAACCTATCTGGAATAAGTAGAACAAATACACAGAGGCCTTGTCTTCTCAATGTGCCTGATGCCACATCTTAAACAATTACGTATTCTGATGCAGCAAGTGCTGCAAAAAGAAATCTTTTAAAATTTCTAATCGGAGATAAAAATCCAAGAATAATTAAGTAGCTAATGAGCAATGTTTCCCTATCTCCATATAGTGTCAAGATTTGGGTTCAATTTTTCACCAGACAATTCCACATAGTTCCTTATTTGTACACTAGAGGTCACATGGGTGCCATCCCATTGCAGCAGTGTTCGGATGGTTCATCAGCACCAGCTAGATCTTTAAGGGGAAAAGGAGCTTTTGGTTTTTTCAAAAATTCTATCCAGTTTCTACAATAAAAAATAATGAAAGGGAAATGCAACAGTGACAGCAACATTTAACAAGGAGCAGTCCAAGGAACTGGCATGTTAGATGCTGCAGAGAGCAAATTAGGATTATATACTGTGAACATCTTCTGTGCAAGGATGATATTCTGAGACTGGATGAAATTTATTAATTGATACTAAATCTGAAACGTTAGATTTTTTTTTTTTAAAAAAAGAATTTCTAGCTAATACGTAGTATAAACACAATTTAGAGGAGAAGGAAAGTCAGAAGTTCCAGAGTCATATAAATAGGGCTTTGTTGTCTAACACTTGCAGAATAAATTATGCAAAACAATTATGGTAGGTTGTTTAATTTGCATAATTCATTTATATAAAATGTTGGGCTTCTTTTAACTAAAGAAAGGTCCAAAGTACCAAGAACTCTGATATTAAACCTCCAGCAACAACTTAAAGGTTATTGAATGTTCCAAATGTTAACCTTCCTCATCTTGCCCATGTGAAAAGAACGGCACTGTCTCAAAACAAGACAAAATCCCAATGAAATTAAAAAACAAAAAACAGACTATCAATTGGAAATCTGTTTTTTTCTCTCACAAACTCAGAAACCAACAGATATGCAATTAATATTGCTTATCCCACCCATTTCTACCAAACATGGAGTCCTAAACTCAGACACTGTGATTGCAAACAATCTTAACTGGGGCAGGGCAGAGTCACTATGAAGTGTAAACACCAAAACCTATTCCAGTATGAGGTGGGAGGGGTAGTTGTAATCCAAAATGCCCCAGGTTGTTTTAAGTTAAAGTGCCTTTCCTTGCTTAACCCTGTTATGCAAGCATCCTAACCTAATCTAAAGTAGGACAGCTACAGAGACCTCCCTACTTAATCCTCCAAGAAAAAGAGTTGGGCTACAGAATGGCTGGAAAGGCCAGGTTCTCAGTTATAAAACTCACTATCAGATTTAGCTGTCACTGAACATGCCTCCTTAGGACTGGTTGGCTGCAGAGGCCAAAGACATAAACATACAAGTCAGGCTTGCTTGTAGTCACTCCCCTTTTTAGCACTTACAAACAAGAGTTATTCCAAATGAGGAGAAAAACCCAGCAGAAGCTCTTGAACCAAAACTCTGAAAACACACACATATTGAACTGAATCACAATATTGGGCAAGGAATGATGAAGCAGATGCAATCTGGTGGGACTGTGGTAGAGAGAGTGATTGCCAGAATAGAGGGTGGCAGCAGGAACAGGAACTAGAATGGGTAAGGGTTGTTTTGGAATAAACTGAGGCTTGGAATACTGTCACTTTTCCTTTGCTCCTTTTTCTCTTGCTTTCCTTTATACCCCATTGCTGCCTGTCTTAAACTGGGGAAAAGGTTGTTGAGGTCAGGAAGAGTCATCTGCGTGCCCTGCTTGCAGTGGCATGAAAATGACCCATGAACTGTCACTCAACATAGTCTCACAACACAACCATCTCATCTTTAGCCCACTTCTGAAGCAACTGAAGCCAGTCTAAGGTATTCTTGCATGAACGTTGTGTTTTCCGTAGTACAAGACATCCTAGGCGGTCCTTCCAGGGAACATAGAGGAGAAGTTTTTGGAGGTTGGCAATCAGCTGGGCTTCATTTGGATTGGTGACATAGCTTTAGGAGTTCTCTAAAAGTTGCTGGCTTTTGTGTCTCCATGGCCATTTCAGCTGTAGCTGCAAGAGAGACCAGAAACCTCTCTTGGTACAATGGTTCATGGGATACCAGGCACTTCTAGGAGAAATTGAATCAGGACTCTATATGCAGAGTGGTGACTTTTGCTGAGGTAGTATGATCATATGCTGTTAGCAGCAGCAGTAAAGAGATTTGACTGGATTAGTAGCTGACAGGATTCAGTACAAAATGCGTAAGCATAAATACAGATTTTGCCAAGAACCATCTGCCCAGCCACAACCACAAAGCTGTGCCAGCAGGAACATTTTGGTCCTGAAGTACAGCCTTCCCTTCCATCTTCCTGAGACGTGTTCAAGGGCATGGTGTAGGAAAGACTTTCCAAACCTAGCATCCTGTAGAAGAGTTAGGAATACAGAATTCCCAGCCTTTGTCCTATTGAACAGAGAATATGGAGAGACGCACATTTGGTAGGGAAAGACTGGACTAACGTTACATGTACTATGACTTTCCCACGGTAGCTGGATTATTTCACATATATTTGTAGCATCTTTGGGAGGGGGTGTTGGGAGGGTGAGGATTATAAAATCCAAAATGTTATCTGATCATCTGGATAGAAACTGGAGTCAGTTTGTCCATCAATCTGGGATGCAGGTTAGCCTCATCTTCCACTTAGCAAGAGTATGTTTCACATCCATCCTGGAACTTGAATTCCTAACCTCCTAACAACTCCATCCCATCCTCCAGTTTTCCTTCAAATATAGGGAATGTAACATACCAGGATGGTATCTTCTGTTTTCTTTCCTGGGATCATGCCAAAATTACATAAGAGTACATCCAGACTCTTCTCTCTACATGTCTGACAAAGTTTCCTTTTTACCTAAACACATAATTTTGGGATGCTAATCTATTTCTGGACTTTCATACACCATGAGTACCCATCAGATTTATGCAATAGAAATTCACAACCTGCATTGTAAGACATAGTAAGCATAGTAGCGAATGAATCAAGATATCCCCTTAAATCCTTGGGCTCTTCCTTTGCCCAAAATCCCTCCAGACGAATTGCTGGCCTTCTAAAATGCCCTGAGAACCAATCAGCTTGAGACAACTTCTGGGTGTTGAGAAAGTCAGAAGAGAAAGCAGAAGTTATTATAGAGAATACAGGGCTGGAACCTCTGATGAGATTGCTTAAGCTGCCCTACGGACTTACCTTGTTACCAAGGATAAAAAAATAACAGATAATTCTGAAGTTGCAGAGACCTTTGACATAAATATTGGGGTGGGGTTGGGGAAACAATAAAGTTTGTTATGCTGTCAAGCCAGGGAGATAGAAAAGGTCCTGATCTCCACAGCCTCCTTTGGGTTGCTGTATTAATACTCTCTGGCCTCCTGTAATTGAGAAAGATACTCATCCTCTGGAGGGTTGACAGCACACTGCTGCCCATTATTGGGAGGCCGTACAGCATGGTATCGACTCCAGTCCCCTTTGCAGAGGATCCAAGGCAGCATGTCCACCTTGTAGTGTAACTCAGGAGAGAATTCTGTGCTGATGAGGTTGGGTGCTCCTGCTCCCTTGCCTCGGGTAATAAGCTTGGTGTTCTCATCATAGCAACAATGTTGGGCACCTAGGGTAGTGCTGTCCAGGGAGAGCATGGAACGCAAGCAGAATCGGGCTGTAGGTTTGTAGATGTCCAACCGCTCCTTTGATCCACTGGCATCCTGCCATCGGAAGTTCTTGCCCTTCTGCTCATCTTGCAAGTTGACAGCACTATAAACAGCTTCTAAAGGATAGGAGCAGGGACAGCTGGGGAGATCTGAAAGCACTTTGCTTAGATATTTGTTGAGGAAATCACTCTTGCAATTAAGCCATTTCTCACAACTGTCCACATCTGGGAAAGGAAGGAAGAATCAAATCAGCATAAGTCATTAGATTATGTCTCAGAATTTGTGCCCAAATTCTAAGAAAACAAATACTTTTTACTACAGCTTTTATGCATGGTTCAATTTAGCCTTCCCCATCATAATGATCTCCAAAGAAGTTAATGAATATGTTACCTCCTCTGAGGGAGCTCATACTGCCTAGAAATTATGGGGTTTGTAATCCAGCAGATCTGAAAGGTGCTACAACATTGGGGGAAGTTGATTTTAAGGATGCTGGAGAATAAGCCCAGGTGTTTATTAAAACTACAGCAAAAATGGAAGAAACATTAAAAAAAAAAGTTGGAGGACAAATAGCGAAGCATCTTGAATTCAGAAGTGGGTAGCAGAAAGTAAAACAGAGATCCTTGAGCCTATCTTGAAATCTTTAGTCAATACAAAACAACACATTTTTCTGTATCTACAATCAGTCATAGCAGATAGACATACTGTAGCCCCATTGGTAAAGTAATTCTTTGGTGTAGCAATCTATTAACTTCAATTGCCTTCATTTTCTTATTTTTCACTCTTAAATGTATTGCTTCCTGTTTCTGCATCCATCTGCAATATTAATAAAATCTACACAAGACTTTGTATATTTTAATGCCTATTTGTTCTAACATAAAAATTTGGTGAGTAAAATATGGGGACATAAGAATATCAAAGGCTACCAATATCTCTGTTCACATATAGCTCTGGGAAGTACAAATGAGACAGATCCACATTAAAATGCAAACTGAACCAGTTTCTTGTTTCTCCCTAATAACAATACCTAATACTATTGTCTTAAGGACAAGGACTTTACTGGCCTGCATTTAGAATCTCTGTGGCATTTTCAGCTTCAGATGGTATCTCTTCAGTGGTAGAAGCCAATTCCCCCACTTCTCCTTGAGAAAAGCACAGAAGCAAACAAATCAGAGTGAACACTGTAAGACACAATCTGTTTTATGTAAAAGACCTACAGTACAAGTATAGAAACTGAACATGATCATCCACCAATTTTTCTTATGATTATCTCCCAGAGCACAATCTGATCCCGCATATGGAAGGCTAAAAGCTTCCTTTTGAACTTCACAGTAGGCTTTTAGCTGATGGCCTCAATATAGCCAGTGTGTCAGACAGCTGAGTAAAGGACCAGTGGAAATGGTTGCCACAATTAATAACATATCCACTGATTTTTTTAAGACTGTCATCAAATCTTGCTTCACTGCAGAAGACATCCAGTTCCAGAAATGTCTTCATTTTATTATGTCAGGGAAATGGAGGAAGAGGGGCTTCTCAACATCCAAGGGCAAAGAATGGGAGATGGATCACAGCCAAAAGTATTTTCCCCCTTCTCAGATTCCACATTAGTTCTCATAGGATGTTTGAAAAGATAACTTCTCAAAACTCACAGAAGTTCCACATTGTCCAGATGAGACAGCAACAGAGCATGCTCACAGACTGACATCAGTGAATGAGTAGCTGAAGTGTTAAAGCAGAGGCATTTCAGCCTATGGAAATCCTGCAGCCCAGAAAATTGGAACATACCAGGACAGTGCTGCAGTTCACAAGTTCTTGACTCTGTGGCTGTGCATGCATAACCACAAGACCGGGTTCTCTTCTGGTGGCCACTGCTACAGGTTACACTGCAGGAAGACCAAGGGCTCCAGTCCTCTTCATCTTCATAATCTGGAGATGACAAGAAAAATAAAAAACCACATGAAGATTCAAAAAAGCCTAGTAAAAAACAAAGTTAGAATCCTTCTAGTTTTATGTTTTGTTCTTTCCTCCATCATTCATACTGGTTAAAAGGCATCAAGTATTAAAATTCAACACATCTGGAATATCTCAAATTGGGGAAAACTCCACTATGAGAAGAGACATACAAGAGGTCAGTGTGAGCCACTTATACTTCTTATACTTATACTTCTGCCATGGAGGCTTAGCTTTTCCCCAGGGTTATCAATGTGAGATGATTTTCTCACTTGCAGATGACACTATATTTTTACTAGATTCCTTAGTAAGGAAAAAAAGCAGGGGGGGGGGCTTCAACTCTCAGATGTATCAGTCAAACTCTGCCTCAGGATTCTCAACCTGCAGCCCAATACAACCTATGCCTTCTAGATGTGCTTGGACTGCAATTTCCAGAACACCCAGCCACTGATCATGCTGGATTGGAATTCTGGCAGTAGCAATCACAACACATAAATGTCCGATTGGGAAAAGCTGTAGTATATAGTATAAAGGGAAATGAAAATTTTATATTCCAGTTTATGCAGCATGTGCCATATTCACAAATGAAAAATACTCATAGTTTTAGCAAACTCATTCTATGTACTATGAAATCATATAAAATGAAGCACTCACCAGCTGTTCTTTGTTCTTTAATGGATGGAGGGTATACTCAACAGACCAGACTTACTAAGAGCAAAAAAGGTAGACTCACCATAGTTATATTTCTCTTTTAAGATCCAGTTCTTCTGATTAGGCCATCTCTGATCCCAGTTTCCCCCTACTCCACTCAGCACTATTTCTTCTTCATCATACTCTGATGTATAATCTTCCTCTTCCTCCTCCTCCTCTTCATCTCTGCTCTTTATGTTCAAATTGTCATCACCATGCTCTACAGGATCTGTGTATTCCCAGAAAAGTGGCCAAAACAGGTCCTTATGAGATAACCAGTCAGAGGTAGACAGGGACCAGTCATTGCTAGTCTCCTTCAGCAAGTCCATCTCAATCTCTGCTTGAGGATCATTCACTACCTCAATGGTCACCTGGAAGCCAAGGCATTGAATTAGACTGTTTTGGAAATACCAGCAGTAAATCAAAAGGTAAACAGCAGATTTTACCTTCAACTATCTGAATGTCTTTCACACTTTACCTTTCTTGTCTGAAGAATCTTGTCCTTGTAGCTCTTCTCTTTGCTTTCTCAAACTATTCTTCACACTCACTTATTCTTTCCAACTGTATTCATTTTCAAACTCTATTTGCATATTTTCCATTTCTATTTAAGCACAACTATTTGACGGGAATAAATTATGGATTGTGTGAATGTGCTGAAGTTTCTTCCCCTCTTTCTTTCATAGCTTTTAAATCTGGAATCACCCAATAAAGCTCAACAGTGAAAGATTCAGAGAAGACAAAGGCAGAACTTCTGCAAACTGCATACTTAAATGAAGGTATCTTGTATGAATGTAATGATGGGTGCAGCCATGTACAGCTTTAAAAGGAGGGCTAAACATATTCATGGAGAATAAGGCTATCCATGGCTACAAATCACAATAACTATCCTCAGTATTATAGTCAGGCACCATGGAGGAAGGCATCTGGCAAATTACTCTGAAAATAGCATGGTAGACTACATAAGCCTTTGAAAAAGACTTACATTAAAATAATGTAAATAACAAATAAGATTAAACAAATTATTTGAAAGACCTGCTTTGGAATGTGACTTTGGGTTAGTTACTCCTTCTAAACTCTATGAAGAGTTCATGGGCAAACCACTTCCAAACAGTGTTGCCAATAAAGTGTATAAAGCATTTTGTTTTGAACTCTTAAAAAAAAGAGACACAAATGCTTTAATTCTTTGACAGAAGTTGCTTTGAATATGGTCCCATGCATTCTGAGGCACTCCTTTCAAAGACTTTGCAGAGCCCTAGTACTTAAACCTGTTCTTAACAGTCAGTACTTAATAATGATAAACTTATCTATCACTGTTTTAGAATGAGCTAGAAGCAGTTAGAACTGGACACGTTTCATCAGTGAGTATCACTAAGTTCTGTGGAGCCTACACCAAAGTTATAATGCTCGTATTTGCAATATGAGGCAGTGAATGATTTTAGAATAGACTTTCAGAGCCATTGCACAAGGTGATCAACAAGGGGCAGACACATAAAGTAAGCTTTTAAATTAAAAATGGAATCAGCATAATTCCTACCATAATTATATAATTGGCTCAATATCCAACCTCTACATGCTACACAGAAAATATAATAATTTGTGCCTTTCAGACAGTCTTGACTCTTGGCAACTATGTGGACAAGTCTGTGCACTTTATTGGCAACACTGTTTGGAAGTGGTTTGCCCATGAACTCTTCATAGAGTTTAGAAGGAGTAACTAACCCAAAGTCACCTGCCTGGCTTCCTGCATAAGGTAGATCTCATAATCTTGCAGTTTGTAGCCCAGTGCCTTTAACCACTATGCCAAACTGGCTCACACAGAATATACCTTCTAATATTTCTTGTTGTTTATCCAACATCCAGATTAGATATTACCAAATGAAGGGAAAATACATTCTAAACACATTATGGGGAATTGGTCAACTGAATGTGAATACACATCCTTGTAAAACAAAACAGTAAATGAATGATGGAAATGAAACGTAAGGACAATCCTGTTCTCTATGACACACATTAACTGAATGTATACAGCAGCTACTGAATCAATGTAAGTCATATGTATCTTCTGAAAACTGAACTGGGAACTCTCTATCTCACAACTCCCAGGTTTTTTTATACCCTTATTTTAGTATTGGCAGTTTTAGTTGAATTAAGTAGACAGAGACACAGGAAAATAAATAAAGTCCTTCTCTTACTCCATTTGGAACATAAAATTCCCCTTTGATATAATACGATTCCGCTTTGTATTTATTTGGATGGACAATTCAATAAGCTTGTTTATTTGGATGGATAATTAAATAAGCTCATGCACAGTTGTTAAATTTGCATCACTAGCACTGAAATTATCAACCGATTTAGTTGAGACACAGAAAATTTAAGGAAAGATAAACAATAAAGCAATATCACATTTTTTCTTCTTTTCCTCTCTTTCTCACTCTAAATAATGTAAGATCTGATCAATTAGATTGATCAGATTTAGATTAGATAAAGGTTATAGCCATGAGCTTGTATTACCTTTTAATATCTTTTTTCTCTTTAATATATTAAATGAGGTAAAGCTGTAACAAAAATCTTTAGAAGTTTAGAATACTACACTATTTTATGTATGGTTCTAACATTCATGCAATTAATTTTAAACTCATAGTTTTTAATTTGATTTTAGTATTACTGTTTCTTATTTCTTTGTTGAAACTTTCTCAAGTTGCTCAAAGACCACAATAAAAATTTGATCTGAAAAAAAGTCAATAAAGAAACTTAAATATTTCCCAGCCATTCTTCTCTGTATATATTAAAAGCAACTTTGCTATCCCCAGTGAAAACCACTGGGTCGTTTTAGGCCAGTTACTTCTCATGCCCACTCGCCTCAACAGAGTTGTTGGGAAGAAAAAAATCAATGTGAGAGAGGGAGGGAGAGGGAGAGGGAGAGGGAGAGGGAGAGGGAGAGAGAGAGGGAGAGGGAGAGGGAGAGGGAGAGGGAGAGGGAGAGGGAGAGGGAGAGGGAGAGGGAGAGGGAGAGGGAGAGATGGATGCAGAGGATTCTTCCACTTTTGATTTGTCTGTTGCTAGTCTACCAAGAATAACTCAACTCATGGACTTACCTGTATGTTTGGATTCTGGGCATTCAGATCCACATTGGCTAAGCCTGTCAGGCTTTGTAAATCCAGCACAAAAGGTGTTTTCTCTTCTGGGAGTATTTCCCCAGGTTGGAGTGATGCCAACTGGTTCCTTGAAGCATGTTGAAATGGCCAACGGTGTTTCTGTTGGTCTGGTATGGCCTGTCCATTCAGCCTCAAGTTCTGCATCCTGTTTGACTGTGGCATTTCTTCTTTGAATGAAGCAACTTCAGACGAAGTGGCAATCTGAAATGAAAGTTAGTTGTAGTCCCACTGCCTGCTGAAGAGCCAGCTTTCACTTATCCCGATACGTTAGACTACAACTCCTATGATCCTCAAGACCATTCCTTGCAACCTTGCATATAAGACAAGGTAGAGCAGGCTCTGGTGATGGTCACTCAAGAGGAACTATATTCTCTAGACATTACTGTTGGAAAAGCCTTTTCTTATAAAGTCACCAACTGCACATTCAGACTGTGGTGGAATTAGGACCGTGGTTTTTCCAGAAAACCTAAGCAAGCAGATTAACTCATTAGTTACTTCATTGTAAAACTTATAGAATTATAATCATGAATAGCAATCACATCCCAACTGACTGCCAGTTTCCTGGCTGCCAATGGTCCCTCAATAAAATAGCACAAAATGGCTAGAAGTTTCAGAATGGCAAAGAAATCAGGGCAAATGAAATTATGTTATCATTACAATGTTTGAAACAATTGATGCACTCCTTTTTATATATTGTGTGGCATTATACAAAATGGAATTCAACTCACTGGAGTATTTTTTCCAGTCCTGTGATTACAAGTGAAAAAATATGGCCGTTGGCTGTGGGTGGGAAAATTAATTAAAAGAAACACTAGCAAGAAGGCAGTCTGGGAATGATTTACGTGCAATCTAACATGTAATGATTTTTACCAATGATCTTTTAAACTCAGTCTTCCACAGTCTGGAGGCTTCCACATGTGTTGGATTACAATTCCTGAAGCACCCTAGCCACATTGCAGAAGGCTGTCCCAACTATTCTTTGAAAGACCACTTCTGCAGGCCTACTGCATCTCACCACAAGGAGCTATTTCCCAACATTCAGCTTGAGTTCCCCAAGTCTTGTTCTCTGTATGCCACTTCCTTTCACTGCAGGACCCCAGAATGTAGCTGTAGGATTAGGGAAACTGGGGATGCTCCCCCTCCTTCCATATGGGATATCAAGAGGCTCTATTACCTGCAATTAGGGCTTGATGGCTTGTGAAGGACTCTTCCCCCTCCACTACTTTCATCTTGATCACTGGAGCACTTCAAAGGAGTTGGAGCCGGTTGGGACTCACATGAGCGCACATACAAGGCATCATCAATGGATTTACAAGGGCTGCACATCAAAGCCCTGGAGTCTGTCTTCCTCTCCCACAGTGAAAATAAGAGAAAACAGCAGGAAGGTTGCTGGTCTCTGCTGTTTTTATTAAGGAATGGGACCAGCACCGGTAAAAGGGTATTTCCTAAATATTCCTGATCTCCAAAGCAAGCTTTAGCTATAAGACTGAAGGAAATGTGATTGCTCAATTTGGCAGAGATTCTCATACCCTTCTAATAAAGGCTTAAGAAGAGCTTCAAAGCTGGTCAATGGGATTTTTCAGGTCCAATTAACAGATAACCAAATATTTGTCATTGCTACTACCACAGAAGCCATTGTCCAAGGCTGGCTTAACATGGTGAGAGTAGACAGAGTAAAGTAGTCCCAACAGGCATCTGATGCTCAGTTTTATGGAACGCTAAATAGTTCCCAAATGCAATGTATTTTATTTGGTAAATTTATATAGCCGCCCATCTCACATACGTGACTCTGAGCAGAAGATACATATCACAGTCAGCTTGAAAGTACATATAAAATCAAAATAATAATTGTGCAGCTTTGCAAATAGACCTATACAAGGTATTACCTTCAAACATTCTTACTGGCCCAGTATACTAGTGTAATTTGTAACATATCCATAGCCTGAAATGGGGTGGAATAAAAGCCATACTGCACAATGAAACACATGTCTATTTTAAAATGACATCCTTGTTGGACACTTGAAAGCAATTCTTTGCCATTGCATGCAAATAAGCAAATGGCTATCTTCATGCCTGATATAATGAATCACTATTTCTCATGAATTTGATCTAAATTATCTTCTGTATAAAAGCAAAACAACACTCCTTCTGTTCTTTGTATGCCTGCTTTCATCATCTTCAACTCTCCAGAGTTCATACTGTATTATACCTAGAACACCTTTACTACCCCTATTTTTGGGAACTGCCTCTCAGAATATCTGTCCTGCCACCTCCCTTAGTCCCTTCAAATCCCTCCTCAGTGTTCACCTTTTCCAGGAAATCTTTGAAATAACCCCCTAATCCTAATAGACTCTTGGAACCAAGCCAGAGTACACAGAATTGAAATAATAACATATTTGTTCTCTCTCCCCCCACTTCTAATTCTTTCCCCTTTCTTGTTGTTTTTCTGTGTTAGTTTTTAAATTGTATAGTCCAGCAGATAGGGATCTGATTAATCGATTCAAGGCATATATGTCAATTAATCGATTCAAGGCATCGATTCAAGGCATTCAGTTAATCAGAATATAAGGTATCTAAGTACACAGGACTATCTAAATATATACTTCTTCCTAGAGTTTTAACTGGCTATTGAGAGATTAGTTATTGGAGTTCCTTATGTTTCACTTTTTAGGCAAAAGTAGCCATCTTTCTTCCTCACAGAATCAGAGTATAACCTCTGGAGAAGTAAATGCTATGACTACACCCATGAAGAACAGGAGAAAAGCACAGGTTCTGACCATTGAAACAGCAAATGAAGAAGGGAAAGGACAAGTTATTCTCTCTTTCAGGTCCACTGCTCCAACAAAATCAATGCTCCACCCAGCTCCTTTTTTTTTTTTAGATTTTTTATCCCATCTTTATTTTTATAAATAACTCAAGGTGGTGAACATACCTAATATGCCTTCCTCCTCCTATTTTCCCCACAACAACAACCCTGTGAGGTGAGTTGGGCTGAGAGAGAGTGTCTGGCCCAAAGTCACCCAGCCAGCTCCTTTTAAGTTTAGTGAAGTTGGGAGACTTAAAAATAATAATTTTAATTCTGTCTGCTTTGAGGCTGGGTTCTTCAGGAGAGGATACACTGAATCTCAGATACCAAAATCAAAGGAAGGGCTCCAATTGTTTGGTTGTTTATTTGGGTGGTTGGGCTCTATCATCTCTCTCCCTGACAAGCAAGAGCAGCCAAGGTCTAAGTCTCATCTGGTGCAAAGCTCTCTGGAAAAAAAATCAATTGTTAGGAGGGCTCAACAACAAAGGGGCTCAACAACAAACAACAACAAAGGGGATCAACAACAAAGCCCCTTCCTTTAACTCAGGGATAGATACCCTGCAACCCCCAAGTCCCTTTTTTGTGGCTCCAGAACTCTCCTCTGACTTTAATTACTGAGGCAGGAAATGCATGAAAAGATTTGTGTAAGCCCTAAAGTAGCTTAAAATAGCTTTAAAATGTCCAAAGTAAGTCCTCAACCTTCCCCCTCAAAACCAGGAAAATAAAAATAATAATCTCAGCCCAGCCCATTTGTATCTTCACCTCATTCCACTTCTGCCCTTCGGCTCTTCCCAAAAGCTCAGTTGAACCTTCCTTGCAGTTGCTCAGTACTTTGGGATATATTCCTTTCTGGACTGAGGTATCTATCCTCTTTGGTGGTGTCTTTTAATTGTGGAAATCAATTGCTTCTAATAACTCTAATTCTCATTTTCATTTTATGTTATACTCTTTACCAAGAGACCTCAGTAGTTGGTATGTTAACTTGAATGAAAGAATAAATGAATGTGGCCCTTGATCACCATAAAATACAGTGAGTCTTTTTCACAATTTACACCAAAACTGAAATGAGAGCTTGATACTTGACTGAAAGTATCTGAATAAATTCCTCATGGAAGGAAAGTTCTTAATGGAGATTGTCTTCTTCCCATTCTATTGTGGTAGGCACAAAGAAGAGTCCAAATAAACCACAACTAAGCCATGTATTATCGTATGCCTAATCCAGCATTCCTAGGAATGGGTACAATTAGCATATTAGCTTGAACTGTGCAAAAGCATCACTGAAATCTCATTTGCCAAATTCAGGATTTAATCCAGAAGGATGATTAAATGCAAGTCTAAATTTTCAAGAGGAAAGTTCCATCCAGTAACAGGATGTTGGGTCACCAACATGTTAGAAATAAGATAAAAGGCTTCCTTGAGCCAAGCCCAAATCCTGATGGCTACATAGACACCTCCATGTGGTTTACTTGGCAACAGAATGGAAATGGTTTGCTATTGCTTTCCTTTGATATGTTTGTGTTGATTCTTGCTCTAGCCTACAGCCCTTGGATTTCCTGGTGGTCCTAACCACAAATGCCCAAATTACATCCTCTAGTTGTAAACTGACAGGCTTTACCTGTCAATAAGCAAAGGTTACCACCAGGCACACAGTCAAGCAGCGAACAATACCCTAATCAAGGAACTGTCAGCATCTTAGATCAAGCTAAATCCAAAAATGCGAGTGAATTCTTGGAAGCTTGGCATTCAGACAAGGCAGCCATCAACAGGCACATAAACAACATCTATACACTATTCAAAAGAGACAATAGAAAGGAAAACAGAAGACCAGAACATCTCCTCACCAGCAATCATCACCCAGATAAGCAGAGATTAACACCAAGATTACTACCAGGCACACAATCAAGCAGTAAACAATACCCTAATCAAGGAACTACCAGAGGGAAAAAACAGAACAAAACCCCCACCAACACTGGCAGGGCATGCCACAGTATATAAACAGAGAGCAAACCCCATCCCATTCTAGCACTGAAGATATTACCTAGCCCGGTAATGAAACATTTGCAAGAAAAGAACCAAGCTCAGAGGACCCCAAGGACTCCACAGTTCAACCCTGAGCTACACGTATTCGCCTCTACAGGCTTTACCATTTTCAACTTATTTAGGGTACAGCATGTTGTATGTTGTTCAAAATACAACAGAATATTATAATATTAGATAGGCTATTGGCAAATAAAACTCTAATGTGGCAACTTTGATATAAATCTGCACATATAAAATTATTATTTCTTGAGGGATTGGAGGTAAACTAAAAAGCTATAAAAATACAACTTATGTTCTGCCTGAACAATTTTTGGCCAATCACCAGCAAGCAGTGGTACCCTCCAGATAAGTTGAGACTCTGCCCTCTTTTACTGTAATATGAAAATCATAGCCTTGTCCATTTTTTAATCTTGTTGCCTTACTACAAAGCATGGGTTTTCAAACTTTTTCAGGCCGCAGAAACAGAAGGAAGGCAGGAAGACAGGCAGTCCTGGAACTCCGATCAAGAGGCAAAGATCTAGTGATAGAAAATTGGCTGTGTTTGACCAAACTCGGGGGGGGGGGGCTTGTTCACAGAACCCCATCAAGTTGTCACAGAACCCTCATATTTCACAGACCACAATTTGAAAAACCTTGGAACAGAGGATCATTATGAGTAGTTGTGCAAGAAATTATATACGAAGTCAAAACTATAGTAACCTTATATATAAAGGCTCCCTCTGGCCCCAGTTCAGAAACACAGTGAGTCTCCACCAAGTTGGCACTGTTCATTTCTCACCTTTAACTGGATTAAAACTGCTTTGACCAACCACTGAGAACAGGCTTTCTGGCTAGCCATCAAAAGGCTTCAATGCTACTTTTAATTGTTTTGATCAGGAAAGCTGCTTTTACCACCTGCTAACTGGAGCAGGAACACTCCTCCTTCCTGGCTGTCTTATGCTCTTTGACCTTCCCTTGGAAAGAGGGAAACAGACTGAAATGTGGCTTATATTGAGAGAGAGGCAGGCAGGCTTTGGAGCGGGCAATCTTCAACCTGCAGTCACATCAGCTAAAGCAATAGGGGATGGCAGAAGAGGAAGCTTAATACAGATAGTCCCCAGTTTAAGAATGAGTTCTGTTCTCAAGGTCTGTCCTTAAGCTGGATTTGTATGTAAGCCAGAACACTATTATTGTATAATAATGTATAAATAGTACTATGTAATTAACTCAAACTATTGTGTATTTAACTTGAATTTTGCTATAATAGGCTCCATTCTTAACTACAGTTCATCCTTAAATTGGGCATTCTTAACCCAGGGACTATCTGTATGCCAGTTGGAAACCAAACCTGCAAAGTCCACAAGCAGGTCAGGCAGACTTTGACTTGCTTGAAGAATTTCACTGACCTAGTTGACAGAATAATAACCTCCTCTGGCCTCTATATAAGACACCTTAAAGCTTGTAACAAGCAAGGTTACCAGATATCTGAACAGGCAAAGGAAGACATGAACAACTGGAAAAGAGGACAAGTTGGGAGAAAAGAAGGGCACATTAACTGTTTAACTTTCTTGGCCTCCCTGACAAAAATTACAGTGAAAAATGGCAAAAAATGCTATTTAGGCCTACATGTATATAAAATTACTTTTTCCAGCATCAGAAAGACTGGATTTTCAATCACAGTATTTTTCCAACAAATCTTTATTTTCAAGAACATATGCTACCAATTACAAAATTAACAACAATGTGCTTTTCAAATTTTACTACAGAAATGTATGATGAGTCATGTGATCTACAGACTACAGTGATTGTAGATTTGAAGGGGCTGGATTGAAGCTGATCACTGGAATCAAGAAATAAATTAAATAACGTAAATCTAGGCTGTCAAGTCTGTCGATGGATGAGGGAACGAAAGAAGTAAACAATTTACAAGGTCACAATACACAAAAGTTTGAATGACTACTGTTGTGAAAACAGTCTTCCCCCCAAAAACCCAAGATACTCAAAAATCTCTTCTATTTTATTTTATTTTATTTTATTCTATCCAAGATATCTTCTATTGATACTCAAAAAGCCAGACAATATTTGATTTTAAGGCTATGCCTGCCAAATGGAGGACATGAAGACAAAAAGGAGGGCCTGTCCTCCTTTTGCCGGACATTTTGTAACCCTAGTAATAAGGAACCTTACATGCTGAAAAAGTTTTTTTTTTTAAATTCTGGGATCTTTAGAGTGATGCTGTTTAAATTTCTTGCCCTTACGTTGGGGGGAAAAATGCTTTTTTAAAAGCTGGCATTCTGCAAAGCAAAGCACCAGTGTCTACTATCATGCTTCTTTACAAAAAGGCCAGTGAATTCCGCATGAGACTCATAAGCATTTTCAAAACAAAAATGATGACAAGCAGCATTCCTGTGTTGCATTTGGAAGTGTGCCCACTGGTCCAGAGAAAAGGACAAAAGTAAAATGGAGTACAATGTAGTGTCCATGGGCTAGAGGGGATGGCAGGGAGCATCCTCACTAATTTGTCCTCTGCTAAATGGACATTTTATGACTGGCTACATCCACCATAACGGCCCTTTTGTGAGTGAGCAAATCCCTAAGTCAGCCACCTTGCAAAAATGCTCACAATATTCTGTTGGAATTATAAGATGCCCTAAAAGGCTAGGATCTTTGATTAATTTGACAGAAGATTTATTGCAAGCAATTTGTTTAATACCGTCCCTCTATTAAAAATATTCATAGCAATCTGACTTGTAATGTAGAATAATATGAAATAATAATAAATGTGTGATAGACCGCAGGCAAAAGGTCCTAGATGTAATCCTTAGCAGCAGGTCTGTTTTAAAAGGCTAGGAAGCAAATAGTTGGAAACATTTCAGTCTGCAGTCCTCAGACTGCTGTTGCAATTTAAAGGCAGAGCCAGATAGACCGATAGCTTCAGGGTTTCAATCTTTGCAACTGTAAAAACCACCAAATCTAAGATGAAACACACATGCATTCTGGACAAATTATAATACATACATATTTTGATTAACTAAGACATCTGAATGCTAAAATACCCTGAAGACATGCTTGCTATACAATTACTTGTCCATGACTGAAACCGCTTTCAGTCAGGTAAGAACAGCAGCAGTACAAATACATTTTAGCACATCTAAGAATTTTTGAGAGAAACAGACAGGACCAAGGCCCCATTTTTGGAAATATGAAATCTAATACTTAAAGTTAATAATAGCAAAAGTGGGTACAATTGGCTTGTAGATAGTGGGTTCAATTACACACACATTAAACAAACTATGTTTTTTTAAAATAATTACTTAACAGCCATTATGGAAGAATTCAATCCAAATTGCCTGTGGATTTATGGATTTTTCAATTGGTTCTAGTATAAAAGTATTACCAGTTGTTGGATTTAGCCCACTTTTCAGTGTTAAAAAAAGACATTGCAAAGTTTACATAGATTGATTAGTGCTTGATGCTATGTTGTTTTCTAAAGTTCATCAGAAAGGGACTGATCAGGGAGTTGTAGGTATAATGTCCTCAAAACATAATCAAATATAACTAGGAAAAATAGTTTAACATGATGTGATAACGGTTTTTATGTTGGTTCAAAATTTTCAAATATTTGGGGCACAAAAGATTACTGAAGAAATACAGATGAATCTGTATGTTTTTGGTTTTTAATATGCCACAATCTATACTTACTCCTTGTGGATACACACTACACTCAGCTATTTAAAAGCACTCTAATGTATACAGAGGAAAACACAATGCTATTGAAAACAAGCTGGGCCTCTTACAACAAATTGAATTCATTCTTCAGAAGTTTTACAAGGGTATTACAGTCCAGACAACAGACAAGAAATTATGTTATTCTATACTCTCCGTCAACATATGAAGTTGACTAACATATTGCTACTGCAAACAAAGAATGTGCTAAAAAAAAGCAGTGCAAATTAAGCTCTTAGTCTGTCAAATTATTATGAAAGTTTTTCTGTTTATTGTTAAAGCTCAACCTGATGTCTCTAAAGATGTTGGACTACAGTTGCCATCATATCCAGCTATTGGTTGCCCAGCTTGTAGGGCTGTAGTTCAAAATCTCTATTTAGCATCTGGTTGAGATAAGCTTCATTAACTTGTTCTGACCAATGAAATGCCGGGACTTGTACACCACAACCATTGTCTTTTCAATTAATAGCACATGCTTTTATCTCACACAACTGCAAATACTTTGCACTAGCACAATGCTACCTCTAGATGCAACTTCTTTTTCTTCTTCTTAGTTCTTAGTTCAAAAGGGTTAGGATTAGAAGTTTACAGGAATAAACTCACAATAAGATAAAATCTACCACAAAATAATAGAAAGGCAAATCTGTGATGAATAAAGACTTAATTTTTAGCAAGTAGGCCTTCTGTCTGGCTGTGGGCATGGAGTGGAAGAAGTACTACAGAAGTCCCTAAAGAAGGCTTTTTTTTCAAATACAGGCTTAAAGCATTTTTTACTTCACATGCTGGCATTTATCTTACTGAGAAATCCATGAATATCACAGTTACAGCAAAAGCTATATTAATTTTCTCTGTGAAGTAAAATAAAACAAGGTTAGATATGAAAACAAGCATTGCAAATATCTCATTCACCAGCTCCTGATTTGGGGAAAATCCCTTCCGTTTCCCCAATTCTAGATCTCAGTATGTTCAGGAATATCTTACAGCTCTCCATTTCTGGAAGGTAATGAACAGTTGCTTTCTGGGAATTTCACGGTTAACTGCAATATCCCTGCAAAGAGAGCCCTTCCTAGGTGGACAACATCAGCAAGCTACTTCAGCCATGACAATCCATTTGCCTCAATATATCCTGATCGAAAAGCCCTTTGCTGACTTCAAAGGTTAGCACGCCTTCCCAATTTCCTGTACATATGCAGCTCAGCAGCTGAAGAACATAAGCTTCACCACCTGGGAACAGCTGCTGGACAGAAAGCCAGCCAGAAGAGATGTGTCAGACGCAAACAGCAGCTGCAGAACAAACGGTGCTCACCTAACTGGCTTTTGGCAGCAAGATACATTTCAGCATTGAAAGCTGTTGGGGACCCTCTGATTGTATCCATTCTAGGAGAAAAAGCCTAGGTCAAGTCTAGATTTAGGAAACAGCTGGTAATTGCAGCTGCAGTTCTATGGAAAAGGAGAAAATATAAACTAACAACACTTAGGGCTTACTCTCAGAAAGAACATTACAGCAAAACATGCACCTGATGGTTTAAGACTAACCCTGAGCATTCTCTGCTGCCTTGAGAATACCCCAACATCTGCTCTCTCCAATCCTTCCCCACTAATTGGGGCTTGTTTAGAACAGCAGGCTATAAGGAACAGAGGAGCCTCTGCAAGAAATTTGGCTAACTAAAAGCTCTGAAGCCAATTCTTTTATCTATATTATTGTGTTACCTTAGGAGTCAGTCATTATTAAGGTGTCCCAAAGAAGACTGAAAGATCCCAACATGGCAACAGCTACTATATGTTTTAATTTCTGAACCAACACCAGGCACAAGCATAATATTTCCCTTCTGTGAACGTATTTTCTTTAAAGTAAGGTTATCATATTTGTCTCCCTTATACATCTTCTATATCTGTGACAGTTGCTTAGGAGACAGATACACAATTTATTGAATGCAACATAAGCAATCGTGTTTATCTCCTTGGCATTAAAGAAAACAAACAGTAAAAAATGAAATGCAAGCTCCTGTGCTTACGACAGGGGAGAGGTGAACATCTGAACAAAATAGCAATAATTGGTTTAAGATTGCTGAAAAAAATCCAGAATGCTTTGGTACTGAGATGTAAGCATGAACATCCAGTTCTGATTACTGTGAGGTCACAATAGTTCCAGACAATAAAAACATACAAAACCACATACAGAACCACAGCATTTCTAGTTGCTTATTGGTGGGGGGGGGGGGAGAAGGCGATAGATTTAACCTGTCATTCATGTTCTGGATTCAAATGCCCTAAAAGTGTTCAAAAGAGCCAACCATACTGCTGTTCAGAATGAGGGAGCTGGCTTTGGGCACCAAAAGGACAGGAAACAGAGACTTTAAAAATAAAATAACAATAATAACAGTAATGGGCTAGTTTTTAGTTCTGGATTTACTAGGTTTGTAAACTATTTTGGAATTCTTGCAATTAGAAGTGGTATCAAATACATACTATTTTGATTTCCTCAGAGAAAAAGACATTTCTCCAGCAAAAGGATGCCCTCCTTCCTTTATCTCCTCAAACAGGTCCTTTTCCTCTCAGCTGCTGCCTCCACTGTTTCAAATCTTTCTTTGCTCCCCCCCTTCAGCAACTATCCTTCCCCCCACTCCCCAAATTATCTTGACTAAAATAATCTGGCACATCTCAAAAGGAAGAATGGCTCCAAAAGAGTAAAGCAAAAGCTTGTGCACAATAGGCCCTTTTCAGAATGAGCAATGGTTCAGTGCCTGTGTTGTGCTGCAAATCCAACCTCAGAAAAGGACAAAGCAGGAGACAAGAGGGCTTAATTGCTAAAGAAATGAAACAGTAAAAAAAGCACATCCACCCACAAGTCAGAGACCATCCCCTGCTGCAGCCAGCGGTGGGCCTGCATTCCGCACAGGCAGGCAAGCAAGCATAGTGGCCTCCTTCCGGGTGTGAAGGGAAGGTGCAGCAGCAGCTGCTTCTGATGCTCCCCCCCCCCCTGCCAACTCCCCACCTGGAGCCACCATTTACCCACTGTCTGTGACAGGCCAATTATCTCCTGCCAAGGCAAGGACAGGGGTCAAAAAGGGAGAGAATGACGCCTGTAGGTCAGGAATAAGCAGCAGGAGACAGAGGGCTCCTGCAAAGAGAATAGTCTGCCTTCATCTCTGGCCACAAAACTGAAGAGAAAATAAACCTTACAGGAACGTTCAGGGCGGAGATGGCGCTACAGGGAACTTGTTCCAGCAGTAACAGCAGCTGGACTGAAGAGTCTTGATTCATCTTTTGCTAAGGTTATGTTCTTCAGAACTTTCAGGAAGTACCTCAGGTAGGGCTGTGGAATGGTCAGGAAGCCTGGTCAGTTCAGGCCTGCCTGAAGAAGGCAAGATAGCGCTTTCACTCACCTCCACCAAGGTATAGTCCCTTTCTTTCGGATTGGGACTGCGCTGTTTCTTCAAGGGCAGCCCTTTGACAGCAGTAAGACAAGTTGTCAGAAATAGAAGGCTCAGAATAAGCACAGCTCTGCCTCGGACTTTAGACATCTCTTCCCCGCACTCCAGCGCAGCGCCCCTCCTGCAAGGCTCCCCCCGGCGAGGCAGGCGAGCAGGAAGACCGTCCGCGGCGCGCGCTAATCTACCCTCGCCGGTCTAGACCTTTCAGAAGAAGGGAGGTGAGACAACCCGGTCCTCTTGCCGCCTTTCTCCTCCTCTTTGGAAGCGGCCGGAGCGGAGGGGATCAGAGTGGGCAAATGAAGGAGAGACAAAATTGGGTGAGGGAAAGACTTTGCGCCCCCCCACCCACCCGCGGCCTCCGCCCCGGCTTGCGTTTCCTCCGTCCGGCTCAGTTCCTCGCCGTTTTTTGAGCACCAGGTTTTATTACCCAGCTCTGGGCTGGCGCCCGGTCAGGCCCCGGTGCTGAAGAAGGAGGGCGTTGGCGCGAGAGGAGCTGCGGATCGAAAAGGTGCAGGAAGAACAGGAGGAAGCGGCTCCCCTCCGTCGTCCCGCGACGAGAAGTCCGATTTCTTCCGCTGCCACTCCGGCTCTCCGCCGCACGTGGCTCATTCGCGTCGCCCAACTGATCTCAAGAAGCGGCGCTCAGATTTCTCGAAGCCGCCCCGTTTCCACGGAGCAGAGGCGAAGAAACGCTTCTGCTCGGGAGGTGGAAAAACAGAGTCCCTCCCGGCCGAGCACTCCTCGGGTCGCCTCCGAACTTCGCTGCCTCCGCGGCCGTATCCTCCTCCTCATCCCGAAGCCGGGGTCATCTTCGGAAGAAACCCGTGTCCCCCGGTCGCCGATCCACACGCTGCCCACTCCTCAGACCCGGCCAGGCGCCGTGTTGCCCGCAGCCGCCGCATCTCCCGGCCCCCGATTATCTCGGCTGCTGCGCCTGCCGCAGCTGCAGCGAGCTCCCAGCCGCTCCTTTGCCAGAGGAGTCCCATTTCGTTCGCATTTTGCAGAGCGCGCCCTCGCCCCCTTCTTTTTGCTCAAGCCCCCCTCGAAGACTTTTGGCAGCTCTTTGTCCTGCAAACTCTGCGGCCAATTCCCCCGCCGCAGCTTCCCCGGGGGACGGTTCCAACGCTGTTGCTTCTGCGGCGGGAGGCACTTTCGCTTCCCCCTCCCCCCAAAGCCAGCCTCGCTCGCCTTCCCAGCGTCGCCGCGCGTCGGTCCTTCCCCAACCCCGGCGCCTTCCTCGGACCAGCCAAGAGCCCCCGTCCCGTCGCTCGGCTCTTCTTGGCCCGCCTCACCTCGACGTCCTTCCCCGGCGCCTCCGTGGCTTCCTCAGCCCGGCTGCCGCGACCGGGCGCTTTCGGGGCGCGGACCTGCCCGCTCTCGGATTTCGCAGAGCGCTCGCCGTCTCTCCTAGCGCGCTCCCAGGAGTCGAGCTTCCTCTGCGGCTCTTGCTCTCCCTCCAGTGGTTTGGCTTCCCTCGAGCAGCAGCCTTCGGTGACGTTGCCCGCAGGATTCTTGCTCGCAGGCCCGGGAGTGAACGCGTGCCGCGGGAATGGATACACGCACACGCGCAATCCCCACCCCCCGACCCACGTAAAGAAAATTGAGAAGTGGGAAAATCCGGTGGGGTCCACTCATCTGAGAACAGCTTATGTCCGATATATTACTCCTTCTATAACAGACTGGACTTACAACCACTTTGGGGTCTATCTTAGTCCAAAACGTGGATCTGAGGCTCCGATCGATCCTCTTGATTTGTGTGCTTTTTACATGACATCCACTAAACCACTATAAAATCACAAGGTACTATATGAAGCCAGTTATCACAAACAGAAATACAATAGTATTTGATACTGCCATGGTGCAAAAGCATGGATCTGAAACACTCAAATGATAAGAGTTTTCTAAATGAAATCACAATTGCACATAATAGTCTGACTGGTCAGATCTCAGTTGTGTGCACTCTGCTTACAATGAGACATAGTGATCATGTGTCTGACTGTTTCTGAGGTCCAACATAGCACAAAAGTATGTTCTGGGGCAAGGATCCTCATGGTTCCTGTTTGAGACCTGCATGAATTGTCATGATGATAGGTTATGGCACAAAAACATGAATCCAAGGCACGGGTTGTCTTGATTTTGCATGATTTTGAGATGGGGTTCACCTAAAACCAACATCAGATACAGTAACCAATCCATAAACATGGATCTGAGGCACAGATCTTTTTGGTTTCACTCAGTTTTTACATGGGATCCTATGAAATCTTCATCAATTTAAAATAATGCATTTAACCCATCCCAGTAATAGATTGGACACGTTGGAAGCCACAATGGTGTACAATATGGATCTTGGACATGAGTATGGATCCACACGATTTTCACATGAGATTCATCTAAAGCCATTGCCAGAAGACAGCTCACAGCCCCTGTACAGAACTAGCCATCAGAATAACAGGCTGGGGTTGGTCTTTGTTTTGTTATTGCTAGAGTTCAGGAGTCTTGTATTTGGGATATGGATACTCTTTTTCCCCCCTTTTAAAAAAAAACATACCTGAAATACCATCAAACCATAAACTACCTCTTTCTGAATGGCTGAAGAGACAAAAACCCAGATTCTGTAATTTTGGTGGCAATGTGGTAATTTTTTATGGTAACATGGCACAAAATCAAAGGAAATTAAAAACAAAATCACCTGATTTTTATAAGGAATCCACCAGAAATTATATTAATCACAAATTATCTTTGTCCTCAAATCAGCCATAATAATCAATATCTGGCCATTTTTTGGCATCTGTGTGGCACTAAAGCAACAATCTGAGGCACAGGTCCTCAAGTTACTTACTTACTTACTTATTTAAAAGATTTATATGACCACCCATCTTAAGCAACGATGTAAAAGCTCACAACAACTGTAAAACCAATAAATGAAACAATCATAAAACTGTAAAAACAGTAAAATGATAAAACAGAAACCCTGCGCCTTAATCATCCCCTTGGGATGCCCCACAGCAGGTTCAGCTGCCCTCCTTCCATGCTATCTACCTACACAATCCTATCCTAGCACCTCAGTAAAAAGCCAGGTCTTGATGGCCTTCTGAAAGGCTAGAAGGGTGGGGGCCTGTCGAATTGCTGGTGGGAGGTTGTTCCACAAGCTAAGGGCAGCTGCGGAAAAGGCTCGCTTCTGAGGCCTCACTAGATGGCAAGATTTCAGGGAGGGGACTGGAGCGTGGCCACCCTATCTGATCTAATGGGGTGGGCAGATATTCTTAGGGAGAGACGGTTCCACAAATAACGAGGTTCTGTGCCATGTATGGCTTTAAAAGTGATAACCAGCACCTTGAATTGCACCCAGAAGAAAACTGGGAGCCAGCGCAGCTCGCACAATAAAGGTATAACATAGGCAAACCTATGGGTACCCAATACTGTGCATGCTGCTGCATTCTGGACCAGTTGTAACTTCCGAGTGGTCTTCGAGGGCAGCCCCATGTAAAACACATTGCAATAATCCAACTGGGAGGTAAGGCATGAGTGACCATGAGCAAGGCCTCCCAGTCCAGGAAAAGGGGCAATTGGCGCGCAAGATGGATCTGTGCAAAGGCCCCCTAGCCACAGCTGCCACCTGCTCATCAAGCAGGAACCGTGAGTCCAGGAGGACCCTCAAATTGTGCACCAGCTCAGTCTGGGGGAGCACAACCCCATCCAGAGTCAAAGATGACAAGTCACCAGACCCTGGAGTGCCAAAAACCCAGAGCCACTCCAACTTGCCAGGGTTGAGCTAAAGTTGGTTCATCCCCAACCAGACCCTTACAGCCTCCAGGCACTTGGGCAGCAAAACAGCACCACCTGCCCAGCCAGGAGTAGATATGTATAGCTAGGTGTCATCAGCATACTGATCATGCTGTACCCTGTGCCGTCGGATAGCCTTACCCAGCAGTTTAATGTAAATGTTAAAGAAGAGGGAGGGGAGACCCGAGCCCTGAGTTACCCCACACTGCAGGGGCCTATGGCTTGACCTCTCCTCACCTACCAACACCGACTGGAACTGGCCACAGAGAAAGGAGAACCACTGCAAAACGGTGCCTCCCACTCCCAACCCCAGACCCAGTCCAGAAGGATACCACGGTTGATGGTATCGAAAGCCGCTGAGAGAGCCAGGAGAGCCAGGACAGTTGCACCACTGCCATCCCAGGCCCTCCAAAGGTCATCAACAAGCACAACCAATGCCTTCCCAGTGCTATACCCCAGCCTGAACCCAGGCTGAAAAGGGTCCAATGTTTATGTGGTATTCACCTGAAAATATCATCAAATCAGATCTCAGTCATGAATATGAGGAAACAAAGTCTTATAGATCACAGGTAGTATTACCCTTCTCCTAAATTACCTTTCAAGCCATACACTGTTTGAAAGATTACTGATTCAGTGAATAACCGTGCCATCATAATACATAAAATAATCTCAGGCATGAACCTGCACACCCATCCATGCACACAGATGAAACCATAAAAATAATGGATTTTGTGCTTCCTGGAACCATCAGAGTTCAAAAACAGAAGTAATATAACAAGGGTTCCCTTCCCCCGATAAACAGACATTCTGGAAATATATTGGTTGTTTGGGATGTCATTAGCATATATATTATACTAAATAAAGTCATCATAGTAGTTGGATTATTGCTTATGATTCATGGAAAAATTAAAAATAAAACAAACAGGAAAATATGGGGAAAAATTTAAGGCATTTATGAGTGCACATGTAAAATGACCCATACTAGGATTATATAAAGTTTTTATGAATGCTAAACAAGAAGTTAATTTCCTTTACAGACTTGCAACTAAATATTTATTAAACATATAAGCAGTTATATTGGGAACAAGGTGAAAGACCCCAATAAATTACTAGTCTCTAAACTGAAACAGTTACAACAGTGGATTGTTATCTCTGCATTAAGACACCAAACCTAAAATAAATAATGATTCTTACATAATAACCAAACCATTGTTTACTCTTGATTGTATAATACTGAGTCAAATGGAACAAAGACATTAATTCATTTTTGTATAATATAGCTGTTCCTAAGATTACACACAATCAAGCTGCCTATTACACCTTTATATCTCCAAGAAATTTTAGATATGATTAGATCTATGAAAACAGGAAAAACTCACAGTCCAACTGGTTATCTCATTGAGTACAGGTAGTCCTCATTTAACAACCACTCGGTCAGCAACCCTTCAAAGTTACAGTGGCACTGAACGAGTGGTACTTACAACCAGTCCTTGAAGCTCTGGCCATCCCAGCACCCCAGCGGTCATGTGATTGAGATCTGGGTGCTTGGCAACCGGCTCACACTTGCAACAGTTGCAGAGTTCCACAGTCATGTGATCGCCACTTGCAACCTTCCCTGCCAGCTTCCCACAAGCAAAGTCAATGGGGAAGTCAGCAGGGAAGGTTGCAAATCCCTTCAGCAAGTCACTCGCGCTCTCCCCTGCCCAGCAGCAGCCATGCTCAGCCCCACTGTGCTCGCACCACACATTGTGGGCCACCTGCACACTCTCCCTCACCTGGCAGCAGCCACCCCCAGACCTGCCAGGCTCATACTGCACCTTGTGGGACACCCATGCACTTTCCCTCACCTGACAGCAGCCACCCCTGGCCACACCTTGTGGGCCACCCCAGCACCCTCTCCCATCCAGCAGCAGCCATCCCCGGCTGTGCCTCATCAACTACCAGCACACCCTTCCCTGCCCAGCAGCAGCCACTGACCTGCCTGCCAGTCTGCTTGCAAGCTGCTTGGGACTCGCTTAATGACCCGTGATCTTCACTTAACAACAGCAGCGGGGAGTGCTGGGATTGCTGTCACTAAGTGATGTGGTCACGCGACATTGCGCTTTACAAATGCATTGCTTAGTGACAGTAATTCCAGTCCCAATTACCATTGTCAACCAAGGGCTCCCTGTAGTTCTTTGCCCCAGTATTATTGGGGTTTCTAATGATGCCTTTTTTCCCTACCACTTTCAGTGGTCTTACATAATGGATTTTGAAGGCTGGAAAAGATCCTCCCCACTGTGCAAGCTACCATTCGATTTCCTTGTTAACCCTTCATTCATAAATACTGACCATGACTGACATATAAAATATACATGATATTACCTTCAGTTACTCATCCTGCACAATGTGGCTTTTGAAAAGATCACCAATAATATTATATTATTCTTATTGGCGTATTCTCCCTGGTTTTTTCCTTCCTGCCCCACTAAACAACCCAAGCCAGTGCAAAAGAATCCACCAGTCACTCTCCTTAGTGAGGGCTGGGGAGAAGATGAATTTTGACAGATAGCAGGCCAGTGAGTTTAATCATCTGTCAGAACTTGCTCTGATTTTGCATAAGGAGTTTGCATCGGTGCATTCTGGAGTACAGCTGTTCTAGAATAGCATTAAACCTGTGTCCAAAAGGAGCTTACCATCTGATAGCTAGCTTCCATTGAATACACCCACGCAATGAGTTTTGACAGGCAGCTAAATCTATCAGACTCTTTTGTTCAAGAACACTCCTAAACCCATCTTGAAAAGCAGCCGGTACAATAATTGACATATGTGGAAAAGGTGCACCATAAAGCAGCAGAGAGCACTGGCTTTCTCACATTTCACTGTGCAGCTTCCTATCTCTTCTGCTGGTCAACTAACTGTTCAGGCTTGATCCAGGACTCCAAGCCCAGGACTGGCTTAGAGACTTGGCAGATATAGGAAGAGCCTAGAAGTAGTTCTCAACTTATGACAGTGAATTCCTCCGGTCATTAGCCGAGGACCCACCCCAATCTAAGCCATTCCAGGCTTGGTCCCTCCCATCCCCAAGCCTTGGTAAAGTAAGGGACTACCTCCTCTTCAACTCCCCCCACCTACCTATCTCTCCCCACATCTCTGCCCTTTTGGCTGCCTCGCACCCTGCCTTGCGGGGCGGCAATCAGCCCCAGAACCACATGGCTCTGGGACTGCTTGCTGCTTTGCGGCTCAGGGGCTTCTTGACACACCATGGCTCTGGGGCTGCAAAAAGCTTGAGCCATAGCATGAAGCCATGGTGCCCTGGAAAGCCCCAGCAGCATGGCATGAAGCCACAGTGCCCCGGGAAACCCCAGCAGTGCAGTGTGAAGCCGCAGCCCCCTGGGAAGCCACAGCTGCCACAGCCCAGTCCCAGCCACACTTGCCCTTAACACCCTGCACTCCAAGGCCCCTGCCACCCTGAGCTCTGCCTCCCCAGCTGACCTTCGCCATCTTTTTGTTTCCTCTGCTGACAGCTAGGGCGGCAGGGGCCGTGGAGTGCAGGGGGCCAAAAGGGCATAGACAGGGAGGAGATAGGTGGGTGGGGGGTTGAAGCACCCCAGCGGTCTTAAGTGGGCAGGCTGTCAAGCGCCTGAATTTTGATCATGTGACCACGGGGGTACTGCAACGGCTGTAACTTTGGGGACCAGTTGTAAGTCCTTTTGTTCAGCACCACTGTAACTTCGGTCACTGCATGAATGGTCATATGCCAAGGACTACTTGTAGTTTAAAAGAACTGGACCCTTCTGCTCAAAGCAGCATCACTCTGGAAGACTGTGCACAGGGACAGGCATGCCCACATCAGCATGCAGTAGCCAATAAGTGCTAGGTTCATCACATCCTGTGGGAGTCACCTGACTGCACTACCAAAAGAATACTTGTGTCCATGCCAAAAGGTATGTCAGAGTAAGGAGGAAAACACTATTCTAACACCAGTATCACTGATGACTTAAGGCTATCTCAGGTATGCGTTTGAGATCAGATGACGGCAACATCATGAGTAAACAACATAAAAGAGTTTGTTGGTGTATGTCTGTGCCACAGCTAGATGCACAGCTAGATCAAGGAAATGATCTTAAAAGCTATGATTATTTTGATTCATTTTTATCTTCCCTCTGGTGAGGTTTGGGCTGAAACTTCTGTTTTGATCAGTGACATTTGCCAAGCAAATGGATGGGGAAAATTTTATCTTCTACTTCTCCTAAATATCTTAGTGACTGTGGAATTCTCAGCCATCACCACCTTAGTTGGTGGTTCTTAGCTTTGATCTTCTTAATGATGTCTCTCAACATAAGGTATCCTTTTAATTTCTGTGGAAAAATCCTGCTGATTGTTACACTTATTCCTATTCCTTTAAAAAAAAAAAATACTCCCATGACCATAACAATATTGCAAGCAGCACATTTTAGATGAATTATGAAATGTACCTCAAATTCACATATTTGCATTACAAGGGCACCAAAAAACTGAATCCATGATTGCGGGCAGTTGGATGAGATATGATCTGATGGTGATTTTGTGTGGACCCTATGTAAAAATTATATGGAGCCATGAGGAGCCATACCTGAGATTTATACATGCATGCACACAGACATGGCATGTGTGCATGCCATGAAAAGAACCACAGTTCTTTGGATCCATGATTGTGATAGTTCACTGTATGCAGAAAGATATGATCTGTAATTTTATGATTGTTCATTACAAAAATTGTGTTGATCCCAGAAAATATATGACTCAGAATCATGAGTTTATGTTATAGAAATTCCAAAAACCTTTGAAACTATTTCAATGAATCATTGCATCCAGATGGATGTGATCTGTAATGGCATGCTGGTTTCATGTAGATATGTTAAAAATCATGGGAATCCATGAAGACCTGTGCTTTGAAATTGGTTTACGCTACAGTGGTGTCACAAATGGTCAGATTCATGACTGTAGGGTGCAGTGAATGCATATCAACATTTGATGGTAGCTCTGGGTGATCTTATGTAAAAACAATGCAAAATCAAAAGGATCGTATATAAAAAAATGCAAAATCAAAAGTATGGCAGAGCCAAACATGGTGTGATCTATGATTATCAGCGGGTACTCTGTGTAGACAGACATGATAGATTATTTAATGGTGGCTTCAGGTGGATTCCTTGAAAAAATCTAAAAATCTGTATCTTGAATCCATATTATGCATCACAAAGGGTCCAAAAGAGTGCTGAATCTGACATTATGATTTCTTGTGTACAGATAGATGTGACCTATGATCTGGTAGTAGTTCTATGTGGATCCTATGTAATTATTTGGATCTGAGGATCCTTGCCCCAGATCACATTTTTGCACATTGTTGCCAAAAATAATCAGATTTGATTGCTATGACTTGTCTGCAGACAGATTAGTTCTATAATTTATTGTTTCATTTAGATCTCATGTAAAATTTATACAGGTCTTGGAAGACCTATATATCGGATCAAGGCTTGTGCATCATGGTAATGTAAAAAACTGTTCCGTGACTGTGATGGCTCATGGTATACAGACAGAAGTGAACTTTGATTTAACAAGTTTCAGTGGATAACATATAAAAATCATGCAAAATTGAGAGGATCGTATCTCAGATTCACATTTGTCTTGGTGGAGCCTAAAGCAGTTAGATCCATTATTATGACAGTGCATTCCATGCTGATAGACATGATCTATTATTTGAAGGTGGTTTCAGGCAGATCACATGTAAAAATATATCAAATCCATATTTAAATTTCAAGATCTGGCTCTTACCCTTTTCCATAGAAATTAATTAAATTGGGATAGCTGTTACTCAGTGATACTGTTGAGTTCCAAATCCAATGGCACCAACTTTTCAGCACCTTATGATTACTGACCACAAGGGAGTACTGTAGTAGGATGTATAAAGTGTAAAGGTTTTATTCTCTCCCTTTGTTTATGAGATTGATAATTTGAGGTCACTTCCTTCTGCTTTTCTTCCCCAGCACAGAAACAGAGCACGTCTTTTGATTCTTCTTCTAGTAGGAAGTAGTTAACTAGGCACTATGTCTATAATCTATAAATAAATCTCCTGTATTAGTTACAAAATCTACTTCATTAATAATTACTCAGGTCAGATTCCCACCCTCAGGAATGCAGTCTCACATAAGGAACACCTCAATCCCAGATACCTCCAAAATTTGACTGAAGAAATGGATGCCGTATGGAATTGTCCTCAGCAAGATTGTTGGGTTTGCGGGGGGGGGGGGGGGTATTGAAGCAGCAGCACTGTAAACAAAACTGTTCCAAGTCCACTCCCAATTTTTGCAGTCAGACCAGAAAGATACCATAGATGATTGTATCAACAGCCACAGGATCTGGAGTCACACTCCCCCATCTGGTCCTTCCAAGGGTCATCGACAAGCGCAACCAATACAGTTTCAGTCCTGTGTCTATGCCTGAATCCTGGCTGGAAAGGGTCAACATAACCAATTTCAAGCTTGGTTCATTGTAGCTGTACAATCTGAAAGGATTTATTTACTGCATTTCCTTCTTTGGACACATTCAAGTGAAGGCTATCCCTCTGGGATATTTTAATTTGGATTGCACTGGGCTGGGAGTTGGATTCAATGGGTTAAATGGCCTCTTACAAACTCTATTATTCTACTTGTAATTTTTTCTTGTGATTTTGCTGATCTTAAACATATTCATTTTCCTTTTCTTGTTATTTTCTTCTGTTTATTGATATTCTTGACTGACATTCCTTTCCTTATCCTTTCTTGCTTGATCACTATTTTCAGTCAGTTTTTCCTTCTTGGCCAGGATTTCATCCTCTGCCTGACCCTGCCTATTAGGAAAACCTTTTTCCACTTCAGTTTTCATGTCTCTTACTTCTTCCCAGAACCACTCAGATTTTCTTTCACATCAGCTAAGTGTATTAAATCTGATTCTTACACTGATCTTTTATTCTGATGATGTTCTCCAAATCAAATCTTGCTGGCACACCTACTTTTTAGCTTCTAAATTTAACACTGATAATTCATACTCTTTTTCACAATTGGGACCTGGAAATACTGTATTTGAATGGAATGCATGTGTCCATTTTCTGTCCCCTGCTATGTATTCAATTTTATTCCAGCACAGTCTAAAGGTAGGGTTTGCATTTAAGTTGTTTGAAGTAGGTCACAGGGCAGCTGACCTGGGTGTTCAATCTCACAGGTTTCACCTAATTTCAGCTCAACATCTATCAGCTTTCAAATTCCATGAAGGCCTGGCATACAAAAACATCAGCCAATATTATGGCTTTATATTCTACAAGGAGTTTTCACCAACTTTTTTTAAGAAATAAAATATTCAGACACCTTTTTGTGAACTCTTTATTAAGCAGAACACAAATAGATTTGTCAAGCAGTTTCTCAGCTTAACATGCATTGTTATTTTCTTAAAAGTCAATGTAAAATCTGCTTCTCTTTTTCCTCCCTTCCCATATGGCACCCAAATTTGATTTCCTCACAGTGTAAAAAAGTTGTATTTCTGGAAGAAATTAAAAAGTTAATTAAAAAGTTCATTTAAAATGTTTAACATTTATTTTAAAAATCTAGGATATATGTACATTATTACCAACAGAGAAGAGTAGGAGCACAGTGCAATTTAAGACTTTCAAATTGTAACTTACAGTGCAAGCCTGTCTACTGACTACCAAAATATGGGCCACCATTAGCTTTCGGGCTAATAAGCCTCCGGCTCCATACATCGTTTTTTCACTCAGTTTATTTCCCAACTTTCTTTACAGTTACACATAAAATTTCTGCAGATAATTTTACGATAGAGTTCAGTAAAATACTGGCCCAAGAAGGTGCATTTGGCAAATGGACAACACAGAGATTTGCATTTTTCAATGCGCTTTTGTACTTTGAGAGGGTTTTTGTACTGATGTCATCTTTTGATATACTCCAACTGCTTTATACACACTTTTATTGAGAGAACATCATTTTGCCAGCTGCCACAAATAGCTATATACATAAATTATTTTTCCATCAGATCATAATTCTTCTAGTGGTCCCCAAAAGGTTAATGATATCATGTCAAGCCCATAGAGACAAAACTGGCTCTTAATTTTTGGTTCAGACTCTTTTTAACCTTCTTCATAATCAGAGATCTAAACAATCAATCTAAAATCATCATACCAGCAACTTAAATTCAGAATTTCATATAGAAAACGTTTCATACAGAAAATTCCTAATATAACCAGCCAGAACTCAATTTCCAATGCTCATTCTATGATGAAGCTTGCCCAAGATAATTTACTATGTTAAATTTACATGGTAACTATTATAGCTTCACTCTGTAGGATATGATAGTCAATATTTACCATATTGGGGAAAAATACAAACTCCTTGATGGAATACATCAACTGAATTCACAAGGATACAATTTTGTAATATTCTCTATGAAGAAAATAGAAACAAGTAGAGTATGCATGAGTAGAGTAATTCCATTCAAGAAAAAAAATGCTCACATAAAAACCTTTCCTGCTCTCAGATATTATTTGCTACTTACCCAAATGCAGAAAGCTTGATACTTAACCTGAAAAACCAAAGTGGCCAATGGTCTGGAAGACTTCCTCTTTTGTACCTTGATGAACACAATATTCCTCAAACTGGTGGGTCTACTATCATTTTAATAATAAAAAGGTACTCTCCCAACAGCATGAAATAATGGGAAAAGGAAATATTTAGGTTGATTCTTTCTGTTCAATATATTTTAATTAGCTGTCAACAATCTCCTCAGAAACCTTAACTGATTCATTTGGCCAGTCATATATTCTGACGAAGGTCAGATATTAGAAATGAGAAAAAGTAACAGAAACACTGCAGCATCTTCTAACACACCAACAGAGCCTCCATGGCAGTATGATGGGTAATGCAGATGTGTCAACAGAAGTTAACGGGATCTTACTGCAACATAAATAAGGAGGCAGCATTTTAAAAATGCAAGTCAGGCACCTACCTATAGCAGGACCTTGAAGCAATGGGAATAAAACCCAGGTTTTGTTTTGCCATTTACCACACATGATTTAACAGCTCTTGTGGCCACTTCAGTTTTGTGAGTAAAAAGTCATTCTGTTTATGCTGAGCAGTCATTAAGTATTGGATTCAAGAACCTTGGTCTTTGAGCCTTATAAAGTTCTGGGGAGCATACTCAATTCACAAAACACATCAAAAGAGTTCAGTCATCCGTCTCTTCATATGTTGTCTCATCAAAAGGTCGGTCAAGGAGAGGTAGCACTCGATGACGAGAATATTTCAATAGCAAGAGGTTTCCAACTTCATCTATTTTCTTTAAAGCCTGGAAAAATAAAGCACATACAAAGAAAGTTTACTGCTTGGGGGTGGGGTGGGGTGGAGAAATGCTACAGGTAGCATTTAAATAACTGATTAGGGTCATGACAAGGCTTATACTAGGACAAGTGTTTTGTTGTTTCAGTTCTTTCCAATGTTCCTTTTTGTTTCATTAAGAATGGTGAACCCTCAGGAAAAAAGTTTCTTGCCTTATAATATCAAGTGCACAGCCAATGGAATTATATCTACCCTGTACCACAATCAATAGAGCTATGGTATGATTCTGAATTAGATTGCATTTCATGAGGAAACTATATAAAATTAATTGCAATATTTACTGAAATGCAGTAAATGCTGCACTTCAGTGAATAAGCATACCATCAAAAATATGTTCCACAAGTTTTGATATTACTTTGCCAAATGTAGACTCCTGAAAACCTCAGCTTTAATTTTAAGAAAGCAGAGTTCTAGCTCTTAAATCGAGGTTTGAAAGTGGCAGTATCCAATGAGATCTCTAAACATAATAACCTGATAAGTTTAGGAAGACATCTAGTAGGGAAGTGAAGCTCCAGTGCTGTGTACAGTTACATGCATCTCCCAAAACAAGTAGATGGGTTAACAGACTAGGTAAGAAGATAGGCAAATGTTGAGCCCAGAAAAAACCTGGATCCAATTTGGAAGTTGAGTATTTGAGTCCCTGCTCATTTTTTTAAAAGTATGGAAGGATCGATAATGAAGCTCAAGCTCAGATATTTTGGTCACCTAATGCGAAGAGAGATCTCTTTGGAGAAGACCCTGATGCTGGGAAAGATTGAAGGCAAAAGGAGAAGAGGACAGCAGAGGATGAGATGGTTAGATAGCATCACTGAAGCAATGAGCATGAAACTGAGCAAACTCAGGGAGGCAGTGAAGGACAGGAAGGCCTGGCGCAATATGGTTCATGGGGTCACGAAGAGTCGGACACGACTTAACGACTAAACAACAACAAAAAATCTGAATTTTAATGTTTATTACAGTATTTTAATCCTGTTACTGAATTCAGGAATGTGAGGAACTCAGAATTAGTAACAACTGGAGCAGTATATAAGTCAACTAAATAGATAAACACCTGGCTCTTGCAAGGTGTTTGGAGGAAAGGTGTACAGAAAATGTTCTTCTTAGTTGTTCTTCTTTTACATGACAGTTTCTTTCTTTCTTTTTCTTATTTAGACAGATGGGTTAGATTCATATCCTGCCTTTCCTCCAAGAGTTCAAGGTGGTGTACACAGCATTTTCTCCTCCAATTCTTCTCCACAAAACAACCGTGTGAGGTAAGTAGGGTAGAGGGAGAAAGAGAGAAAGAGACTGCCCTGAAGTCACCCTGTGAGCTTCTATGGCTGAAGGAGCAATTGAACCTGTGTTTTCCCATTCTAATCTTACAACTTAACCACAACACTACAATATCTCTCACTTTTTATCTTTTAATTTTTGCTCCAGCTTATGGAACAACATCTGGAAGGGCTGTGCCAAGCCTCTTACCTCACCAACAATTCATTACATCTTATCCACTCACAACCACTTGGATCTCAATGGTCAATAACATAAAGTAAACAATTGAGTGCCATATGCCATGAAACCTCAAGGTGGTGAAATTGCTTGGGAGCATTTTCTCTCCCTGCCCTCTTAAATAGTCTTCATATATTTGAGGGAGGGCAAGGAGAAAGATACAAAAGTAACATTACCAAACACAGCTTAGCAGTTTTTTATTTTATTTTTAGGCAATAACTCAGCAAAAAATAGCATATGGAAATAATTTGTGGTTTATTTTTTTCTTGAAAGACTGTTATTCTTGAACTCAGATTTAGGATTTTATTAATTTAAAACAAAGAGAAGCCTGTGACTTGCAAAGACTACAAAGGAAAAGGCATCAGTAAACTGTGATTTCAGGAAAGTACATTTTTCATCCCTGAAAAGAAAGCAGCAGCCCCACAGGAAAGTATTTTATAATTGCATCACCATCTTTGGTGAGATGGGCGGCCACATAAATTTAATAAATAAATAAATAAATAAATTAATTAATTAATTAAAAAAAAAACTTTGCTCTGATTCAGGGCCAAAGTATTTTCAGGCAGAAAAGGTGTATTTATATCACCTAATTATACACTGTAATAGGGAACCACTATTTATCATATGGGGTGATTTCATAAGGGACCATTAGAAATTTAAGCTTGTTAGAGAAATTAGAAATTAGAATATTCTTGACAGTGAAGAAGAAAGAGGAACAGAAAAGACATGTTCACTTTAGCAAGCATAAGGAAGACCCAGATATGGCTAGACAAACTGAAAATGGTATGTCTTCTTCCCACTCCTTTGGTTTACATTCTGGAAAGCTGCTCTATAGTCCAATTAACATGTGGTAATTCAGTAGGACCAATCCAACTTATCTACTTAGAAAGAAGTTATCAATATTTGTTAAGTTATCAATATTTGGAAAGAAGAAAGGATTAAGACTCATGATGATTTTCCTCATATCAAATTTCTTCAATACTCTTGTCAATGATCTTATCAGTGCCACAAAACCATTTTTCCACTGCTATTATTTAAGTAAAAATGGACCCCAGTTATTGATATCATGTAGCAGTAGAAAATACACATTTTAAAATGTCTGGTATGTTTGCTGCAACATCAAGAATCTATGAGATTTTAAAAACCAATAAACTTAAATAGGGCATATGTTTTAATGGGTTATACTCTGTTTTGTTAAAAGCAACAGTGATTTCCATCTATGAAAGCATATACCATGATACATTTTTTAGTTCTTTAGATACAAAAGGACACTTACAGTGGGGCAAAAAAGTATTTAGTCAGCCACCAATTGTGCAAGTTCTCCCACTTAAAAAGATGAGAGAGGCCTGTAATTTCCATCATAGGTATACCTCAACTATGAGAGACAAAATGAGGGAAAAAATCCAGAAAATCACATTGTCTGATTTTTAAAGAATTTATTTGCAAATCATGGTGGAAAATAAGTATTTGGTCACCTATAAACAAGCAAGATGTCTGGCTCTCACAGACCTGTAACTACTTCTTTAAGAGGCTCCTCTGTCCTCCACTCGTTACCTGTAGTAATGGCACCTGTTTGACCTTGTTATCAGTATAAAAGACACCTGTCCACAACCTCAAACAGTCACACTCCAAACTCCACTATGGCCAAGACCAAAGAGCTGTTGAAGGACACCAGAAACAAAATTGTAGACCTGCACCAGGCTGGGAAGACTGAATCTGCAATAGGCAAGCAGCTAGGTGTGAAGAAATCAACTGTGGGAGCAATAATTAGAAAATGGAAGACATACAAGACCACTGATAATCTCCCTCGATCTGGGGCTCCATGCAAGATCTCACCCTGTGGGGTCAAAATGATCACAAGAACGGTGAGCAAAAATCCCAGAACCACACGGGGGGACCTAGTGAATGACCTGCAGAGAGCTGGGACCAAAGTAACAAAGGTTACCATCAGTAACACACTATGCCGCCAGGGACTCAAATCCTGCAGTGTCAGACGTGTCCCCCTGCTTAAGCCAATACATGTCTGGGCCCATCTGAAGTTTGCTAGAGAGCATTTGGATGATCCAGAAGAGGATTGGGAGAATGTCATATGGTCAGATGAAACCAAAGTAGAACGTTTTGGTCTAAACTCAACTCGTCATGTTTGGAGGAGAGAGAATGCTGAGTTGCATCCAAAGAACACCATACCTAATGTGAAGCATGGGGGTGGAAACATCATGCTTTGGGGCTGTTTTTCTGCAAAGGGACCAGGACGACTGATCCGTGTAAAGGAAAGAATGAATGGGGCCATGTATCGTGAGATTTTGAGTGAACACCTCCTTCCATCAGCAAGGGCATTGAAGATGAAACGTGGTTGAGTCTTTCAGCATGACAATGATCCCAAACACACCGCCCGGGCAACGAAGAAGTGGCTTCGTAAGAAGCATTTCAAGGTCCTGGAGTGGCCTAGCCAGTCTCCAGATCTCAACCCCATGGAAAACCTTTGGAGGGAGTTGAAAGTCCGTGTTGCCCAGCGACAGCCCCAAAATATCACTGCTCTAGAGGAGATCTGCATGGATGAATGGGCCAAAATACCAGCAACAGTGTGTGAAAACCTTGTGAAGACTTACAGAAAACGTTTGACCTCTGTCATTGCCAACAAAGGATATATAACAAAGTATTGAGATGAACTTTTGATATTGACCAAATACTTATTTTCCACCATGATTTGCAAATAAATTCTTTAAAAATCAGACAATGTGATTTTCTGGATTTCTTTTCTCATTTTGTCTCTCCTAGTTGAGGTATACCTATGATGAAAATTACAGGCCTCTCTCATCTTTTTAAGTGGGAGAACTTGCACAATTGGTGGCTGACTAAATACTTTTTTGCCCCACTGTAAATACTGGAAGAAGTATATTTACTAAAAAGATTTTTTCCCTTCAAATAACAGTTTTTCAAAACAAAATAAATATTTAGAATACAGACAAGGTATGGACGTATTAGAAGAAAGACATAACATAGGCTAAAAGGAATGCTTCACGAAATGAGTAAGGAGAGGAGACATGAGAAGGCAGATTTACCTGTATTATTAATGTCTTAGGAATCTGTCTAAATATTAACATAGATACAATTTTCTAAGAATGGGCTGTGCCAAACCATCTTTTCAGTTAACAGAATAGCTTGCTGAGAAAGAGAATGCACCTTTTAGCCAATCTCTAAAATTCAAATACTAATCCTGAAATATTCTAATCTATTGTTCATCAAAAGGCTTTCTGTGACATTAGGAGCTGCTACCTAATTGGAAACGCTGATTCTTCAAGGTACATTTGTTCTATTACGATGATGTTTATACATAATTTTTCTTGGTCTGTAAATACACACACACATATACTGACCCACCACTATATTTATTTCTCCTGATTCTTTTAACCATGCAAATGTATTACATCACTTTTATCTTAGTACATGACAGCAATGTATATATGTGTGTGTACATATGTACAAAGGTTACATAAGACACGACTATTTAAATCAAGACCTATGAAATAATTTGAAAGAAAAAATTGGCATTTTTTTTTAAATTAGTATCTTATTGAAATAAAAAGCCAAAGCAATGGATTTCTCAGGAGTTGCTAAAGACTGCAGCAAATCTTTAACAATATGCTAAACTCTGCTATTGTTCAATTAAATTATAATTTGGCACATAAAAGCAAAATGCTTTCACCTGCCCTCTAAAAATCCCCATTAATTAGATTTATCCTGACCCATATGTGAGAAAGTCACTTCAAATTTTTTCAAATGGAGATGATATAATCAGGATATTGTTACAAAAGTTATCTAGAATATCTTCATATACCTGTCTTTTTAGCTTGCTATTTGAATACTACTAGTGCATAAAACAATAGTTGATTCAGTACAGTAGTCCAAGTAACAAACACATCAAGTCTCTAACTCAGAAACAGAGCTCCCCACTTGGATTTACTGATGTGTCCTAGACACAAGACTCATGTGACCCACTCCTGAACAAAGTATCTCTTTGGTGTCTAACTGTTATAGCTAATTATATTTTTAAAAAACTGAATGTTTTGTTTTAGAGAAGGACAAAACAGACACAAACTAAGGTACTTACAGTATCAAGTATCTCTCTGCTATGAGATGCAGACAAACAAATTCTCGCTCTGGATTCGATGATTGGGGTAGCAGGAAAGCCCACAACAACAACACCTACATGCCGTTTCAACATCTCTCGTCCAAATGCACTGCAAAGGGACCAAGGCAGGACTAATGAAACCACAACAACACAAGATTGGTGCTGTTTAGCACGAGGGGAGGGGGGGTTGGCAAAGAGTGCCTGAGAGGTTACTGTTGACTGCTTTGATTTAGAAAGAGAATATCTATACACAAAGACTTATTTTGTTCAGTCTTAAGGTGGTACTTTCCAAAAATATTTACTGTATTAAGTTCTCAGAGTTGAAAAATTCTATGTGGCAGGGGCTGTCTTCCAGCTGGCTGCTTCTAAATGGATTTGTAACTTAAACTTGAAAGTCTCTGCTGTAACACAGCAACTTCAGCTTGAGAGTTCACTTACTAAGAATTCTACTACACTCCTCCCTTGCTGATGACTATCTAAGTAGAAGAGTCAGTCTTTGTGCTCTGTAATTCTACAATGTTGCAAGAAAGAAAACTAAAAGTGGTACTGAGTCACTCTCTCTCAGCCCATGATGTCAGGCTCAGGTGACAAGTTGGTCAGTCAATTCTTGTTGCAAGCAACAGATCAACATTTGGTTGATCTGAAAAAAAGCAGACCCTACACATGCAGGAAAAATGCTAGGAAGAAAACAAATTGAACTTAAATACAGCCTACTAAAAATAAAAGACTTGTCTCCAACATTAGGAAATTTGATTTTTTGCCACAGCTCCTTCTCTTTAAAATTGATTACTTTGCAGGGTGTAAACTATGAACAATTTCCAAATGTTACCCAATTTTTGCTGGCATATACAGCATCAGAGGTACAACAGGAGAATCTTCATTTCCATAGATTATAAATCCCATTTTCTTAAGTTGTCTTCGGAAGTATCTGGTGTTCTCTGCCAACTGTTGTATACGGAACTTGCCTGAAAAAATAATGAATCCAGTTTTATCACATTTTTGCAAAACCATGCTGTGATATTAACATGAATTTGAATAATTTGAGAAAAGTAGAATCTAAGTATAAAAAATTGAATAGCTAGATATTGCTATTTCTGCCTTAGTGTCACTTTCAATGTGTTCTTGAATCAGGAAGCTAATTAGATATGCATACATTCTTTCCTTTTTTCAGTAATTTTTTTTCCTACAAATCTTAAATTAAATATTAGCTAATAGCCTATCTTACGAAGAGTCAAATATACAAGACAGAAAAAAATCCCATCAAAATGTGAAAGATTACTATTAAGAGTGTCTTAACTTTTCTTTGGTTATCAACAAAACAGCAGGATAAAAAAAATATGTTGAGATGAGATTGAATATTTGGATCCCATATAGCAAGACAGAAGTTGCACTTAAGGTTTAAGATAGACCAGAACTTTTGAGAAGTTATCAAGATACCACTAAAACGGAAATGCCAAAATATAATTTCAGATTACAGCCAAATGTCAATGTGGTATAATGATTCAGGTGTTGGACTAGAATCCAAGGATATTCAGGTTCAAGTTCATCCTCACTGGAGGCTCACTGGGTGACTATAGGCCAGTATCAGTCTCTTATTGAAACCAATCCCACAGGGTTGTTCTGAGAAAAATGGGAAGATGGAATGCTACGTAATCCATCTTGGGTATTTAAAGGAAAGTGGGATATAAATCTAACAAGTAAATAAATAAAATTATATTCACAAGGAATGTTGGTATTTACTTCTGGGGTGTGGTCAGCCTTCGAGTCAGTGTTGACACCTGGCAACTACCTGGACTAGTCCCTGCAGTTTTCCTGACAAGGTTTTTGGAAGTGGCTTGCCACTGCCTTCTTCTTACAACTGGGAGAGGGTGGCTGTCCCAAGGTCACCCAGCTGGCTTTGGGCCTAAGGCAGGACTAGAACTCATGGTTTCCTGGTTTCTAGCCTGGTGCCTTAACAACTACACCACACTAGCTCTCATTTACATCATGATACCATTTAATTTCATTCTAAATAGAAAACTTCAGACTGCTCCACTAGTTTGTTCACCAAAACCCAAATATATAACCTCCCTTTTGGAAAGAAGATATTTAAATGCTAGCTTAGAATTCAAAGGATAACTAGCCACTCTCAGATTCATATCTGCACAGTACAAAATAGCTGAAGCAAAATCCTCCAATATCAATATTATGAAGAACTAACAGTAATCCAGTTTTGTTTATGTGAGAAAATCAAATTAGAAACTGAAGATGGAGAATATATTTTGATTTTTAGAGACTTTTAACCATAAGATACCAAGCAAGGATATAGGCCTAATATATTACAGATTTCCCTGCCTATGTAAAAAGAGGATGCAAAATAATTTTGACATTCTGGAGCACGTAAAAAACAAGTCAGACTGATTTACGGTTCCACTGTTATATGCAAATTTGCTGTCTGTTGGTTTCTTCAAGTGCGTGCAGATGGAAAGTGCGATATGGAAAACCTATCACTCATAATCTTTGAGACTAATCTTGTAGCCATTCACCCAAATTTCCAGGCAAATTTGTTCAGTTATGGAATCACTAATATGTAGATTATTTAGGGTGCATTTCCTCACATGTGTAGAAGGTGATACTGAGTTGAGAGCTGATTCCCCCAGAGATTTCCCAAGTGGGATCCCTTTTAGTTCCTACTGAATTTCTTCTCATTAACCTGCTGCCAAACCTTCTACCAGCAGGAGGAACTCTAAGGTGCAGGTTAATTTATTTATTTTACTGGGGCTTATATAACATTGCTCCAGTCCAGTGGGACCTGGGGAGATTTTTCTCCCTCCTCTGCATCCAGTAAGAAAGAAAAAGAATATCCCACCTCTAATTGTGAACTTTTTACAGCTTTTACATATATCATTAAGAAATAGCCTACAAACACACAAATACTACAACACACAGTGTAACAGGAATTTTAAAATGACCCAAAGATATTGAGTTAACAGTCTTTTTAAAGATGGAGTATATTTCTTCTCTCACTTTCTTCCAGGTTTCCTCCTCTTCTCTAGTCTGCTTCTCCTCTTGGCTCTCCCACCAACAAATCACCTCCCAGCTGAATCCTCCTCTGAATAGAGAAGAGTTCGGCTCCACATTAGGGAAAAGTGTCAGCTGATGCTCCTAGATTCTCTGTGCCAAGCCTCACATCTTCTAACTACTGCGTGCAATTAGTCTTTCTGCCAATAAAAAAAAAAAAGGGGGGGGGAATCCCTGCCATGCTGGTTCCAAGCTTTCTTCTGTTCTTTCCCTTTTTCTCTCTGCCTTGCCAGACCCTTGCATATGTTTCTGAGCTACTTCTTTCCCTCCTCCCCCAAACTGCCTTTTTTTCTTCCATTCTATCCCCCTTCCCACTACCTGACCTTCAGAGGCTGGGGCTAATTGAACTCTAACCTGGAGCCAGCAGGTCTACAAAGATCTTAACTGCCTCTTTCCAAAATCTGCTCTTCTATTTACCCATTGTCTCCAAGGATCCTATTATGTGCATCCTACAATTTAACTATTTGGCTTAACAATTTTAAACTTTTCTTGCCTTGCATCAGTTTCTCTGTAACCACTGGTTGCAGAGAATATCACTTATGCTTGCTGAACTGATGTATGCTTCTGCAACAGGTGGGTCTTTAAATTGTTTAGATTTTGCATTATATTTCACCACTCAAAGAAATAGGTGCAGGAATAGATGGTATAACTGGAGAATTGTTAAAATATGATATATTCTGTTTATGGAATGCCTATGCAACTTTAACATGTGTGTAAAGACTACATGCATGCCTAAGGGGATCGATTAAGACATTCTTTCAAAGGAAAACATAACAATTGAATGCATGTTAGTACTTTGAGGTAGGCCAGGTCAGGAAACAGACACCACAAGAAATACTAGAACACTACAACACTGATATAAGGTAAAATAACAGAATCTTGAAAGCCTGATAGCATTTCCATTTCCCTCCCTCTAATAACAAAGAGAGTCAAGCTAGGGCAACTTTAAGTTTCTTTCTCATGCTGTCTTGTTTTCCCAGACTAAGCTCATGTTTTGCTAACAGTCTGTGCAGATCTTTTCCAAGATCATGTGTTCCTCCACAATACAAAAACTACAGGGGGATAAGGCTGCCTTGAGTAGTTTTCTATTAATTGGCTTTTTAAATCAAATAAATATTTCATTCTGCCCGGAATTCTGAGAGAAGATAATGTGCAAAATTTGGGAAGTACAGTGAGGATGTATGTACAGACTAGGTTTTGCTCCTCTGCGTATCATTGAGAAATGTGTGAATATGGGGGAAAAAAGCTTATTGCACATTAGTGAATTTAAAGAAAAGGCATGATCAAGTTAATAGGCCTGAATTATGTGTTTTGCGCAAAGTTGAAGATGAGCTGCTGCTGAATATGGTAAGACTGATATATGATGGAAGCGAAGCTGAGAGATAGTAAACTGAATGTTAGCAAATGCTTCAACACTGAGCAGGAAATAAGACAACAATGTGTGATGTTCCCTTGATTTGTTTATGGTATTTATAGATAAATGTATAAGGAACTGTTGTGATGATGTCAACAGTGTGTTGGTTGGGGACATGAGTGCGTGTTTTCTGATTTCAGACAGTGCTGTGTTCCTAGCTGACAACCTAAATTATTTGCAATGAATGTTAGATAGATTATATGGTGCCATTATGTATCGAAAACTTAATGTATTGAAGACTAAGGTACAGGTAGTCCTCGGTTACCGACTGCTCATTCAGCAACCATTCGAATTTACAATGGTGTTGAAAAAGGAGATTTACGACTGGTCCTCGAACTTACGGTTGATGCACTGTCCCCGTGGTCATGATTGCAATTTGGGCACTTGGCAACCGGCATGCATTTATGATGGTTGCAGTGTTCCATGGTAACATGATCACCATTTGTGACTTTCACAGCCGGCTTCCAACAAGCAAAATCAATGGGGAAGCTGGCAGGAAGTCGCAAGTCGCGGTCACGTGATGTTGCACTTAACAACCATGGGTAATTCACTTCACAATTGCAGCTGGACCTGATGTCATAAGTCGGGCGCGGTCACCTGATGTTTCACTTTATGACCACATTGCTCAATGACAGAGTTGCTGGTCCTGATTGTGGTCTGTAAATGAGGACTACCTGTAGCTGTGTTTGACAGACAAACAAAATGAATGATTGCAAGTTATGCAGGAAGATGAATTTATACACTTTGATCAAATGTTTACTAACAATGAGAAAATGGAGAAATTTTAAAATTTGCAAAAGTCAGTTGAAAGCAAAGAGTAATATGTGGGCTGTTGTGAAGGTTTAAAAAAGCTAAAATAGCTGTGTTAAAAGCATGTTTCTGCCACTTTGTTCTATGGAAGTGACATCTGAATATTTCAAGAGAAACATAAAGGAGAGTTGAATGTGGCAGGAATGGAATACTTAAGTATGCATGGTAAAAAGAAGAGGGTCAAGAAGAGGGTGATGAAGACAGAAAGAATGAATGCGGATTGAATCGTAAAACTATTACAGTAGTGCTTAAAAGTTCAGGAACCCTTTTGAATTTCCAATATTTCTGCATAAATGTAACCTAAAACATGATCTGTTCTCCAGACAAGGTTAATAAAGATAGATAAAGTTAATCCAATTAAACAAAACAGTGAAAAATATTATACTTGTTCATTTATTCATTGAGGAAAATGATCCAAAGCTACATATTTGCATGTGGCAAAAGTATGTAGACCTCTAGGATTATCAATTCATTTGAAGGGGAAATTAGAGTCAGGTGTTTCAATCAATCGGATGATAATCAGGTGTGAGTATGGGAGGTCCTGCCTTATTTAAAGAACAGAATTCTAGGTATTCACCATCAAAGTCTGATTTTTTTTGTATATATTTCTTGATAAGTATATCAACCAGAAGATATGATAAAGTACAACCAAAAATATAGTAGTGCTAGTAAAATCGGAAAGGGATATATAAGACAATGAATAAGTAACATTTGTAGAACTTAAGAGAATATCCATAAAACGTTAGTATAAAACTAGCTCAATCCTTTAACATATTATTAAGTCTAGTCATATAGACCATACAGTGGGGCAAAAAAGTATTTAGTCAGCCACCAATTGTGCAAGTTCTCCCACTTAAAAAGATGAGAGAGGCCTGTAATTTTCATCATAGGTATACCTCAACTATGAGAGACAAAATGGGAAAAAAATCCAGAAAATCACATTGTCTGATTTTTAAAGAATTTATTTGCAAATCATGGTGGAAAATAAGTATTTGGTCACCTACAAACAAGCAAGATGTCTGGCTCTCACAGACCTGTAACTACTTCTTTAAGAGGCTCCTCTGTCCTCCACTCGTTACCTGTAGTAATGGCACCTGTTTGACCTTGTTATCAGTATAAAAGACACCTGCCTACAACCTCAAACAGTCACATTCCAGACTCCACTATGGCCAAGACCAAAGAGCTGTCGAAGGACACCAGAAACAAAATTGTAGACCTGCACCAGGCTGGGAAGACTGAATCTGCAATAGGCAAGCAGCTTGGTGTGAAGAAATCAACTGTGGGAGCAATAATTAGAAAACGGAAGACATACAAGACCACTGATAATCTCCCTCGATCTGGGGCTCCAAGCAAGATCTCACCCCGTGGGGTCAAAATGATCACAAGAATGGTGAGCAAAAATCCCAGAACCACATGGGGGGACCTAGTGAATGACCTGCAGAGAGCTGGGACCAAAGTAACAAAAGCTACCATCAGTAACACACTATGCTGCCAGGGACTCAAATCCTGCAGTGCCAGATGTGTCCCCCTGCTTAAGCCAGTACATGTCTGGGCCAGTCTGAAGTTTGCTAGAGAGCATTTGGATGATCCAGAAGAGGATTGGGAGAATGTCATATGGTCAGATGAAACCAAAGTAGAACGTTTTGGTCTAAACTCAACTCGTCATGTTTGGAGGAGAGAGAATGCTGTGTTGCATCCAAAAAACACCATACCTACTGTGAAGCATGGGGGTGGAAACATCATGCTTTGGGGCTGTTTTTCTGCAAAGGGACCAGGACGACTGATCCGTGTAAAGGAAAGAATGAATGGGGCCATGTATCGTGAGATTTTGAGTGAACACCTCCTTCCATCAGCAAGGGCATTGAAGATAAAACGTGGCTGGGTCTTTCAGCATGACAATGATCCCAAACACACCGCCCGGGCAACGAAAGAGTGGCTTCCTAAGAAGCATTTCATGGTCCTGGAGTGGCCTAGCCAGTCTCCAGATCTCAACCCCATGGAAAACCTTTGGAGGGAGTTGAAAGTCCATGTTGCCCAGCGACAGCCCCAAAACATCACTGCTCTAGAGGAGATCTGCATGGAGGAATGGGCCAAAATACCAGCAACAGTGTGTGAAAACCTTGTGAAGACTTACAGAAAACGTTTGACCTCTGTCATTGCCAACAAAGGATATATAACAAAGTATTGAGATGAACTTTTGATATTGACCAAATACTTATTTTCCACCATGATTTGCAAATAAATTCTTTAAAAATCAGACAATGTGATTTTCTGGATTTTTTCTCCCATTTTTTCTCTCCTAGTTGAGGTATACCTATGATGAAAATTACAGGCCTTTCTCATCTTTTTAAGTGGGAGAACTTGCACAATTGGTGGCTGACTAAATACTTTTTTGCCCCACTGTATACTGCTCCATTTTCTCAATTTTAGTACAGTATGTTATTTGATACAATATTTATATAATACAGGTAGTCCTCAGTTAACAACCCATTATTTAGTGACCATTCAAAGTTACAACAGTGCTGAACAAAGGGACTTACAACCAGTTCTCACATAACAGTTGCAGCACCCCCACAGTCATGTGATTGCAATCCGGGTGCTTGGCAACCAGCTCATACTTTCAATGGTTGCAGTGTCCCAGGGTCACGTGATCACCACTTGTGACCTTCCTAGCTGGCTTCCAGCAAGCAAAATCAATGGGGAACCGTGTGATTCGCTTAATGGCCCTGGTGATTTGCTTAATGACAGCTGCAAAAAAGGTCGTAAAATTGGATGCAACTTGCTTAATAACCGCCCCGCTTAACAAATTTTTCAGTCCCTATTGCGGTCATTAAGTGTATGCTGAAATTCTTGATATTCTATGATGTAAATGCCTTAGATGTAATGTAACTAATTAAATTAATGTAATTAAATGTAAATAAGTGAAAAGAAAAGAAAAAATTGATATTCTGTAAATGTTAATTACTGTTTTGAATATTGATTTGCCAAGCGTTATAATTATTTGGCATGACACCAAGTGTAATGGATGGCATGAGTGGGGAAGATTCTGGAATGGAACTTCAAGGTTGTCAAGAGGGGGAAGAGACATTCCAGGGCAAGCGCCTCCTCAGCCCGCAACAAGATTGTAGGAACACAAAGAGGATGAGGCTGGCCCCTCCTTAGAGTCTCACGAGTTACAACCACTAGTAGCTTTAGCATAGGTTTAGTCTGGCGAGATTCTGTCTATTAGGCGTGAGCAAATAAAGGAACTGAACTGTACTGGATTGTCTTGCGGCTGTTCTTGGGCTGAACCTGATATCAAGTGACACATAACTGATTTACGAAACTGCACTTAAAGACAGCTTCTTAATAGGTCCTCATCAACATGAAGAAAGATATCAAATGAGGTGTCAAAATTCAATCCTAATCCTCTATTATTCAATACTTTTAGTAATGACTTGATGAAGAGATTGACTTGGTACATATCAAATCTGCAGTTTATACAACTTTGGGTGAAAGAACTAATATCCTAGAACACAGAAACAACACTCAAAAACTATCCTGTAAATTAAAGAAATGAATTGAAAGTAACAGATACAATTTAACAGACACACACACAGAGTTCTTCACTTAGGAAACAGAAATCAAATGTACATATATGAGAGCCAGGAGGGGGATAACATATCTTGGTAATGGTACTTTTAAAATGGTTTTGGAGTAGTAGTTGATTGCAAACTGAGTATAAGCCAGCAAAGTAGTGTGGCTACAAAAGAAAGCAAATGAAATTTGGGTTTCATCAAGAGAAGTATAATTTCTAAATGACATATAGTAATTGTTTTACTTTATTCTGCTTTGGTCAGATCTGGCCTTAAGTGCTACAGGTAATCCTCAGGTTACGTTCATTCATTCAGCGACTGTTCAAAGTTACAACAGTGCTGAAGAAGGGAGATTTATGGCAGGTCCTTGGAGTTCTGGCCGTCACAGCATCCCTGGGGTCATGTGATCACAATCCAGGCACTCGGTTCAGGACTATGTCACACTGAACCACGATCATGTGATCATGATTTCCAACATTCCGACTGCTTCCCACAAGCAAAGTAAATGAAAGCCAGCAGGAAGTCAGAAGTCACGGTCATATGAGATCCTCACTTAATGACGACAACCAGGACTGCTGTCATGCTTTACTATCGTGTTGGCTAGTGACAGCAGTTCTGGTCCCAATTGCCATCATAAGCTGAGGACTACCTACAGTGGGGCAAAAAAGTATTTAGTCAGCCACCAATTGTGCAAGTTCTCCCACTTAAAAAGATGAGAGAGGCCTGTAATTTTCATCATAGGTATACCTCAACTATGAGAGACAAAATGGGGAAAAAAATCCAGAAAATCACATTGTCTGATTTTTAAAGAATTTATTTGCAAATCATGGTGGAAAATAAGTATTTGGTCACCTACAAACAAGCAAGATGTCTGGCTCTCACAGACCTGTAACTACTTCTTTAAGAGGCTCCTCTGTCCTCCACTCGTTACCTGTAGTAATGGCACCTGTTTGACCTTGTTATCAGTATAACAGACACCTGTCCATAACCTCAAACAGTCACATTCCAAACTCCACTATGGCCAAGACCAAAGAGCTGTCGAAGGACACCAGAAACAAAATTGTAGACCTGCACCAGGCTGGGAAGACTGAATCTGCAATAGGCAAGCAGCTTGGTGTGAAGAAATCAACTGTGGGAGCAATAATTAGAAAATGGAAGACATACAAGACCACTGATAATCTCCCTTGATCTGGGGCTCCACGCAAGATCTCACCCCGTGGGGTCAAAATGATCACAAGAACGGTGAGCAAAAATCCCAGAACCACATGGGGGGACCTAGTGAATGACCTGCAGAGAGCTGGGACCAAAGTAACAAAGGCTACCATCAGTAACACACTATGCTGCCAGGGACTCAAATCCTGCAGTGCCAGACGTGTCCCCCTGCTTAAGCCAGTACATGTCTGGGCCCGTCTGAAGTTTGCTAGAGAGCATTTGGATGATCCAGAAGAGGATTGGGAGAATGTCATATGGTCAGATGAAACCAAAGTAGAACGTTTTGGTCTAAACTCAACTCATCATGTATGGAGGAGAGAGAATGCTGTGTTGCATCCAAAAAACACCATACCTACTGTGAAGCATGGGGGTGGAAACATCATGCTTTGGGGCTGTTTTTCTGCAAAGGGACCAGGACGACTGATCCGTGTAAAGGAAAGAATGAATGGGGCCATGTATCGTGAGATTTTGAGTGAACACCTCCTTCCATCAGCAAGGGCATTGAAGATGAAACGTGGCTGGGTCTTTCAGCATGACAATGATCCCAAACACACCGCCCGGGCAATGAAGGAGTGGCTTCGTAAGAAGCATTTCAAGGTCCTGGAGTGGCCTAGCCAGTCTCCAGATCTCAACCCCATGGAAAACCTTTGGAGGGAGTTGAAAGTCCGTGTTGCCCAGCGACAGCCCCAAAACATTACTGTTCTAGAGGAGATCTGCATGGAGGAATGGGCCAAAATACCAGCAACAGGGTGTGAAAACCTTGTGAAGACTGACAGAAAACGTTTGACCTCTGTCATTGCCAACAAAGGATATATAACAAAGTATTGAGATGAACTTTTGATATTGACCAAATACTTATTTTCCACCATGATTTGCAAATAAATTCTTTAAAAATCAGACAATGTGATTTTCTGGATTTCCCCCCCCCCATTTTGTCTCTCCTAGTTGAGGTATACCTATGATGAAAATTACAGGCCTCTCTCATCTTTTTAAGTGGGAGAACTTGCACAATTGGTGGCTGACTAAATACTTTTTTGCCCCACTGTATATGTCCAATTTGTTTAGAAAAATTTGGACTTGATTCAAAAAAGGGCAACAAGAATGATCAGAATACTAGAAACTAAGCACTAAGAAGCGTCTGAATTAGCCTTGATAAAAGATGAGTAAAGGGAGACAGGACAACTATCTTGAAATATCTGATGGAATGTCATGTAGAAGGTCAAAACCCAATCTCCCTCACTGCAGAATGCAGAACATTTATGAATGGATTTCAGTTACAGGATTCTGTTCGAATGTCAAATTATTGTGGGCTAAAAGCTGACAGCCTAAGTACAGGGGAAATTATTAAATTCATTGCAATTTAGAGAACCTCAGATTACAGTGCAGCTGTTTTGCAAGATTAACACCTTCAAAATATAATGTAAATACAAAACAATAGCGTAACTGAGGTCTGAACTAGATGATTATGGGAATGTAGTGATTCACAGTGATGCAGAAAATGACTCAGAGAGTGACATGTGGCCTGAAAGCCGTGAATTTGTGATCCCTGCCCTAAACAAAGGTATTTTTTCGGTTTATTAAAAAAAAAAAAAAAAAAAACTAAGCAAAATAAGTAATATGATCCTCCTGCCCTCTCAGCTTGCTATGATAATTACCTAGAAAGTTCCTATGCTATAGCTACCTAGAGTGAGAAAGCATTGAGGAGATAGCAGGAGCCATTTCTATGGACACATATGTATGTATCCGCCCTATCCTATAGATCAGTCTAAAAAACCAATTAGTTTCTTGGAATCATCCTAAACCCTGCTTGTCTGATTGTTGCCTTGGCAATGGGTCTTCCCATTGTCCTTCAAGGCCATTCCCTATGTCCTCTACAATATTTGTGCTCCCTACTGAAATTCTTTTCAACTATAGAAGGTTTACTTATTTATTTTTTTTTAAATGCTTCGACGGGAAATTGCAACTCTGGGTTGCTAAAGTTGAATTAAAACACGAACACTAACAAGACAAAAACCAACACATACAAAATGTAATGGAGGCCAGCCCACAATCATTTAATTCCTCTTAGGTCTTGCTAGATGATACTGTTTGACAGAGGGGACCTGGAGCATGCCCACACTGTTGGACCTCGTGGGATGGGCAGACTCAATTGGAAATAGGTGATCCTGCAAGTAACCTGGCCCTGTGCCATGAATGGCTTTAAGTTCCCAATGAAGTCCCTGAACAGGCATACTATCCTTGTGTGAGAAGCAGATACTCTGAAGTAGTAGTAAATTGGACAGAGGAAGAATTGTGGAAGCATAACAGCACCAGCAAGCCTCCCAGAATATATAGATGAAAGCCAAACAGACAGGATAGAAAAATGAAGGAATATGACCTAAAGGCCCAAGCCTATCAAGAAGAGTTATACAGAACAGACTGCAGGCTCTCATCACTTAGGATGTTTCCAGATCCCTAGATGAAGAGTAGCTGTCATAAATCTCATGGGAACCAATGATGCAACCAGACACCGAAGACACTGCAAGGGACTATGTAGTGCTTGGCAGGAGGGTGAACGAACTGAGGGCACATATAAAGCTTTCTTCATTCCTTTCTACAAAAGGATGAGGCCTTAGAAAAGAGTCAAGAATACAAGAAGTGAAAGACTGGCTAGGAGGATGATGCCAATGGGAATCATTTGGATTCTTTGATAATTCCCAAGATGAAAAAAGTGATAGGTTAGGAATTTCCAGTTTGATAATGTTGTGATAGTCATACATTACTGGATAGGATCTATCACTGCCAGTGTCAAAAGATTTCTTGCAATGAGGTGATAAGTCTTAAAAAGTTAAGCATTTTCTCTGCAATGCCATTTCCTTTCTGCAGCAAAATGATTTCATACACAGTCCTACACTACACTTGCATTTTATTAACACAGCTTTAGCTACTGAAATGGAATATCATACAAGCATATAATAATATGTAAAATCTATATTGGTAGATAGATAAAATATAGCATTACTGTTTTTCAACATGCATATATTCCTATAACAATGACAAAGAGGTGAAACACCTTAAATCCCAGGTTTCAAAAGAAATTAAAAAATAATCTATGCTTAAAGAGGGAAAATAAGCTAAAAATATGGATTCTAGAACTGAACTGACATGTTTTTTTATCTGTTTTACAGTTTTATACAGTATGTGTGTTCACCTTACTGAATAAAACCCCAAATACATTGCAACATATATTCTAAGTCCCAGTAAGCACTGAAAAAAAATAAGTAGGAAGAATTAAACTAAAAGCAACAAGAATCTTTCTCCATGCTGTTTTTATCAAGCATGCTTTCAGGATCCAAGAAATGTCAGAAGGAGGAAACATTGGGAACATGTACCAGAAGCACTTCATTTATATGACATGGAATCTGGGATGCTTACAAAATATATCATGAAAACAATTTAGCTATTTTACATGACAGTGTAGACAATATTTGCTGTCTGCTTGTTTTTCTCTAGAGAAATCAATAATGCTAAGTATTCCCTTGAATCCAGATTTACTAACAAAGGTTTTGGTATTTTTTTTTGTATAAGTACTAAGAAAGGAGGAAGATTTTTCTATAAGGGCTTTAAAATCTGCTTATTGTTTTCCATTTTTTCAAGTCCACTGCTAATCTAAACAAAAGGCCTCAATTTTAGGCAAAATTCAATATATTCAAACATCCCAATTAAAATATTTTCCACAATAGGAATGAAATTGCATAAACTCATTTTAGATATGAAATGGATTGCAATATTGCAGGTGGCAGTCATGGCTAGGAGGGCCTTTGCGCAGCTTCAAGTTGTGCACCAGTTGTGCTGTTCCTGGGTTGGGGGTCCTGGGTTACTCATGCCCTAGTCACCTCCCGACTGGACTACTGTAACACGCTGTACATGGGGCTGCCCTTGAAGAGTATCTGGAAGCTTCAGCTGGTGCAGAATGCAGTGGCATGGGCAGTTATATGTGCCCCTAGAATGGCACATTACACCTCTACTCCTCAAGCTGCATTGGTTGCCAGTTTGCTTCTGGGCCCAATTCAAGGTTCTGCTTTTAACCTTTAAAACCCTTCATGTCATGGGGCTGGGTTATCTGAGGGAGGCATGCTGCGGGTTCCACCTGTTAGGGAACTACACTTGGTGGGTCCCAGGAGGTGGGCCTTCTCTGCCGTGGCGCCTGCCTTATGGAATCTTCTCCCCCTAGAAGTGAGGCTAGGTCCATCCCTGTTAAAGTTCGGGAAGTCCCTCAAGACCTGGCTATGTCATCAGGCCTGGGGGACCCGGGGACTGGTGAGATCTTGAGGTGGCTCCCTTATTGCAGTTAACATTTATCCTCTCCTGTGTCTTGTGCTTTTTCATATATATATTTTTAATAATGATTGTTTATGTATTTGTTTTTTAATTAAGTGTTGTATGCCACCCAGTCACTTTTTGTGAAATGGGCGGCCACATAAATTTGATAGATAGATAGATAGATAGATAGATAGATAGATAGATAGATAGATATATAGATAGATAGATAGATAAAAATAAAGCAGTATTCATATACAATCACGAACTACAATTTACTGTGGAAAAACCTGAAGAAAATATAGGAAAAATAAATAAGGCCATATCACAGATAAGGCTGAAAGTTGTTTAGTTAGATTTAATATCACTTTCACATTTTGATAATGCAGACGTTTTCATTTATTTTCAGAAAAGGTAGCAACTTGGGGTCCTCCAAATGTTTTGGAATATAACCTATTTATCTGTGATGCTGACTGGAGCTGAGTATATTTGCTCAAATAGATTTGTCATTTGGCAAATACTATTTATCCTTCTCACAGGAAAATACTATTTATCCTTCTCACAGGAAAATACTATTTATTCTTCTCACAGGAAAACTGATGTCTACCACTTCCTTTACCCACAGACAACTGTTTCAGTATTTTTAACATTTTCAGATAGTGCTTCAAGTGGGCAGCTATTCAGAACTACCAATACATTTACAGCCGTGCTAAATATCTGAATGAAAAGTCCTACGTGCCCAGCATCTCTGAACATTCCTCTATAAGGACCAAAAACATTCTACCTGGATGAAATAAAGAGAACTTTCCAAAAGCCTCTTTCATGCCATGAGGAACTGCAAGGCGAGGAGCAGTCTGTTAGATTTAAAAGACTCCCTGCCAGAACCACAGCCCTACTAAGTGATGCTTTAAAGTTGTCAGTCCCCTGAGGAGAAGCAGGAAACTCTTTATGACTCACAAAGTATTTGTTTTCCCAATAGCTCCTTGGCACAGCTTGGGATTCTTGAGGTCAGCAACAACAACAACAAAAGTTCTGTTCTGTTCAAATTAGTTTTGACTGGTCTCTGAGTTCCCAAGGTGACAATTCAACACTACATTAACAATTGTGTCATTGGAGGAAATTCAAAAGAGAAATACCTATGGTATAACCAAACATTTTCAGCCTTGATACAAGTTTTTAAAAAATAATTTATAAGTCATGAAGAGGCAAATAACCTCATTTCCAAATTAAGAGCAAATTGTATTAAACTGTATGCAAAAGTCTGCTTTGTCAACTAAACAAACATTTTATTTGGATTCATTATTCCAGAAGAATACAAGTATTTTATTGCTTTTAACAAGTTTCTAGATTCTTGATTGAAAAGTTACCCATACAAAGCTTAACAGTTTTTGTAGCATTTAAATTTTTTTTACCTGTCTTCCAATAATCCCTCTTGGGGAAAAACAACAACTGTAACAACTGTTACATACCCCAACAAATCCAAACTATGTTTCCTATGATTACATCTTTTCTATTATTATCAGTTAGATTACTAGACATTAAAACTCAATTTCCCCATTTTATAAATTAACCAGCATGGAAAACATTGGGCAATTAAAATCTTAGGCATCCTTTCTTGGACTCATTAAAGTTTGTGTCATTACTTTCAAAACAAAATCTTTTGTCTAATTTGATAAAATTCAATTTGTTGCAAGTGACTTAGCATTATTTGGAAAATATCGTTGAAAGTAGCAAACAATATGTAAACATTGCTCTTTAAGAACCTCTACAATTACGAAGGGCTTACAGAATGGGAGGAATATACCAGACTTAATATTCATACTTCATTGCACCATGAACCACAGCAAAATCAATGAAGCAGTGGTATGTATGTACAAAGAAATAACCAATCTGTAACTAAAGCAAGCAACTGTAAATATTAGAACTCTGCAGCATTATGGACTGAATTTCAAAAAGGTGATGCATGGATTCAATTTCAAAAAAGGATGTATTACCTGTCTCAATGCTTTACAGCAGCTGTGTCTTTTCCCCGAATCATGCAGGTGGAGCTACACAGTCTCAGGAAAAAGTGTCCCTGCTTTAAAGAGTTGCAGACAAGTTCATGGTTCATGGCCCTTCACACTCTGAAGCAATATGCAGTTGGATCCAGACTATTCAAGAGTTAAACTCTACCATGAAGTAATTCAAAAGACTTCAAACTTTGGGGACTAATCAGCCAATTTGGAGTCTTGAAAGCATGTTGTGGATATTCTCACAAAGTAGTGGGGGGGCGGGGGAGCCTGTTCATTCAGATTGTCACAATGGATATGGTAAATGATGAAATATCCACTTACTAGACATGAGAACATTCCTCATAATTTCCTCTATCTCCAGCTTAAGTCTGTCCTTTTCTGAGCAAATGGACACAATTCAAAACACTGGATGCTTACCTCCACCATTTTATTTTCTTCAGATACTGAAGAACCAATGTGTGGCCCATATGCTCTCTTCAAATAAAACTGAAGACTGACCATTTAATTTGCAGTACAATAGAGTTCTCCGGCCATTAATCAAAAGTAAACTAGGGCAGAAGGACTGGAACAACAATATAGGAATACTTGAAGTAACTTCATTGGACAAGGCAAAGGATATGCCATTGATTCTTCCTCTGCTATACAGTCCCCACCACCCACCTCCATGATTTAATGGTGTAACAGATGAATTTGCTTAAGATGAAATATGGACTGGACTGGGAAAAGAAAGCAAGGGAAGGCTGTGATTCAGAAGTAGAAAACATGATTTATAAAAAATAAGTAATAGGTTTGCTGGAATCTTCATTGAAAACTGGATCATGGACACAGTTCTATCAAAAAAGACCGCCACCTATACTGACTGCCACCAGTCATCGGAAAGCACTAGAAAGCTAGATGGACCAAATGACTGACTCAAAACAAGGCACATTTATATTTCATACTCACATTTGCTTCTAAATCTCCTCTTGGTAGTTTACAAATTCCTACCATACATATAGGAACTTACAACATGAACTATTGACACTATGTCTTTTTGTATTCCCAAATGAGGAAAGAAATGGAATCTTTTTTCCTTCCCCACTCATTCTCTTTGAGTCATTTTGGCTAGGCTAACACATTAAACAAAGCTAAAATGTTTAATTTAGTATAGTGTGTGAATCCAGCCATTGTGGTTCATAAACAATGGTTTATAGCGTAGGTGGTACGTGAACCTAGCCAACTATGGTTTATTTTACAAACCATGGTTAGTAAGCCATAGCTAAGCAATCCATAGCTATGAATCAGGTCTATGAATTTATATAATAAAAGATAATTCCTTCAAGTAGATTAACACACAGCAATGATTGCATATCATATTTACATTCTTTCAGATTACTTATAGTTCAGTCAATTTAATTAGATAAGCAACCCTAACCCTATGGACTGTTTTTTGCTATTATTTAATTCTTGCAAACATTAAAAAATTATTATTTGAATTCATTTACAAATTATTCAGTTCACCAATTGGATAAAAGAAAAAAAAATGCTCCAATGAATTTTTTTATTTATACAATGCGTTTGGACCAATATTTTTCTTTTTCTGATCCCCATCTGAAGTTAGCACAAAGTGTGTCCCACGCTATTTCCTTTAAACCCTGTTCCACCTGTATAAACTAAAGAAAGATTAATCTTCTCCAGCACTCAAGGTTTTAATTAAAATCTCTTCTTCAAAGAAACCACATATTCTCCATATTTCAGTTTTTTTGGTTCAGTTGAACAATCATATAGTTACTTTGTCTTAAAGAAGCCTTATTATGGTGGTTTCAAAATCAGTATTTTACTTTAAGTTAAATGTTAGAAAACACAAGGGGGGGGTATGCACTTATGAATTCTGAGAATAAGGACATACTATTGCTAGTTACTAGACAGCAATACTTAATAGGCTAAGGAAAATAGCGGAAACAGATTTTAAGAACACAACACCTGTATATAAACTAATTCATGTTCAGTTGTAAAATTAAGATACAAAACTGTCATTAGTTGTATTCTTAAATTACATGAATTACTTGAGACAAATCCCTGGGGATTATCATTATAAGTGCCAGACGGAAACACTAATAGGCACTGAAAGATTTGTTGAAACAAACAATAAGAAATAAAAGAAAGGAAGCCACTGTCCCCTTCCAAATTGCATGTTCATATGCTGTCATCTAATTATAACTATTCACTCTTCATTAGCCTCTTGTCCCATTCTGGAAATGCTATTTTCTGAAGCATATGTATTCTATCCATATGCCTTCTATTAACATCCTGTTTGGCCAAGGAAATTTTTTGGAATAATTACAAATATTTAACAATATGCTACAGAAACTGCAAATAAATGGTGAACTTCAAGTTTAGAGAGCTACCAACTGCTCATACAGTTTATGAAGAAAATGCTCAAGATGCTTATCCATAAACCCCTCTTCATGAAGAATGTAAGAATTCTGTCAGACAGATCTGATCAGAACTCTAATCAGACAGACAGATTATTTATTCCCATAACAGTGAAGCCTACTTAATCATATATGGGGCTTCACTGTCTCTGTGAAAAGGTTACAAAACCAATGTGTAACAAGATGTAATTTGAAAGTCCAAGTACTGAAAACAGTGTAACAAACTTTACTCGTGGATCTCAATATTCACATCCTGACATATTTCATATCTCATTCTGCTTCATGCATAACTGCCTCAAAATCTAGGTAACCTGATTATTCTGTGAGAGATGACTCCGTGTGACATAATAGCAGACCAACCTCTTATACTACTATGGGTAATATTGTACTTTATGAACCATCCAGAGTCATGTACTTGAGATGGGCAGCTATATCAATCAATCAATCAATCAATCAATCAATCACTCAATCAATCGATCAAATAAAATAATCTTATTTACAGAGCAAATTCAAGAACACTGTATTATTGTTTGATAAAATGCCACAAACTGCCGATAGCTTGTCTCTGCAAACAGACTTCCTCCAATTGGTTTGTTCAGCATCAGCTGACGTCAGTTACATAAGGCTTGTGATTGGAGGAAGTCTGTTTGCAGAGACAGTATGGGCAGTTTCACTCGTGATTGGAGGCTCGTGATTGGAGGAAGCCTGTTTGCAGAGTCAAGCTATTTCACTCGTGATTGGAAGCTAGAAATAGGAGGAAGCCTGTTTGCAGAGACAAAGTGTGGGCAGTTTTGCAACCACGTGGTTCTCTCCTCGGCTTACTTCCTTGAATAAGACGCCTTTCAATTTTTAGCGTAAGGATTTTAGAAAAAAGTATCGTCTTATAGTCGTAAAAATATGGTACTTTAAAAGCCATCTGGAGCAAACTATGTCATCAAATTTAGCAGATTTTAGCATTGGCTATTCTTTAATCTAAATTCAAAAATTGTACCTTAGGGTCAAAAAAATTAAAATTACATCTTCCGGGGAAGCAATGGCAGATTGAGGATGGCTCCATGTGAGCAGAGCTGATGGCTACGGTAGAAAGAGGAGCCGGTGAAGGGACCAGCTCCTTGGAACCCTCTCCGGATCAAGGAGAGGATTAGGATCACCCACAAGTTTGCTCCATATAGAGGGTTGTCCATGAAGAGATTGCAAAATAGCAATCTCTCCTGGGTTTGAGAGCTCTGGGAGCCAGGGGAAAATCATCTTGCCTAAGCTGCGGTTTGGTGCCTTCAAACGGACACTGGGTTCACTAACTTCCTCTCTTAACTACTTTAGAAAATTACTTATTATCGACCTTTTGGATGTTAAGACCTTCTAAAGGATAAGTTTCATCACACTGGGAGAGCTTCCTTCTATTCTGGATGAAAGAAGTTTTATGTAAGTTTAAAGATTAAATAGAAAAAAATTAAATTTTTGGGAAACAGCAAAAGAGCATCTAAAATGTTGATTTTTGAAAGTTAAGGGACCAGATAGACTTGAAATAATATTACTTGTGGGTTGATTAAAATTTTATAAAAGTATATATGAAGATTTTGAAATTAACTGTAAGAAATCCTCCAGTAGGAAAGTTTTGCTGACTGGAGAATAAACATATGATAAGAGGGGACTTTGAAGGTTAACTAGAGGGAACCAGAGAGAACTAAAGATTACAATTAAAGGAAAAGAGACCTTTTAATACAATGGAGCAATATTATTTGACTATAGAAGAAATTAAAGCTGTCTGGGAACAATGTACTCAGAAATTACTTTTAAGATTGTGTGCCACTATAGAAATGGATATAACAGAGGTTACAGAAGAGGAACAGATTCTACAGGATAAAATAGAGACTGAGGCTGATTTGAATGTGGATTTGAAAACAGATTTGAAAAAAATGCCAGATTATAAGAGTGATATGGAAGAAGATGTGGACCTGAAAATTTATTTAAAAATGACAGACTATAAGAGTCACATAGAAAAAGATGGCACAGTGGATTTACAAATGAAACTGGCTGATGTTTTAATAACTAAAGGAGACATACAAATAATAAGTCAGATGAGTGACTTGCATAGCTTTTTCATTTTGGACTTATAAAAGGGTTCTGTCAAACTACTAAACAGTACTAAACTACTACTGTTCCTGAGAGGAGACAAAGAGAAAAAGATAAGAAATCAACCTGTGGGACACTATTTGTTGGAATTAAAGACCAAGCTTTTAAAAAGTTAAACGGAAGGACTACAAAGTGAACTTATTTGATCAGAGTTTTTATATACATATATATACAAATATATTGGTTTCTGGTAGCTGTTAAAGGAATTTCTTTATGACCAGGACTGAATGACGATGCTTTAAAGAATTGTTTACAGCTGGGGAGAGATTTGTTTTGCTTTATCTCTTAGAGATAGTGATACGTTGGAGCAGAAAATGGATTTATTTCATTGTTTTTATATACATACATATATATAATTAATTAATCAATTAATTAGTTAATCACTGGTAGTAATTAATGGGCTTTTGATGAATGAGTTTTTATAATTCATTTATTGATAAGAGATGAGTTATGGAAAGAAGATTTTTTTTATTATTCAAATATTAGATAAAGTGTTAAGTTATCAGAGTTGTTTATACTTGTCTGGAGGGAGTCACTTATATATTTCTTCTTTTCTTTCTTTTCTTTTTTCTTTTCTGCACTTTTTCTTTTCCTCACTTTTTATATTTCTCTTAGTTTGTATTACTCTTTTATCTTTGTATTTGTAAACTTTAATAAAATTATTATCACAAAAAACCTAAAAAAATTACATCTATTGCAAAGTCATTCTCTTTACTGAAAATTGGAGGATGGGGGGGGGAAGAACAAAATTTTTGTAGCTGCAGTTCTAGGATGCCTAATAAGATATCAACAGTAACTTTTCACATACATTTCAGAGGCAATCTGCAAGACTCAACTGAATTTTCTTACCTAAAAATATATAACACACCACTACAGACTCAGTGCAGACAATCTACTCCCTCCATATAATTTATTGACAAATCATCATCTTAGCTAAGATCATCTTGCCTAAGATTTCCTTTATCTAAATTTCAGCGTGGCTATCCAATCATGAACATTTACAGGTGACAGAAATATTTAAGAATACTTATATGTGACTTAAACCAAGGTTTTTATAAAGTTTTCCCCTTGGTGAAAAAGAAGAGATAACCTGTCTCAATCTGGCAATGACGCCTACTTATATCCATATGAAATAAAAAGGATAAAAATTAGCTTTTTCCAAAAAAATCCTCTATAAAAATTTAAGACAAAGTTTTACCAAATCTGACAGGCATCACTGCTCAATATATAATGCCATCTAGTGGTCAGCAGCAAAATTTGGATAGTTCAAATTGTGAGTTTAGAAGCATTAAGTCCAATGCTTTACACATCAACCCATATAATCCCATTAATGTGAATCAAGTATTTTTAACATCCTGGATACAGCTGAGTAGGAAGAACTACTCAAATCCTGTGAAAGTTGGCAAGCTTACTTCAGATTCTATTAATAAATGTTCAATAAAAAGTGCATTAGCTTATTTAAATCCATCTCTAATCTCAGCACAGAAGCCATTTTAAAAAGACTTATACACGAACATTCAATACCTCATTCCACTAATACCCAAGACAATCAACCTGATTTACTAAAGCTGTGCAGCTCCTTTGGAAATGGTGCTTTGGAATTCATCAGGGTATACCGTATTTTTCCATCAATAAGAGGCTCCCATGTACAAGACAACCCCCACTTTTCCAACCCAAAATTAAGAAATCAATATTTTAAAGATAGTGCAGAACACATTTTTATTTAGTAATTAGGTAGCATTGACCTGATACACTCGGTGGGAGGAGGTCCAAACCGTCTCTCTGCAGCTCTATTTCCATGCTCTTTTGCATAACTGATTACATTCAATCACGAGTGAAACTGCGGATAGCTTGTCTCTGCAAACAGACTTCCTCCAATTGGTTTGTTCAGCATCAGCTGACGTCAGTTACATAAGGCTTATGATTGGAGGAAGTCCGTTTGCAAAGACAGTATGGGCAGTTTCACTCGTGATTGGAGGAAGCCTGTTTGCAGAGTCAAGCTATTTCACTCGTGATTGGAAGCTAGCAATAGGAGGAAGCCTGTTTGCAGAGACAAAGTATGGGCAGTTTTGCAACCACATGGTTCTCTCCTTGGCTTACTTCCTTGCATAAGACGCCCTTCAATTTTTATCGTAAGGATTTTAGAAAAAAGTATCGTCTTATAGTCGGAAAAATACGGTATATTAAATGCTTCTTTTAAAACAGCTATATCTTTTTCAGAGTTCATACGGCTGCTTCAGAAGCTGTTCCCAGTTGTGTCTTCACACAGATGTGCATCCTGTTCACAGAGCATGTGAAGACAATTGGGAGTAGCTTCTGATACAGCCACGTAAGTCTTGAAAAAGACATGCTGCTTTAGCAATTTGAAAAAAGATACTTTGTATGAGTTTTGAAAAATCTGCATAGTGTATACTATATAATTTCTATAGTATTTCTAGGGCTGCACAAAGCATTTGAAAGGTGCTTTGCAAAGCATATTAATGCAAATGAAGCACCACTCTTAGAAGTATCAAAGTAGCTGCTTCCTTTGCAAGACTCATGCAACTGCTTTAAAGGCTGCCTTTTCATTGCTCATGGGTATACATGCACAGACAATATTGCTACTGAACAGCCAGCAAAATGAAGTTGCTGTGTACGGTCATGGATGCAAAGACAACAGAGAGCAGCCTTTTAAGCAGTTTATACTACTATCCTTTGTGAAATGCCTCTTTCAAATGCTTTATCCAGACCTATTCTTTTCTTAATGCTTCTGGAAGAGGTTGTTCCCTTATTTGTGCCAAGGCTAGGAAATCTATTTCCTTATGTACAGATAAGAAAAACTACTGCAATGACTGAGTCTCACCAAATGTTGTGCCATCTTCACCCATAATGCACTTCATTGATGCAATGATTTGTTGAAGAACTGGAGGGGAAAATGATGTGGCATACACTGTACTGTGTGAGTAGACACGAAGGTAATCAATCAGCTCCTGGCAAAGCAAATACAGCAAACCATTAGAAGATACATTCTTTGTAATAGGTAAATTAGAACTGGTTTATTGAAACAGTATTTCACAACTGTCAAGAAGTACAATGTAGAAAGAGAATTCACTTAGTTGATGGTATTAACTAAGGTTCTGTGAAAATATACCAATCATTGCAGTCAGCCAGATGGTTTTAGAAATGAATTACAGGTAGTCCTCACTTAACAACAGTTCGTTTAATGATGGTTCAAAGTTATGATGGCCTCAGAAAAAGTTCTTTACAACCTGTACTCATGCTTATGACCATCGCAAACCGTTGCACCACTCCCTGCGCTCATGTGATTGTGATTTGCAATATCTTTTACGACGGTTGTTAAGCAAATCGTTGTGGTTGTTAAACAAATCACCATGGTTGTTAAGCGAATCATATGGTTAAGCGAATTCTGGCAAAAAGTCCATTGGAGAAGCTGGATTTGTTTAACAACCACACGATTCACTTAACAACCATGGTGATTTACTTAACTGCTGTCGTAAAAATGGTTGTAAAATCGGGTCCGGTCACATGGTGACTCGAACAACTGTCCTGCTTAACGACCAATTTTAAGTGAGGATTACCTGTATATACAAGAACTGGATTAAAACATTGAAAATGACAAGGCATAGTTATTGTTAACACTAATAAAACATATTATTGTGTATTTGATCTATAGCATTTCTGTATATGCAGTACTTTAAAACCTTATGCTCAAAGAAGTTGAGGGATAATTAAAAATTAATTGTTTCCTGCCCTAGCACAAATTTTCAAGAAATATTCAAAAGGAAGAAAAAACATGAGGAATATTTCCAAGATTTTTGATCTTAAGTTCTTAGGGTAGAAATCAAATTCTGCATTTTTCCATGATAAACAAAGACACTGACAGGTTCCCACCCATAAAATTGTATTCTTCAGCTATTATACCATGTTGTTATTAAGGTGAAAATGTTTAACGTAACTGATTACCTATTTTTATTTAACTCCCCAATATCTTAAACATAAATAAACAATAGTTTATTTTAGAATAGCAGAAAGTGTGTCATCACCAAGACCTTTGCTAAATTCTATTATAGATTATACTATATAGCATTAATATAAATTAAGCATATTGAAGTGTGAAGCTATCTTAAATTTCTTATATAGTGCTTTGAACTGGATTTTGTTCAAAGGACCATTTAGCTGAATATAGTCTCTCTAAAATTCAGAGAAGTCTGGCTATATTATAACTCATTTAAAAATTGAAGATGTTTTTTGTTATGTTATCATATTTTTTTGTTAAACAGGAAAAAAATTAAACTTCTGTTTATATATTTGTTTCTTCTAAATGTACTATTTTTTCTTCACAAATTTTCATTCTGGATTAAAAATAATTCTACACAAAGCTAAGGGAAAACTAAGAAACATCTGAAATTTCTGATGTATCACTATCATTATTCTGAACAAGTTTGCCTTCGTGGTTCAGAGACAGAAACAAATGCCCATGTATTGCTGTACTGTCATTTCCAAAGAGTCAAATAGAATTCTGTCATTTTGTTACAGCACCCAGAACAAACAGAATATTATTAACACCAAGCTCCAACTTTCAGTTTCCAAAATCAGCATTGCAAGTATTCTGGCTAGGTTCTGTGTTATTGCTCTTAAAATGTGTCATCAAACATTGTATTCCTTGATTACTATGTTTTTAAATTATTTTATGTTTTTATGTGGATTATTTGAGCATAATACTAAAAAATTAATGGGAAAGGCAAGTGAGGCAGGTTGTTTTGAGCAGTCATTCCTGCAATCACATATTTTTTTATTGTTATTATTATTACTAGATTTTTATCCTGCCCTTTTTTTCTTAATTTAGTCAACTCAAAGTAGTAAACATATCTAATACTCCTGCCTCCTATTTTCCCCACAACAACAACCCTATGTGTTGGGTTGGGCTGAGAGAGAGTGCCTGACCCAAAGTCACCCAGCTGGCTTTCATGCTTAAGGGAGGCCTTGAATGCACAATTTCCTGGTTTCTAGGCCAGCACCTTAACCACTACACCAATATGGCTCTGTGGTTACATACATGTTCCTCCAGGAACGTTTTAAAGCTACAAATCTTGGTAAAAGAAATTAAAACAACACAAGGCAAACTTCCTAAGATTTTGTTTTGAAATGGTTGAGAATTTTGAATTTATAGACGTTTGGTGACATATAAATACAAAAGAATATACACACTATTCTGAGAGACATAACTCATTTTTGAGAACTGATATGTTGTGGATCTCCAAGAAACTACTTAAATGGACTGACAAAGCTGAGATAGTACCAAGAACTTTTTCTGATCATAACCCAGGGATTTTGACTCATTATGCATCAAGGTTTCATTCATTCCCCATCTGTATCCTCTATATTTCTTCTTAATGAATGGAGAATGAATGAAACCTTGATGCATAATGAATCAACAGTTCTCTCCATCTAGACCCTTATAGCCTCCAGAATATCAACAGCATCTCCTTTACAGCTTAGGGTAGCAATGTACAATTCAGCATCATCAGCATTCTGATATTGTACCCCAAACTGTCAAAAGACCTCATACAACAGCTTCATATAGATGTTAAATAGTATAGGGGTGAGAACCAACTCCTGCAGCACCATACATACTAGGGGTCACAGGGCCACCTCTCCTCCTTCACTGAAACAGGCTGAAACTACTCAATGAGGAAGGAATAAAACTATTGAAGAAGAATGTCTCCAATTCCCAGCCCTAATGGGTGATCCAGTAAGATACCATGGACAGTGGTATCAAAAATTGCCAGGAAGCCAACAGAACCAGTAGGGGTGCACTGACAAGAGAGGGATCAATGCCATTTCTGTCCCATACTTAGGCCTGAACCCAGACTGAAAATGATTCAGATAATCTGCTTCATCTAAGGTGCTATGTATATTCTTGACCACCACTGTCTTAATGAACTTCCCCAAAAAGGAACTAAAAATGTTGAGAGACTGGGGAATCAGCCTTTAAGAAAGATGTAAAGAAGTAATGCAACCTGTACAAAAAGACAGGGCCCTATGAATACCAGGGTCTGAGCATTCCAAAGAAGTAGAAGGAATGGGAAAGAAGGTGGGGAGAACAACATTCTTATTTAGCTGAAAAACATAAATCATTTCTAGAAAAAAGGCAGCACCAGTTCAGGAATTGTGTTATACTTATGAAACAAAGGGCTCATAAGATTACCACAGCAGCAGTGATAATAACATAAAAACAATAAAAACCAACCTCCAAAAACAAAACAAAACAAAACACCAACAACTCCTGGTGCCCTAAAACAACACTCTCCAATACATAAAAATCACAATCCCTAGATTCCAGTCTCACCCTATGCCAATGCCTGGGGGAAAAGCCAGCTTTCTAAGGCCTTCTGGAAAGCTAGATGGATGGGGACCTGCCAGATCTCAGGGGGGAAGGTGTTTCACAGGGCACAGGTTGCTACTGAGAAGGCAGATCACCTTAGCTGCAAGTGGTTACATCAAGTGGATTTGGATGTAAGAATAATAAAGAGACTTGATAGGCAGGGATTGGAAGCTTCATTAGAAGGTAGCAGTTTACAAGATCTTTTAGAAACCTTTCAATCAGTAGATGACAGAAAAGTAATGCTCATCCATCTTATCAAAGAAATAATCTCAAAATATGCTGTAAAAGATGAAAGGGCAAAATAGAGGGGGGAAAATGAAGTGAAAGAAAAAAACCTGGAAAACAATCTACAAAAGGCAGACAATTTAAACCCAAAGCCCATGTAAGCAGAATAATTTTTTTATTATAGAAAGGCAGGTAGAGGGTTAGCATGCTATTTTGAGTACTTCCTGAACTTTAGATGACAGCTTCTGGAGGGAATGAACAAAAATGAAATGAAAGGCTCTGTGAAAGTGAGTCCCATTTCAATATAGTGGTAAGTAAATTGCTCAGGAGAATCAAAATACAGAATACAAAATACAGATAGTCCTCCAGTTATGACGGCAATTGGGACTGGAATTTCCATTGCTAAGTGATACAGTCAAAGCGTGACATCACATGATTGCGTTGCTTAGCAACGGCAATTCTAGCAGTCTTGGTTGCTGTCGTTAAGTGAGGACCATGTGGGCCATTAAGTGAGGATCTCACATGATTGTGACTTCTGACTTCCTGCTGGTTTCCCCATTGACTTTGCTGTGGGAAGCTGGCAGGGAGCACTGGAAATCGTGATCACATGACCATGGGGATGCTGCGATGGCTGGAACTCTGAGGATAGATTTTAAGTACCATTTGGCTTACATTGGCTTCTACTCTCCAGCAAACCCACTGATAATCTGTGATCTCTGCTTCTGTGAAAAGTTCCACAATCAGGGTAGATCAGTTATCTCTATATAATATTTGTATTAAATGTTATATAGATAAAAGCTAGTTAGTAAAGAACTAAAAAAGATATACAAACAAAAAAGAGAAAGAGAAAGAGAGAGAGAGAAAAATAGAGAAAGACATATAAAAGGTGACTTCCCCCTTCCTCCAATCAAGTATAAACATTTACAGTAACTTAAGAAGTTGTCTATTATTACAAAAAAAAAACCCTCTTCTTCCCATTTGTCATCCTTTAATAATAGCCAAATTATAAAAAATTCATCAATCTTACACAGCAAAAGCAGTATGAGTACCAGTAATAAATGTCATATATTTTAACCTTAAACAAATAAATCCATTATGCATTTTAACTATAACTTTCGCTAGTAAGTAAAATTTAAAAGAATTATTCCCAAAGGCATAAAAATACTAACATATATATCTTAGACTAAATCAAAAAGGTCCCCTTTACCTTTAAACTTATAACTTTCTCTAACAAATAGAACATAGAAAGTTTATCCCCATATGAAAAAATCTTTAAATCCTCATCATACAATCCTGGTCATAATAAAAGATTCCAATAGTAACAATCCAGAATCACAACTTATACAATTTGACTCTGATCAAATAAGTCCACTTTGAACTCCTTTTTCTTCTTTTTAAGAAACTTGATCTTCAATCGCTTCTTCAAATAAATCCCACAACATAATCTTGTAATTTTGTCTCTGTTTTCATATAGGTAGTCCTCGCTTAACAACCATTCATTTAATAGTTCAAAAATTATGACAGCCTTGGGAAAAGTGCTTTATGACCTGTACTTGCACTTACAACCATCGCAAACCATCGCATCACCCCCCGTGGTAATGTGATTGCAATTTGCTACCTTTTTTACCAGTCATTAAGCGACTCACCATGGTTGTTAAGCGAATCATGTGGTCATTAAGTGAATTCTGGCAAAAATCCATTGGGGAAGCTGGATTTGCTTAATGACATGATTCACTTAGTGACCATGTGATTTGCTTAACAACCATTGTAAAAATGGTCATAAAATTGGGTCCAGTTACATGGTGAGTCACTTAATGACCGCCCCACTTAACAACCAATTTTCTGTTCCCTATTGTGGTCATTAAGCAAGGACTACCTGTATTTCTCTGCTGTGGATCCAAAATAAAATGGCTCTCAGAGTCACTCTTCTGATTTATAATCTGAATATCCCTTTTAATTGTTAAAACATCATTTAGCATAATTTGTTGGTCTCATGCAGCTTCTTTCTCCATAACTCTTATAGTCAAATATTTTTAAGTTCCTTTTCAAATCCACAACATCTTCTTCCGTGTCTTCCATATCTTTTTTACAGTCTAACACCTTTCTAAAGTCCATTTTAAGATCCCTGTTGGAATCATCTTCAGCCTCTATTTTATCCAATAAAATCTTTTATTCTTCTATAACCTCTGTTAACTCCACTTTAGGAGTATCAAAAAGTTTTAAAAATAAATCCTGAACACATTGTTCCTCAACTGACTTAAATTCTCTATAGTAAGATTACATTCCTCCATTATGTTAATAAGTATCTCCTCCTTTAATTGCTCTCTGGTTCCCTCTAGTTAACCTTCAAAGCCCAGGCTTATCTTTTGTTTCTTTTCAGAGTCAAAACTTTCCCACATTAAGGTTTCTTACAGTTAATTCCAAAATCTTCAGCTGTATTTTTATAGCATTTAAAACAGTTTATAAAAACTATTCTTTCAAATCCATCTGGCCCCTTAACTGTCCACAGTCAAGATTCTAAACTCCCTTTTGCTGTTTCAAAATTTAAAGTATTTTTTCTTTTTAAACTTAGTTAAATCTTCTTTCTTCAAAGATAGAAGGAGATTCTCCCAGTACGTAGCAACTTGCCTTTCAGAAGGTTTTTAATTCCAAATAAACTGTTAATAGGTAGTTTCCTTTATCATTTAAAAGAGGAAGTGTATGTGAACCTAGCATCCTTTTGAAAGGCTCTGAGCTGTGGCTTGGGCTCAATGTTTCCCGCAACTCCCAGAGTGTTCAACCTGCTGGAGATCACTAATTTGTGATCTCATCACAGGGAGCCTCTGTAAGGAGTACTTGTGGGTGATCTAATCATCTTCTTTGTCCAGAGATGCTTCCGAAGAGCTGGATCCTTCATCAGCTCCTCTTAACTGCTAAGGCCCTCAGTTCCACAAAAATGGAGACGTCTTCAACCCGCGATTACTCCCCCAGAAGCTAGGGTCGACCAGTTAGCAAAGCAAACAATGGTAGATTATTCATGTGATGACATGCATCTATCTAGTGAGTCATTATGGGAAAGTTCGGTGAGATGAACCAATTTCAAACTGTCTTAAAGAGATTAAAAAAAAACACAACGAAGTTGATTGGTGTCAGGCTCACCAGCCCACTCTTGCGGAAGATATGGCATGGCTAGATTAGAATCTGTTAAATATTAGAATTAAGGCACTTTAAGCAATTGATTGCCCTCTGTTAACATGAGAGTGAGTCCTCTCTTATACTCACTGCAGTTTAAATCTGGCAATTCTTTCTCACTGCTTAATTGACCTTGCTTTGTACTTCTCAAACTTGCTGCTAAATAGCAGTTGGGTTCCAACAATCAGCATTGTGCTCTGTGAAATTCCAACTTCCATTGTAACTCCCACAATTAGGTTTGTTGCTATGTTATCAGAAGAGATTATAACCATCTGATTTTGAACTTTAAAATTGTATTCAATGTGGCTATGAGTTTGAAGTAACTGATGTACATAGTCTTTCCCAGATAACACCAATATGTTCAAACTTTTAGATGATTGCAGTGGGTCCTCAGCCCTCATGGGATGTATCTGTTGAGGGAGTCTGATATAGAAGAACAGGTATAAATGGGCTGCTAAGCATACTTGGTATGGTCTTTCTATCCCCAAAAGAGAAATTAACGCACATAAAATTGGAAATACAATTAGTCAATGGTGAAATGAGAATGAGAGAAAAGCAAAGTGTAGAGGAGTACATTAATTATTCTCTTACTTAATAAAGCCTTGTTTTCATTGAAATGAGAAACTTCTACTAGGGCTTTATTTCTTTATATCACAGGTTGCTCACACAACTGAATGCTTATCATACAAATATTCCTTTTTTCAGAAAACTAGAACATAATGAGGAAACTTTACTACATTCTAATTCTATATGGTGGGCAAGAGAGTGTATACACTGTCTAATGTAGTATAAACAAGGTCCGGATTTATCTCTCCAGAGTAAATTAAATCAACAACTCATATAAAGAGTACATCAGTATGGAACACTTATCTTTCAAAAGGTGGCCATCTTCCAATATAAATTTTCACCTATGTTTGGCCTTAATTTCACTGTATTTTACTATTATGAAAAGAATATCAATATATATGGTTAGAAAGCCCAGAATATATGTATCTCCACACATCTGAAAGGAGAACATAGTATTAGCATAAACCCAAATATGTATAAAGCTTATTTGTGAGTAGTGCTACAAAGTTTTAGTAGAACTGTATGGTAGTTATTTTAAAAAAAAGACAGATAAATGCTGATATAATTAATCCAATCTTCTTTCGCTAGCAGGAAATGCACAGACATATGTTAATATCATGGTATTAATGAAGGAAATATGTATAGCAACATACATGAGAAAGGCCAGTCAGACATATTAATTATGCAGGAAAGTGAGCAATTCTACTATCATGATATCCTTGTAAGAGGTGACATTTTCACTAAAACAATAATCAAATAAGCCTTGAACAGCAATATTTTATTTTATATTATTTCATTCTTTGAGCAAGACACCTCTAGCACCTAGAACAGACTACTGTCACTAACCTTCTGGCTTTAAAACTTTAAAATGTTGGTAGTAAAATAATACTTGTTTGGGCTATGCATTTTTAATAGGAACACATAAAAACAGTACAAAGCAAAAACAGTATAGTACAAAACCAGCTATCTGGTTCTTTCTTGTGACTTTAAATAAATATGTCCATAGCATTTTGGAAACAAGTCTTTTTATCTGAGAGATTCTAATGGCCAGCTTCCACATTCTGAAATCAGTACATTGCTAATATTACAGTTAGAAGCTTTTTCTTTTCATTACAATCAGCCAAATTCCCAATAACTATTTTTACCTTCTTGCCTCCAACGTATCCTCCAGCAGCTCCAAAGCTCTTGGAGAATGTCCCCATCATAATATCCACATCCTCAGGGTTAAGTCCAAAATATTCAACTACGCCCCGGCCACTGGGACCCAGTGCTCCTATACTATGAGCTTCATCCATGTACAGGTAAGATTTGTATTTTTTCTTAAGAGCAATTACTTCAGGTAGTCGGACTATGGATCCCTCCATGCTGTTATAGAAAAGCACAGATCAAATTGAGAATCTCTTAGTAGTGCCAAAATCAACTTTAAAAATGGTTCACCCAACATTTTGTAATAATGGCAGTAGATACACTTATACACAGTATGCCTTTATGCTTCTATAAGAAAAACTGTCAGAAGATCTTATATGTAGCAATCAGGCATGGAGTCATAGGCCTCAACTAGAAAGGAAAAGGAAGTGGCCAAACTTCAGGGATCAAATTTTGAGCAGGGTTATCTATCTCCAAAAGTTGGGAAGCTATTTTGCAACCATGTATATTAGGTTTATATGTAGACAGGGAAAATACCAAACCTTTTAGTATAACAAGTATTTAGTATTCAAGAATCAGAATGTCAGTTGCTTTACAAATCATGGCAAGGACTTTTAATGTTGCCATTTTTAAAACTATTACTTAACATTTTAAATCCAACAAAAACAGCATATTTCTTTGGTTTGCGGAAAAATATGACTACATTTGTAGTAAAGCTTTGGAAACAGCCTTCTGTTTAAAATACTGACGCACTCTTTCATTTCACCCAGGCTCCCCAAAATGTCCATGTGTCTGTGCGTAAAACAGACTACCATGCCATGCTACACAGCTTAGAGTAGAAACAAGATCACTTTTGCTTGCTACCATACCGGCATTCCACTTACTCCACAGGAAGCTTACTCCTTTTGAATCAAGCTTGCTTAGTATTACCAAAGTTAATCTGGCGGATAGTGAGAAGTAAAAACTATGGCCAAAAAACAAACAAATGGAGACTGGATTTGACTCATAGGGTGGAGATTTTTCCATTTCTGATATGTACGAAAGAAGTGAGATGAACACTAAGTTTCAGTTTTGAAACACCCTATATACATATTTACATTTTAAATTTAGATTTATTAGTATTAGTCCTACTTGGGGCATGTATACTTATTACCGCTACGTTAAAGTAAAGAGAACTGCCAAGATCAAGTAGTGAGAATCCTATATTTTGGCTTTGATTACATTTTGCCTCAAAACGAAAATGAACAACAGCTGAATATGGTGAACACCAATGGAATGGTGCTGTAGGCCTGTACCTGTATATGCCTTCAACAATGATGAGAATTTTTTTCCATGGCCTGTGTGTGCGAGGTTGCCCATATACAATGGCATCTTTGAGCAGCTTCTCCAGGCTCTGCATATCTATACACAAAGAGCACAATTATAAATCTTTGTTACTTCAGAAAGGGACTAAAAGCAGAATCAGAAATAAAAAGCATAATTACAGTATGTATTTAGATCAAGCGATAACTCGGAAAGCCATATTCTTTTATATGGATAAAAGGAACAATGACATGCAAAAATAAAATCATAACTACATTTATGATGTTCATATATGCCCAGATGAAATTAAGCATTTGGCCATTCCATGCTAACTGTACAGGAAACTGAATCAGATATGTGTACAGTAGAGCAGCTTCTAAACTGATCACAAGGGAAAGCCATTAGAAGCATCTAATGTGAGGTAAATTAATGAATACATTGGGAAAGCTAAACGTGTTTCTGATTAGCCAAAAATGGGGTTAGGGAGAATAACTATCTAATGGTACCATGACTTCTTAAATCCCTTTATAAATTAACGAGAATTAAAGATAAGTAATGAGATCTCTATGTCAATATTAAATATTCAGATGGTAAAAATGAAAGGGACTGTGAAGAGTTCAAAAGGATCCATACAAGATGAGTGAGTCAGCAGTAAAATGGGAATTGCAGCTCAACATAAACATAAGGATGATACAGATAGCATCATAATGACTTAGTACTGATTTACTGTGCACAGTAATACTGATTGTCCATTCAAAAAGAGCTATTACCAGGCTAGAAAAGGTCAGTCAAAATCATCTGATAGCTGGAAAATTTCCTCTATGAAGAAAAATCTACAATATCTTTATTTTAGAAAGTATTTAAATGGAGAGGGGAATTAATAGAGATGTACAGAGTTTTGTTGTCCTTAGTAAAGTGAACAGAGAGAATCAGAGACTGCTTTATTTCCCACTACAGTAAAAACTGGGGTGATCTAGTAAAATTGAATGATGGATTAACATTTCACATAGTATTTAAACTGGTCTACATAGTATATAACCTGGACAACAAAAGATGCTATCAACAAGATGTACTAATGACAGCCTACTTAAAAGAGTATGAGATAAATTCATGGAGGCTAAAACTATCAATGGCTATGATGACTATATGACCAAAATCAGGGATAGTATATTTTTCAATATAAGTCATTTTCAATACAAATCAACATAAGCAAGGAAGGGCTACAAGTCTTGCTTGTGGGGCTTCCCATTACCATTTGTTTTGCCCATATGGGAAACAGAATGAAGTAGCAGGCTGCCTCTTACATTTTTTATGCAATCTTCTCAACATAAACAGTCTATCTGTATTGACATATAAAATATGAAAAAGGGTTTCACTTTTTGAAATGAAAGATTTCCATAGAGGTATGGAATCTATGGCCTTTTAGATGTTGCTGACTTATAACTCCCAACACTCCTCATCATTGCAAATATTGGTTGATTTATATACTCCTAACATGCCTCATCGTTGCACATATTGGTCTTGACTACTGGGGACTGTGCTTTAATGAAAAGTGAAAGACCATGAAGTTCCCCTTTGTGCTTCACTAATAACTGCAATCACATACTTAAAGAACATCTGAGTGAGTGAATAAGATACATAAGATCTCCTCTGCATCGTTTCTGATGGTATGATAGTAATAGAATCACAAGAACTTTGATGGTTTTTTCTAAAATAAAGCAACATATATGAATGACCTTTTAGAGGAAGCAGGAAGATAAAAAACAATTTTAAGTAATTAAGAAGGGTAGCAGTACCAAAAAAGCTGGAAAAGATTGACTATATCAAAGAGGCCAAACTGCAAAAGAGAGAGAACAGCTAGTAAGTTACAAATTCTGATTTCCACATTCTTTGGTGCTCTGTTCAGGAAGCTAGTACTGGTACTATGAAAGTAATGTAAATAGTAAGTTGGATCCAGCAAAAGTCAATGGTTTGAAAAGCTGTCCTTCTGTCATAATGCTTTTATCAGATATTTATTTAAAATTTCAATTTCGAGGCCACCTGATTCCACAGTAACTTAGAGATAAAAATTAAAAGAAAGCATCTGCTCTGAAGACTGGAAGGATCTTGTAGAATAACCACATTGGTTCTAGGGGGTTAAAGGATCCTCTGGCAGAGGCACTGGGAAATACAGGGAAGGGGAAATTGGCAAAGATTGCTCTGCCATTAGAAGTGTGCTGAAGTAATCTTCACTTCAGAATGTTTCTGTCAGAATAACAAAAACCTTGGAATGAACTGATTAAAATTCCAGAAATCAGAGGTGAAAAATCCTCTGAACACTATTCAGTACCCAGTAATGTTTTGAAAAACTGATATTATAAGTCCAGAAAAGAAGAGTTGTAGCACTGTAAAACAAAAGGGATATAACTAGGGATACAGAGCGAAGTCAAACTAAAAGACAACAGTACACTGGTATACACCGTAATGTAAGGGGAAGATGTGAAGTGCACAAACTGCTTAACAAGAGCAAGAGACTAGGCAAGCTGTTGAACAGCAGTCAGATATGACTTTAGTGTTGTTAAGCAGAAAGTCAGGGAAGAAAAACAGATTAGATAAAATCCAAGGGCAATTAAGAGAGGTTGAATTTATCTTTTAGAAGATGAAGAAATCAAACTAGATATGGATGGGAAGGGGAAGTGAAATGGTGGCTCATAACTTCAAAATTTGACTTAGCTTGAGAATGATTCAAATGCTTACATTTCTAGTGTGAAGATTGATTATCTAAAATATTTGTTTTTAGAATTTAATGTGCTTATGGGCTTTGTTTCTTTTTGTTTCACACTGTATTATTTGGACACTTACATACTATGACATTTAATTATTATTAAATTTTCTTTGATTTGATATTCTACTCATAATGGTATACTTTAATAAATTACAATGCAATGTTTCCATTTAATAAATGACAATTCTGGGTGTAAACTTACTTTTTATTTATCAAAACTGAGTAGGAAGAGACACAGTAAGGAAGAAACAAAATTGGAAGAAGCCAAGCCTGATTCCTCTGCTTCTTTCTCTCAAACAATTCTTTACAGGTGAGTTGCATAAAATGGAAGATAATATTTCCACATTAATTCAATAAAAATAAGATCTAGAAGGAAAATTAGGTTCTCTTCAGGCTGATATTATTGACAGATTTGACAAGCTAACAAAACTAGAACATCAGAATAAAGAAATTAAAGATCTGCAGGAAGGACATTAGGAATTGCCCTCAGTTCAGTAACTTCAGAAGGTAGAACTAAACAAGTTGGAAGCTAAATCAGAATAAGCTGAAATAGAACTGTACAAAACAAGTTCTGAGGCATACCTGAAGACTATGACAAATGAAAGTTCTGATTATTTTAAATAGCTACTGGACTCACAAAACAGAGTAAAGCTTTTGTTAATAAAATGACGTCAGTAAAAAAGCCCAAGAAGCAAGTTATTTAGTAGCAGAACTTATTACACAGCAAAGGAAAAGTCATGCTTTGGGTAAGAAAGTAATCATGCCAGCATGTAAAATAATAGTGGGAAAAATGGTAGGACCAGATTGATGACATGTCACATGATGCTGAAGAGGTTTTGTGTGATAAACTGAAGAATAGCAGGTTTTCTACCCAAGTTGATGAGTCAACAGATTTCATCAATAAATGTCATGTTATAGCATTTGTAAGATTTGTAAATGATGGTGAAATTCAACAAAACGTTTTCTGCTGCAAAGAACTATATGAAACATTCAACGGCCAAGATATATTTAATGTTTTGTGTTTATATCTGGAAACTAAAAGTCTGTTTTGGAGGAACTGTGTCAGCATCTGTACTGATGGTGCTCCATCAATGGTTGGCTCCATGAGGGGTTTCATTTGTCTTGTAAGAAAAGAAAATCCTGATGTTGTCACCACACATTGCTTTTTTCACAGAGAGGTGTTGGTGTCAAAACTTCTTGGGGATGAAATAAGTTCTGGATGATGCTACAAAAATGGTTAACTTTATTAAACAAAGACCAATTAACTCAAGAATGTTTAAAAAACTGTGTGAAAACCTGGACAAAGAGCACATAAGTCTCCTGTTACACACAGAAATATGGTGGCTCAGCAGAGGAAGAGTTTTCAACAGGGTGTTTGAGCTGAAGGCAGAACTGCAAGAGTATTTTTGAGAAAATAGTATTCCACATTTTGCTGAGTGCTTTGAAGATGGAGAATGGTTGTAGAAACTAGCACACTTAGCAGACATCTTTCATCATGTGAACCAGCTGAACAAGTCTCTGCAAGGGACTGGAGAAAATGTTTTGATTTCAAGTGACAAGATTTTTGGATTTAAAAGAAAACTGAATGTTTGGAAAAAACATGTTGCAAAAGGAAATACTGAAATGTTTCCACTGCTGCTTGGGCTTGAGAGTGAGGAAGGATACCAAAAAGTCTCAAATCTAATTGAAAACCACCTGGAGTATATTGCAGAACAAAACCGATCAGTACTTTCCCTCCCTTTCAACACAAATGTATGACTGGGTGAGGGATCCTTTCTCTGCATCTTCTGCTCAGCCTGAGAACTTCATTTTGAAGGAAGAGGAAGAACTTTGTGAACTGCAGTCTGATTGTACATTCAAGATGAGGTTCACTGATCTGCCCATGGACAAGTTTTGGATTTCTGTGAAAGAAGAGTATCCTGCCATTCATACAAAGGCACTGAACATTTTGCTGCAGTTTTCAACTTCTTACGTGTGTGAGCAAGCTTTTTCTTATTTAACAAGCATCAAAAGCAAGGATGGTTTGTAAGGACAGAAAGTAAAGAGAAGTAGAGTGGATGATCTTGGCATAAACTAAATGTATTTATACTTTTTAATTCCTTTTCTGCATTTTGCATAAGACTGCTTAACCTGAAACAGAATAGTTAATGTGTATGTGCACAGTTATGTAACTAAAGAACAATAGAAAAGGCAAAGATTTAGACAGACCATTTTTACAATTTGTTTAGAACAGGCAATTCTCATTTTACTGTAATAGTTTTAAAGCACACTCCAAAACTCTAGGTTACATTATTCACAAAGTAGTCTACTGGGCCCCATCTGTCTGTCAATCAGCACTGTAACTCTTCAAAAACTTAACAGAATGGGACCAATTTTGGTCTGGGGCAGGGTGAGAAGCTGACCAAAGAAAGATTGAGATTGAAAATAAATTGGATTACTCCAGCCATACAACTCTATGGGAGAAACCATCAGGCATAACTTCAGAATGTTGCTGATTCCTGCATTCTAAACACCCCTCCTTTCTGGTCATGTAACCTACAGCAAAACTATTAAGAGTTTAGAAAGATTTCCAGAAGCTCTGCTCTGTTGTTTCTCCTACTTGTTTTCATCCCGCCACCAGCAGCATCAATTTCTTTAATTGATCTCTAATTTCAAGTGGCTTCCTAGAATACCACTAGGGAGAATTCAGGGAAGTACTTTTCAAGATATGACTGTTGCAGCAACTTTAAATGCAGGAACACACTATGATCCATTTGTTTTTCCTTCTTGGCTATCCATAGTATTCTCAAGAGTTTTCTCTAATGCTACAGTTCAAAAGGGACAATACTATTTTTATCCTGCTTCTTCAAAGTCCAGCTTTCACTTCCATAGAGCGTTATGGGAAAACCACTGCCTGCACAATTCTGATCTTACCTCCAGCTTAAGTACAAATGGAAGTTGTGGCACCTAGCTTTGGTCAGTATGCTATTACTTGGGCCAAGATGGCCTGGCAATAATAGCTCTTCTCCTTGATACTACTTGGACTACTGTAACACACATGAGATTGCCTTTGGAGGTCACTCAATATAAAATTCAGCAGCTATTGAGGGGTCAACCCTTTCAGGGTAACCCCTATTTTGAAGCTGCTGCATCAGTTACCAGTACACTTCTGGGCCTGATTCAAAGTGCTAATCATTACCTTTAAAACCTTTATAGTGCAGTGCTGCAATATATCAAATAATGCTCTTCTAGAATTGATTATGCCTGGTCTGGCCATCAAGAGAAACCTGCTGCAGGTGCCCACTCCTTGTAAGACACACAAGACAGAGAGCAGTTGATAAGATTTCTCTGTGGTGCCCCCCATTTTATACTATATCCTCCCCAAAAAGGTAGGGAAGGCACTGATTCTGCTAGCATTTTGTAAAGAAGCCAAAGCAGCTCTATTTCAGCATGCAGTCAGCCCTCAAAATTACATCAAAGTAAAAAAAAATTAAATTAAAATTAGTTTCGTTTTATGGACAACTATGATGCTTAGGTTTTGGATGATTTTATTTTAATTATTTACTGATTTATTGCTGCTTTTCATTTTGCAATATACAGCTCAGATTCAATTAAGATTGGGGCAGGTTATAAACATTGTAAAATAAATAAAACTTCCAATCCTTTAAGAGTGACAGAGCATACATTTGAATAATAACTCAATCTGCTGCCAAATACTCACTATTGTGTTTAAAGATTCGAATTGTTGCTCCTGAAAGTCTTGCCCCTAGGACCAGAGATGCATGATTCAACTCATCACTCAATATTAGACAACCCTGAACATAAGGAGACAACGCAAAATAAATAATTCAGAAAGATACAACTACTTTCTGAAAGCTTGGTGGTCTGGACTTTAAAACTGTCTTCAGATACTTTATTTTACAGAATGTTTATCTGATTAACAACAAATATTAGGTAACAATCATTTATTTAAGTCAAGATGAATAATTTTTTAAATTATTTAAAATTCACTGATATCTTCCTATCTCATTGCAGTCTGAAATATCAAAAAGCTTCCTCTTTAAAATCATGGTGGCATAAGTTCTCCCATAGTAATTTGTTTTTTCCTGTAAGAAACTGTAAAATACAACTGCATTAAATACTGGAGCTTTCATTCCTCTCTCTCACCAAACATATTTTTAAATATTCATTCATTTATTATTGTGATCTATATATCAGTTAATAAGGCTTTAAGCAACTTATACTATGAGACGTTATTACTAGAGACTTGCAAAGACAGGATCAGGATAGTCCCTTCTCCTGAAGCCATACCTTGCCAACCAAAGCAGGAATATTCATTGAGTTTGTGGCAAATCCCATTCCATATGCCAAAACAGATTCCACGCCAAGGAATCTGGCTACTAAACTTTCTAGTTCCTCATGTTTATCCAGGTTTCCTGTATATATGATAAAAACTAAGTTCACATTAGGTAAAATACCACTGTATATGCAAATGGTTTCTTTTATGGTAAGAACAGAAAATATTGGAATTATTAGAAGCTGAATTAAGAAAGAACACACAGCAATACATTTTGTGAAGTCTGGGTGAAGAAGCTCCTTGTCTGAACTTACCCATCTCTTGCCTAGTACTGCAAACCCCACATCCATATTGTGAGAGAACCTCAGCCACTGCCTTTTTGCAAGCATCAGTGTTTTCTGCAAATCCAAGATAGTTGTAGGATCCCATATTAATTACATCCTTTATTATATTTCCTGTATACCTGCATTTTAATTAAAAACACAATATGTTTATATAGAGAGCACCAACAGTATCAAGTTCATTAACTATCAATAACTGCTGCAATCTAGGCAATGCATTTAGAAAATAAAGTACTTAGGGACATACTGTACAGAGCTTTCAGTTCTCTAGCAGCTTACTGAAAGCAGTGACTCCATGCTACGCTGAAAACTGCTTTTGAAAACAAAGAGCTTCAAAGTTATGCCGTAATATGATGTGGAAAGAAAGCTATTGAGATTACTGATGAAAGCTAACTAGTTAAAATGTACTAGTATCTTTTGTCCAAAAGGTTAAAGGGCCAGGTTGAAATAGCTAAGACAAACTATACAAATTCTGCTCTGTTTCACAATTTGATAGCTTTTAAAACATTTATAATGTAAGTGGCTTTAGCACTAGTACAGTTTATTACAGTCTTAGACCAGTATAATGTAAGTGGCTTTAAGCAAATAAAATGAGTAAATGCCAGTGTGCTGATTGAACAATGAAAACTCTCTTAAGAATTAAAGCAGAACTTTGAAGCCATTTTAAAACAGTTTGATATCTCTTTGTACTAATTTCAAGATATCCCTGTCCACAAAGAACTTGACTTATCAAATATTTGTCACTTCCTCATGCAGGATATCCTCTACAAATTCAAAAGAAGTGCATCTGAAAGCCAGTATACTGCTGTAATAAGTAAAGGACAATGCTAAAAGTATATTAACACACTAGCATGTTGAAGCACAGTCTAAAAGCATGTTAACTGTAATACTGAATCATGAGACAATTGGACAATATTTCTGATCAATTAGATTGATCCCAAGTGCAAAGTCCTCTTCTTACATACCACACCCAGAACCTTTTATTTAAACATAGGCTAATCAGAAAAACATGACATGCCATTCCACCTAGAAATCATTTTCAACTCCAAACAGAAATCTGAGATCTTTCAATTGTTAAAAATAAAGTATTAATTCCTATTTTATTTGTCCTTCCAAAGATCATATAGTACAATAAATCACCACAAGGGTGATTTTCACCTACAGTCATGTGAAAAAGAAAGTATACTCTCTTTGAGTTCTATGGTTTTACATTTCAGGACATAATAAAAATTATCTGGTCCTTAGCAGTTCTCAAAAGTAGGTAGGTAAATACAATGAACAACAACACATGACATATTATACCATGTCATCATTTCTTTTACAAAAAGAAAGCCAAAATGGAGAAGCCATGCGTGAAAAACTAGGTACGCCTTATAATTCAATAGCTTGGTGAACCACCTTTAGCAGCAATAACTTGAAGAAATCGTTTTCTGTATGATTTTATCAGTCTCTCCCATCGTTGTGGAGGAATTCTGGCCCACTCATCTTTACCACATTGCTTCAGTTTATTGAGGTTTGTGGGCATTTGTTTATGCACAGCTCTCTTGAGGTCCCACCACAGCATTTCAATCGGATTGAGGTCTGGACTTTGCCTGGGCCATTGCAACACTTTGATTCTTTTCTTTTTCAGCTATTCTGTTGTAGATTTGCTGGTGTGCTTGGGATCACTGTCCTGTTGCATGACCCAATGTTGGCCAAGCTTGGCTGTTGGACAGATAGCTAGAATACTTTGGTATACAGAGGAGTTCATGGTCGACTCAATGACTGCAAGGTGCCCAGGTCCTGTGGCTGCAAAACAAGCCCAAATCATCACCCCTCCACCACCGTGCTTGATGGTTGGTATGAGATGCTTGTGCTGATATGCTGTGTTTGGTTTTTGCCAAATGTGGCCCTGTGCATTATGGCCAAACATCTCCACTTTGGTCTTGTCTGTCCAAAGGACTGTGTTCCAGAAGTCTTGTGATTGGTTCAGATGCAACTTTGCAAACCTAAGCCGTGCCGCCATTTTCTTTTTAGAGAGAAGAGGCTTTCTCCTGGCAACCCTTCCAAACAAACCATACTTGTTCAGTCTTTTTCTAACTGTACTGTCATGAACGTTACCATTTAACATGCTAACTGAGGCCTGTAGAGTCTGAGATGTAACTCTTAGATTTTTTGCAATTTCTCTGAGCATTACACAGTCTGATCTTGGGGTGAATTTGCTGGGACATCCACTCCTGGGAAGAAGGCAACTGTCTTGAATCTTTTCCACTTGTGAATAATCTTCCTCACTGTAGAATGATGGACTTTAAATTGTTTGGAAATGGCCTTATAACCCTTCCCAGATTGATGGGCAGCAACAATTGCTTCTCTAAGATCGTTGCTGATGTCTTTACTCCTTGGCAATGTGTTAACACACACACCTCAATACTCAAGACCAGCAAACTCTAAAAACTTCAGCTTTTATAGAGGTAGTCACACTTGCTGATGATCAGTTGATCAAGGGCATTTGATTAGCAGCACCTGGCTGCTACTTAGCCTCTTCATACCTATGAAGCAGTAAGGGTGTACTTAGTTTTTCACACATAGCTTCTCCATTTTGGCTTTCTTTTTGTAAAATAAATGACGATGTGGTGTAATATGTCATGTGTTGTTGTTCATCTGAGGTTGTATTTACCTACTTTTGAGAACTGCTAAGGACCAGATGATTTTTATTATGTCCTGATATGTAAAACCATAGAACTCAAAGAGGGTATACTTTCTTTTTCACATGACTGTATTAGAAAGGTGATGGATTTTCTCAGGTTCCAGATTACTCTGGAGGGATTTGCCTGACAATTTGGCAAGGAGTTCCAGCTCATGCCTAGTTGATCTCTGGAATACAGAGACTGTCAGGCCACTGGATGAGACTGCTCTAGCAAAATATCTGTCCAGAGGCCAATTCCAGGCAGCTACTTGGCTTACTAAGGAGCTGTGGGGGATGAAGTGACTGAAAAGATGCCTGAAGTGATGTACTGTAAAATCAAAAGTGGACACGACTGAGCACTGATTTAAGCTCATGCTTGAGCATATTGAATGCCACTAAAAGCAATGAAGCATGAATTCCTTCTGTGGTTATTACATGCATTCTTACCCTGCAGTTTTGTTCAGAGTGACTCAGACTTCCTTTTAAGGAAGGATGGATAGGGCAAGAAAGATGGATTTGTGGCACTGGCTGCTCTAGATGACCTTCACTAGGATGGGGCAAGTGCACCTTTGTTGGACCACAAGATCCCTTGGTGACATTCAATACTTTCAAACATGGTATCCTTCTGGATAGCTTGCAAGGGTTTGGAGTGAGATGCACCGTTTTGCAATGGTTCTACTCCTACCTGAGTAGGCAGTTCCAGTTAGTGATTGGGGGGGATGAATGATCAAACCCTTGGCTACTCCAGTCTGAGGTGACACAGAGCTTGGTCCTTGCCTCCATGTTATTTAACATCTATATGAATCCAATAGCAGAAGTTATCTGTCAATATAGGGTGAGATGTCATCAACATGCTGATTATACTCAGCTGTATGCTGATAACCAGGCTGAACTGAAAATGCTGTAAATTTTTTGAATCAGTTACTGGAGGCTGTGAGGGATTAGATGGGGGAAACTAGTGCAGACTAAACCCTAAAAAAGATGGAGTTGATGTATGTCTGTAAACATCAGGATTATCTGGTAATAATGTATTAGAAGTTGCTCTTGACAGGGGTGTGATCCTCTTAAAGTAGCTGGTCTGTGATTTGGGGATCTTTCTGGACCTATGGCTTCTGCTGGAGCAGGAGGTGGAAGTTGCGGTAATGGTGGGAGAACTTTGCTCAACTTGGGCTAATGTGCCATTTGTGGTCCTACCTGGACCAGGATACTCTTGTGACAGTAACTGCCAATCTTCTTAACAGTAACCAAGAAAACTAGATTCTCAAATTCCCGTTAGCCAGGCTTATTTTAAGGAAAAGTTATGGGATCTTGGAAACTGGATATGTGTGTACGTTAGCCCACCTTTTATTAGCAAGTTTGTTAAGGCAGGTCTGCCTAAGTAATTTTGATCCTCTTCTTTTGATTTAAAGGGGTGCTGGCTTGCCATTTAGGAGACATGAACAGAATGGTCATCTATTCTTGTTCTATAATGTTTTACAAACAGCCATTCTCATTCCCAGAGTAAGGAAACTCCATTAACAGTAACTCACATCCTGATTATTTTGTGACTGGGCTACTGCAATGTGCTCTACACAGGACCGTTTTGAAGGTAACTCAGAAAGCTGCATCTAGTGCAAAATGCAGTGTTCAGACTGCTTGCCAAGAAAACTAATCAATGAAGAACTACACATCTTAAAGTCAGGTTTCCAAGCCAATTCAAAATGTTGGTTACCACTCATAAAACATGGCACCAGATAAATCAGGGACCACTTTACCAAGCATGATTCTCTCCACTTGTCCAAACACTGAAAAAGCACCGCTAAAGATCCCTCCCCATGTGAAGGAAGCTTAGAAAGGAGGTAGGCCTTCTCAGTCAGTGAGAGTCCCCATATTGTGGAATATGCTGCCCTACAAGGTATGACTGGACCTACCATCCTCATGTTTAGGAAGTCCTAGGAAGCATAAGAAAGGGTAAATTATATCACCAAATTCAGCAACAAGTTCTAAAGCTGTACTGAGGATACAGCCTACCTTTAAAACTAACTGTTCAATATTTACTGAAGTCCTCTGAAGATTAGCTATGTATGAACTTTTAAAAGCTTTTTACTCACTTGAATGTCCAATTATAATCATGAGAAACTCGTTCCAACATATCCACTTTTGCTCCTGGTACACTGCAGATTGGTCTGTTCCAACTATCTCTAATGCGCATGTAAAGATTCCTTGTATAGAAGTTCTCAAAATCTTGGTACAAAGGAACAAAATCCTGAAAACATGAGAAGTACATTAATACAAATGGAAAGTCAGCTTTGCAATTTATTTGGAAACCATACAGATGATTTATTCACCAGTTCCTCATTCTCTATGCTAACAGTTGAACTTGTACCAATCAGGCCCCAGGGAATGTGAGACTCTTGTTTTGAGAAGCCTCAAGTATTATTTATAGGCTTTTTATAACAGCTAGTTAAATAAGTAGGAAGAGATGACCCACTCATTTCTGCTTCCTTTGGCTTGCACATTATACTGAAACAGAATGTTGGCATTCCAGCATTCATTTTCTGAATATTTTATTACTTGGAAAATACAAACGATGAATTTCATGAAACTGGATATACGTGATCTGCTGGGTTACCTCCAGGAGCACACCAAATTTGTGAAGCCTGGTTCAAATGTGTGCAAAACACAACATTTGAAATACTATTTGACACTCCTACAGCTGAAATCCAATTTAGTGGGGAAAACATAATTCACTTTCACTTCTGTTCATTTTAACTTGTATAAAAAATTCAAGACAAAATTTAAAAAAAACAACCTTCCTTAAATGCTTACTCAAATGCTTTTGAATGCTTAGATTCCTGGATCTCTATACATGTGTGCATTTCCTCCACATATAATAGCACTTCTTTTGTCTAGACTATTCTTTTTAATTATTCTATTCCCTTCATCCCACCAAGTTTCAGTAATGTTAATAAATCATATTCTCATTCCTGCATTAAGACTTGTAGTATTTTCTGTTTGCTCCCCATCTTCTGTGCATTATACAGAGACTGAAATCCTTCAGTTATGTACATTGACCTACCTATTCCTTCCTGTATCTATGTATTCATTATTGAGTGCCTCCATTTCATACACACTCATCCCAGTTTTGTTCTCGGTACTTGGCATTACATTGTTTTCTGGGATCTCTTCTCCCTTACCCACAGGATTCAGTTTAAGGTCCTCTGGGTCAAGATTAGAAGGCAAGTTTGAAACACATTCTTCTCAGTTCTTATGAACTGCAACCTATTTCTTGTCAGGAGTATCTGTGTAGCCAGTACTTCAGTATTCTTGTCTCTCTTCCTGGGCCATGCCCTTTGACAAGAAATGAAAAAACACCAATTGGGTCCCTCATTCTTCCACCTTCCTGTCAAGCACTACATAGTCTCTTGCAGTGTCTTCAAGACTATGCCTGGCTATGTCATTTGTTTCCATATGGGTAGGTAAAATGGGATATTTATCAGCAGCCTTAAAAAGTCTTGGGAATCTTTCAGTCAAATTCCAAATATATTCCCCCAAGAAGACAGCATATTTCTCTTGTTAGGCTATCTGGCCAACAGACTGCTGCTTCAGTCCTTCTTATTAGGAAGTCTCTGATCACCACCATCCATTGCTTTGTTTGCAAAGCAGAGATAAGAATCTTTCCCTTTGTACAGCCAGTCCCTGAGGCTTCTGACAGGTGCTTTTCAATCACTACTAATAGAGGCCCTGAAATCTATTTTGAACCTCAAAAGTATAAGAGCTTTTTGAGAGTCCTAGGCCTTTGTATCATATTCCTCCATCTCCTCTGCTTCATTTCATTCTATCTTCTGGGAAGCTTCTCGTGTACTACTTGTTTGATTCAAGAGACCCACTTTGGTGTAGTGGTTATGGTGTTGGCCCAGAATCCAGGAGACTGTGAGTTCTAGGCCTCCTTTAGGTCTGAAAGTCGCTCTCTTTCAGTCCAATCCACTGCACAGGATTGTTATTGTGGGAAAAATAGGAGGCAGAAGTATTAGATATGCTCATCACTTTGAGTTGACCAAATTAAAAAAAAAGATGGGAAATAATAACAACAATAACAACCCTCAGTGAGGCACTACCTTGACACAGCTGTGTGGCTTGCATGCTTTGAGGAGCTATGCTAGAGGTTCAAGCATACTAGACAGGTCTCATCAGAGGAGCCAGACAAAGAGTGTCTCTCCCATAAACAATATGGTGAGATGTAATTTACAGAAACCTATACCAGATTGGTCATCCCCCAGGTCGACAAGGACTGTGCTACGTGTTCTAGTTCCTGGACATCTGGTGTCAAGTGGACTACAGGACTCAGGACTTCGGCTGAGCAACCAGGGCCAGCAGCTGCAGGACTACTGGAAGAAAAGTTGTTTACCCATCACAAATATACAAAGACTGAAAACTAAGAAATAACGACCTGCTATTACAAATCAAGTCCAACAAGAAGAGGATATCTGAAAAGAATGCACCAGTTCTAGAAAGAACAACATCCAGAATCAGAAATAACAGAACAGAGACTAGCAGATCAACACTGATTTATAATACAGAATAAAGTATTCACAGAAGTAGAATTGGAAGAACTGCAAAGGTCTACTCAGGGTAAAGAATTTGAAGCCTTGCCAGAAGTAGCTCAGATAGTAGAGGCAAAAGAGAGGGAGTTGGCAGTAGAGGAAGACAGCATCTCTACTGAACCATTTTTATTCCCAAACCAGGCACACTCTCCTTTGTCTTCTCTTCAGAAAGAACAAAGTTCTCTAACTGAAAAACAAGAGGAACTGAAACAAAGAATAAATGAGCATCTAAAACAGCACAAAAACAACAGAATAAGATTGTCTGCATTGAAGCTTGTTACAAAAAACAGCTAGCATAAGTATTAAAAAATGTCAATACTGTAATATCAAATATAAGCACCAGCGCATTGCCAGAAACAAACCAACTGATGTACAGCACACCTGCAGTTATAACTGAAGACCTTGAGTGCAAAATCAACAAACAAGAAAAAAGGCCAAACAGTGCATCATGGAAGCCAAAATGGAAGAACAGGTTGGAAAATAAGATCAGCATGCTAAGATCAGATGATAAGCAAGCTAGAACAGATGAAAGAAAAGAGGCTGAAGAACATGAAGACCAAAGACTGCCTGATCAGGAAATATCACCTAGAAGCAAGGGAGATCAAGCAAACATTGGAAATAATAAAGCAGCAAATAACAGCCATTGCACGCTACAGGCAGAATCTTCAATTTCAGTTGAATCAGAAATGTTTCTACCAATCCATCAATGGAGAGACTGCAATGAACCAGTCAACACCTGACAAAGAAGAAACAGTGCAGTTCTGGGCACAGCTATGGGACAACCCAGAGAAAATCAACAAGAATGCAACTTGGATAAGGGAGGTGGATAAGAAAAAAAGAAGCTGAAATGAAAGAACTTGTAATAAAAGCGGAAATGGTGGAGAGAAGGGCAAGGAGGGTCAAGAATTGGTCAACTCCAGGTGAAAATGAACTGCATGGTTTTTGGTAGAAACAACTGACTGGTTTGCACCCAATCACAGCCAAGCAGTTTAACAACATACTGCAAGGAGGTGAAATTGAAGATTGGTTAACATCTGGCAAAATCTACCTGATAATGAAAGATCCAACAAAAAGGGGAGCACCATGCAACTACAGGCCAATTACCTGCCTACCAACAACTTTCAAATTGCTAACTTGTGTTATAGCTGATGCAGTCCAACACCATCTGGTTGAAAATAAGTTCATTCCATTTGAGCAGAAAGGAAACTGTCCAAACAGCAGAGAGAGAGAGGGAAAAAAAAAATCAGCTCCTAATTGATGAGATGATTTTGGAAAACTGCAAGAGAAGGAGCACCAACTTGAATGTAGCTTGGATTGATTACAAGAAGGCATTCGACTCCCTGCCACATGACTGGATAACCAAGTGCCTAGAAACAACAGGAGTCTGTAGAAACATCAGAAGCTTTGTGCAAAGATCAATGGGACAATGGAAGACATAGTTGCTGGTCAATAGTGATAGACTGGGATAGGTTAATGTCAAGAGAGGAATCTTTCAAAAAGACTCACTATCACCACTGCTGTTTGTCATAGCATTGATTCTTCTGTCAACAATACTAAACAAGTCAGGCCGTGGTTATCAAACATCAAAAACATCTGCCAGATTGTCCTACCTCCTTTGCATGGACAATCTGAAGCTGTATGGAAAAACACCATCTGAAATAGAATCGCTGCTTAATGCTGTCCAAATATACAGCCAAGATATTGCAGTGGAGTTTGGGCTGGACAAATGTACCACCCTTACCATCAACAGGGGAAAAATAGTGAAAACTGAAGAAATCAAGATGCCCTATGGAAATAACATCAAGAGTCTGGATGAAGAAGATCACTACAAATACCTGGGTATCCTTCAAGCTGACAACATCAAGCACACTGAAGTCAAGAAGAAGGTTAGTAGTGAATACATCATGAGAGTGAAGAAGATCTTAAAGTCCAAACTCAGTAGAAGAATACCATCAAGGTGATTAACACCTGGGCAATTCCTGTCATTAGGTACACAACTGGAATAGTGGACTGAAGTTGAACTAGAAGCTCTGGATAGGAAGACCAGAAAAATAATGATAATGAATCATGCCCTTCTTCCATGCAGTGATGTTGACAGACTCTACTTATCAAGGAGCATAGGTGGGCATGGAATGTTGCAAGTACAGTAGTGTCAGCCTTCCCAGACAGGAAACATGACCAGATGAGCTAATCCTACTTTATTTAAGGCTACATTAACAGAACCTTGCAAGTCTGAAAGTAGAAACCTGCTGTCTCTTTTACAGCTTGATAAGTTAGGGAGGTTCCTTTCTGAGTTTCTTTCTCTTCCCGTTATCCAGCTGTGGGCTATACCCTCTCTTATCTGATTGTTCCCTAGGCAGCATCTCTTCCGCCATCTCCCAAGGTCATTCCCACATACCATTACAACCAGACAGCTAAAGAATAAAAAAGGGCATTGGAAGAATATCTGAAGGATAGCGAAAAAGATGCACTGAAGCTAGTACTTACTGAATACTGAGGAGACCAAAGTAGCCTACAAGAAAGACCAAATGAAGAATAGAAAAGAGATATGGCAAGGCAAAGTATTACATGGCCAGTACACAAAAAAACTAGCAGGCAAAGCAGATAACAAAATCTGGCAATGGCTAAGAGCAGGAAAATTGAAGAAAGAGACAGAGGGGCTAATTCTGGCTGCACAAGACCAAGCCTTAAGAACAAATGCATACAAAGACAGAATTGAGAAGACAGCAACCAACCGCAAATGCCGCCTCTGCAAAGAAGCTGAAGAAACAGTGGACCACCTAGTTAGCTGCTGCAAGAAGATTGTACAGACTACAAACAACGGCATGACAAAATAGCAACAATGGTGCATTGGAATATCTGCAATGGTATTTGCCTGCAAGCAAGAACTTGTGGGACCACAAAATAGACAAAGTAACAGAAAATGAAGAAGCCAAAGTGCTCTGTGATTTTTTCAAACAGACAAGCACTTGCCAAACAACACCTTAACAACTGTTGATAAGAAAGACAAAAAGGACTGGATAGTGGACATTTCAATACCAGGAGACAGCAGAATAGAAGAGAAAGAACTGGAGAAAATCACAAAATACAAAGATCTTCAAATAGAAGTAGAATAATTGGGCAAAAGAAAGCGAAGATAGTACCAGTAGTAACAGGTGCCTTGGGTGCAATTCCAAAATATCTGGAGCACCACTTGAACGCCATCGGCATTGACAAAATCACCATCAGTCAATTGCAAAAGGCAGCTTTACTTGGAACAGTTTACATCCTGCAACAATACCTTTAACACCCTCAAATAACAACATTTGCTTATCCCAGGTCCTTGGGAAGGACTTGACAGGTGGATAAAAATACCAAATCCAGTCTAAACATCTGGCTGACTGTGTGACTAATAATAATAATACCCTGTCTTCCCTGATAAGCTGGGGGAGTGGAAAGTTTTGCCTCTAACTTCTTCATCTTCTTATTCCAAGCTAAAGAGTCCTAAAATTTCTAATATTTTCTCAGAGTGAATGTATTTGAGCTCCCTGATTATTTTGGATGTCCTCTTTTAAATATTTTCCCCTAGTTCTACTAAATCTTTTTTCAAATGTAAAACTATACACAGAATTCCAAATGCAGATATACCACAGACATGTGGGGACATTACAATGCTGGCAATTTTATTTTTAATCCCTTTTCTAAATCACCGAATCTGTATCTTCCACATTTTGTATTGGATCCGAGGTGAGTCAACATCTTCACTGAGCTATTTACTATAACCCCAAGGTTTGACATATTATACAGTCAGGTTTTTTTTTTGGTCTAAATGCACATTTCTGTATTTACTTAAATTGAACTGGATATATATAATTTGACTGACCATTCACCCAGTTTAAAGTGATCTTTGTGGTGTACTTCACAATCATGTTTGGATTTTACCACCCTGAATAAGTATGGTATCAAATGAGGTCAGTTTATGGTTTAACCCTATTCTTATCATCAAGTTAAAAGTGCAGAAAATTGGTTTCTTTGCAAATATATCCTGTTCTCTTTCTTCGGGGGAAAATAAAAGTTATTTGCTTGCAACTGAGTGTTTTACTCTTTCTGATCTCAAAATCTGAACTTTACAGCTTTTTACCTATCAAACTTTGCCTTTGCAATTGTCAGCTCTTTGAGGCAGTCCAGGTCAGGGAACAGATTCCACAAGTTTTACTGGAACTATACTTTATTGATACAGACAGTCCCTTACTTACGAACAGGTTATGTTCCAAGAGCCTGTTTGTAAGTCCGTTTTGTTCGCAAGTCCAACAAGCATAAAAAACATGCGCAGTTGGTGCCTTACATAAGCGGCAGTGTTGACATAGGCGCTTGCGGCGATGGCATAGGTGCTTGCCGAGATGGCATGGGTTTGTCCTCTGTAGCTGAAACAACACTTTTTTCCACCTTCCTGAAGCAGTCCAGTGAACTTTGGGTGGTGGTCTTCCTCTTCTCATAAATGACGCTGTAGCACTGGATTGCATCATGGAAAGCTGCAGACACCTTGGTGAAGCACTTCATGTTAGGATTCTGCACCTCAAAAAATGATAGCACTTTCTCAATTAAGCTGAACCCCTCCGCCATCAGCTTGGTCTGGAACTGCTGTGGTGGTTCAATCTCTTCCTCTTGTTTTCACTGCTCCTCCAACTTCATGAGGTCTTCATTGGAGAGGTCCTCCGTCTGTGCAGCTACTAGCTCATGAAAGTCCCTCTTCCTCAGGTTGAGCTGAAGCTCCTTGCTGAGAGCAACCAAGTTGCTGATAACAGTCTGTGACTCCCTTTCTGCCACCTCAAGCCTATGAGAGTCATGAACGAACTGAGGGCACAGACGTTTCCACACCCTGTTCATGTTCGCAGGAGTAACCTCATCCCAGGCTGCATCAATGTTCTTGGTAGCTTTGTAGATGTTGTTGGACTTCCAAAACTGGAGCAAGGTCATATGGGAGTCTGCTTTGGTTGCCTGGACTGCCTGCCTAAACATGCGCCAAAGATAGTATTTTTTGAAGGTTGCTATCACTCCCTGGTCCATCGGCTACAGGAGGGAGATGGTGTTGGGAGGCAGATACACGACCTTCACATTTGGATGGAAATTGTCCAGGTAAGGTGGATGACCCGGGGCATTATCCAATATGAGCAGAATCTTGAAATCCATGTTTTTCACACAGCAGTACCTCTCCACTTCCAGGATGAAATGGTGGGAAAACTAGTCTTCAAAGATGAGAAGGGTGACCCAAGCTGTCTTGTTAGCCTTCCATACAACAGGAAGTGAGCTTTCTGAGATGTTCTTGAGAGCTTGTAGGTTCTCAGAGTGGTAGACTAGCAGCGGTTTTAGGCTCAGGTCACCAGAAGCACTGCCATTGTCAGAACCTTGCAATCAATTAACCAGCATCATAGCTAGCTTGCTCAGTTCTGCCATAGTAGTAGTGGGGGGGGGGGGGCTAGGTGAATAGCAGTTAGAGCAGATGGGCTGTTATCTAGTGCTTAAGAATGCCAAGGTCGTGCTGGTATGAGAGCAGGAGAAGGCACGAGAAGGACCGAAGGGGGGCAAGGAACGAGTGGTTAAGAAAACGTTGGCATGTGTGGGCTTTTCAGTTCCAGCAATCTCTGCCATGGCTGTATGTTAATTCTCAATAAACTGATTTTCTTTTGGACTTGCTGAGTTCCAGAGAAGATTTCTTTTTGTTGGACTGGAAGCTGCAGTTCCTGACAGCCACCTAGCAGCAGAGTTAGCCTATACTTCACAGCTTTGAAGCCTGGCACAGTCTTCTCCTCCTTACTGATGTACATTCTGTCCAGTATTTTCTTCCAATAAAGCCCTGTTTCATCCACATTGAGTATTTGCTGGGGCAAATAACCATCTTCCTTGATGATCTCCTTGAGGGTTTCCGGGAACTCCTTGGCTACAGCCTCATCTGAACTTGCTGCCTTGCTACTGACTTTCACATTATGAAGGTTCACACAAGCCTTAAAGTAGTGGAATCACCCATGGCTTGCAACAAACGCCTCTTCAGCAGCACCTTCACCAGCCTTCTGTTGTAAGCCATGGAATAAGCTCTTAGCCTTCTCCTGGATCAACAGTAGGCTAAGTGGCACATGCCACTGATGCTGATCTTCGATTCACATGCCATGTAGTGCCTCCATCTCTTCCAACACTTTTTCTCTCATTATTGTGGATTACATAGGCACTGAATTTTTGACATGTTCTGTGATCTTGTCTTTGTTCTTAATGATCGTTCCAACTGTGGAATGATTCATGCCATAGGAACGTGCCACATTCGCCATCTTCTCCCCGCCATTATTTTCTTCAATATCTCCATCTTCGTATCGTAATGGATTTCGGCTTTGTGCTACCCCCCTTTTCATCAGCACTCTTGTGCTTAATTGCAGACATCTGCAGTCTGCAATTTGCAGTTGCCACACACCAAACACAACCAACCACGCGAGAATTCAGGACCAGAAGTCGGAACTGGAAGCTGGGAGACGGTGGGAAAGGGTTAGTTTGTGGCGCGCCTTCTCCCAACTTCTGGCTCCAACTTCCGGCCCTGACTTCTGGGTCCATCTTGTTTGTATTGGTGAAAGTTCTCAACTTGAAAGTTCGTGTCTGTATAGGCTATAGCAACAAAACCTTGAAAGCCTGACCATGTATTCCCTTTCCCCCTTCTTATACCCCAGGGAGTTAGGGAAGAGCCAATATGAGTTAGTTTTTCATACTTTCTTCATTTCTTAGGCTTAAAGCATGTTTTTGTAACTGTCACTGCATAGTTTATCCCAGGTCACCTCTGTGCCTCTCTACAATACCTCCCCTGTTAGACTCAGTCTCCCCTCCTGCATGTAAGAACAGCCCTGTCTGCAATATCTGAGTTATCAGTTTGCACCACAAATCGGCAGGTGAGGTCTGGGTGAGTAACAACTGTGAAGAGAAACGGCTTTCAAGTCCTGAAATGCTGCTCCCTACTGAGTAAGCTGAACAAAGTTATGCCATTTCTTTAGGAGTTGACACAGTGATCTTACATGGTGTACAAAATTAGGGATGGACTTTCTATAGAAATTAGCAAAGCCTAGAAAACATTGTACCTCCTTCACATTTCTAGATGGTTGCCACAAAAGCATGTACATTTATATTCTTTCTGTAGAGATCCGATAACCCAAATAGCCCAACTGGGGTAGGGAAAAAGACGCATTTTTCTAATTTAGCAAAAGATTTGTGTTTATGGAACCTTCCTAAGATATTTTGAGATGAGTCTCATGCAAACTGTCTTCCAAAAAGCTCACTACGTATCTAAGTACACTACTATGCATTTGTCCAAAACATCAGAAAATATTTCATTCATGAATCTGGAGAAGACGAGCCTGCAATTTACCAAGCCAAAAGGTATTACTGTGTATTCGAATTTGGCATATCTGGTGTCCAATGCAGAAGTATTCATGTCCATTTTTCATCCTGATCAAATTGTGCTTCTCAAATCCAACTCCATGAAAACAAGTGTGTTCTGGAGGCTGTCCAGGTGAGGCATCAGGTAGTGGTCCCCACTGGTCACACGGTTTAGGAGTTTACAATCATGCACTATTTTAACAGAACCATCTCCCTTAGGGATAAAAAATGTGGATGTAGATGCTGGAGATTTGGAAGGGTAAATAAATGCTTTTTCAAACTGTCATCCAAAAATTCCTTCAAGATGGCTAACTCTCAAATAGCCATGGGATACTGCCTTTCCACTGGCATTTCAGCTCCCAGTTTCAAGTTAATGGTACAGTCACATATCCAATGTGGAAGCAGCGCAGTTGCCTCCTGAACCTCAAACACATCTGGAAAGTCTGTGTATTTTTTTTTTTGGTAGGAGGAAGGGTAGGAGAGTCAGCAAGCTTCATAGGCATGGATGTTGAGAATGGGAAGATTACAGTTGGTGGTATTGACATTTTGGGGATGGAAAAGAAATTGTTCCTTACTCCCAGTGCATATCCATTGTTGCCAATCAATCCCCAGCATGATGGGAATGTGTAAGGAAGCAGTCATATAGAATGGCAAGAATTCTCTGTGATCTTTTATTGTCAACTGCAAGGGTAAGGTGCATTTTAATTCAGGACCAGCTTGCAGTGGGTGCTGGGAAGCTGGGTGAGGCAACTCTTGTCCAAAATACTGTTAGTTGCATCATGGCATTTTGCATGTTAATTATTTGTAAATCCATTTGTTGATGTTGCAATAATGCTGCAGCAAGATATTCCATAGATTGTAGGGTGCCCTGAGGGCCTGATATCATTTCTACCATTACAAATAAGATTCTCTGCCTCTTTTAATAAAAAATATGAAGATTTCAGTTTTGATGTTAGCCCTCTGAGTAGTCCAGGTCAGAAAAAGGAGTTGGGATGACCTTATAAATCAAAATTATAAATAAATTATAACTATAAATAAAATATAAACAAAATAAAACTACTGTGTGTTTTTTAACTTCAGATATTAAAATGCAAACAACCCCTGAAGGGTAAAAATAAAACAGTAAAACAGCTGTTTCTAAATGGGTTTAAAAGAAAAAAAAATCTATTCAGGTTAGATCACAAGTTTTATTTATTGGTTTTAAAAGACTGCCTAATTCAGAAACAACTCCACAGTGTATAATACTAAGAACAGATAAACTAAACAGGTGCCACTGGTTGGCTACAAAGCCTTCATAAAAAGATTGGAGGTTTTAATAATTATTACTATAGATGACAAAAAGATTCTACACGAAAAATATTACATTCATTCTCAGCTTGAAGCAGACAAAATAAAACTAACATCAAAGCATCAAAATTCCTAATGTATCCACACAAGGTGTCCTTTGAAGTTCCACTGCCTGTTACTCGCTCCTCCAGAGTCAGATGGCAGGAACTGGTGACTTGCCCTTCAGAATTGCTAGTCACCCAGACTTGCTCCTGTCAAGTCCCTGACATATTTCTTTGCAACCTAGCTCCAACCATGTACCTCCAAACTACTTCTGGATTGGAGAGAAAGAAGGGCATGCGCAGAAACTGTGAACCTGTGAAAATGACAGAGACATGATGAACCCAGCAGACTGACCCAGCTCTTGACCTTCTGCTCCTGCAAACTATGCCATGCTGTTGTAGAAAAAATGCCCACCTAAATGAGGAACCAAAGCAGTTGGAGATACATGCAATAAAGTATCTTTCATTGGTGTGTACAATTACAGTGACCACTGGCCTCCCGGCCAGAAGAATGCAAAACAACCCCAGTTTCAGCAAGGTTATGGGTTATATACCCCCAGAAATGTTATGTAGGAATGATCCAAAAAGCAATGTATATCACATTGTGACCAGCCAGAATGTAGCATCTGATAACACTACAGGCTGCCCAAACATTTCTAAATTACATTCTACTATCAGGACTCTCTAACTTTCCCCCATACAGATGCTAGCACCATGTACCATAAACAATTACTTTTATCATGTCCATATACTGACTCCTTTCACACCAGAGAAAAGCCAATAGTCTGGTTTCTATTATCTGTCTCCTCTTCCTCCAGGATCATCAGGTAGCTTGCTCACTCCTTTTTCTGTTTCTATGCCACGTAGATATTATTAGCCCTCCTCAACAGAAATAACGACAATGAAGGAATGAGGTTTGCCTTAATATCACACAGAGAAAAAAATCAAAAACTCAATGTGGAATACCTGGCTACACCTATCTTTTCCAAGATAAACAATATCTGAAATAGATTTTCTTTCTGTCTCAATTATTCTTGAACTACTCACTTTCTAGGGATTGAAGTTACTGATAAGGACAGAGCCAAGTCTTTTTCCTAACTTTGATTCCTAGCTTCTATCTTATTTTAAAAAAGAACAAGACTTTTCTCTATCTTCTGTAAGAGAGTGAAGGGCTAGGGCAGGGGTCCCCAACCCCCAGGCCACAGACTGGTACCGGTCCGTGGCCTGTTAGGAACCAGGCCGCATAGCAGGAGGTGAACGGCAGGTGAGTGAGCAAAAACAGCCACTCTCCATTGCTTGCATTACCACCTGAGCTCCGCCTCCTGACAGATCAGCGGCAGCATTAGATTCTCATAGGAGCGCGAACCCTACTGTGAACTGAGCATGCGAGGGATCTAGGTTGCATGCTCAGAATCTGACACTTATTTTACTCCATGCGTGGCCCACCATTATTTTATTTAACACTTCTGTCCGCACCTCTTTCCCGCACTGTGCGCTTCTCTCAGTCACAGTTTTGGTAAGCCCACGAGCTTTTTTTTTTAATTCGTTCAATTGTGTCCGATTCTTCGGAGACTGCCTGGACAAGTCCCTGCAGTTTTCCTGGCAAGGTTTTTTTCAGAAGTGGTTTGCCATTGCCTCCTTCCTAGGGCTGAGCCCAGCTGGCAGTCGCAGGGGAGTCTGATCTTCCATTGCATCACGTCTTTCCGACGTTCGCGTCTAGGCTGAACCAGTAACCGATTCCTATCCCCGTGCAAAGCGCCACCAGCATTTCCTCCCGCCGAAATAATAATAGAAATAATAATAATAATAATAATAATAATAATAATAATAATAATAGAAGAAATAAAGCGCACAATAAATGTAACGTGCTTGAATCATCCCGAAACCAGCATCCCGGTCCACGGAAAAATTGTCTTCCACGAAACTGGTCCCTGGTGCCAAAAAGGTTGGGGACCGGTGGGCTAGGGGGACCTGCCTCTGCCTATGTGAAAGAGAACATCTCTCTCTTGTGGATGTTTATTGGGGATGTCCCTGCGAATATCTAAGCCTGCTGACTGGCAAGGAGGGTACATTTATTTATTTACAGCACTGATAAGGCTGCCCATATCATGAATCTAAGCAGCTCACAACAATAGTCATGGTTTATATCACACTTAAAACTGAGAAAGAAATACTTTACCCAAAAGGAATACCCTTTACAAACAATAAAAAACTCACATATCACTTTTGATCACACATCACAGGGTAAAGGCTAATAATCTAGCAAAAAGAAAACTAGATCAGATTGTTTGAGTGCCTGGCCCATATAACAACCTACAATTCTCTGTTCTGGTAATCTTGCCACCCACTTACTTACCCTTCTGCCAATACACTACTTACCACAATTACTATAGTTTAGCAATATTTCAGAAACAGATCATGCTATTAATACCAGCTAATTTAACACTACGCTTAATTAATTCAAGCAATTATAAGACAGATTTATATATTTCTATCATACGACACTAAAGGAAGTAGATGATAATTACATGACCACTGGAATAATCAGTTCGAATATCCTATATTTAAAAGATGCTTTAAAAATCAGAAACTAGTTACTTCTTTTCTTAACATTAGGCTAAAATATTGTTTTCTCTTTATTGGATACCTCTGGAAACTATTATTTGCAATTACCTTGTGGGTGGAAATACAGTTCAAGAACTGGAACATTAACCTGGATGTTTTTGGCTTGTCTTACTAGTACCACATATTGGGCTGAAATTGACAAAACTGTTAACAAGATTTCAGAGAAATTGCTGCTTGTCAAGGATACAAAGGTCTCCTTGGCTAGAACCCCTTGTATTTGGAACATCAAAATACAACATTTTGGGTTCTTTGTACATGAGTTATGCTTAAAAGACTTCTTACATAATGGTGGTAGGACTATTAGTGGATTGCTGGATGTGTGCTTTGTGTCAGCATTACATATATATTTTCAATAGAAAACAAAGAAATGTAACTTCTTACCAATATGGTGAAATTTGTAGGAGTTTGGTTTATGATAAATAATTCCAGGCATTTTTCCTTTTCTTTCTTTTGTTCCTTACATCACACTGATACATAAGACACTTTACTTTAAAACAGCATTTACAATTGTAAATGAAGGAGGCAATAAAGGGGGAATCTCTCTCTCTCTCTCTGAATGAACTACCCAGGAATGTACTATTTTCAACTCTGCCAAGACCCACCCAAAGAGGCAAGTACTCAGTTTCTTCACCTCATCTTAATTGGCAGTCAACAGTAAGAGTGTAATTCACATACTGATATGGGGTAGTACTGTATGATTTAGGATAGTTTCAGAAGCCTGAAGTATCACGAAGCATAATTTAACTAATCATTTGGAATACAATTTTAAACTACAGTTAACTAAGCATGCTTCAATCTATGTTTTAATGCCAACTAATGCAGATTGAAAGATATACTCAGAAAACAATGGCCTATTTTAACTTTTGTGTCTACTTCATTGCAAGCACATTAACCGGTACTTTGCCTCTAAATCAAAACATTACCTTTTGTTCATCTCTTTCTGTTGCATTATGGCATTTCTCAATTTTCCACTGCCGTAGAAAGTCTCGAAGATATCCAAAAAGGGTGAGCACACCATAGCCTACATAAGTCAGTACAGCAACCAGCATTGGTGTTTCTTCAAAAGTTTCATTGAAAGGTCTCTTATATAAACCTCCATTGTGGGCAATATGATGAATCTGGGGGAAACAGGAAAATATAAGAAAAACAATATGGGATCAATTTCTTTGAGCTCCATAGTAAGTTCATACTCTAGCTAGAGACAAGTCAGCATTATGCTTTGCTTATTATACTTCAGTACCTTGCACTCCATTAGTTACAATAATCACATTATTTCCCTATCCGGTTTTCAATCCATAACAATAATTCTCTGAAACATTAATTTGGCAGGCTTTTAAACATAAGCATAAGTTGGTGGGGGTGGGTGGGTGGGTTTTGTTTTGTTCTATTTTTTTTTTTCCTCTGGTAGTTCCTTGATTAAGGTATCGTTTACTGCTTGTATGTCTGGTGGTAATCTTGGTGTTAATCTCTGCTTATCTGTGTGATGATTGCTGGTGAGATGTTCTGGTCTTTTGTTTTCCTTTCTTTTGTCTCTTTTGAATAGTGTGTAGATGTTGTTTATCTCTATGTGCCTGTTGATGGCTGCCTTGTCTGAATACCAAGCTTCCAAGAATTCTCTTGCATTTTTGGATTTAGTTTGGTCTAAGATGCTGACAGTTACCCAGTTAAAACTACAGTTAAGTCTGTCCATGTGTTGTGAGATTAAGGAGTTTTTATCATGTCTTCTGACTGCTAGTTGGTATTCATGGATGGGCTCTGCAAGCCTTCTGCCTGTCTGTCCTACATAGTGGTTGTTACAGTCCTTACACTGTATGTTGTAGATGTAGACACTAAAGCCCTTCAAAACATCTTAAGCAAAACCAAAAGACCCAGTAGCCCAAGGGGGGTAAAAACGGAGTCATCTACAACATACAGTATAAGGACTATAACAACCACTATGTTTTCGTGCATAGTTCAGCTGCTTAGCCTTGTTTCCACATCGGAGGTATGGCTTTTTGGCCGCAAGTCTTCCATGACTTTGGCCATTCTTCTCCGGACAGTAGATGGGTGTACCTGGGTCCCACTGGTTTCCACTAGTTCTGTGCTGATGGCACTGCTGGACATCTTCCAATGTCGAAGGAAAGTAAGCATGATATGTCTTTCATCTGCTGCATTAAGTTTCCTTGGCTGACCACTGCATCTACAGTCTTCAACGCTGCTCATTTCTTCGTGCTTCTTCAAAAGAGCTTGAACAGCACGTCTTGAAATCCCAGTCTTTGAAATTTTTGCCTGGGAGACACCTTGCTGATGCTGTATAACTACCTTGTGTCTTGTTGCTGTGCTCAGTCTTGCCATGGTGTATGATCTGTGACATGAAACTATCTTCTACAACCTCACCTTAGTAGCAGAGTTTGGCTATTCCTCACCCAGTTTTAAGCCTCCTACAGAGCTCTTTCTGATTTAGTTAATGACTGTGTTTCAATCCACATATGAAATTGAAGATCATTAGCACCTGTTTGGTATAATTGGTTAATCATACACCTGACTCTAATCCTACAAGATCCCTGATTCTGTGCAAGTGTACAAAGTGTACAAGTGTAAGAATTGATGCTGGTTTGAAGCCAAAGGGTAGTCACACCAAATATTGATTTGATTTAGATTTTTCTTCTATTTGCTCAGTTTGCATTTTGTAAATTGATAAACATAAACAATTACAATATATATTTTTGAAAGCACTCTTTACAGCATTTTTTCACACTTGCCTAAAACTTTTGCACAGTACCGTACAAGCAGTAAACAATACCTTACTCAAGGAACTACGAGAGGGAAAAAAAATAGAACAAAACAAAAACCCCACCCCCACCAACACTGGAAGGGCATGCCAAATATATAAACAGAGAGCAAACCCCATTCCATTCTAGCACTGAAGACGTTACCTAGCCGGGTAATGAAATGTTTGCAAGAAAACAACCAAGCTCAGAGAACCCCAAGGACTCCAGAGCTGGACTTTTAAAAGAAAAACTACTTCATTTAGATGGAATGAAATGCTATAAAAAGAAGTGATAGTGAAAGACTGTTAAAAAAAACTAATGGAATTTTTTGAGAATAATTTAAATAAAGATATGGACTTGAGAATGGTTTGGGATGCAAGTAAGGCTTTCATTATAGGGTATTTCATACAGTATAACATTGAGTGTAAAAAGAGGAGTCAAGAGAAATGCAAGCCATTTTGGAGGAAATAAAGAAAAAAGAGGATGAACTAAAGTTAACATCAGCAAAGTCAAGTATTTTAAAACAAATTAAATTTTTACAACAACTATCCATGTTAACAGTAAGAGAATTGGAAAAAAAGATGAATGTCAAACAAAAGAATTTCAAATCTCCAAATAAGCCAGGCAGATGGTTGGCATATAAATTAAGAAAGGAGAAAGAAAAGAAAGTCATTACAAAATTTCAAGAAGGGGATATGAAAATAATGAATAACGAGACTATGCAAAGAATTTTCCACCAGTATTATTCTGATTTATATAAAAAACAGGACTTCTCTTTGGAAAAATTAGATGATTACTTAAAAAAACAAAACTTGCCAAAACTTTCAGATAGGCAAAGGCAGATTATGAATAGACCTATTACAATAATGGAAGTATCTGAGGCTAATAAAAAGATAGATATAGTTTATTACAGTCTTAGACCAGTACAAGAAGTTTGTTCATGAGTGACCTATGTTCACTTATAAAACTAAGAAATATTTAGATAACATTTAATACATATTTAAAATACATATATAAAGCAATCTGGCACAAAACCATAGATAGAATTCAGACGAAGCAGTCTGTGTCTAAAATATAAGTAAGGTAGTATCTGAGATTTCCCTAAAGTTTAATAACATCTAAAATTACAAAAATTTGATGACATCTAAAATGTAATCATAATATCTAAAATTATATGGAATTTAATAATGTCTAGACTTATGTAAAATACAACTATATAGCAGGAGCTTGCCCTATTAAGGACTAGCAGATCTAATAGTAGAATTTAATACGGTCTTTGACCAACACAAGCAAAAATCTACCTAAGGACCTTGTTTAAGCTAGTAGCTATCAAATAACAATAATGAAATATTTCAAATTCTAATAAAATTTGTCATTCTTTTAAAGCACATTCTGAAGGTACCTGATAATGCAAACTAAAATACTAGTTGACTATAATCCGTTACTACAAAACCTTTCATCTAGCTTCCTATCCAATGTTGATGGATCTTTATTGCCGCAGCACAGAACCTGGCTACCTGCGCTGTAACATAAGGCCGGTTGTCCATAAGAAGCATTTGAAGGTAATCTGAATTTTGACAGCCAGGCTGTTTATTGATCAAGGGAGCAAGCAATTTACTCTGTGGGACTTGGTAAAAGGTACCACGGAGAAGAACATGACCCATGTCTTCCACTTCCTTGGCATCACAAGGACAAAGTCTTGCGGTTAATGGAATGCTTTTATATTTGCCGTCCAGCACCGCTGAAGGAAAAGCATGACAACAAGCTAAGGAGAATGCTTTCTGATGACTGGGGAGCTTGAGCTGCGCTAAATATCTGGCAGCGGTGACAGTAAACTTGCTGCATGGCGGAGATAGAAAGGATGGAACGTTCCCTAGATCTGCTTGTTGTTCTATATGCTCTGTCCTTTGCTTTATGGCCATTCTTGCCTGCTCATATTCCATCGCTAGAATCCCAGCCGTAGAATAGCCTAACTTAGAGAGGATGAGCTCAATGTCCTTTTTCCACAAGGATTGAAATGTATCCTGAAGGATAAGTGGAGCTAGGCCCTGTGGGTACTACTTTATTTTTAGCCAGAAATTCAGCGAGGCTAGGCGCACTTTCCACTCAACCTTTATCGTGCCTGTTTCCAAGTGTAGTTGTGCACTGGAAACACATCTGGGCATTTGCAGAACTGCCCTAATGAATTTAGCTTGTACTAAATTGTACCAGGTATATCATACTTTAAGTTGGAGAGCCAACAGCAGACCCACAGAGAAGTTGGGTAGCGACTTTGTCTGGAAAAGTTTGAGAGCTGCTGGGACCAAATACCCCCCTTTACTTTGAAAAATTTTTAAAATGGCATTGGCAGAACGAAGACCTAACTCGGCTGCATATTCACAATGAGCTCTCCTTGATCTGGAGGCATGCATGATTATACCTAAATATTTAAAACTATTCACTTGTTCTATTCTATGACTGTTAATAGTCCAGAAGTGTTGCTTTGGTCTTTTAGAAAAGGCCATAATCTTTGTTTTCTAGAAGATTGCGCAGTATTGGACCAGAGTTCTCAGGGCTCTTTTTAGACATATCAGTGTCCTAGAAAGGACAACTGCATCATCTGCATAAAGCAGCAGGGCTATACTACGAACCCCTAATTTAGGTGGGTGAAAGTCTGGGTGATTTAAATATCTCACCATGTCACTGATGTAAAAGTTAAAGAGTAAGGGAGCCAAGATACATCCCTGTTTCACCCCCTTTTATACTTTAATTGGTTTTGAAAGAAACCCTTGCCTATTACATTTAACCTTAAGGGTTGTGTTAGTATGTAGCGCCCAAATTAAATAGAGAAGCCTGTTGTCTACTGATACAGCTTCCATTTTCTCCCAAAGCTTGGAAGAAACAGAGTCGAAGGCTGCCTTGAGGTCTATAAAGGCAGCATACAATGATGTTATCTTATTGCTGGAATATTTTTCTATCAGATGTTGAAGGACTTGGCATTGTTCAATGGTATCTTGTTTCTCTCTGAATCCTGCCTACTCATCTGCTATCAGGTTCTTCTGGACCATCCAGTCCTTGAGTTTTTCCTGTAAATGTCTAGCATCTAATTTGCTGATTGTATTTAGCAAGCTAATCGGCCTATAATTTGTAGGTTCATCCCTCCTACCTTTTTTAAAGATTGGGACTATAATAGCCAAGCCCCAATCCTCCAGGATTCATCTGGTCTTATCAATATAAATAAAGAGGGATGCTAGCATCGGAGCCCACCATTCCGTAAAATTTTTCAATGCTTCTACTGGAATAAAATTCGCTGCCGGGCCTTCCCTTTTCTTAGTTGACCAATTAACATCTTGATTTCAGATGTTGAAACTGGAGGCCACTCAGTTAAGGCATCTTTCATTTGTATTTCCATCTCATTGGAGGAATCTTCATATAGTCTCTGAAATTGAAGTTCCCATATTTCTGGGGCTATATGGGAATCTAACATGGTAGAGGATCTCGCAGATCGATGAGAAAGTAGGTGCCAGAACCTGGAAGAATTCTTCATTTTAGCGGCTTCAATAAGTCGTTGCCAGGTGGATTTCATATCATTTTTTTTCTTATTGGCCAATAGTTTCTTATACTGTTTTTTGATATTAAGAAAGTGTTCAAGAGATTCAGTACTGGTGCTATTATTCTCTATTTCATTTTTATACTGATGATAGGCCAATATAAGAGCTTTCTTGATATCGACACATTCTCTATCAAACCATGACTTGGAAAAACTTGCCCCCCTTTTGGTCGAGGAGTATGAGGTACGAGTTATTATAGGTTGTATTTTTTGTATTAATGTTTTATACACCCTCAAGGGGTCCTGTGTGTCATCAGTTGACATAATGGGCAATCAAAGTGTTTGTAAATCTGCAAGTGCTGACCTCATCTTATGGTCAAGAGAAGACCACCATCTGGCACGACACTTGGCTTGACCTTCTGGGACAATTCCAGGAATATAATGACTCACCAGATGCTCCTGCATAGCTGGAGTCGCCAGCTGCAAACCGAGTGGAAGATGGTCATTTTCTGGATGTGGTAGTATCTTAAAGTTCCTCACCAGATGTGTTAGATTTGAATTGACTAACATATAGTCAATAGTGCTTTTTCTATTCCCGGCGATAAAAGTAAGTTCACCTGGATAATCACTTGTAATGGAGCCATTTAGGATGAGTAAATTACATTTATTTGTCAGCTTTGCAAGTCGTATTCCGGCATAGTTAGATTTATCTCTAGAGAGACGCACCAACACGGTAGGGGGTAGATTAGGCACAACGGGTGGAGGATGCTGATGGAATTTGGAATATAGTGCATGGTTATCAGTGCCTAGCCTGGCATTAAAATCGCCCCCAAGGAGAACCATGGCATTAGGGAATTCCAAAAGAAGATTGCCAACATAATCCTCTAGTTCCAGCCAACTTGTGGCAGTTTCATTTTTTTTCCGCTTTGGAGAAAGATAAACATTAATAACTAACAAAAGCATGCCACCCATGTTCAAAAGTATTGCCATGACCATTTGTTTAAGAGGGGAGTTAGGTATAGGGGAAACTCTCAGGGCGGTGGAAATGAGAATTCCCAGACCACCTTTTAATCGCCCTGGGCCTTTACCTTCAGTCGCTTCCAATTTAAATAATGGATCTCCACCCATTGAATAGGAGATCATCAGCTGTCCAAGTTTCCTGCAGCAATAGAACATCCATATCTAACAAAAACTCAAGATGGTTGAAGCCATTATTGCAATGCCAACTAGCTAAATTCCATGATATAATCTTTAAGGGGCTTTGTCTTGTACCGGTCCGCGTGTTGTTAAACCATCTGTATTAAAGGACTTTTCCTGCCAGAGTCCTCTATCTGTTCCATCTCATCAGTGCATCTATCTTCTGCAAGCCCAGGATTGAGTGTATCAGAGGGCTGCTCATGGATCTGGGCCAGTGTTAATATTTTTTTGTCTAGAAACTTCCCATTGCTTCTATATGAAATTGAAGCTTGCACTATGTGTACTAGGGACTTCTGACTCCAAAGTTATAACCGGGGTTTGTGTTTTGTGTATCTTTAGAGCATGTTTTCCAATGCTGATGGGAAGTTCTACCCCATCTGCACATTTACTTTGATGTCCAAGAAGGGGGGTTTTAACCTGCATTTTGCAGAGTTCTAGGTTTATAAGTGGCTTTGCTGCATGACATATTGACATCAAGGATCCCTTTAAATCATCTAGTTTCTTAAGTATTTTCACTTGTCTGCTATCAGCAAGGGCACTGAAGGAGTTAATTAGACTTTCTTCTAATGAGTCTGCAGGCAGCTGCACAAATGTAGAATAAGTGGGTTGTTTGCTTTCATCAATCGTTGTCCAGGACTCCACTGGTGGAATAGCCTTGAATTTATCTGAGGTAACCTTTCCACTACATATTACAGCTCCATCATTCTCTTGGCTGCACTGAGCTGTTAGAGAACTAACTGTCCCAGAGTGAAAGACCCGAATTGGAAATATTGAGAAAGAATTCAAAAAGGCTTTCATTTTTAGGAGCATACTAGGAATCACTGGCTGCCCAAATGTCAGCAAAACCCGCTTAAAGCTGCCTCTGGCTGGTAGCCATTCTATCTTGTGCAAGTCCAGAAGCTGTTTTTCACAGCATAATATCAGACTTAATGATTGGGTGACTGTCCTTTTGGTGTCCCATTTGCCTCTATTCATATCGATGTTTAAAATTTGAAGTGTTATCTTGTTAGTCTGTAGGTAACAGTTGCTTATTACCGGTGTGTCCCCCTTTCCTCCTGAATGTACAAGGCTGTTTATCTTTACCTTGTCCTCCCTGGCTGGTCCTAATGAGGGGTTAGCTCTGAAACAAGGGTTTTCCTTTCTCTGGTGAGTGTTTGCAAAGGGCATTTTGGAGGTGGATTCTTGGATTTGTCAGGATACTCAAATTGCTTCTGATGATTTTTAGTAAAGTCTATGAAGGATTCTTTTAAGGCATCTACTTGATTTTTAACTGTGGTCAATAGGTCGAAAATTGAGAAAACAGTCTGTGCCATCAACAAACTGTATCTAGATAATAAATCTACAGAGTTTTGATCTTTCAAATTTTGGAGGTCAGAGGCTCCAACTCCCTTCTGAATAAACTGTTCAGCAGCTAAGCTGACAGCAACAGCCTGTGGAGAGGGGGCATTTTCTATCAAGGAAGAGGTAAGCTCCACCAGTTGCTGACTCTCTATCTCTGTTTGTAAGTCCCACTCTAATGGATCATACCTGTCCGATAAGTGAAGTCGGGAGGAATTACTTGCAGAAGAGGTATGTTTGTTGGTTATAAAATTATCTACCTTTTGTTGCTTCAGCAGCTTTGCTGAAGGCTGCGTCGCTGAGGGTATTCTTTGTTGCTTCTTCCTTTTCCCCATAGCACAAGGAGTTAGTTGCAGCTTTAGCTGTTATCCAAGAATACTCCAGAAGGGAGTATCAAATAAATCTTAAAATTTTAAAGGATATATGGATTTGAAAGTAGAGAACCTTTTTGCAGGAGCTTGTTATTAAAGCTGCAGCCTCATAGCCATCTTGTTTCCTCTGGCTAATAGAAAGATGAAATCAAGTAAAGCACCAGGACCAGATGGGCTTCCTGGATCATATTACAAGAGCTTTGAGGATAGACCAATATCATTACTGAATAATCACTATAAACTTTTTACAATGATTTTAACAGAGAGACTGAAAGTTATGTTACAAGAATTTTATGAAGATTAATATGGCTTTTTATCTAAAAGACAATTAAGGGATAACGTCAGGACAGTGCTGGACATAATTGAATATTTGGAACAACATAATGAAAAACAAGCTGCATTAATTTTTTTGGATCAGAGAAAGCTTTTGATAATTTAAATTGGCCTTTTAGGTTTAAAATTTTGGAAGATATGAACTTTGGAGAGACTTCTGTAACAGGAATGAAATTGATTTACACATCACAGAAAGTGAAAATTATTGTGACTCGAGATTTAACCAAACCATGTGAGATACAAAAGGGAATGAGACAAGGTTGTCCAGTGTCTCCTCTGTTGTTTATTTTAGTTTTGGAGGTTTTGAATAGAGACAGAAGGAGAGATGAGAAAATAAGGGGCATAAAAATAAAAAAAGAGACATAAGTTGAGAGCCTTTGTAGTTGATTTGGTGTTGGTACTGGAGGACCCACTGAAGGGGATTGAAGAGTTAATGAAAAAGTTGAAATAATCTGGCGCTCTGGTGGGTTTTAAAATTAATAAAAAGACTAAAATGTTAACAAAAAATATAAAGATACAGGTACAAGAAGAACTGATGAATAAAACTGGCTTTAAAGTGGAAAAGAAGGTTAAATATCTGGGGATGCATTTGACAAATAGCAACTGTATGTTGTTTCAAAACAATTATGTTACCACTTGGAACAATATTAAGAAAGATATGTCAAGATGGGAAAAATGACAATTCTCATTGTTGGGTAGAATTTCAGTAATTAAAATGAATATTTTACCTAGAACATTATTTCTGTTTCAAACAATACCTGTGATGACAACTGATGTTCCATTTATATAATAGCATAAAAATATATCTAAATTTGTGTGGCAAGGTAAAAAACCAAGAATTAAGTATAAAGTACTACAAGATGCCAAAGAGAGAGGTGGTCTTCCAAATTTGAAAGTTTACTTTGCAGCTTGCTGTTTGGTCTTGATGAAAGAGTGGATGACTTTGAGAAACAGAAGATTAATGGAACTACAGGGACATGATTTAAGATGTGGGTAGAACAGCTATTTATGATATGATAAAGCTAAAGTTAATGTAGATTTTAAAAATCATTTTATTAGACATGACATCTTAAGAATATGGAACAGATATAAATTTAGGTTGTCTTCAAAAGTTCCTTTGTGGTTGTCTCCACAAGAAGCTTTTTACAAAACAGAAATGATAACGAAAAATAAATGGCTAACTTATGGTGATGTACTGGAATTTTCTCAAAGAGATTTTAAATTGAAAACAAGAGAAGACTTGTTAGCAGAGGGATATGAGTGTCAATGGTTTTTTTATGTTCAATTACAAGAAAGGTTTAAAATGGATAAAGAGGTTTATGGTTTTGAATATGGTAAGACTGAGTTTGAAGCAGAATTATGTACCAATGATGAACATGTTATTGCAAAGATGTATAAACTTTTATTGAGATTTGAGACAGAAGATGAACAAATTAGAGTGCATGATAAAATGGGCTAAAAATTTTGGTTATAACATATAGATGGAACAATGGGAAAATATGTGACAGAAAGGATTAAAATTTACACTGTATTATAATTTAAAAGAGAACTTTTATAAAATGATGTATAAAGGTACTTCAAATGTATGTCAGAAATGTGAACAACATGAAGGGACATTGTATCATCTTTGGTGGATTTGTAAAAATGCAAAAAAAATTTGGAATGAGATACATATTCGTATACAGAAAATTTTAAAGATTAACATACAATCAAAACCAGATAATTTTTTTTTAGGTTTGATGGATAAACAGTTGTAAAAAAATCTATGGAACTTTGTTCTTATATATGATAACAGCAGCAAGACTCTTATATGCAAAGAGGTGGAAGGACAAAACTACCTACGGTGGAAGAATGGATGAAGTTGATGGAATTACCTGAGATGGTGGAATTAATGTTTTGATTCAAGGTAAGAGATTGTGTAATTTTAATACTACTTGGAAACATTTCTTTTTTGGACTTTTTGCGAGATACAGAAAAAAATGAAATTTTGTTGTATGGATTTGATTATTAGAAATAATATGGATTAATAATGGAAGTTATATTTTAACCTTAGAGTAAGAGTTAGATGTATAGTGTTACTTATATCTGTTGTGAGAAGGGTCAGAAGTTAATTCTTTTTTTTTCTTTTCAATTCTTTTCTTCTCTTTTTGGCTTTCACACTTTTTAATCTTTTATATCTCATCTCTAAATTTTCTTTCTTTCTATACTCTCCTAATATTAGCCTTTGTTAGTTTTTTTTAATTGTTCTTTTTAAAAATTTGCAATAAAGTTATTATTAAGGATTCAAGAAATGTGTAACCAGTTTCTGAAGGCTACTTTTTCTGCTAATCAAAAATGGTACAACATGATTCCCTTTGGTATAGATTTTACAATATTTTACCAGAACAGACAATCTTTATGGATATTTGGATATTTTGTCATTCAAATATATACATGATATATTTAGGTGATTTATATTAAATATGTTAATTATTGGGGGTTGTGCCACTATGTTCTGTTGTGTTTTCTTTCTTTTTGTTTTAATAGAATGTAACAATTAATAAGATTATCTGATAGATGGGTGTGCATATTTTTAAAATTTCTTTATTGTTCTTAGGGTTTTTTTTGTTGTTGTTGTAAGTTGTTTTCCCTGTATTTTCTTTACGAATTGCAAATAATAATAAAATCTCAAAGAGCATGCCTTTGACATGGTTTCTCTTTGAATGACCAAGTTTTTATCTATCATGGATGGTAGACTTTTGGAGCACAGACTTACCATTTTTATGAGAGTTAAACTGAGAGCCACTGATTCCTAGGGAGAAGTCAGTGAGATAAACAATAACTGCATAGTTAAGAAATCTGCAACTGCAGAGGTCAATCCAACAGGGAGCAGTCAACTGTAGTGATGTTGTCTATTTAATGGTCTGTTAATATAGCTCTGAAAGGATGACAGGTGGCCTAATTAACATGATCCATGTTTTGGAAACTCCTTATTTGAACAGCTGCCAGAACCAATTAGGAATACATGTGCAAAGAACATTGGGATAAGAGCAGGTTACCAGTTCTGGGTTGTAAAATCTGGAGGATTGATAGATGGCAGAAGAATCTTTGGTAACTCTATGACATCTCATAGTTGGATTTTTTCACCTTAGATTTGGTAGCTCTAGGTTAAGTTTACTAAAGCTTAATTCTTATAAGAACTGCAAAACAGCCAGAGGGACTTTTTATTATCATTTAATTTAGGCGATGGTCTTTCATGGAATGGAGGAAGAATGCCAGGTTAGCAGAACAATAGCCATTTGGGAAAGGTAGAATAAAAGAAAAGAGGACAAACAGCAGCAAGGTGGATGGACTTGATACAGCAGCCATGGGTGCACTGCTGGAAGACCTAAAAGGTCAGGTTGAGGATAAATCATCCTGGAGAAGGTCTAACTATGTGATTGCTAAGAGTTGACACTGACTCAATGCCTATAATCAATAATTTGATCTTGGATAAGTGTACTAATTTGATCTGCATCATGAAGACTTGATTGGATGAGATAGAAAACAAATTTCTTCCAACACTGCCCATCTTCTTTCACTGTACAATGTAAACAAAATGCAAACGATAGAAAAGTGGAGTTACAGTGTTTATCATGATTCTGTTTTTCTGAACACTATGTACAGTTCTGGTGCTCACACTTAAATGATAGAAGAAAAAGGTTGGAATGGACCTTGGAGATCATTTGTTGAACTTCTTTCCCAATACTGGAATCCATTATACAGCAACCCCAGACAGATGGCCATCCATCCTCTGTTTAAATACCTCCATAAAAGAGAATCTATCACCTTCCAAAGGAGTTTGTTCAATCATTACACAGCTCTATTAGGAATTTACCTAACCAAAATCTACTTCCTTGTTTTTATTACATCTATAACTTGCCACAATCAAACCAATTTTCCTATTTATTACTTATTATATTGATTTATATAACCACCCATCTTTCAGTTGTGACTCTGGGTAGCTCTGTAAATCATGTCGTGCCAAAGAAAACCACAATGATGGGCTCATCTAACCTACAGGGCCCATGGGGAACATCCAAGTCATCAAGGATTTACAAAATGCTAACAGAGTTGGGGCCAAAGAAATCTCAGGGGGTATGGTATTCCACAAGGCAGGCACTACAACAAAGAAGGCCCACTTCCTGGATCTTGCCAGATAGCACTGTTTAATAGATGGGAACTGGAATATGCTTAATCCTCTCAGATACAGTAAGTTGCGCAGAAACAATTGAAGAAAGGTGGTCCTGGCCCCATACTATGAAACATTTTATGGGTGATAACCAGCACTTTGAATTGCACCTGGAAGCCTATTGGGAGCCACTGCAGTTCATGGATTGTTTGTTCAAGTCTGTCTGTACATCTTCCTGTATTTTGATATGGCCCCCTAAGATGATAATATTTTTGTGTTATCTGCAAATTTTATAATAATACTTTCTAACCTCACTCAGTTACTCCAGTGACTTGCCAAGGAGGCTACCATGCCTACTCTGAAAAAGAAAAAAGCCCAACTAGGCTGAAACACAGACAAACTTTAAAATGTATTATTTTTTGTAAGAGTGTGCAAGTTTCAACACTCTGGAAATTTAGGAAGCTTTACAAACTAATCTGAATGAGAACTTCCATTTGGCTGGGCCCAATAATTTTTGCTAGTTGTGTTAGCAGGGTTTCCCAACTAAAAATAAAGAGGAGGAAAAGACTGTTTGATTTCAGTACAGGGTATGATTTTGATTAACATTATCCTTTACAATTCTGGCTAAGGTTTTGAGCAAACTCAGTTTTTGAGTCTTAACATCTGGACAGACTAAATGAGATAAAGAATGAGGAAAAGAATAACAGGGTAGAATATCACTCTCCCGTTAATAAATGCAAGAGCTAAGACTATGAATGTTCATGTAAAAACCTACGCTGTAATTGACAAAAGAACTTTCAAGTGCACACTGTTTTTTAAGCTGACCCTATGTTACCTCATAAGTAAATCCTTTCCAACTTTTTTGTAACTTGCATAAGTGTGTGAAAAATTAAAGAAGTGGCGAGAAACCATTTATAAAATAGCTATTATTACAAATATTACAGTTCAGCTTTAGCAGTTTTTTCCTGTTTCAGATATTTTTTAAAAAATCCTTTGTGACACTCAAATTTAAATATAATTGAAAGCGCCTAAAAGTAGCTTCCTGTAGCCATAATCATCATACACTACTATGAAAAGACAAAAAAAGTATCTTGCCAAAATGTAACTTAAAATTATTTGTTAATTAATCTTAAATAAAACTCACCACAACATAATAAAAGACTACATAAATTAACCACAGAGGTTGGTTTACATAATACACTAAGCTAAATGCGCTGCCATGGTTGGTTTCTCTGTGTTGTGCAAACATATATTGCCTTTTCAAAATCATAAGTTTGCACAGAAGAGTACTGTCCATTTGTACAAGTTACAAAATGTCCACAGCTTCGGATTATGGGAGACAGTAGTAAGACATGCTAACCACAAATCAAGACAGTTTTCAATAAAGGCTAGCACATCCTAGTATGCTGCTTACAATAAGGTACAGTTGATATTTTAGAAGGATTTCCAGAAATAAGCTATACACTCAATACTAGAGATTCAAATTTTGCTAGTTGAACATCTGCACCCACATCCCCAGCATACCCATGACATACACTGCCATAGTTAACCTTTGAAAAGGCAATATATGTTTGCACCACACAGAGAGACACAAACCATGGCAGCACATTTAGCCTAGTGTATTATGTAAACCCAGCCTGTGTGGTTAATTTATGATTCAGTGTGCCATGTATACCTAGAATCTAGACAGAGCCAACTACAATTCAATTAATCTTGACCAACTGTAATGACAACAGCCAATATGAGTTGTAGGCATTAGAAGCTATGTTACAAATCAAATAAGATGTATCTAACATTAGTATCTCAGCAGGAATCCCGTCCTGCCTAACCCTGTATTTTGTCAAGCTTTTAAACAACTTTTCAGTATCTCATTCCCACAGTAGAAGACAGCAGTACTGTAGTTCCTGTCTTCACCATCCTTTTCAGGGAACCCTTAATTTAGAAATGCACTTGAAGAACCAGACAATTGCACATGGTAGTGATCTGTTAACTGTTCAATTTAACCAATAGACGAATAAGCTGAAAAAGGATAAAATTTCTCTTCCAGATGGCTCCTCTCCCGCAGATGATAAACGGCCCTGGAAAACCTCAATGAAGGTATCCCAACAAGGCCAAAGTGCCGAAGAACAACCCTTATGAAAAAGCGAAACTGAATCCGTATAGCATTCCTGAACAACCCTCCTATCCCACAAGAGAAGAAAGGGAGAAACCAAGCCATGCTGAGCCTTGTTATTTAAGGAACCCTTCGAGGAAAAAACCGGGAAAGGAAAGTTTTTCCTTTGCTGGGGTCAGAGCGAGGAGACGCCAAGCCGCCTCGACCGCACCAGGAAACGAGGGCAGAAAACAGCCACTGAAGAAAGCGACTGTTCAAGGCCACCCTTTCCTTTCCTTTCCTCGCCGCGTGACTGACAGCGAGCGGCTCCGGCAAAGCTCCGGCAAGGTACGGCACAGCCCAGCCCAAGGCCTCTGGACCGGGAGCAAAGACCGACCAGGCCTCGGTCACCCGAACAGGCACCTTGGCGGGCTCGCCTTCATACCGATGCGCCGACCACCGCCTTACCTGGCTGTGGGATTCGGGCCCCGGGAAGCCTCGTACGTAACCGTTTTTCCGGTCGCAACCGTGCGCTGGGAGGCTGCAGCCGTTAGCACGAGGTTGCCAGCCCACCTTCTCGGCGCTGCGCTTCATTTTGCCGGCTCGGACGGCACCAACCTAGAAACCAACCACCGCCCGTCCCTGGGCTGCTTTATCGCACCGGAAACTCAGCCAGAAGCGCTCGCCAATCATAGGCCAGAGCGTCAATGTGAGGCGGGGACGGCGCGCCCTTGGCCCGGAGCCGCGATGGCCGCGCCCGCTAGGAGAAGGCGCTTGCGGGCGGGGGCTTAACTTCTTTCGCTGCTGAGAGGCAGCGACTCAGAGGCGGAAGCGGAGGACGATGCTCCGAGTGTCGGTGGGACCAATCACGAGAGGAAAAGTGAATTTAGGGGCGGGGGAAATAATTGGTCCAATCGTTAGGCGCGGATCCTACGAGAGAGAGGATGGATTGTCCCGTGAAGAAAGAGCGGAATGTGGACCGAGGGCGGACTTGTTCGCTCTAGAAGAGGAAGCAAGGCTGAAACGGAAGAACGCTTTAGGGGCCTTTCCCGTCTGTCCTCCGCCCGTCCTTGAATGGCGGAAAACTGTATCCGCTTGAAATTTGCCGTCCTGGCCGATCGCGAACTTTTTTCCTGTTACTGTCGACTGTCTCGTTTCGCACTTCCACTCACTTGCTGGCAGGGGGATTCTGGGAGTTGAAGTCCACCCATCTTAAAGTCGCCAAGTTGAGAAACACTGCTCTAAAATGACGGGTGATCAATTCCTAAACAGATCTTGCTTGAAGCTTCCCTTTGATAGTCTTAGAATATGGAAGGGATATTCTGCTTTAACAACAGTAGAGTTAAGAACAAAAGCCTGTCTCACTTCTGGGCTGAGAATAAGATGAAAGCAAGGATCAGTAAAAATCAGGAGATACTAGTGGGCCAAGTTCTGGTTAAGAATAGCAGAACCTAGCTTAATTCTGAGCTTTGGTTTGGTTGAAAATGTGTTGATGCCAAGACCAAATTACTCAAAGTGTACAGGGTCAACCGAGATACTTGTTCCCTACGCAGATTTTTTTTTTTAAATGAAAGTATAAGGTCTTGCTGAAAAGGAAAAAGCAGGAGGCCCAACTGGCAGTTATGGAAAATAACCAAATCTGGCATGTTATAGCCCATCAGTATTTGTTCATAGTGACACCAAAATGATAAAATGTGGTTTGTTACATCACAATGCAAGTTCTACTCTTTCACACACAAGTACATAAGCTGCAGAGTTTGCACTGCTATATCACAACATACATTTTCCTTCCTGCCCATGGACACCAATATTATAACCCACTCTTTTCAAAAAGTTATTTGGGTTGGACAGAACAATACCATCAGAGGTTGAACAATTTTATGTTTTACTTCGTGATGTTGTAAGTGATTTGATCTCTCATAAGTAAAGTCCGGAATGTATTCCAGATTGGACTGAATCTTCAACATTGGAAAGACAAATTTATGGCCTAATTACCCAGTGGATTGAGGATGTGATGTTACTTGCAAAGTATGAATAATTGCCTATAGACATAGATTATGTATCATTGATGACAAATACGGTAATCTTTTATTGAAATTTATATAAAATTTCATATATATATCTATGAAATATCTCTATACTTAGGTTATTGTATTTTTCTCTTTGTTACCTTTTTTCTTTTATGTTATTTTTTTCTCTATACTGTTTTATTAAATAAATGAAACAGATTAGCCTGAGATCACCACAGTTATTCTGCAATTGAAAAACAATAACACAACTGAGAGAGGCTTGGTTCTGGCTGAACGATTAAAGATAAATTTTGATTGTTGGGCTCCTGTACTGGCATCTTTAGCATTCATATCAATCACTCACTGACAGATCATAGTTGATCAATTGCAGTGCCAATTTATAAGGAGGTGATAGAATTGTGGTGGCAAAATTCTGCCCAAACCATTTTCTAAGTGTAATCAGTAAGTTGTAGACTAGTCATCTGTATTGGAAATCAGTTGATTGGCTAATGCAAGATAATACATTGGTTGATGAAAAAGCTAAGTTTAAAGTGAAACAGTCAACACTAAATCAGCACATTATTTTGCAGCATCTAGTTAAAAATACCCTATTGCCCTATGCTGTTTTTAATGGGTTAAAGGCAGCCTTTGACTTAGTTCCTAAAGATTTGCTTTGGCTAAAACTTACAGCTTCTTCTGTGACACATCCATTATTGCTTTGAGGTTATATGAAAATACCTCAGTGAAAGTCAGATGTAGTATACCTTATATCCCAATTTCTATCCAGAAAAGGAATTAAATAAGGTTGCATCCTTTCCCTCCTTCTTTTCAATGTTTATGTCAATTATTTCCTCCAAATCTTGACACACCTAAAATTTCATCTGTTTCAATTTCTGAAGTCATCCTGCCCACAACACAAGTAATTCTAAGGAGGAACTTCTGAGCCCTTGCCTCATACCATATAAAGAGGAAAGATTCAGTATCAGTACCACTGAAACAGAAGTGTTTCTCTTTATTAAGAAGCTTGCAAGTCATACACATTGTTGGAAAATTAATGGCATCTATGTAGAGTACATTAAACGATTTATATATTTGGGGTTAATTTTTTAATCTTCTGTTGTTTGAAGAAAACAAATAACAGCTATTTCTGATGGGGGCCTACAAAATTGCTAAAGCTATTCTTCATTTGCTAGTGGTAATTAAGTTCCTGCTGTTACAAATATTTTTAAGGCTAATGTGATCAACCACCTGTCATATTGGTTACAGATTTGTAATTGTAAAAGGTCTTAGATTGTAAGAGAGTACTCTGAATTTCTAAGAGCCATGATCAGAGTTTCGTGAAACATTGTCAACCCAGTGTTGTGCCTAGAATCCTGACTAGCTTCTCGAGATGCTTACATGTGGCTCTATTGACTGATATTCTGGCTAAAATTGATTTTCATTTATAGCTTCCTTACCATTTCTATGGTCTGGGAAGAAAAGTATTGGATTTGACTTAATATGTTGTGGATGCTTAGCCCAATATCCATTTTCACTGAGCTTTGAGAGACCAAAAATGGAATTAAAGCAATGTGTATTTGTTATTGATAATCAGAATGATCTGAGTATCACTACCATCTCTTATGGTGGTAGCTTGTCTGGGGGACTTTTCACTCTAGCTAATTGTCTAGTTAATATTTTGTGTTTGCTTTGCCAGAGAGTGGCTAAATTTAATGTCCTGCGATACATGTTAACATAAGGAAGATATAATGACATTCTAAAGCAAGAATATTTATGCCCATGCCCAGTGGAGAAAATTGAGACAGTGCTATTCTGCAGAATCTATTCTGTGCTAGATGATGTGCTATTCTGCAGAATCTGGCACACAAGTTAATCCCCATTTTATCCAATTACCTCAGTTAAATCAAATGAAGAGAACATTCTCTTCTTCCTAGCAGATATACCTCCAGAAATCTTTAGAACAGTTGATGTTATGGTCTTCCCTGAGCCTGGGAATGAGAAGGGCAGTTTGAAAAACACTGCAAGTCCAGAACATCTTCATATTCTTCCATTATCTGGCAAATAGCTAGCTCTCCTGTTCATTAAAAGATTGTTGTCAAGGGAATGAAGGAAGTTTTACCCTATCAAGCACCAATTGTTTTTAAAAGTGAACATGTTTAGCTGATAAGAGTTATGTTACTTAATCTCTTTTCCATTTTAATAAATCTGGTTAGGGAAACTTCTGTGAAACTTTTGGGTATGTTCAGTTATCAAAAGCTTGACAGATGCTCTGTTCTGTAGCAACTGTTCATTGGGCTTTTACTATACACACAAACACTTGATTTTTATTTATGTTAAAGTTTTAGGATAAAAAGAATCAGATGGCTAACACCTCTTATCATCCTTTCCTATGTTTGCAAGTGCATTTCTACCATACCTGCCTACTTTAGGCTGTTCTTCCCTTGCTGTGAAAATCATAGCACTAACATGGTAGTGGGGAAAGGCCCTCAGTCTTGAACTTCAGCCAAACACAGGCCCTTTACCTGTATGCCTCCTTTCAATAAGGTGCTTTCAGTTGAAACTTTATTACTTAATCAGGTGCCCTGCTTGGTTCACAATTTCTTCCATCTATAACTCTCACATGTTTTCCCACAACTTTTCACTAAAAAGTTCATTAAAGTAGATAGAGCAACTCCCTCTGTCTGGAACTACCCCAGTCACAATAAAGCATGACATCCCCTAAAAATAAAACATAATGTTGTAGTAACAAAAGTACACAAGAAAGTAACATTATCAGCCCTTATCAGGCATTCAGGAAAGATGTGAGGAGAGGCCACAAGGACTTACACTCCAACCTTTCTATCATGTTGGGGGCACAAGATCTTAAGTGAAGATGTAACCACATTAATATGGTCACAGTTCATAATTGTGCAGACAGCTGTGTAACTGTTGAGTCAAAAATACTTCATGCTTTTAGACCTCAGACAGTCCTGTTATAAAGAGGAGAGATTGTTTGGGAGTTCATGACCAAAGAAAGTGAACAGGAGAAAAAACGGGAACAAATAAGTTTTGCGAGGACAGGGAAGGTGCATACTAACCTCCCATACTAACCGCAATGGAATTGTGTGAGTAATCCAGGATTAGGGAAATTAACATAGTGGCAATCTTTTAGATCAAGCGGTTCCTAAAGGAGAAAACAATATGAAGCAGAAAGCCAGCAGGAGTGTATGCCAGTTGATTGTATAGTGTGTCAAACATACAGCTTTCTGCCTGTTGGGCATAAATTGTGGATTTATATTCAATGCAAAGAACTCCAAGTTTTCAGAAAATATATTCCTTTGAAACCAAAGTGGTTAAGCTGGAGATGCTTGAAGAGGCAGAGAGGTATATAAGCAAGACTCTCAGGGTGTGATAGTTTCTTTCCACTCCCAGTATGATAGCTTTCTTGCTGTCAGGGAGAAAAAGTCTTGGGAAAGGAGGACATAAGTTTGCAGATGATGTGATGTGCCTGGAGTAGAGACCCAATCCTTGGGTGATGAAACACATCTTTTCAAGAGAAGGAATCTTTTGGTGGGGGTGGGTGGGAACAAAGGACTTTTGGTTCGGGCAATTTCATCATTAGCAACAGAAATATAGGTTGGTGACAGTTATCTAGGTTGTATGGTAACTTACCTGGTACAAAGATTGTGGACGTCATATGTCATCTAGATAAAATATTGCACAATGCTGGGGAAGAGGCCATGGCTGTGGTAGCAATGACAATGGGAAATGCAATCTACTATCCTGGAAGCCAACTTTTGACTACTAAGTACCAGGCTCAAGTTCAGGACTGCATTTCAAAAATACTACCTGTTCTATATGCAGAACCAGCTAGACAAGCAGAGCTCAAGAATCTCAATACATGAATGAGTTGGTGGTCCCAGGAGGTGGGGTTTAAATGTATTAGGCACTGGGAAACATTTTGGATAAGTCAAACTGGTACAAGAGACAACCTGTATAGGAAGAAGAAAAAAATAACATGTAACAGGCTGATGGAGCATAATATCAGGTGGTAGAGAAGCTTTTCAACACTAAGCCTATCATTTAAAGCTGAGACAAGCTGGGAGCATCCAGTTCAGAAGAGTGCTTGGAAAATGCTATACAGGATAGTGACAACATTGGAAGTGGGTTAATGGATGTCAGGAGATAAAATGGTCATGAAAAAGGCTCATACCAATAACATTTGAAAAATAGTATGGTATATATGTATTTCTCTGCCAGTGCTAGAATTCCCTGAACCAAGATGGAAGAAGTAGAGTGCTTGGTTGTGAACAAGAACAGAGAACAGTGGCTGTAATAGAAATGGAGAGAATTATTGGAATTCATTTCCAGATTCAAACTTTATAAAAAAAGAGAGGGAAGGTGCCTTGAGAGAGGTGCTGCTCTCTGTATCAGACAGTATAAAACTAACTTTTTGAAAACATTGGCTAGATCAGAGATTCCATAAATTTCTTGACTGACAGTGCCATTAGTGTCTTAGTCATTTTTTCATGGTGCCCCTAGGCCAAAACTGTGAACTTCCTTGAGCTAGTACTTTGTGATCTCACAGTGCCCGTGAGTTTGCTGCGGTGCGCTGGGGCACCACAGCACAGAATTTGGGGACCACAGGGCTAGATTCTTTCATGCAATCCCTGCAAATGGTAATGTTTGGCCATAAATGTAAATTGGGTCTAATAATATGCTACCTAATCAAAATATGGAGGGTGAACTTGAAATGGTAGAAGAAATCAGGGAGGCATGTAAAAATATATTCTTGTAATAATGGAGGAAATAGATTGTGTATATTCATACTCAATCTGCAACAAAGAAACCAAATGTCTAGATACCTTAAATGGCTACATCTTAGAATAGTTGGTCTTGAAAGAAACCAGCAGGGAGGCAATTCCAGATCTAATTTAAATGGTGACCATGTTCTGCTGTAAATGAGAAACCAATAGAAAACAGTGACCATAATGCCATTACATTTAACATTCATGCATGCAGAAAATTGCCAGTTGGGTCCAATACAAAAGGGGAAATTTATTTAAAATCACAATAACTGAGGTTCAACTGGAAAATATTCCACAATATAAAAAAGAGCCACTTATGTCCAGGAAGAGGCCAGCATGATACTCCAGTAGTGTCCAGGAAGCTGTAAAACTCCAGAAGATTTCTTTCAGGAAATGGAAGGCTTGTCCTAATGAGGAAACCAAAAAGGAACACAAAATCTGCTGAAGATGTTACTTAGCCTGGTAATGAAATGTTTGCAAGAAAACAACCAAGCTCAGGGAACCCCAAGGACTCCAGAACATAAAATCCAACAACTAAAAAAAACAATTATTTACAACATAAAGTGCAAGGATTGTGAAAGCCACTGTGTATGACAAACAGAGAGATGATTAGGAGAACACATACATAAACACCAGTTAGTAATCAGAAGACATAATGACTATTTAAGTTCACAACACATAGACAAACTTAACCATAAATTTAACTGGGGAATTGCAATCATTTTAGATCATGCCAAATCCAAGAATGCAGGAGAATTCCTAGAAGCATGGCATTCTGATAAGATCAACAATTATCAGAAACACAGAGATAGTCCCAACTATTCAAAATTATGAACTGTTCAAAACAAACAAAGGCCTTATGTCACCAGAGAAATTGTCTAGAATGTATAAAGGCACTTCAAATTTATGTTGGAAATGTGAACAACAAGAAGGGACATTTTATCTTATTTGGTGGATGTGTAAAAAAGCTAGAAAATTCTGGATTCAAATACATACACTGATTTAGTTGATTTTAAAGATTAATATACAACTTAATCCAGAACTTTTCCTCTTGCAACCAGTGGATAAACAGTTGGAAAAAAGTCATGGAACTTTGTTTTTATATATGATAACCAGAGCAAGATTATTGTATGCACAAAGATGGAAAGATGTGCCACTATCCACAATGGAGGAATGGTTGGTGAAGATGATAGAACTTGCTGAGGTGGCTAAATTGACTTCTTTGAACAGAGAAAAGACAATATCTATGTTTACTGATGACTGGAAACCCCTTATGGACTTTTTGCATGAAACAGAAAAAAATTAATTTATGATTTATGGTTTTGAGGATTAGACAGAATAGATTATAGAAAGGAGAGAGCTATGTTGTAACCATAGAGTAAGAGGTAAATTGTGATGAAATGGGATTATGAAGGCCAGGCTCAGGGAGATAAGCGTTTTCTTAGTTCACTGAAAGAGCGTGGGAACTACAAGAGGACGAGGCTGGCACCTCCCTGAGGAATTCACGGTGTTGTGGTTGGCTGGATTGGGAACTGGGGTTTCAGTCTGGGAAGATTCTTGCTAGAGGTTGTAGCTAATAAACATAGCTGAACTCATTTTGCATTGTCTCTTGGCGCTCCTTGGGCTAAACCTGACATAAATTTATAATTGTACTTATAACTTCTGAAAAAAAGATTGGAAGCTACTTCTTTGTATCTTTTTTCTTTCTTTTCTATTTTTCTTTTACAGATAGTCCCCGGGTTAAGAACGCCTGGTTTAAGGACAACACATAGTTAAAAACAGAGCCTATTAAATCAAGTTAATGATTCGAGTTACGTAAATACACAGTGGTTAAAGTTAATTACACAGTACTACTTATACATTATTATGCAATAATACTGTTCTGGCTTAAATACAAATTCACCTTAAGGACAAACCTTGGGAATGGGACTTGTTCTTAAACTGGGGACTACCTGTACTTTTTTTTCCCTTTCTTGCACCTTTACCTTTCTCTTTGATTTCTTTTTTTATTATTATTTTATATTAGTTTGTATTAGTTTTTAATCTTCCTTTTTAAAAATATTTAAAAAAAACAAACAAAGGCCTAAGAAAGAAGTAAATAGCCTAAGGTTTGTTTGTTTGTTTGTTTATTTATTTATTTATTTATTTATTTAGTTGTTCGTTCGTTCGTTCATTCAATTTGTATAGCCACCCATATCAAACCAGTGACTCTGGGCAGCTAACAACAATAAAAACAGCCAACACTTAAAACAGTACAAAAAATTAAATATAAATATAAATACAGCCAAGAGATCTTAAAAAACCGTTGGTATCAGCACAACAATGAAATGGGGCCCTTCGCACGCTTGGGGCCCCAGGCCTGGGCATAAAGCCAGGTCTTCAGGGCCTTCCACAAGGCCAGAAGGGTCGGGGCCATCCTAATCTCAGGAGGGAGGATGTTCTAGAGAGCAGGTACCACAGCCGAAAAGGCACGTCTCCCTCCTTAGCTGATGGGACCCGGAGCATGCCCATCCTGCCAGACCGAATTGGATGAGTAGAAACAACTGGAAAAAGATGGACCCTAAGGTAACCCGGTCCCATGCCATGAAGGGCTTTAAAGGTGACAACCAGCACCTTGAATTGCACCCAGAAACACACTGGCAACCAGCGTAGCTCCCGAAGCAGTGGTGTTACATCTGCTGAGTAGCTGACACTATGTACAACCCGGGCAGCTGCATTCTGTACCAGCTGAAGCTTCTGAATGCTCTTCAAGGGCAGCCCCATGTACAGCGCATTACAATAGTCCAAGTGAGAGGTCACAAGGACATGAGTGACAGTGAGTAGAGCCTCCTCATCCAGGAATGGCTACAACTGACGCACAACCCGAAGGTGTGCAAAGGCCCTCATAGCCCCGGCTGCCACCTGCTCTTTCCTAAGCTGCTATTCTGCTACTTTAGAGCAGGTCTGCAAAATTTGCAGTCATAGGCTGCATGTGGCCTGCCAAACAGCCTCGTGTGAACCACTGGCATCTTTTGAAAACTCAACAAATCCACTACCACCAAGTGTTGCTGCCGCCAGGAAGGTTCCTCTGCTGCCACCTAGTTTTTCCCAGCTACCTCTGCCCTGAAAGAAACACTGTCGAGCACCTCCAAGTCTCACTGACACTGCCAGCCCCACTTCAGTAACCGTTCAAAGTTATAACAGCGCTGAACAAAGGTCCAGTTCACATGCTGCCAGTCCGTTCACACACTGGCCAGGGCCTCCATTTGTGTGCCAGCCAGGGCCTCTGTTTGCTCTCCACTCAGGGCCTCAAAGAAGGCCCTGGTCGTCATGCAAATGGAGCCCTGGGTGGGGTGTCAATGGAGACCCTGGGCGGGGTGCGAACAGGGGTCCTGTCTGTACTGACCTGAAAGAAGGTGGCATGAAAGAATGCCTTGGATAGTACAGTAGTGGCATACAGTGTGGTGGGTATGGTGCTGGCGGGCAGGGGCAGGTGGCAGGGGCAGGTGGCGGGAGCAGGTAGGCAGGCCAAAAAGCAGTAATGTGGGTGGGCCTGAGTGAGCCCAAATTTTGTTCATGTGACTGTGGGGGCACTGCAACAGCTGAACATTAAGGACTGGTCATAAGTCCCTTTGTTCAGCACCGTTGTAACTTTGAATGGTCACTGAATGAATGGATGTTAAGTGAAGACTATCTGTAGGCCACTGGGAGTAGCAAGAGTAGCACCTTTCCCCAATATATTGCTGCTCTGCTCTGAGGCCTGCTTTTTACCCAGGTCTGCCTTTTAACTGTAATACATTACTCCATTTAGCTGCCTTTCATAGTCTGCTCAAGTTACATAATGAGATTAGGTTTATAATGTTTTTTTGGTAGATTTTAATCATGCAGTACTTCTGAGCAATTTCTGTTGTTTCTTAGTAGAAATTTTCGCATTTGAATGCTTCCATTGGCTATAATCTGTATGCTCTTGGTTGTTATACCAGGAACAACCATGGGAGGGAAGGATTGCATCAGAAACAGCAAAATATCATTCATAAGGCAAGCCTCCGATAAACTTGACATGGGGCACCTAAGAACAATCTCTTTTCAAGACATAATGGGCCAGGAGACAAAAATGCTGTTCATATATTGTAAGAGAGGACCAGGTTGGCAGGCCTAGCTGTCAGAAAAGGGGGTGGAGGATGTCCACCTTCCAGGCTGTGCCCTCTTTTCTTTTGAGGAGATAAAAACAAAAGTCTCTATCTTGTGCTATAAAAATACATTTTAGTAAAGAGAAGCAAAAAGTACATTTTTCTCTTAACTTGGGGTGGTCAAATGCTAAAGCAATTACAACAGGTTGAAATAAGGCATTAACACTGTTAAAAATACAAATAGTGTTGCCAACATCAGTCTTCCATAGAATGCTGTGGGAAGACCTAAGTACAGATCTGATGGTAAGCTTAAGAATTGAGTTAGCACAAAAGGCAGTAACTTTCTGATAAAAAATCAGGCAAATTCCTTGAGCAATTGCAAAATGCAATAGAAATATGAGAATTGAAAATCAGGCAAATTTGCATACCTAAAAACAAAACAGTCTGAACACAGATTCTGGTCTAGAACTTTTGCTTGAGGTAGAGAGGAAGGATATTCCCCAGTTCACTTCTGCAGTTAGATGGGCCTGATTAATCCCTGACTTCCATAGATTGCAACTTTCCATTAAAGGCTTTAGGAGCACTTCCTCTTAGCTCCTGTTGATTGATTGATTGATTGATTGATGTGCCATCAAGTCGCTTTTGACTCCTAGTGACCATGTAGATATTCTCCATGATGATGTATCCCTATCCTGTTCTTCCAAATCTCCTACCAGTGTACTCATCACAATTGTAACTGAGTCTGTCCAACTTGCTGCTGGTCATCCTTTTCTTCTCTTTACTTCCACCTTTCCCAGCATTAGAGCCTTTTCCAGAGAGCTAGGTCTTCCCATAATGTGTCCAAAGTAGGATAATTTGAGCCTGGTTATTTGTGCCTTGAGTGAGAACTCTGGGTTAATTTGAAGATCCATCCATTTGTTTTTTTGCCTGTCCACAGTATTCTCAGGAGTCTTCTCCAATAACAAAGTTCAAAGGTGTCAGTACTGTACTATTCCTATCTTGCTTCTTCAAAGTCCAATGGTTGCTTCCATAGAATGTTATAGGGAATACCATGGCTACCATGAATACCATGAGTCTGATATTTTCCAAGGCCTTCATGACTGCTCTACCAAGTACTAGTCTGTGGCATATTTCTTGACTGGTTGTTCCTTTACTGCTGTTCACCACTTTGATATCTTGATTGCCATTTCTAAGGCTGGTTGTTTTACCTGTTTACATTAGTTTGGTCTTTATATTTAACTTTAATCCCATTTTTTCACTGTGCTCTTTGACTTTCAGAACTAGGGCTTTCAGGTCCTTTGCATTCTTGGCTATCAGGGTAGTGTCATCAGCATAGCACAGGTTGATGTTTCTTCTTCCAATTTTAAAATCATGCTCTTCTTCTTCCAATCCAGCTTCCCTTAATATATATTCAGCATATAGATTGAATAAATAAGGAGAGATTATATAACCTTGTTGTACTCCTTGGTCAGCCTGGAGCCAGTCTGTTTTGCAATGTTCTGTCTGTACTGTGGCTTCCTGACCTATATATGTTTCTCATAAGGACAATTAGATGTTCTGGGATTCCCATTTTTCTGAGCACTTTCCATAGCTTGACATGATCGACACAATCAAAGGCCTTTCTATAATTGGTGAAGCACATACTAGCGTCTTTTTGGTATTGTTTGGCTTTCTCAATTATCCAGTGTGCATCAGCAATAATGTAATAATGTCACATGTTCCTTGGCCTTTTCTAAAGCCAGCTTGAACATCTGGCATCTCTTTTTTCCACGCAGGGCTCTAATCTGCATTGGATGATCCTAAGCATGATTTTGCTAGCATGCGAAATTAAGAATATTGTACAATAGTTTGCACACTCTGTTAAATCTCCTTTTTTTGATATTAGAATGTAGATTGACTTCTTCCAATCAGCTGGCCACCGTGTCATTCTCCAGATTTCCTGTCATAGCTTGGTTAGAACCTTGACTGATTCTTCTTCTGTTGCTAGGCATATTTCAGTGGATATTCCATCAATTTCTGTAGTCTTCCGACTTGGTAATAACTGGAGTGCTGATCTAAATTCATCTTCTAGTGCTAGAGGTTCTTGTAAGTAGGAAATATCTTCTAAGGTATCTTGGATGTTGACATATCGACTGGACAGTATTTCAATATACTCCTTCCATCATTGTTTGATCTCCTTTGAATTAGTTACTATCTGTCCATTTGCATCCTTTAGCATACTATGGACCCCTTTGGAGAACGACACAGTGGCCAACTATTTCAAAGAGGTCAATCTACATTCCAATGCCAAAAAAAGGAGACTTAACAGAGCATGGAAACTATTGTACAATATCCTTAATTTCACATGCTAGCAAAATCATGCTTAGGATCATCCAGTAAAAAATAACGTATAATTTTAACTCCTTTCAGTCTGGATTCAGGCCTGGACATGGGACAAAAAGGGCATTGGTTGCACTTTTGGATGATCTTTGGTGGAAGCGGGATGGAGGCAGTGCATCCATCCTGGCTCTCCTTGACCTCTTGGCGGCTTTCGATACCATCGACCATGATATCCTTCTGGATTGGCTTTGGGGTTTGGGAGTGGGCAGCACTGTATTGTGCTGATTTGCTACCTTCCTATGGGGCTGATACCAGTCAGTGTTGATTGGGAGAGATCTCGTCCTCAGCCCCTACTATGTGGGTACCTGTGATGGAATGGAATTATGAAGGCCAGGCCTTCAAAATTCCATTCCATCACAGTACCACAGGATTCAGTGCTCTCTCCACTCCTGTTTAACATCTACATCAGGGGTCCTCAAACTTTTTAAACAGGGGGCCAGTTCACGATCCCTCAGAATGTTGGGAGGCCGGGCTATAGTCTGAAAAAAACATGAGGAGAGGAGGAGAGCTGCTGGACCCGGCATACCTGTCATGTAGAATAGTCCGGCTCTGCGATCTCCCTCCTCATGCATCGCCTGCAGCTCCTGACACAGCCCTGGCACTTCCGCTTCTGACAGACAGCTGCAGCAGCCAATCAGGTGGGTGGGCTGGATAAATGACCCTGGCGGGTCGTATCCAGCCCGTGGGCCGTACTTTGAGAACCCCTGATCTACATGAAACCACTGGGGGGCATCATCTGTTGGCATGGGTTGAGGTATCATCAGTATGCTGCTGATCATCAATTGTACCTCTCCACCCTGGTGGACTAAGTGTTGCTGTTGATATCCTGTTCCAGTGCCTGGAGACTGTGGGGGGTCTGGATGGGGAACAACAGGCTTCAACAGAATCTTGGCAAGACTGAGTGGTTCTGGGTTTTAGGGCCTTCTGATTCTGGGACTTTACCATCTCTGGTACTGGATGGAGTTGCACTGCCCCAAACAGACGCGGTGTGCAATCTGGGGGTCCTTCTGGACTTACTACTCCTGCTCAAGGAGCAGGTAGCAGTCGTGGCTAGGAGGGCCTTTGCACAACTTCATGTTGTGCACCAGTTGCACCCGTTCCTGGATCATGAGGCTTTACTCACTGTTACTCATGCCCTGGTCATCTCCCAAATGGACTACTGCATTGTGCTGTACATGGGACTGCCCTTGAAGAGTACCTGGAAGCTTCAGCTGGTGCAAAATGCAGCGGCATGGGCAGTTATGGGTGTTCCTAGAAGGACACGTTACACCTCTGCTCTGTGAGCTCCATTGGTGGCCAGCTTGCTTCCGGGTGCAATTCAAGGTGCTGGTGTTGACCTTTAAAGCCCTATATGGCATGGGGCCAGGTTATTTGAGGGACTGCCTCTCCCCGATTACTTCTATTGCCCCATCAGGTCTATCAGGAGAGGCATGTTGCAGGTCCCATCTGCTAAAGCATTCCATCTGGCAGGACCCAAGAAACGAGCCTTTTCTGCTGTGGTGCCTGCCTCCTGGAACATCATCCCCCCTGTGGTAAGATTAGCCCCAACCCTTATGGCCTTTCCGAAAACCCTCAAAACATGATTTTTCATCAGGCCTGGGGATCCCCTGACAGCAGAGAGTCTGCGCGTTGGTTGCACCACGTTTGACATCTTAGTTAACTCTCTCATAATCTTGGTTTTACTGTATGTTGATTATTTGTTTTAATTGGTTTTTATATTCAATTTTAATGGTTGGTTTTGTTGTATGCCGCCAAGAGTCACCTTGTGTGAGATGGGTGGACATATAAATTTGATTAAATAAATAAATAAATAAATAAATATTAAAAAAACCAATTTGAAGTTGGAACCTTCTTCTGAGTTCAGAGATCTTTTGAAAGACTTTTCTTTCCATGTCTATTTTGGTCTTCAATGTCTTTACAGATGTTGTAATATTGCTCCCTGTCAGCTCTCTGAAATTCTTTGTTAAGTTCCTTTCTGAGAGTTTTGTCTTTCTTGGCTTTGGCTTCTCTTCTCTTCTCTTCTTGGCAATTCCCACTGTTTGTTCTGACATCCAGTTTGCTTTCTTCTCTTTCTTCATATTTGGCAGTCTCTTTTCACATTCATCCTTAACAATGTATTTAAGGGGCAAGCTACTATATATAAACAGAGAGTAAACCCCAGTCCCTTCTAGCACTGAAGATGTTACCTAGCCAGGTAATGAAAAATTTGCAAGAAAACAACCAAGCTCAGAGAACCCCAAAGACTCCACAATGTCTCTAAGCTCATTCCATACTTCCTCTGGTTCTCTATCAATGAGGTTCATAACTTCAAAGCAATTCCTGATGTTCTCCTTGAAAAGGGTCGATATATGCTTAAGACTGTATCATGGAAACTGACTGGCTTTCTTTTTTAACTTAATTTGGAACTTGCACATGAGCAGTTCATTATCTGTTCCACAGTAAGCAGCTGGCCATGTCTTTGATGCTATAATTGAGCTCCTCTACCTCCTTTTACCAATAATATAGTAATTTGATTTCTATATACTCCATCAGGTGATGTCCATGTATAGAGGCATCGTTTTGGTTGTTTGAAGACAGTGTTAGCTATGAAGAAATCATTGGAGTGGCTGAAATTGATAAATTGACCTCCTGCTTCTTTTTGGTTTCCTAAGCCATACAATCCAACTGTATTTTCCTCTTTCATGTTTCCAACTTTGGCATTCCAGTCTCCAATCACAAGCAACACATCTTGCTTGCATGTTCTGTCAATTTCAAATTGAACTTGATCATAAAACTCATCAATCTCTTCTTCTGCATCAGTGGTTGGAACATAAACTTGAATGATTGTCGTATTAAAGGGTTGTCCACGAAGTCTAATCCATATTATTCAGTCATTGCTTGCATTGTAGCCAAGTATTGGTCTTGCTCTACCTTTCCTAACTATAAAAGCAACATCCTTTCTTCTTTGGTTTTCATATCCTGAGTAATAAACAATGTGATCTTCTGACTGAAAGTGTCCAATCCCAATCCATCTCAATTTGCTTATGCCTAAAATGTCAATTTGTACTCATTTCATTTAATCTTTCACTGGGTTGAACTTTCCTGTATTCATACTTCTTACATTCCATGCTCCTACTGTAATTCTATCTTTGCAGCTTCAGATTTTCTTTTCCTGTATGGCAACATCAGCAACTAGACGCCCCAAAGGCTTTAATCTAGCCATGTCATAAACACCATTAGTACTTTGAAAGAACCTCAGTTCTTCCTCAGCAGCATATCGAGTGCCATCTGAACTGAGGGGCCAATCATTCAGCACTGTATCATATTTTCTATTCATGTGGTTTTCTTGATAAAAATACAGGAGTGGTTTACCATTGCTTTCGCCCACACAGTATGAATTGATGCCTTTGCCATTGTCACTAAATTGATCATTTGCCTCTGGCATCTTCCTATATCATATCACTGCTGCTCAACATAGGTGCCTATTTGCTTTAGCTGGGCAGCTAGGATGACTTTCACACCTTGGGTGACTCTGCTGGGAATACATACTCTTGGCATACACTCCCTACATTCTTTGCTTATCCCTCCCAGGAACTCTCCCCCAGCCACAATGAAGCAGCACAGCAGGACCTGGGGGTGAGGGAAGAGCTCCTATTGATTTCCTAGAAATGTCTTGGTCATGGTTTGGCAGCTTCTTACCTTCAGCCCAAAAACACTTTGCTCTGCTCTTACTGTGGTCCTCAGGAAATTGACTTCATCCAGAATCTCTGCCTCTTCCCAGTCTAATGCAGGTCTTCTTCTTTGCTCCCTGGAGATTGTCTTAGCTCCAAGTCACCCCCCTCCAGCTCTAATCCCTGAGAAGGTCAATTTTGCTCCTACTCTGGTTCCTCCCACCTGAACATTTCTTAGGTGTCTGCTTCTCCTCCTTGGCTGTTTCCAGTCTCCATCCTGCTTACATCTTTTAGCAATCTTGCTTTCATCCTCTTCCACATGTTCTCCCTCCTTAGTTCTTTCCCAAGAGAGGCTTTAATTCCTAAAAATTAGGATTGGAAGAAATCTGCTAGTTCTCCCACCCCCACCCCTTGGGTCTTGGATTTAAATTGATTGGAAATACTTTTTCCTCCCTCTTTTTGCTTATCTGCTGCAGGTATGTACAGTAAAGTAGTTGCTGAACTCTTTTGCCTTTTAAGTGCTCGCATTTGAAGTCATTATTTTGCCTGTATTTTGACTATCTGGTTGAATGTGGGGGCAGGAAGGGCCTGCTGTCCCTTGTTTGAGTGAATGGGCTTTTGTTCATTCATTACACTTATCAACCCAAGTGAAAACTGAGACTTACTCTACAATATAAAAACAAACAATGGTTTCTATTACATGTGATGACCTGGTTCACACAATAAGTTATAATGCAATTTGGTTTTCATAGAAAAATAGAACATATGGTTTGGAAGATACTTTGGTGATCATCTAGTTCAGTCCCTTGCTCAGTGCAAGAGTTCACTACTATACATTCCCAACAAATGGCCATCTAGTCTCCATTTAAGCACCTTCTCCGACAGATGAGCTTACCCAGTGGCCTCATGTAGATGTTAAATAGGAGAGGAAGAGTACCAAACCCTGTGGCACTCCACATAGTAAGGGCTGAGGGTGAGATCTCTCCTCCCCAACTACAACCAACTGGAATCAGCCCCGGAGAAAGCAAGTGAACCAGCACAACACCATGCTGCCCACCCCCAATTCTCTGAGCTGATCCAGAAGGATACCATGGTCGATGGTATCAAACCACAGAGAGGTCAAGTAGGGCAAGGATGGATGCATAGCCCCCATCCTTCCCTCACCAGAGATCATCCAAAAGCATGACCAATGCTGCTTCAGTCCCATACCCAGGCCCAAATCCTGACTGAAAGGGATCCTGATAATCCACTTTATCCAAGGTCCCCTGAAGCTGCTGTGCAACCACCTTCTCAACCACCTTCCCCAAAAAGCGGAAGTTAGATACAGGATGAAAATTGTCCTGTATAGTGAGGTCCAGTGATGGCTTATTAACCATCACTAGAACCCACTTACAAGACACCCCTCCCCCCGGGCTGCTTTAATCAGCCAGGAGGGGCATGGATCTAAAGAGCAGGTGGCTGAGTTCACAGCCCTAAGGACTTGTCCACTTCCTCAGGTCCAACAAGTTCAAACCGTTCTCAGATAATAGGGCAAGCCTCCTCCCTAGGCATCTCCATTGGACCTGCAGCACAGTCAGCATCCAACTGCAAATGAATCTGAGTGATTTTATTCAACAGATGCTGAGCAAATTCCTCTGCACTCCCTTGTAAGAGGTTCTCCGAGCCCTCCTTACCCGGGAGGGCTCATGTCACACAAAACAGGGCTGTGGGGTGGCTATCTGCAGGTGTAATAAGAGTGTCAGCGCTCTTATAGCCACTAGGTAGGCCTTAACAGCGGTTCTGATCTGTGTTCGGTCGACTTTGTCCCTTGTTGAGCAGCAGTGACACTCTAGACATCTTTTATCTCGATTCATCTTCCTCAACTCTTCCGTAAATCACAGGGAGTGCTGGGGTTCCTGAGAGGGGAGAGGTTACATGGGCACAATCCAATCTAAGGCCTCAGCTGCCCCCTTATTCCAAGTGGTGACCAGGGCTTTGGATGGACCATTCAGCAGACCAGCAGGAACAACCCCCAGCTCCCTCTGTACCCATCTGGGTCCATTAGTCACCAGGGGTGGACCAATCTAATGGATCCAGTCTCCTTGCAATGGATAATGGCACTGGAGAATCCCATGGTAATCAGGCTGTGATCTGACCATGACAAGGGGGACATTGACAACTTGCCCAGTTTCAGATCACAAAGCCACTGCTCTGACAGGAACACCAGATGCGGTGTACAGCCACTGTCCCGTATCAGGCTCTGGATGATCTGGGATAGGCTGTCATGGTGGCCATGAACTCCCTCAGACCTCTCAAGCCACCTCAGACCCCTCTCCTAGAGAAGACAGATTGAAGTCCCCAAAACCATAAGTCTGGGGAACTCCACTGCCAGCCCAGAAATGGAGTCAAGGAGCTCAGGCAGGGAAGTTGCTGTGCAGCAGGGAGGCTGGTACAGCAGCAGCAATCCCACCTGATCCATAGAGCCCAACTTAATGAACAGGGTCTGACATCTGGTGACCTGTGGTGCAGCACCCCTGAAAGCCATAAGAGATTCCCAGATGACAATCACCACACTTCCATCCCTGCCCTGGGATCTCAGCTGATGCCACATCCAAAACCCAACTGGACATAACTCCAAAAGGGCAACCCCCCTTTCCAGATCCAGCCAGGTCTCGGTGATATGTGCCAGGTCGGCCCTCTCGTCAAGTATTAAATCACTGATGAGGGCAGCCTCATTACACACTGACCAGGCATTAAGATTTCCTGGTCTGATACATCTAGTGGGGCTGGCAGTTGTCTTCAGTATTAGGAGATGCAGTCTTGTGGGCATCAGGTGAAGGGACAATCCAAATCTGGCCAAAGTGGTATCTCAAAGTGAGAGTCAGATATTCAAGATAAACAAGTAAGATTCCTATGCAATACCTTAAAAATCAACATAATTCTTTTTGATTTTTTTTTTGCTTACTACTACTCACTTTATAAAATACCTGTAGGGTATTTTAGGGAAGGAACATGTGATAATACATGTGTACATATGTACAAACCTGAGAATTTAGGGTACTACTGGTTGCAGTATATCTCAGAAGCCTGTGTTATATATATCTTAACCTTTGTTGCCTGAATTTACCTTCTGAAATCAAGATGAAGCTTTCATTATAAACACCTATTTATTGTACAACTCCTTCAGATGAGATATTTTACAACATGGAAGAGCCCAAATAAACACTTCTTTCTGAATCATTAAAGCAGATGCATTATTTTCTAATCCTGAAACTGCTGTAATGATTCAAGAACAGGTGATCTGTTCGTGTTCCTGTGCATTGTGAAGCACTTACTGAAGGATTTGCAGAGCCCCAAGGATCTGTGACTGCATCCATACAACACCTTAAAATTTGGTTGAATCATAATTGACTGAGTTAACTCAATTACCTGCAGTAAACTTCAACAGAGCTCTTTTAGTCTATCATGCTTTGTAAACCCAGCCAGCAGTGGGCTTCATAAATTAGCCTAAGCTATATTTTTGCTTGGTTTTGGCTTAATTAATCGGGCAAACCTACACAAATTTAGTTTATTCAATCAGTCCCATGCTATTATAATGACAGAAGTGGTTTAGAAGTATTTTTTAAATTAAAATTCATACTGAGACTTTCACATTGGATTTCTTCCTGTCATGCAGTTGCTGAAGATACAGAGTTCTGTTCCAAGGTGGCAATCCTAGTTGTGCAGATTTATAGAACAATAAGTTACTGTTACTACTTAAGTGGTCTTATTTTTCATGCTACTTTGGGTTGCCACCTTCTGCTAATACAAGTTTCTGGCTGCCTCTGAACAGACACACTACAAATTAAAAAGGGAAATCGTTATGACCCTTCTTTCTGTGGCAGAAAAATCTTCATCAACCACATACCTGTTGATTGTAACACTAAAGCAGGTTTTTAAAAGTTAGATTTTTAACTCTAGCAGTAGCTTAATGATGCTGAACTTTGGAAGAGCTGGACTGTTAAATTGTAATACAGCTTTTGGAAGAATCACAAATCTCTTGCATGTCTATGATCTTAAATGGGACAAGACAGCTTTATAAATATAAATATTTATAAACATATTAGAAATTATAAACAACAGACTGTAACATTTTATTGGCAATGCATCAAATATGCCTGTAGAAGACAAAACAAGGTATCTCAAAGTTAAAATGTCAAATCACTCCTGTAACAAGACTGTAGTTCTCTGCCTTCCAAAAATCAGGCTCCCTCTTAAGTAATGTTCTTATGGTTGAGAAAGACCAATGCATCTTCAATTTTCTAGGTTTGAAAACATGTATTCTCTGGAAGAAATAGCATGTTTGCATAAACTGCTTGGTATATAGCTGTACCAGAAATTGCAGCTTTAATAAGTATGCTACATGATAATTGTAGTCTGAATTTGGGGATACAGAAGGAAGACAGGCTATGTGGGTTAACAGTATCCACAAACTTTAATTCAGGCAGTCCTTGACTTATGACCACAATAGGGACTGTAAAATTTGTCATTAAGTGATGTTGTCATTAAGTGAGGCATCATGTGACTGTACCAAGTATTACTTTTTTTTGCCATGTTTGTTAAACAAATTGCTGCAGTTGTTAAGTCAATCATGACTGGGCTTGCAATTTTCCTTTGGTTGTTAAGTGAAACAGCAGGTACAGTATGGGTGGGGGGAGGAGTTTATCTAATTGTGATAGTAGTATGTTTTCCCTCAAACATTTGGTATGTGTTGATTTGTTTTTAGAGATCCTAGTATCTTCTGTTGCACAGAGTCCCCTTTACCAGGTTAGGCTGGTATGTCAAACATAAATCTACCTGGATCCATGATCTGTTAATGTTCAATTTATATTACAATACAGAAGCTCCCAGTTCTTCTTGGTTCATGGCACTGTGTTTCCATGAACTGTATAACAGTGAACCCTGGCTTTTCCTCAGCCAAATCAGCCAATCCTTTCACAGTGAACTTTTTGGGCTGAACTTCTACATTTTCTCCTCCTCCTTCGAAATCTTGTTATTTTTTCTCTTCTTCTTCCCCCACAACTCCTCATCCTTCCAATTCTTGCAGTTCTATTAAGTCTTTGTTTGAAAGCTCTCCCTCAGTGTAGGCTATCAAATGTTTCACATTCTCAGCTTCAACCTCTAAATCAAGGGATTTCATGAGTGTCAAAATGTTCTGATTTATTTCATCCAAATGTCTGTCATGGTCAAATCCTTCAAAATTATTTACAAGAACAGCAAAATGTTTTAAACAATTCTTCCAAATCACTTGCATGCATTTCAGTGACATCCTGCCATGTTGCTGCAATGTTTTTGATAAAATGGAGGATATTGTAGCCTTTCCAAAAGTCACACAATGTTACTGTCTCATTCTCCATTTCAGCTATGGCTTTGCCAAACATTGCATGTAAATGTTGTGACAGCTCCCTGGTCCACAGGCTGTAGGAGAGGGGTGGTGTTTTTGAGTAGCTAAACTACCTTTACATCTGGGTGGAGATTGTTGAGATGTGGGGGGTGTCCAGGTGCGTTGTTCAGGAGCAGGAGAATTTTAAAATGAATTCTGTTTTCCAAGCAATATTCCTTTACTTGAGGTATGAAACAATTCATATACCAATCCTTGAAGAGGACTTGTGTCATCCAAGCCTTCCAATTGGATTGATAATAAACGGGCAGTGAGTACTTGCGTATGTTTTTGAGTGCACAGGGGTTCTGTGTTTTGTGGATCAGAAATGGCTTCAGCTTGAATCTGGAGGCATTTCTACCCAACAGCAAGGTTACTCTGTCCTTGAATGCTTTATATACAGCATAGCTTTGGCTTCTTTGTGTACGTAGCTCCACTCTGGCTTTTTTTTTTTTCCAGAATAACCCAATATTGTCCACAATGAGTATCTGTTCAGGCAGATAGTTCCCTTCTGCTATGATTTCATCAAGTTCATCCAAGAAAAGTTGGGCAGCTTCTTTGTCAGAGCTTGTGGCTTCATCTGACATGTATATGTTGTGGCAATTAAAACTTTGCTGAAACCACATAAACCAGCCACAGCTGGCAATGAATGTTTCAGTGCATTCCTCACCTGCTCTTTCCTTCAATGTTGTGCAAATGCTATGTGCCTTAGCCTGAATGAGAAGGCGGCTAATCAGAATCCTGTTTTGTATTTGATATTCAATCCAAAATATAAAGAGTTTTTGTTTCGTGGATATGTTTGGTGCCTTGTTATAACTGCGTTCTTTCCTGGTGATCCTTCAATCACCTCTCTGATCCTTTCCTTATCCTTCAGAATAGTGGAGATGGTGGAATGGGCCAGCCCTTCTTGTGCTTTAATATTCACCTTCTTCCCCTCGTCATGTACTTTGATGATCTTCATCTTCAAATCAAGATCGACAGTTTTCCTTTGCTTCTTGCATCCTTCTTTAGCTGAAGTGGAGGTCTTTCTCTTTCCCTTTGAAGGCATCGCCAGCTAAAATAAGAGCCAGTTGCAAAGTATGGGAGGGAGGGAGGGACGGAGAGAGAGATAACCCCCAAAATAGTTGTGTAACTGATTCAGAACAATTTATCTTCAGTGTTAGGGTGGGGGGAGGCAGTACTATAGTGCAAGAATGTGTTTCCTTGTCTGCTAAAAATTTCTTTTCCTGGACAAAAGTATGTGAATGGTCTCTGCTAGCAACAACATATTTTAAATTCATTTATTTACTATATTGAGTATTTGTTTATACACTCCATCTTTGTTCTCAACTGGTTCCCTGTCTGCTCTTCTTCTTGGCCACTTTTTTTCCTTAGTGTACAGCATGTGCAAGACTGAATCTGATTCTTGACAATTGGAGAGAGTGAACTGTGAAGGCCAGATGCTACATACAGTCCATTTATGAGGAAAAGCCAGGGTTCATAGGAAGGGATAAAAACTCATAAAAATAGATTGCAAAGTTGAAGTTCAGGAGTTTAGAGAACAGATAGACAATAAATATTGTTTCACTAGTATTTTATCCACAGGTTGGGTCTCTGCCATCTGCATGATCCAGTCATTTTCTCTCACGCACAGGAATCATTGCCACACATGCAGACACAAGAGTGCACACTTAGAGAAAATATACCCCCCTCCCTCTGCGTGAACTAGTCATTTTCTTTCTCACACAGGAATCATTGCCACACATACTGACACATTGAGATGAGGCAAGGAGGGAGGGAGGAATCCCTACCCAAGCATTAGGAAGCAGATTAATTTTTTTTCTGGATTCAAATGTTTGAGGAAAACAGGATTTTTTACAGTACTATACAGTATTGCAGTAATGAAACTTGAAAAATGTTTTAATCCAACATATCCTGTCTTCATACTGTACGGTGCTGTACTGTAGAGATGAAGTTGGATATCTCACCTGCAACTTAAATGTAGAAACTTCCTGAACACGTACAAATGCATACTGAAGGCAGATATCACTGAACATACTATTACTGCATATAAGGGCATTCAGCCAAATGCAGGTTTGTTTTAGATATTGTACAGTAAGCTAGATCACTCTCAAAAGTCTTAAAAAGTTAAAATAAAATAAGAATAAAATAAAATAAAAATAAAATGCTTACCTTTAAAATGTTTCCTTTTGTACAGTATTTAGAAGTACCAATAGAAGAGAATATATGTAGCCCAGGGTTGAACTGTGGAGTCCTTGGTGCTCTCTGAGCTTGGTTGTTTGCTTGCAGACATTTCATTAACTACCTAAGTAACATGATCAGCGAGTGAGTGTGGGCTTTGCTCCCTGTTTATATACAGTAGCTTGCCCTGCTGTTTCTAATTTGCTGTTGTTTTCTCTACTGATAAGGATATCCAGGAAGGGTAGTGTGTTGTTGTTTTCTTCTTCCCTTGTGAATTTTATTCCTTTGAAGACAACAGCAAATTAGAAATGTTAAATCTATCAAAAAACAACCCACACTAACCAAGTGCTCCATTACCAAAGTAACAGCCCAACCTCTCCCAAGAGGAGCTGTGTAAAAACATTATTCAGACTAGTACAAACACACTGCAGCAACCCAGAACAGCAGAAAAAGGAAACAGACCACCTATACAACATCTTCCAACAAAATGGATACCCATGCAACTTTATCAAAAAGTGCCTGACCACTCAACCCACTACAGCACAACCAACATAAGCTACAAAAAGGGTAACACTGGCATACATCAAAAACATCTCAGAAACAACCAACAGACTATTACAACTACACTGCATCACTGTAGTACACAAACCAACTAAAGCCCTCGGAAACATCTTAAGTAAACTAAAAGACCCAGTAGTCCAAGAAAAAACAGGAGTCATCTACAGCATACAGTGTAAGGACTGTAACAGCCACTATTTATAGTATTTGGTCAATATCAAAAGTTCATCTCAATACTTTGTTATATATCCTTTGTTGGCAATGACAGAGGTCAAACGTTTTCTGTAAGTCTTCACAAGGTTTTCACACCCTGTTGCTGGTATTTTGGCCCATTCCTCCATGCAGATCTCCTCTAGAGCAGTGATGTTTTGGGGCTGTTGCTGGGCAACAGGACTTTCAACTCCCTCCAAAGGTTTTCCATGGGGTTGAGATCTGGAGACTGGCTAGGCCACTCCAGGACCTTGAAATGCTTCTTATGAAGCCACTCCTTCGTTGCCCGGGCGGTGTGTTGGAAAAAATACTTATTTTCCACCATGATTTGCAAATAAATTCTTTAAAAATCAGACAATGTGATTTTCTGGATTTTTTCCCCCATTTTGTCTTTCATAGTTGAGGTATAACTATGATGAAAATTACAGGCCTCTCTCATCTTTTTAAGTGGGAGTACTTGCACAATTGGTGGCTGACTAAATACTTTTTTGCCCCACTGTATATGAGAATGTCGATAAAGGACATCCTTTTTTAATGGTTAAAGCAGCCAGTTTTTCCAGGCTTGCAAGGCTATCCAAGATAATGCCCAGTTGTCTCCAAATGTGTGTGTGTGCAAAATCACAATGCTTTGCAAAGCTGCAGACTGTTTTATTAAATAAGTGGTAACAAAGTTTACAACAATGTGATCAATACATATTAATGGAGTTTACAATGATGAATGGGAATTCAAGTGTGCTATCAGCTAACAGATCCTTATGTACCACAAGGAGAATCTTCCTAAATCTGGATTGTATGGAAAAACTGCTATTACACAGATTAGACTGATCACAGAAAACAGTTCCACTTACTATAGTAATCCCCATCATAAGGATGAACAATACGAGGCCAAACTGCATTTTTAACTGTCCCAGGGCTAGCTGATTGGCAGAAGCTTCTTTTAAAATAGACTTCCTGTAAGCTATCCTCCTCTGTCTAGAAATACCACATAGTATCTTATGTACATTTTTTACAGGAAAAACTTACTTTGGCATATACCAAATTTACTTTGAGTACATTCCTCAGCATATCTGCTCAGAAAGAAGCTTAAGGTAGTAAGCATAATCACACTAAGCCAGGGGTGCTGTACTTCTATTGGCTCAAGGGTTGTACTCCAAAAGGAATAGGACCCAAAGAGGGACTGAATTCTTTTGGCGTATGGGTGTGCGTGTGTGTGTGTAGGGGTTTGAAATGGGTGTCTGAAGTATCTGCAAGGCTTAAGATGTCCATTCTGTCCCTTAAAACTCTGCTCCTGCTTAAAACAGGTTAAATTTTGAGGATCTACCTACTCTGATGATTAAAAAAGATTGCTGGTAGACTACCCATTTTGTATCCATGAACTAAATCATGGTTTAGTATGAAGACCACAATAAGCAGGGTTTATAAATCCCTGTGCAGTACCTAGGGTCTTTTAATATAGAGGCAGTTTAATTTTTTTATAAATAAATAAACTGCAATACCTAAGTTCACATATCACTCCAAATCAAATCAAATCAAATCAAATCAAATCAAATCAAATCAAATCAAGGCTTAGTGCAATGTGTGAAACCCTAAGTGCTCACCTGAAAATGTCAAATATAAATCCAAGAAATATGTCAGAGTAATTGGAACCATCTCAGGCAACACTTCCTAATTACATACACTAGCTAACCTGGATTAGGCCTCTACTGCAATATGAGAACAAAATTCAGTTGCCTTGTATAAGTTAAAATGTTGTCTTAGATGCTAATTAATATAATCTGATGTTTATTATCAAATTTGTATGCTGCCAAATCATTTACACTCACAACAGCATACTTAAATACAGTAAAATGTCTGCAAAATAAAAAAATAGTAAAAGTAGAATACTCAACAATTACAATAATTATAACCACAAAAACAGAAAAATGGTTCAACATTTGTCTGGAATAACTTTCTCTGTCCAAACAGTTAACAAGTTGACACTTGGAAACAGTATCAATAGTTCCTGTGAAAATTCTTCTGGATCAATAACTATACAAGTCCCAGAGGGAGAGATATGAAAGACAAAACCAAATCCATACCATGGTTGAACATTGCAAAAATGCTGGGCACAGATTTCTTATATTGTAACCCTGAAGAGGTGAGGAGATGCCTCCTTCTCTGCAAAGCATATCAAAATAGCATAGCTAAATAAAGAATGGAGAAAAAGGTGAGAGTTTTGCACAAAGCAGCTTAAGCAATACAGCAAAGTAAGGTGGAGGATAAAGAGGGAAGTGGTGATGGAAACTGCTCTTCAAGTTAGATACAGATCTTTAATTTAAAATAGAGTAAGCTTATTCATGGGAAAAGTGCGACAAAATACCTCTGGGACAGAGCATTGCACTCTGGCAATTAAAACTGCATTAAAAACTAGATAGGGAAGTCGGGATACTAAAATAGATGGGCACAGAAGACTGTTGTCCTTATTTGTTTCAATATATTTACCTTTTGGGCAACAGAGATAGTCGCTGATTAATTTTCTTATTGGGTGCTTCTTCTACAAATACATTGTTCCCATTTGTAAAGTCATTCTCTCCAATCTCCTCCTAAAGGAGGCAGGCTGCAAAGATTGCATTATGTACGCAACCAAATGGCCTGATGCTGATGGAACAGGGCTGTTTTAGTATTCATAGACAAGGAGAAGAAAAGGACATCTTGAATAGAAAAATCACCAGACAATTCCTAATTATTTTGCTCCAAGAATGGAAGATATTTTAAATAAAAGAGTCCATCCTGCTCACAAAATGAATCCTTGATATCAGTTAATAGATTATAAATATATTGCAAAGCTTATAGCATTTCTCTAGTCAGCACAGCATGACTCCAGAGTGGCAGTATTCAGAGTAAATCAGTATTCAGTGAAGTCGATGTAGTCATATGCAGTAAGCAAAGTGCCTCAAGGGGTTTGGTTATTATTAAATTTATAGGCTGCCTGTGGCATATGGGTTTTAGTGGCCTGGCCTGGCTGCTATTCTGCTGGCATGAGCCAGCCATTGGAGTGAGTGGAAGGGGGAAAAAGAAGCTCAATGCTGGCCTTGAAGGGCAGGTGCGCTGTCACAAGGCCTGATGAGCTGACCTGGCTGCTAGCCAGGGCTGTTATGGTGAGACGTCAAGACAAGAGTCCCATTGGTCCAGCCGGGGATATAGGTGTTGGGGACTACAGCCATGGGGGACACCTTCCTCCTCAGTTGCTGGGGGCATGCTGCCAGTCTAACCTAAACATTGGAATGACAGGAGGAAAGAAAAATCTGTACAAAATGGAGTCAATGGGGTGGCCAGAGAGAAAAGTTGGGGAGAGAAGTTAAGTGTGCAGAGCAGTTGTTGGTTCCTGGTCAGGAAGGGAGAAGAAGCCACAGGTGGCTCCCCTGGAAGAAGGGAAGACCCAAAGAGCTCCACCCAAGGCGCAGGAACAGGAAGGAGGGACCTGGCTGGCTGCAGGTGGTGGCTTCCCCAAGACCCAGGAGGGGAAGAAGATTGGCTGTCAGTGGAGAAGCCCTGATCTCTGGGGCAGGACTGAGCAGAAGACCCTGAGAGAGGTTCTCCCCCCCAATGGAGAAGTAGTAAGTGTTCAGCTGAGCGGTTCCAGGAGGAGGTCAAGCCACGCTGAGCACACTACAGTAAAATTTTAGCCCATTTGTTTCTTTTCACTCTCTCACTCACAAGCCTAGAAAAGAGGGAAGAAGACAGAGAGAAAGGGGGAGGAAGCAGGAGAGATCGAGGGGGATAATCTCTGGGAGGGAGACTTAGGAGAAAGGAAACCCGACCCTGGGTGAACACCAGTATTGTGGTATATATACTTGTTGTAAATGCCTGCTGTAAATCACATCACTGTATATGGTAAAATGCATAAAAGCCTCCACTGTCTTGTTTTTCTGTGTCACTTGCCACACTTGCAAAACAATACACATTCAGTTAAAAAACGAATGCTGACACACTGTGCCATATAAATGGCACCCAACAGTGGGACTGTTTGTGTATTAAGGTGGCAGTTATGGTACACAGGCAGTGGGTGAGTGAGAGGGAGGAGGTGTTTGCCAAGCTACTGAATCCAAATAGACTGGTTACCAGAAGTTTGCTAAGATATTTCGTAGTCTCTTGGGGGGGAGGGGAGATAGAAGATCAAATGCAAAGCATGCAGGAGATGGTAGATGCTATGCATGCCATGGTAGCAGCACAAAGGAAGGAGAGGCAACAATGGGAGAGACTCATGAGTGATTCTGGGGTGGGCGGAGTTTGAGCAGGAGCAAACAAAATGGGAAAGAAAACTAGAAAACCAGGAGAGAACTTTCAAGCAGCTTGTGCAGCTGAAAAAGGAAGGAGGTAGACCAGATGGGAGAGAGCTAGAATGGGAGGAATCTAAGGTGGTGGATGTGGAGGTGGAGGCCACACCTGTGCTTGTGAAATTACATAGGAGAGGGATGGAGGAAGATCTGCAGGACTATCTAGCTATGTTTGAGAGGGTGGCTAGAACACAGGGCTGGCCAAAAAAAGGCTGGATGGCTAGATTACCTCCATGTTTGGCTGGGAAAGCCCTTTGAATGTTCATGCAATTGCCAGCTCAGGGAGGAAATCAATGCTGTGAAGGAGGTAATTCTCCAACCTTATGAGATAGCTCCTCAGACCTATAAGTGGAAGTTCCAGGACCATGTGTTCAATGCAGAGCAAGGCTTTCATGAATCATGGGCAATCCTGGAGGAGGCAGCTGCTAATTGGTTACAAGTGGATGTCTCAAGGAAAACTGTGTGTAACCTATTATAGCTGTTAGTGTTAGAACAGTTCATACAGATTCTATCTAGGCCATTTCTGGATACAGGAGCAGCAGGGGAGGAGGCAATAAGACTAGCTGAGGGCTATGCAGCAGCCCAAAAAGCAGAGAAGGCTGGCAGAGGAGTAACAGCTGTTGACCAGATAAAAGGAAGGCTGGGGGAAAAGCAAACCCCCTCCTCCCAAAAAGAGAAGCCAGCATTTCCTTCTCAAAAAGGAGAAGTACCAAGGGATGCCCCTAAGGGAGACAAAGGGATCTTAAGTAAGGCAACTCCCATTAAATGTTTCAAATGTGGAAAGTCTGGTCATGGAAGAAAATGTGCCAGAAGAAAAGGGTGCAAACAGCTAGTTATGCAAGGCCTCAGGGAACTGCACAGTCCTGACCATGGTCCCAGTCAGGCTCAAGAACACCAATATGCAGGCTCTAGTTGACACAGGGAGCCACATGTCCCTAATTAGAGAGTCTTTGGTGGGGAAGGTTGTTCCAAAAAGGAAGGAAACAACCTAAAGCACCTTTGGGGACACAAGGAAAGTCCCCATTATAGAACAGGTGATGTGGGTGGAGGGCCTGAAAATCACTGCCATGCTGGAGGTGGTCAAGGGTCTTCCACATGATATGGTGTTGGGGATGGACATGCCATCACCAGGAGAGTGCTAGCTGGCATGCTAGCAGCCTCTCCAAGCAGCTCAGCTGAGCCCTCCCTCCCCTCATTCAGACACTGTTAATGAAAACTAGACAGCGAAAGAAAGCAGCTGAGAAACAGCCATACACATCACAGCCAAAGGGAGATGAATTTCCTGTGGTGAGGATTGGTAGGCAGACATAGGTCCTCTGCAAAAAGCAGATCAGTCTTTTCAAGGCTAGGAAGTCTTGCCTAGTGACACAGTCTGCAAAGACAAACTAATCTTTGTGTAAAGAGTATTAGTGAGGCTCAGAAGAGACCCAAACACACAGGAGGTGAGGCAGCAGATAACTGTGCCAGAGAAGTTCAGAGCTAAGCTACTGAACTTGGCACATGAAAGCCCTTGGGCAGGCCATTCGGCACACTCTGGATTACCCAAATCTGCTCTTTTAACTGATGCCTCCCCTCTGATATCTCAAAAGCAAATAACAAGAAAGTTATAGACTGAGGATGATTCTAATTTCTTTAATCAGCCAATGTTAGGCAAAGCATCAAAGTAACCCACATAGGTTTGCTATGTGACCCTAAAGAGATAGAAACAGCACTGAATTTCCTCCCCGAGCCCTATATTTGGCTGTGAAGTTCATATACATACTTATTTCCACAGTTAATCAATTTTCTTTCAGTGGCATATCTTATCTCTTCTGCTACGTGTTGGTGTTTCATGTGTTTGAAGTCATGGTGAAAAGAAGAAGATGGGCTCATTTGTTGGTAACAGGCTTGTGCTTTTTGGTTTCTCTATACTCTTCATGACAGTCTGTGGAGAAAGCATCCTGTTCTCTCTCTGTCCTAGTTTCAGTCAAGAAGCTCTGACCTTCAGGTAGCACCTGTCTCACAGTCATATTAATACGGGATGCTTCCAAATATCTGCCACATGTTTGCCAGTCGTCATGGGAGCAGGGCTCAATCACAGAGTCCGCAGGAAGGTCAGCAGGGAGAGGTAGCTCGAAGCATGATGGTAAAGGCTTCCCCTCTAGATTGGGAAGGATCCTGGGAACTGCGTGGTACAGCAGGCGGCTGAAACCAGACATTATCATAATATCTCCGCTATGTGTGAACAGGGCCACAGGGGTATCATCTCGTTTCAGTCCTCCCAGCAGAAATATGGATGACTGTCCAAAACTAGAAAGTTAATAGAGTAAAAGAAAGAAGACAAGTTAGTAAAACCATAGCTACATAGTTGGGAAGGCTTTATACTTTTTAAAGGATATTTCCCTTTTAGTAAGCTACTCTGAAGCTTCATTATAATTTAGCACATGTGAATCCACCAGACTTATATCATATTGGTTCTTGTTTTTATGGTATTAATTTGCTTAGGAGATTACAAAGCAATACACTTTGAAACTTGTACTATCCTTAAAATAAACATGTACTGATCTCTATGGGAGCATCACAGTTATTCTTAGGGCCAAGGTAGTATAAGGGTTCACTGGGTTCACATAACAAGCCAAGTCAAAACCAAACAAACTACCTTACAATGTATGAACTTGTAAATCAGTCCTAGGTAGTGTTTGTCCAAGTGCATTTTAAAAATTATTTATGATACGCAGCCAAGAGGCAGTAGTTTAAAGTAGCCACTTAGGAGGCTCTTTTGAAATCTCATAAAAGTCACATTCTTATTCTATCACAACAGAGAAACAGGTTTTTCCTGGAAAAAAGGGATAAGTATTAAGTGTAAGAAATTATTAAGACATTTCATTCTCCTGCTCCATTCACAAATACTTTGTTCTGTTTTGTGGCCTCCATGTATCATTTATCCACATAATATAGACAAGAAAGCAACCAACAGACTCAGATGCAAAATGTTCACTGAGGAAAGATCAATATGGTGTGGTACTCATTGTCAAGCCCTGTGAGATTGGCAAACTCAGGAACAAGAACCATTTTATTGCCAGTAGGGTAAACATATCAGAATCTTGAAAGCCTGTCAAAGCAGTTCTCCAGATCAACTTATTTTTAGCATTATTAAGGCAGTTATTATGTGTCTCTTTCTCACATTTCCCCCTCCCCTGGATGATGAAATTTTTTCTGCTACACTCCAATTCCCTCCTATAATAGCTTTGCTCCTTTCTACTGTTCCCAGGGCCTGTTAGACTTTCCACTGCACTCACAGATAACCTCCTTGGCATTTACCAACTCATTTTTTAAAGGGTCCTTTAAAAAAAAAAAAAAGAAACATTGCATATAGAAAGCTAAGCTAATATTATTTTTATAAAGCTTATGGACCCCATGTGGGCCTATAGAGATATTTACAAATTACATTATTATTATATTCTAAATACAGTAGTACACCGAAAACGCGGAACAATTCATTGAAAAGATTTATTAAAGAAAAATAATGAAAATGCGGATTCAGCTGAACAATTAATTAAAAGAAAGTTTAGCCCAACAGTAGTTTTTACCTTGTAAAATTTCAGATGAGCAAGCATTTTAAGCTATCTAGACAGAGTGGGAACCAGTCATCCTTCCCCTGGACAGTGTTCCGTAACTGGCCATTTTCTTAGTGCTTACTTACTTAGTGCTTACTTAACCCACAGATGGGCTCATGAGCAAAGTCTGCCCAAGTGATCTTAACATACATGTTGGATAGTATGAGGTTATAATCTTTTAAGAACTTAGGCAGTAAGTGATTTAGAGGTTTACAAACTAGTGCCAATAGCTTGGATTTGGGCCTAGTAGATGACAAGCAATCAGTGCAGCAATTTAAAAGTGGGTATTGTAGGAGAAAATTTCAGGAGTCCAACTTAGGACTCTGGAGAGCCAGTTTGGTGTAGTGGTTAAGGCATCAGGCTAGAAACTGGGAAACCGTGAGTTCTAGTCCTACCTTAGGCACAAAGCCAGCTGGGTGACCTTGGGCCAGTCACTCCCTCTCACCCTTGGAAGGAGGCAATTGCAAACCACTTCGAAATCTTGCCAAGAAAACTGCAGGGACTAGCTCAGGCGGTTGCCAGGAGTCAACACTGACTTGGGCACCCCTCCCCCTGCAAAAAACACTTAGGACCCTAACAGTACAGTATTGCAAACTCAGCTGAAAAGCAATCAGGCACTAGGAATTCTCAGCCACTTCAAAGGTTACAAGGCACTAACAAGATAAGCGTATTTAAGGTTTTCAGATAGAGGCTAAACTAAAATAACAACTTTAGACACCAGTTCTTATATTTCTTTGTTTAATCCAAAGGATCCATTGTTAAGGGAGATTTTACTTCATCCACTCCAACTGTTATAATTTCCAATATGCGTATAAACTAACCCAATCAGTACTGTTAACCTTGGCAATCACACCAACTGCTAGGTTTTATCACATGACTAATGTCTATCTGTACATTTTATAGTAACCTCTCTAAAAGATAATTTACTTAAGTGTAAAAAGAAGGCTTGTAACTTTACCGTTCTTTAGACTTTTTTTCTCTTCCACTTCCAGTACTGATCCTGTTAATAAACCAATTTATGCTTTGATGTAATTGTGACCTGGTCTCTGGCTTAAACCTACCCCTAAAAAAATTCTCTTACAATATTATGTAATCTCATTTAGCCACTCTACTTAACAAGACTTTAATCACAGCTCCATGTACAGCATGTTGCTGTAATCCAATTTTGAAATTATTATGGATCACTGAAGCTAGACTTTTTTGTTTCAGGAACTGCTATACCACCTGCAGTTGGGCAAAGCTCTTCCTTGCCACTAAAGCCACCTGTGCCTCTAGTATCATGGAATGGGGGCAATCATGAAAAGTTTCCGATTTAATAGGCCTCAGAATTAGCTAACAGCTAAAGCAAAGTAATGAACTTGTACAATGTACACAATCAAGCCTTGTTATCTATGAAATAAATGTAACCATCACCTTGTAACATATTAATATCAGTTCAGTATCTCATTCATTTATTTCATACTTCAAGCAGGTTCAGTTTTTCCTCAAATATTTAACTAGACCATACTTCTCCATGCCAAGCTTGGGAAGCAATAAATGTCTACATTCTCTATAGTTTAACAGAAGTAACATTTTACTTGGCAGGAAAGGAGATAAGTATTATTAAAAAAATATTACATCTATCAAGCCTTCATCATAGGCTAACGTAATTATAATTATGTTAAAACAAGCAAATTCAAACAATTCATTGTAAGAGTTTCAACTGGTTTAATTTGCTATGTAATTTTTATCCTTTTTCTGCTGTTTGCTGCCCAGAGTTTGCCAGAATAGAGGCAGGTTAGGAATTTTGTTAAATAAATAAATAAACTTATGTTGCGCTCTAATTTATTTGTTTATATTTGTATACATTAGCTCACTTGTGTTTTAGGAGAAACTTATTTGTTATTAATACTGTGAGTGTTTAGAATCTACTCATAATGCCTTCCATTATTATGAAATCCAATCTGATAAAGTTGACATTTGCAACATGTCAGACTTGAACAGGCTCACACAGAAAAGTATCTGTATATACTCAAAAGTTCATTGGAGCATTTGAATGCTGTTCTCTTTCCCAACCACCAAGTGGAAATAAAAGGAATGCAATCTGTGCTAGTTGGTAGGCAAGGAAACAATTTCCTAGCATTAAGTGATAGCTTAGGATAAAAAAGAGGGATGGGTGGCTGCATATTGGCAATAGGCTAGGCTACCTAGAAAAACAAAATCAAATATAGGTTAAAGTAAGCAGAGTATCTTAGCATGGATTTTTTTTTTTATGATTGTTATGCCTATATAACAGCCAAAGGCAAAGTAATTTTGCAAGCGTATCTTCAATGTTGTGAGAAAAATGCTCACTTTAAATAACAAACCACAGCAATCGGAGATAGATGCAACCAAGTACACTTTTACTGGCACGCACAAACTAGTGATCACTAGGCTCCTCACTAAAGAACTGCAGAAGAACTGTGAGCAAAGCAAAGCTACAGATTTACATACATTTGATTTGTTAAAGAAAGATAAAAGAAATGCTGCAAATTACAAACCAATCCTTACACCAGAATGCTTTTCATAAACTATTGGAATGACCTCCCTGTTATTTTTCAAATTACAGTAGTAGGATTCTATTCTTTTATATAATATCAGCATTTACAATACTGTAAATAACAACAGTGTAAATAGCATTGCTGATTGTATATCCTTTCATATCTTCCACATATACACTGAAAGGAGGACAGCTGTCTGGTTTCTGTTATCTATCTCCATTCCAGGGTCATAGGACCAAATTACATGCACCTTAATACTTAAGCTAACATAAATTATCTATTTCTAAGGCATAAAAATGAACATATGAATTAAACCTCCACAGCAATATGCCCTCAAAATTTCAAATGTGCACACCAGTTCTTGGAGACCTCTAGAGAACAGATAGGTTGAGTGGTAGAGTTCACCAAGGTATCTCATAAAATTATGTGAGAAAAATAAAGTATACCACTGAGGAAAAGAAAGATCAAGATAAAAATGAAATAAATAAAATGCTAGAAGAATTCTGACTTCTAAAATTTTAAATCAAGATGTGTCAAATATATATTGCTATATAAAAACATTTGCACTGCTTACCTGAATGATAAAAGAGGCGGAGAAAAGTCCAGTTCAGACTCATCTACATGAATTCCTAAAGATGAATCAAAGTGATAGTAGTTCAGGATCCCTGCTTCTGCTTGAAAGCTGGGAAATCCACAAGCTTTAGCCACTTGCTTTGACAAGAAAGCCAGATCAGATGGGAAGGGAGTATAGTGATCTGCTGAATATTTCTAGTAAAAAGAGCAAAAGAAGTTGCAGTTAGATATGTTTTTTAGTAATCTAAATTAAAGTTCAGGTTGCTACTTTTTAATAATCTAAAATGAAGCTTAGGCCACTATTTGGCTGAAAGCCCACAATGCCAAAGTTATAGAAGGAAAATAATCAGATTTCTTTATTGCAAACTCAAATATAACAACTATCTAAAATATGGAGCACTATTGTCTGAATCAATTTCTCTCCTCTGTTGTAGCTAACAATGAGGTTAGTCAAATGTTTTTCACTGAAATAGCAGTTTTGCAGTGTGACTTAGCTAATTTTCTCACTAGTGACTTAAAGCAACTTCAAAGCATCATCAGGGTGTCACTGAATTAATGTACAGCTTGTCCTCATAGCTGTTGTTTCTGGACAACAATGGTTGAATGACTTGAGAAGACAGACATATAATTAGCAGTTTTTATAACATGCCATAAGAAGGTCCCTCTTTATATTATCAGGGCCCAGAATCTTTAATATACTGTACTTAGAAGATTGGAAATAGGTTGGTTTCTTATGAAGACCAGACAATAAAAAGCTCAAAGCTCATTAAGCTAACCATGTCTGCAGCTGGCTGATAAAGAATGTTTTCTCTCCAGTTCAAGTTTACATTCTGATTAGAATATTTTGGCTTTAAAACCCTGGTGTCTAATTGTTATTCTTCGTGCTAAAATTAGACATTTACACTGAATTTATTTCCTACCCATAGGAAAAATAAAATCAAATATTTGCTATCACATCATTGAGGAGGTTCTGTTGCCCCTTGCATACCTTTGTATTCCAGTTATAATGGTAACCTAGAGTTACCCAGCGCAGCTTTTCCAATAAGCTTTTTGGCTGTTGTTTACTGGCACTTTTGTTTCTAAAAGGATACAGAATAACAGAAACATGACCAGTTTCAGTTATAAAAAGTTCTGCAAAAGTTTGACATGGAAAATCAAGTCCCTGATACAGTTCTAAACAAAGTTGGTCAAAAAGCTTAACTTTAATAGTTATTTGAACAGTGAAATATGATCTGTACTGCATTTTCAGAAATAGATCCAATGCACACAGAAAAAATATGCAGAGGTGAAAGAAGGATAATTTAAGAACAGTGGCATGCATTAAATTAAATTAAATTAAATTAAATTATTTTTATTATATGCAAAATTAAAAAGAACCAAAAAAAGAGAGAAAAGGCTGGCAGAAAAGCATTTATTTCTTATCTACTAAAGAAAACTACTCTTACTTATGTTTATATCAGTTAAACAATTAATTATTTATTGATGGCTTTTATATACTGAAGCATTCTGAAATGGCTCCTAGCAGTTTAGAAGTAATATCACATTAAAGCAATAGATACATAAAAACACACAAAAGCAATAAATCACAACCCAACCCATTGATGAATACCAACAATCTTTTAAATCGAATGCTCTGCAGAATAGCTGTTTGAATGACCTTCCCTGTTTCAAAGGGATGGGGCAATTATAGAGAAACACTCTTCTAGCCATAGCCCACAACCCTCATGTAAAAGGAGGATCCTAAATACTCCTACCCAAGGTGAGAAGATGGGCCAGTTCTGGTTGAAAAAGCCAGTCCTGCAGTTACCCAAAAGCCAAGCCCTAAAGGACTTTAAAGATTAAAATCAGTTCTTTGGATTGTATTTGGAAACCAATTGGGATCCAATGCAATGCCTGTTGATACATCAGGCTGTTATCAGCTCTAACCTGCTAGTGGGCAGGCCATTGCAATTTGCATCAAATGTACTCCCTGTGAATCCAAAGGCAGCCCCATGTGAATTGCACTGCAGTCTTTCCTAGAGGTGATCAGGGCAAGAGTTACTGTTGCCAAAACTTCTCACACCAGAAAGGGCTGCAACTGATGCACCAGCTAAGCTGGGCAAAAACCACCTCCAGCCATAACTGCCAACTTCATATCCAGCAGTAGCCATTAACCCAGGAGGAACCCCAAGTAGCAGACCTGCTCCTTCATGGGGAATACAACTCTGCCCAGAGTCAAAAATGAAGAGTCAGATAGTTTCTAGACAAGCAGCACTTTTATTTGGCTAAGATTTAATTTCATTTCCCCCCCATCCATTCTCTTACAACCTGTACACAGGTCAAGACTTCTATCACATCCTCAGCTTGGCCCAGGATGGAAATGTGTATTTGCATATTATCAGCATACTACTAATAAAAGGATCGGCATTTTTCCTGTTTCCTCAATTGTCAGCCCTTTGAGTAGACCAAGTCAGGAAACAGACACCACAAGCAGTAGTAGGATTCCACTTTATTGATATAGGCTATAACAACAGAATCTTGAAAGTCTGAAAAAGTTTCTCTTTCCCTCCCTAAAACAGTCAAGGTAGGCCAATGTTGAGTTTCTTCCTGTGTTTCTGGGCTAAGCTGATGTCTTTGTATGGCTTCCACGTATTTTCTTCAAGGCTCTTTCTGTACTCCTCTACTACGTCATAGGAGGATCTACCAAACAATGCTGTGGTTCCAACCTGAACTGATGGATGACCTTCCTTAGCTACTTCTTATAGACATCAAAGAGCAAAAGAGAGATGAATCCTGAGGCACCCCGTATGGAAGCAACTGTAATGGATGGCATGAGTGGGGAAGATTCTGGAATGGAAGTTCAAGGTTCTCAGGAGGGGGGAGAGGCATTCCAGAGCAAGCGCCTCCTCAGCCTGCAACAAGAGTGTGGGAAGACGAAGAGGATGAGACTGGCCCCTCCCTAGAGTCTCACGGAGTATATCTACTAGTTGCTTTAGCATAGGTTTAGTCTGGCGAGATTCTGTCTATTAGGTGCGAGCTAATAAAGGAACTGAACTGTACTGGATTGTCTCATTGTTGTTCTTGGGCTGAACCCACTGAAACAATTTCTTCCCCCTCTCCAATCCATCCCTCACTGTTCAGGAAAGAGTAGGACCCCTACAACACAGTGCCACCAACTCTTAACTCTCACAGGCAGTTGAGAAAGATACTGTGATTGATGGTATTGAAGGTGCAGCTGAGAGATCTAAAAGGACCAGGAGGGCTGCACTCCCTCTGTTGAAGTTCTGATGATCATCCATCATAGGGGCCAATGAAGTTTATGTTCCATGCCCAGGTCTGAACCCTGAGTGAAGGGTATCTATATAAATGTACTTCATCTAGCCTGTACTGTAATCCCACCACTTTCTCTACAGCCTTTCTCAAAAAGAGAAAATTGGAGGGAGGAAGTTGTATATAATGTGAGATCTAGAAAAGGCCTCCCCAGGAGGATGCTCACCACTGTCTCCTTTAAGGCAGTTGGCACAGCTCCTTCTCCCAATGAGGCACTGACCACCTCTTGGAACCAGCTCTTCCTGGCCACCTGAAGAAGATACACTAGGCATGAGTCCAACCTGCAAGTGGTAGAGCTCATGCCATTGAGCTCCTGATCCAGTTCTTTAGAATCAGCAACTTGAAATGAATCCCTCATGATGTCACAAAGTATTATTCCAGTCACTTTTTCAGACCCTATGTGGAATCCAGGTCTGAATCACTCTGCAATTTTACCTGCAAAATGTTGCAAAAATATCTCATTACTGTCTAAGTAGATCATTCGGCCTTTTCCCAAAACACAGTGGAACACCCTAAACAAGACTGCTGGGAAATCCTGTTGAAGCAATAAAGACAGAGTAGTACTGATGCTTCATATCGGGGCTCCCCAGCAAAACTGTGGCAGTCAGGGAGTAATCTCCACCAGGGATTTCATACCCCACACTCATCAATCACCAGTGGTCCTGGATAAATCACTGGTTCCAGTAAGTGATGGTGGTAGTGGGAGCAGTCTAGTCCTAGACCTTTGTGGGGTACCTCAGAGCTTTACATTCTCCCCTCTCCTTTTTAACATCTACATGAAGCCACTGGAGGAGGTTATCCATTAGAATAGGGAGCATTAGTATCAGTATGCTGACGATACTCAACTGTATCTCTCTGCCCCAGCCACCCAAGTGAAGTTGTCAAGGTTCTGTCTCAGTGTCTGGAGACTGTAAGAGTCTGGACTGGGAAGAGCAAGCTTCAGCTCAATCCTACCCACTGGCTGTGGGTTTTGGACCCCATGGGTCCTGGAACTGGACAGATTTAATCTTTGACTCAGGATGGGGTTACATAACCCCACTCAGGCTCAGTGAGCAAACCCACTTCTGGCCTGACAACTCCTGCTTGAAAAGCAGATAGTGGTTGTGACCAAGGGGTGCCTTCACACAACTTTCTCTTGTGTATTAATTGTACCCATTCCTGGATTGGAGGGATCTGGTTATTGCCATTCATGCCTTAGTTACCTCCCAATTGAATTATTGCAATACACTCTACATGAGGCTGCTCTTGAACACTATCTGGAAACTTGGTCTAGAATGCAGTGGGCCAGGTAATTAAGGGTGTTCCTCATTATGCTCATGTAGTATCTCTACTTCATGAGTGCACTGGCTCCCTATAGGCTTCCAGGTGCAATTCAGAGTACTGGTTATTGTCTACAAAGCCCTGCATGACATAGGACTAGGTTATTTGTGTGACTGCCTTCTCCCAAGGGCATCTGCCTGTCCCACAAGCTCCAACAGGGAGGGCACACTCTGGATCTCTTCTCTGAAACAATGTAATCTTGGGACTCAGGAGGAATGATTGTTTGGGACAATCCCCCCACCCCTACCCCAATATATAGTTGGCCCTGACCTTGTAGGCCTTTAGAAATGCAGCTAAGAGCTGGGTGTTCCTCTGGGTCCTTGGGTCACGATGAGTACCCAACTGGTGAATTATAATATATTTTAGTCCCAATTACATTTAATTATTTAGTATGCTTTAGTGTTATTTTTCTTTTGTAATTTTGTATGCTGCCCAAAGTCACACTGTTTGAGTTGGGCAACCATATACAGGTAGTCCTCGCTTACCAACTGCCTTAATGACTGTTCAAAGTCACAATGGTGTAAAAAGACAGCTTTGTAACCGATCCTCACATTTACAACCATCGCAGCATCCTGCAGTCACATGATCACCATTTGTGTGCTTCGCAACTGGCTTCCAACAAGCAGAATTAATGGAGAAGTAAAATTGCAAGTCATAGTTATGTGATGTCTCACTTAATGACTGAATGGGAAGTGAGGTTGTAATCCTGTTGCAGTCATGCGATTTTCCACTTAGCAATGGAGTTGCCAGTCCCAGTTGTGGTTGCTAAGTGAGGACTACCTGTAAATGCCCTAAATAAAAAAAATTAATAGGCCTTCTTCACTCCATGTCCTGCACAATGGGGCTTGTTAAAGGGGCTTCTTGTGGGTCCATAGGACTTGATGAAAAAGGACTTTGGGATTTTCCCCATTTATTAAGGAAACACATCAAAATAAGCAAACTGTTTATGACGGGAAGAAATGGTGAACTGAAGATGGCTCCGCTAAAAGTGAAGCTGACCATCGTGGAGGGATGAGGAGCCGGCAAGTAGATTGGCTCTTTGATAATTCTTCTCCGGACAAGGAGAGGATTTGAGATTGCCCACAAGTGCTCCAGACAGCTGCCCCTTGTGAGGAGACCGCAAGGCAGTGGTCTCTGGCGGGTTTAAAACTCTGGCAGACAAGGGAATAGCCATCTTGCTCAAACCACGGTTGGTGTCTTTAAGGATACTGGGTTCGCATACTTCCTTTTTTAATCACTTTTAGAAATTGCTTGTTAACTGCTTTTTAATTATTAGGAACCTTTGGATCAACAAGTCTGAAACACCGGGTGAGTTTCCTTCAATCCTTAGCAAAAGAAGTTTTAAATACAAGTTTAAGGACTTAGAAAAACATATATTTTTTTGGAATAAACAGCAAAAGGGTGCCTAGAACTTTGATTTTAAAAAGTTACAAATGGACTAAGGGTCCAGATGGATTTGAAATAAGATTTTGGAATTAATTATAAGAATCCTTCCCATGGAAAAATGCTTTTGTTTTGAATTAAAAAAAAAATGATGAGACTTTGAAGATTGGACATTAGAGGGAACCAGAAGGAACTAAAAATTACAATTAAAGAAGAACACTTACATTTGACTTACTAATACATAATGAGTCAAAATATTTTAACATTGGACATATTGAAGGATATTTTTGAACAATGGACCCAGAAGTTAATTTTAAGAGTGTCTGCCTCTATAGATAGACTGTATTTAAAAGATGTTATGAAAGAGGAACCAGTTTTACCTGACAAGACTGAGACTGATCTGAAAGTGGATTTAAAAATGATAGGCTACAAGAATGATATGGAAAAATATGCTACACTGGACATACAAAAGAAACTGGCTGATGTCTTAATAATTAAAAGGGATATACAAATAACAAACCAAGAGAGTGATCTGGATAATTTTCCTATATTGGATTTACAAAAGAGGCTTGTTATAGCTTTGAAGAATTTTGTGAGAAGGGACAAAGAAAAAATGAAAAGGAATCAAGACATTATTTGAAGGGACTAAAGATTAAGATTGTCAAAAGTAAAAGAAAGGAATATAAAGTTGGCTTATTTGATCAAGTTTAAAATAGATATGTTGTTATCTCTGGTAACCTTAATGGACTTTTGCTGATCAGGACTGAAACAAGGAGGCTTTAAGGATTTGTTTATAGACAAGAGATGGGATATAGGAAGAAGTGAGCATTTGTTTTATTTTAAGAGAAGATAAGTTACTAATATTGTTCATACTTGTTCTGATGAAGGGGGAAATAATTTCTTTATATATTTCTTTTTTCTTCTTTACTATATTCTTATTCTTTCTTTCTTTTCTATTTTTCTTTCTTTTTCTTTTCTGCGCCTTCTATTTTTTTCTTATTCTTTTAGGGTTTTTTTTGTGTGTATTAGTTTTTATCTTTGCAATTGAAATCTTTAATAAAATTACTATTAAAAAAATAAGCAAGCTGTTTTCAATTACTTTCCTTGGCTCTAGCTCATAGAACAGCTTATCTTCTGTCATCCCAGAGGAATCATTTTTTGGGGCAGACAAAGTCTTACAGCTCATCCTCCTCTTCACATTTTCAATGAATCTTTTGGATCTCACTCAATAACTTTCTTCAGCAATCTTCTATGGACTTGCCCTTGAACAAAGAAGCCTTCAGGAACATAACAGTGCCCAGTCCAATTTATGTTCACTAGCCAGCATTACTCTTTACTAAAACAACAAATCTTCAATAGCCTTTGCTGTCTAGATTTGTAGACAGTAGAGGGGATGGCCTTGAAAGATAGGAGGAAGAGCTGCTACCAAGGAAACAGTCAGATAAAAGGGGCCTGGGCCCTGGTCAAGAAAGTAACTTGAGAAAATGTCTCAGGCAAGCCCCTCCCTAGTTCACACAGAAAAAAAGGGAGGGAGGGGGAAGCACATTCAGACTTGCAGGATTCTGTTATAACTGCTACAAAAATGTAGTACAGACCTACATGGATTAGTTTCTTAGTCTGGTCTACCTTGTAGGGCTGACAAGATCTATCTTAGGTTATGCCACCCATTACACCTCCTCTATCAAAGTTCCTCTCCAGTTTCTGTCTTTTAAGACCCACCTCTGATGCCCCCCTTCTCCTACAGGAATACTTCCCTATGGGAAACAAAGCTATCTGATCTATTATCAGCTTCTACTTATCTGCTAACTAAAACAAAGTGGGTATCTAAGTAGCTAGATGAATAGCTAAGAATAAGCCATGTTTGAATGCAGACTGTCATAATGGTATTTTCTGGAACTAGCATAGTGAAGGAGGATCTTGCAGCCTTTTCCTCCACTGTTCCCCTTCACCAGCTGCTCCTGTAGGAAGCTCATTGCTCACCATACCGGCCAATTCTTTGCCTGACTGGCTTTGTCCCTCCATCTCATAGAAGAGAAATCTTGTTTCCTCCTCCAGAAGCTTCCTTCCATCACCTCTTTCCTTTGCCTTTTTTGTCCTTTTTTTAATACGTTCCATTCAACTGCTTGATGTGGGTACCGCTGGAAGAGCTGAAGGGCCAGGTTAGGGACAGATCACCATAGAGAAAATCTATCTATGTGGTCATTAAGAGTTGACAACAACCTGATGGCATGTAATTAATCATCCAACTGCTATCTGACTGTGACAAATTAACTCCTTCTTCTTGAATCTTCCATTCCAGTACCAGTCATTCCTTCCTGATCTCTGCCATTTTCTTCTCCTACTCTTCCAAGTACCATGGTATCCATGGCTACAATTACCAGGCCTCCAGTCTTCCTTCCAATTTCCTTGGTCTTCAAGGATCTGCCAAAAAATGGTAGTGTCTCGACCAAAGTAGGGGAACCCTATGCCCAAGTCATTTCCTCCTAGTCCATCAAAATCTAAAGCCAGACTCCCCAAATTCCCACTTTAAATCCTGGAGTCAGGGCAATCCCATGTCTTTAATCTCCACTGTGGACTAAAAAGGAGGACACAACTGCATTGTGGTTTGGAGGCATTTGGAAGGGCAAATATGAAGTTCATACTTACCCCTGATCATGAATTTTGCTTAATTTTCAATGATTTATGGATATCTGACCTAGATCCATATTTGTGAATTTGTGACCTAAAGCCATCATGCGTAATCAAAACTGTAGATCCTAGGCTTTCTAATGAAAAGTTATAAGAACATAATATATTTCCTTATTCTAAGCATAATACTATATAATTTGATAGCAGTTCTCTGGAGTTTCAAAATTCAGTTTCTTTAAGACTTACCTGGAAATATCAAACATTAGATCTAGGGCTTTCCATGGGCAAAACACTATGCTATTGTGGAACAAAGGACAGGCTAGGAGTTCTAGATAAGGATGTAAGGAGAAGAGAAATAGGAACCTCGGAATATGGATTGTGTTTGTTACTTGTTTTTTAACTGCATAATGAATAAAGAGCTGTTACAAGTTTGGTTTCTCTATGACATTACAAGTACATACTCCATCACTGAGCTTTAGTGCTTCCTCAAGAATACAGCTTACACTGGCTTTTTGCAACTGACTCAAAGGGATTTAAAAGGAGCTGCAACTTAAAAGAAAGGAACCAACAGCACAATGCCTATTGTGCTCTTTTACCAAATTTGTTATGGCATAACTCAGAGATAGGACTTACCGAAGCTGATATTGACTCTTCCCCCAGAGATCAGTAACCTCCTCAGAAGACATATGCATATCCAAATTGCATACGTTAGGTTTCTGGGTATATTGCTTTAGACACTGCTTCACCCAATGGCGCTGAGAGCCCGGAAGAAAGGGATTATTAATATATATGAATCCTGGACAAAAACAGAGATGGGTGAAAAAGAGAAAATATAGATAAGACCTCCCCCATAAATTTAAATTACGAACACTGAAGAAAACAGGAACGCAGGTGTTATAATGTATGTCTTCCAAAAATGTTGCACACATTATCAGCTGTTCTACTGACTAAATTTAGATTTCATGTATGCTGAGATATCCCAAATATGCTCACCTGGATAATTATCTAGACCATAAGCTTTCCATTGAGTAACTGGATGCAATCCTGCTCTGTAGGTATCTTGATCACTTACTGACGTTAACTTCAGAGGGCAGCTGACCACCTAGTAAAAAAAACCAAAAACCAAAAACCTGAGTATCAGATATCCACAGAGATGTCTATAGATTCTTACTGAACTGATAGCCAACCAGAAGTTGTAAATACCACCAACTCTACCCATTCCTTGGAGATTATAAAGGAATGTAGCAATAACCTTGATGAAGAAAAGGATAAGCCATTAAGGGAGGTGAAATGGCAATTCAGTCCTGGGAAAGTGGAAAGCATGACAAAGAAACTCAAAATAATTGATTCTGTTTGGCATAAGATGAGGCAAATAGAGACTCTGACAGGCTATCAAGGTTCTATTATTATATCCTACAAAAATTAAATAGTATTCCTGGAATCCTTATGGTGCCTATTTTTGGATCTGACCTACTTCCAAGGGCTGACAGTTCTTATGAAAAGCCCTTCTGCTTATATAAGACATTTATGTGTGCAACCCATTAAAGTCCAAACTCTTGTCATTTTTTAAAGTTTGATACTGATAAGGATATTTTTGAACCCTGCATACAAATTCCATCTTGCAAATAAATGTATAGTGTAATTTAAAATATTATTAGAATATTTTAAAAATCAGTTGGTAATGAATATGATTAAATTTAAATTATTGTTTAACTACAAATTCTCTGAGTAAAAAGTAAAAAATTAATTATCAGCACATGTCATAGAAATAAATACAGGAATAATCTTAGCCATACTGTCTCTCATACTCATCTGTTTAAGTTTTAAATGGGAGTAATAAATGACTATCAATAAATACTTTACAGTGCCACATAAAATGCTGCCAAGAGATTAAGCTTATATTTGTATGTGCTTAAAATATATCAAAGAAATCCAGTTTGATGTAGTGGTTAAAGCACCAGGCTAGAAACTGGGGGACTGTGAGTTCTAGTCCCAGCTGGGTGACCATGGGCCAGGCACTCTATCTCAGCCCTAGGAAGAAGACAATGGCAAATCACTTCCAAAATCTTGCCAAAAAAACTGCAGGGACATGTCTAGGCGGTTGCCAGGAGTCAACACTGACTCTAAAGCACAGAATTTATTTATTTAAAATATCTCAAATTGCCCAGTAATGCATAATTATTATATGGATTCTGAATGCTTGTAAAACATGCATATTAAAAATATGCGATATATGCTGCATTTCAGCTTTTCAAAAGCAACGTAGCATTGACTTTCATGATATGAAAACTGTCAAATACCAGACAATAAAACAGTATTTATTTATTTGGAACTGTGAGGAAGCTTATAATACATTTTATTCTTGATTCAGTAGTAGGATAATTAGCCCTAAAACCACAATGTTCTGACAAATAGCTTGCTTTTCTTCCTGCAAATAATCTTGACATTATGTATGGTAACAGCTATTAACTCTGGAACTGCTAGAGCTAGAAAGCCACATTTTATAGCCTACAACAGACTAGAATTCCAGTCTGAATGGGATAATGGATAAATGTCTAACTCCAGCAGATACATTATTTTAACTGAAATTACAAATTATGCTAGAGAATAAGAAGGTAATCATAATTATGCAACCCTAAGGACTGAAGAGCTTATTTTTATGTCAGAAAGTCTCTTGGGAGAGCTGTAATTATACTGCATTAATTACTGTCTTAACTGAGGACCAGAGAACCTGTCTAAGAACTGGTCCAAGTCAGAAAACAATACTTAGTAGTAATTTTTAATATGTTATTCTTAGTTTTTCTTAATTAAATTAAAAGAGACCTTTTGTTAATGAAGACAGAACTTAATCCTTATCACCCTGCAAATGTCAGCTGTATGGACAATTTTCTCTTCAACAGTTAATTTCTAACCATCTTGAGAAGATAATGGGATCAGGGTATTTAAAAAAGAAATATGCAAAAGATTTTCCTTTCTGATACTACAAAACTTGTTTAAAAAAAGAAAAAGAGGGTGCACATAATATTGCTCAGCTAACTAGTAGGATGCAGTAAAACATTCTCATATGGAGAGGTAGCTTCTATGTTATGCTCCTATGCCAATTTGTTTAGTTACTGAACTTCTATCACTTATCATTAGTGATCAAGGGTCATAAAAGGAAGCACAATCTTCCATGGACAAAGATTATGGTACAAGTATAGCACACAAGTGAATGTTTACAATGCAGTATTCTCTCTGAAGATAATCAACAGCACAAGGATAAAATTATCTAGAACCCTATATTAAAACAAATATTTGGTTCTGTTTGATCAGGGTGATAATCAGGGCATACAGTCTTATATTGTCCACCAAAGGGTTAAGATCCCAGCAGTTCATGAACAGAAAGAGATCATTTTGTTCCATATGTTACTCAAGTGGATTTTCACTTGTTCCAGTAACTATTCCTTGTTCACCACATTCTCCTAAATCAGTTTCAGTTTTCCATCCTTTTAGTTGAAAATTGGAAGACATTGGGGGTTTAAGAAGAATTGGTTAAGTCTGCTACATCTACGATAGTGGAAGATGACCAGTGTTAGATATATCCTAGTCTATCATGTCTATCATTAGCAAAAGGATGAAAGAGATAGTGAATTCTATTAAAAAAAAAATAAATTTGATATATTATTTTCATCAAGTGCCTTGTTTGAAAACATAATTCTCTCTTATTTTGTTTTTTTAAGGAAACATGCTTCTCTTGATCACACTTCCATGTGAGAAAGCAGGCTTCTATGAATAAAGGAAAAAAGAGGCCAGACCAGAACACATTTGGATATGTACTATGATGTTTATCAGGCATCACTGAATTGGCAGAAAAAAATGGTATCCAGATTTAATAAACCTATGCTTTCCTTGAGTTATTGTTCTAAACTAGCTGCCCACAAGCAGCACTGGACCAGGTATCATCATTTTAGCCATTCCTTTCATGAAATGCATTTTATATCAATAGTCCTCAACCAGTGACACATGTATTACTGGTGGTATGTAGAAAGACAAAGACCCTGAGAAGAACATAGCTCATCTCCCCACAACCATGCACAGGAGAGCAAGCAGAGAAGAATGGCAGAGCAATCAATCTTTATTTGAATGTGCTTGTGGTAGCATTGCACCATCTAGAAAGAAAAGGGTGGCAGTTCCCCACTAAAGTTGGTAGGAAAGACCCCTACTGACACTGCAGAGAGGGGACTATTGGTTAAAAGTGGGACTTTGGTGCTGCAGGTGAGCATATACAGAGGTGCTGTTGGCCATGAGAAACAGTCTAGAGTATCACTAGTTAGAGAAAGGGAGCTTTCTGTTTCTCTCATAGTGAGTTTCAGGTCCTTTAACAAAATGATCGTTGAGACTTAAATGAAAAATTGAAGACTATTGTTTTATACTACCCTCCTCCCTGAACAATATCTATGGTGATTTGGTCCAGCTTAACAGATTATCCTGTGACTTTAGCTAAATTAATATAACATCACTGTATTTCCCTGAAATAGACAAATTTAAGACAACTTCCTGAGGAACAGTAGTCTGAAGAAACAAAACAAAGCAAAACAAAAACACATCCTTGTCTATGTTCTCAGCAAATTTAAATCTTCCTCTTATTTAAAGATAAATTAATTGGCAATTAACTAGTCCATTTTGGTAAATGCATAAATTTTCATGAGCAAGAGCATACTATCCTGTAAAATGCATCTGATAAAGTAGGCTCTACAGAATTCTGTTAGATTACACTGTTCCTGTTGACAAGATTTCCCTTTCCCTGATCCAGTGAGATGTAGTGGTGAGTACTGGACTGGTATAAAGGGGACCAATACTCAAATTGGCACTAGAATATAAGGTTCTTTAGGTCATCTGAGGCTACACTTGGTCAATCCTTTGTCACAGGTTAGCTGTCAGTATAATGTAAAAGACAAGGAAGCTCCATGTGCGCTACAAAGGTGGGATAGAAATGCCACTTACAATATATTTGTAGGAGTATTTAAAATTAGTGAGTTTTTACTTTCTTTGTGGTCCCTAGTAATTTCTTATATTTTAATTATCCCAATTAATACTAAACCAAATGTTTAGTAAATTATCAGAGAATATTTTCTTTCATTAAACTGGCAGATAATTAAAAGATGACATAAAGCAAGCTTTCCCAAACTGTGAGGTGTACCTCCCTTGGGGAGGTGCAGACAGAATCCAGGGGAGGTGTGAAGAGCCTTTTAGTTACATGGTTACAACAAATCCACCTTTCCCAAAGTTTCATTGTTTTGCTTCCACTGCTCATTTTGATGTTTGGATTTTTAGGGGAGCTGTGTACATTAAGATTATACTAAAGGGAGGTGTGATGGCGAAAGTTTTAGAAACCCCTGACAAAGTATTACAAGCCAGAATTCTACCACTTCGTTTCACTTAATATGAGTAGATGTACTCTGATCAATCTCTATAAAGCACTATTAACCCCAGAGGTCTAAGCAATAAATGAAACAGTATCTGAAGAAAAAGCCCTTGAAATATCATAGTTTTTCCATACCAGGTTATTACTACCTACAATGACTAGGCTCCCACAATAAACCTTAAATTTGAAACCCAACTCCATTATTGATTCAGGCCTTTATATTTATTAGATTTACATCCCATTACATTCAGGAGTTTAGGGTGGCATACGCAGGACGCCCTCTTCCTATTTTTTCCACAACAATAACCCTGTGAGGTAGGTTTGACTGACAGGCAGCGACTGGCGCCAAATCACCGAGTTTCTGTGGCTGAGGGTCGATTAAAATCTGGTCTTCCTGTTCTTAGTCTAATGCCTAAACCGTTAAACCATACTAGTTTTTTTTTTTTTTTTTTAAGTTTCTACCAGGTTTTGAACCAGCGACTTAACAGGCAAATTCTACCGGGACACTTTTAAACATCATTTATGTTAACTATAATGTGAACTGTTTCGTCCTCAGTGCTGTCACCGTGACTAGTAAACAATGGTTTCATTTAGCAGAGGCAAATACGGTCAATATTTTGCTAAATGCTGCACGGGAGGGAGCACAGAAACTGAGAACGTCTGGCACTGGCCAAGGAAGTCTTCTCTCGCGATCAAATTTCACTGTTTGTCAAGTGGAGACCTTCCCCAGATTGTTACTACGAAGCCTTCACGCCGATATTCGCTCGGGAACCTAATCCGCCGAATCAGAAAAACCGCGCAGCACGTGCGGCAGAAAAGGGGAGGGTCTCTCAAGAGGAAGATGCAAAAAAGTTCCTGGCAGCGGAGACCGGTGGGATCCGCGACGGCGAAGAAGCGGAAGGCGCCCTCGGTCTTACCTGCCGCCTAGCTGGCTTCGAGAAGTCAATCACCCCGGTAGGATCCGACCCCTCCCACCGCCGATAGAAACGAAAGAGGCGACGGAACGCATCTTCCTCCCGCGTGGCCGCCGCCATCTTAACGCAAAGCGTGACCTTGGACGCGCTCAGCCGAAGCGGCGGAAACTCGCCTCCCATTGGTTTGGAGCCGCCTCAGCCGGCCAAGGTCGTCCGTCCCTCATTTTAAGATGGCGATGAGGGGTGTTTCTCGGCGGGTGTTCGAGGTCTTCGTTAGGCGAATACCCTGGAACATGGAGGAGAGTGAGTGAAAGAAGATGCGTTTTCTTCTGATGGTCACGGGGTGATATTAGGGTCTGCCCCTGTTTGAAGTTTGGGTGACCGAAGCTTTTGTTCCGCCGGAGGGTAGGGGTATATCCGAGTGCGCTCTCTCTTACTGGGCATGGGATTCCAACTTATTTCGTGTGAAGAGGAGGTGAGGCCGGAGTGGATTTTTCCTACCTCCTTATCGCAGTGGCGGCTTGACTTCTTCCTTTCCAATTTCTCTTGCCTTGAGGAGATGCTGCGGATTTTGTCTGCGATCCCTCTTGTCTTCTTATCGAGGCCCCAGTTAGACGACGGCCGTCAAGGGAAGATTACGCAAAGAGCCCATGTGAAAGCGTTAAACACATGGCCGTTTGTATACTAGGGGGTTTATAGCGGCTTATAGCTTCGTTCAGCTATCGCGCTGGCAATATATCACTAAGGGAGATAGGCTTTATATCACCATATCAATGGTTTAGTGATAAGGTGCTATAAGTAATTAGAGTGGAAATTGCTTCGGAGGCAATTTTGATTTGCCCGAGACACAGGCATTGCGGCCGATACTGTGTAGGTTCCTGTGCGAATTACAACGTAGGAGGGAATTAATGCAGACTTCTTCATTTCGGAAATCTAATTCAAACAACACTTTCAGCCCTATGTGGTGTGCTTGTTTTGGTTTTGTGTCCATTATTTCTGGGATAAATGGTGATGTAAAGATTGGATCCTAGATATACAGCATAGAATAACTGCAATTATGTGACATAGGGAACCGCAAACCAGCCAACCATGTGTTAGTCTAGAATGTTATTTGTAGACAACCAGTGTGAATACTTATGGTTCACTGTGTCATGCGAGCCCAGAAGATTGGGTTAATTTCACTTAATTATGGGTAAATTGTATGAGCCCAGTCAGTGAGTGTCATAGTTAATTTGAATTTGAATCTGATTTTTTTTTCCTGTATTGATTATGCTGACTATATATGCTTGCTTCTTTTAAAAGCATTTTACGATACTTTTTCTTCTTCGTGTACAGTTATATGCATAGAGGAGCAAAGTAATCCTCTCCCATCTAGGGACTGTCAACTGTTTAATCTGAATTTTATTTGAATTAAAAGCTGCTATCTTAATCTTTTTTGTTTTATAAAATTGATCAGAGAGAGCTATTATTAGGCAGGTTGAAAATGTAATCAATCAATGCTGTATAATTTTTGGGTGCTAGTTTGAGCATATGTTTTGAGCAATTAGAGGATGTGGTTTCCCAGAATGCCCATTGCCATTGCTACTGTCTTGTAGAACTTCTGAAATTTGAAGCCTAACATTCTGAGCAGCACCAAACAGTTAAATTTAGTCACCCATTTCCCTCAAATGCCTGTAATATATTATCATCCCAAGGGATTGTGAGAAATTTAGGGTGACTAGACCCTGCTCCTCAGAATGCTGCCATTTCTTTAGCCCACAATAGCCCACCCACCAATTGAGAAGATGGCTATTAGAAATTAGTTTGTTCCTGACTCCCTGAAATGTGAAGTGCATCTAAATGATCTATACCTTATTGATCTCCTGCCATTTTTTTTTAAGATGAACTAAGAGAATATTTTGCTCAGTTTGGACCTGTGAAGAAATGCATCCTGCCATTTGTAAGTATCATAGTCATTAAATGATTGCATCCAAAGTAAAAAATATCATTCAAATTGTATTTGAGCAGTGGTCTGATATTGTCAGGTAGAGTCATCCCTTCCTATATGTCAAAATTATAGATTAATAGATAGGTAGGCATGACATTTATAAAGGCTTTCTGGCAGTTTTCTCTAACCTGATGTCCTCTAGTGTAACATTCACGCAGTTACTGCGGGCCTCCCACGAGTGAGGGGAAAGAAGACACCAAACTGATTCTCCTTCGAGGGGGGTGAGAGCGCCCAGACCGGAGTCTGGAAACCTCTTTTATTGAGTACATCAGAGGGCTGGGTTAATACATCAGAGGGCTGGGTTAAGCATATATACGTCACACTACCTAATACAAGCCCATGACTATATATGGTAATACATGAAGCGCAAGGGATCATGTGCTCCGATTGAGCACGTGACAAGCTGCGGGGGCTTGCCTCCTGAAATTTGAGGCTTTTCCCCAGGTTGTTGCTGGTACTTTTCCATGCTAGCTTCCTTGTTAGCGTACAACTGATTTTACTAGTCTGCACTAACAGAAATGCCTAGCATGTGATGGGGTGTTATAATGCAACACTCTAGGGCAGTGTTTCTTAAAGTGTGGTCCTAGGACCATTGGGGGTCCCCCAAAACCGTCTAGGGGTCCCTGAAATCAAAATTATTTGCCAGCCTATGTTGAAAAATAATACAGTATTAAAATCCCATCAAAAAATCATGAGAAGCAGTAGCTGTAATGAATGCATCAACTTTAATTTTTAATATGGTAAATATTGATAAATATAACCCATACAAACAAAAGTTCTTTTGGAGTCCTCCATAATTTTTAAAAGTGGGAAGGGGTCCTGAGAGAAAAAAGGTTAAGCAACACTGCTCTAGGGTATTTTAATATAAGTGGTTAAAAGTTTGTGAATTCTTTAAAACTATCCGTAATCCTGCAGTACTGTGATGTACAATGTGGTGCAAACCTCAGCTGAGTTTAATAGACAAAGAGAATAGGGTTAAATGAGAAGGACACAAAGTAGTGTAACATGTGATGTATTTATTGAATATATTGAACCCACATTTACATTATTTGTTGGAAAAAGTATGTGAAATGTTAGGTTTAGTAACTGGTGTTTAGCATCAGTGACTATAACCAAATGTTTTAGGTACCTGTTGATCAGTGCTGTTCAGTGGCTTGGGGATATTTTGACCATTCTTTTTTACAGAATTTCTTCAACTCATTTATATATCTAGGCTGTCTTCTTTGAACTGCTTACATCAGCATATTTCAGTTGGATTAGATTAGGGCTTTGATTCCAAAAGTTGTAATTTCTTTTGCTTCAGTTATTCTGTTGCAGATTTACTTGCATATTTAGTATTGTGCTTTTTGACCCTCGCTCACTTAAGCTTTAGTTTACAGATATTCTGCCATTTTCTTGTATAATTTGCTATTCAATGCAGTCTAAAATCTATTCTTCCCTTAGCAATTGCAAATTGTCCACATCTTGAGGCTGCAAAATTCCATCTTAATCTCATCTGTATATAAAACATTGTTTTAATAGCCTACCGGACCATTCAGGTGGCTTCGTCTAAAGTTTGCCAGTGTGCTTTCTGGAGAGTAGTGGCTTCCTTAGTATTCTCCCATGTATACCACTTTTATTCAGTGTTTTTCTTGTGGTACACACATCAAAGTAACATTAGACAATGAAAGAGTGGCCTATAGATCCTTTGCCATTGCCATGTGGTTCTTTGCAATTTCCTAGAGTATTGCTTGTCTTGCTGTTAAGAGTGATTTTTGTTGGATTACAAAATAGAAAGAGTAAAAATGCTATTGCATTTTCTCCATTTGTACAATCTGTTTGACAGTGTAATGATGCAAACCAGAGTTTTTAGCAACAGATCTGTAGCCTTTTCTGCCTTCACAAGAGACAAAAGAGGTTTGTAGAGATCTTTTGATCAGGTATGATTCACTTCTACAAAGCTGTGCTAATGAATAGCAAATTTTGATAGTAACAACCAACAAGTTGTTTCAAACTCACATCACTGTCATCTGATAGTGGAACATCTGACTCAATTTGGGGTCAATTTCGTCTGACCTTCTAAGACAGCTGATTATTCTAGTTAATTTTTCCAACAATCACAGTGAAAATATTGGCTGAGTTTGTTCAGTGGATATGCTGCAGCATACTGTTTTGTGCTGTTTAACCAGAATCCCTTCATATTTTAATAGTTCTTAGTTGAAGCTCTGACAACACCGTAGTTCACAATATTGCAAGATTATGGACAATAAGGATTCACAAACTTTTCATCACTACTGTACCGTCCATAATACTGAGCTTGCAGAGTTTCTTTTAGGCTTTACTTTTTAGCCATGTTGCTGGGATTATGAGAACTGTAGTTCAACATATCTGTAGGGCACCAGATTGATGAGGCTGAATTATTTCTTATTTTTACTAGTAATTTTTTTTTTCCTAGCTCGGAAAAAAAAAGCTATTCTTTATAAAGGCATGAAGGTTTGTCTAGTGATAGCAATTATCCTTTGCTGTGGATGCTACATTTCAGTTCTACCTTTATGATTACAGTTTTAATATAAATGTAAGGGATGAGATCCAGGGCATTCAAGCAGACTTCTGCTCATATAAAATTTTTTACTTCTGTCTCCTTCCATGGTTCAGATTTGGAATAATTCAAACAAAATAATTTCCCTCTCTCTTACCAGCTAATAGAAATTGTTCACTATCAAGAATGCAGTCCTGATATTTTAATGGGTTTTTATCCTATTTTTACTTTTTCTGGAAAGATTTTGTCATTGTTATAACTAAGGTGTTCTGGAATGAGAAGTGTATCAAAATACTTTATACAGAATATTATGCTGCTTTGTATAAAATAAAGCATAAATATTCATTTACTTTTTGGTATATGCATAGTTTTTTAAAGCTGAAATCTTTGCTTTAGCTTTTACAATTATACCTGCATACCAACACTTTTTGTAGTGCTATATTTGGTACAGATACACAATCCACATGAACATGGAGAAGAGTCTTGTTTATCACTGCTTTAAAAGGAAAATACAGTGATTTGTCTGCCTTTCTTAGTGATCATAGACACAGTTTAGTCGCCCTTGAGTAATCTGACTTCCACTGATTAATAGGATAAGTGCACATTGTTCTGAACTCCCCCAGAGTTAATAGGACCTAGTATATAATTTCAGGTATTGTGCCGCAAATTATGCATCTGTTTAAAAATTAAAAAATGAATACAATTGTAATCTTATTAATACCATAAACCACGTAGAATCTCTGGAATGGAGCAGCACAAAAATTGTAGTAATATATAAGTTTGAGTGAACAGTCAAGTACATCATGTTGCCTGACTAATATTTTAAAATCCTTTATTAACATAGTGCAATCATACACACAACTATTCAAAAGTATGCAGAATTGGACTGGGGCTTACTTTCAGGTAATGCAGTATACTTTAGTTTTCCGTATTCCAATACATACCAGTAAATACAAGAAAAATAAAATAATTACCAACACCACTCTCCCTAAAACTATTGTTCCATAAGGCAGTTTCTGTCAAATTAGTTCTTGCATACTGGAAAATGGTTTCTAGTCTACCTAACAGATAAAATAATTTGTAACTAACCATGAATACAGTCTCCAATGTAAAATAGAAATTTTATTCAGATATCTGGATCAACTAATGTATTCTCTTGAATGTTCAGAATGTAGAAACAGGGTTCCATAAAGGCTTTGGCTGGATTGGATTTGCTACAGAAGAGGGTCGCAGTAACGCTTTGTTGAAAGATCATATTTTTGATGGAAGACAGGTAATTTCAGTTCTTTGACAATTAATTTTAAGATATATCATGTGCCTCTCTTTCAAAAAAAAGCTTCATTATTCTGTTATTTATACAACATTCAAAACCCCCCCCAGATCTACAATTAAGAAGTAACAATTAAAAGCAGGATGTGCAAAACATTTTGTGCATGGACTGTTCCAGACCAAAATCAAAATGTATGTTCTGAGATGGGAGACAGCAAGGAAAAAGAAAAGCCATCAGTGACACAAGGCAACAGCAAAGGGAAGGAAGACTGGGATAGTTGGTGTAAAGGGCTGGTGGACTGGCTGGGGGATGTTATGCTTGAATTCACATAAGGTGGTTGCAGCACCCAAAGGAGAGGAAGGTGCTGGTGTTTCAATGATCAGAGGAAGGAACGTGTAAGTGTGACAAAGGGAAAGGAGGAGCAGAGTGCAGCAGCCTTCCTCTGCTTGTCCTGCAAGACAGTCCAAAATTTGTCTTGGCTGAAACCTACAACAAAGCAGCTCCAAATATTGGGAGGATCATGACCCACCTGGGATAGGTCTTATAAACTCCAGAGCCATGGTTTCTTCTGTACCTGGGACAAGATACATTTTCCATATCATGTGCACCTCTAATTAAAAGGACTTAATACACTGCTATGTGGGTAGCTTAATTCAATGTGTATGGATGTCTGAAAGGTATACAGTTGTAATCTGCATAGATAATGCAGACTGTATTATTTAACTTGATGGAAATAGCACTAATATATAGCTCAGATATTTATTCTAGTTAAAAAAAATTGAAAATGGGTATTAAGTTCAGTTCTTTTTTGTCTTAAACCCCTCAGCTTGAAGTTAAACGTCAAGAGAAGAAAAAACAGCCAGATGAAATAGTTGCTAACACCAATTAAAAAGAAGGATACTTTATTTCATTGCTATGTAAAGAAACTAAAATAAATTTTGGTATGTATATATTCATCTTAATTAAATGTGTGCAGCTGCTTCTTTAAGGTTTAGTGGAACTATATAGTCACATCAGAGCAAATGAATTAGTACCCTTCCCTTTTTCAAGTACAATACATAGAAATAGAGAAAATTATGTACAAGAGAATATACCTAGAATAAACATTTTTAAGTAAAGAATAAATCAAGTGGCATATTTCAAATTAAGACATCCTTCTCTGTTGAAACAAAGAGGATGAACATACTTAGAAACCAAGATACAGAACCTATGTTATTCAGAGGTCTGCTTTTTCCTTCCTTCTCTATTCCATAGGGAAATGTTGCCTTTGAACACTCATGGTGCGTTATTTTCAGCACGGAGCATATAGTTAAAAGCATAAAGTACTGAATTCAGTCTCAGTGGCCAGAGAGAGATCAGTTTTTTACTCTTTCCTTCTCTTTTTGCCTTCATGATCATGTTCTTTAGGACGGTTGCTATCAGAAGGTCTTTTAGAGCCCCCATGCTGTTTTGCCTCCTCCAAGAATTTGTCTAGACCAAAAGGATCCTCCTCAAATTGAACTGGTCCTTCTCTTCCTCTTTGTCTACGATCTGAGCCAGAAAATTCCTTATCAGGAACAAACCTGTAAGAGGCAAGAAAGCAGGAAATGTAGTATATTTCTTGTAGAAGTCCACTCATTGAGGTTCACATTAATTTCCCTACCTGTTAGTAGTTTTTATTCTTGCCTCCAAATCATCACCATACATGTCCTTATCCACATTTTTACTTGGTCTGTATATATTTTGGGCCATGTCTTTGCCGCTTCTCCAGGGCTGATCATAGACGTTATAAATTTCATCTTCTCCTCCTGCAAAGCCACTGTCCATACCCTAGGAATAGTTCACATACTTAGGATAACAAGTAACAAATTCCAGAAGTTCCATCTCAAAAGCCAACATTTATATTGACCTATCGACTTGATTAAATGGATTGTTATTAAAAGTTAAAACAGTAACGTTCGCTGGGAGAACTAGAAAGTCATTAGAGCTATACATTTGACAAGCCTTCCTTTTTCACTGTTTCAATCGCTTTTGCTCTTACAGTGACTATGAAAAAAAGGCAAAACATAGGAACAGTGTAAGATGTGGGTGAGGGAGAGAAGCTTAATTTCAGCAAAGTTTTTGACAAGGTTCCACATGTTACTCTCATTGTCAACTCTTGAAGTTTGGATAGTGTACAGAAAAGGGAGTCTGCAAGTGACTGGCAAATAACACTCTGGAAATCAGCAGTAAGGACTTTACATTGTTGGACAGCAATAACCAGTGTGGTTCCACAATGTCTTGGGTCCAGTATTATTCAATATTTTTATTCATGATGGGACTAATGGGCTGCTTATCAAATGTATGGATGACACAAAATTGGAAGACCTGGCCAGTGCTCAGGGTGACAGAATGAGATTGCAGTCTAATCTCAACAAGTTGGAAGGCACCCAAGAGGAACAAAATGTTTAACATGGAGAAATGTAAGGTATTCCATTTAGGGAGAAAAAATGTAGGGTGCAGATACAAGGTGGGGAATTTATAACTTGGAAACACTACATCTGAGAAGGGCTTGGGTATAGTCACTCACAACAACTGAAGGTGAATCAACAGTGTGAGACAGTTACTAGAATGGCTAATGTGGTTCTGGGTTGCATTAGAAAAAACTTTTGTGTGAGGTCATTATTTCTTTCTATTTAGCACTGATGAGACCATTTCCCAAAGGATATGAAGACATGAGAAAAAGTTCAGAGAAGGGCAGGTAGAAGGAACTTTGGATGTCCAGTCTGAAGAAAAGAAGACTGGGTGGAGGCATAATAGCTGTGTTCAAGTATATAAATGGAAATTATGTAGAAGGCGACCAAAAGCTGCATTCCAAGGTCACAGAAACTAGGAACAGAAATCATGGATATAAGTGGCAGCTATCTAGATTTCATTAACATAAACAGGTAGTCCTCGCTTTCCAAGCCCCTCAGTGACCGTTCGAAGTTACAACAGCACTGAAAAAGAAGACTTACAATGGGTCCTCGAAGTTGCGGCTGTCATGCTGTACCCTTGGTCACATGATTGTGATTTGGGCGCTTGGCAACTGGTGCACATTTATAACAGTCACAGTGTCCCGTGATCACAAAATTGCCGTTTGTGAGCTTCACAGTCAGCTTCCAACAAGCAAAAACAACCCTTTCCTGCTGCCAGTGCAATCGCATTGCTTTTGATGTGTAGAAGAGCAAACAGGATACTCTCTTGAAATCCATCTCCAATCTCTCTGCTCTGCAGGGTGGGGGGAAGAAGGGTAAGGCAAAGGAGAGATTGCCTAAAGAAATCACTTGCTTTCTCTCCCCCCGCCCGAGTGGACAGATTGGAGACAAAGGGATTTCAAGAGAGTAGCCTGTTTGTGTAGCACGCCTGTGGCTCCCAGTCCCAGGCTGCTGTGTGATCACACTGCTTTCAATGCGTACAAGACAGTAAGCATGCACTCGAGCATTCCAAGGGGTGGGGAGTGGTTAGGAAGCAAACAAAAGCTGAAGGTGTAAAACTAACTTGTCTCTTTCCAGCTGGAAAGCACAGTTGTGGTCACATGATTTCCCACTTAGCGATCACTTTGCTTAGTGGTGGAGCTGCTGGTTCCAATTAGGGTCATTAAGCAAGGACTATCTGTACTCCCTTTCAACCGTGTTCTAGAATGAGTCACTTGTATAGTGAGATGGGCAGCACATATAAATTTGAAAAATAAATAAAATCCCAAGGCATAGTGTGTGCTTTCATAGGAACCCACTGCCTGTCAGTCAATAGTATTTTCCAACAGTACATGGTGGGTGCTCCTTCACTGTAGAAACAGCATCCCGAGAACTTACTTTTTCCTATGTCTGCAGTATATTTTATAATAAAGGTATAATTCCCAACACTAGAAATGTTCATTTGTATATACACGTATTATCCAATTCTGCAAACGCTAACCAGAATTACACACAAAGGCTCAAACAGCAAATTACCTGGAGAATTAAATTTAAGGTGCTCAGTATACCAATAGATCAATTATACTTTTAAAAAATGTTTATATTCTTTATCAGATAGAGAAACTACAATTTTCTGTTCCATATACTTATGAAGTTCCTTACCTTACTTTGGTTGAAGAGTCTCTGGTCATACTGAATTTCGTTGGATGTCCGAGGGTTAGGAACACCCAATGCAATGACTTCACTAATATCTCTGTTCTCATTCCTCTGTAGTTTTGATCTGAATTTAACAGTATTATACATTTCTAGGTTACAATAATGTCAATTATTAACACTTAGCCTCACTTATCTTTATTCTGAATGGGCAAAGGGCTATATTGCAAAATGATCAGACTGGAGCTATGGGATTTCATTTTCTCTTCTCTTCAATCTTTCCAGGGCTCCAAATCTACTCTGGAGAAAAGAGTCAGGAGATACATAGGAAGAAAGAACCCATTCACCTATTCTTGCTATTCTTCCTGCAGAATGATGCTAGCTACAATCTAGAATATATTTGATCTTCTGGGGGAAATTAGCACTGACTTGTTAAAATACAAAAATTACTTTGCCCATATAATTGTCTTGTATTAAAGTGTGTCACTTGGCTTATATCTTCTACAAACGTTGGCCTGAGGTATATTACTAGAGGTTGTAGATTATGTTCCCCATAATTTTGTATTTAGATGCAAATCAGCATGTATTAATGTTTCTAATAACCAATTAAAGTGTTTATTAATCAGGAAATAGGTGAATTGCAAATAGGGAAATTATTTCAAACAAATTTGATTTTTTTCTAGCTGATCTTAAAATCAATCCTTTATAGATTAAAAAAAATAAAAATCAAGATAAGGTTGGTAAATATAAAGGGTGAAAAATGAAAATAATCAAAGGAAACATCTATAGGATGCTATTTACAGGTTTTATGTTCATAATGCACTTTAGTCCTGCTCTTTCTTTGGACAAAAGCATGAAAGGTTTTATATCAAAGTGCTAATTCCAAAATTCATTTATATCTTACAGTAGTGTGGGGGATTTATCCAATGTCCTTCCTTTGGGATATGTAATGAAGTAATAATTAAATGCTATACAGACTCTTGGTTTCTCTGTATCACTTGAAGTACAACTGGTAATATTGTCTCAACATCTGAGACAAATGTTGAGACATTTGAGGCCCTGAAGCCATGGTTTTGGCAGCGGGCCTGAAGATCCCAGGTCGATAAGGAGCCCATCAAATGGCTAGTGTAAATGTGTTATTGTTGCTGGGGGTGGGGGGTGTACTGGGCTTTGTATTTGGGATTTTTATTCTTGTAAGCTGCCCGGAGTCATTGTGAGTTGGGAGGCCATATAAATTGCTTGCATAAATAAATACATACATACATAAATTTCTGAAGAGATTACCCGCACTACATAATGGATAATTCTGGCAAAAAAGTACAATCTGACAGAATAGTTATGAGGCCGATTGTTTTAGATCTGCATGCACTACAAGTATTTTTTTTCTTGTAAAAGGAAAAGCGTCAGTTACATTATATATTAGCTGAACAATTTTACCTTTTGTCAGGGGCTGCTCTGGAAAGATTCCGGTCATGCTGCCTTTCTTTTCGCCTGTCATGTCTGATTTCATCACGCTCCCTAACTTCTCCATCCTCTACAGGTAGATTTGAGATTCAGGGTGACACAGAATTAATTGAAAAGAGGTCAAATATTTCTACCCCAATAATGTTCATTGTGACTGAAATTCATTAAAAGTTATATATGCAATAAAAATCACTGAAGGTTAAAATCTTATTTGGGATTAAACATCACTAAATTAATTGGAACTTACTTCTACTTTAGGGATGCACAACTGTTTCATTTGGGGAAACTGATATCTGCAAAGTGTGGGGGACTTGGAATTATTTTTGGAATTCAAGGATTTGCTTGCTTTTGAACTGTGATATTCCTACTTTAGGGCTTATGCTACAGTTTTCATTTATTTCCCGCTTCAAAAGGGAAGAAACTTCAGCAGTTTGGCTAGATAGACTTTATGAGGGACAAAATGAGATTCATTGGTTGCATCTGGCTCTAGGACGGCAGGTTCTCTAATTCATTTTTACCCGAACCTACATGCAATCAGGCAGCAGTTCTGTACATAAGAACCAGCATACATGAAGAGGTAGAAACTGATAGGATAAAGTAGATTCCTGCAGATTCACTGTAATCTTCCCAACAGATTAACTCTTCCAATAACTGGTTTAAAAAATCTTTGAAATATTATGAAATGGAACACTGAAAAGTGGTACCTTTCTCCATGTGAGTTTTAATTCCAGCTCTTCGTTCCCTGGCCTTCTGGGCCATTTCCCGAAGTTTCTCCTCATGTTTCTCTTTTTCCTTCTGAGCCATCTTCCGTTCTACCTGGGCTCGCATTTCTACAGCCTCACGAGCCTGCACAAAATTCAGAATTTAAGCAATTATGATAGCAACGCAAACTTACCTTTATGCTTTGAATTATAATATAAAAATACAGATACAACCCAGAATTTGGCCAGGTAGAATATTGGACAGCTACAGAAACCAGAAACTAGTATTAAGTTTGTACCATGTTATCACAAAGTTCTGTTCTCATGGTTCTAACCAAATGCTACAGTGCTGCTCAGATTCTATGGAATGAAATTACTGAAGGAAAATGTATAGTGGAGAATAAACAATGGTCTGACCTTTCTGTCAGCAATGTAAAGAGCTTCTGCCAACTTAGCAAAGTTTTCATTGATGTGTACAGTCTGCAATCCTCTGCCATCCGCAGCCAGGCGTTTGTCTAATGGAATGGTGTAACCCTGCAATGAAAATCGACAAGGCATTTAATCACCATAAAAAATAGGTGTACTACAAAAGCAGCTCCATATTTTTAATTTCAGTAGAATGCACCCGCAAAGTTACTCTACATGCAGCTTAAAAAATACTCATTTTGAATATCTATTATGGAGACATTTAAAAATACTTTTGCTATTATGATATGATGTTTTGTTACATTAAGCAAATCGCCATCTGTGGAATTAGTTATAGTGATTAACAACTGACGTTGTTGCCCTGCCCTACTTCAAGCTGTTATTCTAAGAATATTTTGAAACTAATTGGGAAAAAAAAACTTTCTAAAAGTAGCTTGTTTACTCAGTTCTAGATATTTCAAAGTAATCCAAATTACCAATTGTTCAGTGAGATTCTTAGGATGTTATTTTTTGGGTATATCATTGTGACCAATTAATTACCTTTGCATTTTTCCAGTTTGAAATGCAAGGTGGAATTTTCCATTCTTGCTGCTCCTTTACAGTCATCTACACAGAGAAGAGAGAGGTTTTTATCTTTATCAACAAAAAGGGACTTTCTCAATACTATAGCAGAATAAATAGCAAGTTTCAATAAAATATACAACAAACTGGTTTTGAAGATCTATCTTTTGGAAATTAAAAACTACAAGAACTTTTCAACAATCTGAAATACAAACGTGGAATTTTTAAAATCAATCAATCACACTCTTCCTTGGGGTACCAAGGTCTAAGGAGGAATCAGCTTAGGTCAGCTTCAAGTTGTAAAACAGAGCTTCCATGCATCCTTAAGGGAGTTTAATTCCCTTAAATCTCATTGATGATTTTAAGCTACTTCAGCAAGTATCAATGCAAAGAACATGCTGTCTTTCTGCAAGTGCTTACTGCACTGCCTGAGCAGTTGATAGGAATGAACAGTGCTAATGATGCTGAAGTATTTACAGAACTATTTACTTTTTCTGCCTACTATCCAACTCTATAGTATTCTTTTTCATATGTGGCAAGAATAATCATGCTGTCCCACCAGAGCAGACAGAGTAGGTATGCTCCAGGTCCTTTCTCTTAAACATTGCCTTCTGGTGGGTCCTCGGAAGTGTGCCTTTTCTGTTGCAGCCCTGTCCTATGGAACACCCTCCCTCTGAGATCCAACAGGACCCCACCTTTGTTGTTTTATTATTAAAACCACCCAGGTTTTATTATGTATGTATGTTGTAAGCCGCCCAGAGTTTGGTTTAAGATGGGCACTATACAATGTAATAAACAAACAAATACTACAAATTGTATAAAGTTTTTATGGTAGTCAGTTTTAGTTTTAAACCTTAATGATTTTTAGCATGCAAATTCCATGATGGTGATAATGACTGACACTATGACTACTACTGCTGCTACAGATGTTACATGTTGGATGGATGGGTTTTTTTGAGCTTGCAACACAATCCCAAATCTTTTTTCTTAGTAATAAGAAAAGCTTATTCTTAAGCTACTAATAGCTTAAATCCCATCCAAATATATATGAAACAATGTATTGTAAATAACAGCTAAGTCTAATCAAGCTCTAAGTTATTCTCAAGATAGAAGAAAACTAGCTTCTGCTTTAACACACATGCATATATCAGATTGTGTGTTTGTTTCTTTTCATTCCTGTTTTTTGTCATCTTTGCCATATTTACTCTGTCATCTATTGCTGTATTTTTTGTTTTTAATGTTTTTATTTGTAACTGTCCAGAGTTGTGGGAAATTGGGCAGCATATACATTTTAACAACACCAACAATAATATAAAAAAATGAAAACAAAGAAGAATTGGAGGAAAAAAACCAGCTGGGAACAGCATTACCTTTCTACTGGGAGAATGCATTACTGGAGCAGGTGGAGATGGTGGCCCACGAGGAATTTTCTTATTAATCCTAATATGTGAAAATCGTAGCATAATTAGGACTTACAAAAACTTCTTATGGCCTAACAATCAAATATTTCTGAAACTCACTTGAATCTTGGTGGTTCCATGGGATCCTTTTGCATCTCCACCATTCTAATAACTCTCTGCTTCGCACCAGAATTGAATGCCACTCCCTGCTGTGATGGTGTGTATCTGACAAAATGAAAAAAAGGTCTTATCAGTACAAACTTTGCCAGCATTTCAGTTTTATTCAAAGGCACAGTAATGCCAGCCACACACGTTAAAGCAATAGATGAAATCTTACTGTGCTTTAGACTGTACAGAAATATATTAGAGCTGTTTTAGAAAGAGAACAAAGCTCGATATTCCAGATTCTATCCAATTTTATTGATTGTACATAGAATATAATTTCCAGTTACAAGTCCTGTTGCTTCACAGACATCATTATGCTTATTTACCTTTTATGGACCATGAGCCTGTTATATATTTCAAAGAAAAAATCATTACCAGAAACAGGATAAGAACAACACACTTGTATAGCCAAGTACATTGTACTGTGATTTCAGGGCTATATCACAATTCATTAAACAGCAATAATTTTTTAATTCTCCTGTAACTCTTCCTGCCTTCACAGAATCATGTGAAGAAGGCATATATTATACACTATATACAAAAAGTAAACAATACAAAAAGTGTTCCATACCGAATGTACTGAGCTGGAGCTAGTTTATCAGCCGCTCGGACTGGCATTGCTGCTGCAATTTTCTGAGAGACAGACTTTTCCAGTGCAACTCGTGTCTTTTCTGTAAGCTGCAATCATATGTAACATATTAAACATCTGGACAAAATGCACATACTTCCAGCAGTTATATGCATCACTACCAGCTATACCTCTTTGACAGCTTCTTCATCTGGTCTTTGCAGCTCAGGGTCATCCACATTCATAACTTCTTTGGGAACAAGGTCTGTGTATTTGCTGTAGATGACCTGAAACATGGAAAAGAGCACTAAGGAAAAGGAACACTGTAGATTAAAAAAAGGCTCTGTGACTTTTTAGAAAACCAGACTATCTTTCCAATATCGAACAAGCTACATAATACCTAGCATAACTATTTCAGAATAAGGTTAAAAATTATCATATAATACTCCTAACTCTTAGCTTTAGGTAGGAGAAAAACACATAACACAGTCCTGGATTCTGGTTTTTTGATAATCAAAACCTAGGATTCTTTGCCATTTGGAACTACAATTATCTTGTTTACCTACAGCTAGAGATGATGATGAGTAATTTGCCTAAAGGTAAGTAATAATCCAATCTGCTTTCCAGACTTTTATGCTTGTAGTAAAATGGCATATTCTTGGATTGGAGCAGAATGTTTTGATATGGTCTAGATCAGTTCTGCACAACATATAGACTGCAGGCCACATGTGGCCTGCCAAGCAGTCTTGTGCAGCCCATTGGTGTTTTTTTGAAAAATAACCAACCCACTGCCTCTGGGAAGGAGTGCTACCACCCCATACGTTCTTGCAGCCATTTTCACTCTAAAAGACCTGATGCCTCCAAGTCTCACAGACGCTAGCTCTACTGCTGCCACTGTGCTGCCTAACAGCTGATTGGTGCACCAGCTATTCCTTTGTGGCCCACAATTATTTTAAAGGTTTCAATCTGGCCCTTTTCCCTTTACGAATTGCTTAGGCCCAGTCTAGATTTCTTTCTTTTTAAACAAGTTTTAATCTGTTTTATCACTAATATATACTTTTTTATATCATCACGTATTGTTTTTATTTTTGCTTGTATAATATTTTTTAAAATAAAGTATGATATATTTTGCCCATGGGAAACTAAAAATGGCTTCAGGCTGTTTTATATATCACAACTTGCACTGATGATGTTACCTGTATATCACTTGCACTGATGATGTTACCTAGTTGGGTAATGAAATGCAAGCAAACAACCAAGCTCAGAGAGTGCCAAGGACTCCACAGTTCAACCCTGAACCACATATATTCTCTTCTACTGAATATATCACAACTATAATTACTTTACTTTGCTCAAATAGTAAGTATTGCTCATTAGAGATTGTTCTAAGTAGCAACTTTCCATCGTCATGACATTTGTACTGCAATAAAAGCAGACTTGTAGTCCAAATAATAATTTAGCATAGGAGACATTTACCAATTCTCATCCAAGTATTTCCAAAATTAACAGTCCCTAAAATGAGCATCAACAGAATCACATTTCACAAAGCCAAGTGAAAGACATTTGAAGAGCAATTATTTCTTCACAGTAATTGCCCATAAAACACAAGAATCTCAATGCATGAAGAACTAAACCTACTTCCAGGACCAAAAAAAAAGAAAAAAAGAAAAAGAAAAGAAAAATCCTAGGGAATAAAATGCAAAGATGTTCTTTTAGCATTAAAACAAGGAAGTTCTAAATAGAAAAAGTAACAAAAATCATCCACTCTTTATGATAATGGCAATAAATGGGCTTTAGTGTGATAAACCTTTGAGGTGAATAACCAGGTTACAATTAGCCAGCGGTCTACTTATCTGTTGCTTCACACCACCCAAACAAACCCCATCTGCTGTGACAATAAACCACAGCTTTTTCTAAAGTACAGCATAAGGCTAAATACCAATGGGGACTGTCTCTTTCTTTCAGCTTCAGAGCCCAATCTGATGCAGGAAAAGCACCACATGTTCACTATCCACATGCATGGAAGATGAGCTTGGGGTATGTTGTTGCTTTCTTAGTACTGGAAAAACAGGTTGCACCATTGATGGAAGGACAAAGAATAGCAGTATTTATATGTAGACGGTTCAAACAGAAGATTATCACACTGTACTTCTAGATAATAAAAAAATTCTATTTCACATGCCACAAATACAATTTTACACCACCATAAATAACCCTGATTCATCAAAGCTTCCCACCCTCTGTTTTACAGTGGGGCAAAAAAGTATTTAGTCAGCCACCAATTGTGCAAGTTCTCCCACTTAAAAAGATGAGAGGGGCCTGTAATTTTCATCATAGGTATACCTCAACTATGAGAGACAAAATGAGAAAAAAACCCCAGAAAATCACATTGTCTGATTTTTAAAGAATTGATTTGCAAATCATGGTGGAAAATAAGTATTTGGTCACCTACAAACAAGCAAGATGTCTGGCTCTCACAGACCTGTAACTACTTTAAGAGGCTCCTCTGTCCTCCACTCGTTACCTGTAGTAATGGCACCTGTTTGACCTTGTTATCAGTATAAAAGACACCTGTCCACAACCTCAAACAGTCACACTCCAAACTCCACTATGGCCAAGACCAAAGAGCTGTTGAAGGACACCAGAAACAAAATTGTAGACCTGCCCCAGGCTGGGAAGACTGAATCTGCAATAGGCAAGCAGCTTGGTGTGAAGAAATCAACTGTGGGAGCAATAATTAGAAAATGGAAGACATACAAGACCACTGATAATCTCCCTTGATCTGGGGCTCCATGCAAGATCTCACCCCGTGGGGTCAAAATGATCACAAGAACGGTGAGCAAAAATCCCAGAACCACATGGGGGGACCTAGTGAATGACCTGCAGAGAGCTGAGACCAAAGTAACAAAGGCTACCATCAGTAACACACTATGCCGCCAGGGACTCAAATCCTGCAGTGCCAGATGTGTCCCCCTGCTTAAGCCAGTACATGTCTGGGCCTGTCTGAAGTTTGCTAGAGAGCATTTGGATGATCCAGAAGAGGATTGGGAGAATGTCATATGGTCAGATGAAACCAAAGTAGAACGTTTTGGTCTAAACTCAACTCGTCGTGTTTGGAGGAGAGAGAATGCTGAGTTGCATCCAAAGAACACCATACCTACTGTGAAGCATGGGGGTGGAAACATCATGCTTTGGGGCTGTTTTTCTGCAAAGGGACCAGGACGACTGATCCGTGTAAAGGAAAGAATGAATGGGGCCATGTATCGTGAGATTTTGAGTGAACACCTCCTTCCATCAGCAAGGGCATTGAAGATGAAACGTGGCTGGGTCTTTCAGCATGACAATGATCCCAAACACACCGCCCGGGCAACGAAGGAGTGGCTTCGTAAGAAGCATTTCAAGGTCCTGGAGTGGCCTGGCCAGTCTCCAGATCTCAACCCCATGGAAAACCTTTGGAGGGAGTTGAAAGTCCGTGTTGCCCAGCGACAGCCCCAAAACATCACTGCTCTAGAGGAGATCTGCATGGAGGAATGGGCCAAAAATACCAGCAACAGTCTGTGAAAACCTTGTGAAGACTTACAGAAAATGTTTGACCTCTGTCATTGCCAACAAAGGATATATAACAAAGTATTGAGATGAACTTTTGATATTGACCAAATACTTATTTTCCACCATGATTTGCAAATAAATTCTTTAAAAATCAGACAATGTGATTTTCTGGATTTTTTTCCCCATTTTGTCTCTCACAGTTGAGGTATACCTATGATGAAAATTACAGGCCTCTCTCATCTTTTTAAGTGGGAGAACTTGCACAATTGGTGGCTGACTAAATACTTTTTTGCCCCACTGTATGTGCATGATAGCCTAAACACTGAATGCCTTGTAATTTCCATTTACCTGAGGAGAAAGAGCAGTCATCCCAGACAACACTAAATTAACTGCAAATATGATGTAGTCTCCTAGACCCAAAAGGTATTCTCCATTTATGGAAAAAACCAATATGCAAAGTCCAAGAGATAGTGCTGGATTAGCCCCTATGATATCTGGCTACAAATCTGGCAATATTTCTTTTGCTTTAAAAACTACAGGTGAAACTTGAAAAATTAGATTGTTGTGCAAATGTTCATTTATGTCAGTAAGGCAACTCACAAGGTGAAACCAATATATGAGATAGACGCATTACATGCAAAGCAAGATATGTCAAGCCTTACTTTGGTATAATTGTGATGATTATGGCGTACAGCTTATGAAAACCCCAAATTCACAATCTCCGAAAATTAGAATATTACATGACATCAATAACACAAGAATTGGAAATAGAACAATATCAGACCTCTGCAAAGTATAAGCATGCATATGTACTCAGTACTTGGTTTGGGCCCCTTTTGCAGCAATGACTGCCGCAATGTGGCGTGGCATGGATGCTATCAGCCTATGGCACTGCTGAGGTGTTATGGAAGACCAGGATGCTTCAATAGTGGCCTTCAGCTCTGCTGCATTGTTCGGTCTCATGTCCCTCATCTTTCTCTTAGCAATGCCCCATAGATTCTCTAGAGGGTTCATGTTAGGCGAGTTTGCTGGCCAATCAAACACAGTAATCCCATGGTCATTGAACCAGGTTTTGGTACTTTTGGCAGTGTGGACAGGTGCCAAGTCCTGCTGGAAAATGAAGTCAGCATCCCCATAAAGCTCATCTGCGGAAGGAAGCATGAAGTGCTCCAAAATCTCCTGGTAGACGGCTGCGCTGACCCTGGACTTAATGAAGCACAGTGGACCAACACCAGCAGATGACATGGCTCCCCAAATCAACACAGACTGTGGAAACTTCACACTGGACTTCAACCATCTTGCATTGTGTGCCTCTCCATTCTTCCTCCAGACTCTGGGTCCTTGGTTCCCAAATGAGAGGCAAAAGTTGCTCTCATCAGAAAAGAGGACTTTGGACCACTGGGCAACAGACCAGTTCTTTTTTTCTGTAGCCCAGGTAAGACCCTTCTGACGTTGTTTGTTGTTCAGGAGCGGCTTGACAAGAGGAATACGACATTTGAAGCCCATGTCCAGGATCCGTCTGTGTGTGGTGGCTCTTGATGCACTAACTCCAGCCTCAGTCCACTCCTTGTGAAAGTCCCCAACACTTTTGAATGGCCTTTTCCTGACAATCCTCTCCAGGCTGCGGTCATCCCTGCTGCTTGTGGACCTTTTTCTACCACACTTTTCCCTTCCACATAACCTCCTATTGATGTGCTTTGACAAAACACTTTGGGAACATCCAACTTCTTTTGCAATTACCTTTTGGGGCTTTCCCTCCTTATTGTTGTTGTTGTTTAGTCGTTAAGTCGTGTCCGACTCTTCGTGACCCCATGAACCATATTGCGCCAGGCCTTCCTGTCCTTCACTGCCTCCCTGAGTTTGCTCAGTTTCATGCTCATTGCTTCAGTGATGCTATCTAACCATCTCATCCTCTGCCGTCCTCTTCTCCTTTTGCCTTCAATCTTTCCCAGCATCAGGGTCTTCTCCAAAGAGATCTCTCTTCGCATTAGGTGACCAAAATATCTGAGCTTGAGCTTCATTATCGATCCTTCCAATGAGCAATCAGGGTTGATTTCCTTTAAGATTGACTGGTTTGACCTCCTAGCAGTCCAGGGGACTCTCAAGAGTCTTCTCCAGCACCACAGTTCAAAGGCATCAATTCTTCGGCGCTCGGCCTTTTTGTGGTCCAGCTCTCACAGCCATACATTACTACTGGAAAAACCATAGCTTTGACTATGCGGATCTTTGTCGGCAAGGTGACGTCTCTGCTTTTTAATATGCTATCTAGGCTTGCCATAGCTTTCCTCCCAAGGAGCAAGCGTCTTTTAATTTCATGGCTGCAGTCTCCGTCTGCGGTGATCTTGGAGCCCAAATAAATGAAGTCTGTTACTGCTTCCATTTCTACCCCTTCTATTTGCCAGGAATTGATGGGTCCAGATGCCATGATCTTAGTTTTTTTAATGTTGAGTTTCAAGCCAGCTTTTGCACTCTCCTCTTTCACCCTCATCAAGAGGCCCTTTAGTTCTTCTTCACTTTCTGCCATTAGGGTGGTATCGTCCGCATATCTGAGGTTGTTGATGATTCTCCCTGCAATCTTAATTCCGGCTTGTGATTCTTCCAGCCTGGCATTTCTCATGATGTACTCTGCATATAGGTTAAATAAGCAGGGTGAAAGTATACAGCCTTGTCGTACACCTTTCCCTATTTTGAACCAATCGGTTGTTCCATGACCAGTTCTGACTGTTGCTTCTTGGCCCGCATACAGATTTCTCAGGAGACAGGTAAGGTGGTCTGGTACTCCCATCTCTTTAAGAATTTGCCACAGTTTGTTGTGATCCACACAATCAAAGGCTTTTGCATAGTCAATGAAGCAGAAGTAGATATTTTTCTGGAACTCTCGTGCTTTCTCCATGATCCAGCGAATGTTGGCGATTTGATCTCTAGTTCCTCTGCCTCTTCGAAACCCAGCTTGTACATCCGGTAGTTCTCGGTTCATGTATTGCTGAAGCCTAGCTTGTAGGATTTTGAGCATAACCTTGCTAGCATGTGAAATGAGTGCAATCGTGCGATAGTTTGAGCATTCTTTGGCGTTGCCCTTCTTTGGAATTGGAACATAAACTGACCTTTTCCAATCCCATGGCCACTGTTGCGTTTTCCAAACTTGCTGGCATATTGAGTGCAGCACTTTAACACCATCATCTTTTAGTATTTTAAATAACTCAGCTGGAATACTGTCATCTCCACTAGCTTTGTTGTTAGCAATGCTTCCTAAGGCCCACTTGACTTCACTCTCTAGGATGTCTGGCTCAAGGTCAGTGATCACACCAGCGTGGACATCAGGGACATTAAGATCTTTCTTGTATAGTTCTTCTGTGTATTCTTGCCACCTCTTCTTAATCTCTTCTGCTTCTGTTAGGTCCCTGCCTTTTTTGTCCTTTATCATGCCCATCTTTGCACTAAACGTTCCTTTCATATCTCCAATTTTCTTGTAGAGATCTCTAGTCTTCCCCATTCTATTGTTTTCCTCGATTTCTTTGCATTGTTCATTTAAGAAGGCCTTCTTATCTCTCTTTGCTATTCTCTGGAAATCTGCATTCAGTTGCTTATATCTTTCCCTTTCGCCCTTGCTTTTCGCATTCCTTCTTTCCACAGCTATTTGTAAAGCCTCATCAGACAGCCATTTTGCTTTCTTGCATTTCTTTTTCTTTGGGATGGTTTTAGTTGCTGCCTCCTGTACAATGTTACGGACCTCCGTCCATAGTTCTTCAGGCACTCTGTCTACCAAATCTAATCCTCTAAATCTATTTATTACCTTCACTGTGTACTCACAAGGAATATGATCTAAGTCATACCTGAGTGGTCTAGTGGTTTTCCCTACATTCTTCAATTTAAGCCTAGATTTTGCAGTAAGAAGCTCATGATCTGAGCCACAGTCAGCTCCTGGTCTTGTTTTTGCTGTCTGTATAGAGCTTCTCCATCTTTGGCTGCAAAGTATATAATCAATCTGGTTTCGGTATTGACCATCTGGTGATGTCCATGTGTAGAGTCGTCTCTTGTGTTGTTGGAAAAGAGTGTTTGCTATGACTAGCTTGTTCTCTTGACAGAACTCTATTAGCCTTTGCCCTGCTTCATTTTGTACTCCAAGGCCAAACTTGCCTGTTATTCCGATTACTCCTTGACTTCCTACTTTAGCATTCCAATCCCCTATGATGAAAAGGACATCTTTTTTTGGTGCTAGTTCTAGAAGGTGTTGTAGGTCTTCATAGAAGTGGTCAACTTCAGCTTCTTCAGCATCAGTGGTTGGGGCATAGACTTGGATGACTGTGATATTGAATGGTTTGCCTTGGATACGCACTGAGATCATTCTGTCGTTTTTGAGGTTGTACCCCATTACTGCCTTTCCCACTCTCTTATTGACTATGAGTGCAACTCCATTTCTTCTAAGGGTTTCTTGCCCACAGTAGTAGATATAATGGTCACCTGAATTAAATTCACCCATTCCCGTCCATTTCAGTTCGCTGATTCCCAAGATGTCGATGTTCAATCTTGTCATCTCATGTTTGACCACATCCAGCTTGCCTTGGTTCATAGATCTTACATTCCAGGTACCTATACAATATTGTTCTTTACAGCATCGGACCTTCTTTTTGCTTCCAGATACATCCACAGCTGAACGTCCTTTCGGCTTTGGCCCAGCCGCTTCACTCTTTCTGGAGCTACTTGGAATTGCCCTCCGCTCTTCCCCAGTACCATATTGGACACCTTCCGACCTGAGGGGCTCATCTTCCGGTATCATATCTTTTAGCCTTTTAACATTGTCCATGGGGTTTTCTTGGCAAGGATACTGGAGTGGGTTGCCATTTCCTTCTCCAGTGGACCACATTTTGTCAGAACTCTCTGGCATGACCTGTCCGTCTTGGGTGGCCCTGCACGGTATAGCTCATGGCTTCACTGAGTTACGCAAGCCCCTTCGCCACTACAAGGCAGTGATCCATGAAGGGGTTCCCTCCTTATGGAGGGTGCCAATGATGGTTTTCTGCAGAACTGTCAGCTCAGCAGTCTTTCCCATGCTTGTGATTCCTACTGAACCAGCCTGAGAGACCATTTAAAGGCTCAGGAACCCTTTGCAAGTGTTATGGATTCATTAGCTGATTAGAGTGGGACACTTTGAGCCTAGAATATTGAACCTTTTCACACTATTCTAATTTTCTGAGATTGTGAATTTGGGGTTTTCATAAGCTGTACGCCATAATCATCACAATTATACCAAAGTAAGGCTTGACATATCTTGCTTTGCATGTAATGCGTCTATCTCATATATTGGTTTCACCTTTTGAGTTGCCTTACTGACATAAATGAACATTTGCACGATATTCTAATTTTTCGAGTTTCACCTGTATGTTAAAACGCTGTATTGATATATATTTACAACACATCAATTTCTATTGTTACTGTCATTGTATTTCTATTAACAAGATAGAGAAAGTATTTCTATCATTGATTCCCACACATGGGTGAAGATTATTTATTTATTATTCAAATTTATATAGCCACCCTTCTCAATGGATAGTTCCCAAGCAATTAAAATGTATAAAAACACAAAAACAATACAATTTAAAAACAATATTAAAAAACCGCCATAAAAACACACATAACAAAATTCATAGTTGAGGTAGTCAACATCCATTGATAACAATCAATACAGCAAACAGCACAGGCTCTAATAATCATAGACGGTAATCTCTTCTACCCTTAGTCTTAAGGAGAGAGCACAGAAGGCTAAATAGGCAGACAAATAAAACAATGCAGGTAGGCAGACAACAGTAATTAGGTACAGAAATAGAAATATATCCTTTGGTCAATCTGGGTATGGACAAAAATATCACTTCAGACTGCAGATATTATTTCTTCAATGCTGCCCTGCTGTCAGAAATAGATTCATTTACTACTTTATTCTATGTGTAGCTAATAATCTTTAATATGTGCCTTTATAGACCATTCAATTCTTTACAGCAAACAAAAAGGAAGAAAGAGTTGCTATATTATTTTTGAGTGTAACAATTCAGAAAAATGAAATATTATTCAAGATATTATCCATTTTCCTAAATTTACTGCATTGCCAGATATGTGAGTAGAGATGTAGAATTTCTAGAATTTTAATATACTTCTTTGTTTCTTGAATTGGTATATTTCCAAACATATACTAATTTATTTCACAACTGTTTTCTGTATTGTTTATAAATAAAATACTAGGATATATTTCATGACTCATTTTCATTTCTGGGAAAAAAACAAAAACAGCCACAGGAAAAAAATGGAAAGTCTAAATTTCTTTCCAAATTTCTCAGCATGTTTTAAAACCTTTACATCTCTTCTTGTGAGCAGTTTTTCCCGTATTCATAACAAAACATTTTAGTAAGCTGAACAAGAAATTATACTTCAAACATAAACATTTGAGAATCCTATTACCTTGTCTTTTGATTGTCCTTGCCGAGCTATAGCATCGTATTTTATTTTTCCTTCTGCATCCACCTGAACAGCTAATGCATTGGACATTTTCTTTTTTCTGCCCATATCCAGAGGATATTGGGCAACATGGATTTCTGGGAAAGCACCTCCCTCTCCAAAATCCTATATAGAAATAAAAATGGATGTGATTAGACTGTGGACAAGAGAAGAAAATAAAGTAATTAATGGTTGAAGATTCATTAAAAAATAAGAAGATCAAAGATCTCAAGTTTTGGCATACTTTTTGGCTTTCTATGTATCAGTCTTATCCAACACAAAATGTTTCTGAAAGCTGTTTTAGTTTCAAAACTGATTTTCCATTGGTATGTAGAAGGTTTTTTCCTCCAAAAATTGTATGTTTAGATAGGAATTAATTGTGTAGCTATGTTATATCCTATGCTATAATCCTAAACATATTTATTAATCATGTATATACTTTTGAGACATGCTTAGCAACAAATTCAGGTATTTTACATGCAAACTGATTATCTATTCCCTTTTAAGTTGTCACACAAACCTTAGACAAAAAGACCGGTCTGCATATTTTCCTCAATGTCTAGCAAACCACAATTCACATATTTACAACTATAATTGAATTCCAAGATTTCATTAAAAACCAGTATACTATGTGACTTAAAATAACACTAATTCATATGAGAGAGCTAGTTTGGTGTGGTAGCTAAGGCATCAGGCTATAAACTGTGAGTTCTAGTCCTGCCTTAGGTACAAAGCCGCTGGGTGACCTTGGATCAGTCACTCTCCTTCAGCTTTAGGAAGGAGGCAATGGCAAACCACTTCTGAAATCTTGCCAAGAAAACTGCAGGGACTTGTCCAAGCAGTTGCCAGGAGTCAAGACTGACTTGAAGGCACCAAAAAAAAAAAAAAAAAAAATTGAATTAGGAGCATCAACAATCCAACATTTTTTAAAAAGTAAATGAAAAATGTTGCAACTACATTGGGTTTGCTGCCAAAAACAATTGTTAGGAATTAAATAACCCTGCCCTTGAAAGAGCTTCATTTATTATACTGAAGACGTAGTTAATCAAGTGGAGGTAGCAGGAACTTTGGGAGAAAGAAATGTTATTTTGAAATTATTAATTTTAATGGAAATTAAAGCTGAGTGTAATCAAATGCATATTTTCAACTTAAAAAAAATTAATAAACTTAAAGCATGTAAAAAGCAGGATTCCATAACAGAAGAAGGTATGTGGAAAAGGAGCTCAAGGTGGATGAGAGTTTCTAAGGAAAAAAAGATACTAAAAGCATAATTGTAACCACTCCTGATGAAGATTAATATTAATGAAAATAGAGGGAAAAAGATATAAAAGAAAAAAAGGCCAGGCCACTAAACAACAGTGTACATAGATAGTCTAGTTAGTATCAGGAAAGTGGTAGCTCAGATTGATCTGAGACTGGGGGAGCATACTAAGGACAAATAGGATTTCTTTTGATATGTTCAAAACAAAAGGAAAAAAAATGGAATCAGTATATCAGCTGTTCAATAAAGAAGACAAAATGCTAACAAGTAACAAAGAAGTGAGCTACTCAGTTCCTATTTTGGTGCAGTGCTCACCACCACAACCACCAAAAAAACAAAAACAAAAACCTGTTTGTTCCACCAGGAAATTATAAAGAGTAGAAGGAAGGAGCAAGATTGAAGTTTAGCATTGATAAAACCATGGTCAGAAATATTTCTTTAGTCTGAATGAGTTAAATCTCTGGGGCCAGTTGAATTGCCTTTTGGGCTCCTGATAGACCTAGCTGATAAGAATAGCTATGCTGGAACAACCCAAGACCCATCTCAGTCCAGTATTTTGTTTCTCAGGTGACCAAACATATACCTCTGGAGTACTCACAAGTAGGAGAGGGATACATACTCCATTCCTGCTGTTGTTCCACTCAACTAGTATTTGGAAATATGCTACCCTAAGTTGGATGTAACACTGAATCTTCTATTTTAATAGCAATCAAGAGACCTGTCTTCCATTAATGTATTAAGTCCCCTGTTAAAGCCATCCAAATTAATGATCATCAACATGTCTTGTGATAACAAATTCTGCAGGTTAATTACTGTGTGAAGAAGTACTTTCTATTGTCTGTTCCAAATCACCATTCAATCAGCATCACTGGATCACCCCTGATTCTGATATTTTGACAAGAGGAAGAAAAATGTCTCCCTGTCATGCATGATTTTATACCCTTTCATCATTTTCCCATTCAGTTGCCTTTCTCCTAGCAGTTTTTTTTTTTAACAACTGCTGAACACTGACTCAATAATGTCATTAAGATATCCACTATGACCTCAAAATCTTCCTAGTTAGTTACAGATAGCACAAACCCCATCAGTATCAATGTGAAGTTAGGGGTTTTTGCCTCAATGTGTACCATTTTATATTTTCTTAAAATAATTTTGTTGACCATTCACCCAGTTTAAAAAGTTTCTTCTAGAGCTCTTCACAATCATCTTTGATTTTCACTATGCTATTCAGTATCATTCATAGGCTTAGCTAATTCATTGCTTATCCTAAGGCTAAAGCTTAATAAACAAGTTAAAAAGCACTGGTTCTGATACACCTAGTGAAATTCCAAAGTTGAGGGGGGATTAGAACTTTTAAAAAACTGGTAAAGTACCAGATGACAGGAGAGCAAGGATTTTCAAAAAGGGTACAGAGGAAGATCCAGCAAACTACAGACCAAAATGGCAAAAAACCAAAAACCAAAAAAAAAAAAAAAAGATGAAGTAAAAAAGGTATCATTCTAGTCATGCAGTGTAGGCTTTGAATTTTAAGCCCCTATAGCTCTGCTTTTGTAGGTTTTAGGGGAACCTTTTGGCAGAACAATTTAAGATACTGTATAGAGGGCTATAATAGGTAATGAAAATCAATTAAAAACAGGTATTTCAATTTGTGTAAGAGAAAACACAACCTGCCACCATTAGATATAACTCAGTTAAGGTATCACTAAAAAAAAGAAACAGTCAAGAAACAGCTTTGGACAAAAGAAAGGAACAATTCTTGTTAAAAGCCACAATCAAAATAGTAGACATTCCAATGCAGACACCTGTTTTTGATCTAGTTTAATATCATAACCACTATACTGGCTTTTTCCTCTTAAAAATACTGTCAATAAATTTATACCTGAATACTTTGTATCCTTTTTGTTTTAAATGGAACCGTCTACCTAACTGACCTTGGGTGATACTGAACAGACTAAGAAGAATCAGATCTGGTTAATACTTGGATGAGATACCACTTGACATCACACAACTGTAGATTAGCTTGGGAAGTTGAAAAACATTGTGGAAGAAGGCAAAGGCAAACCATTTCAGTATTATTGCCAAAAAAATGGACCTACCACACAGTCATCAGGTGTTAAGTTTGACTAGAGGGAAACTTTAATTTTTATTGGATAAGTCTGCATGAGTCTGAAGCTTGAGAAGCTGATTAAATTAAAAAAGGGAAATTAACTATTTTTCAAAAGAGTGTGGCAACACTTTGTCTTTAGGAAATTGATAGCAATTTCAGTTATTGTGTAATAACAGTATGTTTTACTTTACTTCAGTAGGAGTAACAGTTGTTTACTTTTTGAGTTCCTCACACAGAGGCTTAAGTAACTACATATTCTGTACCTTCTTTATAAGATGTCCTTATAGTTCAAAAGATATTTTGTAACCCATTACTCCTACTGATTACTGTTAAAAGTTTTTATACTTTGTATTATTTGAATATAAACATAAAACAAAACTTGATGTATTTTATTCTCATTTCATATACTGAGAAACAAAACCTAGAAATAACAAATGTCCCAAGCAAAAGAAATTAATTTACAATTCAAATGGGATATTATAATCCAGGTCTTTCAAATTCTAGCTCATCTTAGATTCTGATCCACATTTCCCACCACAGAATGGGCAAATAGAGAATTGTGGATGGGAGACTGTCTTAGGAAACACAGTGAAATACACTAGAACTGTGAGGTGGGGAGTAGATGGAATGAAGCAGAGGGTGCCATGGAACTGTGGAAGGGTACTGGAGAATGGATTTGGTTGGAGATGAATGCTGTAAGGATATGGTGTTGGAGGTGGGGGAGACAGCATCATTTGATGTCTGTGTTGGTGGGCAGAGCAAGCAGCAGCTAGGACAAGTTGTTGGGCTGGGACTGCTGATGGTGAAGGACTGCAGTCTGGGGAGGGCTTTTTGGAGGCTACTCCAGGGCCAGCACAGGTTCCCCAGGGATCCTGGTGACTGACTGGGGCCCTATTATTGTTCCTTGTCAGATCTGGATGATACTTTTGACTTCCTGAGGATTGGCCCTCTGAGAGATGGGGAATCTTGGTGGGTGGTCCACCATAAAGTGAGAGAACACCATGGGGAGGTGTCCTCTGCCACGGTGCCACAGTTAAGTGTGGGTTCCAGAGGATATTAAGACACCAGTTTGGGCTTACTGAATTGGCAGGACAGTTGCCTGCTTCTATTACAGAATTTTGAAGCACCTGGATCCCTTTCAGTCAGGATTTACATATGGGAATGGGACAAAACTGTTTTGGTCACTCTGATGGATGACATGGATAAAGTGCTCTTGGTTCTCTCAGTAGCATTCAATACCATAGATCATAGCAGCCTTCTTGAACAGCCTGTGAGGGGTACATTGCAGTGGTCCTGATACATTTTATGTGAGTGCTTCCAGTCAGTGGTAATGGGGAAGAGAGTTCAGCCAGGTGGGTTGCTTACTTCTGTGATGCTCTTGGGCTCCAGTGTCTCTTCCTTGCTTTTTAATATCTACATGAAACTGCTGGGACAGATCATCTGTTGGTTTAGGGTGAAGTATTATTAGCATCCTGATGACTGCAAATATTTATCTCTACCCCAGACCAAGCTGGAGATATGGTGGAGGTCTTAACATGGTGTCTGGAAACTATGAAAAGTCTGGATGGGGCTAAATAAACTGAAATTTAGAAGATGGAATTGCTATTGTACAAAAAGCATCTGGCTTTCTGTCACTTCCTATTGTAACTCTGGATGGAGTTGCACTCTCCCTGAATGATCAAGTTTGCAATTCATAGCTGCTGCTGGATTTGCAAATGGAGTGTTGTGGCCATGGGAATCTTTCACCAGCTTCAGTTGGTGAGCCCATGCTGGCCTTATTGGTGCCTGATGTTTTGGTGACAGTATCCTATGCCCTCATCATTTCTAAGCAAGACTATACTTTACATGGGGCTGTCTTTTAGGATTTTTTATATTACAACTGGTGCAAAGCACAGCAACCCACCTCTTAGTGTAAGAGAGCCATTATAATCACATCAATCCTATTTTGTGTGTGCTCCGTTGGCTTCTGTTAGCTTTCCTGGCACAATTCAAAGTAATAATCTTTGAGCCCTTCATGGCTTGGCTCCCAGATATCTTCAGGACCATCTCTGCAAGCAGAAATGGCCTTTCTTGTATAGCAGTACTTAAGTACTTCTTTTGAGAGGTTGGGGTACAGAGGCTATGCTTCTGAAACAGCTTTCTCCCACCCTGATGTCCTTGAGGAAGATTATTAATCTTGAAGGGTCACACTGGACTGGGCAATAGGGGCCATTAGTTAATTTGATATCTTTTTTGAACCATTTTATTGTTTACTATGCTTTTATGGTTTACAATAAAAACCATAAAACGTAATAAAAACATTAAAATGTTTGGCAGCTACAATTGGGCAAAATGCATCAAGCTAAGTATGTTCCAATAGTATAACAGCAAATTCAAGGATTCTGAGTTTGGAACACCTAAGCTGACTTCTATGAAAGAAAAACATTTTAAATAAAATTTACACTTTACATTCAAAAACCAAAACTTTATCTTTCAGTAGGAATGAAATCATTTTTGGTTAATAAAGCAATGCAAACTATTATTTACCTCCAACATTCGTGGTATCCATCCTTTCCGATAACCATAAGGAGGAGGTTCCCTTCGTGATGACACCAATGCAGTCTGTCTCACTCTTTGAGATCTTGCTCTCTCCTCTAATTCCAGTTGGTCCTGAGACAGCTGAGTTGGTGCTGGTAAAAAACTAAGCAAACAGAGAAGAAATTAATATTGTTCTCTCTTTCAATATAATATGTGACATTTACTCCAAAAATATTTTTAAAAATGGTTCTGTGTTTGACTATGAAACTATCCACAGTGCTTAATATTGTTCAGATCTTTTGGCAATTAAATCTATGGAGAAAGGATTAATTTTCATGTTAGTCATCTTCAGTTCTGAACTGTTCTTTTTAGATTGTTTTAGGAGCTCAGAAGCTACAAATTCTACTTCAGTTATTTCAAATGATAATTGCTTCAGATTTAGAGCTTTACTGCAGTGCTTTATATACAGTGCAATATATCCCACTGTGATTCTCTTATGCAGTATACCAACACATAAATGGAAAAGATGAGCCGAGATCCCAATTGCTATAGGCTCGCTTTCAGATTTTCCTTTCTATGCTTCATCACTGCCAGTATGGACACAAAGGCCAATTACTTACATTGGATTTACACTCTGACTGAGCTATACAGTAATATGTTGGAAACCCGGCTAAAACAAGCATCTGTTTTTTTACTACGTACATATGTTAATCTCATAAGATTAACATACTGTACAATATATTGAAATGCAAGTTGCTGTATAAGGATGTTCATGCATTGCTATTATACAACTGACAAATTAAAACTGAAGATGTAAACGTAACACATGAAAATGTTTTGTTTGGGGCTACCTGGAATAAAAAATGGCCCATTCCACTTAGTGTTATCTAGCAGTGGATTCCAATCCGACCCGGAAATAACAGTGACCTATTTGCGCATGTGGAAGCCATTGTTATCAGCAACCTCCTATATGATCCTTGCTGGGTGAAAACAATTTTAGATTTGAAGTTCAATTTTCGGTATACTGTGGTCAATCGATCACACCCTACCGATCCTAATTGGGGGGGGGCGGCAGAGAAGGGGTGACCACCCAATACATTCTTTTTCTGGATAGTCGGCCAACCTAAACACCGTGCGGCCAAACATTTACTTATTATTTCTGAACCGAAGCTTTCATTTCTGAAAGGATTCTACTATTCTTATTAAGTGCACTATATGGGGGCGGGGGCAACAGGCCGGCCGACCAGCCTGGGGAACAAGCGCTAAAGAAAATGCCCGGATCACCCCAGACCTCCCTAACGCAACCTTCCTGTAATCAATCCACTTCACCACAGACCACGATGTGTATACATCTAGGCTTACAGTATATATAAAAAAAAAGAAATCCAGGAACAAGTCAACAACCTACCCCTACATCATAATAAACTCCCATTTCTTCCCCTCAACCCACCTGGTCAGCGCCATTTTGTTGTCCTCCTCCCTCTTCTGCGAATCCTGCGTTGCTGATGGTGAATGACGCCCACCCCGAAGGAAGGGAGGAATCCAACGGCATTCTGGGAGTTGTAGTGTTTACGTTTTTTTTTTAATGTAAGCGGGAAGACATGAGTCTGTCTGTGTGGACGCTTTGCAGTACTAGAACGCTTCGAGGTGTTTTGTAACGGATGTAAAGAAATCAGTGGTTGAGGATTTCGTTGGGAATGTGATTCTTCTGAACACAGATTGTCTTTCAAATGTATCTCCAAAAAATAAAAAGGGAAAAGAAGTCATAAGAAAAGTGCTCTAGGGAGTGGAAGAAAATTTGATGGAATTCGGTAATACTACGATGAGGTGTTTTTTAATTTTTTTGCAGGATGAGATGAATGACAATTTGGAAGGAGCGGGGCTGTATAATGTACAAGAAAGCCTTTGTAATGTAGTGGTTACAATATATGAAATGAAAAAAAGCTAAATTCCTTGATACTACCAGTAGGAGTTGAAAGTGAAAAACAATAGATTAGCGTGGAGTAGAGGACTAGACTGTATTGATAAAGGCTGAGTTCCCGCGATATGTTGATTAACTGAACGGTGGTCTACTTAACTAGGAAAATGCCTTGGGTTTTGTACAAAGCACTAAACTATCATTGCCTCGCTTGCTGAGTTCACACAAGACACTGCAACAACCCAGTCCACAACCTTTTACTGTAGTTTAACATGATGGACAAGCCAAGTGAAATTTTTTTAACTGGGGGCAAGCCAGTTAAAGCTCTCTGAATTATTTGAAATAGATCAGTAAGGATTTCTAACTCCTGTTTAATTACGGCATCAAAAAGGTTGAGATTGCACAACATGCTAAGCCAGAATGAATCGTTTTCATTTACAGCACTGTATTGTGATAAGTGAATCCAGCTAAAACTTTTTACCTTTCCCATGAAATAAAAAGAAGAATCCACATATCTGAGATCTCCCTGCTCTGCTCTGCATGGCTAAACTTACTCAATTTTTAAAATAAAATTATATGGAAGTACAGTAGGCTTCTCTAAGTTTCCTATGAAAGTTCCTACTTTCAGCCTAAATATGTATGAAATTGCAGCCTCAATAGGCTTAGAGAAAATCAGAGAGTACCTAAGTTTTTTCTGAAGGCTCTGGTCACATGATATGCTTACCCATACTTAACTATGATTTGTTTATTCAATCCAATTTTCTGGATGTATGTAACACTGAACTATACATTAACCACAGACTGAGTTCACACATCATTTGTTACATTTATATGCTGCCTTACCTCCAGGAACTCATGGTGGCAGACATGATTTTGTCTTTTTAACTCCATGACAGATAAATAATGCTGAAAGCATGGGGGTTAATATTTTGTACAAAGTTGTATTTTGCAGTTTATGCTTGTATTCCACTTGTTTTTTGTTTTTTAAAAATCCCAGAATGAAAATGCAATTAAAAGTTTTTTTAAAAAACAAAACAAAAACAAATACAAACCCCCAAACAAATTAATTTTTAAATGTTACAATTAAAATGAATAATTCAATAAAACTCTTAAACATATGTACAAGGCCAACAGAGTTTTAAACCTATGAAGATAGTCAGAAATGTAGCAGTACAAGGTGAACAAAACTTAAGCCTGGGGTGGAAGTTTAAAATTTGGTATCAACCATAACTAACCAGGAAAGGAATTCCATAGCAAGAATGCTTAACTATAGCTTGTATATTTTTGTGAGGTTGTATGTTTTAAACAGTTTTTATTGTTTTGTATTTGTATTTGTAAGAGTCTATGGGAGTGTGCCATAATTAATTTAAAATAATAATAATAATAATAATAATAATAATAATAATAATAATAAAAAATAGCTTGTTGAATAAGGTACAATGGCTGGATTTGTATATAATGCTGAACCAGAAACCATATGTTACAGGTAGCAACAACTGAATTCATACAGCATACCAAGATAAACCAAATTTAGCACATCAGTAACATTTCTGCTCTATATTAATTTAAACACTACGTTCAGAAGGAATATAGTAATTACATGCAATAGTGCAATAATATATTAAATTATGGATTAGATGTTCTGTAAAAAAATTGTAAACATTCATTCATCTCAAATATTAAAGAAATTGAATGGCATGTCAAATTCTATAATGCCTTATGTTTCTTTCCAGAAAATAATCTTTTATATCCTATTCTAAGAGATTGGAATATTGTATAAATATAACTATAGTATCAGAGACGTCTTCTGACTTATAGTACCTGTGCAAAATATTGGAAAACAAGTTTTAATCACATGCAGTCTAGATGGTTCAAAAGAACTTGAGTCCTAATAAACTACTCTACTCAGAAATAAGTGTCAGTAATTTATTTAAGAAGAATCCTATTAACATTTCCTTCTAAGTAGACCTATGTCTATTAGGTCTCAAGTTCATACAAGTGAGCATAAGATCACAGTCTTAGGGCTCTTTCTCATGGCCACGTTCACATGCTATTTTCTAGTCCCTCAATCAGGAGAAAAAGTATGCTGGTATAAGTGCACTTCACCAAAATTGGAGGCTTCTGCTGCTTCATTAATCAGGCTGCAGAATGTTGCTGTCCTTGTAGGTTTAATATGGGTATAGGAGAATTTTCAGGAGTTCATTTAGGACCAGAGACAACTATACAATTCCACTGAAGGACGAATTGATTTATTTCAGTACCAGAGGCAATAGACAAGCCTAAAGTGGGTGAATTTATGCAAACTGCAATATACATTTAATCAGTATAGCAAATTCTTGATAGGGTTATGGCATGTGCATGTTAATGAAATCAGAATGGTGAGATAATGGGGATTAATACAATAGCTTCCTTGAGTTGAACAAAGGGGTCTAAGACGGGTCTAACGTCTGCTAAGATGTTTCCCCTAGGTGTTAATAAACGCCCTTGCTTGCCAGAGTGTCTACTATTCTGTAATATATGAATCAACATTCCTTTATGTCTAACTGGTTTATGGATGAGTTGACAGTGTACTTTCCTTAGGAAAGTGTATTTGGAGAGGGGGTCTTTTACTTGCCTAACTTGATGTCATATTTTCTCTTTCATGGGTAAATTAAGAAAAGGCCTGGGTTAGGGAGTGTGTTGGGACCCTTTTGGGAGTAGAGGGGTTGAGGGTTGTTTTTATTGCTTTCTTGGAATATCTGTCTTTTCTATTGGTTATGTCATGATTTTATGGTTTTTAGTATTGTGTGCTACCCAGAGTCATTATGGAGTTGGGTGGCTTTAGAAATGTGCCAAATAAGTAAATAAGTAAAGTATTACAAAGAAATGGATGTGCTGGCAGCAAGTAGCCATGGTCTGCAGCTCCTGGAAGTAGCCTGCCCTCTCCAAGTAATAAAACAGCAGATAGTATAGCCACACAAAACCCTTTGTCAGAAAAAACAACAGAAAACCTATAATGCACTCACTGACAGGATCAGCTACAGGCAGTCCTTGGGTTACAAACACTCGTTCAGCAACCGTTCAAAATTACGATGGCACTGAACAAGGGGGACTTATGACCGGTCCTTGAAGTTGCAGCAGTTGCAGCATCCCCACAGTCATGTATTCAGGCATGTGGCAACCGGCTTGCAATTACAACAGTTGCAGCGTCCCATGGTCATGTGATTGCCATTTTCGATCTTTCCTGCTGGTTTCCCACAAGCAGAGTCAATGGGGAAGCCAGCAGAAAGTGCAAGTCACTTCCACAAGTTGCTCCTGCTCCCGCCACTTTTTTGCCCAACCACCTGTGCTCCGTAGTGTCTGCCTGCGGCACCCACCTACCCACGTTCCATAGCCTGTCTGCAGCACCTACCCACCCACACTCCATAGTGCCCACTTGCAGCGCCTGCCAGCCCGCAGCTCTCGCCTGCTAGCCTGCTTGTCTGGGGCTCCCGCTTCTTCCCATGTTACGGTCACATGAGGTCTTTGCTTAATGATGTGCACGGTCCTGGGGTTATGACGGCAACTGGGACTGCCAGGACTGCCCTTGCTAAGTGATGCAGTCATGTGACATTGCACTTTACAACTGCATCGCTTAGTGATGGAAATTTGTGGTCCCAATTGCTGTTATAACCTGAGGACTACCTGTATATCCAGCTGGCCTTATGTGCAGCACAGACTTGGCATTCTGAAGTGATCCTGCCTAAGACTTGACAAGTGCTTTGAAAGGGCCAGGCAAACATTATGTGGGCAGATACTCTGTGGAAGTCAGGCATCCAGTGTCTTCTGCAGCCCAAGTCAGAATGGCCGTGGAGAGCACCACTGTAATATGAATTTAAGTTGCTTCTACTGTGGGTAGGGATGATAAAGAAGCCATGAGGCCATGTCATTTCAAAACAGTTGGCAATGGTTGGAGTAACGTAATGATGAGTCCTTGTACTAAATTAACTGCATTTCAAAATCACATAGAGACTTTTTCAAGAAAAGTATGAAGCACTGAAAATGTATTAAATATATTTTAAAAGGTTAAAATGTGTGTATGTTGTTATAAAACATAATATTAACTTTTCTTCTTTTTTGGATATAAATTCTAGAAGATGCAAATACCAGTATGCAAATATTTATATAAAAATGCTGCAATTTCCTACAGTTTAATGCAGGGTTATTATAATATTTTGTAAAGAAAGGACCATCTAAAGCATGAACCAAAATCTTATGGCCAAAAAATATCAGAGTCAATAATAATAAAATCCTTTATAGTTGTATCAGGTACACATTACACCTAGGTAATACGTTGAATATGCATAAGAGATGCATATTAATGTATATTACAACGTTTAGCATAATTAACTAACAAAATGTATTGATACTGGTAGTGTTTGAAGAGTTTAAAACAAATGAATTGCATTTATTATTACAATAGTTCTATACTGTAGACTCCACACAGACGCAGATCAACTTATATAAATCTCAAGTAAAATCATTCAAATCACAGTATAAAATAACCCACACTCCCAATAAATTATAAAAACCTTCCCATAGTGACTACTTCCAGAAACCATGCAGAAATGTGCTCTCTAGAACAATTTCATTTGGACTGCCTTCCTAAAAATCCTAGGGAAGGTACCAGCCGGATCTCTGGAGGATGGTGGTTCCATAGGGATGGAGCATGTAACGAGAAACATTGTTTTCCAACCATCCTCTCTGGATCTCACATAGTATTATCCCTAATCTGGGTCACAGATCTTCCTGGCAAGTAAATAAACTGCTTCCCACACAGCTGTACATCCAGCGTTTCCAATATTTTTCCTTGAATATGCAGTAGTTCAAGCTGGAGGTGACAAGGGCACGAGTAACTGTAGCCAGGGCCTCTAGTTCCAGGGGCCTGCTAGTGGGCAATTCAAAAAGCACAGAATAAGGGATAGGATTTTAAAAGAATTTGCTATATATACCTGCTATATATATATATATGTTACTGTATATGGAAATCCTTCTCAAAGTCTTGTCACCATCCAAGATGAAATAGGTTTTGTATAATGGAGTCTAAGCTAGCACTCTTTTCTTTTCAGTGTCATGTAAAAACATCTTATTTCCAAACATTTTTAGTTTTTCATTTGGTTGTGTTTGCTATATTATGCAGATGTTGATTTAAAATTCTTTCTTTATAATTCTGTGATATATTATTGAAAACCAAGTGGATAAGAAACTATTAAAAATAAAATAAAGGGATCTTTTTCAGAAATGTTATCACAGGCATCATCAAATAGCATTCTTGAACTATGCAATATCTATTCAAAAACAAAAAAAACAGAAGATGCTTGTGCTTGAAGAGGCAAGATGGTGGTTTTCTAGCTAAAGCAGCTGAAGCTGTACTGTGTGGACAATTTCCAACAAATGTTTGCTAAGATACTAGCAGAGCTGATTAATAATACCTATATAATCCATCCAGAAAGCACAATTCTTATGAGAACCTTATTTCTAAATCTAGCACTTGGGGAAAGCTTTTTTTAAAAAAAATATATTGAGGTCAGCTTTCACATTCTCTTTAACTTTCAACAAGAGATTCCTTAAGTCTTCCTTACTTCCAGCCACCATATCTGAGGTTGAAGTTTCTATTTCTTCTAATCCAGTATTTCTCATGATATATTCTGCTTCCAAGTTAAATAAATAAGTTAAATAAATGACAGTATACAACCTTGGCACATTTTTCTTTTTGCAATTTTGAACTATTCAGTTGTTCCATATTCCATTCTAATGCTTGCATCATAGTCATCCTACACATTCTTTTATACCCAATGATATACCCAATTCTATACCTAATACACCTATTTTTAAGAGCTATTGTAATCTGTTGCAATTTATATTGTCAAAGCCTTTATACAATCAATAGTGCAAAAATAGATGTCTTTTTAAATCAACTTTACTTTTTCCATTTTCCACTGGATGTTAGCAATGTAATCATGGGTGCCCTTGCTTCTTCTGCATCCAGCTTGTGTATCTTGCAGTTTCTGTTTCATGTACTGTTGAAGTTTGGATTGCAAGATCTTGAACATTATCCTGCTGGCATGTGAGATAAGTACAATTCTTCAGTAGGATTTTTAGCACTGTTCTTTTTTGGTATTGGAATATAAATTGATATTTTCCAGTTGCTTGGTCACTGCTATATTTTATATATCTGCTTACAAACTTCAAGAAGCACTTCAACTGCATCATCCTGTAAGATTTTAAATAGTTCTGCTGGTTTTTCATCAACTCCTGCAGTTTTGTTGTTAATAATATTTCCTAAGGCCTATGTAACTTAAGTTCTCAGAATATCCGGCTGTAGTTCACTGATTAAGCCTTTATAGTGTATGTATCATTGATTTGCAATCTTTTCTGTTCAGTTCTTTTGTATATTCGTGCTGTGTATTCTTTACAGTATATTTTTCTCCAGTAGATCTTTGTCTCATTTGTCTATACTGTGTCTATATTTGCATAAAAGGGTCCCTTGAAGGAAACACATTTTATAAAAGACCATCCCTGAAATGTCCTTTTAAGTCAGAAAAATGGAAAATGCAAAGCAGAGTTATTGGTGCCCTAGATCTGGTGTGCTTTCCTTGACAATTTTGCAGCTCTGTCAGATTCTCATTTTTCTGATTCTTTCTCCCATAAAATGCATTTAAACTTTTTTCAGTATCTGTTTTATCACCATCATCATTATTCTAGGGCTGCTTTAGAAATCAGTGATGTTTGCCATTATTCTTCGTTCTGATGGTAGAGAGGCCTGAGTTAGGCACCAGCTGTACAGGAAGCTTCATCTCTCACACCTGCAAGCATTTTCCCTTGTCATCAACACTTCCATTGTTTCTAATGAGCATATTTATCCTTGATTATTGACAGCAATAGTGGCAATATACAGGAAATGTTTCAGTTTATTGAGAATCTTGATAAACTATATATTGACAGAACTGGTGGAGGTGTTACCAGGGGAAGGAAAGCAACTTTAGTGTAAACATATGGAGAACTGGACTCAAGTTCTGAATTTTATATGCCACAGGCTCATAAAATATGCATTTCAGATTAAGTTCCACTGCTAGTTTTTCTTTGAAATTCCATGGACATGGTTGGGATGGTATTAGAAGGGATGCAGTCAATTCCTGTTGCTGCAACTTTTATCCCTCATGGCACGTAGAAGAGCTTTGAAAATTCATATATCAGTCTCAAAACAGCTTCAGGAATATGAGGAAAGATGATGTTTCTTCCAATAAGCCCTTCATCCCCAATGGTAGTCTACTTAGATTATTTCAGGGCAGTTTTGAATACTAGCAGTCAAAAAACATTACACAACGATTGTCTTTTTCTCAATTGTTTTTATTGTGATAAGAATAATGATGGAAGAAGTTGGGGGAGGGAACTGCTAGCGTTAGAAGACATCTGGATCCCCTCTGAAATGTGAATAAAGCCCAGAAGTACTTAAAACGATAAGGCAGGGCCTTTTCTCAAACTGCATAATTTTACTACTCTTCACAGGAATTAATCCTTTTCTAAAACAAAAGAAATGGATGGACTAGAGTGCTGGCTAAGCTTGATCCCACTGGTCACAATTAGAAATTAAGTATTCCCTAAATTACATCCCAGTTTGTAATGTACGTAAAGCCTCTTTCGAGTTCAGCTTGATCCTTGTGACTTCATGGATGCATCCATGTGGTTTGTCATTGTCTTCTGCTGAGTTGTTTTTTCAATTTCCATTCTAGCCTACAACCCTGATATTTTCTGGTAGTCTCCCATCCAACTAACAAGGGTAGGACCCTGTTTCCCAGAGTTGGCTGGCGCTGCCAGATTGCCTTAAATGTGGTGTTTCACTACATTTAATAGCATCTGTGATAAAGCTGTCATTACTGGTAGATTTGTGCCCATTATCTCCAAATTAATGTGTTTTCAACTTTATTTTTTGTTAACTCTTTCTTCCTAGTTTTAATTCCCAAGCCACACATGGATTTCCATTTACTCTTAATATTGAGGTAGAGTGTGTAGGTAAATGAAGTTGTCAGGACATGAATTAATTCCTCTATTATCATGAATAGACTTTTACTCCTAGTGGGATAGAGAATACGAGGATTTTCAGTTTAATCTACATGTATATTTATTCAAAGATAAGGCCTGCTACCCTGTCCAGCATCTATAAAATATTTTGCATACTGCCCGGAGAACTCCTATTGTTCTGAGGTACATAAGGACATTTTATGTTTAGGATTCTAGCTTAAAGATGGTTTAAGGGGAATAGCAGAACAAAAGCAAACCAAAAAGCCCAACCGACACTCGCAGCTGGTAATGGCGTCAGGTGGAAGAGAACTGAGAAATTATTTCTGAAATGAACGGAAAGCCAAAGCGATTGTTAACGCTTCGGTCTCCTTTACGCACTCGACAAAGTCGCCGAAAGCGCCGCTGTCCTAATTCTCCTGAACGCACGCTGTTTCTATGCACAAGCCATTGGGTTTACCAGAAAAAAACGACAAGTCCCAGCATCCCCTACAGAGAAAAGCCTGTACCACGTGGGAAGAGAAGGGGGGGGAACCATATTTTCCGCCAATTAAAATTGTCGCGCTGCCCAGGAAGCCGGTAAGTGCGGCAGGCGGGGTGGAGGGGGTCGCTCTGACTTTGCTGGAGATGCTTTGCGGGACGGATGACGGGGGAAGAGGAAGAGGAAGAGGAGCAGGCGCCTTTGAAATTATTCCTGCCTTTGTGGAATTTAGAACGTTGGATAAGGAGAACATAGAGGATTCTAATGAATTGGATTGGAATAGACTCCCATCGCCACTTTCTCCCTCCCTCTAATGTGATTCGAGGATTTCGCTTCCGCCCTTTCCTTTAAGTATGGAATTTTCCCCGTAAGACCGATGCGGGGAATCTACTGCTTCAGTGATCGGTCAGAGTTGATTTTTCACCCACCCAATCAGTGTATTCTGCCTTTCGTTCCCGAAATACAGGCAGTCCTTCTTTATTCATAACGCCAGCTGGTCACTTCTCGTTTCTGTAGAACTCGGTCATTTATTGACCTCTATAATTGAATTCTCCCGGACTCCGTCCCAAAGAAGACCCACCTGAATATTCCCTTTTATAGGTTTTTCTCAGTCGACCCCCATCCAGTTCTTGATTCGTAAACCGGCTAGCGTTAGAAGTGTTTTCACGTGTAGCGTGTGACTAATGCGATCCAGGATATTTTAGCAGTTTTAAGATGCGCATTTATTATGACATAATCTTCAGTGGACAAAGAACAGTATTTCTTTATGTTGTGCTTAAAAACTAAGTGTGGAACAGGAACAAAAGAATATCAATTAAATTAGAATATACAAAAATACAAAGACACTAAAACCTAGGAAGCTGTAACTGATACTAAATATAAGTCAGGGAATTGAACATACCGTAGAGATTCTTTTGAACATGCTTTCATGCTTGCATTAAAACTTAGTCAATGATCTTATTGACCCATTTTAAAACAAAGTAGTTTTGCACTGAATGTGAGATCAGCTCAGCAAATGCTGAGGGCAGGTGGAAAAGTAATCATTGAAAGGGGGAGGGAATCTTGAGTGAAGAATGTTGTGGTATTAAACACTTTACAGATTTACAACATCCTGTATTATATGTCTACTCAGGAATAAGTTGCATGAAAGTGGGTGGAGCATACTCACCCAAAAATTCAGGAGTGAATTTTTCAGGAGCATCTTCTATCACGGAGTACAGTCATGCAGAACTCAATTGGGCTTACTCCCGAATAGACATTTATGGCTCTCATTGCAACAAAAGCTTTTGTAGACTAGTCCATTTCAGAATATTTCACTGTTCATATTCTTGGGTTCTATTAGAGACAGATTTGAAAGAACAGGGATTTTTTTTTCTGGAGGAAGACTCCATTTTTTATATTTATCAGATCCAGTATTAAATTCTGTTGAAAGAAGTAGTTACCACTTTGTCTGTCTTAGTCATAATGCAGTTTCCATACATTGAGTTACATGGTTCCCCTATGTATGTGTTTAATAAGTGTGTACGTAAAAAAAGTGTTTAATAAGTATGTCATCTGAAGATCTTACTTATTAAACAGATACATTTTGTCTGAGAGTTGAATTAACAGCGTTTTGCCATTTGCACCTAACCATAGCACAAACATGTCCTGGTACCTATTTCTTTCTGCTGGGTTTTTCATCTTGTCCCCTGCTTATGAGTAAAATAAGTTTAATAGTACTTAGCTGTGTCAGTGTTAGAGTAGTGTCTCTCCTCCCCCTCCCCCCATCATTCAATCACACCTAAAATCTTGGAGGGCAGCCTTGTGACTGCAGTGACTTGAAATTAAAGGCAATGGAGGGATAGGGATCAGCAATAGGAACAGCAAATTTCATAGTTTTCTGCTGACTCAAGGATGAGTGGATAGCACTTTCACTCAGCAGTGGAGACAAGCTTGCAGTGGGGAAAGACAGTCCTTGTTTTGAGTATATGTATGTCTTTCCCCCATAAAGAATTAATTTCCTTTAGTCATATTAACCACAAAGTTTTCTTTGTAGTCTTTTCTGCCACTATATAAGCTTGCCATTAGGATAAGGTTGATGTGTGGTTGTTAAAATGTGAATATAGAAAACATATGTTGTCAACATTTGCATGTTTTACTAATTAAGGTTGACCCCTTCTATTCCCAGAAAGTATTGAATGTCTGTGAAGAATGCTTTTTTATTTTAGAAGAATTAGAGACATAGTGAAGATTTAAACTATCCTTACACCTTTGCAAGGAAAAGGTGAGGTATTCTTGTCCTCAACATTTGAGCAATATAAATGGTATATAGATTGCATAATCAGAGCAATGACTAAAGGTCCTTTACTACAGTTGCATTGAGTTTTGAAAACAATACCTACCCCTGCTTTTTGGCAGAATTATTTTATTGCCTATACTACATTGCATTGAATATAATACTAAAAGCAGGAAATAGAGAAATCACAGTCATCCAAGTAGGTAGAAAACTGTTCTGGTGTAATTGACCACCAAAGGGTTGTGCTTACACTAGTGTGCTGATCTTAACCACCTTCTGATTCCCATGAAATCAGAAGACCTTCTCATGCTGAGAATCTAGATATTGGAAACATATTGTGGGGTTGACAAGGTTTTAAGCTTTTCCCGAGGGATATATAGCAGCTCTTTTACATGCTAGAGCTACACCAATGCCTTATGGAAAATTTCCAAAGCAATTTATTCTAACGATTCCTTTTACTTTATATTTTAATAACTCTCACTTTATTGCCAAACAAAACCAAACCCCACACAAAAGCAGGTGTCGCTTAATAGCTCAGGTTCCCCACTGAAGCTGCCATCCTGTGCTAAGTGTTGCAGTAACTTGAGAAGCTCAGTAGTAGCAATGACACAAATAGCCCCATTTGACTTCAAGTGAGAATAAAGTAGAGCAGCAGATGGAGTTTTCAAGGCACAAGTCCTTTTAAAATAATAATAAAAGAACACATAGGAAAAGAGGGGAATAAGACAGATTTCTATAAAAATAATTGCTGCTGAAAAAAATCTCCCAAGCAGAAAACCTAAGAAAATATTAGGCATAAAAATATTATTCTGACATAGAAATCCCTTCCACCAACTAAAGCAGAAAGACTCCGTGGAAGATCGGGCAGCCGTCCTAAGTTATTTATTTGAGTTGGAACATTTGTAGTTGAAAATACATAGTTCTCTCCCCCCGCCCCCCAATTCCCCTACCTCTGCATTCATGTTACTTTAGCAGAAGCCTGTTTATATTTCTGGTGAGTTAATGCACTGTTATCCTGAGACATTATGTTTACATGGTACTCCTATAGTTGTTTTAGTCTACTTGGACAACCGAGGGAAGTGTGCAGATCTAATTAATGCATAGTGAGGCCTACCTGCCTTTCTGCCATTTGTGGCATCTATGCTACAGGTTCATATTTCCTCTGTTTTTATTTCCATGCAGTTTGCTGCCATGGCCAGAAGAGCTTTAAAACTTGCATCATTTGCTAGTGTAGCGGGGGCCACCGCTGGGTTCTACCTGCACAGCAGCAAGCATCTGGATCCCAATGATTTTGGAGTTGTTCGAGTAGGCAGAGCTGTTGCCACAGTAAGTTTCAACCTGGCAGCTTGTATGCATGAAAACATTAATTTTTTTTTAAAGCAAAACATTTAGGATTAAAAGGATGAATCATTTTAAAAGAGAAATGGATTCCAGAGAATATGTTTGCTAACGTTATATATTTAATGTAGATTTTTCTGGTTTACAGTTGATGTGAGTCATTGAAAATCATATTTTAGGTCCATATGCTAGCATATTTGGTAGAAAATGCCAAATCATTGTTTGGCTTACCCCCAACCCCCAAATTTAGGATTACTACTCTTTTTTATCCTAATATTCTTTGACTTTAACTGCAGACTTATTTTTTCACATCACTGTTTTTCCATGGCAGAGAAAAGCACAGTGTTTAGGGATTCTGTTTGTCATGACATTGTTAAGCTCCAAAATCTTTGTCATAAAATAAGATTGTAAAGCATTCTTAATTACATGACTGACTGATATTTTAATCACCTTTCCCAGCCTGATATTTTCCAAGTGTGTTGGATTTTCAAATGATAGGTATGGAGACTGGTATGTTTGGAGGATATCATGATGGTGAGATGATCTAATAAAGAGAAAAAATAATATAGAAAAGACATTTGTCCCAGATATTGCGCCATCTGAGCCCATCTTTCTCTGTCTCTCTCTGTCTCTGCATTGCTCTGATGTGTGATGCATATCAATACTAATAAATAAGATTTAGTCATTGTGAGAACAGATATGATGCCACTGTTGTGATTTATGATGCAGTTCTAAAAAGTGGGTAGAAGGAAAATTCAAGGGATTGGACAACAAGTTTAGTCTGTGTACTATCATGACTCTATGAAATATAAATTGGGCTAAGCAAGGCCCTTATTTCTTGGATTTTCCTTCTGTTACTTCATGTCTCTAATTCTGAATATCTGAAATAGAAATCCTTAGTCTACTTTGTAGAAAGGCCTTGTTATTTGCACCATTGTTTGAAAGGACCTTGTGAATGCTTATTAAGGCTTTACTTTTGCTGTGCATTTGAAATTAAAAAATGTGAAAGCTGACATTGAAAAAAAAATTCTTTGCCAAAGATTTTAGTAGAAAGGTAGGTATGTAGATTGGGCTGTGCTTAGAATAATATAAAGTTGGAAAGGTACATTTAGGCTATTGAGTTCAATTTCGTTTTTAGTGTAGGAATCCAATTTTAAGTATCTCTAAGAGATGCTTATATTCGTCTGATTGGACACATCTAGCAAACATGCCCACCACTCCTACCCTTGGTTTCATTGTCAAACTGATCATTTATATTATAAAGTTTTTCCCCCCAACATTTGATTGGCATTAGCCTTCTGGAAACTTTTATCCATTATTCCTTTTGAAGAGAGGAGAACAGATATTAACCTTCTTTGGAACATCCTTTCACATATATGCCATTGTATCCACCTTATTTACAAGGCTAAAATATGTTCTTTTCATAAAACTTTGTTTCTACTGCCTTGATCATCCTTCTTGCATTTCTCTGAACCTGTTCCAGTGTATCTAAGTCCTTAAACTGTGGTGTCCAGAATTTAACAGATTATTGAAGGTGGGATGTCTGACTAATGCAGAATAAAGTGTAGCTTGTTGAACTGTGGGTGAATTTTATTTATTTTATAGAGTAGGAAAACACAGTGCAAGTTCTGAATGAAGAGCTATACTTCTGGGATATGGAATCAGAAGTGTCAAAATGCTTTTAACAGAACACTAGGAAAGAGAGAATGTGGTTTATAATTTTGTTTCTGGATTGTTTTCTAGACAGCAGTGATTACTTTAGACTACCTCACTTCTCTCCGGAATTTTCCACGTGGGACAGAAGAGTATGACTATGTCAAATCACAGGTAAAGAGTCAGTGATGGAGTGACAGAGACTAATACAAGGCATTCTTAAATTAATCAATGGAATCACTAATATGAATTTAACTCCCATCTTTCATGAAATTTCTGATAGCCAGATGGCCCATATTTTAGCTATGGCAATTATAAAAATTGTTTATCGGTTAGCAGTAAGAATTTTGATATCATTGGATAGAGATCAGTAGCGAACAATGGTTGAAGGTTGGAACAAATTATTGTGCATAAAGGAGGTGTGGTGGTAAGAAAAGTTGCCTGGATGATTAATGTATCTGAAGAAATGAGAAATAACGAAGCAAACTAACAACAACAGCTGCTGTAGCTGTTTGGTTATTACTGAATAGCCCAATTAAAAATAACATCTGCCATGGTATCAGTTAGGATAGATATTTACAATATTTCTAGTGATGTCCTTCATTTCTCAGTCAGATTTGCTCCTGCTCTTGCAGAAGTTGGAATGATGCCAGGTTGTACAACATTTTTCCAGTGAACCCGTCAAGCCTAATTCATTTGGCCTGGATTTATCATGAATAGTGATCTGAATTCATCAAATAGGGACTCCTTAAATGTTTGATTGACAAAACATAGAATGTAAGAGTTTCTAAAAGGAATAAATTAAAGTTTGTTTTCTTCATTGCTTTTTTCTAAAAATATTATCTTTCAGTTAAAAAAAACCCCAATGCCATCCATAAAATTCAGCAAATGTACTGAAGTCTGAACATTTAAATGATTAAAATAAGACATAAGACACAGCAAAAATATAAACAGATTTATTAGATTTTAGATGTTATGGTATCATGTGATCTGAATCGACACAATAACAACATACGTAATGTACAAAAATTACATTAAAAAAAAACCAAGACAGCAAATGGAAAACCATAATTTTAGCAAAACAGATCAAGCAAATTTGACCAAACTGCTATAAAAATATTCTTCTTTGTGCCTCCAGAAAAAGAATCATTTCAGATATTTACAAAAATATATAATCCACTTCTGCAAGTTTGGTGTAGATTTGTTCTCCCAGTGTTTTCAAATAATGCTCTTGGGTACTTGCCTCTCCATGCATGATGTATTCATAGACTTACATTGTAGATAAATTCCATATGATACACCCTGTACATGTGTGGTAAGCTGTACTGGCTATTAAATCATGTCAAGGATTCTAGCATTTTCATTCCAAAATATCAAAAAAGCAAATAATATGAGTAATGTTCTAACTGCTGAATTGCAGTCTTAACAATGAAAAGAATACAACCAAGCCCTCTTAAATATTTTCTGAGGTGTCTACTAAGTGTGAATTTTGTTGTTGCTGTATTAACCACATTTTAAGGACAATAAAGCTTGTTTCACAGTTTTTAAAACAATTTGTCACCAATTTAAACATTATTCCAAAGATCATGTAAATAATATTATTTTTATAGGATTGGTTTTATGTTGTATTTTAATGAATTTTTATCTTGTTGTAAACTGCTCAGAGTTGTTTCATGAGATGGACAGTGACAAAGTTGATAAATAAATAAATAAATTTCATCTATTTTTTTAAATTTAAATTTGCGATAAAGATAACTGGTTGATTTAGTTATGCCTAATAAGTTGCTCGCATTGTTGGAATTGGCTGGTGGGGTAATTGATTCTGCCCCCCGTCATCTTGAATTGTATATTGTTTTTTTATATAATATTTCTTTAGCTAATTTAATATGGATATTTATATTTTTACTGTTTTTAATGTTTGATTTTAATTGGGAGCTGTCCAGAATCACCTTCTGGGGGAGATGGGCGGCACATAAATTTAATAAATAAATAAATAATAAATAAATAATCTAAGTTCTTTAATAAGTATGGAATTTCAGAAGCTGCAATAGCATTTAAATAACAAATATTTATAGAATAAATTGCCAAAAGCGTTCTTAAGATAAATTAAACTCAGAGTTGAGTTCCAGAAAAGTTTAAAAAACTGTTTCTGCAGAAATAAGACTATTATATTAAAGGATGCCCAGTTTAGTCCCCTAAACAGTTTTATAAACTATCTTAGATTTTCTATAATTTAAGTTTTTAGTGAATGTTAGGATTGAAACGCACTTCTAACCCAATATTCAGAATATCTTGTATCATTGAATGCAGGTATCCTTGAATAAAACAAGAAACCTGCTGTACTGCTAAGATTTCATTAGAGTCAAATAGTAACTCTAAAATGGAATGCCAAAAGAAACTGGATTCCAATTTGTAACGGAAATGAAAATGTATGCCCCGTATTAAACATGAGGATATGACATCTGAACTGTCATAAAAACAAAATGGAAAGCTGCAAATCAAAATAATCATAATAATATAAGAATTAAAAGGCATCAAACTCTTAAAGCCAGCTAAAACCAATAAAACCCAACTATAAATTATGTGAAATCTCTTTCAACTCCTTCAAATCAAGCTCAGTTCTTGGTGACTTCATGGATGCTTCCATGCAGTCTCGTTGGCAACAGGATAAATATGGTTTGTCATTAGCTTCTTCTGAGATTTTTTTTTTTTGTCTTCCCTATCTAATCTACAGTAGTGGTATTTCTGATAGTCTCCTGTGCAAGTAACTCACCAAGCTGAACCCTGCTTCTTTACTGAGTCCAGGAAGGTCAGCCTGGTGCTGCCCTCTGCCAAGGCCTTAAAAGTCTAATGAATCTAGAGAAATGAAAATCTAAAGAAAGTCCTTATCTGGTGCAGGTGGCAGGCAGGCCTTTCTGTGAGTATTGTCTCTTCCATAAGAGAGCAGAATTTGGATCTGAAGCTACAAGAGTGCTTTAGATCGGGCATGGATATATGTACTGTGGCTGTCAGTGGCACCTGAAAGCAGCCATGTTGTGTGACACCAGAAAAAGGTGCAGTTGCTTTAAAATGCTACTGAGAGATACATCAAACATACCCATGACAGACCCAAACACCTTTGTCACTTCAGAACTAAACCCCTGCATATCCTTACTAATTACATATTAAAATGATAGCTGGATTTAAAGGCAATGTATTTCTTAGATGTTGGGAGCTAACACTCAGCATGGGCTCTTGCCTTCATGTAAATAACCCTTGTAAATATCCCAGAAGTGTTGGGCTAACCAGTGCTGGAAGTAGAATGAGGGACTAAATAAACTGTTGATCTAATCCACTAGAAGAACTCTTGTGTTCTTATGAATGATAAATGAAAATGCAGCCAGCATGGATTTAAAATTGGGTTAACAATCTGAGTCCCCAAGAGCCACTGTTTTCTTTTTTGTGGCCCCTGCAACCCTGTCTGATCCAAATTACAGGTTTCCATAATTTTGGGAAGAAAAACAATAAAAACTACTATGTTTGTAATAATAGGGTTAAGCTATTAAAAAAAGGGGTAAAAAAAAAAAACCCAACTCCCCTTTTCCTTCCAAAAATGGTAAATGCTTCCCTTGGCTATCAGAAATTGCCAACCCCTTATTTAAAGCAAACCTTGGATTGGAAGTAGAGGTTTCATCCTGCCATGGATCCCTGAGGGTATCTGCCTGTCCTACTAAGGTAGGGTGGGTGTGCTCCAGGTCCCCTCCCTTAAATGTTGCCATCTGATAGGACCTTGGAGGTATACCAAGTCCTTTGGAACAGCCTCCCACTGGATATGAGAGGGACTCCTACCCTTTTATTCTTCCAGAGGGCTGTGAAGACCTGGCTCTTCCCCCAAACACTGGGCTAGGATTGGGGGGTGTTGAGCTGTGAGGATGTTTGGTTTGGCACCTGGGGGGAAGGGTATGTTTTTAACTATGTTTTATGGATTGTTGTGAGCTGCCTAGAGTCATTGTATGAGATAGGTGGCCATGTAAGACTGTAAATAAATAAATGAATAATATCTTAGGGTTGAATGATGTATCATGAAATATGCAATCCATGGTCAGTGTTGGTGTGCATTGTCAGTTCACTCATGTACATGTACTTGCAAATATGTCAAGAATATGGGAACAAAGAGAGTCTTTCAGCAGATTCAAAAAAGTGGCAGTAATTACTTCTAAACTGAGAGAAATAGCTCAAATAACCACTCAGGTTGAAATGTTGACATTTTCCTAACATACAGTATCCCTACATATGCTCTAAAAGAAGAAACCTACTTGGTTAGTATGCCAGTCTTCTAGGATATGGAACAGCATAGTACTATACAGGTGGTTCCCAGTTTACGAATGAGTTCCATTCTTGATATCTGTCCTTAAGTCAAATTTGTATGTAAGCTATATAAGTAGTACTGTGTAATGAACTTGAACCATTGTGTATTTCACTTGAATCATTATGTATTTAACTCAAATTTTGTTACATTAGGCTCCGTTCTTAACTATGGGTCATCTGTAACCAGGGCGTTCTTAACCCAGGGACTACTTGTATGCCAGTTTCTAATAATCCTAACTGAAGATTAAAGAAAGGCAGCAATGGATGAAAAAAAATTTGTAAGAAGTGGAATGAGGCATTATGAAAATAGCAAGTCATAAATGTGACATGGGTGGCTACACAAATTGAATAAATAAGTAAATAAAAAGGTAGAGATTTGGGAATCTTTGTGCCAGGAGAGCTTTAGCACTGGTGAAAATGGTGAGATAGGGATGTTCAAACAATGCTTTTAGATGTGGGTGAGAAAAAGAACTAGAGCATAAGTGGATATTATTCTGAGTACGTGAAATTCAAAGGACATCTCTTCTGAGTGGATATCAACAGCTGAAAAATTCAGTGTGTACATGCTGCCCTCAACTTTCTCAGGCTTTGGTTATGAATTCAAAGTAGAATTTAAAAGTGAAAGCCATAGAGCAGGCTTCTTTAGACTCTGATTATATCACAGAAAATAATACAGAGAGAAGCAAGGAGGCTTCAGGAAAGGAGCCAAAAAAGTAGGGAAAAATTAATTAAAGCTCACTCAGAAAGTATGATTGTGCTTGACTCACCCTTTGATAGCAGATTCCCAAATGCTGTATATTCCCTGCTTGAGTGTCCCTATTGGTTTGAAAACCAGCAGCTCCTGCTAAGCACAGAAATGCTTAACTCAAAGGTTATTACTGTAATCTGTGCACAGTTAGTATTTGAACTTAATCAGTGTCTTATCTTGGGACAAGTGTTTCTTTTGGGGGCTGTATATGGCAGTATGGTTCTCTTGAAGGAAACAGAGCAGTTCAGGAAACTAAATGGAACAGAGGTAATTGGAAGTTTGTTAGTATCATTTTCAAGTGTGCAAAGCTAATAATACAGTTTTCAATTAAGGCAGTTAAACCAGTGTATTTCCATCCTCCTGTTCTTTGGCCATAAAAGGATAAGAATGTAGCAGTGATTTACTGTTACTTGTGCCAGTGTTTCTAGATTAACTCTTCTCTAGTTGACATATGCTTAGCTTAAGTTTATGGCTATCTCTGTGTGTAGTTTGTCTGTTACTCCCTCCCTATTTAGTCATTAGTGAGGGTTTTAATTACACCTGGCTGGCAATTTCTCAGGCTGGCGGGATGTTATCTTCTTCTGGAACATGATCCTGTGATGCTCTGATCTCTCCCTCTTGTGGTCTGGACTACTCTGGAATGCTTCAGCTTTCTTGGGCCTGCTCCAGAGCAAGCAGAACTCCAGCAAAACTGCCTCATTAGCCACGTTTTGTCAGCCATCTCATCTCCTTTCCCCCCAGTTCTGCCAGTCACCTTAGCCCATATTAACTTCCAGCCTCCCCTTGTGAGAACTGCTGTGCAAAGGTATAAAAACATTTCTTTCCCAGCCTGTTTTATCAGGGTACCGACCCAGAGTGTATGCCTGGGTGATCATGTGACAGAATGGCAGACAGTGTTCAGCTGCAACATTCTGCCATATAGGCAGAAAACAAAGAGAAGTTAGAGACAATTACGGCCTTCAGAAGAAATAGCACTAAAGGATTTGCTGTTGCTGATGCTGCGCTAAAGATGAGCTGCAAAAAAACTGGTAGCTTTATTCTGGGCATTTCCTGACAACTGGTATTTATCTATGCTCAGCATGCTCATTCCTTCCCTCTTGCGGTCCAGAAGTACTTCATGAATTACATGAAATAATTCCTTGAAAGCTGCTTCCTGTGCAAAGAGCAGCTTCAGAAGAGCCATTTTAATCAGGATCATAATAGAGGAACTCTCACCACCCTCACCTACAAGCATTACTTGTATGTTTAAATATACTTGTTAAAATAAATATAACTTAATGTCTATTTTGTAGGCATTATAATGTAGGCATTAAAACAAGAGGCCAAATATTGCCTTACAGTAAGTAGGCACTGGATGTTCCTGAAGATATCAAGGGAACTTGCATGGCAAATTCTTGTCTAGTTTGTAATACAGAAGAAAATGGTTAAACAATACAAAACGTAACAGCTGGAGATAACAGTACTGCTCTCTATCCATGAATTTTGTGATCTGCTATATGGCCATTTCTCAGACAATTCCCTTATCTCTGATAGTTCTTAAGACTGACAAGCTAATTCTCAGCAATCTCAGACTGGATAAGCAGCTAAAATTCACTCCTCCAACAAGGTGCTTAGCATTCCAGGGCTACCAAATCAGGACTGCACAAATCCAGATAATTACTAGATTGCAGCCAAGAGAATCTTCTGTATCTCTTTGTTGCCATCTAGTGTTTTGCAACCTAGATCAGATAGTCCTAGCCTGCACATTGCAGTAATATGACATTGTGATGTGTGAATGGCTTATAAGTGATGGTTTATGACTAAGTTTCTAATGCGACAAAGAGGAAGATTTATTACAAATGTGGGGTATAATCATATTAATCATATTAATAGTAATTAATTTAGTTTTAAATACTTTTACATTTAAATTATATAAAATCAGATTTTGTTTTTGTCTGGACCTCACTGACCTGAATACACTTACTTTTTAAGAGTACCTTCCTTGACACTACAGTCAAAGGCTAAGGGCAGCCCTTGCCTTCAGGAAGTTGAGCAAAGCTGGCTTAACATATGAGCTTTGATAAAGAAAGAAAGTAGGTTCTCTGTTGAAAGGAGTGTAGGTATTTCGAAGATGCAAAACTTATTAAGACTGAAAGTTTGTTTTTCTAGAATCTTCTTTTGTCCTAAAAAAATCGATTGGAAGAAATAATGCCCCTAATATCTTCTGCCTGCCTAGGAGTTGATGCTGGGGTTGTTCTTGTACTGTAGTCATTTTTGTGATTTGATAGCTGTTGTCAATAGCCCATGCAAAGCTTTGACCCTTGGCCTTATGTTTCTATGGCCTCATTAACCTCTGTCAGACATTGGCTGATAGGTTTTCAGTTAATGCATGGAGGAGAGGCCCACTTCGTTTCATTTGCTTCCTTTTAATTGGCAGCCTAGCTGTCATGATTCAGCATTAAAGCTTAGTCAAGGTGAAGACTTCATTAATTCAGTATGTTACTGTACTGCAAGATGTACACCATTGTTTGTGCTTGTGTTGTAGCCTATAGTGCTAAACCAACCCTTTCTAGCTGAGACCATCCAGTAGCATTAGGACTATAATATCCAGAATTCCCAGCTAGCATGGGCAGTGTATCTGGAAGTTGTGAAGGGATTCATATCCTGGATTGCAGTTAACTCTTTCCAGGGTTAAAATTCAGTGTACAATATAAAAATAATGATGTTGCTTTTTAAATTCTGGTTGTACAACTGTTGAGTCATGAAGAAGGTGGTGTAAAAGTTGAGGTCTAGTATATTTGGCACACATGCATGCAGAAAATCATGACCAAAATTATCAATAGCAGTTGCTATGAGTTTCTTCCCTGTGAGGAAAAGGTACAAAATGTGGGGTTTATCCCTTTACAGGTGAATGTGGAGCATGTATGAAGATGTATTAAATTTGTCACATCCCAAGGGTGTGTCAGTACACTGCATATATCTCTTAGTATATTGGCTTACAAGGTTCCTGAAGTAATGAACATAGTTTGAATAGAACAGTATGAGAATGGTTGGGGTAAAACTACGCTTTGGTTGCCTTTGTGACCTAACGGGCAAATATGTCAAAAGTGAGAGTTAGCAAGGAATGTGGCATGGGTAAAACTAAGATTGGTAACCTAATCTTCACCTTATCTTACCAAAAAGCATTTTGTGAAAGTCCCAGCTGATGATGCCTGGTGGAGGGCAATATCTATGGACTTATCTGGTGATGACCATGTCAGATAGAAGATAATGTAAGTAATGTAAGAGGTGTAAATGATAAAGCGCATGAATGAACAAATGAAGTAAAAGAAAAAAGTTGTGTTTTTGTTGTGAAACTAAGAGAAAGGGGAAGGAAGTCATACATCTGGATGAAGATGGCATGAACTTATGGACTGAAGTTGATGAATATATTTTATTCATTTATTTCACAAATATTGCCAGAATCCAAATATTCTTGATGATTTTCTATAATAAAACACCAGAGTAGACCAAAGGCACACTGTAGATGCATTGTACTTAGTCTTCAGTAAGATATTTGATTAAGTTGACTGTTGTCCTTTTTGATAAAATGGAATAATGTTGTTTGGATGGTCCTGCTACCAGATAGATTTGCAGTTGGTTGAACAGCCATGTCCAGTGTATGTTCCTTCATGGATCTATGTGTACATGGAGAAAGGTATGCAGTAGGGTACCTCAGCATTCTGTCTTAGGTCCAGCGATTCTCAACATTTTCATATATATAATTTTTATTAAAGATTTTTAAAAGGGAAGATTAAAAACTAATACTAATATAAAGAAAGTAAAATAAAAGAAGAATAAAGAAATCAAAGAAAAAGCTAAAAGTGCAAGAAAGGAAAAAAAGGTAAAAAAACTTTTTTCTTTCTTTTTTCTTTTTCTTTTCCCTTTTTTTCCTGATATATATTCTGGATATATATAATCTGTTTCAATTTTGTTCTGATGTTTTAAGATAGATAGACAGACAGATAGATTTGGGGAAAGTAAAACACACAAACTCCACACTCCAAAAAACCCCTAGCAAACCAACTAGAGAAGACTCAAGAAGGATCAGAACAATGTGAAAGAAAAAAGTTCTGAAAGTTGATTTGAGGCCCAATTAAGATTCTGGAGGAACAAGTTACGATCCAACCAGGCAGCAGCCCCATCCCACTTCTTTGTATGATTTTTATCTGTATCTATCACAACAATATACCCATACAAAATCATACAAAGGCTCACTCATCATGCTCCATATCTCCCAAGGCCTGGGAGAATAGTTAGGCTTTCAGCACCTTTTGGAACATCACCAGTGTAGCAGCCATATGGATCTCTGGGGGAGTGCTGTTCCAAAGGGCAGGTGCTGTGCAGAGAAGACATGCCTCCAAGGCCTTAATAGGTGACAATGTTTAATTGAGAGGACCTGTGCCTACTCTGCCAGATCTTACTGTACAGGCAGAACCTATTGGAGATAGGCATTCCCTCAGATAACAAGGCCTTATGCCCTGAAGGGCTTTATAGGTAATTACTAGCACCCGAATGGCACCAGAAGCCAACTGGAGATCTGTGCAGCTCACAGAACAGCGGTGCCACGTAGGCATGCTACCACGTGTTGGACCAGCTGCAGCCTCCAAGTGATTTTCAGGGGCTGCTCCATATAAAGCATATTGTAGTGGTGCATTCTTGAGGTGACTAAGGCACATTATTTTTAAGGATCTGACATTGAAGAATAGTATTTGTCTCATATTTGTTACAGCTAAATCTTCTGTCACTGAAACTTTATGTGCATTTCAGTTTCTTTACAGAATTCTTTCTGAAATATGAAAATCACTGAGCCATCATTTCAGAGGCTCTTTTAGAAGAGAAAATACAGGTAAACTGTATTTCCTCACCCCTTCCCTGAATAGCTGTTGCTTTACCTCTGAAGATCCTTTGCTGTGAATGTGGACAATGCGCGACAATTAATAGGATGCACTGTTTAATGGAATAGACATAATAGTTGTGAGGAGACAGGAGATGTCAGTGTCAGCCTTTTCCCTGAGTCTGCTGGGGCCAAACAAGGACATTGTCATTAGGAAACAATTACAGACTGAGCAGATTAAGAAGGAAATGGGCTCCCTGTGGACTCCTAGGCAGGTTCCTACTTAGCTTCAAGGGAACATCTTTGGTTCCTCTCCATTTTTCCTTTCATATGTGAACTACTCATGCTGCTAATGCTCACAGCCAGGCAGTTCCTAACATCTCTTTATGGGTAGCAAATTGGGAGACTATTTACTTTTCTCTGTAAGAAAAGGGAAACAAACCTGCTTGTACAGAGTCCCAAGAAATACTAAGCCAACATCATTCTCCCTATTAACACTGCTGGTTTCAGATCTGCTTTGTCAAGAACAAAGCCATTAATTACCTTCTTTCTTTTGTTCAGGAGGGCTGGATGGTGTCTCTGAAAGGCATTTTTTAAAATATTGAAGTTCCTTGATTACTTTGGTCTGGTGTGATATGAGGAGCAGCAGTGATTTTGTTTTGTTTTTCAGTGTTTTGGAAATGTGTCCCAGAGCCAAGCTAATCTTGCTGAACTGCTCTTTCCTCTGCTCAGATTTGGATTTGATCACTAATTAGGGGAAGCTAAACCTCATTCTCTTCCTAAAACTGTGGACTCTGCTACCACTATTTCTTAGGCAGAACCTGAGGGAAGAGAGAAATAATTTCCTTGAAGAATATACCAATTTGTAAAATCAAGTGGAGTTTTAAAAATTAGATTTATAGTTATCTTGCCTTAGTACTCCCCTCACCTATTTTTCCCCAGAATAACACCAGGTGAGATATGTTGGGCTGAGAAAGAGTGTCCTAAAGTCATGCAATGAGTTTCTGTGGCTGAGGGTAGACTAGAACCTATGTCTCCCCACTCCTGGTCCAGCACCTTTACCACTGTACCACACTGGAATCCCTTCTACCTTCTAGAGGTGTCCATTGTGGTTTAAGTTCTGAATTCTGCAGACTCAACAAATTTGTTTCATAGCAAATATGACTGCAATTGTTAAAAGGATTTGTTTAAGCAAGTCTCAGATTAATGTGGCTTCTGGTAAGATACCTGCCAAGGGAAATAACTGGTGTATTAGCTAGCACGTTATACTTCATTGTCCTGCATCAAATTTGTAGAATGGCAAACATTTAAATAACATCTAATTTAATTCTGAATATATAATTAGGCTATGTGACATTCATAAGCAAAAATATTTGTCTCCAATCTGGTTGTGGATCTGCGTGCCTTTCCAGTTCTTTCTCCTTATTTAGCCTGATTTTATATGTATTTCTATTTCTCATCTCCAGGTGGGGCTGTTCCTTTGTTGCTGGATGCCATATAGGCCCAATAGATTTATTAGCTTAAAGGATTCTGACCCTTTTGTAGTCAATTACAAGCAAAACAGATTCTCTTCCATCTCAAAATATTTTTGCCATATTAATTCCTTTAATTCAGTTGCAGTAATGTTTTATCTCATTCAGATGTAGATGGGAAGGTTCAAAGATGTGGGTAGCCTTGCTCTGAGAAATGCTGTGCTTCCCTCTCCGTTAATTAAAATCAAGTTAGGCTTGGAAGCAAAGCAGAGTTAGACTAGATTAGTACTTGGATGGGAGACCTCCAGGCAATAAATACCAGGGCTATAAACTAAACTGGACAGTTAAAAAAAATCCTGGAAGAAGGCAGTAGAAAACCATTTCAGTATTGCTGCTGAGCCCTTTGAAGTAGGCCGGGTCAGGAAACAGACACAACAAGAAATACTAGAACTTTATTGATTGGAGGCTATGATATAACAGAATCTTGAAAGCCTTACAGTGTTTCTGCTTCCTTCCCTCTTATACCAAAGTGAGTGAAGAGGGGGCAATTTTAAATTTATTTCTCATGCTTTCTTATTGTCCCAGACTGAGCTCATGTTTTTCTAATAGTCTGGGTTCATGTTTTGCTACTGATCTCCCTATTTCTTCTCCAAGGTAATCTCTGTGCTCCTCTGTGCCAAATTATATGGTTGTTTCCATGAAACACCAAGCCAGTTTGGTGTAGTGGTTAAGACACCAGACTAGAAACTTCTGAGAAGGATCTGGGCATCCTGGTGGACCACAAATTCAGCATGAGTCAGCAGTGTGCTACAGCTGCCAAATAGCCAATGCAGTCTTAGGCTGCCTCAACAGAGGTATCATGTTTTGATCATGAGAATTAATAGTTCTGTTCTGTGCTGCCCTGGTCAAGCTGTACCTGGAATACTGTATCAGGTGCTGTGGGAGAGGCACAAAGCCAGCTAGGTGACCTTGGGCCAGTTACACTCAGCCCTAGGAAGGAGGCAGTGGAAACCACTTCTGAAAAACCGTGCCAAGAAAACTGCAGGGACTTGTCCAGACAGTCACCAGGAGTCAACACTGATTTGAAGACACACACACACACAATGAAACACCAGAACGAAACTCCACTTGAAGGAGACTTTACCTTTGAGTATAAATGACACTAATAATAATAGCATCATATGTATATGAAAAGACCGTTAGGATATGTCTGCAAATTTTCAAGTCAGAAAGCCATTACTTAATGCCTCCCTATTCTTTATTTCTTATCTTCACCAGAATTTCTCAGAATTTTAAACAAAATCTGAGGAAGTTGTTTAGCCTGGTATTACAATCAATTGCAAATGTAAACTGCTTTGTTACAAGAGATGTCAGTAGACTGAAGGCTTCTTAAGTATTTTGCAGTGATTACATGCTTTGTCCAGTCAGTGTGTTGTTGATGATTATTTATAATGAAAGTTCCAACTGATTCTTACTCCATTAACAGCTGTTGTGACAATGTGGCATTTTTATTAGACTGTACTCTCAACACTACAGTATTGTTGCTCAAAAATGCAATTCTATTTTAAGCAAAATAGGCCTATTCTTGCTGTCCAATCACTGAGTAGGTTAGCTGTCCTCAACATACATTGATTATTTATTTAGGCTGCACAACTCAGCACTGACTTTGGGTGTTATTCATATTAAAAACAGATACAATACCTTGACATAAAAACAAAAGATAACATAACAGTAAACATAATGGAATGGGGGTAGGTGGGGAAACAGACATACCCTAACTAAAAACAGACTCTGTATACCAGATGGGGGTACCCTGATCTATCCCAGAGCTAGGGAAACAAAACATGTTTTCAGGGTGGGAGCAGTGTGTTCCTCTGGGGGAGATGATGTACAGAGGGCAGGTGCTATGACAGAGAAGGTGTGCTTTCTTGGTCCCATCAGATAATATTGCTTAATAGATGGGACACAAAATGGACCTACTCTGTCAGATTTTACGGGATGGGCAGAACTTATGAGAGAGAAGCAGTACCTCAGATAGCTAGAGCCTATGCCATGAAGGGCTTTATAAGAGATAACAAGTGCCTTGAATTGTATCTGGAAGCTCAGTGGTCACCAGCACAGTTTGTGTAGCAGAGGTGTTCTGTGGGCATACCAAGATGTGCCCATGACTGCTTACAGTATTGTATTCTGGACCAGCTGTAGGTTTGAGTGGCCTTCAAGCACTCAGTCTTCAAGCAGACTCATCTAGAATGCATTGCAATAAACCATGCATGAGGTGACCATTAGGAGGGATTCCTGGTCCAGTAAGGGTGCAATTGGCACACCAGTTCTATCTGTGTGAAAGCCTTCCTGGCCACAGCTACCACCTGCTCTCCAGGAGGACCTCCAAATTGTCCTTAAACTGGGCGTTCTTAATCCGGGGATTACCTGTAATCTGTTTGTAGGATCAGACATATTTACTGACAGTGTTGATATTGTAGCTACTAATTTCTGGCTCCATTCTTCAAGAATCTCCTTTAGTATTTCCAATGTTATGACATTTTGTGTAATTTTGTAAGTCCCAGTTAACCGATATCAAAAGCTGGCCTGTATTTCTTTCCCCCCTTCTACTTAGAATCTTTAGTTCCCTTGATTTCCGGAGGAAGAAATGGCAGGCTGAAGACGGCTCTGCAAAAAGTGGAGCTGATGATTGTGGCAAAGAACGAAGAATTGATGAGTAGACCAGCTCTTTGAACCTCTCCAGACAAAGAGAGGATGGGAGATTGTCCACAAGTGCTCCAGACAGTTTCTCCTTGCGAGAAGACCGTAAGACAGCGGTATCCAGTGGGTTTTGAGCACTGGGAGACAGGTAATTAGCCATCTTGCTCAAACAGCAGTCGATGCCTTTAAAAGGGCAGTAAGTTTGTATATTTTCTTTTCTAATCATATTTGGAAATTGCTTATTAACCACTTTTCAGCTATTAGAAACCTTTGGATTGACAAGTCTGAAAACACTGGGTGAGTCTGCCTTCAGTCCTTAATGAAAGAAAACTTGTTCCTCTTCTGCCATTTCTTCCAAAACATCTTTTGGACACAGTCTATCCATAGAAGCAAACATCACTATTGGCACTGTTGGTATTAACTTCTGATTCCATTTTTCAAAAGTATCCTCCAGTATTTGCAATGTTACAATATTTTGCATCATTCTGTAGCTGTTAATCAGGTTTATGTATTCTTATCCTTTAATTAAAATCTCTAGTTCCCTCTAGTGTTCAATTTTTTAAATGGTTTATCCCTTTTATGTCAGAAAAGAATTCAAAACGACTTGACTTTCCCACAGGAAGGATTCTTTATAATTAATTCCAAAATCTTATTTCAAATTTATCTGGATCCTAAATCCATTTGTAACTTTCTTAGATCAAAATCTTATTTAGCTTTTTGCTGTTTATTTCAATTTTTTAAAGTTCTTAAGCTTGTAATTAATTTTTCTTTTGTTCAGAGTTGAAGTTAAACTCACCTTGCGACTTTTCAAACTTCTTGTTCTGAAGGTCCCTAATAGCTTTAAGATGATTAATAGGCAATTTCTGAAAGTGGTTAGAAAGTGAGGTTTGTGAGCTTAGTGTCCTTTAAAAGGCTCCACTGTGGTTGTGAGCAAGATGGCTAATCCCTTTGTCTCCCAGTGCTCAAACCCGTGGAAGACTGCTGTCCTTTGGTCTCCTCACAAGGACCAGCGGCCTGGAGCACATGTGGGCAATCTCCTATCCTCTCATTATCTGGAGAGGTTCTGAAGAACCAGTCTGCTCACTGGTTCTTTGGTCTTTGCTGTGTTCATCAGCTCCGCTTTTGTGGAGACATCTTCAGTTCACCATGCCTCTCCCGGAAGTCCCCACCCCCCTGTCTCAAGGATGAATTTACCATCACATGGATTTAACCATATGTTACTTTTTTTTGGGAGCCTTAACCAACTGGGAGGGACATGGGATTAATAAACAGGTGGACAGACTAATAGTTGTGAGAATCCTGCTTTCTTCTTCAGAAGTCATAGGATCAAACATTTCCCAGGTAACAGGACAAGACCATGCCTTGGAGTATTTGACAGGACCTGCTCAGACAGAGTCTAACTTAGAGCAGACTTGAGCAACTTTATCTGTAAGATGCCTGGAGTATTCTTCACAATGGCCCTGTAGTTATTCCTGTGACTCATCCCTCCCCAGCAGGGAATGCATCTCTTTAAACAGAGCTGGTGGCTGGCTATCTGCAGATGTGATAAAAGCAGAAAAATAACTGCATTTTACCACTCTTGTGACCATGATGCAATCCCTAATACAAGCTCTTACACATGCTTGGTTGGGTTTGCTCTTCTTTCTTCAACAGCACTTCAGGCATCTTTTCTGTTGTTACATCTCAGAGCCCATCCATTCTTGTTTATATTTGCCAGGTCAGCTGCCTCAATCACGAGGAACCTTGTTACACACCGACTCGGCTCCTTGGAAAATCAGAGAAACCCAGGGGCTCAATGAACAGGGAGAGGCCACATAGGAAGACTCCGATCCAAGGCCCTCATCATGCCCGCATTCTAGGGGAGACTAAAGCCTCAGTTGAACTGCCTATCAGATCCATAGAAAAAACCCCAAACTCTGAAGCCCATCCAGGTCCATTAATCACCTGGAGTAGACGAATTGAATTCTATAGGTCCTATCTCCCTGTGACTGGAAGTGTGACTACTTCCATGAGTTGTGGCCTCAATAAATTGGCTCAGGTCCATAGTAGACATGAACCATGCCAGACTCTGTGCCGCACACCTCCTCTGAGCCCATCCATTCTTGGCTGCCAGGTTGGCTGCCTCATCTACACTATGGATGAAGGGAGTCTTGTTACCTGGCATTTAACAGCACCAGCTGGAGTTGATTTGCTCTAGATTGTTGAGACCAGGACTTCCAAAATGGGCACCAGGTTAGAAGAGTGTCATCAGTGCCTTTCAGATAGATGAGCAACTTTTAGAATTTTGAGAATTACATTTAACAATTTTTGAGGGGACTGAGGGCTGCAGTGAATGAGACAGTGACAACATGCATTAATAAGAGTTTTGTTTTTCTGGTTTGGAAGAGGGATTTTTAAGAATTATTCTTATGGTTTTCAAAATGATGGGCAATCAAAATTTTAGATGGAGGCTCCACACAAAAAGGTAGGTTTGGAATCTGTGGCTTATCTCTGCCTATTACACAAAACCTGTGAAAGGACTTAGGTCACTGACCCGCGATTTCTTGGTGCAATTTTGAGGCTATTTTTTTCTGTGCTGAGTGAAAAGATAATAGGCTTTATCACTCCAGAGCAGGAGTGCAGATTCATTTCTACACTGTTAGCTGCTATACACTACAGTCTTCTCCTTCACTTTCTTTTAAGACTTTGCAGTTTCTTCCTTGCTGAAGTGGATCGGTGATTATTAATAAGGGGGAATCAATAGCAGCACAATATTTTTTAAAAAATCTAAACAAACTCAGAGAAGATTTCTGAGGTCATAGGATGTCTCTTAGATTCCAAATCAGATGCCTCAGCTCTTTTGAATGAACCTGAATTCTGAACATCATTAGGAAGTTGAAAATGAAATGTCTAGCCCTGGGTGATTCAACATGACAAATAGAGACAGAATATGCCTGCAGGGATCTCCTTGATGTCCATCAAGTCCCCTGACCACTCTACTTTAAAATTTTAACATATTATTTAAATTTAAATATAGTTTTAATTTAAAAATTTCAAAGGAGTTTTTTAAAATGTAAAACAAAATATTAAAAAAATCTGAGTACATAAGAATGAAGCATGAACTTCCAGAATTATCTGCAATTCCAAAAATGCCTTTAGATCCCATTTTTTAGTTAAGCCCCACATGCATTCTTTAAAAAATGAAACTACTGGTGGATGCAGCCCAGTGCCTCGTTTATATATATGCTAACCTACACAGAAAAAAAAAAAGAGTGGGATAAGAGAGAGATTGCGGGCTACTAGTCAATATCACTAAAGACGAGGGACTGGAGAAAGTAATCTCATGTGCCTTCTTAAATTTGCCTTCTGGTAACTGGCATTTGTGTTGGCATTGCCCACTGTAACAGCCGTTTTTTGAATGGGAATGCCTCTCCCTTTGTGGTGCTGTTTTTCCTTGAGTGCCTACAATGTTCTCTGAAAATGTCAGACTTGCCTGCTAACCCTCAAAGGTTAGGCAGATATATTAGAAAGTGGTGTTAGGGAGGAAACAGGTTACCTAGGCAACAAAATGGAAGGTAGTTGGGGCTTGTGTGTCTGTGTGCATATGTGTAGTTGCTGCAGAGATGGGAGGGAAGTGGTGTAAGAAGGAGGAGGAACCTGAATAAACTGTTTTGAAGAGGATGGGAAAAACCATGGAAGAAGCCGAGAACAAGAGGCAAGAGTGAGAAAGACAGGAGGAAAATTGTCACATCTATAGGAACTCATTGTCTAAAAGAAGTGACATTTCTTTTTTTAAAAAAAGCTGGGATATGCTGGGAGCAAGTGTCACATCTGAAGGAAGCTATAAAGCTTATTTTAGAATTTGGGTTTTTTGGGACACTTCCTAAAATGGGAGTAGGAAACATTTGCAGTCACCATTTCCTACTGTAAAGTAATATTTGTAAGAGTAACTTCAAAAGATGGTTTCAGACCTTCCCCTGCTTTTTCAATAGACAAAGCAACAAAGAAAGAAATTAATGTTCACACAATGTTTACATTTATTTTATTTATTAATAATGTTTCATATATATGGCTACTTACCAATATGTGTTCCCTGCAACAGTTTACCAAAACAAGAAAAATGCAATACCCTAGACATTGTGTAGGAGTTACTATTTTGTTAAATCCATATTTAATTTTTAATTATAACTTTTGTTAAACTAATTCTATGGTACAAATCAATTTTATTTCCAGAAAACCTGAATACTGCCACACTGTAATATAAACATTCTTAATCAAAATGGATGTCTTCAGTCACGCAGTGTTTTTCAACCTTGGCAACTTTTAGATGTGTGGACTTCAACTTTCCAAGCAGGCTGGATTGGGAATTCTGGGAGTTGAAGTCTACACTCTTAAAGTTGCCAAGGTTGAAAAACCGTGCTTTAGTGTTTAATGTCTTGGAATTCTTGAAAATGGCTGAAGCTTTATTTATTTATTTAGATATTAAAAGTATAGTTACATTTATTTATTTGTAAAGATTTGCATGCCAATTTTTGGTTCCATATACTTAAAACAGCTTATTTGGAAAAAAAAAAGTCCAAAGTAACCAAAATATATGAGTTGGAGTTCTGTTTGTTAGCACATCCAGATATGTTTTCTGCTTGCAGGATTGAGACTATGGGGAGAAAATACTTCTGCAAGTGTTAGTGCTTCAGACCTTCCCCTGTTCTCTTAATACACAAGGCAACAAATGAAAGGATAAATGTTCATGTGCTTTAATTAATTAAATTTAATTTATTAATAATGTTCCATTTATATGGCTACTTACCAATACTGTATGTGTTTCCTAAGCAGTTTATCAAAATAAGAAAAATACAATACAGTAGACAACTGTAGTGTTGTATATGGGCAACCTTTGATGACCACTTAGAAACCCCAGTTGGTACAAAATGCAATGTTTTGTTTATTTATGTTGTAGTTAAATAACACCTGTGCTACACATTCCTCATTGGCTTCCAGTAGGTTTCTGGATGAAATTCAAAATACTGATTATAGCTTATGAAATCCTGTATGGCTTGACTTCTTGGTATCCCCAGAATTGTCTTTTCTACAAGGAATCAAGGTATATTCTTCCTAGGAAAAGTTACTTATACCTCCATATTTGCTGAAAGATGAGTTAGGTTGGCACCCAGAAATGATGTTTTTTCATAATGACTCCTATTTTATGGAATAATCTTTTCCCTGAGGCCAGGTCGGTGCTTACCCTGACAACTTTCTAGAAATCAGTTAACTGTGAATTTTTCCATAAGACCTTTCGGTGGATGAGGGAATTTGGCACCATGTTTGATTATTAGTGGTTGACTGTTGTTATGTTTGTATAAGTTTTATGTTTTTTTAAAAAATATACTTTAAGATTTTATGATGTTAATCACTATGTTGTAAATTATAGTGATATATAAAGCTAATAAATGGATATTGAAACGCAGGATCGAGGTTGGCTGAAATAAAGATGACTGGAGGTCAGTGTCAGGCTGCGGTGTGAGATATTGATATGTGGAAATGCTATAGTATGGAAGCGTCCTTCCTTCTCCTGTGAAAATATATGTTAATATGCCTTTTCTTTGCAGTTTAGAGTTGTGCTATGTAGTGTGCCTTGCAGATCATTTAGCAAGTGAAGCACCTCTTTGGATCTGTTTTGCAAAACAGCCACAACAGTGCTGGCTATCCTGGTGGGAGAGTCTGATGATCTCCAGAAAGCCTCAAAGCAGCCACACTGGGGTTTTAAGAAGCAGTAGTTTTGAGGAGTGAATCCAGAGAATGAGTGGATCATTCTCATGGAATGATTTGTGTAGGTCTACTATATAGTTTGTCTAGTGTATATAGATATTGTAATGACCTGATACTGTAAATTATATAATATTGTCTACTTATTATATAATGTTTTAGAAAAAATGGAGGAGTAAAGAGTGGAAAACATAAAAACATTTTAAAAACTGTTTTATATCCCATGAAAATAAAATACTAGGAAATATACTACCACTTTTCTATTTTTTTCAAGAGTTTTTTCCTCTTTTGTAGGCCTTAATATAGCTTGTCTCAGAATTATTAAGTATTTAACTTGGCTGATCTAATCCAGTAGTGATCAAGATTATGTTACCAGCAAAACATTAAATGCAGCTGTCTATCCGTAAAACAAGAACAGCATCTGTTTCTTTTTTCTTTATTATGATTTTAGGAGACTGCAAGGAGTGGGGAGACCAAGCTTCTTTTCTACCCTCAACCATGGAAGTTCACCAGGTGACTTTGGGTCAATTGTTCTCTCTCAGCCAACCTACCTCACAGAGCTGCTCTTGTGGGGACAAATAGGAAGAGGGTACGCCATATATGTCACTTCAAGCTCCTGTGCAAAAGCTGGGTTATAAATCTAATATATAAATACATACATATATTTTGAAATATGGACATAAAAGGAAAAGCTTTATATTTTTTAAAATAGTGATTATGCTTAAGTGAAATGTATTGTTTAAGAAGCATGCACAAATCTCAGTGATCCTAGGGAACTGCTGATGGAGGTTTAGGGCACTGCTGATGAGTCCATCTGATATATAAGTGGTCTGATATGAAGAGGGAAAAAAGGAATTATTTTTATAACTTGCTTAATACAAAGAGAGTAGCATTATACCTGTTATGGAAATATATACTGGATCAAGTAAAGGATCTTTACAAAGATTGAGGGTGAGATTTATAAATCCTGGAGGCTTTCTCTGATAAATCAGTGACCTTATCAAAATTTCCCTAAGGTGCATCTGATAAAGGAATGTGCTTGAGGCTAACACACAATTAGCTTACCTGCCAATTCAACATCTTCATTTTATCCTACTCTGTCAGTGTCAAGGGGATATCTGAAATTGGTATTGGCTTGGGGTTGGCTCTTCAAATTATGAAAAGATCTTAAGGATGATTAACATAACTGTTGGGTTGATAGCTGCTTTGAAGGCCTTCTGATGACAGGTAGCCTAGAAATAGTAAATAAATATGTGCTATTTGTGATACCTGAAGTAGGAAAAATAAGGCCAGCTCACTGTCCATAGCCTATTGATTGTCTGCAGCTGATGAAACATGCAGGTCTATGTTTTGTTGTTACATATGTTGTTATAAATGTTCAAAATGTAAGTCTGTAAATGGTGCACAAGAGATTTATTCCCAGAGGAGGTAGTCAGTGCTTATTATACTGGTAGAGAAATGATATGGAAAGTTTTTCAGATGGCTAGTCAACTGGATTATGTGAATCAATGTTCAAAGAGTGAAACGCTGGAGTTAATCTGGGGCTTTAGTTAAACTGTATGATATAATGGTCTGTCTTTACGAATGACAGCAGCAGCTGATTTTGACTGGAAACAGTGAAAAATGAAATGGAGTTTTGCAACAGTGTTATCCGTAGCAGCAGATAACTGAGTTGTCTGGTGGTTCATGTACAGTGTGTGTCTATAAATCTAGAAAATCATATTGGAGTATCTTAGAGCCTGATTACAAATGGTTGCTACAGCAGACCTTTCAGAAGTATATGTTTTTTAAATGACAAGGTGGTTAGGCAAAATAGGAAGCGCTTAGCTTTAAAAGTAATGTATTGTTTCCCCTCTAAGCATGAGGCCTACAAACCTAAGACATTTTGTATCCTTTTTTTAAAAATAATTTTTATTAAAGTTTTTTACAAGAATAAAAGATAAACATGAAGAAATATATGAAGAAATGTTAAGAAAAAGAAGAAAAATAAAAGAAAAAGTGCAGGAAACAATACAGGTAGAGGTATAAAAAAGAAAAAGATACTTAAAGAAGCGACTTCCGATCTTTTTTACAGCAGTTACAAACAAATGTATTGTCTCTCTTCCCTCTTTAAGATTACGTTACATAATTCCGTCCCTCCTATATTCAACCCCTTTCAATCAGCAAATCCAAAAATCACCAATTCATTTTTTTCGATTTTCAGCAAAAAGTCCATAAAGGGTTTCCAGTCTTATAAAAGTACTTATTGTTTTATTCCTGATCAGACAGGTCAATTTTGCCGTTTCCGCAAATTCTACCATCTTCATACTCCGCTCTTCCTTTGTGGGTATTTCAGTATTTTTCCATCTTTGTGCATATAGTAGCCTTGCTGCAGTTACCATATATAAAACCAATCTTCCATAAGTCTTTTCTAATTGACTATCCATAAGTCCCAAGATAATTTATGGAAAATAGAACCTATGGAAAAATTCTGGTTTCATCTGAATATTAATTTTTAAAATTCTTTGTATCTTTGTTTAACAAAATCAACCAATCGTCTCTCTTAGGAAACAGTCCGCATTCCTATGGAGGTATTATTTAATTAGTTCAAAAGTACATTAAAATAAACAACATTCCCAATTCAACTGTTCCCTTAATCGGTTTTAAACTTTATTAGTTCAAACTCTTGATGACCTTTGCTTTTAGTTGCTTTTAAATCCTTATAGTTATTTCTTTAGTTTTTACTTTAAACTTGCCCTGGGTAGAAGGGAAACTCACCAGGTGGTTTAGTTGCTCTGCTGCTCAGAAGATCTCTGTAACTTTTAAAGTATAAGTAGTTCCCATTTTAAGAACGAGTTCCATTCCCAAAGTCTGTCCTTAAGTTAAATTTGTATGTAAGTCGGAATAGTATTATTGTATAATACTATATAAGTAGTATTGTGTATTTAACTCAAATCATTGTGTATTTAACTCAAATTTTGCTACAGTAGGCTCTGTTTTTAACTATTGGTTGTCCATAACTCAGGCATTCTTAACCCAGGAACTACCTATATTTACAGTGGGGCAAAAAAGTATTTAGTCAGCCACCAATTGTGCAAGTTCTCCCACTTAAAAAGATGAGAGAGGCCTGTAATTTTCATCATAGGTATACCTCAACTATGAGAGACAAAATGGGGAAAAAATCCAGAAAATCACATTGTCTGATTTTTAAAGAATTTATTTGCAAATCATGGTGGAAAATAAGTATTTGGTCACTTACAAACAAGCAAGTTGTCTGGCTCTCACAGACCTGTAACTACTTCTTTAAGAGGATCCTCTGTCCTCCACTCGTTACCTGTAGTAATGGCACCTGTTTGACCTTGTTATCAGTATAAAAGACACCTGTCCACAACCTCAAACAGTCACACTCCAAACTCTACTATGGCCAAGACCAAAGAGCTGTTGAAGGACACCAGAAACAAAATTGTAGACCTGCACCAGGCTGGGAAGACTGAATCTGCAATAGGCAAGCAGCTTGGGGTGAAGAAATCAACTGTGGGAGCAATAATTAGAAAATGGAAGACATGGTGGAAATCATGGTGGAAAATAAGTATTTGGTCAATATCAAAAGTTCATCTCAATACTTTGTTATATATCCTTTGTTGGCAGTGACAGAGGTCAGACGTTTTCTGTCAGTCTTCACAAGGTTTTCACACCCTGTTGCTGGTATTCTGGCCCATTCCTCCATGCAGATCTCCTCTAGAGCAGTGATGTTTTGGGGCTGTCGCTGGGCAACACAGACTTTCAACTCCCTCCAAAGGCTTTCCATGGGGTTGAGATCTGGAGACTGGCTAGGCCACTCCAGGACCTTGAAATGCTTCTTACGAAGCCACTCCTTCGTTGCCCGGGCGGTGTGTTTGGGATCATTGTCATGCTGAAAGACCCAGCCACGTTTCATCTTCAATGCCCTTGCTGATGGAAGGAGGTGTTCACTCAAAATCTCACGATACATGGCCCCATTCATTCTTTCCTTTACATGGATCAGTCGTCCTGGTCCCTTTGCAGAAAAACAGCCCCAAAGCATGATGTTTCCACCCCCATGCTTCACAGAAGGTATGGTGTTCTTTAGATGCAACTCAGCATTCTCTCTCCTCCAAACACAACGAGTTGAGTTTAGACCAAAACGTTCTACTTTGGTTTCATCTGACCATATGACATTCTCCCAATCCTCTTCTGGATCATCCAAATGCTCTCTAGCAAACTTCAGACAGGCCCAGACATGTACTGGCTTAAGCAGGGGGACACATCTGGCACTGCAGGATTTGAGTCCCTGGCAGCGTAGTGTGTTACTGATGGTAGCCTTTGTTACTTTGGTCCCAGCTCTCTGCAGGTCATTCACTAGGTCCCCCCGTGTGGTTCTGGGATTTTTGTTCACCATTTTTGTGATCATTTTGACCCCATGGGGTGAGATCTTGCGTGGAGCCCCAGATGGAGGGAGATTATCAGTGGTCTTGTATGTCTTCCATTTTCTAATTATTGCTCCCACAGTTGATTTCTTCACCCCAAGCTGCTTGCCTATTGCAGATTCAGTCTTCCCAGCCTGGGGCAGGTCTACAATTTTGTTTCTGGTGTCCTTCAACAGCTCTTTGGTCTTGGCCATAGTAGAGTTTGGAGTGTGACTGTTTGAGGTTGTGGACAGGTGTCTTTTATACTGATAACAAGGTCAAACAGGTGCCATTACTACAGGTAACGAGTGGAGGACAGAGGATCCTCTTAAAGAAGTAGTTACAGGTCTGTGAGAGCCAGACATCTTGCTTGTTTGTAAGTGACCAAATACTTATTTTCCACCATGATTTGCAAATAAATTCTTTAAAAATCAGACAATGTGATTTTCTGGATTTTTTTTCTCATTTTGTCTCTCATAGTTGAGGTATACCTATGATGAAAATTACAGGCCTCTCTCATCTTTTTAAGTGGGAGAACTTGCACAATTGGTGGCTGACTAAATACTTTTTTGCCCCACTGTATAATCCAATGTGCACTAGAACCCAGGTTTTGCATGAGGCTGTGAGATTGATATTTCTTCCCTGGCTTCTGGTGCTCTACTTGCAAGTTGCCTGCAGGTTCCCTCTGGATCCTGCAGGTTTCCTCACAAGGAGCTGCCTTCCAAAGACAGGTGGGCAATCTCTTGGCTTCTCCTTTTCCAGCTGCCTGGCCGTTGGTCTCTGCCTCAGTGTCATCCCCACTCCCCAGAGATGTGTTTGTCCACCATTTTCTCCACCTGGAAGGGGGAAAGACATTTCGTATCCTTGAAGAAAGATGTACTGTGTATGGATTTTGGATTCTGGAAAATGATGAGTATAAAGTTAAAAATTTCTGGCTCCGTCCCTGTACTTAAACTGGAGATTGATGTGAAAATTATACTCGGTATATAAGTGACAATAAAAAGTAACTCATAATAATAATGTTACAGAATAGGATTGTGTAAACTAAGATACATGTACATATAGTACATTTTATATCAATATTGGGGTATCTGGCTTACTCATGAGACAATGGCCTACTGACACCATTTTCCCCTCAGTATTCCTTTTTGCTTATATTGTTTATATCATTTTTATTTGTTTCGCTGACTGTGGTTCCTGTATGCTACCAAGTTATGTTTTTCTAACTAGTAGTATTATAACTTTTATCTGTTAGATGGTTTGAGAGATGCTGAAACTGTTTAGCAACATTTGCTATGACCTTTGACAGGCATGAATGAACAGATTTTGTAGAAAGAGGCTGGTTTTTTTTTATCAGATGAACAATCACACAATACTTTTAAATCTGAGTTCTGCACAACAGGCAGGGCATATATTGTTATCCAACTTAAAAAACACCACCAACCCAGTGACTTTCCAGTTCTTTTACAATTACAGTGTTAATTTGGTGGTTTATAGGATGTGTTTCTCTTAGTTTCTAACTTTACCTTTTCTCTCATAATTGCCCTATTCCTTTCTGAATGGCCCTTGATCATATACAGTACTTACGTACTTGTAAGTACATAGAATCCTGTGCAAGATCCATGAATGCATCTCTGTTGAGTAGCAATTGTGCTGCCATGACAATGAAATGAAAGAGGCTCCAGTATAGGTTCTGCTTAGAATCCCTGCTGACAACAAATTATGTTCTTTGCACCCAGTCCTTAAAATTTCTCCAACTTCAAGTAGTAGTTTCAGTTTCTTCATCACATGCAAGATACATGATGAAGTTCAGAATGACTATAATCTCTGTACTATATGTCACTGATATTCTAATGATAAATCATATATCATATATCATATCATATCATATCATATCAGAACCATTGTGGACTAGGAGCAGGAAGACCCAGGTTTCCAGTACTCCTAAGACCCAGAAGCCAGCTGGGTGATCTTGGGCCAGTTATTCTCAGTCCTAAACAGCACCAACCTCTATGACAAGCTGGCTGAAGAACAACCCTCTTGACGTGTCATGCATTGATGGCTTTGTGAATACAAACTTGTGGGCACAGGACAAAACAAGCAGACCCTGCAGTCAAGCAAGACAAATGCTAGGAGGAAGAATATAATATAATATAATGTAATGTAATGTAATGTAAAGTAATATATAATATAATAATATATAAATCTCAATTTTTGCACAAGTTCAAGGTAGCATTCATAGTTCCTATATTTTATCTTCAAAATAATCATAGGAAGTAGATTAGGCTGAGGTACAGTCAATGGCTCAATCTCATGGCCAAATGGAGATTTGAATCTGGCTCTCAAGTTCTGGTTCAACATGCTAACCACTATATCACCCTGCATTTCATACTTCTGCATAAGACAACACAAAGTTCACCCCTGAGGTGCAACATTGCATTGCAAAAAAAGTTTTCTTACAATATATGCTGAAGTCTTCAAGGATTGGGACAATCCAGGTAGCAGTATTTGACTTGGCTTCACTAGCAGACATGATGATTTGCAGGACATTAAATAAATCCAAGCCATAGACAACTCCAAAAGAAAGTAGTGCGGGAGTGCAGTGCAGTAGCCAGACCATGATTAGTGTAGCTGGAATGTTGCTGTATGCACTAAATAGAAACTCTGATTGCAGCAGGAACAAGTAGAATAGTGGGGAAATATTTCAAGAGATTATTGAAATATTTCAAGATAATTATTGGTTAATTCAAGCCAAAGTAATTTTTTCTCTTTTTAACTTAAGTAGAATAATTCTGGACCATGTGTGCCATTAATAACAGTTCCATAAATATATAAATATACTATTTATTGCTTGTAAATTGTGGAACATATGTGCAACTAATTAAAGAATAATGCATAATTTTGACCACTCCTGCACTAATGTTTCTCCTCTCCCACATCTATTGACAGATGTACCCTTCCACCTGGACTAGTATATCTTTAGATGGAAAATGTAGTTTCAATCATAACATGTACTGTAATTAATTGCATAGTAATTCCTGTGCAACTCTCACCCATGATAGAAAAAGGGGAGCGTGGAAGATGTTGATATTTTTGTTGATGGTTGTTTTCCTCATCTTTTTGACATTAGAGGTAATTGCCATCCTAAAGTATTTTGTTGCTGCTATTATATGGAAACTGTTAGGGACAAATTAATTAGACTCTTGTTGTGGTAGATTAATAGGGTGGTAGAAGAGATTTCTTCTCATCTTTCTTCATGTTTTGGCAGGCATGGTGTTGGTCATTTATGTACTACAAATAAAATTTTCCCCAGATGCCTGATGTAATGCATATTATTGTCAGGTCTGCGATGTTCAAATCCCAGTGAAGTAAAATCTCATGCAAACAAGTTAGGTTCAAAAAAGATTTCATTTATTGGAACGTCCATGCAACTCTAATCAAAGCATTGCTGAAACTAAAGCCCGTGCTTTTCCCACTTTATTTTTACCCCTACTTCTTGCCCCCCTCTTTCCAGGCGCCAGTTGTGGTTCTCACAGAGGTGTGACCTTGCACATTCCTAACCTCCGATAACAGTCCATCTTCCTGGCCTTTGATAGCATGCCAGTTCCTTCTACTTTCACTTCTCCCCTTCCCCCTCCTAGTGAATGGCAGAAACAAAGCAAGCAACTATTACATCAATATTTTGATTGCTGAAGGTTCTGACATGCCGCCCCTCCAAAGAAAATAGATCTTCCACGATTATCTTGGGAGACCTGAAACAATAGGATACAATTAAGACAGGTTACACATCTACTGGCAATAAATTGACATTTACGCTGTACATTCATTTAGACTTATCTAGATATTTTTCATAGAATTCCTTAATTAATTCTGGTGCCTTCATATGGTTCTTAGCTACCCATTCAGAAAATGATTTTGGAAAATGTTTCCATTGCACTAAAAATTGTATGTCCCCCCCCCCCAAAAAAATCTCCTGACATCCAGAATGTCTTTTATCTCAAAGTGTTGTTCGCCTTCAATCATTAAGGGTTTTGGTATTGGTGGGGTTGGATGCCATTTAGGAGATTCTTTATATGGCTTCAGTAAATCACTGTGAAACACAGGGTTAATCTTGCTCAGGTTCTTTGGTAATTTAAGATGAACTGGCACTGGGTTAATTACTATCTCAATTTCAAATGGTCCCAGGTATTTATGACCCAGTTTCTTTGATGGCTGTGATGATTTCAAATTCTATGTTGATAACCAGACCTTATCTCCCACTTTCCATTTCTCTTCTGGCACCCTCTTTTTGTCTGCATATTTTTTGTAACTTTCTTTCGCTTTCTCTAGAGCTTTTTCTGTGATTGGCCACAAGTTTCTCATTTGCTTAACCCATTCATCTACTGAGGTAACTCCCGTCTTTTCATGGGGCAGTTCAGGGATCGGCACAAAGTCTTGCCCTGTAGCAATTTAAAAAGGTGAAAATCCCATACTATCATGTACAGCATTATTATAAGCAACCTCTGCACAAGGCAATAGATCGACCCAATTGTCCTGTTGATAGTTTACAAAACGCTGCAAATATTACTCCAGTTCAGCATTCCGTCGTTCACTCACCCCATCTGTCTGTGGATGAAAACTCGAACTCAGACCCTGTTTAGTCCCAATCAGTTTTAGGAACGCCCTCCAGAATTTTGAAGTGAACTGTATTCCATGATTGCTGATCACTGTCTCGGGACATCCATGGAGCCGATAAATGTGTTGGATGAACAGGGTTGCTAATTCAGACGCTAAGGGGATTGCCTTGCAAGCTATAAAATGCATCTGTTTGGCGAATAAGTCTGTAACTGTCCAAATCACTGTTCTCTTTCTGCTCTCTGGGAGATTGACGATGAAATCCATTGCAATCTCTTTCCACGGTCTGGTCGGGTTCGCCACGGACTGCAGCAACCCTCTGGGCTTCCCCCCTTGCCCTTTTGCCATCGCACACATGGGGCATGTGTTCACATAGTCTGCCACATCTTTCTGGATGGTTGGCTACCAAAATTGCCTCCGGAGGAAGTGGAGGGTTTTTATGAAACCAAAATGCCCAGCTGTTTTATTGTCATGGCTCCTTTCCAGCACTTCTTTTCTGGCTCCGGCAGGAACATACAGTCTATCCCCTCTCCACCATGCTCCTTCCCGCTCCACCAGGGCTGCTTTATTTTGTAAGAACCATTCATCTTTGTTGATATGGGAGTTAATTTCTTTCAGTAGTCCTTGGGGCAGTTCTCCCCCTTTGCTTTGCACTCTGGTGCAGCTAACGCCTCTTGGCAGTTCAGAATAATTGCCGACACAACCTTCTCTCTCTGACTGTTGTGTTGCAGCAGGTGTGAAAGGGCATCCGCTAAAAAGTTCTTTCCCCCTGGAAGGTATTTCAGAGTAAACTGGAATCAGCTAAAAAACTGCGCCCAGCGGACTTGTTTGGGAGACAATTTCCTTGGGGATCTTAAAGCCTCTAAGTTTTTGTGGTCAGTCCATACCTCAAATGGTAGATTGGCCCCCTCCCGTAGTTGCCTCCACTTCAAAGCCCATTTCACAGCAAACGCTTACTTTTCTCAAACTAACCAATGTCTCTCCATTTCAGTGAATTTTCGGGATAGGCAAGTGCATAGGTGCAACAGTCCCTTGTCATTTTTTTGTAATAGCACTGCTCTAATTGCTACATCGGATGCATCTGCCTGAATCACGAAAGGTTTCCTTGGGTCTGGGTGTCTCAGAATGGGTTCTGCGGTAAATAGTCTTTTTAAGCGCTCAAACACTTCCTGGCATTCCTCAGTCCAATTTAATGGTGACCGTGGTTTTTGGACTTTTTCTTTCTCTTTGCCTTTGGATTTTAACAAATATGTCAAAGGCAGGACAACTTGAGCAAAGTTGGGGATAAATTGGCTAGGGGGGATTTGGCGGGTTCTATGAATCCCCGGTACAGGTTTTTATCAATGAACTCTCGGAGTGCCGCCATTTCCTTTTGATTCATTGAATACATTTTTGGGGTTGGGTATTTCATGCCCAGCTCTAGTTCAGTTGCGCAATCCATTGGGCGGTGTGGTAATTGATCGGACTCGGTTTCGCTAAACACTTTCGCCAAGTCCTTATATTGTTCAGGGATTGAGATGCCCCCTTCTTGGGATCCTGGGTCCTGGAGCCGGGTGCCAATGGCTGCCAGTCCTGGTTCTACCAAGCATGGGGTGTCCACCCATTCCACATTGCACACACCATCCAGGAACGTTAGGGTCCTGGTGCGCCAGTCCACTGTGGGGTTCCACAGTTCCAGCCAAGACATCCCCAGAATTAAGGGGTAACTCTCCAGAAGTACCATTAGGCATTTTAAAGTTTCCCAGCATGAGCCGACTCTTAACTCAAAAGCTTCTGTGTAATAGCGCACAGCTCCTCCCCCTGCTGGGGTTCCATCTACTTACCTAAACACCATGGGCACTTTCAGCCTGCACACTTTTAGTCCCAGTCCATTTACCAGCGTGGGACTGATTAAACACCAGTGCATCCTGAGTCTATTAGGGCTGTAAACTTCGCTTTGTGAGTCATTCTCAGCACTCTTATTCTCACCTCGGTTGACATGGGACTCACCCGGATATCCTCAATGGTCTCGTTCGGCTTTCGCTGGTCATGCCTTGGGTCTCCCACCTCCTCTTGGGTGTGCTTTAGAGCAGGCGGCTGGAGTTTTCCATCGGCTGCTCTTCCTCCTCCTTGTCACTTTCTATCAGGATCTGGATCGGGAACTGCTCCTCCTCTCCTGCAGCCGCTGTTCCCTTTTTCTCCGGTTTTGCCAGCTTCACAGACTTGCCAGTTTGTTTGCGTTTTGTAGCTGGTTTCTGGGTCGGCTTCTTTGGGTAGGCTGAGATGAAATGGCCCTCCTCTCCATAGTGGAAGCATGACTTCCCCACTGCCCGAGCGCTCGCTCCGGCTTTTATAACTCTTACGGTCTGCTTTGCTGCTGGCGGATGAGGAGAGCTTGTCACCTTTGGTTGAGCCGCTGCTCCCACTCCCTGGATGGCTGCCAATTGAAATTCTAGCACCGAGACATGAGAGATCCATCCAGATACTGTGGTTGGGCAGCCTCACACTACGGCCATTTCACATAGCTTTGAGTTTAACCCCTTCTGGAATTGCTTCTCTAGAAATGCTTCGGGCCAGTCGTGCAGTTTAGCTGCTAGTCGCTTTAATTCCAGGGTGTATTTGGTCACCGAGTGGGAGCCTTGCTTGAGTTCTGTAATGGCATCTTCTGCCTGGGCATGGGTGCAAGGCTCTTCAAACTGATCCTGCAACGCTGTGATGAACCCGTTGAAATGATCTCCAACTCCGGTGCTTCAGCCTCCTGTAGATCGATCACCCACTCAGCTGTGCGACCCACCAGGTAATGTGATACGTACAAGACCCTCCACGCGTCACTTCAGAACAAGTGCCCACAGCTCCTCATGCAGATTCTGACTTGGTTCAGGAAGCTAGCCAACTCTCCCAGGTCTCCATCGTACGTTTTCTCCAAACCCCATTTCTTCAATGGGTTCCCCTCTTTCCGGGCGAAGCATGGTGGCCATGCTCCGAAGTCCTCGGGTTACCTCCGCGCCCCTCCTTGCTGGTTCCTCAGCTCCCCTTCTCTTTCCGCTGGCCGTTCAAGACCCCACAGTTGGGCGCCTCCCGGTCTGGCAATTTGACCCGGGATCCTTGCTGCTTCCCTTGGCTCACTGACTGCTCGCTGCCGTGGTGGCTCTGGTTCAGCTGCCCTTGGTCTGGCACACCCCTGTTCTGAAAACAGGAATCTCATCTCTTCTCTCAGGGCATGCACGTCGTCCTCCAGTGCCCAGACCCTGCGATCCTGGTCCCGCTGTTCGGTGAATCCTGTCACCCCTTCAGTGGCTCTCAACCATCTAGGGCAGTCTGGCTTCTCAGGTGGTGGTTCTTTGGCTACCTCCCAAAACTCCCAGTCACTCTGTGGATCCCATCACTTAGCGGGCTGTCACTCTCTGTCTTTTTGTTTAATGACCACTTGCGCTTCAATCACCTGGGGAGGGATGAAGATCTCCTCGACCTCCATAGGAGAAGATGGCTCCTTCTCGATTCCCCCAACTGCCCTGAGCTCGAGCTCAGCGCTGTTGGCTTCCAGCTGTAGCAATTCCTTCCCCTCCGTAGTCATGGCGTTTTGTTGGATTTTCCTTGGTAAGTTGCCTTCCCCTCTCCCCACTCCTAGTGAATGGCAGAAACAAAACAAGCAACTACTACATTAATATTTTGATTGCTGAAGGTTCTGACAATTATCTATATCAACTTATTGCCAAGGACAAACTGCAAATAGAAATCATAGTACATCCAGATGGACTGTGAATGGCATTTTTCTAGGCAAATTAGTTCCATTCTTTTTAAAAAGGGCATGTGTTTACTATCCTCTTTCTACAAAATACGTTTGCTTAAAAGTTTGTGAACCCTTTTGAATTTTCAATATTTCTGCATTAATATGACCTAAAACATGATCTGTTCTCCACTCAAGTCCTAAAGCTAGATAAAGAGAACCCAATTAAACAAATAAGTCAAAAACTTTATACTTGTTTGTTTATTTATTGAGGAAAATGATCCAAAGCTACATATTTGTGTGTGACAAAAATATGTGAATCTTTGCTTTCAGTAATTGGGGTTCCCCCCCTTGGGCAGCAATGACTGCAACTAAGTGTTTCCAATAACTGTTGATCAGTCCTGCACATCGGCTTGGAGGAATTTTAGTCCGTTCCTCCTTACAGAGCAGCCTCGAGCAGCAAGCAAAGCCCAGGGCTTCGGAAGCTCCAATGACTAGGTCACAGGACGAAGCACAGGGGGCTGAAACATGGCACTAAACACTGAGGCCACCTTCCCTGAGAGTGACCTGTCCCTTGTCTCCTGCCATATTTCTCCCTGCCTGTCACCACCATGACGTTCTTTCCTGCTTACAAAACCCATCACTCCCCCTCCTCTTACTCTCTGTTCCCCCAGGTCAAAAGGCCCCAAACCATAACATTACTACATAACAGAACAGCTCCCTGGCTTAGCCCCTGAGTCCTTCTAACCACCATTCAGCATCTGTCAGTCTAACTATCCACTTCCTCTCCCATATACTCATCTTCCCATTCCCCAATGCCCCCTACTCTCACTAGGTGGTAGAAGAAAAATATTTTCATACTGTACATCAGGCCACCCTATCTCTTACCTGAAAAGGGGTGAATGGGTCTGGCTCCCTTCCAATATCTTTTCCTCAAACTAGTCAGTCCAGTAACAGTTCTCCAACAAGTCCTTGGAGACACAGGTGAGATGAAACCAGGGTTGTTGCAAGTCATGATGTAACAGGTACAGCAGACCCCTGTCCACTCTTGTCCCAGGCCCATGGCACAGTGAGAAAAAAATGATGAAAGAGCAGCCCAACATGGATGGACACTCAGCAGCTGCAGGACACCGGTCAGTTCTCTCCCAAGACCAATGACATGCTCCCATTCCAGCAGACCTAGGCCAAATGAAGGATGCAGATACTCCCTCTTCCTAAGGATGAATTTCCACCCACTTTGCTCTTCCAGCCTGAATCGATGCATTGCCAGCCAACTGATCAGGGGTGCTGTTTTTGCTGCCATCAGCTCTCCAAGGAGTTTCTCTGCCAGCTTCACTGACTCCATGAACCTCTGCCAACTGGCTGACCATACTCTAGCCGCCCCAGCAAGGATCCTGTCTCTGCCAGCCTACCAAGCGGCCATTGCTGCCATTTCCCACACCGCACCAAACTGAAAAGGGCACCACAAGTCTTTGAGCAGCCTGAACACTCCAAGCATTCAACCAACCACCAAATCTTCCATCCTGTCCAACCACTAACACCATCCTGACATCAACTAACATTTAGAACTCTAGCAACAAACAACTGGCCTTGATGCCATATCTAAATGCCCTGCAAATATCTTGTCCCCCTAGTCTTCTCTTTGAGATAAACATAGCTAGTTCCAAATGCGTTGCTATAATTTACTCTAATGCTGAGAAACAGAATGATACAATATCATATAATGCCATGAAACAAAAACTGCTGACTGCTGACTGCTTATTAGTGGCCTTTGCATCCCTATTTCCTTAAAAGCAGTAGAATAAGAGATATTTTATGTAACAGAATAGTCTTGCAGAACAATGACTCTGGTGAGCTGTCTTGAATTCTTATACTTGTCTTTGAATGTAAATGCAAAGATATGTGAAAACCACTCTTCACCTTCTTCTCCTCTTATTTGTATATTTACCATAATTGAAAATTCAGGTCAAAGAGAGAGGCCTTAAATGGAAGTCCTTTGACCACTGCTCCATCATTTGTCTACTTTCGCCACATTATTTTTGTTCCCCATTCCCCTTCTGTACATTTTAGAGCAAAAATCAAGTAGCTAAAGCAGAAGTTCTGGTCTGACACGGGTAGCATTGTTTCCAACAGGCTGTTACTGTTTCTGCTGTTTCTACAAAAGTTGTGTCCAGGCTCTAGTGTGTACGGCAAATGTGATAGATGTATTAGGCTAAATACAAAAGAACACTTGAAGGGCTTGTATCAGTGATAGAATTCTGTTTCTGATTAAGCTGGCTTTGTTGGATGCCCATTTTTTACTTTTTGGCTTTAAAATAGTCATTCTAGTGTTGTATTTTGGTATTTTTTGCTCTTTTTCTTTTGTATTTATTTATTTAGCTATGGTTTATTTGGGTCAGTGTATCACATTTACTACTGTTTCCAACTGCCTTGAGTCAAAAATTGCAGTCAGCATCCAGCTGACTAAAATGTTTAGTTTGATTTGGCAGCCACTTGTCATATGCAGTTGTTCAGCTTTCAATGTTATCTATATAGTACTAAAACTCTCATTGTGGTTACCTATTTGTCTGTCTGTACCTTCAAGTTAGCCCAAGGTACCTGAAGTCTGCTAACTTAAAGAATGTGTAAAACGTCCAGGACCCATTACTCCTGTGGAATTGAAATTCCACAATGTTCAGACCAGTTTTATTTGGAAAGTTGTGGTCGTTGCAGCATCCCCGTAGTCTTGTGATCATGATTTCGACTCTTTCTCCCAGCTTCCCACAAGCAAAGTCAAGGGGGAAGCTGGCAGAAGTCGGAAGTCGCTCCTGCTCCCACTGCTTTTTTGCCTGCCTTTGGTCATTCTGTTTATCTGCTTAGGTAGTCTAGTTCTTTGCCTAACTTGACAATCCACATTATTTCCTGCCTTCCTAATATGTGGTCATGAAATCCCATTTTTTGGAATTCCACTTTGTTTCATTGTTCATGACTTGCCCTTAATTGAAAAAATTGTGCAAATAAACCAGCGTTCTACTCTGTAACCTTTCAGCCCCATTAATTTTAGCTTGAACCAGTTGGCAGTTTCCATAATGACAGACAGATTTCTGTTTAGTGAATGGTTGAGGTCAAATGTTCCAACCTTTTACGCCTTTCTGGGACAAAGACAGCAATAAAGATAATGGGTTTTGAAGGCAGGGCACATATATACCTGTTAGGTTGGCTAAGCTTTAGGAGGATCGTTGGAGGTCATAATGTTTGAAAGGCTATGATAAGGGCAGAGGAAAAAGAGAAGAAAGAAGGGAATGTTCTCTGTTGCCATTGTAGGTAAAACCAAAAAAATTGCTGTACTGGTGGGGTTGTATAACCCAGTCACTACTAGCCATCTGAATTTCCTCCAACGTAAAGGGTGACAAAGCCCAACAAAGTTTATATATCTTGAATGGCGTTGGGAAATACTACCTGAACCTTAACATTGTTCAGTTATGAATGACTTAAGTCTGTCTCATCATGGACCAGGGATGAGATGAAGGCAGTATTGTTAGGACACAGCTAGCAAATGATGTTGCCAGAGCATGTTTCTTCCATGGTTAGGTGCAATTGAGGACAAGGCTACAAATATATATGTATCATTTCAGGTGTCAGAGAAAGAATTCTCTTCAGCTTTATGGAACAGGAAGCTTTAATAAAAGGTTAAGGACTATTGGCTACTAACCCCAACTAGATAAGAATGTGCCAACCTCTGCACTGTGATATGGTTGTTAACAGTTTGAGGGAACTTCCTTGATACCACAAACCAGGAAGGAGCCTCAGATAATATTGCTGATTTTTTTCCAAATTAAACAAGCAACATTTATCACATTACAGTAGCATTATTCATAGCATCAGTATAAGTGAGTTACACAAACTTTTTTTGTGAGTTTGCATTTGTTTTTTTAAAAAACATCTTTCCCACAACAGATGATCCCAGACAATCAGTTTGAAAGGTAGATGACTACTGCTGGAAAGCAGCACGCTGTGCAAAGCAATATTGTTGCAGTCTGTCCAGGGTTTTCTTCCCTTTCCAAAAGAAGCTTCTGTTTTCTTACTTTACTCTCTGGGTGCTTAAGAATTTGGTTTGAATTGCTCTTGGTGTTTTTGAATTTACTTTACTGATGGAGTTAACAGAAGCTGCTACTGATGGTGTTGTTTTCTGTTACAGATCCTTCCATCATTCTGAAGCTTCTGTAGCTACCCACACTTCTGAATCTGAAAAAAGCCCACTGGGAGGAGTTCCCAACCTCATAATGTCTTCCCATGGGATTTAATTAAAGCATAGGAAGTTAGAGGCTGCCAACCACCTAGATGATAGTACAATGAAGATAAACATTCATATACACCCTTAGTTACTCATGACTAAACTAATGCAAAAACATTATGAACAACTTAGGAGAAGTTCATCAAAATACTCTTTTCCTTTGGAAGACATTTTAAAAGCAAGTTTTCTTCCATCAGACTGAAAGAGAATTGATAAAAGAATTGCGGGATAATTTGTGTCATTAATGCAAATTGCTTCTTGAAATTTTATACCCTGTTGGTGGAGAGATGAACTGAATCCCCCAAATTTCTCAGGGATGGACGGAGCCATCACCAGGGTCCAAGTGCAAGTTCTGCCCCTTTTGTATATGTATACAGTGGGGCAAAAAAGTATTTAGTCAGCCACCAATTGTGCAAGTTCTCCCACTTAAAAAGATGAGAGAGGCCTGTAATTTTCATCATAGGTATACCTCAACTATGAGAGACAAAATGGGGAAAAAAATCCAGAAAATCACTTTGTCTGATTTTTAAAGAATTTATTTGCAAATCATGGTGGAAAATAAGTATTTGGTCAATATCAAAAGTTCATCTCAATACTTTGTTATATATCCTTTGTTGGCAGTGACAGAGGTCAGACGTTTTCTGTAAGTCTTCACAAGGTTTTCACACCCTGTTGCTGGTATTTTGGCCCATTCCTCCATGCAGATCTCCTCTAGAGCAGTGATGTTTTGGGGCTGTCGCTGGGCAACACAGACTTTCAGCTCCCTCCAAAGGTTTTCCATGGGGTTGAGATCTGGAGACTGGCTAGGCCACTCCAGGACCTTGAAATGCTTACGAAGCCACTCCTTCGTTGCCCGGGCGGTGTGTTTGGGATCATTGTCATGCTGAAAGACCCAGCCACGTTTCATCTTCAGTGCCCTTGCCGATGGAAGGAGATGTTCACTCAAAATCTCACAATACATGGCCCCATTCATTCTTTCCTTTACACGGATCAGTCGTCCTGGTCCCTTTGCAGAAAAACAGCCCCAAAGCATGATGTTTCCACCCCCATGCTTCACAGTAGGTATGGTGTTCTTTGGATGCAACTCAGCATTCTCTCTCCTCCAAACACGACGAGTTGAGTTTAGACCAAAACATTCTACTTTGGTTTCATCTGACCATATGACATTCTCCCAATCCTCTTCTGGATCATCCAAATGCTCTCTAGCAAACTTCAGATGGGCCCAGACATGTACTGGCTTAAGCAGGGGGACACATCTGGCACTGCAGGATTTGAGTCCCTGGCGGCATAGTGTGTTACTGATGGTAGCCTTTGTTACTTTGGTCCCAGCTCCTTGCAGGTCATTCACTAGGTCCCCCCGTGTGGTTCTGCTAGATTTTTGCTCACCGTTCTTGTGATCATTTTGACCCCACAGGGTGAGATCTTGCATGGAGCCCCAGATCGAGGGAGATTATCAGTGGTCTTATATGTCTTCCATTTTCTAATTATTGCTCCTACAGTTGATTTCTTCACACCAAGCTGCTTGCCTATTGCAGATTCAGTCTTCCCAGCCTGGTGCAGGTCTACAATTTTGTTTCTGGTGTCCTTCAACAGCTCTTTGGTCTTGGCCATAGTAGAGTTTGGAGTGTGACTGTTTGAGGTTGTGGACAGGTGTCTTTTATACTGATAACAAGGTCAAACAGGTGCCATTACTACAGGTAACGAGTGGAGGACAGAGGAGCCTCTTAAAGAAGTAGTTACAGGTCTGTGAGAGCCAGACATCTTGCTTGTTTGTAGGTGACCAAATACTTATTTTCCATCATGATTTGCAAATAAATTCTTTAAAAATCAGACAATGTGATTTTCTGGATTTTTTTCCCCATTTTGTCTCTCATAGTTGAGGTATACCTATGATGAAAATTACAGGCCTCTCTCATCTTTTTAAGTGGGAGAACTTGCACAATTGGTGGCTGACTAAATATTTTTTCGCCCCACTGTATGTGGCATCACAACAAATGTACAAGCTTGGGGACAGAGCTTGCCATTAGCTGTTTTTATATCCTCCACCATGCTTCTGACCTAATAATATGGAAGAGAGGTATGGTTAGGATTTATTGTAGCTGTTGTTGCAGTTTTTGTAAATTAAGAGTCCCACAGGGTTATTCTGGAAATATGGGGTATAGCATCTTCTTTCTTTCTATGACCTTACTACAAATCTCTCCTTATTGTAAATCTCTTGTGCAGATGCTATTACCCATACACACGAAGAGTAAAAGAGTTGGCACATCAGCACACATTTTCTGTTGCCTATCTGGATTATCCCCCATTGAAGGGAATTGACTGATTATGTGACATCAGATTGATGTTGATTCTTATCAACCTCATCAATAGACTTTCTCTAGGATAATCTGTCTTTGGTCTGGTCCTTAGCTGTGCACCCATTAATTGGGTCCATCCATCTTGCTGCTGGTTGTGTTCTTCAACTCTTTCTTTCCACCTTTCCCAGCATTATACACTTCCCTAGAGAGCTAGGTCTTTGCATAATATGACCAAAATATTATACTTTGAGCCTGGTCATTTGTGCCTTGAGTGAGATCCCAAGTTAAGTTTTAGAGATATTAGAAACTATATATAAATGAAAAAGGAAAGGATCCATCTTGTCCATGAGGAGGAAGAAAAAAAATAAAAATCCTTATTAAGGCAATTCCTTCAAGTTGAAATGGTCCTGGAAATTTGAAAGCTGGCATATTTTGTAAACTTTTAGTTGAACTAATGAAAATGTTGCCTTAATATGGATTATGGATTTAAAGATGAGAAGCTTTAGTTGCTGATTCTTTCTGTGCAACTAGGATTTAATCTGAATTTACTAATTCAAATCCAGTGTTCTAGTGATTGGATGGCATTGATAAGTGCAAAAAGGTGAGATATTCCAAATTCAATTGGTTTCAGTACAGTAACTTTTTCTGGGTTGGTTCCAGAAGTCTGTATGCCTGAGGAAACCATTGACTAGAAAATTACTCACACAGCATATACTGAAATTAATGAAATGCTCCAGGGTACAGTGATGGAGTCCCACTTTGGAAAATTTCTCAATGAATTGTGTTTCAAGTATAATTAAAAAAAATAAAACTTAAGGTGCCTAGATTTTCTAAAAATGCCTTCTATGAAGAGTCTATTGTGTTTTACTGGTATTTAGAGACCAGCTTCTTCCTATATACATTTGATCTTCCCCTGAATAACTCCTATTGATAAGTAATCGCGGCCCAGATACTTATATTAGTTATTTACCCAAAATCATGCTGGCTAATGAAAATGTTTTTAATTAGTATAAGGTAGATTAAAACTGCAAGGTCATTGACAATAAGGCATAATCAGAGCACAAATGACCAACCTTGGAGCAAAATGGAATGTGGCACAAGCTGTGTGTACATCAAACTGCAATGGAAGAAGATATGGGCCAAAGTGACCAGAGGCTTTATTCAAGCTTTTGGTGCAGGTGGGTGGCTATTGCATCCCCATATCCTATACCCTCTGGTTTTCATTATATTTTCAATTTGGGTTCATGTTGGAACTCAGTTTGGGTTCATGTTGAAAATCTTATGCTAAAGTTTGCATATTCACTTTGGAAAATCAAGAAGGATTTTTGTCATGTCTAAAGGTCACCTATCTGCACCACATTGTTCATCTAAGTCCTCATGAATTACAGCATGAAAGTTAATTCTAAGTGCATTATGCTGTAGCAACCCTTCAAACTCTAATGTAACAGCATGTTTTGTGCCACTGCATCTTTAGTTTGCAATAGCTTGCTAGACAGGACCTAGGAAAGTTTGCCACTGCACAGGTTGACGCAGGAAGAGAATGATATTTGCCACATTGACTTTAGAGACTTGGTTGTTATGATTTTGAATATATTAAGTGTATCCTTACTTAATTTTTTGGACTTGTTTTGCCTAGATGGGTCTGGGTAGATGGCTGTTGTAGTATTATTTGTACCAGTGGGTATGACAATCTTAGGGTGTTTTGTGATTCTGAAAGTTAAAATTGGTTTACCTCAATTTGGCTTGCTCAGATGAAAAATAATAAATTAAGGGTCAGTACAGGCATGAGAGAAGTTCATTTTGTCTAGATCAGGGATAAACAATTGGCAGCATTCCAGATGTTGCCAAAGTACAATTCCTAAAATCCCTTATCACTGACCATACGGGCTAGGAGTAGTAGTTCAGCACCATCTGGAATGCCACAGCTTGCATACTCCTGATTTAAGCAAATGCTGTTTATCCATTAGCAAAAATAGTTGGAATTTCTCTGAAGTGTAGACACTTCTAACCTGTGATTTGTGACCACAGCCAGTGGGCTCAAGTTTGCTCCTGTCTGCCTATTTCTCAGTTGCTTACCATACACTAGTGTTGGGGATATACCTAATGGGAGTTACCTTTCCTGCCAAACATTTTCCACAGGTAAATCAACCCAGCCTGCCAAGTAGCTTCTCTGTAGGTTAGGGCTACTATGATAGCAATGGAGAGAAAGGTGTATGGGGAGAATAATAATTAAACATTCTTCTCCAGCTGAATCGTGTTCTGGCAAGGCCTCCAAGCGTGCGGCTGGTACAATTGGACTGGGATGGAGAGGAATGCATGTGAGCAGAGTAATCTGCACATTTCTTTCTCTCAGACTAGATCATACCACAACCAGCCTACCATGGAGGAAGCTGTACAGGGAGAGTAATTCCTCATTCATTTTTCTCCCGTTTAAAATTCAGATCAGCAAACCGAGTTTCAGGAAGGAGGAAAACATGATGGGATTTCAGTGTATAAAGAGGAAAGAGATGTAGAATTATGTCCCTATTGAGGTGGGAACAGAAGGAATGAATCTGTCTTATTTTTTCTATCAGAAAAATGGGTATTTAAATAGCCATATAACTCTCTTGTTTTTGCTGCAAAAGACTGACCTCTCTGGAAAAAAGGAGTTCTTGCCTCCCCCCCTCCGCCATTTATTTAAGATCTCACTACCTAAAGCAGTTCTGTCTCTTACCTCTCACTATTCGCCTCTCCTCTTTCTAATGATTGTAAGTTCACACATTTTAATCCTAAATCTGGACTAATTAAATATAAATGCTGAATTCAAATAACATGCTTTGCTTAAAGAAATCATATTACAAAATGATGGCTGGGTTGCCACAATACATGGAACTACAAGCTATCCAACCCCATTGTAGCCTAATCTAGCATGTTGTGTGAACCTAGCCCATTGGGTACATTTATAAAATCCCACTTGCAGAACTTTACTCTGATGAAGTAGACTACAATAGGGAAAAGGGTGTGGATTTATTCTCCAGAGCACCTGAAGGTGAGACAAGAACCAATGGGTGAAAGCTGTACAGTGAGAGATGCAAACTTAAAATAAAGAATTTCCTGACTGTGAGAGCTATTAAGCAGTGGAACAGCCTGCCTCCTGGAGTTGTGGATATTCCATCACTGCAAGTTTTCAAGAAAAGACTAGACAAACATTTGTCCAGGAAGGTACGAGGACTCCTGCACTGGGCAGGAAGTTGGACTAGAAGACCTCTGAGGTCCTTTCCAACCCTATGATTCAGTGTTGATCTGCCTGAAGAAATGTATTAAAGCTGTGCAAATGCAAAGTGCCCTCTAGTTGGTTTTTTACAGGTATGTATGTGTCTATGATAGGGGGAATTGTATTGTGCAACTCTGACCCTGCAGACATTACCCAGTGGTTTCCCAGTCACAAATGCATGTCCCCACCTGGAAAAGACTACTTAAAGATTTAAATGATGAAAGAGTCTTTATAAGCTTCAGCTTGACAGTGTCTACTGCTGTATTGGATAGGATAGCCTTGCTTTAGTTTTATGCTACAACTCCTATAATCCCCAGATGGCTTGTGAAGGAGAAAAATTCCCCATGACCCAATTTACTAGTGGGAAACCACACAATCTGCTTGAGCCAAGTTTATTTGAACAGACCACAAGGTTCTGCCCACTGAAGGAGGGTGCAAACAACCTCTGTATAGTTGTATAATAATGCTGACCAGTAATGATGTCAAATGTCAATCATAACATGGGTCAGATTTTCTACTTATAGTGAGATAGGCAGAAAAGTAAAGTGGAGGTCAGCATGAGTTAGTTTTTGTGGTTAGTTACTTCCTAGTTCCCATTTAAAAATAGAAGTGCTGATTTAAGATAACTCATGAGCCAGCATCTGCAAATGCCTAAGCAAGCTATTAAGGAGGCTTACTTGAGTTCAGGGGCCTTGATCGTTTGGAGGGTTTGGTTCAGGCATTTGTTTTACTCTTTCACTTGACAGCTGTTGAGGTGGCTTTGTAAAGGGTTAAGAACTTCAGCTAATGCAGATGGGCTGCAAGATTATTCATGGGACTAATTCTAAGTGAAGTTTTTACAGCTGTTAATGGCTTGGAACTAGATCATCTGATGAATTACCTCCTATTTGTATTGAGACCTTGAGATCATCTTTTCTGACCCTTTTCTGGGTACAGTCACTGAATGAAAAATGACACTATTGAAAAAAAAAACCCTTTTCAGTGGTGGCACCCCAATGAAGATAGGCCCTTCTCGAAAAATCCTGCTTGGCATTTTCTAAAATTTCTCAAATTCTTACTTTGACACAATTTTATTTTCTGGACTTTTTTTTAGATCTGTGCACTTTTAATTCACTGAATTTATATCGTCTACACACTATTCAAAAGAGACAATAGAAAGGAAAACAAAAGACCAGAACATCTCACCACCAATCATCACCCAGATAAGTAGAGATTAACACTAAGATTACTACCAGACATACAATCAAGCAGTAAACAATACCCTAATCAAGGAACTACCAGAGGGAAAAAATAAAACAAAACCCCCACCCCCACCAACACTGGCAGGGCATGCCACAGTATATAAATAGAGAGCAAACCCCATTCCTTCCTAGCACTGAAGATGTAACCTAGCCCGGTAACGAAACGTTTGCAAGAAAACAATCAAGCTCAGAGAACCCCAAGGACTCCACAGTTCAACCCTGAGCTACACATATTCACCTCTGTTAGTAGATTTAGCCTTTGTCATATGTAGCTTTCAGGTTGCAAACATCAAAAATTTTCTTCTCTTAAATCTGCCAAACTTGTCAGAAGATAAAACAACTAAAGAACTTGATTAAAGCCAAATGTGATTACATTTTCTAGCATTGGTAATTAGGTAGAATATATTTTCACAATAAGCTCTAAGTAAATATTGCTAGCAATTTATAAAGTGTCCATCAGGAAGCTGCTTGGATGATTTGGCATGATGTATTATGAATTCAGTTCAGAAGCAACTTTTGCAAAAATCTTTAAGATGTAACAATTTGCAGTCATTTGCAGCTCAACATGAGCTCTTGAGTTCCCATTTTGAGTGTATGCACTGAAATCTTCAATGCATTTTGAAGATTTATGGAATGTGCAAGGAGAACTGAAAAAGTGTGTAATTTTTCATTGAGCCTTATAGTATTTTTTGTGCATGTATCAGTTTTCAAGCTTTAATAGCTGTACATATTTGTGTATTAAATGCTGGTGTTTATAAGAGTTATAAAAAGAAAATATGTTTATGTGTTTTTCCTATCAGCATTAAAAAATAATGGCATTAGGCTCAATGAAATGGAAAAAGGGTCTCAAATCAGCTCCCATGTCCTGTCTTGACTGGAAGCCCACAGGACACAGTGACAAAAGGGGGGAACACATAGGCTGCGGCACTGTAGATAACTCTATGGACATTTGACTTGATCCAGCAGTCTGAATTTAGAAATCTTCTAATACCAGATTGCTGTTCTCAAATTCAATCCCTCCTCTGGGAAATGGAAGATCTTAAAGTGTTAGAACATGGATGTGGGGCCAGCACTTCTCTCAGATAATTCTCTCCAAGCTGTTTGGTAATGCTGCTGTCTGCCATGTTATTTAGAACTACTAGATCTGTAAATTCTGCCTTATAGGGTGAGTAGTTGAACCATTTGGATCCTGTATTGACTGTCCTACTAGGCTGTTCATTGGAAGGAATGTAAGAATGCTTGCTTTACAGCTGAACTTTGTTTCAGTAACAAAGTTATTGAACTCTGGCATGTTCCTCTATCTTTATTTGTTCCTGTGTTGCTCCTGAATCTTGCCTTTTTGGTTGTCTCTTGGTTTTGACTTACTGTATAGTTCCAGCTCAAGAATTAGTTCAAGCTGCTGTCCACAGTGAGATCTTCATCCATGTACATACAGGTCTCTAGCATGGAATGAGTAATTTCTCCGGGGAATAAAGTATATGTACTTTGGAGATCCCAATTCCAAAGTCACTATTCAAGAATTTTCAACTTAATGAGTCAGATCATTGATGAAGAGAAATGTGTTCAAAAATTTGGGAGAACAGGAGGGATACATCTTACTTTATATGGGATGATAATATATAGAAATGTTCTGATTCAGGAGGATTGCATTACAATGCACTCAAGATCTAGTGATAATATTTGTATATCTAAGTGGGATTTAAATTGAAGCCAAGTCCTGAGAAAATTGAGACAGTGATTGATCAGCAGCCATGATTTTGCATTTTGTAAAATGATCATTTTTTATAGTCTATAAAGAAAAGACCATTTGAAAACATTTCTGTTCATTCTTGCTACTCTCCCCTCCACTGTATTCCTTAATGAATGTCCAAATAAGTACATTAACAACAGTCAAGTTGGTTTGTCATCTGTCCTGCTCAGTGAAGTAATATATAACACCATTGTTAATTGTCATTTTCAGGTTGTTTTATTTATTGTACTAGTACCATTTGTTTTCATAGTTCCATAGGTAAGGATGGTACTAGGCCAGGTAGTACAGTAGTAAATGTATCTACATGCAGTGACCAGTTATCCCCCCTCCTAGCTTGTATGAATTCAATTAAAATCTTTACTGTTATGGTATATCCTTCCAGATTGCAACACTACAGACATTATTAAGTTGATGTCATGTTCCAGTGGGATTTCCATCCAAAAGTGATGGAGTACTAGGTTCAGTACCCTGAATAGCTGTTACCAATATCCATTAAATCTCAAGTGTTCACATCCAGGACCAAAGAAAACAGTACTAAAGCCTAGTATAGATAGGTTCCTACAACACTGACCTAGAAAGTGTCAGGCTTCTCCACAGCAGGCTGGGCTGAACCTAATTAAACATACACAAAAAACTCAGGAACTTCTGATGCTAAATTTCTTGTAGAAAAACTAAAAAGCCATTACGAAAAAATTGTAGCAACTGCTGAGTACCAAGTATGAGTTCTACTTATAATAATCAAAGGTCACATTTTTTTCCTGCCCAGTATGTGTTGGGCTAGAAGCAGTTCTCTTTTGGGTGGCAGACACAGTTTCCATCTCTTCCTTATTTTAGGAACTGATGTATTGGGTTGTTTACTTTTGACTGTGTGAGAATATTCACAGACTTAAATGGAAATCCTTTCAGTAGCTTACCCTCACAAATCCTGTTTTAGGTTTTTGAAAAAATCAGTTTGGTTTATTGTCTCTGGCTGCTTAAAAGAAGGGCTCAGCTCTGAAGAGTGGAATTGTGGAGGGCAATACTCCTGGTTCACTGGACAAATCCGAAGCCCATTCTTTGGAGTCAGAGAGCAGCAGTGTCTACCTAGGATGGATGAGACAAGCTCCAAGGTCCAGAATAGAGGGTCTCACAGGAGAATGACCAGGCACTGCTTCTGTCTCCTCCTCAGAGCTGCTGCCATAAGCTTCTGAAGGTTCTTGGGACTGGATCATGAAAGCCGAGCTCTGTTTTTTAATGATATCTTCTAATTTCTTTTCACCTAAAATTTATACCAGGCTTTCTACTGTACTACAAATATAATCTTTGTTAACCTGATTTCTTTTCCCAAAAGCATCAATCAAATGTTGTGATAATTATTATACTTTGTGTAGAGCTTATGATGATTCGTCTCTAACCATGATGTTAGAGATGAATATGTTATATTCGCCTCTGTATGTTCTATACAGCAATATTAGTGCATGCGCTACATGGTAATATATTTTGTACTTCATTACATACAACAGTTTACAGATCATCCCATCCACACCAAAATTTTCTATGTTTTGGCCAATTTCATGGAAGTTTTACCTGATTTTAATTGTACGTAAACTGTAGTCTTTAAAAACTATTATTCTTGGATATTTTTCTTTCTTCAATATCTTCCTACAGTTGGCTGCTTTAATATGTTTGTTTCTTCCAGTGTTATAATAGGCTTAATTGCACAGTTCCATTCTTTTATTTTTATACAGTTTGTTCTGGTTACTTCATTATTTGAAGAGCTATAGGATTTTTTTTCCTGAAGGTAACCTAAGTCATACCAAGGAAAATTATGCAACCTTGAAAAAAATCTTCATAATAATTTTCAGCAAGGGCATCCACTCACTACTGCTTTGCTGTATTTTGTGTATTTGATCTGGCATGTGTTGAACCTGAACTCTGAGAAGAAAATTGGTATGATTAAAATTTGAATGAGATTTCAAGGAAGAGCTTGTTTGGGATGTTTAGGCCCAGCTGTGTAAACAAGCGACAACAAATAATTTGTTTCTGATGATTGTAATGAAACAAATTATGAATTTGGGCATTTCATAGAGATACTTTACTGCAGCCAAGAACTGAAATACTGTACTGTACTACCCTCTGTATTTGGCATATTTTACTTCCCACCTGAGATTATTCCTTGTGTGTCAGTACAGAGATGTTAAGTAATCCATTACTACAAATAAGAGTTTTAGGAGTTTGCTTGACACGGTATAATTTATGCCTGAGCTTTTCTGTATTTAACTATATAAATATTGCCATTATAGACATTTAATTAATTTTATATTATATATTACATTTCTTAACTCTAGTATAATGGGTATATTGTTTTTAAAATTTCATTATTTGTAATAAATAGCAATAGCAATAATACTTACTTGGTCAATGACCAGCAAAATTTAAAACAAACAGAGTGAAGCAAATGGATACAATAATATATTAAAAATTTACATCTTTATTTACATCTATTTTCTCTTGAGTATTCTGGCATTAAATTTTCAGTCCATTTTTAATATGTCAACATTTAGACCAATCGAAAGCAATATTGTGACTGATCTATATACAAGGTTTGATTTCTTTAGGTTTAATTAAAATATACTGTATGCACTTATTTTACCTTTCTTTAAACAAGGAGAATTTCTTCAGCTTCTTTATTCCTGAGTACATGTCTTCTATTACCAATTTATGGGTACATCATTATATAAACCAGAGTTGAGGAATCTGTGCCGCTCCATATGTTGGTGAATTAAAATTTCCAGCATCATCACCATTGCAGGAATGTTTGGGAATTGTAGTTCAGCAATAACTGGAGGGTAACACTTCCAATCTAAGTGGTCTAGATTGAAATTTAAAACTAAATTAGACGAGACGCCATTTATTTGATTAAGAATTATGTAAATGCCTTTTAAAAAATAAATGTGGACCTGATACAGTTAAGAGATCTGTTGGGAAGTTTCTGTGCCTATTGCAGTGCAAATAGCAGGCTTGATGTCCTAATGCTTTTGGGCACCATCATGGGGGACAGTTAAAGCTCTCTCTCAGCTAGATTTTAGACCAACATTAGGTACCATTTACTTGTAAAAAGTCTAGCTGAATACAATAGTGTCATATCTTCTAATTAGCCTTTAATTTCTTTTCCATGCAGTCACTATTAAAAATACTAAGATCACATCTCAGTTGAGTAATATACAGAGTAAACCTACTGAAATCTATATTGTTAAATTTGTTGTTATGGCTGTTTTGTTATGGCTATGTTGTTATGGCTAAGTTTGGGTACAATTCAATATGTTTGATGTTTCTAGTATTAAATATTATCTATTCATTAAGTGTTTGGGAAAGGAAGTAAAGAACTTCAGTCCATGTTGTTTATTCTGTTCCTTGCTTTGATATTATGTAAATGCTTATATAAATAAATAGATGTTTATACAGTCCTATAATAAGTGATTGTAAAGTATTCCATTTAAGTCTATTCAATCTGTTGAAAACGGGATTCAGATCATGATCTCATTTGGTCTGAGGAAATCTTCTGTTACCAGTCACCATTTATTCTTTGTTGTTATTAAATTTATACTCCATCCTTCTGTTTGGCCCAAACCATAATGTATGTTTACACAATTTAAAAAAATGCAAAATGTAAAATATAGCCATTAAATCAACATAACTAAAACTAAAAACGCAAGTAGCATCACTAAAATAATGAGCAATTAAAAGTTTGACTCTAGGTATTTGTTTTTGACATTTTCTTAATTACTGGGAGAGAGAGGGGCAAGTGTACAATACTTTCTTGGGGAGAGATTCCATAGCCTGGGAGAAGGCCCTCTCCTGCCTATCTAGTAGTGGGCCATCTATGAGAGAAATGTATTGAAAAAGATCTCTACTGATCTGAGGAATTGGACAGCTTTATAGTGGGAAGAGTCCCTCAGATAGTTGGGCTCTAAGCCATGTAGGGCCAATGCTTTGAACTGTGGCCAGTAAGCAAATGGCAACCAGTGCAGATCTTTCAGTACAAGCAACATAGGATCCCTGTCCCTTGCACTCTGAACAGCCCAGGTGTCACATTTTGTATCAACTGCATTTTCCAAATTCACATGGGAAGTGCATTGCAGTAATCAAGATGGGATGTAACTGAGGTGTGAATAATAATTGCTAAGATCAGGAGGGGGGGGGGTCACAATTGGTGCATTACCTGTAATTGTGCAAACATTCTGCTCTTTACAGCTACCACTTGCGAATGCAGTGAAGGTAGGGATAAAAGCATTTTCATACACTATCTTTTGGAATAATCTCTAATGCGTACTATGTGGCTTCTCCTTCTGTCTCAGCATTTAAGCAATCAGTGTGCCTCTAGTACCTCTGTATGCATTGCTAACCATTATTGTTCAACCTATGATACTTAAGGGACTAGTATGCATATATTCTCTTGTCTCTGTGTTGTCCCAGGAACGCTGGGTTCGTAGCCTGGTGTGCCCACGCCCAATCAGAACACACAAGACATAGAGATCTTTCCAAAGTTTACTCTGTAGAGAAGAAAGATGCTTGGGAATAGTTTCGCAAAGCAAGCTCAAGTGCTTGTCTTCAACAGCATTATTTATACATTAGCACACAGGGAGATGGCAAAATCTCATTGGTACACTTCATCAGTCTTGCCCGGTCTAGGCGGGCACAGGAAATCCCTTATTTGGCCCTCTGGGAATGCTTCACAGCTAGGAGTGTTTCTTATTAGCAATACAAAGTAGTGGAACAAAACAAGTGTATTTCTTCTTATAGTGCAAAATAAGACAGGTAAGGTTTTCCATCAGGATCTGCAAAGTAAATCAGCAAAACAAGGCAACAGAGGACCCGATGGTAATGCCCATTGTTTGCAAAACAGTCAGGTCTATGGTAAACAGGAGGCAAATCAGCGCTTGCACCTTGTCAAAGTGGGGCCTCTCATTCAGATGTGGATGCTAGGGCAATATGGCAATTGTTTCCTCCCAGAAAACAAGGCAAGACCGGGAGTGCTGGTCATCAGCAAAATGGTCAGGTCTTTGTGAAATCTTTGTAGGCGTCAGGAAGCAATAGCCCGGCCACTCATAAAAATCATGATTCTAATCTACCAACTCAGCTGGGTGGACAACCTGCAAGTGACCTCGTGCCTTCTCTCAAAAGATGGAGAGGTTATATAAAGTATTAAGATGGATACAAATTATTAAAAAACATACAAAATATAAAATACAAATACAAAATGTCTGAACACTGGCTCATCATCTACTTAGACAGAGTTATCATCTGATAGTACTTTGCTATATCTTTGCAGTGATGCCGGTTATGATTTTCTTGATGCTTCCTAGTAAGCGGCTATCAAAAATGTTTTGAGGCAGCCTTTTTAGGAGATGAATTAACATGTTTAAATGTATGTGTGTGCACGTATATTCCCAGCAGCCTCGCCTTCTTGCATATTTTGTAGAGCTACAGGGAATATATTTTTGCATTTTCCAACATGAGCTATTAAGAATATGAAGAATTGGGGCTAACATGGCCTCTTTCCTTCTCAAATGCACCCATCTTGCCTTTCTTTTCCCCTGGAATACAGGTTAACTCTGGAAAGCTATAGATAGACCTCCCCTACTCTGGCTGGATGCTGATTCCGCCCCCTCCCTTCTCCTCTGCTGGAGACAGTGTCGAGGACAATTATTCAAGCTGCATAAAAACTGTTTCCCTGTAATGGGCTGAACTCCTTGTACTGTGACAAACTGCCCAGCTGCTCTGGCTTCATCCCTTCCATTTTCTACCTCCATCTGCACCTTTTCCATTCCATTTTTTTGTGTTTCTTTTTTTTTTCTTCCCCCTTGGCATCTCGGCTACTCGGAGAGAAGAAAGGGATAAACAGCCCAGTCAAGGAGTCATATAAAACTGGCCTTTTCTGTCCTTCCCGAGTCATATGATGTGCAGCTGTGCTTCTTCACGGTGAAAGCGTACTGCTTGTTGGGGGGGGTTTATTTCCTGGTGGTTACGCGGCCCTTTGGCATGCCACGGCTCGGCCCACATCAAGGAAGCTTACAGAGGCTTGTAAAATGGAGGATACAAGCAGAAATTGAACAGCTGTAAGCATCAGGCTAGGAGGGGCGGGGCTTGTGTCCACTTCTTTTTGCTGCACATTTTTGAATCCCCTCAAGTAATATGTCAGGGGACTGGAAATGCTCACGCCTGAACATCAAATATTTGAAAGTCTGCACATGCCGTGGGTGCCAGTTCCTACTGATACGACTGGGGGTAATGCAGGTGCAACGCAGGCATTGCAAACGGAGACATCGACCTAGGGCCCTTTTTGGGGGAAAAGATGTCTGCTTTTTTCTGAAATGTGCTTTCTGTCCTAATGATCAATTCAGGAAGCCTCCTGATTACAATTGTATCTCAAAGCCTTAGGAGAGGATATATGGAAAGATACAGTATATAATTTGGAGAAAAGGTTTCAAGCAAAGTTTCAGAGTTTTTTTTTTCCCTCCCTTTCTCTCTGCAGGTGCATCTGCGTTCTGCAGAACGTCTCCGAGATTTATGCTGTGCCAACCGAGGCACCTTCATCAAAGTAGGACAGCATCTGGGGGCTCTTGATTATCTCTTGCCTGAGGAATACACCCGCACCCTCAAGATTTTGCACAGCCAAGCTCCTCAGAGCAGCAGGCAGGAGATCGAGCGAGTGATCCAGGAGGACCTAGGCAAAGGGGTACGTCAGGCAATCGCCCTTTGTTGGCTGTCATTCAAGCAAGACCACAGAATGTTGTTTGATTAGTCTTGCAGACCTGCTTAGTGGTTTTCTATTAAAAAGACACAGCTATATACACAACAGTTATACATTTTCTGTTTTTTTCACCCCCTGCAGGTTACAAGCATTTTCTGCCACACAAAATAATACTTCTGCTGCAGAAATATTGTACTCCCATTTTTAAATTTTTGTTGTTGTTGTATTTTTTTGCAGGGCTCAAAATGAACTATTGGGTTCCTTTAAAACGCTGGTTCTTTTCTCTAGCTCTCTTGCCTGTTTTGATTGCTTTGTGTCATGTTCAGTGTTGCTGGGTGATTGTCACAGAAAATCTGTTAAAGCTTGCATGATTGTCAGTGACAAGATAAACTGACTGCATTATTTTGTATGTATTAATTTAGTGGGTTTTTTCCCTAACATTCAATTCAGGAGGTCACAGAGGCATGTCTTATTAAGGCTAGCTGTAGGAGTTTTCTCTTCAAGACCAACAGTATTTACTGCAAACAAAGCTATTGAAGTCTTTATTGTAAAAGCCCAGTTAGTTCAAAGGGATCCAGGAGTGAAGTGCTGAATCTGGGATGTAGAATAGATGAGTGGCATAAATAGAATAAAAAGGGAAGGACCTGTCAGGAATCCAATTACTTGATAAGACTGATGCCAGTTTGGGGTCACATTGTGTCCTTAAGTTAAATCCAAAGAAGTGATCTGATTGGCATCAGTTTTAACAATTGCACCACAGTGAAGTTGAATGCTGAGCATAGTTCATATGCTGAAGAGTATGCCTAATGCAGATGTGGGACAAGTAAGCAGGGGTGCTGAGATACAGAGTCATAGGAGGATCATTGGGAGATAAACAGAAGGTAGGCAAAACAATCTGGCAGGCTGCATTGCAGTAAAAATGTCTGAAACAGTCTTGATCTGGTCTGGCTAATCATGGATGGCCTTCTGTCTAATTAGTGGCCCTTTAACATGTTATCGCTGAGCTGCCGAGCCTTCTTTTGCTACAGCAGTCCTCTGCCTGAGAGCAGTTTGAATCCCAGAGGCAGCTATTTTAGAAAGAGACATAGTTGCAACAAAGCAGGATACAGGGACATTGGCACTTATTACTCCTATCATATCATCGTCATCATCACTATATCATCAACCCCTCTCCAAGTGTCCAGAAGTCCCTTAAGACTTGGCTCTGCTCCCAGGCCTGGGGTTAAGGTGTGTGTGGAGCCCATGTCATGTTTTTTTAATGTTGCTGTTGTTGTCCAGGCAGTTATGCTTTGTTATATTTTTAGCTGTGTTTTAATTATATATATGTTATTGCACAAACCGCACAGATTCTTTTTGGAGTCAGACGGCCCTTACAAATCTAGTAAATTAATACATTGCAGACAGACCAGGCCTCCAAAAGTCTGGAGACCTCAGTGGGGAAAGCACTGGGGAAAATGATTTTCCTATCAGGCAGCTCATAAAGATTAAGACGATTTCTTAAACGTAGGTGAACCCCTTGCTTCCTTATAAACTCCTCAGAGACAGTAGCCTCCCTTTAAATACCTATTAGCTAAGGGACCCTCATGGCTTGGGCATTTGGCAGGCATGCCTGTTTTGCTCAATCATTGTCAAAGTTGATCCATCTTTTTGGAAAGTTCTCCCACTTTTTTTACCTCTAACCTAGAACTTAAAAACAGAAGATCATAAAAATAGCTCTGCTGGTTCTGGCCAAAGTCTATCCTAGTCCGACATTTTGTTTCTTACAATAGTCAACAAACATACTCACAAAGAGGAAATGGAGACTTACTCTTCTCCCATCATTGTTCCCTTGCAAATAGAGATATGCTGTCTGCAGCCAAGAGGTAACTTTGGGTCTTCAAGACTGATAGCCCTCAATAGGCCTATCCTCCATAAACTTATCCTCTTTTAAGCCATGCAAGTAAGTGGCTATCACTACACCTTGTGGTAACAAATTCCACAGATTAATTATGTATTGTGTGAAGAAGTACTTTCTGTTGCCTCTTCTAAACCTACTTCCAACCAACTCTTTTGGATGATATCTGGGCCTAGAGTTTGAGAGAAAAACCTCTCTCTGTCTACTTGCTCCAAGCATGCATGATTTTATACAGCTCAGTCATGTCCCCATCACCTTTTCCAAGCTAAAGAGTTCCAAAACTTCTAGTTCTTCCCCCCCCCCCCCAGAGAAAGTATCCTAGACCCCTGATCAAATTGGTTGCCATCTTCGCACAGGCCTCATTCTGCGAGATGACTCCTACCAAAGATGAGTTTCCTCTAGGCCTTCCTCTGCATCCCATCAGAAAACAGGACAAATACAATTGAAATGGTAGGCTCATAAAACATGGAAAAACAGCAGAGAATAAGGAACAGCAGTAGGGCAACGCAGATCGTCTGTGTCAGAGCCACTGAGTTTTCTTCCCCGTGAAGAGCAGCTTCAGCTAAAAGCAGCAGAAAAGTTGTTGTTGGCAGAAAGCTATTCATGGGCAGTTTGTGCTGCTTCTCACTGCACTTTACCATTTCCAGATAAGCACTGTCAGCCCTTTACATTTGCACGCTCCTTAATTAACCCCTGAGTGAAAAATAAATAAATCCCCTTAATAACAACATAAATCGTTGCTGCCTTTCACACCAAGGCCATATGGTACCAAAGGAGCTGTGTCACTGTTAACTCTTTGGACCTGGGAGTTACACTGACTTTCAGGCACTCTTTGTTTTCTCTGTGTTCACTGATGGTCATATTCCAGGTCTCTAGTACAGATTGAGAAAGGTTGTACATAAACCAGCAGCTGGAATAACTAAAGGAACCAGAGTAAGTGCCCAAGCCTGGAGGCTCTTTGTACTCTTTGGAGGAATGTAGTGAGTTTAGGTTACAATTAGGACACGTATTTGTGCACTGAATTCATGCATTAAAAATATGTAATGAATCTCTGTCATGCAAGTGAAACTCCATTCAGTGGCTATATCCACATAATATATTGAATCCCAAACGAATCAACCATATTTTAGCCGTGCATGCTGGGCAAACCTAGCCCATGTAGTTAGTTTATGATTCAATTTATGGTCATACAACTGAAGAAACTGAGTTACTTGCATGAACCATGGCTAACTGAATAATGGATGAATATGTTGTGTTAATACGGCCTATATCATTCAGGCCACCCTCCAAATGGCTTCCATCTCATCCAGAAGTTGCTGTGCATAGAGAAAGCAGCTACCTTGGCGTGCAGCATTTTCTCTTCTCTAGCTCTGCTTGTGGGCCTTTGACTGAATGTAGCTTTTGCGACAGGGACCTTTTTCTTCTTGGATGAATACATTTTCAGCCGCCACTGAGCCATCCCAGTCTCTTTCAGCATTTCAAGAACCAGAAAGAACCCTCCATGCCTCATTGATTCCCAGCGAGGAAGCCTGAATCCCTTCTCAGTCACAGATTTTCTTCTTAGCATTCCTTCACCCTCATGGTCCACGCCAGGTTGATATTTAGTTTTAGAGAGATGGAAAGAAAACAATAAAGGAAACAAGGGGAAAATAAATGGGAAAGGAAAGGATGAATAGGCAAAAAGAGATAAGGCAGAAAAGAGATGGATTACGACTGAATAGTTATAAGCTGAGATGACTTCGGTACCTCTCTGACAGATTAATTGTGTCTGGAGGATGAAATGGAAAACACCTCCTATCTGTTGATTATTGAAGACTCTTCAATAATGTTTTTTTATAAACTGGATTGTAAAATATTTCAATACTCTTCAATACTGGATTTTTTTTTTTATAATCTGGATCATAAAATATTTCAAAACTGTAGTTAGGATACTTGCTGTGGAAGCAATCCTCAAGTAAACCTTTTTTGGCACATTATATTAAATTTGTTATTGTTGACAAACCTCAGTTCCCTGAAAATAACTCTGCTGTATCTCCTAAAGTTTTGATTTTATTTCCAGTGTTTTTAACACCTATATCCTGAATATTTTTTTCACCTGAGAGCTAAAGTATCTCCAGATAGGAATGTCAAAACTCTGAATGGCAGCAGTAGAAAATACAGCCCAGAGTGAGCAAGGTTACCCTGCTGGTGGCATATATCCTCCTGTGTTTGCGTGAACCACACAGTCCCTGAAATGGCAGGATCCTAGTGAGTGGGCATTGCTCATTACAGGGAACTGATATCTCAGCACCTTGAATTGATACTCTCACATGGAGAGTCTGTTTGGCCAGGGTCCTATATGAAATTGCTGTGAGACAATAATGAATGTTGTACAGTTGAGTGACATCAGAGTGTCCTATATTTAGTTAATAGACATAACATCCTGTAGAAACTTTCTTGCTCCTAAACCAGTATTTGGAAATTATTGTCTCACAGCAATTTCATATAGGACCCTGGCCAAACAGACTCTCCATGTGAGAGTATCAGTTCAGGGTGCTGAGATATCAGTTCCCTGTAATGAGCAATGCCCACTCACTAGGATCCAATTAGATGGAACTGAATCCAGATAAGATAGAAGTAATGCTGGTCAGTATGCCTGAATCCCTATATAGGCTGGTCAGTGCCTATGGAGGCAAATGTACCTTCGCCTCTGGAGTATAGGAATGATGCAGGATTGGTTTCCTTCAGTTTCATCTTATAGGATACTGAATGATGGCATACATTAATGTCTTTTGTGGGAACTGCTGATTGACCTAGACGCTAATTCAAGATGCTGGTTCTTATATCATACATGAAAGACAGACTTTTTCACATGAAGTTAAAGTTGTTTTGATGAGGAGCAGGACTCTAGCAATTTCAGTATTCCCTTTTAAATGGCTTCTGTTACTGCTTTACCTACTCACTTACTTACTGTATTTGTATGCCACTCATCACCGAAGACTTTGAGTGGCTGACAGAAACATCACCAATCTCCTCCCCCACAAAAGCCACCAGTAAAAGTAAACCCACTGAAATCATCATCATGATGAACATCAACATGACAATAGCATCATAAGGGATGAAAAAAAAGCCATATGTTCACCAGTGCATCCCAACATTCAAAGTAAGCCTTCCTCTGGGGTTAGATGGAAAAGCCAGATCAGGGAAGCTTTTCAAGAGTAGCAAACCTTTACACAAATACAAAAATAGATGTTAAAGAACTACTTCTTGGCTCAAATTTTTATTCATAAGAAAAAGAGTTTGTGATTGTGATGTGGATGCAAACCTTCATTCTTATTAGAAATTCCCTCCATCCAATTCAGTACAGTATTAATAGGTATAATATTCTAGTTGGGGGATAATGGGAGTTGATGCCGAATACATCTAGAGGATGTCAGCTTTGGAAAGACTATGATAAATGTTTATTGTGTCCTTATCACGTATGAAAAAAGACTCTGTCACATGGATCTCCCTTGTTAGATCAAGACTCTATTCTTCAGTGAAAATCAGTTCAATTACCTTATCACGAAATTAGTAAAATTAATACAGTCATTTAGGGAAAAGGGAATTTTTAGACATGTTTAGAAGATCAACTGTTTGTAGCATCTACATTTCAAAATGAAGAGACACTCTGAATCTATGGTGTCTGAACTAAGGTGCACTACAGTAATTATTTTTTATCGATTTGCAATAATCTGCTATTAGGGATATGTGTCAACTCCCCTAAAATATGTTCTTCTCTTATTCCAAAAACATGATTATATCTGGAGAATATAATTGATCTTGTCAAAGAAGCCATAAGCAATAGCCAGGCCATTTCCATTTTGTTGCTTGACTTAACTGTTAAAAATCGTCTAAACTTTTTAAAAAGTTTGAATCTTACAGTGTATGAAATCCACAATAACAGTCTACAAAACCTATAATTTGATATTTGTTGACAAAAATATAAAAATATTGTGTACTAGATTGCTGAGTTTTTTGTTTAAAAAATAAAGTTAATTTTTGAAATTGTAAGTACAGGTAGTCCCCAGTTTAAGAACAAGTTCTGTTCCCAAGGTCTGTCCTTAAGTCAATTTTGTAGGTAAGCCAGAACAGTATTATTGTATAATACTGTATAAGTAGTACTGTATAATGAATTTGAACCATTGTGTATTTAACTTGAATCATTGTGTATTTAACTCAAATTTTGCTACAGTAGGCTCCATTCTTAACTATGGGTCAACTGTAACCCAGACATTCTTAACCCGGGGACTACCTGTATGCAGTTAAGTTATAGAGGTCATTTAGAAAAAGTCTTCAGACAGCCTATTTGACAGATATGGAAACAGTTTTACTATGAAAGTAGTAGAATGTTAATGCTCTGGTGTTAGTTTCAACTGAGTGGGCATTGTACACATTAATATACCACAGTTTTTGTAATCCTACTTTTGGCTGGGTGGTAGTCTTTGGCTTTTTCAATAATTTAATTGGCAAGAACCTGACAGTAACTGGTTAATGATGGGACCAAAATGCAGAGTAGCTCAATAACAAGCAAATTTAACTTATTTGTGGATTGAGACTAAGATGTATCTAGCAGAGAATCCAAGGGGTGAAAAAAGAAGTAAAGTTTACTTCTCTCTCTTGAGAAAGATACATGAGGGCTAAATGGCACATTATCTTAGCCATGAAGTTCTAGCCTTGAAGAAAAGAAATCAACAATCCAATTGAGAAATGTAATTTAGAATGAGCAAATAAATACATTCAACAATGTTCAACTTGTATATTCACAAGTTGTATCTCCAAAGTAAATAAACTCTTGCAACAAAGCAAAGTTAACAATAACTAATTAAAAGTCTTGGTTATACCCATATTATAACCAGCCTTTTATTGACATTGGTAGTGATGTCATATTGTGGGACTGTGAACAGATTTTTATTGTCTATTACATTTGTTTATAATATGACAAGATTTTTAATTAATGAATACAGTTTTATAGTATGGTTTTACTTTATTGTTTTATTTGACAGGCAGGCTTCTTCTCTGTATGTACTTAAACAAAGTACAGATGACCCTGAATTTAAGATTACCCACCCCCAAGGAAAAAATACACAGACAAAAATTCTGTGCAATGGCCAGTTTCCCCATCTTGTCAACCTCAAGGCTGCCAACTCCAACTGAAACCAATCCTGGAGGTCACCCCTCAAATGTCTGTATATAACCCACATGTATGTATATATAAATGTCCTAGAGCTCTACTCCAAAACCATTAAATTAATATTAATTGAATTAATAAGTATGGGTTAAAATTAATTACCTATATTTAATAGGACTGTACAATCACAATAGCTTCTGTTGCTTAAACTTAGCTCTGTATGTGTGAGAGAGAGTCTACAGATATTTGCATAGGTGTATGTTCTCTATTGTCGTTTTATTCAGAGCAACAGAAATTATATAAATTATACAAATTTCCTGTTTTTATCACTTTCCTATCTTCTTTAATAGACATGGTATTTATTAATATGCATACTGGCATGAATCAGTTTAATTTTAGAGCTCACTTATCAACAAGTGGGGCCGTCAGAAATGCTCTTCAGTTGCATTTTGCTTTCCATGTTTTATCTGGTAGTGTGTGTGAAGGAAACATCATCCTCTTGTAATCTGGATGGGGCAATACATATCCAAAGCAATCCTTAGTCAGTTTTATTTATGAACTGAACCTGACAATTTTGTGCATATGTTGAACTTTGAAAAGATCAGCATTTTATTTAAATATTTTGGAACTGATATGCTACATGACTATTAAATAGATGTTACTTTGTGTGGTGATACTGTAAAAGAGATAGGTTTCAAAAAAGAGTTTCTAAGTTGTAGAAAGTTAATATTTTAAAGAAATATTTTCATAGGGATACTTGTGACCCCTGCAGAGTGCCACATATCTCACAGAACACAATCATAGCAGGTTGCTTATTTATATTAAATAATGATTTGCCAGACTCTGCAATGTTCTGTGTAGTAAGGTATTAGACAATTTAACATGTTGATTTCTTTTGGTGAAGAGAGTATTGAATACTTACAGTGTCATTCTGTGCATATTTACTAATGAGTAGGCCCCACTGTGTTCAGTGGAACTTAATACCAAACAAGTAAGGGTAAGACTGCATCCACAAAATGTTAATTATAGCATTTTTTAAAATGTTCAGATATGCAAAGTAAGTGCAATGAAGCTTTCAGCTGGAAGTAGTTCTTAAAACAAACAAATTGTAACAACAAATTCTTATCAACCAGTAATAGGAATGTGAATCATAACACTTTCTTCCTTACCTCATAGAATAATATGTAAGGACTTGACAGTTGAAATAATCCTTAGTGAAAAATGGTAGAAGAAAATATTTTTGGCATGAAAAATGAGGGTATAAAATGAGTTAGTTAATTATTAATTATATATATAAAACTTTTGAAGCATTACAAAATAAATATAATTTGCCAGAAACAGTTGAATGGCAATATGTTAAAGTATTTGTAATGTTCCTTATTTGGTTGAGATGCCTGGGGTGCCTCCAAAACTTTTGTAACTCTGAATGTAATAAGAGGACAGCTTTTTAAGAGGCTAATCCAAGAATTCAGTATTACCAACATTAAATTTTTTTTTTTACAAAAATATGGATAGTATAAAATAGATTTGGAATAGAGAATTGGAATTTCCCATATTACACAACCAGGTCATATATTTCATATAATCTGAAAACAATTTAACAGAAAAATTATGTATTTATCAGACTCCTCAACAGATAAAAGGTTTATTGATCCTTCTTAAGTTAGAGATGAAACTTTAACATTTCTGCAGTATATGGTTTTAAACTGTCAAGGATTGACAGTCTTGAAGATTAGCCCTTAGTGTCCTCAAATTCTCAGTTCAAGCTAAAGGATGAACACAAGTGTAACATTTGGGAGCAATGGGGTTAGTTTGGAAGTAGCCCAATTACACTGAATTCAAATGTATTGGCTGGTCTCCAACCTTCCCTTTGTTGAGCTAGAACTGGTGGATCAACTTTGCAGCACCCTAGAGAAAGTGGATTATCTGGAGCCTTTTTAGTCAAGATTCAGACCCAAGCTTGTGATGGAGACTGCATTGGTCTCTTAGATTACCTTTGTTGAGACCTGGATGGGGATAGTGCACCCCTTCTGGTTTTACTGGACCTCTCAGTGGCTTTTGTCACCATCAACCATGGTATCTTATTGGACTGTATGCAGAAGTTGGGAATAGGAGGTGTTGTTCTCCTATTTTATTGTTTTATTGTTTTTATAGTTGTTATACTATGGATATTTACTGGGTTTTTATACTCTGTGTAAACTGTTGAGAGACTCTGGATTGTGGAAGGATAAAAATGTAGAAAATCAATCAATCAATCAATCAATCAATCAATCAATCCTCTCTTTCCTCTGCATTGCTGAGCTTTGAGGGAAGAATGGAAAACAGTTCTGCAATTTTGTTATCATTAGTGACAGCACTTACTGGGTAAACATGTGATGTCACAAACACTCTTCCTATAAACCATAAACAACATTTTCTGTAATAGCCTTGCATGTGGTGCCTAGGGGATTATGGTAGTAAAATCCAACTTATATGGGGATCCCCATATTGGGGGAGGCTAAGCTGCAGGAAAAGAATGCCCTTGGGGACAAACACAAGGGGGAGCAGAATGACAAAAGCGGTGTTTTGGTATTGCGATGCAAGCCACACTTGTTCTGTAGATGCATTGTGGTGTCACACACACATATGAAAGGAGCAGAGCTTGTAGCTTGAAGCTATGATGCTGTTGAAAGCAGCATAGATACTCATGAACGCTCTTCTAGAGTTCTCTCTTTAAATCAGCTGAGTTTCAGGGTACAGAGGAAGAGCACAGGCCGGGATGATGTGAGCTATAGACTAAAATTATCTGGGAAGCCTGACTTAGAGGATCTTAGAGGATTCCATATGGTTTTTCACTGATTAACCTTTCTTTGTACTGGAAGTCCTAGAAAGGTTGGCAGTTTAACTGCTCAAGATGATGAAGATGAGGATGGAAGCTTAAAACAGATAGGACAGGGCTGCAGTTTTCACTTTCTTTGTTACTCTTTTCCAGTGGGCTTTTCAAGCTTTTCAAGCATATATCAATAAAAACCACATTTATATTAAAACTAAAACGAAGAATAAAAAGAAAAAGAAACTCCACATTTTTTTAATAACATAGGCTATAAAAAGGAGATTTTTATCAATTATGAAAAAGATTTCAGCCATAAAAAGATAATTTAAAGAGTCGGAGATGGATGGCATAGAGCATTAATGTCAGCCAGAACAAATGGGCCCCCATTAGTCAAATGAAAAGTTGTGCCGCTGCCACTGCCTGGATTTCAAGTGATGTGCCTATTTTTTTCCCCTAAGCTTGATGAGCCTGTTGCACCTTAAAAAGGAAAGGTCTTTTGAGGGCAATCTGGTGCAAGCTACTGGTGTCCAGCAAAAGCTTATTGCTTTGGGATTCTTATCAATGAATAGTGGGCTGAAATTGTTTTCAGTAAATGCAGAAATACATACATGCCTAGTAGTACAGGCATGACCCTTGGAGGTAAAGCCCTATAAGTACTTCCAATATGTACTTCCAACATACAGAGAAACAGTTCTATTGCTTGCTTTCAGATGTGGTCACTACCAGAGGCATGGCTAAGAAGTTCTCTGGGTGAGTAGTTTAGAGGGAAGCTAGGATATCAAAATGCAGCTCTTGAAGAGCCCAGTATGTCCCCTGATTTGTCTAATGGCCTTGAAGTTTCCTACTGAAATAGTTATTCTTGATCCATGTGATATGGAAATGTGATCAAAATAGACCCCATGTCCTAATACAGTTTTATGTTATTTTTAGATGCCATAATATCTCTGAAGGCCATTAGGATGAAGAAGGTAGTATAAGTTTTAATAGTGTAACTACTAAAATATAGAGGGGCAACATTTTGTTTTCTTTGCAAAAATACAGAAGTGGTTGTCTCTGAAGTCTTACAGGATATTTTTTTCCAACTTTTCAGTCTAGTCTACAGCTCTGGTAGTGCCATCCATGTATAAATGAGGCTCAACTCTGTTTAGTTTTGCAGACCAGACAAGGTTGGCCATGTCCTGCCAACCTGCTGAGACATACTAATAATATTTAACAGTTCTATATAACTTCATACCATTCATAACATTTTAGTACATTATTTTATAATCCTTACAATAACATTGAAAGATATCAGATTATTACTGTTACCAGCATCACCACCACTACCAGCACCACTATCCAACTGCAAATGAGGGAGAGAGGGAGAGGGAGAGGAGACGAGACGAGAGGGATTTGCCTAAAGTCATTGACTGAATTCAAAGCAGAAGCAAGGCTGTAACCAAAACTTCCTTATTCATGCCTGGTCAGCTTTTGGACTGCATCATTACATTAGTCCGTGCTTAGCCACCACATATTTAACTAGATTATTCTGCACTGGTAAGGCATTCTGTAACACATCCATGGGAACACAGAAACTGTCAAATGATTTTGACCAGTGTGCTATAACCTTATTGTTGCTTTTGTATCTTAAAATTTGGAAGGCATGGTTAAAGGGAGAATGCTGTCCTAATGGGAGCAATCATTGCATGATACATTATGATGAATCCATTTGGAATCCATGAATAATTCTGGTTTTGTTTTAATGTATAGTTGCTGTCTGATAATTAGGAATGGAAAGAGAGCTATTTTTTTAGCAGTTGCTCTGATAGCAGCTTTTGTTCTTGGCGTCTATCCAATAACACAGTGAGAAAACATAAAGGTTGCATGCAGAAGATCCCTGGTTCAATCCCTACCATCACTAGTGAAGGAAGATTGGGTAAGCCATGAAGAAAATCCTTGTCTGACCTTGAAGAGCAATTGCAAATCAATGTAGGCAGTGCTGAGCTAGATAGACAATCTGACTTGGTATAAGATAGCTTCTGATGTCTTTCTGTAAGGCTGAAAAATGTGTACAAGCTGTTATACCCCTAACCATCCCGACAAACCTATAGTAACATCCATCAATCTGAGATTGTTTCCTTTCTCTTGCAGATCATGTCCCTGAAGAGCAGTAGCAGCAGCTCTGAGCCCATAACTGTAACTGATTTATGTTAATAGTTGAAACGATAATGTTTAATATGTAAAGTGCTAATCTATTTTTATGTTGATTATGAATAGGCCAGCTGTGCTTGTTTCCCTATTCATAGAGTTTAGTGAACAAGCCCATTTTACAGGCTGGGCTCTAAGGGTGATTAACATGCAAGCAGACACTGCTTTAAGATGGCAAAATCAGCTGAATTGCATTATTGAACCAGCCCTCTGGCATCTGAGGTGGGAAAAAGAAGGAAGAAGATAGGAGATGCAAAGAGCAGAGGGAGATGAATTTGAGGAAGGGAATAGTGTCTTCTTCACTGCTTTCATGGCAAATCCTTCAATTCAGTGTCTAGCCTTGAAAATGCAAAATCCACGCAGCACAACTGTGACCTTGTGGCAACCCTTGAGTATGTGAAACAAACGGGAAAAATCAGGTCACATTGATTTTATTGAAAGGCAGTAATTTTTAAAGAAATATCAAAACAATCAAAACTTATGATATCTGAAGCATTCTTTTATGCATACAGATATAAAATCAATGGCCAGCATGTGGCTTCAAGTTTTTCTGCCTTTTGTACCCAAGTAATGAATGCTGATTTTCTTGCCATTTTGTTTCTTCTCCATGCTTTGTTGAACGGTTTTGTATTCATTAAAAATGTCTTCATGTATTTAGGCTTATTATATCATTAATCATAATTATCATTTGTTGGATGGTTTGTTGTGAGTATACATTTAAGACATAACAACACAGAAAGCTAAGTTTATTCCAAGGCTGTTTATTATTCTCCTGTTTCAGTATTGCCTAAAAATGCCTTCTCCAACCTGATGCCTTCCAGATGTATTGGGCTGTATTTGGAATGGGCAGTCTGTGAACAGCAGCCCAGCTCTTTTTTTGCACCTTCCAGGATCTCTAAACATTGTGCCACAAAAATGTAATGGCAAATTGCAAGTCATGGTATTAATGCCTTCTTTTTGCCAGTTTTCATCAGAAAATCCAGTGACGTAGGTGGGTTAAGCCTCCAATAGATTTTGTATACTATTCTTATTTTAAAAAACCGAAAACCTCAATAACGTGAAAAAGAGCTAAAGCTTCCATCCATTACTGCATCACTATTATTTCCACTATGGCCCTTGGTTATGTAAAAAATTAAAATTTGTAGTTGTTGGTTACAAAAAGTCCGTCCTTGGAACTCGGCACATTTGGAAAGTACCTGGTTGGAGTAAATTGGTCATACCAGAGGTATGCAATTTTGTCCCCCACCCCAGCACTCAGAGGATCTCCATTAGTTGATGAATTGTAACTTTGACAACAGTTGAGAGAAATTATCTATACAGTCATCATAATTAAGCTTAATATTAATTTTAGTTTGTTCAGGCTCTTCTTCTTCCTTTGTCTACCCCTGCCTGTTATTTTTGAGAGTAGGCTCTAGCATTCCACTCAAAGCCCAGGTAGGGCAAAGTGATTACACATAGAAGGAGTCTACACTGATGGCTTTTTGGGTTTTCTAGATCATTTGGTGGATCAAGATATTGAATGTTGTATTTCCTCCATTCAAAGTATATGCCCCTTTGTTACAAAACCTTCCTCAAAATATAGCACCTCACATTTATATTTTGAATGCCAAAATTGTTCTGTTGAGGGTGCTTTGTGATGTCACAGTCAATCAAAAATCAGTATAAGCCGGCAGAACATAATCTCCTGATCATAATGTCCACAGAAGATGCACAAAATATATGAATGTTTTTATGCATATTTAAGCTATTCCCCTTCTCTAAATGAAATTAAAAGATTTTCTTTATTCTGACAAGCCCTCCAAAGTTTCCTTTTAGATTATAAAGGAGTCAGAAATATGCTCAGGGGGTTACTTGCCTGTAGTTCTCCATCTGCTGCTTTGAATATCCTCAACCGCATGGTGGAGGTGAATTCCTGGTTTGACTGAATGTGGCAGATTTCCTGTTCCTAAAAGAGGCTTAATGAAATGAAGCAGGAGTCCAGCTTTTACATTTATGATTATATTGTTTCCCCCTCTTCCTCCAAGAACCTGAAAGTGACATCCATAGTGCGTCCTCTGCAATACAGATTAGACTGAGGCTGAATGGGGACTTAAACCCAGGTTGTCTTTTAACAGGAACGCTACACAAACTCTTAGTTGCAGGGGAGGTGTTATAACTGAACAAGTCTCAAACCACTTAAGAGAACTTTTGAGTTAAAAGGAAGAAAGTTTTTTCAATGGATTTATTTTTCATGGCCTACTAATTTCTGACAGTTGGGGAAATAACTGATTAATTAACAGGAAAAGTCACTACTGACAGAATTGCTCTTTATTTAAGAAGTAAAACCAATTTCATGTCTCTTTATAATGGTATGACTGGAGGAGGAAAAGTTTATGTTAAATTCGCATTATTGTAAAGAATTGTGGACTGATTCAGGATGTATTTCGCAAACTGGAAAAAAAGTGCTATTTATGGAATGGCTAAGATCCAGCACAAGCCTGTCCCCCCAAACCCGAGGTACAGGCCATTTTTATAGCAGTGGAACAATTCCTTCCTCACATACCCCAACCCTCAAGCCTCCAAGAGCAGTTTTGAATCCAACTTTAAAGGAATAGTTGAATAAACAAACACAGTTTATGTACACTACTGATACATAGCTAAGTAGGATTAATTAATACAGGCAAACCTGACAGATGTGTCACCTATTTTGATTTGGAATCATTATTTATTTACATTTTAAAATACAACTTGTAAGAGAAAGTACAATAATATTATCTCATTATAATCTGAATTTGTATGTGTTTTTCTATATTTACAGTATCATTTAAAATATTTCTTTCTAATTAATGGAATAATATAGTTCAAAAATTTGTTTAAAATCCAGAAAATATCAAGGTCTGTTGAAGATATAGTGGGTAGCTGTTGAACAGAAGGCCTCTGTGCTTTTAATATCCAGAATTTGGAACTGTAGGATTTAAGACACTTTTGGTCAAATTTTTGTCCAGTAACAGATAAACAGTTATATGTGTTTTAATTTCAGTAAATTTTCTTGGCATATTGCTTTCCTTAAAGTTTTTAAGCTGTTTTTCCTTCTTAAAACCATCAGTTGCTGCTGGTGGTTGTTCTGTTGTTTTAGGCTGACTTGATAAGTTATATAGAAAAACAGGGAAGAAACAACAAATAAATCAATATTCCGGCATTATATAATGCATATAAATTGCTTATAATTTTCCTGATCACAATAGGTTTTATAAAGCATGTTCCTTTTTTTCCATTATCTGTCAATCAGATGTCTCTAGAGTACTTGTGAGCAAGAATCTCCTGCTTCTCTTCCTTTGCAAATGGTATTTGGAAGCATAATGTCCCTAACCCAAAAATAACACTGAGTCTCAAAACTAGTAGTAATGTACTTGATAGACTAATCCTTCATGAGTTTATCCAATCCCCTTTAAAGCCATTCAAGTTAGTGGCCATCACCAAATCTTATGGTAATTAATTCCACAGGTTAATTATATACTGTATGAAGAACATAACATACTAAAACACAATTAACTGCAGAGTCTGAGCTCAGAGAACCCTAAGGACTCCACAGTTCAACCCTGAGCTACATATATTCGCTTCTATTGATAATTAACTGCTTTTATTTTAAGAAGAACATTCACTTAACTGTAGGCAACCAGACAAAAGGTAATTTATGTCAGCAGTATGGGAAGGGGAAGAGGAAAAAAAAGATGTGAAGTAGTAGAGAACAGAGAAAAACAAAGGAGTATATTGAAACTGGGTCCTGAACTCATATTAGGAGGGGAACTACTTACCTATTATTAGGCTGAATTTTCACAGGCAGAGTATAATCAAACATGGGAAAACCTGTGATACTTTACTTTGGCATGAAGCTGTCTTGGGAGAAGAGACATATCTGTATTTTTCCTGGAGGCTTCCCAGTTTTCCCGCTGGAGTAGGAAGCCTTTGAACTCTCTTCCCCAACCTGGTGTTTAGCTTTTGAGGCTAAGTATTAAATTTTTAATTGACATAGGTTAATAGGCTGCTTTAATTTCAATCAACTTTAAGAGGTCCATGCTCCAATACAATCCAAAGATTAAAACAATGAATAATAGTACAATACAATACAAAACCAAAATAATCTTTACCTCTAAGGAATAGCACTCTCAACCACATAACAATTAGATATTGCAGCAAGAACAAACCAACACTCATTTCAATCTCCAAAGGCTTTCTGAAATAGCCAGGACTTGACAGCTTTCTAAATGCCAATAGGGTTGGTGCTGATCTAACTGGGTGCACCACTCTTCCAAGAGAGAAGGGCAGCAACAGGAAGGCCCACTTTGTGGTCCCTGATGATGATATTCCCTCAGTGTTAAAGGGTTCCCTGCTTACTAGATCTTATTATGGAAGTCTGATACATTTGAAGAATTGAGGAAGGTTCAACTAATCACCAATTTAACTAATCCATAGTCTGCACTGTTTACATTTTCTTTATTGTTATATTTTTAAAACACAGGTGTTGAAGCTTGTCTCTTGAGAGAAAAGAAAAATAAGAATTATAATTCTGAGTAAAAGGGAAATATAAATACAAAAATAGATCTGCATGGTTGGAGTTTGGTGGGTAAAATAGTGGTCTTCAATCAGTCCCCAGTGGCTTCTGACAATGGCCAGATTGCATTGGTGCAATTTCCTGAAACGTTGAGGCAAACACACACACAAAAACTACAGTATAAATCCTGAAATAGGCTTAAATACATTTGAAAAGAAGGAAAATGAAAACTCTAAAACTACTTTCCCAAACCTAGAGGTAAGAAATAGAAAATCTGAACCACACATGCACATGATATGGTCAAAATGCTTGGCATTGTTGTTTTGCCCACTGTAGTCTCACTGTTTTCCTCCACTGTTGCTTTCTCTGCTCTTGCCTCTGGCTACATATTTTTGCTACTCCTTTTTTTCTAGTAATACCCATATATTAGAATGCTGCACTTGATCAATCCAGGCTTATTGATTTTATTGCTAGTTCTACCTTTCATTAAACTTCTGACTTTAATTAAATATGTTCTGTGTATTTCTCTGAATGTGGATGATAAGCAAAAATAAATTAGGACAGAATAAAGCATTTCCTTAAAGTATTTCTGTGCAGATTTCTTTTCTTTTTCTTTTTTAAACCAAATTAGGCTAATGGCCACTATTGTATTACTCACCAAGCACATACTAATAGAAAGCTGGGTTGAGTGGAGGATGATGCTTTAAAACACCAAAAGAAAGGTGTGTTTTTTTTTCCAAGTAAAGCTATTTTTATAAATAACCCAAATGTATAAGATTTGCCTACATTTATTGAATAATTTATTCTGTTGTTGCTCACCATGAAGATAAGTTGAGCCTATATAAAATTCTTGACTACGTTAAAATCAGGTCGTGTCCACGCTATTGTTTATACCAGCAATTCTCATTCTCACTTCTCGTTTTCTTTTTGATGAATCACTTGAAAATTGCCAGGAATCTCAGACAATTTTATTTTTTTTCCTTAAAATTGTTCTATAAATTAAGAAAAGTAGTCTGTTACTTACAATTTCTTTCTTCAGCTCTAAGGCTCATCAAAATCTGTGCAACATCATGAAAAAAAAGTTACCTGAAACCCTGGTTTGTTCTCACTTTCTAAACTTTGGGGATTCCACACTTTTTTTTTGAAAAAAAAGTATGCCTTTTTAATTTGTCACAAAAGAGAAAAACAAATGATACAAAAAGCAAAACATAATAAATCAGAACATAATTAAAAAGTAGAGAAAAAAGAAAAAAATAGTTGCTATATATTAAAATAATTAAATATATGCTAGTACTCAAATCTTAAACCTCAGAATAAACCTTGACTGCACAGAATTGTATTGATCAGTTTTCTTCCAGTGTAGGTAGAAAGTCAATTAATTGTAGATAGGATAAACATGTCTTCCATCCAGAATTTTAATTTAGATATGCTAGAGTGTTTCCACCAGAGTAAAATAATCATCTTAGTTGCTCCCTGTGGATGATAAATCTAAACTTCACACTTGGATAGGTTCCACATTTCCAGAATGAAATTCCACATCTTTGACCCTTAAATCCCAAACGTAAATCTTTGACCCTTATTTCTTTCCCGAGTGCCCTACTTATAATGCTATGAATAGGGCTGGCTTTACGATAAGGCTGAGTAGGCACTGGCCTAGGGCGCCAAAGCTTAGGGGGGTGCCAATGCCGTCCTTCCTTCCAATCCATTCTAAAAATGCAAAGCTTCACATCAGCAGGAGGTGGCACCATCAGTCAACGTGGCCTAGGGGCATCATATATTCTTGAGCTGGCATTGCCTATGAATATTAAACTGAAATGGTGTCAACATAGAATAGCCCCAGACTGCATTTCCAGCATACAAAGGATGAAACCCAAACCTTGCTAATCATTATCTGGGGTGTTCACTGTATTTAAAAAAGAATATTTGGTTGAAATAATCCACTTTAAGATCCTATGATACTAATTCAATAAATTGATTTGTTAAAACAGTTTATTCTAATTCATTATTGCAAATTCTAAATTACCCATCATCTATCATAATACAATTTTTCAATTGTAAATAAAAATTAATTGAAGGTTTAGAAATTTCAAAAACTTTTTTCTAATAATATTAATAGTTTAGAAACTTCAGATTTAACTAATGCATTGGGCCCAGATTATATGGTCAATATAAGCCCAGTGGCATAACTGAAAATTGGGAGAATTAAAACACCTCAACAGCTCAATTAAACCTATAGTATTAGCCCTCTTGGTTCATTATCTCAGTGTAAATTCAGTCTCAAATATTCCCAGTTCCTTCAATCTCTCCTCACAGGAGACAGTTTCTACCCCTCTGATTATCCTTTTTGCCCTTCCTTAAAGCTGTACCAATTTGCCTAAATTATTCTTGAACAGTCCAAGTGAATTCCATAACTTTGTGGATAGGGCTGACAGTACAGGTCTTCCTTCTTTAGCTGGTGCTCAAACCGATGTAGAGCTTGCTGAAGTGATCTAAACATGTTTTCATACATAATTTAACCAGATATGTATAAGAATCCTATAACCATGAAGAGACTAATGCATTTGTTAGTAGGGGAGGTTTCTATCCCCTATTCCTCCCATTGTTATTGCTGTCTGCCTTAGTCAGGCTCTGCAATAACTACAGCAAAGCATCCACAAGGCCAAATAATAGGCAATCATTATAAGGGCATGATCCATCTCCATTAACAGTTGGGGAGAGAAATTTTATACAGGGCCTCAGATTGGAGTGAAAGGCACTATATTGCACAGAAGTTGTTATTATTAGGAATACTTAATAAATATGGACTTTGACAACCAAGCTAGAGTCTCATCAATTAAGTTTGGCATTCATTAGTCAAGAAGAAGTCCAATCAGATTTCACAGACCTGGCCTCTATAAATTCTGAACAGTTTGTTCTGACATTTGATGAATTTTTCTTCATAATCCACTATCTGCTATGATAAATCTAATCTTTCATCTTCTGCTGTCTTAATAACTCCTAGAGCAACAATGCAACACTTGATTTCTGAGCACAGAATGCATAAATTGATGGAAGGAAGAAAGAATTGTACTTGCTGTCCAAATGTAAAGTAGCTCTTTTTTTTAGTGTAACATTTGGGTGACCTTAGAGGCCTAGGTCTTGTGAAAACTAATGAGGTGGGGATCTGCGTTTCAATGATTCAGCATCTTATTTAATTTTTAAATAGTTGGGGCAGGATGGAATAAGGTTGGTATATTATAGATTTGTTTCAACAGGAATTTTCAAAAGCTTTCTGAGTACTTGTGTAGCAACATACAGCTTTCTTTTTCCAAGTCAGAAAAGGCAAAGAACCTTCTGGTCCCAGAAAGACTAATAAATGTCTTAATAATACCATGTTTTGTGGACTAGACATCACATACATGAAAACCTGTGCTATAAATACAGGAGGTTTCAAACTTTTTTAGGCTATGGGACCCATAAGCTTAAGAAAAAGAACCCTAGATCAAGAGGCAGGGAGAGTGCTGCCAGGCAGAGGCATTTTCCTAGGTAAAAATTGTGCCCATCGTTTTCGTTTAATTTTTATTTATTTATATTTCAGATTTGTCACTGCCCATCTCAACCACTGGGTGGTTTTCACTCTGCTGCTGCCATTGCCTCTCAAAAACAGTGTTGAGTCATCATGAGCACAAACACCCCGGGGCCGGGGGGGGGGGGACTTCTGAAGGTCAGCTGACAAGCCACACCCTTTCCGCTGTAAATATTCACTCCTGCATTTCAGTGAATTTTTTTTTTTTTTTGCCCCTTAAGGTTCTGTGGAATACAATTTAAAAAACCCTACTATATTATGTCTTTAAGATGCCAAGAGACTCTCGGTTTTGCTGCAAGACAAATGTAGCCACTCTTCCAGAGCAGTTGCATCATGACAGATTAGTCCAACTAAAGTCAGACTATCTGTTCCTACTGGCAGTGGCTTTCCTTGGTTTCAGGCCAAATTTTCTTCCTGTCACCTGCTACCTGATCTTTTTAACTAGAGGTGACAAGTATCGGAACTGAATCTTTTCTATGCAAAGCATATAAGTGCCATTGAGTTACTGTATGTTCTCATCCTCATAAAATCATGTCTAAAAATATGTATGGCTGAAGCCAGGAGTTTTACTGATTCAAATTTCTGCCCAATCTGTATTACCACTCTCATCATGATTATTATAAACATTATTTCTATCTTTACATATATTATTTGCATGATTAAAAATCAGCCCCAGCAGTGAAGAATTTTATAATGTAAATTATCTGGCTGTGCAGATTGAATTTCAATATTCAATGTGGTGAATGTTTCCACACATCTCAACAGCTTAAAGTCAATCTGGCAGTACAATAAGGGCTCCATATTTGGGCTGCAGAATTCATGATGGCCATAGGTAACAGGAAAGACTCAGACTTAACTGCATTTCTTTCCTGCCATCTAGTGGTTATCCAGATTTTTGCAGCCCAGATGTGGTAGCCCAAGGTGCACTGGGCCAGATAAGTAGCTGCTTAGCTATGCACCACTTATAATGAGGTGATGCTATGGAGTCTTAGACCCGCAACTCATGAGGCTTAACAGTGGCACATATGGAGATACAGTAGGAATGTCGGTATGCCAGGTAGCTCAAAGATGCAGCTTGATGGATGTGAAATCAGTCTTATTGGCAATCAATCTCATTTAGCACATAGCAAATTGTAATGGGGGTTGGATTTTGAAGACTACATTTCCCAACAGCCTTTCTTGTGACTGAGAGAAGGATTGGTTTCCTAAAGGAAGATTCAAAGACTGACTGGGTTCACTAAGCCATAATATGATTGGTTTGGTTTAGTTCATCTAAATAATTGCTATAGGAACTATGTTTCTACTAGTCTTGGAAGTACTGCCATACTGTGTAATCACTAACTATGTGAGTAGGATTTGCACTCCATGTTAGACTAAAATGCGCGGACGAGTTTGTGGCTCAGTGTATTGTGCCAATCTATGGAGTGATCACGAATGTGGAGAATATCTACTGTTTCTCCAGGATACATAAACCTCTAGTCAAGTATAGTAGTTTTGGTGATACCATGAAACTATTAAAAAGCAAAACAGCCCCCTGACAACTTTACTAATTTCTCTAAGCCATCTGACCTCTGACTGAGCGTTAACTTGGGTTTAATAGGGTGGGGGAACTAAAATGTAATCTTAATATCTTGTGAAATGTACGAAAGGAAGACAATTTTTCTGGCGGCAAGGATGTCAAAAGGATGAATCATGAATCCACTGTAATTATGAAAAAATATGTAACTAGTTCTTTTCAAATGCAGTTGTTCTGTTTAATTGATTTTGCCGGCAGAGAAATAAAATAAATAAAAAAAAATTAAAAGGTGCCCTCCCTGTGAATTACTGGAGGCAGCTGAGCCTCCACTGGAATTTAATTGCTGCAAATGTGCCAGTTAGCTGCTGGTAATACTTATTGTGGAAGCAGGAAGAAAGGGGTGGCAGAGCCAAGAAGTGGTGTGTCTGTGTGCTGGCTGGGGGGAGGAGGAGGGAGGGAGGGAGGGAGGGAGGGAAAGCTGCTGTCAACAGCTGCATGTAGGCACGGGCTGCTTCTTTGCCTCCCCCTTCATCAACACAAAAGGTTTCTGTTGGATGCTTTGCATGTAGGCTGTTTAAAAGTGTTTTATTCATATTTAATTGCTGGCTTGCTACAGTTCCCATCTTTAATTACTGTGTTAAAAAGTAGGCTATAAAATGCACTAGCATTCAATTTGTTTTCTTTTAATTTCTGCATATATAATGTATTCCTTGACTGCTGCCTCTGTTATGTGAGTTTAAGTGTGTGTGTACGTGCATGCATGTATATGAGATAAGTAGGGGACGAGTAAGCAGTCTTCTTTCAAATCTGCTACCAGATTTTTAAACACGCTTGGCCAAACCCAGGGGATTCAAAATAGCTTTGAAGCCAATCCCAACTGTAAGGTTGAAACTTTAATGCAAAATTCCTATTTTTTCTCTCTCTGCCCATCCTACCTCATTCGGGAAAGGGATGAAATCCTGGCTGTGCCAGAAGGCCTGGGGGCCGTATGGGGGCTTGCACCAGGAGGTGGCTTGTGGGGTGATTGACCTTGGCCCCTGCCCCCCAATGTTTTTAGTATTTATGTACAGGGTTTGTTTTTTATACTTGATTTTTAATGGATTAATTTATTTTAATTATTTATGGGGCATTTTTAATTGTTGATGGGGTTTTTGATTTTAACTGGGAGCCACCTAGAGTCACCCTTGGGGGGGGGAGATGGGTGGCATACAAATTTAATAAATACATACATACATACATACATACATACATACATACATACATACCATGCTCTCCAATAGTCCAATTCCCATATGCACTTTTCTGATTAATCCTCTTCTCTTAGGACTCCTATAATTGAGCAGCAAAAATCTAGACAATCACTAGATGGCAGCAAAGAGTTTAGCTTTGCTGCTATTTCATGGTTGTCCAAATTTTTGCAGCCTAGATATGGCAACCCTATCTATTCTGCTTTCCTTCTGTTTAGCTTTTGACTGTTACGTCTTTCAGTGAATGGGATATCAGTTAGCTGCATATAGTCATAGAACCATGACTATATGCAGCGAATCCGTTATCCTTAATTAGGGTCAGGTTAATCATCAAACTGAGCCCTGTTTGGTTTAATTGTGGATATTAAATAAACTGTAATTGGTTAGGTTCATGCAGGACACTAACTCAAAGTCAGCCACACAGTGACTCAGTGCAATGTGTGAGTTCAGCTCACCTAGATAAGGTATATTCTGGCTTCATACAGTGTACTGAACCATCATGTGATCTGCTTGATTCTTGCTCAGTGTGGTATGAGCCCCGCTGGTTAAACTGCTATGTACAGACCAGTCCATTAGGACTTGTTTAGCAAATTATGACTTAGAAATCTTTGTTTATGGTTATATGTGAACATAGCCAATTGGCAAATATGTGAAAAGCCATCTCAAACACCCTGCTAATGTAAGAATAGCACTGTTGGATCAGTTTTCACATCAACTAAATAAATGTATATGGGAAGCTCACAAGGAGGACGTTATCTATTCTGTTTCTTTCTTTTTAGAGTTGTTTTGTCACCTTTGGGTCTACCAGGGCAGTATACAAGAAATATACAAAAATAAATGATAAAATACAACATTAAAACGATACTATCCATCCTAGCCATGTTAGAAAACACTACATATTTCTAAAGCTAAATTAAAATGGTGTCTCTTTTACATCCTTTTGGAAAACAGGCAACACAGCTCAATTTTCAGAAGCCATTCTGGAGGGGGCATAAAGCCATCACTAAGCCTTCTCTTAGATCTTTGTATAGTATTTTTTAATTTAGCAAATAACAAGTGACATTTGTGTTATGCTAAGAGTAATTCTAGCAGCACAAAGTGTGATTACAACAGATAACTGTTTGTGATGTGGCTATGAATTTCAGTCCCCTGATTAAGGCCCATTTTGTGGTAGACCTAGTTGGTTGTTGTCTAATGGAAGAAATTATCCTTACTAGCCAAGGTTCATCTGGCATCTGAAATGGCAATGATCTAAAAACAGTGAGAAAAGACTTCAGTTCTCCAGAGCACATAGTGATTGATCTCAAGGTGGACCTTATTGAGTAAAAGAACAACAGAGAAATTTTATTGCAGAAAGTAAAATTAATTAACAGATTAAATCTAATTTTCATGGAGTAAACAAGGATGAAGTGTGCTTGTAATATTACCTAGGCAGTCCAGTTCACCAATGCTAGAATGTCTGTGTCATGCTCAAAAACACTTCTGTGTGTAACTACTTTCAGTTATTACTGAGCAAGGTAAATGTAAAAATTATTTAATTAAACAACAGCCAAGCCTTTTCTCATCTTAACGCTGGTTCAGTGTGTGGACAAACTACATGATGACAACAATGCTTTTGGTTTTTAACACGTGATGTATGAATTCTTCAGTTTCTCAGTGACATGGCCTTTCTAAATATTACGATAATATGTTATATTGCTCTATTTTGTTCTTGGATACTGCAAAAGTTCAAGGACTAAAATATTGATAGACTTAAGCATCTGCAAACTTGATGTCTCTCTTCTCCTTGCAGATCAATGAGTTGTTTGTCAGTTTTGAAGATGTTCCGTTGGGGGCAGCATCCTTAGCCCAAGTCCACAAAGCTGTGCTACAAGATGGGAGGACGGTTGCTGTAAAGGTTCAGCATCCTAAGGTCGAAGCACAGAGTTCTAAGGATATTCTACTGATGGAGGTAAATCAGAGGCTTTCTGTAGCCACTTTAAAAATGCTCTCCATTATCCCTAAGGCAGACAGGCTGAAAAATTCAGGTTGGATCTCTTCTGGCATTATGATTCTTTTCTTTCAACGAGGATGTCTTTAGCTTGTTAAAATGTTTCAGAAAATAAGCTGCACATTTTTCAACTGCTGTGTGAAAGAGAAGTAGTGTATACTATAAGTGTGTGTGTGTGTGTGTGTATCAAATCAAATACAGAGCAGAGATGGCTTCTTGCATGTTCAAGCTGGAACTCTACACTTGCATAACATTTTATCTGAGCTTGTTATTTAAACCATAGGCAGATAACCAATAGCCAGACTTTTCTGTAACTATTTAAACCTCTCCACAATGACCTCTGATTTATCATTGCTACCATTGGGTTTTGCTAATATGCTCTGTTAATACTGCATGCCAATCCTCCCACTTGCTGGTCCTCTCTCACTATTTTCCTATTTCTCCACATTCTTCTATTTCTACTGCCCATGCTGCCGTTGTGCCTGCCGCCATTGCCAGAATATGGCATTGGTGCTGAAAAGATTGTGCATATCATGTTTAACATGTTGGGTGAATACTGTCTTTGTGATAGGTATATGTGTCTTGATTAAGACACATATACCTATCACAAAGGCAGCATTCACCCAACATGCTAAACTGTCTTGTATTTTCTTTGTTTTTGCCTCGATATGTTTTTTGAACCTGGCCAGTTTGATTTATGGGTCATGGGTTTTAGCTTGGGGGGTTGGGTGAACTCACCAAATGTGATTCATTTGATTATGTGAGCCAGTGATTCACACACAAACTTATTTAGCACCATTATTATATATCACATTTTTTGCAATAACCTGAAGAAGTCAGTTATGGAGACCATTAAGCAAGAATACAGCCCTTTCCTTTCCTCAGAGCCCATTCCACGTGACACTCAGAATCAGCCAACTGGAATCCTGGTGAGGGAGACCAAGATCTTAGAGAGTACACATATTCACCTTGGCAATTTTGTTCTTCTTAGCCCTGCATTGGCAGTGCATCAGAATTTTTGTGGACAGAAACAGGATGGATAAGTTTCCTCCAGTTTCTCTATCTAGATCTCAGTAATGCAAACTGAAGTGGCATCTTCATCATATGATCACATTTGAGAAAATGTGCTTTAAAGTATCGTTTCCATTTTGTATCATTCTATTCATCTATTTCCCATCCACCTCTCTTTTTCCAGGATGGTTCTTTCCATACTAAAGCATCCATCCTGGTGAAGTACTGCTTTCCCAGTCTCCAGGGATGGGAATTAAAATAATAATTCCATGCAATAGTTTATGTGATCCTGGATATATTTACTCTGATCCTTTTGCAAAGCCCCCCTGCAAAATTAATTAGTAGCTTCTTTCTCTTAACTTCTGTTACTGCTTCTTATTCAGCAAGATTACTGAATCTTATTACCGATGCATTTTTTCTTTCTTTCCCAATAATTAATCAGTTTCCTATATTATTTTCCTCTTCTCCCTTGCTTCTTTTCTTTTAATAAACAGTGAGATTTCATTTTTGGGTTTAAAAGAGGAATTGGATAAATTCATGGAAGACAGGGCTATTATTTTGGACACTCAATGTTACCTGTGGCTGGGAGCAGCATATTGTCTAATACCATTTGCAGGGGAACAACGGTGATAAAAGTTTATGTTTCCATCTCCTGCTTAGAAGCATCTCAGAGGCATCTGCTTGCTCATTGTAGGAAGCAAAAATGTTGACTACAGTGAGCTTTAGCCTGATACAACAGGGCTGTTCTTATGTTTTTATAAAAACGTGAAAGGAAATTAGCAAGGAAAAGAATTTCTCTGCAGGAAACAGGAAAGGGCAGATTGATTAATTAGCAATAAAAGACTATTTTTAGAAGCTTCTGCTGTCATAGTGAACAATTATAGAGTAAAACCAAGAGGAAACTTCCAATTAAAGGCACATTACCCCAGTAAAACCCTGATAATGATTAACTAATCCATACTGAAAAAGCTAGCACTGGAGATCTTTAACTTCACAACATTGTAGTTCAGCAGTGGAAAGAAAAGTAGAAAGATGGTAGAACTTATATTGGATCTTGATCATGCTTTCTCAATCCTATTAAATTAAACTAAAAAAGTGATTCATTGAAAAAAAAATAGATGTGGAACAATCTATTAGGAATACCGTGTTCTTTTATTCCTCTTAAGTCAGAGACTTTTACAATTTACATCATAAACATCTTAGGTGATTTGAGACATTTCCAGTCAAAATTCATATCATGGATGGATATGCAAGGGCCATATACAAGGGAGGGGAATGGGAGAATCAAATTGACGTTTCCGTGGACACTGCTGCAGTCATATAAAGCAGTATGCTATCCAGTACATCAAATGTTTTGCATCTCTGTTACATACTGTACCTCAAATATATAATGTATGTCTCTGTCTCTGTCTCTGTATCTAGGTAATATTGTTTACATTAGGGCTACTGCAACTGGGCTGCAAAAAGGTGGATAACTACAAGATGCAGAGTTAGAATTTTTTTTTATCTCTTTGCTTTGGTTTGGTTCATAGACTGTCTTGCTCCATCTTCAAATTTGTACAATGTAGAAACTCTTTGTTAACTTAATATCATTTATTTTTGAGATTAGACTTAATAGCTGGCAATTTTTTCAAGTAGATCTGTGGAAAATGCAATATATGGATTTTTGTAAACATTGCTCCTTTAGATTGCTTTCTTGAATTCAAAACCCAAACTTTTTTTCTTACTTGGTGGCAGTTTGGAAGAAGGATTCCCAGTATTTCAGGGTCCCCCCCCCCCATGTTTGTATTTATATAATACAATCACTTCCAAAAGTGATTTGACCGGAAGTAAGAATTTTCAATTCTGCCACTTTAATTTGAGAGAGCTGATTGTCCACTTGGGTTGATTAAATGACTGCTTCCTATAGAGTAAGCAGAGAGTGCAACAGGCATATAAGATAGCCATGTTCCAGGGAACAAGCTCACAAAATACCTGAAGAGAAGTTTGTAAGGAAAATTTTGTGGCAGTTTAAGAGGGAGTCCAGAAAAAAAATTCCCTCTAACTAAAGAGTTTGTACTAATCTGAAACCCAAGAGTGAAAAAAGAAACATTAGCCTTTCTACTGATAATGCCCTAAGAAGCAAAAGTGAAAATGAATGGAGAGGTCCCTATAATTGTGATCTGCAGTGTTTGTGCCAAGTTTGCCTCCTGCCTGAAAACAACATGATATATATTTGCAGCAAATGCAAGCTCACAGTAGTCCTGAAAAAGTCAAAGGATTGGAGTAGCAAGTAGCCACACTTCAGCTGATGAAAGAAGGTTCCACAACAGAAGGCAATTGGACAGTTACTTCAGCAGAATGAAAAAGATCTTGAAAATAGTTGATTTCAAACCAAATATGAGGCAGCAGTGTGACATGACTACAAAGAAAGCAAATGCAGTTTTAGGCTGCATCAACAGAAGTATTATTTCCAAATAATGGAAAGGAATCATTCCACTATATTCAGTTTTATCCATCTCAAGCACTGTGTCCACATTTTAAGAGGGATTCAGAGAAACTGGAGTAGATTCAGGAAAGGACAACAAGGATGATTCGGGTGTAGAAACTAAGTCCTATGAAGATAGACTGAAGGAACTAGGTATATTTAGTCTTGAGAAAATCCAGTGGAGATATGATAGCACTCTTCAAATACTTGAAAGGCTATCATGTAAAAGAAGAACAAGTTATGTTCTCTCTTGTTCCAGGGTACAGGACACAGAATAATAATAATAATAATAATAATAATAATAATAATAATAATAATAATAATAATAATAATTTAAATTACAGGAAGACAGATTCTGATTGAATGTTAGAAAACATTTCTTAACAGCAAGGGCAGCTCAAAAATGGAACCAATTATATAGAGACATTGTGCAATGTGTTCAACCAGAGGCTAGAAACTATCTCTCTAAAATGCTTTAATTTGGATTCCTGCACTGGACTGAGTGTTGGATGCAGTTGTCTAAATTATCCCTTCTAATTTATGTTATGAATTTAGCTGCCACAATAAGGATTCATTTCCTATTTGCCAAAGATGGGAATGTTAAGTTCATATGACCTCATGTAGGAATAGGAATTGACTGTATGAGAAGATAGTTTAACCATGAAGTACTTTTGAAATTAAACTAGTCATAGCAACAGTTCTATGAGTTTGGTTTCAAGGACCTTCAGGTCCTTGATGTGGTTGTTCTTCCCGAGATAGAACTTATATGTAATTTGGGGAGTGCTCTTAGACTTTCAGTTCCTGCTTAAAGAGCAGGTGGCAGCCTTTGCATAATCCCATCTTCTATACCAATTTCATCCTTTTCTGGATCAGGAGTCATTCATACTCTAATCACCTTTTCTTTGACTGTTGCAATGTGCTTTACATGGGACTACCCTTGAAGACCACTTGGAAACTACAACTCATCCAGTATGTAGCTGGTCGAGCATCATGGGTTTTCCTTATTTTGCCCGTGTAACATTTCAGCTTTGTGAGTACACTGGTTACCAGTGGGATTCCAGGTGCAGTTCAAGGTGTTGAATACCTCTTTCTCCTGTCACCTCTGCCTGATCAGCAATATAAGAGTTGGAGTGTTCCTGGTCCCAACTTGTGAGGCCAGAGAGATGTGTCTTCTCTGTAGCTGCACTTGCCCTGTGGAACAGCATCCCCATGAGATTAATAACAAATCTCTATTGGCTTTCATGAAACTCTGAAAATTCGGCTCTTCTAACAAGTCCTGGAGTAGGGTACACTGATTTACTCCCTTGTATTTTATTTCTGATTGCTGTAATCCTTTTTTATTTGGTTGTTGTCTCTCATATGTGGTTATGTATTATTATCTATTTTTTAATTTTATTACTTCTATGGTTATTTTAACCTGAACATCTAAGCCACCTAAGGTTATTTTTGTGATTGAAGCAGCATGATGATAGACAGACAGACAGACAACTGACTGCTTTCTTCCCTGCCCTAATTTCTTGCATATGCCATTTTCTACCTGCTGTCCTAAAATTTCTTTTCCCCTGGCTAAGGACAGTTTTGCTTTTAGAGCTTTGCTAAGTGGTAAAGCTACCCATTAAATTATTTACAATTTATAGCCTGCCTCTGTGCCCATAGTGAAGAGGTAGTAGGCAGAGGGGGAGGATTATGCACTCTTTATTTCCACAGTCCTTTTGTTGTTAAAAGTGGAATCCTTCTCCTTCCTTTTTATACATCTGGGACAGTTCTCCTATTTAAACACATGGATGTACGCCTATTGCATGCATCTCCCAGTTCTAGTTTCCTGCTGCATGGCACCCAACAAGATTATTGATTTATGATTTCAGATACTCATCTTGGTTGTGAAGCAAATCTTCCCAGACTTTGAGTTCATGTGGTTAGTGGAAGAAGCTAAGAAGAACTTGCCTCTTGAACTTGATTTCCTTAATGAGGGAAAGAATGCTGAGAAGGTTGCCTACATGCTCAGATGCTTTGACTTCCTAAAGGTATGGTGGACATGTGTTTGTATGCATGCCTGTATGTACAGTGAAACCTCGATTCAGTGGACCCCCATTGAGCAGGATTGGGATGTAATGGACAAAATTTCAGACCAGATATCCCCTCTCCCCCAATATAATGGACAAATCCAGATGAGGCAGTTAAGTTTATGTTAATTTTACCTTAATTTTTCAATCTCTGTAGCAATTTAAGTCATTTGGGTAATGATGTCAGAAGTGATGCAAATTACATTATTTGCATCGATTTACATTATTTGTTTAATGACATCATTACATATATAGCATAACTGGAGACAAATATTCTATTTGCAGATTTAATGGACATTTGGAAATAATGAACATCCCTCCCATGTATTCTGGCCCAGAGCTTTCTGGGATATCAACCAATTCCAAATCTGAGTCTGGTTTTGTTGTTTTAAATAGTGTGGAAACTGGGAAGGACTATCACAATCAATAGTTTGGCTCAAAATAAAACATAAAATAGGAAACCAGAGTTGTTTTATTCTGCTATTTCACTACCCTGAATAACATAGAAAGCCAGAATGGGTTCTGTGGTTAAGGACATACCTACAATGCAGTTTTTTATAGTCTTGGCCTAGTGAATTAGTGTTAAACCATAAGCAGTGCAATGATGCTGCTTAAGGAATCCCATTATGATTTTGCAATGTTCAACAGAAACCTGAATTTGGCTTGATATTTTTTTGGGGGGGTATACATTGCCAGGGTCACTTGAGGGGTCTAGAGTTGAGGGTCTCTTTCATGAGTACTCTGAGAGAGTGTCTTTCTGAAAAATTCAAGATGAAATGACATTGGATTGTATAAATTAGCTAATCCCTAATCATCTTCTTTTGGGTGGCTACTGCTCTTTGGGACTGATTTCAGGGTCTAGGTCTTCTGGTAACTGCTGGCCCATCAGAGAGCACCTTTCACAAGTTTCTTCTGGTAAATGGAAAAACATAGAAAGAAAATGGGAAGAGCAAGACAGAAGGAATCAAATGGGCTCAGAAGGAAAACTGCCAGAAATTTATCACATTCTGTAAAATATAAACAGAATATTCCTTGCTAGAGTACATTTCTGTATGTGCATTCTGACATAAAAAACACATAAATGCCCCTGAGCCATCTGTTGAGCTTTGTGCAAATACAGGGGTACCATTACACTCTTTCTATCTATCATATTTATATATGATCACAAAAAGTGATTCTGAGTAGCGTACAATAAAAAACAAATCATAAAATAAACAATATTAAAAAATTCTACAATTAAAAACATCCATCAGTATTTACTATTAACAGATTAGCAGAGAGGATTTGATGTTATAGACAATGCAGCCATCTCACTCGTTCACATTTACCTTGAGATCCCCAAGCCTGTTGACACAACCATGTTTTGAGGGACTTCCAGAAAGATGTCAAGGATGGAGCCAGTCTCACCTTGGGGGGAATGATGTTCCACAGATTGGGTGCCATGGCAGAAAAGACCCATCTTTTCTAGGTCCTGCCAGATTGTAAACTTCTTTGCAGACAGGACCTCTTCTCCAGGACCTGATGGGATGGGCAGATGTAATCAGGCAGAGGCAGTCTGTCAATTAACCCAGCCCCATGCCATGAAGGGCTTTAAAGATCAAAATCAGCACCTTGAATTGAATCTGGAAGCAAACTGGCAAACAGTGCAGCTCATGGAGCAGAGGTGTAACGTTTGCCATTCTAGGAGCACACAGAACTGCCTGCACTGCTGCATTTTGTACCAGCTGAAGCTTCTGGATACTTTTCAAGGGCAGCCCATGTAGAACAAATTACAGTAGTCCATCCGGGAGGTGAACAGGGTATGAGTGACTATGAAGAGAGTCTCCCGATTCAGGGATAGGCACAACTGGTGCACAACATTAAGTTGTGCAAAGGTCCTCCTAGTCATGACTGCCACCTGCTCTTTGAGCAGGAGTTGCTACTCCAGGAAGACCCCCAGGTTGCACAACAGGTCTGTTTGGGGCAGTGCAACCCCATCCAGTACCAAAGATGGCATGGTCCCTGAACTGGAGGGCCCCAAATCCCAGAGCCACTCAGTGTTACCAGGGTTCAGCTGAGGCCTGTTGTTCCCCATCCAGGCCCCCACAACCTCCAGACACTGGAATAGGACATCACCAGGGGCAGAGAGCATAGTGATGAGTGTACTGATGTTACCTCACCCCATGGTGATGGATGATCTCTCCCAGCAGCTTCATGTCGATGTTAAATATGTAGATGTTAAATAGGAGTGGAGAGAGCACTGAACCCTGTGGCACTTCACATGGTAGGGGCTGAGGGCAGGACCTCCCCCCCCATTACCACTGACTGGTATCGACCCTGAAGGAAGGAGGAAAACCAGCCACAATATAGCGACACCCACCCCCAATCCCCAGAACCAGTCCAGAAGGATACCATGGTTGATGGTATCAGAGGCTGCTGAGAGGTCAAGCAGAGCAAGGATGGATGCACAACTTCCGCCCTGCTTGTGCCAGAGATCATCTAAAGGTACAACCAATGCTGTATTCATCCCATGGAAGTCCTCTAAAGCTGCTGCACAACAACCTTCTCCACACCTTCCCCCAAAAGGGGAGGTACGATATTGGACAAAAGTTGTGCAGTATGGTGGGATCCAGCAATGGTTTCTTGAGAAGGAGGCAAACCAATGCCTCCTTAAGGGTGGAGAAACAACCCCTCACTCAAGGAGGAAATCACCACTGCTAGAATCTGCCGACACAACACCTCCCAGGCCACTTTAGTTAGCCAGGAGGGGCATGGATATAAAGAGCAAGTGGTCGAGCTCACAGTCATAAGGACCCTGTCCATTTCCTCAGGCCCAACAGGTTCAAACTGTTCCCAAATAAAGGGACCAGACTTTACTAACTGGGACCTGTGTCCAACTGAGAACAAATTTGAGTGATTTTGTCCAACAGATGCTGAGCATATTTTTCTGTGTGGCCTTGTAGGGGGATCTTGGTTGTGTCACCTGAAATGAGGCTGTGGGACAGTTATCTGTGGCACAATAGGGGCAGAGAAGTGTTGTCTCTTTGCCGCCCTTACCACCACAATGTAGCCCTTAATAGCTGCTCTAGCCCATGTTCGGTTGAGTTTGTCCCTCACTGAGTGCCAGTGATGCTCTAGACGTCTCTTCTCCCATTTCATCTCCCTCAGTTCTTCCGTGAACCATGGAAAGTGATGGGATCCACAAGAAGGGAAAGGCTCCACAGGTGTGATCCAGTCCAAGGCCTTGGCAGCCCTCTTGTTCCAAGCAGCCACCAAGGCTTTAGATAGACTATGCAGCAGATCAGCAGGAACAATCCCCAGCTCCCTCTGAAACCCATCAGGGTCCATCAATCACCAAGGGCAGGCCAGTCTAATAGGTCCTGCCTCACTGTGGTTGATAGTGGCACTGGAGAATCCCATGGTAATAGGGTGTGATCTGACCATGACAAGGGGGACACTAAAAGTTCCCGCAGTTCCAGATCATATTGCTACTGCTTCAACAGGAAAACCAGATGAGATGTGTGACCACTGTCCCATGTTGGGCCCTGGATGACCAGGGATAAGCCCATGGCTGTCATGGTAGCCATGAATTCCTGAGCTGCCTCAGACCCCACTTCCAGGTTGAAGTCCCCCAAGACCATAAGTCTGGGGAACCCCACCACCAACCCAGAAATGGAGTCAAGCAGCTAAGACAGGGAGGTTGCTACACAGCAAGGAGGCTGATAAAGTAGCAACAATCCCAACTGATCCCTAGAGCCCAACTTAATGAACAGGGTCTCACATCTGGCAACTTGTGGAGCAGCGCTTCTGAAAGCCTTAAGAGATTTCCAGATGACAATTGCCACACCACCACCCCTGCCTGAGGTCTTGGCTGATGCCGCACCGGAAACCCAGCTGGGCACATTTCCAAAAGGGGAACCCCTCCTTCTGAATGCAACATTCCTGCACATCACAACTTGATTTTCAGCATGGGCATAATGCCATCAGTAGAGTTTTCTGCATATATCAGAAGCAATCTCGAGATGAGGACGGGGGCTGCCATTTCCCCACTGCTGCTGCTGCAATGGGTCTAGTTTGCATATTGCAGATGTGGCAGTACACCTTCTGACAGAGGCCTAGAGTGCTTTGAATACTAATAAGCAAATGTCAGGCTCATACTTTGATAACCCCTTATGCATCACATGAAAGGATAATACTGAAGAACCTGCACCACAACCCTAACCCACTGCTGCCCCCCAGCAAGAGGGACAGAAGGGATCTGCCTCTGCACCCACACATAAACTGCAACAACACAGGACTTTGCAAATCACAAATAAGCATTGCTTAGAGGAATTTTATAGGCTACATAATCCAGTTTCCTACTCAGTGAGCCAGCACATCTCCCTCCCATCCCAGATGGCTGTCCATCCTCTCTTTGAAAATCTTCCCCTCTGTGAGGGAAAGCAGGTTGCCCTACCATTCAGCTGCAGTCTACCCTCCCATAACTTCAGCCAACTGGAGATAAACCTGTTTTCTTGGATAGTGGTGAGTCAGCCTTTCTCCTCTTCTGTGTAGCATCCCTTCAGATACTTGAAAAAGGTGGACGTTTCCTTTCACAATCTTCCTTTTTCCAAAGAGGCATGTACTGAATGTTTAAAGCACTCATTCAGGTTGTAAGGTTCACTGCATTAGGTGCTGGAAATAACCCTTGTGAGACACGAACTCGAACGAAAGCTAGTTTACTCAGGCGTAATGCGTAGTGGTTACAGACAAAGCCAGGATTGGCTTGGCACGGTTTCTTACAGGGTTTTATAGGGGTCGCCCCTTGACCCGTAGTACCCCTGGGTTCCGCCCCTGCCCTTGTCCTGGGTCACCCCTCTGCTTGTCGTGATCTCCCTCCCCTCTCCTTAATGGCAGATTCAGTCAGGTTTCATTGTCCTCATAATCATCATCTTTTGTCCGTGTTGTCGGTGTGCTCGTGGGGCTTTTCTCATTCGGATGAACTGGGGTTTCTTAAGTCATGTTCCAACTGGTTGCTGATTGCCTCCGGATCACTGTATTCCTAAAGTGTTGTAATCGGCGTTGCCCGGGGTGGCTGGGGAGCGCCTGTGCTACAATGTTGCCAGTTTCAATTTACTCTTGGCCATGAGTTAACTGCCACCACCTGCCTGCAATTAGCTTGCGGTTTGCCTCGTTTCCCTTCCCTGACCGCCTATGCCTGAGGCGGTGAAATTGACTAGCGGTGGTGAACTGAACAGTGGCGCTGGCTGAACCTGACACAGGTGATCATGGGCATTACTGCCATGGGTGCATAGCTGGATTGCAAATGCACATCTTTAGCCAGATGTGTGTTTGTCTACAGAGCTTTTGTGTGACTTGCTGTTGTCCTTTCCTTTCTCTCAAAAGCACCAGTTGAACAGTTGCTATTATTACTGAACAGGGTGGAGCCCCTCTCTTAGGGCTACATACCTGCAATGAATACATCTGGAAAGCCACTACTTGGCAGCCAAGAGAGAGTAAGCTGTTTGCTGCCACCTAGTGGTCATCTGGATTTGAGCAGCCTGGGTAGAGTTGCCCCACCTTTCTCAAGCTGTATATGTGGCCTGGCCATTTTCAATCTTGAACAGAGCCTGGGAATGCTCCACTGTAGTCTTTTCCATGTCTAATGCTAAAGCAAACAGGCCTTTAAAGGGCAGAAAAGGCCAAAAGCTGATGGCTCATTCTGAGTGAATGTTTATCACAAGTGTGCCTATGTCCATGGCTGCTGTAACAACTTGGAGAGTGTGAAGCAAATCCCCATGGAGACCGCCAATCACATCCTTGCTGGGTGAAAGAGCCGCTGTAGTATCGATTCAGGGAATAATAACAAATTATTGCAAAAATGGCTAAATAATAGATTTCCCCTGTCCAACTTGTCGATTCCAAGACATTTTCATCAACCCCAAAGACAGCAAGGGTGTTCTGTTCCTGTATAATTTTTTTTTTCTTGAGGGATGGGGAAGGAAACCTACAGCACAGCAGGGAAGTGGATTTCTTACTGTGAACCCAGTTAAGCTTGTAAAGCCAAAGATAAATTGTTTCCATGTGCGGGCATTAGGGCCCAATGTCTGTGCATAATTTAAGCTTGCCAAAGACTATGATTTTGTACAACTGAGACTTACAAAGCTTAGTAAGGGCCATTGACTGTTGTAAATTTTAAAATGAGGATAAGTATTGATTCAGGGTTAAAATAAGCAATGCCCTTTTGGATCAGTAGATTTAAGGGCCAGTGCATAGTAACAGCAGGGAAAAACCTGTTAGCATCAGGAATCAGTTTGTACTGTCTTTTTTTTTTTAATGAAAAATAAAAAGGGAATTTGGAGATAATTCTGAGCAAGGCTGGAATAAAAAGATCCTTACCTTTCTTCATGTCCTCTGAATTATGCTGTATATATATTGCACTGCTGGATGTGCTATAGAGATCCTGGAAATTTTCTGTGAGGTATCCTAGAGAAAAAAAGAGCTTACAGATTAAAAAATACTGAAGAGTTCTAGCCCACAGATCTATAATTTCTGCAATTTTGGAACCACATTTTATCACCAGCCGTTAACAACAAAAAACCCAACATCTGAATTGAAATATATCTGGTTTTTTCTTCTTTCTCAATCCTTAAATTCCCAACTTCTATAAGGCTACATAAGACCCACTGAACTCAATAGGATTTTTTTCTGAGAGGGCGTGCATAGAAATTTGCTTTAAAGAACGTATGTTCTGTATTAATTTGCATATAACATATTATATTTTGTATGCTTGTGAAACTTAAAAGGCCTAAATGCCTCACACTTACTCAGATAATTGCATATATAGATTCTCAACAAAAGGAAGTTTTTATTATCTGAGTCTAGAATCCATAAATGTGTTTGTCAATATGAAAGTTATGAAGCAACGTTCATCCTCCTCCAGAACCTAGGAGGATACAGAGGCTTTCTAATATAAAGCTGATGTCCCAGTTTCAATCTAACCCTTTTGAGTTGTTTTAAATTCTGGAACATTTGAAACTTCTAACACTAAGGTGGAAAAATATTGCTTGTTTGACTATCTAATTTGAACATATACTAGCAATTCTAATATTGCTAATCTTACAGTCTTACTACAATTCAATTTATTTATTCTGATGACTCACATGGTGAGCTAATGATAGCAATATTATATTAAAATTGAAAATGTAGTTTTGACAATATTTCATTCCTCATTCTAAAAGAGATACTCTTTTATCAGAAACATTTTCAGTTTTCCGACCATAGGTTTTCTGTTTGGCAGTAGGATAGAAGAGATATTTTTGTCTGCTTTAGTTGTTGGGGGAAAGGGACCCTTTTTTCATTGATAGATGCTCCAGTAACACCTAAAAAAGACATTGCATTTGCAAAGAGGGGCTTAATAATCTCCCAAGAAATCTCATATTTGCAAAACATTGTTGTTTACTCTCTGCCAGTGCTGATGTAATAGCCTGGAGGCTTATATATGGAGCATGTCTGCTTGGCTACATCTGCACACGAAAGGTTGTTGTAAGACAAAGTGGGATGGCTGATTTCTTACAGAACCATGTTAAAGGTGGTGCAGGAAAGATATAGTTCTTCTCCTGCCTTTGATATAGACAGAAGAGTTAAACTCCCAACATGCCTGTGAGGTGAGTGCTGATTAACAGCTGGCTTAAATAAACCAGCACAGAGTTTTGATGATATCATGCCCTCTGGTGAGTCTGATAGAAATGGGTATGTTTAACCTTGAGAAAAAATGACCGAGGGAGATACACTTTTCAAGTACCTGAAGAGATGACACACAGAAGAAAATCAAGAACTATTTTCTCTGTTTCCAGAATAAAAGGATAATTGATGTAAGCTTCAGGAAGACAGATTCAAGTTAAATGTTAGGAAAACTTCTTAACAGGAAAAGCAATTTGACAGGTAAACAAATTACCTAGTGAGGTCTGGAGGTTGAGTCATGGCAACTGGACTTCTTTTCTTTTTGGTAGAGATAGTTCGCTACTTGTCCAAGCAGCTTCTTCAGTCTCTTGAAGATGTTTCTTCAAGTAGCAAAACGTCTCTGCTGAAAAGAAAAGAAGTCCAGTTACCATGACTCAACCTCCAGACAATTCCACCTGGATGACTGAGAATCTTCATAAACATACCCAGTGAGGTGGTAGGCTCTCCTTCATTGGAGGGGATCCAGCAGAGATTAGACAGCCATCTATCAGGAATGCTTTAATTTAGATTTTTGCAGTGAGCAAGAGATTGCCCTTGATGGTCTCTTCTAACCATATAATTCCATGAAATTCTATACATATGATATTTGAGATTATGATAGCAGTGTTCGCAGAACATGCTATCCTATGGTTAAGTGAACTATAGGTTATTGCATCAACCCAATTGCCTTGGATCTTACTACACACCAAATTATAAAGTAATTTCAATATAGTGAGCCAATAACTAGACAACCACATTTTAGTCTAATATATTGTATGAATCCAGCCTTTAAGTGAGACCGTTGTTCCATCTTGGCCAGTAATGTTTTCCTTGACTAGCAGTGGCTTGCCAGTTTTTGAGGCCAAGTCCCTGGATTCTTCTGACCAACAATGCTATGCACTGAACTGAGGAGTTATACAAAGCAAATGCTGTACCACTGAGCTTAGGTTATCCAAGGCAGACCTGGATTTGAATATAAGTTTCTGGGTTCTAGTGTCAGCTCTTGTTTTCCCTTTACCAAACTGCACTGTATTTGCAGAATGGTATGTGGCTGGGAATATGCAGTACTTTATAACTGTTTTCTTACATTTACTGATGGTGAAGAATTTCCAGTTCTGAACTCTTTTAACTATTTCCTGTATCTGTTCCGCTGGGAATGGAGAAAGGTTAATTTGAGCCGGAATAATCTACTTACATATTCATATTTCCAAGACAGATAGGACCAGTCTCCTCAAGTGTTCATATCTCATGCTAAAAAAAGATGGTTTGTCTAGTTTTAGCTTCCTCTGCTTCCCTTAATATTCTTCAGAGTCTGGTGTTTTGTTACAGGTTCCAAAAATTTATTGGGAGCTTTCAACAAGACGCGTTCTTTTCATGGAGTTCATGGAAGGTGGACAAGTGAATGACAAGGACTACATGGAGAGAAACTGCATCAATGTCAGTGAGGTAATATTCCCTTTGACCATGACAGCAGCCAGTGGAGCTGAGCCAAAAATGTGCTCTTTATGGTATACAGTGGTGACATCTAAAGGGATCTTTAAGTTGAGCTCTTTAAAGTTGAGAGTTCCCAGTATTTAGGAGCTTAAGAGTTAATGAAATTTGGAGAATAAAGACATAAAGGCTTACCTAAGGATTGCATTATTAAAAAGAATTAAAACATACATTCAGAAGATTAACCTACAACAGAGTTAATCTTTTAAGCACAATACTGTAATTGTATTCATTCACAGAAACTACTAATTCTAACCATTATCGCACATATATTGAAAGCAATAGTGTGGTTTAACTGTCCTTATGTAAATTGTCCATGGGGTAGAGAGGAGCAGTCATAGAAGGAGTCTAAATCATGTTGTGACTTAGCCAAAACAGGTTGACTTAAATAAGTTAGACTGTCATGTTATTTATTACATGACTCCCGATTAGCTATATTGTTGATGTGATTATTCTCAGGAAGAAGCCAGAAAAAATTTGAGCAGAGAGCAAAATGAGGAACTGAGTGGAGGGAGGAGGGGAGCTGAAGATTGTATAATTGGTAGTAGAAACTATTTCAGTACTCTTTTTTCTCTGTGGCACAATTTATGGCTTATAACACGAAGTACACAATTCCACATAGTTCTACATGCAGATTTGGTGTTCAAGTATGATTTCTACTATATGTCCTGCACCTTTACCTTAATTAGAAATATATGCATAGAGATGTCACATTCTGTTCCAGATGCAGTCATATTTCATAGCCTGATGCGGTTCCCGATTACAGGGTGCGTGTGGCTGGCTGTTTGAGGATTAAAGTATATGTGATTTTTCAGGGGAAGAGGCTTAGTTTTATATGCAAAAAATAGGGCAAATTGAGCCTGTCAGATTTGCCCTCCAAGTCAGTGAATTCTGATTGAATTAGTGCTGCTTGCTTTTCCCCCTGTGCTCTATTGATGAGCGTCAAAATGCCATTTGGCTGACTAGCTATCAGAGAGCTCCAGCATAAAATCAATTGTACTTAATCTGTCTGTCTCTGAAGCCTCAATGCTCCCTTCCCATCAACTTTTTATTCTGTGGCAGAGGTCACTCAACATCATTTATATACATTCCAGCCTAAATTCAAAGGGGAAGTCAAGTTACACATTCATTATCTGTTAAAAGCCTACATCTATATATTTTCCTACTTTTCACTAGAAGGAATTGCTCACAAAGGTAAGTAAGCACTCCCAAATTACATTAATACACTAATTGGCAGTAACATAAAGGAAAATTGACATGTACAATAACTGCTTCACTGCTTCCTTATGCCTCTATTGCTTGTGTGTGTGTGTGCTTTGAGTCTCAGTATTTGGGATCACAGAAGCCGCTTGTGTCAGAGGGCAGATTTAGTAACAACCTCTGTGTTGCCCTTGTCTAATTATTTTTTTTTATCCCTTTTAAGTGGTGGTTGTTCATTGCTATGAAGAAAAGTACAGCTTTTAGGTCACTGTGGTAGAACTGATTTAAAAAGAAGAATTCTTCAGATTGGATGCTTTGTACCATAACTATGCTTTCTAAGATGGTAGTTTTCATATCAGAGGACAGTGTTTTGTATGAGAAAATATGCTGTCAATATTTAAGCCAGTAAACTGGCTTGAACCTTTCTTATTCTATGCCAAGGGATTGTTGTAGTCAAACATCTGGATCAAACAGATTTTCTGCCTGTATTCCCTCTATTCTGTACTTTCAATAAGATGTCTCATACCTTCCTTGTATACGTTTTAGATTTGCAACATGTATGTCATTTACTCTTAGAATATGAACACTGCACAATTTTATTAATATCCTCTTATTATTTTCATTATTAAAAACGTGGTTAATGCATGACTACATCATAACTGTCTTTCTTAGCACTAACGTTCATTTTAAGCTTTTAGGCTGGAATATGCAGTATTTTTATTGTTTTAATTTTGCTTTGTATTAGGTCTTCAGTGTGATTTGTACAATTATATTCTGGAGTTGATTAACAAATATAGTAAATAAATAGAGGTTAACTTTATGCATGCTAAGAGATTGCAGGTTTTTCTAGTGTTGCTAGGAGAAAATAGGAAGCTGCTTTATATCAAGTCAAAACATTGATCTTTTTATCCAGGCAGCACAATCTGTTGGGATTGGTAGTAATTTTTCCTAGCCATGTTGAGATTAATTTTGCTTTTTCAGGGTCCTGAGGATTAAACTGGAAACTTGTGTACTAGTGCTGAGCTATAGCAACCTTAGGCCATTCTGGGTATTGAAGTCCAACACATCTGGAACAGGCCCAGTTGGAGAAGGCAAACATGCAGCCTCACTGTGGAGCCATGGTTATAACCATACCACTCTACCCCAGAAAAGTTTTGTCATATTTAATTGGGAGAGATGGAGAAAGATCTCTGTTATGTACTCTGCTTTTTTCAAGCAAAAGATGCTTAAAAAGCAGCCTGAGTCTTTCTCCTCTTAATGAAAGGATCCTTGAGGTGAAAGCTCCCTTCAAACTAGGTTACTGACATTTATTTTATGCCATCTGTAGCAGGATTATCGTTAAAGCTGCCCCAAAGCACATTAATCTGTGTGGATCCGTCCAAGTGCTGGACTATAATAGCATTTAATCAGAGAAGCTTTTGATTTCTAAAGACAAGTGCAAACATTGAAATATCTGACTGTGGAACAGTTTCTTGGTCATGTGTCTGCGTGCAGCCTAGAATGAGAATGTAGCTGGGAGACTAAGAAAAAGAGGAAAGTGGAGAGACTGAACGTAGAAAGTGAGGAAAGTAAAGGAAAAAGAAGACCAAGGATTTGTGGGAATGAGGTATTTTAAGAAAGGAACTGTCTGGATTGGGGCATCAAATATTTTAGAAGCCAGTGTTGGAACAAAAAAATTAAAGTCTCCCTTGGATTGAGTTGGACTCCATGTTTTCTTGGCATCAGTATGGAAATGGTTTACCATTAACTTCTTCCAGTATACTTCTACTTCTTCTTAGCCTAGTTTATGGCCTTGGCTATATTATAGCCAAGTATAGGTAGCTTTTCAAGATCGGCTATGGCTGTCTATTTGCTGCCACCTGCTATGATGTATATGATTCATGTAATAAAATTTTAAGGTAGCTAGGTTTCCTTTTCTCCAGATTTGGGGTGAGGTTGGGGGACTATCAGATGAATGTATAAGTGCTTAGGCTGTTAAGAAATTGCTGAACCTTAACATAAAATACAGAAATGTCTCCATTTCTTGCAGCTTGACAGTGTTTACCTTTTTCCAAAGAGTGGAATTGTTGGCAATGTTTTTAACTAAGATAAGGGGAAAAATTGGCAGAGTCATCAAAAACTAGACAAGTTTAGCTGTTGGCTGCCAGCTAGTTTTATAGTTAACAGAAGAAGCTTGTGCAAGGAATCTAGATTTCTAAGATTAACTTTCTGAAGAGACACTGCCTGTAGCAAATTCACAGCTTTCCCTGCCACACTTATTCTTTTGGCAACTCCCAAAACTCCCAGTGAGGGTCAGACAATAGGATTTAAATGCAAGATTTTTAAAAAATATCAAACTCAATCCAGATCAGAACATTGGTTTTTGGTGGGAAATAGTGAGTCTAACTCTTTGTCCCTCTTTTCAGTCTCACTCAAAACTGAGAATGTGGAGGGGAAACCACCATTTTATAGCTATTTCTCTAGTACAAATAGCAGATCCCAGTTATCCGAAAAGGACAAGGGGTAAAAGGTTAAGAATCCCAAGCCATTAACCCATGAACCTGCTCTGAATTGGGTTCTTCCTGCTGTTCATTTATGGAAAAAACATCTAGTCCAATTTCCATTGTTTAACCTTAAGTTGATTATTTGGGTGCCATTGAGTCAAATTTGGTGATGACTATGTAGACAAATGCTCATTATTTTGACTTGTTTCTAGTAACAACTCATAGCTCTTTCAAGACTATTCCCATAATATATTTGAATGCGACCTAAATCTGATTGATTGGTGTTTTTGCATTCTTGATACTTTTGATAACTATCCCCACATCCATAAGTTGAATTATATTCTTTGCCTTGCTCTTTCTCAGACTTATTTTGATCTTGTTAGTGAACCATCCTTACCTTCATGATTTTATCAACATTTGTCATTGCCTTCCTCTCTAGCATTAATTTCCTCTGTACTTCCCAGCACATTGTCCATCTGTATTCTGGAGCCCAGGAAGACAGAACTATCTATCACTTTCACTTCTTTGCCATCAACTGTAAATTGATTAAGATTAAGCACACGGCTTAATACTAGCTTTATTTTTTTATCTTGTTCACTTTTCATTTCACTCCCATAAGGAACTCTAAGTCTTCATTACCTTCAGCTAACAAAGTAATATCATCTGCATATTATAAATTGCTAGTGTTTTTATTCTGTGACTGTCAACTTTCCAATCCTGCCATTCATGTAATATAGTTGGTTTATAAATTAAACAGATATGAGAATAATATGCATATTTGTCTCCCACCCTTCCAATATTTCTCAGAATTAAGTCCTTACAATAGTTTTAGTTCATTGTAAAGATTACTTAGAAGAATAATCAAGGGGTTTGGTGTGCCCTTTATCCTGAATATGTTTCACATTCTGGCATGATCTACACAGTCAAAGGCTTTGCCATTGTCAGTGAAGCAAAGAATTTAGCATTTAATCTTCTGTAAATTTTGTTTTGTGTCTCAGCCATCATATACGTGGCCAGCAAACTATTGTTTTCAGATATATGCAGCAAGAGGTCCATTCTTTGGATCTTGCTCATCTGATCTGGTTACCAAAATTTCTAGTTTGTTCTGCATATAACCTTATTACCTCCACACTACATTAATAGTACCTCTGTACATTTTGATGTTGTTGTGCATGTTGTGTACTCTTAGAAAAATGCTCAATATTACTGATTAGGACAGCTCCAATGCCCATGAGTTAAATTCCATTTGGTTGCCAGAACCTGTAATTTTCAGCTGCCATCAGTTAGCTGCTACAATCCTATAAATAATTTTATGTGTTTTGTGCTGGATTCAGGACTATTCATGCTAAGCAACAATCATTATACCAATAGTAAAAAAATAAACTGAATTTACGCAGCCATATGTGATCTGCATTTATAACTATACTCTGTTTCCTTGCCTGCCTGTGTAATGACTATGAACTGGGCATGTCAGTTCTTCAGAGCAATGTTTTCAACATGTTTGTTTTCTCTATAAATAAATGGTCAACTACCCTTTGTTCTGTCTTAAAAACTCTTTTCTTAAAATCTCAAATCAGCCCTCCAAATATGAATGGAGTTTATTGGAAATAGCTGGTAAGATTCTTCTTGTTAGGACTTGGAGGCATTTTTATCCACTGGCCTTTAGAAAGCCATATCTGGAATTCAGGAAAAATGATCTGCCACTCCCATTAATATAGGGTATTCTTCTTTGTCAGAAATCATTTAAAGTACACTTGCTCCATTCAGCTAGTAATGATGAATCCCTTTTTCAGCATTCCAAGAGACAGAATTTGGCAGAAGATGTAGGACACAGCCATTTGCCATGGAGTCAGATAATTTTATCTAATGACATCATGATATTCAAAGCTAATCTTTCTCACATTCAAGTGGCTACAGCTCCCATTATTTCCAATAGTCATGCTAGATGGGGATAATAGGAATCCTTGTCCACTATGTTTAATTTCTATCTTCAGGCACACCAGGTACTAGGGAACAACAGGGTGAGAAAGCTATCACCTTCATGTCTTCTTTGTGAGCTTCCTGGATGCATCTGTTGGTCATTCTGTGAAACAGAATACTGGCTTACATAGTTCCTTGGTTTGCTCCAGTAGTGTTCTTCTTAACTCCTTATGGGAGAATGTAGAAGACCACCTTGATTCAAATTGAAGTATCTTAGGTGTGTCAATATGAAGTAAGATGGAAGAACCATTAAGTATAGGTTGTGTATCATCAGAAGAATAAGGTGCTACTTTTCTAGAATATTTTTCTCCTTGATATCCTAGTTTTCTTTTTGTATTTTATTTGTGGTAGCATACATAAATGCTGTTATCCCCTGCAATCTGAAATAGTACGGTTCACTTAGCTATTTCAGAATGTTTCCACTTCATTTGACTGAAAGTGTTGACCAAGCCAAACATTCTGCTGCTTAGAATTTAGAAATGGGCTTTTTCCTCTATTGGTGTCCAATCAAATTTGTGGCCAATTATTAGCTATAAAGTAGCCTAAAGTCTCAGCCAAACATTTTGCAAATGCACAACAAATCTATGTAACTTTGCACCAAAGAGCAAAAACAAAAATCCAAACCCAAACTCTATGGGCTCTAGCTTTCCTAAAGAGTAAGTCCTCATTTTTTTCTTACTGTCTTTTCTATGAAATCCTGTGCTGACATTAATACAGGGTGTTGCCCAGTTGTGATGGGGAGCAAGCTGACATGTTCAGTCACCTACATCCTGCACTGCCTTTGCTAATTTCACACCAGTGTGACTGGGGGCCTGCAGTGGTGGTGTTTTTTTTTTTTTTAAAAAGCATGTTTACTAATCCAATTAACCTTCGATTAAGGTTTTAAAATCAATGCTATTCTTTTGGCCTGAGGAGGTAATATCAAGCCCTAAGAAATTAGCTACATCACGACCTTTACTTTTAATGAGATCAATAGAAGTTAGTGTCGCCATTCCTTAAAATAATTGGCAAATATTATGGCTGAATTAAAGCCAACAGTTAGCATGTTTTCTAAATTGGAATAGACAGGAATAAACAGGCACGTAGGATCCCATCTTGTACCACTTGCTCCATGGTCGGCAGGGAGATTAAAACATTATAACATCAATTTAATTCCAGAGATGGGTATCATGAAATACCTCCAGGTCAAAACTGAACATATCTGTCCACATTACTTGACTTCCTTTAAAAAAAACAAATCCAAAACAAAGAAACTAGTTTCTGTGGTTCGAGCCAAAGAATGGGATACTGGCTTCAAAGCCATATATAAGCGAGTATGTGTAGCTCAGGGTTGAACCCCATATATAAGAAGATATGCTAAAAGTCATAGATGGTTTCCCTATACATGGGTGGTGGCTAAAAGAAGCTGAACACAATCCTTCCTCTGCAAAGATTGTGCCTGTACTCCTCAGAAGTAATGTACCCTATGACCTAAAAGACTTGTTGCACTGCTTCAGACAGACCTTTCGATATACAATATACATTGCGATTATGGTAATTTCATAGCACATCCCTGTGGTATCATCCTAAAAGCACTGCTTGCTTTCATGGTTTTTTTTTTTTTTAATTTCCTTAATGAGAATGATCTTAGTGCTGATAATTTAGACAGAAAGATTCAGCACTCAATGCAAATCCTTAAGAATCTGGATGTTCTGTAGAATTTTACTTCCATAGTTTTAGGAGGCATGGCTTAAGTTACACTTAACCTTCCCTTTCTCCCCTATACCTTCTAAGTTGTTGTGATAATCCACCCTAACATTTGAACACCAGCACTGTAGAGTTCCAAAATATCAATAACATATTTTGAAATTAGCTCACCCATCTTTTTATCTTTTCCTTTTCAAGGAGTTACCTGTGAATTATTATTGTCTATCTTTTTGGCCACTGAGAAGGGGAAAACAATATGCAAACCAATCACAAAGTACTGAGTATACGATTATTGAATAATTATTCTTTAGGAACATTTTTTTATATACATTAGTTATCTTAGCTGACCTTAAAGAGTCATTAAAATAATAGCTTCTTTCATTGGCTGTGTTCACACAACATACTTAATCATACTTTAGTTATTAATCCAGTTTTATGGGTTCACACAAGATAGTGAACCACAAAATAACTCTGTGGTCTGGGTTCATATCACACACTAGATTAAAATGTGTTTAACCAGCTTGTTCACTGTCTCATGTAAATACTGAAATAGGGAAATACTGATAATTTTATATTATGATAAGAAGTCTTTCACTGTTAGAAACGGGAATACTGATGTGAGGCAACAGGTAGAAATGCCTAAGAATATTCACAATCATATAGCAGGTGTGCTAAACAACTGGATATGTGCTCAAAACTATTGGAATGTTTGGAGAGAGGTTGAAGTCAAGTATATATATAGAAGTCCTCATATCTCATTTTGATCATTGCACTGGAATAGATGAGGTATGGTAAATTTAACAAAGGTAATTAACTAATTGTGTGGATGGTACTGACAGTTCTATAAGCCATAACCGTGGTAGCACATGAGTGATTTCTGGCCGTGTGTGACCAGTGGAAAGATAGGGTAAACTTTGAAATAATATATAATGAAATAAATAGCACTCTGAAGTTGATGTGTTATTTTTGGTACACATTTATTTGTTACATTCTTTTTTCTTACAAAACCTGGGGGGTGAGCAGTAGGTGGGATGGATTGCTTATGGATAATTCTCATTATAACCTGATCATACTATGGATTCCTTGGGGGGGGGGAACTCTGCTAGTTACACTGCTTATATAAACAAAGTATGTTTGTAGTGGAGGTAGACATACTGTAAGTGAAGAGATTTAAAAAATCAGGTACTTAATTTATTTTTCCATTGCTTTATTCTTAATTCACAGCAACCCCAGCTTCTTCTTTCATCTCAGTATATATGAAATTCAAGTTTCCTTACTTCATGCTGATTGGGCAATTGGTCCAGAAAATTAAATATTGCATCTGCCGTTTCCTAATTAAATGAGCATTCCTCCTTTCATTAGTACTCTGTAATATTTTGACATCCATCTTTTTTTTTTTTTTACCAATTGGATTCTGTTCATGCTTGAAGGCAAACTCAAAAGAAGTAAATGCAGTCAGAGTCACGTTTGAGTCATATTTTACTGGAAAGTGTTATTTTCCAGTCTCTGGCAGGCATAGATTTACAGTTCATTTCAGATAACACTTTAGCCATAGGCTGTCATTCAGATTCACAACTGCATGTGGATGGTCATGCAACAATACATTTGAGCAAGAATGCTCACATACAACTTTCCTCAATGAGGTATCTTCCATAAACATTGAATTACATTTTTCATCTTCTCTGATAATTGACTCACTTGTATCTATTCACATGTACATGCATATGCACACACAATGCACAAGCATTCCCTCCTTACTAAATAAGGAAATTCATAGGAAGATTTGGGCAACCCACACAACTTATGTGTGATTTATATGCTGCTTGTCCACACCCTGGGCCCCAATAGCGCTTCTTATTATTGCTCTTTGTGATTAATTTTGATTAACATGTTTACATTTCTGCTAGCATGGTTCTAGCTCTACCCAGATGAGGGAGAGATACCTTAAATCCTTTCTCTGAAGGCACATATGTTAGTTGGATGCTGTCATTTTCTCTTGTATATCTTATGTCATAAAAAGGAATTTGCCAGCATTGGCTACTTCTCTGCCATGCCAATAGGTGGTATTGATCTGAACAAGGTTATAGTCCTATGCCCCTGGTACTGTTGCTTGCTGGGGTCTTGCATCGCCTCCTTTTCTCTCCTCAGATCTCTCGCAACCTGGGAAAGATATACAGTGAAATGATCTTTGTGAATGGCTTTGTGCACTGTGACCCACATCCTGGCAATGTCTTGGTGAGGAAGTGTCCAACTACAGGCAAGTCGCACATTATACTTCTGGACCATGGACTCTATCAGGTATGTAGCTGGCTGGACAAACAGATGGAGAGATAATTAAGGCTGGTTTTGTCATTAAGCAGCAACATTTGACCACTTGTGGGTAGGAATCTTTTTGCTATGGCAGCGAACAGCAGGCTTTTCCCATGAGGTGCCCTTTCTACCTGCAGGAGATAGATGCTGTGGTAATGCCAAGAGCAGCCAAGCCAAAAAGAAACCAACAAGCATATTGGAGAGAGAGGGTCTGAAGCATGGGCACAGAGGGTTGGACAAATACAGCTCTGGAAGGCACAACAAAGAAGGCACAGTGTTAATATTTCACTTGGAGTGTGAGGCTAAATGTAGAATATAAGAGAGGTGCCACACATGCTCATCAGTGTTCCACTGCAGTAGTAGTCAGCTGTCCCTATTGGCACTGAACAAGTGTCCCAGGCCATTTAATTCCTCCAAGTACAATCTGTTCTTGAGCCTAACTCCTATTTAACAACATTTTGTGCCTTGTTTTCCTCTTCTTCTTAAGGTCCTGACGGACAACTTCCGCTTGAATTACTGCCAACTTTGGCAGGCCCTGATCAAGGCAGATATGAAGCAGATAAAAAAATATAGCCAGCGCCTGGGAGCAGGTGACCTGTACCCCCTGTTTGCTTGCATGCTGACTGCACGTTCCTGGGAATCGGTCAACAGAGGCATTGATCGGTTGCCTGTCACAACTAAAGAGGTACATTTTCTTGGGATACCTGATAAGGAAGTGACACCCAAAAATGCCATGCTGAAGATTCGCTGCTATCTCAGGTAGAACAATAGGCCTGCTTAGCAGCTTGCTTTAAAGAGAGTCTGCTCTCTTCTAATTGCCCGATAGCAGTTTCACACTGGGGATCAGCCATTCCCAAAATTGGACTTGGGGTTTTCTGCATAAAATGCATACTGCCTTTCACTGAGTTACTGGTGTAAACCAGTTCTTGTGCTATATTTTTTAATATAGTATAATTAAGGTGCCAGGCTTGGACCAGGAAAACTGGGGTCCAAATCCCGACTCAGCCCTGAAGCTCACTGCATGACTTTGGGCCAGTTGCTCTCTCTGAGCTCAGCTCCCCTCAGGAGATTGTCCTTGCACAGATAAAATTAGGGGAACCCTCCTATATAAGCTGCTCAGGAAAAGTGGGATAGAAATCCAACATGTAAGTAAATAAATGCCGTCAGAACTACTAAACGGGAGATTCTAAGGTTCTTTTTAAAAAGGAGACATAAACCATAGATAAAGCATATGCTTTGTGTAATCATAAAGTTCTCAGATTTTGCATTTCTATTTGAAAAGACCTTGACTACCTTGGAAATCTTCTGTTGATCACAGTAGACAGTACTGACAGTGCTTAGAAGGTGAATCTCTTCCTTCCTTGTCTTCCATACATTTCTAATCTGATTATTCCAGGATGTGGAAATCCGGACCAACGCTGCTACTTACTTACCTCAGATCACTAAGCTTCTCAGCAACGTTCCTCGTCAGATGCTGCTGCTGCTGAAGACCAACGATTTGCTAAGGGGGATTGAATCTGCCCTGCAGACACGGGCTAATGCCAGCTCCTTCCTCAATATGTCTCGCTGTTGCATACGAGCTGTTTCTGTGTGAGTCCCCAAACCCATAACCATAACCATAAACCGGATTCTTTTTTCTTTTTTACGCAAAAAGTCCATAAGGGGTTTCCAGTCACCAATAAATGTAGATATGGTTTTTTCTATAATCAAACATGCCAATTTAGCCATTTCAGCACGTTCTGTCATCTTTATCAACCATTCGTCCATTGTAGGTGTTGCCAAATCTTTCCATCTTTGTGCATACAATAATGTCACTGCAGTTATCAGGTATACAAACAGTGTTCCATGGCTCTCCTCTAACTGTTTATCCATCAGTCCCCATAAGCAGGATTCTGAACTATTAATTGACTATATGTTTCCTGTATCCAATGACTTTGGAATAGCTGAAGCTACAAAAATAGGCTTGGCACATTTTTTCATGCAGTAGACAATAGTAGTCATATAATATTTATTAGAGTTATGCAAATACTTCAAAAGAGATACTTTGCTACATGAGGGGACATGTATGTCGGACTTCTCCAAATCATTAAAGTAGCTCCTCCCAGCTATCTACACAAACATGTGCACGTGCGGCTATTTCACTTCCCTTTTTTCCAAATGAAACAATATGCATGTGGAATAGTTGTGTGAGCTTGGAAAAGGGCACAGCCCCTTCACTGATTACAAGAAAAGTATTTTGTATAACTTTCATGATGTTGTGAAGTACCTCTTTCAAAGCATTTGCCCAGCCCTGATATTTATTATCTGGTGTTATCTTGAAACAACATAAAGAAATTCAATTAAAGTGGAGCAAAGGACTTATGGAGTTGTAGACATAACATACCATTCACCACTTGAGGAAGAATATGAAATGGGGCTTGGGGGTGTTTGGCTCTTTCTGTGCAGATTTTTCTGTTTTACCTGCCATCTTAATCGATCTTCTGTCCTCTCCTATTCACTCTTACCTGTTTTCTCCATCCCTATCTTCAAAGTAGTGTGGAAGACTATGTGCTTCCTCTCACTGATTTTCTAGACAAGGTTAAATAATTTGTTTTCTTCCTCTCCTTTGGATTGTTATTGGTGTCTTTGTTACACTCATTCTTCTATAAAGTATGGAGTAATCAGAGAGCTTAATGCAAAGGTAGAGATGAAAAGAGACACTTTGAGTCCCAGATGAGAAGAGCCACTATGTAAATCAGTAGACACTGCATTTATTGTACTCAGCTCCAAATTACAAAATAGTTTATTTTTCAGAAATTGTTCTTCTCTGAGTGTTTTATTGCTAGTTTATGTGACAGTTAATGCATTTCTTTTTGTGTTTTTCTCAGGTATCAAAGGAACAAGAGTAACTCCCTGTTCCGAAAGGCCCAGATATCCCTTTCTGAGGCCCTGAGCTTGTGGCAGATCAACCTGTATGAACTCTTCCTATGGCTGAAAGTGTCCCAACTGGGAAACTGGGTCATTGCTTTCTTAAGTTGGATGCACCATTCTAAGTAACATGAATTGGTGAAGCTGGGCTTGGTTTTGTCTTGCCTTTCCCAATGGTGGCATTCTGTTCTTATTTATTTTTCCACTAGTGTTTTTGGTGTTTCTTCATGTATACATGGTGCTATAGATTCATTGTATTTGGCAGGGTCCTGTTTGGAAAAGTGAGAAATGCAAAACAGCAGCTAGAACAAAAGTCAGAAACTTGCATTTCCAAATATAGCACAGGGAAGTGGTAGGTCTCTGGAAATTCTCCAGGCGAAATCTCAACAACCCAAATTAATGTTTATAGGGCCATATTTTTTTTAAAAAGGGCAATTAAGAAAACCTAATCCTACAATTAAATTATGAAATGCAACTTTAAAATCTGCAAAGACCATTGAGTTTTTAGTAGTACTTTATGGTCACCTTCCCCAAGCTGCTACCTTTCAGGTGTTTTAGACTATAACTGCAGTTGGCCAGTAGTCAAATATTAGTTGTAGTTCAAATGATGTTGAAGATATCAAGTTAGGCAAGGCTGTGCTTTGGGTTTCTTAAGCTGGTGTACTACATGATAGCTCTATTAATACATTTTCACCTTTCATGGAGAGCGCTAAAATGAAATGGAAATCATATGGACAAGGGACTATAAGCCAGGATAATTGAATGGATAACTGTTTTGGGAAGGAAAGCCTAGGATTGGAGATCTGTTTTCACAACTGACTTTTAGATTGTGAGTTAGGGTCATTTTTGTATGTTCTCTTTGTTATAATCACAGAACCGTGAGCCTCTTTTGAAATGTTCAAAATGAAGACAATGTTAAATAGCGACTTATTGTTTCAGAATTCATTTACAAGTTAAATGCTGATTATGTGTGTATATTTGTAGGGAAATACTAATTTCTTACAGAGAATCCAAATAATACCCCTCTGAAATAATTCCATTTATTTCATTTTCCCTATGGAGAGAAAAACAATAAATAAATTAAAAAATATTGTAAATACAGCATACAATCTAACATGGACATGGAGCTTACTATTCCAAAACCTCTACATAAAAGGGCTTGCAGTGATGCATTATATCAAGGCTGGAATATCATACATTGTTAGCAATGTCTCAGATTTTATAAAAGCAGTATGGTAATGTAGGAACTATTTTATTGTTAGGGAATAGTGGCCTTGTTTTGCATTAATAAGGATATAACCATTTTTAAGTAATTATTTTCAACCAACTAATATCAATAAAATCTTATAGATAGAAGCTATGGAAAATCTATGTTTAATTACTTTGATCTATGTGACAGGATGCTTCCCCTTGTTACCTTTGTTAAAAAAATGTGCAGTAGGTTCTTAGTGAGATCTTCTACAGGGTCAGAAGTAGTTATGTATCAAATATTAAAAATGTACAAGTTGCAACCAAATTTTAAACACTGTTTCTTTGGATATAAATATTAGGCATGTTAGATATTGCAAGACTTCTGAAGGTATAGCTGATCTGTAATTTCACCATTTTATTTGACAAACCATGGGCCTATTAATTAAGAGATTAATTAATTATGAGTATAATTGCTGCTGAATAAATTCTACCAGTTAGATTTCTAGTCTTCAGGAATATGAAACAAAGTAAATTCAAACTTAGTTGGAGCATCCATTGGACCCTGCCTGACTCAGCTCCAGAATAAAATATCTGATTTAAAACTCCTGGAATAACTGTGGAACTTGTTATTTGCTCAATAATGCCAATTTCAGTAAAATCCTTCTAAGCATTAATCCTTTGTTCCATCATGTACATTGCCAAGTATCTCTCCTGTTTATTTGTTCATTGTACAAACGAAAGGTATATGGGGAAAGCCCCAGGCTCAGCTTGATCTTACTGTTTTGCCAAACAAAACAGCATGTAGTCACAGTTACTATTTATTTTCCTTCTGTCCTCATAATACAACATAGAACTTATACAAGGCTTAGGAGATTGCTTTGCACAAGGTCAGACTATTTGCTTCTATGTTTGCCCTCACCAGCAGTGGTTCTCCAGGGTCTCTAGCTGAGACCTTTCCTGTAACTTGCTATCTGATCCCTTTAACTAGAAATACCAGGGCTTGATCCTAGGAAATTCTGAATGCAGAGCACATACTTCACCCCAGAATATGACCCCACTATTTTTCTAACTATTACCCAGCCTTCAGTGAAAGTTTATCTACATGTTAAATGTTGAGAAAGCCATTGCCACCTGCTGAAGGAAATTGGAATAATGTTGGGGAAACCAGGAGGTCTAAATGGGGAGAAGGGAGCATATCCTTAGAATGGGTCTGTTGATTCCCAGCAAGCAACACAATGGTCAACCATTGCTCATTTCTCCTAAGGGAGACATTTCCTAAACATTCATTTCCTGCCAGGAAGACATTTTGAACTAGAATTCCTCTAACAACTGGTTTGTATGGATATGAAATTAACTCACTGATATGATATGATATGGATATGAAATTAACTCACGCGGTGGCGCAGCGGCTTAATGACGCTGAAAGTTGCCGGCCAGAAATGGTCGACACTTCAGCGGTTCGAGCCCAGCTCCATGCAGCAGAGTAAGCTCCTGCTTCCTCCTCAGCTCCTGTCAACCCAGCAGCTCGAAAACTTATGTGAGTAGATAAATGGGTACTCTCATCCCGGTGGGAGGAAAAATGCTGGCAGCGCTTGGACAGGAGATGGGAGCAGTTGCCAGCAATGTGGAAGTCGCGCACGCCCGAAAAAGGCGTGAAGCCACGGAAACCCCGCCTCCTGTGCTTGCCAGCTAGGCTCTGCTCTAGGAAGGAGGCAATGGCAAACCACTTCCAAAACACCTTGCCTTGAAAACTGTAGGGACTCGTCCGGGCAGTCGCTGCAGAATCGGTAACGATTGAGTGCGGATAAAAATAAAAAATTTAAAAAAATCCCAATTAAAGTGTAATTTTGAACATTAATCTCTAATTTTGAATTTTTTTTAAAAAATGTGCAGATTTACATTTCTGGTTACTTATTTAAAAAGTGATTATTTCAATAACTTTGGTCCACTTCAGATTTTGGGTCAGACTAGTCAAAATGAACTTTTTCTCTATTCCATGTTTTGGAATAATTTCTTCTTGTTTGCAAGGAATTTCTTTCCAGGTGTCTTTCATTTGCACAAGGCTTTGAATTCCAAGATTAAAATTCAAGGGAATATTATTTTATTTGGATTTCTTGTACCTGGTGTCTCCTTTAACTCCTTCTCGTGGCCAAAGAACATTATGTTAACTGTTGTCAAGAATAAACATGACTTGCAGATCTTACTTGTTTGAAGCATATTTCTGATGGCAGTGCAGTTTTTAAAAGAAATTTAAAATACAGTAAGCTACTGTATTCTTCCTTCAGATTTTAATCAAAAGTCATTTTTTCAAGACAGCTTTTGAAACATTTCTTGATAGTATTTTCCAACTGTAACTAAGCTGTAAAATAATTGCATAGTCTACCTTTGCTTATTTTTGCCTCTTTTTCCTTTCTGTTGCCTAAATCTGCTTCACATTGTAAATCTCATAGAGATGGGCTCTATCAGAACTTTTCTCACCATGTATACAGAAAGAGACTCAGTGGAACTTTTACTTAATTATGCTAGGTATAAGATGAGTGGGAGAATTGCTTTGACAGGCTTTCAAGACTAAAGTCAAGCCCTGTGAGGCTGGCAAACCCAAGAAACAAGAGACACTTGGATTTTTGGAAAGACCTTTATTGCTAGTAGGGCAACGTTAATAGAATCTTGAAAGCACTTCTTCCACTAGTATAATTAAGGCAGAGTTGCTCTCATTCTCGTGCTTCCCTCTTCCCTTGGGCTGGGCTGTCTCTTTCGCAACAGTCTCTGTTCCTCCTCTGCTTTCCTGGGATCTGTTAGACATTCCTTCACTTGTAGCAATGCAGGCTCCACCCCTTTTCCATCTGCATCTGCCCCAAAGGGACGGAGCTTGCCCCAGGATGCCGTTTTCCTGATTCTGAGAAAGGCAGCAAGAGCTTGTGGAAGTCTTTGGTAGGTTGCATGGTGACTCCATCACTAGCCTTCTAGAGGGGATTTTCAAAACTTGCAAGGAGAATGGAAGAAAAATAGTTGGCTCCCAGATAGCATTCTGTACATAAAATTTAGCCATAATGGCTAGTAGCCATTGTTAGTTTTACCAAGATATTTTCTAATCTCCATTTAAAGCTGTTTAATTTGGTGACATCACCAAATTGTGTGTAGTTAATCCCGCAGATTAACTATATACTGTGCAAAGATCAATCTGTCCTGAACCTCCCTCTGCTTTTTTGAATGACTCTGAGTTCTATTATTATAATGGAGGGAGGAAATACACTCTCTGCAATGCATGATTTAATATATCCATGATTTAATATATCTTACTATATATCCAGTTTTGCACACTGCATTTTAAAGACATATACAGAGAAATTAGCACGTAGAAGGCCAAGACCCATTCTCTATCATTTCAGAGCACAGCACATGGAATAAAGGGTTTAAATTACAGAAAAGCAGATTCCAACTGAATGTTAGAAAAAACTTCCCAGCTGTAACTTCCTAACTTTCTAATTGTTTGATAGCAGAACCAATTACCAGAGAAGTGGTGAATTCCCCTTCCTTGGATGCGTTCAAGCAAGGGTGAAGAAGTATCTGTCAGGGAGTCTTTAATTTCCATTCTTGCACTGAGCAGGAGATTGGATCTGATGCTTTGTCCAGCTCTTATGGATCAGTGTCTGCTCTTGCTTGCTTCCAGTTCCTCATAGTGGAGTTTCTCCATCACTTTTGATCAGACATAACTATCTGATAACTCCTGGATGATTTTGGATCCTGCAACAGCTTTATTTACTCACTGGACTGAACTATCTTGGGCATACTAGAGGTTAATATTTTTGGACCATATTTATACCAGTGGTGATGATGGTGTCAGGTTCAGCCCAAAGAACTCCAAGAGACAATGCAAATACAGTTCTGTTGCGTTTATTAGTTCCACCTCAAGACAGAATCTCACCAGACTGAACCCAAGTTCCCAAGCCAGCCAGCCACAACACCGTGAATTCCTTAGGGAGGTGCCAGCCTCATCTTCTTGAACTTCCCACGCTCCTGCTGGGGGCTAAGAACACACTGTATCTCCCTGAGCCTGGCCTTCATAAGTCCATTCCATCACAGATGGGAATGCTAAATAGAGCCACATCATGCATTTCTTAGTTGGAATTGTTGTGGCCTACTGAACCATTCCTTTCATCTCTGAGATATGCGAATCCTGCTGAGCCATAGCCTAAAAAAACACATAGTATAAAATCCAATGTAAGTCTAAAATTAAATAGATATCCTAGATGCTTTCCCTTTCTCTTTCTCTGACTTGTTCTCCTGATTAGGCAAAAAAATGCCCTGTAAAAGGATTCCAGGAAATTGAAGCACTGACATACATCTAAGGGTGGCACTAGGAAAACAGGATTACAAAAAGACTAATTTGAACGTTCTGTTTTACAATTCTATCTACTGTATTTTTACATGGAAGCAAGTGCTAATGCTTCCTGTTCCACCCTGGAGAGTCATAGTGTCCTTTGATTTTTGATCTTTTGGCCTGTCTCGGAGCATTAGTAATCATGAAGCCCAATGTGGTACAGGACGCTCTTCATGTTATGCTTAAATTGTAGCATGCACACATTTCTTTATCATACTTGTCATTATACATGCATTGAAAAGAATGCTTATAAAGCACTAATTAGAAAAAAACCAATCAGTTTAGACAAGAATGTTCAATAAACTGGCACCAAATTTTAACAATTGTTAAAATAACATTTAATAAGTTCATACATTCTGACCATGCTGTATTCTTTAGAAAATCTAGTAATAAGCGTGGGATGCTCACTGATAGGTTATTGTCATAAGGCAATTTTTGTTGCAGTAGGAATTTCCACTTCAGCTCCTTGAAATGTGTAAAGCATTTGTGGGTCAGACAATAAACAGTTCACACAAAATACAACTTCTGTTTTTCTGTTGGTGCCATTTCCAAGCTAATCTAATGCCTGACCTTAACCACTACATGTAGCAATGTATTCCATAAATTATATGAAGTAATGCTTTTTGTTTGTCTTGAATTCTCAGCCAGAAAGTTTCATTGAATGACCCAAAGTACTAAGCCCTGAAAATAGAATAAATTCCCCCTCCCCCTCCCCCTGCTCCTCCTCTTATAATTGATAATTTTAATCAACATTTATTATATCTACTCTATCTTCTGGCCCAAAATGGATGAATCATAGGAGATGTGTACATCTCCTCCCAAACCTCCCAAAGTTATAGTTATTTGGTGAAATGCAGCTGGGAGTGATTACAAATTTGATTAGAGCTATGATGATGCTTAAGGGTTTGTGAACCCTTTTGAATTTTCAATATTTCTGTGTAAATATGACCTAAAACGTGATCTGTTCTCCACACAAGACCTAAAACTAGACAAAAAAACCCCAATGAAACAAATGAGTCAAAAACATTATGCTTGTTCCTTTATTTATTGAGGAAAATGATCCAAAGCTACATATTAGATAAAACTCTATCTAGTTTTAGGACTTGTGTGGAGAACAGATCACAGTTTAGATAACATTTATGCAGAAATATTGAAAATTCAAAAAGGTTCACAAACTTTTAAGCACCACTGTATGTGACATGAGTACTAAATATTTGATCATGGACAATTTTGAAAACAGCAACCCCCCCCCCCCACTTGACAAACTTAGGGTATCAGGGGAAAACTATTTAAAATACTGAAGTAAAGTTGGGTGAGAAGAGACCTTCTTTCCCACCCATTCTCACTCCTTTTAGTGTGAAAAAAAGTTACCCCTACTCCCACTACATAATTATATTGATGCTTGTTTAGTAGACATATGGCCTTCAGGTGAGACTTTCAGGTGAGACTCTGGGCCTGACTGTCCATCTCAGTTTTTGTCCCATTGAGAAGAAGTGAAGTATCTCAAAGAGGCAATCTAGCACATTGTTACATCTCCATGAGTTCTCACCAGGGAAATGTCCTATTTGGATGATGAGGCCCATGTGCCTTTCTGAAACTGAATTCAAGGATTTTAGCTTATGGGTTCATTCGGTAAAGTGCACTGCACTTTACATCAAGATTTCAGCTGGACTTTGGATGCATTGTTTTTTGTATGCGCGATAAAGGAGCTGTAGAAATATCTTTTTGAAAGGAGTCTGGATGAGACCAGCTTAGTTCATAAATCTGCCTATTTATTTAGAGTCTGAGACTGTGAGCTAAGTACCTTCAGAATTTGAGATGTTTGCCATCAAGTACAGAAACTGTTCTTCTATAATGGAGTACTTCAACATTTCTTCAACATTTTCAACATTTTTTCTAAGCAAAACTGGTATCTTCTGTATGAGATTTTGGTCAGTATTAGGATGGAATTAAATTTTATAAAATTTACGTTGCAATTTTATTTTATCGTTAGATTTGTTGTTGTTTGTTTTATTTTGAAATATTTGCAGATTGTTTAAAAACAAGCATTTGAATTGCCTGTAGTTGATTTGGCAGAAATGTAATTTTTAAAGAAACCAGTCTGTGCTAAGAATTGTTTAAGGAACAATCTGTGCATAGAATGTGCCGTGTGTGTGTGTGTGTGTGTGTGTGTGTGTAGGCATTAATATGCTTGCTAACTTATATAAACAAAGGCTAAAACATATTTTAGGCAGTCTATTCCACTCCATTCCATCCTATCCTAAGATATGATACATTTTGTACAGAAAAAAATGATTCTGTGGTATTAATATTCTGGGAAAAGACACTGAATTATTGCTACCATCTTTAACTTGACCTCTAAATGTGTTGAACTAAGGTGCACTGAATGTGTTAAACTATGGGTATTGTAGTCTGTCACACCTGGCAAGAGGTTGAAAAAGACTGATTTATTGGCCGCTTTATGGTCTCTTTCTACCCTTTCATTCTCTCAACTGCACACTATTTGCAGACACATTTGTTACTTGTTTCTTCTTACTCTTATGCCCTGACAGAATAAACTCTGCAATCTATTGGCATCAACAAGAAGGGGATTAAAACAGCAAGGGGGAAAATAGTCTTGACAAAGTGGATATTTTTGCTTTTTGCTGCACGTTCTGAGCAAGAATAAAGCAGTTTAAAAAAAAGGGGAATCCAGAAGTATATTCATTTCCTGCGCAGTCAGTGGAAGATACCCATATTTATCAGTGTATAACACACACAGGCGTATAACACACACCTTAATTTTAAGAAGGAAGTTTGAGTAAAAAAACTTAAATTTAAATAAATGACTTGGAAGCAAAATAAAGGGAGCTCTGAACTTTTTGTTTATTAATATTTATACCACTTACAAGGTAAATATGTACAATAATATGAAAGAAAAAGCACTTCTTTGAATGAAAAAACGTAGATCTTATAAGATTTTACAAAAATTTTGAGCAGAATCACTGCTATCTTGGAAACCATGAAACTCTTCGTCTTCACTGCTATCTTCAAAATCAAACTGAACACTGCTGCGTTCATTGCTACTGTCTTCATAAATCAGTTCGTCGTCTTTACCATCCAAAGCATTGCTTATACTACATTTCTTAAAAGATTTGATAACAATATCTTGCTTAACTGTGTCCCATGAAGTCTTTATCCACTGACACACTTTTGAAATGCTAGGTCTTTTCATTCGCTCAGAATTTGTAACTTCACGTTGATTTTCATCGCACATGTATTTATTCCATTCTTCACTCAAAGTCTTTGAAGGGCTCGTTAATGGAAACATCTAATGGCTGTAATTGTGATGTAAGTCCTCCTGGAATGACTGCTATATCTGTTTTGCACTTTTGAAATTCTTTCTTCATTGGTTCTGTAAGATGATATCTAAATGCGTCCAGTACTAATAAGGATGGCTTCTTTATCAAATTACCTGGCCGCTTCCCCCCCACATTTTTAATCCAAAGCTTCATGCCTTCTTCATCCATCCAACCTTTAGGATGAACATGCACATGTAGGCCACTTGGAATTTTCTCTTTTGGAAAATTTTTCTTTTAAAAATTACCAATGGCGGCAGCTTATTTCCATCTGCAGTGCAGGCAAGGACAACAGTGTAATGATTTTTTTTCATGCCCTGAAGTTTTGATCATTACTGTCTTAGCACCTTTCGAGTCCACAGTTTAATTTGAAGGAACATCGAAAGTGAGGGGTACTTTGTTCATGGTGCCGATTTGACCCATTTCAAAATTTTGTCTTTTGCTTTCTTTAATAATAAACCTATGAAAATTTATTATCTTCTCTTCATAATCATCTGGCATACGCTGGGCAATCATGGTTCTTGGTCACATCCGAAGCTCATGCCTCTTCATAAATCTTTGGCACCATGATGCTGTCCCTTTGAAATCATGTATTTGCAACTCTTTGCTGATTTTCACTGCTTGAATAATTATCATTTTTGTTGATAAAGCAATGGCAGCTTTTCTTTGACTAAGTACAAATTCTTTTACCTGTTCTTCCAATTTTGGCCATTTAGCAATACCGCTGCGGAAATTGCATTTTGTTTTTGATAATGTCTTGATTTTTTCTTCCTTTTTTTGCCACTCTTGTATTGTGTATTCTGTTGGTGGCTCTCCAAAATGCCTTGCTGCAGCCCTATTTCCATGTTGCTTGGCATATTCCACAACCTTTAACTTGAAACCAGCTGTATATGCTAAACGCTTCTGTCTTGATTCCATTAGGGATACCGGTAGTTTTAAGAAACTGAAACAAATAGTGAATGTAGGCACGAATTGTTTAACTGAGAGCACTCTGCATGTATGAAAGTGATGAGACAGACTAAAAAAAACATTGGCAACCTCGGGATGTGTCACACTCTTCAGCAGTATTCTTTTTACCTAAGTTTAAATAAAAAAAAGTAAGGTACTATCAGGGGTGTGGTGATCTCTGGTGGACCAGTAGGGGTTAAAAATCCCTGGTGGTCTGAGTGGATTGGGGGGTACAGTAATTTATTATTATGGTATGCCTCCTCTGTTTGCAGTCTTTAGTAATATCACCCACACATGCCGGCACTCAGTGTGTCAGAGCAAAGCGCCTCCCCGAAGGGCCTTGGTGGAGTGGGCCCCATCCCGTCCCAGGCAACGTTCCCCCCAGAAGCGAATGAAGCCTTTGTGAGCTGCCGCACTGGGGTGGGCCCGCAGAGCTGGAGGTGCTCCTGGCCAGCAAGGGGGGACTCGTGGCCGTGGCCATGGAAGCCACCACGCAGCCCCCAGAGCCGGGGCCCAGCAGGAAGGGCACCCTGCGGCCCCTGAGCAGAACCAGGAGGAGCCCAGCAGCCTCCTGCCATGCAGCTGTGATCTGCAGGCCTTGGCTCTTGCCTGGAGCTGCTTTGTCTGGCAGGCTGGCAGGCAGAGCAGCTGGATTTGGGACGGAGGGAAGGTGGGTTGGTGGGTGGACACAGCTGGCCCGTGAGCCCAACTACCCGGATCCCTGCCGGCCGTGGGAGGTGGTGGCTCTGCAGACCAGCCACGGGAGTGGGCTAAAAGGCCTTCTGCTTGCTGAGACCTCCCGAGGGGGCCCAAAGCTTTCTGAGCAGCCACTCTTCCAGGGGCAGAGCTCAAGCAGCCCAAGCCACCCCTTTGAGGCCTGCTATGGAGCATCCGAGGAGGATGGAGCGCTCCGATCTCACTGGGTCCTTGTTCGGGGTCCTGATGCCAGAGCTGTGCCCGTGAAATTTTTAGTGCAAAATCTGTCTGGCGAAAGCTTTGCTCTGACACACTGAGCGCTGGTGCACACAGGTGATGTCACTAAAATACCATGAGCTTCCCTCCTCTCTTTGCAGCATTCCGGCATGTAGTAATGAGTCAGAGCAAAGTGCCGGTGCTTTGCCCTGACACACTGACTGCGCAGGTGATGTTACTAAAGACTGCATACAGAGGAGGCATGGTTTAAGTGCCATCAATCAGAGGAAGAGGTAGGAAGTGCGAGGTTGCAGCCCCAGTTACAGCCCTGGCTCAAATGAAGGCTCCACTCTCCCAGCCCTGCCGCTTGAGGTGAGAAGCCACAGGGGTTATACAGGGGCTTATACATTGGCGTATAACACGCACATCGGCATATGACACACAGCTAGGATTTCAACCCCAAATTTTAGGGGGAAAAGTGCATGTTATATGCTGATAAATACGGTATAGCATCAAAAAAGGAGGTATTAAGACACAGCTGAAAATTTAGAACATCTTTCAACAGAAAAAGCAGATGATCATTCCAGACTTAACATTAGAAGTGGGTTATTACTTAGTCAGGTGTTATCAAATTGGATTCAACTCCTAGTGAATGTATGAACAAATGCTCACCATCTTCACCTGATTCTAGCGACAATCTGGAGCTCTTCCAAGGATATTACAGGAATCTGTTTGATCCTGCCATCCAACTTATCTGCTGTCTTTTCCTTCTTCTTCTACTACCCTCAACCTTGCCAAGCCTAGGAGATATTTCTAATTCATTATCTGCTTGTATCACATGCCCAAAGTGTGTGGGTTTCTGCCTGCGGTCAGCCTTTATTTGGTCCAAGATTGGTTCTTATTGCATTTCATGGTACTGTTAGTAACCATCTCCAAATCCATAATCTCAAGATGTCTCTCTCTCTCTTTCTGAGTATTTAGCTTTCACAGCTATGCATACTATTGGAAGGACCATTGATCAACTATTCTGATCTTTGTTGACACTGAAATATCCTTATCTTTCATGATCTTGTCTAAGTTTGTCATTGCTTTCCTTCGTAAGATTGATCTCCTTTATACTTCCCAATGTTATGTCAATTTTTTTGTGCCCAACAAAACTGTCTACTACCTTAATTTCCTCATCATCAACTGTAAATTCAGTAGGGTACAAGTTGATGTTACATTTTCTTAATATTTAACAATGACCTTATTTTTTACTTTTATAATGATTATATATCAATGATTTTACTTTTGTAAGACTCTTATAAGAGTCTTTACTTTCAGCTGACAAAGTGGTATTATCTGCTTATGTCAAATGTTTAGTGTTTCTACCTCTTATTTTGATTCCAGCTGTCATTCCTTCCAATCCTGCTATTCTTATATCTGCTGAATAAGTTAAACAGATATGGAACCCATATGAATCCTTATCTGCCTCCTTCCTTTATTGTGAAATGTTCTGTTTCTCCAAATTAAGTCTTTACAGTAGTTTCTTGCTCAGTGTAAAGCTTCCACAGAAAAATAATTCGGTGTTCTGGTATGTCTATTAGTCTTAATGTATTCCACACTCTGACATGATCTACATGGTCAAAGGCTTTGTGTTGATCTCATTCTTTCTCCATCTTATGTTAGCTATCCTATCATGCATTCCTCTGACTTTCCTAAATCCTGCCTCTTCATTTGGTGTTTATGGCTTTATTTGTGTTTGTATGTTTTAAGCAAAATTTCATTTGTGTCAGGAATTATAACAATAGTTCAGTGAACTGTACATTCCCTTGCATCTCCGTTCTTTGATACTGATATAGTCACCAATATTTCCCCAGTCTCTATGCCACAGAGCCTTGTTCTAATTTATGAATTCTCTTATATCTATATGTTCCAGTATATAGTCTGATCTTTTCAAATACAGTACAACAGTTTTCTTCCATATATGTTAACATAGTGCTGTTAGGACTTTAATTGCCTCATTTCCTGAAGGTTTGAGAACTTCAGTGGGTATTTTATCTGTGTCTGGTACTTTGCTGTTTGACAGCTGGTTTATTGCCTGTCATTCCTCACTTTATAACAAAGTCAAAAACATTCTCTAAAAATGTTTCTGCCATTCTATAAACTTGTTTGGGAAGTGTTTTAGTATAATTGTTGTTTTCATTTGACTTCATTTGCTTCTGCCAGCTCTCTTCTGTGATTATCCTTGAGTATTCCTATCTTAGCTGTAAATGTTCTATAACTTCTCTGATCTTCTTCAAAAGATCTCTCATTTCCCCTTTCTTTTTATATGCATTTTTAGATTGATTATCATGTTTGCTTCATGTTGAAAATCTACAGTCAGTCATCCTATTGTTCATGGTTTCAGTCCTCTGTCTTTCTCTGGATATCATGAAACTTTGATCTGAAAACCATTTGGATCTTTTCCTCTTTGGAATTTTGGGGATCTTTTTCCTGCTTTATTTTTCAGGACGTATCTTTTCCCATAGTTCCCCAAATTTGCATAAGTTAAACAAAATAAACGTGTTCCTTACTCTGAAGGTATATTAACACATAGATTTGAAACCAGTATTTCATGGTCTGTTCTATAAACTGCACTGATTGGATTGCACATCTGTGTCTTTCCTATTACATAAACTACTTGATTCCAATGTTGTTCATCAAAATTAATTACCTTATCCTACAATATTGTATTTCCTTAATCCAGATGTTTCTACGATTCCAGTTTCCTCCATTTCTCCAACTTTTGCATTCTAATCATTGAAAGAGATTTAGTATCTCTTACAATCTGCCATAGAATTTCTCAATATCTTTCTTCAATAATATATCATTGATTTTCAGATAATATCTTCTAATTAAGGATGATATCTAAATTGGACAACAATTGGTTCTGACAATAATTAATCATGTTAGCTCTACAAAATGAGAAACAGAAAAATAGGTAATAATCAGGACATAGGAATATGTCTTTTTAAAAACTGTATTATTTCAAGGTTTATTAAAGTAAAAACATGGCAAGTCACAGCACTAGTAGACAGAGTTTCTTAATGTGATGCCATGAGCCCCTAAAGCAGTGTTTCTCAACCTTAGCAACTTTAAGACATGTGGACTTCAACTCCCAGAATTCCCCAGCCAGCCATGGGAGTTGAAGTCCATATCTCTTAAAGTTGCCAAGGTTGAGAAACACTGCACTAAACTTTCAGATACAACTGACTTGTCTCATAACGTTGATATCACAAATCCAGGAATCTCCACTAAATAACTGAATTTAACTAAACTTAAATTGAAATCTGTGAGAAATGCAGTGGGATATAAGACTGATCCCCCCCCCCCAATCTATAGAAATAATTCCCTCTCAGTTGGATAGCATTTTTTTTAATAATAATGGATTAGAAATATATGGTCCTGGTTGCTTACCCAGAGAACTGAAGATGTAAGGAGAAATAGCTTGATACCTCTTTTGTGTGTGGATGGTGACAGTATGAATGCTTAGACTGAGATTTTTCCCCCTTATTTAAGTCCCCCTGAAAAGGTATGCAATTAGAGCATTTAAACAATGTTAAAGGTTCTGCTAATTAAGAAGCATCAGCTACAATTCTAAACTCATGGGTATGCTTCTGCTTAGAACTGGCTGACAGTTTGTGTCCTGAGTTCTACTGAATTAGATAGTTATATGTATACCTAAACATTTGGTAAATCTAAACCATAATTATGTACATCATGTTCTATTTCAACAGAATCAATAGAAGTTATAGTTTACATTAGATGCTTTTTAACTTACATTTTCTCTTCTCTTCCTGGACCAGCTTGCAGTCTGGAAAGACCAAACCACAATTCTGACAAAGCTGTGGCTTTGCCTATGCATGTAAAATCTAATCTCTGGGCTTTGCTTCCCATTCTGGCTGGACAAATAGGAAAAATGTGAGGTTTTGGTTTAGCTACTCTAAGGTATCAAAAATATAACAACTGGGCCTCATAAACTAGAGCAAACTGAGCAGTTTTCTTTTGCCACTCCACATCTTCATACAGACTCATGCCCTAAATGCCATACAGTACAATCATTATATAGCAGTCCATTTTGATCCACTTAAACATGTATTCCTAAGATATCCACTATGGTATGTTTCATTTCTCATTTACAAATTGAAGTTTTTCTGCATTCATGCATTTCCACTGGCACTGGGGAAGAAAATACAGTATAATTATCAATCTCTACCATACATTAGAATACAATTATATGTTAATCCAGTTGGAACCATGGCAGAGGCTGGGAAAGATTCAGGATCCTCAACTTATTCCAGTCTGGCCCCAGTCCACCCACTTGGGTAGATGGGCAGAAAGTCTGATGTGATACAAGATTTTTTTTACTCTTTACTGACTTTTGCAGGGTGTGAAGTAACAATATTTCAAATGACATTTTCCTTTTCATATATCCATCCTTTTTATATTAACTATTGGAAAAAAATGGATTCCATTCCACAGCAACGTTGTAGTGCAAGGCCCATTAAAATGAATGGGACCCTCAAAAGTGTAGCAAATCATTTTTCAGCAAGGTATGTGCAGTTCAGATAAAATGATATGTTAAACTACAATGATATACCCAACACTACATCACATTTCAATCTTCTTTAAAGAGACCCAACTAATATAGCTTATATAATTCTATTTTATTGTACTGTATTATTTTCTGTTCTGTTCTGTTCCATTCTAATATAATAATATACATGAAGAGCAAAATAAATCTGAAAGAGCCAAATTTGTGTTTACCTCTTCTAATCTCTGATTCTTCTGCATTATCCACTTGAGGAACTGAAGTACATTTCTGCTTGGGTTCATGATGAACTTTAACTGATTTGCTGCAATCCTGCCTCATCTAAACCACTAATAACTTTGTTGGCATTTCAAACATGAAGTGAAATCTATCTCAGCAGCAGCACAAGGATACACAAGGGTCCCTGCTATAGCTGATACTAGTACTCCCATTGGAGAAGTGAAAAAGAGAAGGAGACCAGATGAATAGAACAGTGCTTTGGAATAAAATATCAGGCAGAGGTTGATTTACATGGTTTAATGTATGATTCTCTATATTGTCTCTGCCCTCAGTGTTTCCATGTGTGCCTCACCTCCACCTTGACCCTTATGAGTTCAGCATAAATCTCTAAAATGAAAGTCTAAGTTCACTCAGCTGACAATATTTAGAAGCATCTTCGCTATTGATAATGGTGTGGGGAGGTTTCCAAACATGTTCAGCTGAATTCTTAAGAAACTCCTTTCACGCCAGGTTTTTTTTTTTTTTTGGCTTTCTATTTTCATTGGCTCACAAAGCCTGGTGGCAGCCCTTCGAGGTAGTCGAGACACGAAGCCAAAACCATGAGTACTAACGCTACCTTTGTTATAAGATTACAGTAACAGAATCTTGCAAGTCCGAAAGCACTTCTCCCCTCCCTTGCCTTTACATACCAGAGAACTAGGAAGGGTCCAGTCTGAGATGCCTTCTCCACCCCCATTCCTTCTGTGGGCTGAGATATCTCTTGTCAGACTGTTGTCTAGGCTACAGCTCTTCTCCTGTTTCTCACAGCCCAGTACACCTGGGCAATGGCAAGAGCTTGTAGGATCTGTAGTCCAAAACATTTGAAGGGCATTGGGATGGATATCTCTGCCAAAGAACAGGCAATATATGTAATTATTTCCATTTTACACAAGATCTGCTATGATCTCAAGGAGAAAAAAAAATCCTGTTATATTTTAATGTTATTTGCTCAGTATTACTGAATAGCTCCTGGAATTGTGTGCTGATATCTACCTTGAGTGTGTGTGTGCATGATTACATGATCCATCATTCAGAACTATCGCAGTGTTGGCTAGAAATCTGGAAGGTGCAGACATAATCGTATTGGAAGGTACCAGGTTGGGTAAGAAGAGGTCATTTGCACTCTACCATAAACTTCACTACATGCAAAGTATGCAGGAACCTTTTGGATTTCAAGCATATCCAAAGTTAGTTTACAATGGCACCAGTCCATTGGTCTTGAGGTAAAAGATTTCAGAAATATCAGTACCATAATTGTCAAGTTACCAAGTGAAGGGCCCATTCTAGTGACATATAACTTTTGATATAAGCTGTGGTATTCTCGTGGCAAGTCTGTTATTAGATTTCAGAGCTATTAATTAATTGACAGCTTCTGTGTGTCTGTATGGATGCAAGGTTTTCTTACGGGAAGGAAAACAGATATATGAAAATTAGTACACTCTATCTGATGATTAAAACCTTGAAGCTTCTTATACAATGTCCCATTTCCTGTAACTTTGCCAGTTAAAGGGATCTTTCAAATAGGAGCTGATTATTTTTAAATCCACCTGAATGCCTCACTATTTGCCCTGATTGTGATAAAGCAGATTTTCCCTATGGATGAATGCTCCAGGGTGTATTTTACTTGCAAAATGTGTACTTAATGTTTTTGTTCATGTATCTGCATCTCCCAAGATTATGACTGAGTGAAATAATTGGCTTTTTTCTAGGGGACTCCTGGAACTGCTTGCTGGGAGGCCTTAAATCCTACAGAAAACTAGCGTCATGCCAGCTGACATCCTACGGTGCCTCCAACTTTAATAAAAGTAGGACTAAAACAGTGGCTAAGTGGCTTCTGAAAGATAAAGCTATATGCCAGGAGCACAGTAATATATTGCTGCTGCTAAAGAAATTATGGAAAATAGTAATTGTGGCCATTGTTTGTATTAGCTTCCTTCAATTTGGCTTAAAACCATCCATCACACTGATAAGGCTGAAAGTAAATCCTGGCACTTAGTAAATATGGAGTGTCTTTCCTGAGAGTTCTGGTTTCAAGGCATAGCGTGAAGTTGCATTTCTCACATCTATCCCAGATCACCTTTGTTGATCTGTATCTTTCTTGGTCCCTATCTGCCCACCCTCACCCACCATCCCCCATGAGACAAAATGAGAAGGATTCCACAACTTTACCTCTATGGAGAAAAGCATTCATCCTTTGCACAAAATACATTCTGAGGGGGGTGATACCAGGCTGTGTAGGCTGGGGTTTTATTTTGGTGCATCAATGCATCTTTAACAAGCCAGATGGGCCTGTAGGAGGTGGTAGCCAGTTTTAGCTTAGCCTTGAGTGGTAAAAGTCAGTGGAAAAAGCTTTGAATTCTTGCTAGCTGTGGGCAAGATGCAAATGTTCAATAAAACAGCCATGTACTCTCACTAAGAAGGAATTAGTGCCTTCTTTAATAGGCATTTTCAGTGAATGAGAACTGAAAATAAGAGAATCACTAGAGAGGCTTATTACTAAATGCCTGTCAACCCCTAGTCCATTGAGGCATTCTGTCTTGAAGAGAAGATTGGGCATCTTATTTGGGGGAGCAAAGGATGAAAAATAAGATAATTCTGCTCAGGATAGTATCAAAGAAATGCTTTGTGTGAAGTTTAGTCATTATTACTTGAATGTTTTATTCCTCTGGAGAAGAAAGAGTAGTGCAAACAATGAAACCCAGAAATAATATAACCCTGCAGAAAAAAATGTAGTGGGAAACTAGCTAAAATGAGAGAGCCAGCTTGGTACAGTGGTTAAGGCATCAGGCTAGAAACCAGGAGACCTTGAGTTCTAGTCCTGTCTAGGCACAAAGCCAGCTGGGTGACCTTGAGCCAGTCACTTTCTCTCAGCCCTAGGAAGCAATGGCAAACCACTTCTGAAAAAAAATCTTGCCAAGAAAACTGCAGGGACTTGACCAGGCAGTCTCCTAGAATTGGATGCGATTGAACGGATTAAAAAAAATAGCTAAAATGAAATTCCTGAATTAATGAAAACCTAGACCACAATCCAGTTTAAAATTTAGAAGGCAGGGGGATGAAAGGGAAACTTTCCTCAATAGCTCTGCCACACTGGCTAGAAATTCTGATTGTTCTAGCCCCAGCTAAAGTGGTGACAGAGGAGCTTCTAGGTTAATGGCTAGGAGCATTGGAAGCAAGTGTGGGAAGTCACACAAATACAGGAGGATACTGGGTGTTTCCCAAGAAATGACAGAGGTTCTCACCTAACAGCATTTATAGAGAAGCAAGGTCAGGAGGAACCAAGGAGGTGCTGGCTGATATGAATGTGAGAGAGGAAGAGTCACACTGGGAAATGGGACAACAATAGCATTCCTACTCCACTCCAGAGTCTTGAGTCATTCAGTACAAGGCACAGGTGCACAGATCCACAGGCCCCTCTACTATGTCCTCCTCAGGGAAGTCATTGCTGAGTACATGCCATGCATCAGAACTTGCCAAAATGTTTTGAAACACTTCTTTAATGCAGGAGTGGAAAAGCCAAAATCCCTGGACTTTATGTGCCTCCCTCACAAGCAACCCAAGACTCTGCTGTTGATGTTGGCTGAATTCCTCCCCCTCCCATCTTCTGCCTGCTCTTGGACTCCACGTTTTTTTCTGGACACTTCAGAATTCTGAAATGATACAGTCAAATAAGAAATATGATCAACATTGGATTCTCCAGATCTTGGTTCAGATTATTTCATTAATTCTCGATTTTAAAATAACCACAGTAGCCTTTTGAGGATCTGATTTTTTTTCCTCATTAATCCTGCAGGTTAAGGCTTGAGTTGACACATAGGGTGTTTTTTGCAGCCACTTCTGCTTTTTGCAAACTATCTCATTTCATATATAGAGAGAGGCTTAAACAGAGCTTAACATGCCCACATCACATCAGGCGTGGAAGCATTGTCAGTCTGATAGGCAATGCAATTGCCATGCTCTGATTCATTTCATAAGAGATGACTTTCCCAACCTGGTCTCATCTAGAGATGCTGAACTATATTTTCCAGATCTAACATATTTGGAGAGAACCAGTTAGGTTTATGCTGAGGCTACTGGAAGCCATATTTCTTCTATCCCCATAGTCATCCAAATGGACCCATTTATTGCAAATCTCAATTGAAAGCCCGAGGAATGACTTGGAACATCTGTTACTTTAAGGTAAGGGGGCAAAGGTTGGAACTTCCATCTGGGGAAGGATTCAGTGAGAACTCCATGTAAACATGACTGATAAATATAAATAAAATATAGACCTCTTTTATAAAAATCTACTGACTTGAAATGCAACCACAGTGACAAAACTAAATTTCATATTGGGAACTATCAGGCAATGGATTGAAAATAAAATAGCCAATACTGAATTATTTTTATTTTCATCTGAGATGTTTACCAGTCTCAAGTATATCTTAATCTAGATTATCTGATCCAGCATGCCTCATTATAGACAAGCATCCCTATCTCCTCTTCATAAAATATATGCTAAAGCAGCAGCAGCAAGGAGGGAGACAATGGTTATAACTTATGAGCAGCTGCAAAAGAATTCTGGAACCCCCCCCCATAAAAGTCAAGTTTGTTTTTTTCCCTCAGTGATCAATTCAGCTGTCTTGAAAACACCCCTTTCACCTTGAGAATCTTGAGAGCCCTTTTGAAGATCTGTGTTTTAGCACTATTTTAAATACTCAGTGTTTGAAAACATCTTCGGGAGTTCGTGGCCACTACAGTTTTTGTTGCCCAGAACCATGAGTTCTTGTCTACATTTAATAAGGATGAGAACTGGTATCCCAGCAGCTGTGAATGTCCATTCAGCCAAAACACACAGCTCAGTTAACTCCTCATTCTCTACATGGATTGTAGACCAACCTCACCTGGTTCTCTCAAACAACAATGGTAAATGATGAAAAGAAAAATTACCTTATCACCAAGTTAAATTTGTTCCCCACCCTCACCAGAGCACTTACCTGAAATTAGCTGTGGTTGGCGTTTTGCAAAGGGTGAACCCAGTTTAGATTATAAATGCACTTCTTGTTTGTCTTTTCACTGCTGAAAATCTGTCAGTGAGGAGAAGTGATAATAGCAGGCTATTAAGTTCTTTCTGTATAATGTAATTCAGGAGTCAGGAGGCTGTTTGGTCATTTATGTCTTTGAAAAGCTCAGAATAATTTTCAGTTATTACCTTCCATTTTTTAGAGCCTGTTTCAAATATCAATATATAGACTCCCCACCCCACCCCCAGCTTTCCATCACTTCATGATCTGCTTTGTGATTTCCTGGCATCTATTATTTTTGTGTGGTCTGAATTTTCAGAGATTTAATTTTTGGGGGGAAAAAAATCTGCACCACATTTTTTTAGTCACTTTTTGTATTGGCTGTAGCAAGGAACTAATATTTATTTCGTGTCTGTAAACTGAATCTAACTTCTTGTGCATCGTGAAAAACATGTGAACACAGTTGCCTGGATTAACAGTGAATGCTAGTTCAGGCATCTTTAATGTTAGCCAGCTTCTTGCCAATCCCCATCAAACACAGCAGCCAGGCCTGGGAGATATATTTTTCCCTAGTGCCATCTGATAGCCATTAAAATATTTGTTTGAGTATTTAATGCCATTCCTGTTATATTCTATATCAGAAGCAGAAGGGCTAGGGAGGCCAAGTAAACCAGGAGTTCATTAGGTTACTGGATCATCCCTTGAAAACATGGGCTACAAATACTTAGACTGCAGTTATAATGAAGTTACCTTTCATTGCTAGCTCCTAGGAACACACCTATCCATCTTGTGCTACTGAATTATCAGGATTTATCATTTTCCTATGTTCTGTATTGGCACAGCCAAAACCATAGCAGGGAACACAACTGAAGAATTAGTGCCCTGCATTAAAATTCTTCTGCATTTTTTTACCAGTTCTTTATCTGATGAAAGTGAGTTTGCTTTCACAAAAAGAAAATTTCTATGATTTCTCATAGGTGGAGTGTGCCATTATTTATTTTCAAGTTGGCCAAGAGGTTCACTGATAAAGATTTGAATTCAAATCTTGTTACAGTATGTTTTCCTGAACAGAAGCAGAATGCTAAAAGAATACTGAGTAATTAAACTGCAGAACATCTCATTAACAATAATAATAAAATGGTCATAATATAGTTGTTTTGGATGTAGAGAATGGGTTTAGATCAGCTATCAATGAATGCTCAGAAACATTGATTGTATTTGAAGTAAAAGCTAGTTTCATTAAGAAACACATGAAGATAGAAAAGTCTCACTTCTGTCTAAACTACAACTTGAAGAGAAGGAATCAGAAGAGAGAGAGAGAGAGAAGTTATATCTTTAAACACAGAAAATTATTTAACTAACAGTAAGGTGAGAAACAGACACAGGGACAGTGTTGAAGTCTCTTCTCATCTGTCTCTTGCTATTTGTCATAATGGTCAAAATATGTTAATAGGTGCAAAGCGAGAATGCCGTCTCCAACATATAGGTGAATGTGCTGTCTTTCATACCTCCATCAGTCTACACACTTCTCTTCTGCTTCAATTAAATCTCAAGTGAAGACATCATGAATGAACTCCACCCATTGGGTTTTTCAGATTGGGTAATGTGTACATCCAGGGAAGCTGCAGAGAGATGGAGACATGTAAGAGAAAAAAAGTCCACCAACAGCATGTTTCACCACCTCCAACGAGCTTAAAAACTTCACCAAGAGAACTTATGAGATTCTCAAGTATTGTATAAATAAGTTGAAAGACTGGGAAGAAATATTTTGAGAAGTTGCAAGGAAGATTTGGGCACAGAATTAAGACTTAAGGGCACATGAGTGTCCTGCTGAATCAAGCCGAGGCCCATATTAGTACAGCATTTGTTTCTTACGTTAGCCAACCAGATACTTTTGGGGTGTTCACAAGGAGGAAATGAGGCGATACCCCTCTCCCATCATTGTTCCCCTGCAACTGGTATTTAGAGGTTACCCAGAGGTAATACTGAGTTTTCAGGATTGACAGATCTGTCCTCCATGAATTTATTTAATCCCCTTTTAAAGTCATCCAAATTAGTGACCCTCACCATGTCTTGTGGCAGTGAATCCCACAGATAATTATGAGATGTGTGAAGAAATACTTTATTTCATCTATTCTAAATCTCCTTCTGTTCAATTTCTTTGGATGGCTACTGTTCGTAGGGTTTGTGAAAGGGAGAAAAACTTCTTCCTGTTCATTTCCTCCATATCATGAATCATTTTAAATGCCCCCTCTCAGTTGCCTTCTTTCTAAGTTCAAGAGTCCCAAATGTTCTAGCTTTTTAAAAATTGTTCAACTCCCCCCATCCCCAATCATTTTGGTTGCCTTCTTCTGCCTTATTGGGAAGAATAGCATGTAAGAGGCAATATTTCCAAAATGTGGAAGCTGGTAATGATTTAACTTCTCCTTTTCTTGCCAGTCTAAGCAAATCTCTTGGAAAGAAGCAAAAATTGGGCAGAGAGCATGTATTTACAATACAAGTAATACATCCCACCGCTCTTAGCTGGGGGCCGGGGGGAACATTCTTAACAGAGATGGAAAATGCATCTCTGTTGCTGATAACCATGACAAGGAAAAAAGAAGTAATCATTTCCTGAAAAAAGTCAACTGTCCTGTTCCAATGTGAAATATCATATAACTTGCCTTTTATAGATCCTGACAAAAAAACATTACTTCTGTAAAGTCTGCTTCTCATGCAACCAAAAAGATGGTACATCTATTTTGGGATTCTACTATTTTGTTTTGTGAGGTTGGGATCAAGCAATCGAATGCTCCTCCATCCAAAAAGTGTCCTGAACATAAAGAACCAAATATTAGATAGAAGGGCTCTAAACTGCGCATCTCACCAGCATGCCAATTTTCTATGTGGAGAAAATAGTTTTGTATGGGGGAATATTTAATCATGTACCCCTTTGTCATGCACAACTTGAAATGGTTCAGCCTAAAATCAGCCTAATGTGATGCAGCCTAGAATCTTCACCTGAGAGTAAAAAGCCATGATCACCACTTTTTACCAACAGCCAGGTAATCCACTCCCTGAACTCTCATTTGATAGTTCTTTATGCAGTTCAGGACTCAGTTCTGAACAAATTAAAGCAATAAAGATTCCTCTTTTTATACCTCTAGAGACTTAAATATTTATCATGGCATCATGGATTAGAATCCATTTCATTAGGTACACAAAGAGAAATAATTTATTAGCCTCACCGTTACTTTCATTCTCAACATTTCCCTAACAAATGTAACTAGCCCACAGTCTTAGGCTACTATTTTAGAAGATACCATAATTACCTTCACACCTAAAAATGTTACCTTCCTTACAAACTCTGTATCAATGCATAAAATGCATAATTTACCTTCTCATATCATCTAAATCTTTATTTATAGATAATTTTGAGCAGTTCTGAATTCTGCTATCAGACCCTTAATATGTTTTTATGGAAATGAGAAAAATAGTAACAAATATTTATTGGCCCTCCCTATGTCAGTCTAACAAAATGCTAAACCTGATAGCAGAATGAACTTTCCTTTCTATTCCATATCAATGAATATTTTTGGAGATCTCAGTGTTGTGAAACAACCTTCTTCAAGCTGGTGCCCTCTCAATGTGCTTAACTCCCAAAATTACTTGGTAGGGCAGGAAAGTAGAACCCATAGCGTTTCAGGTGTTGTTGGATCAAACCTCTTCAACCCCTTCTTATCATGTTCAATATACTATTACAACTTCTGGAGAACCACAGATTGTCAATGTTTGCTCTAGAATAACAGTATGAAAGGAAAGATAAGACTTGATTTTCTTTAATAATTTATTTAATAATTCTATGCAAGAGGAAATTTACACATTTTTTATACATGGGGAGAAATACTACAATTTATTTCTTCTTCCTTCTCTTAAAAAACAGGGCTAATTTAATTTAATTTAATTGATTCAATTTTGGAAGCACCCAATTCCAAACTAGTCTGGGAGGCTCACAATATAGCAAGAATAAAATACAATATGAATAATAAAAAACAAAATAAAGAAAGAACAAGAAAAATAAGAGCAAGAAAAATAAAGAACAACAACAAGATAGCATTCTGGCCAACCACATATATAACATTCCTCAAGGGTTCCATCTACCTTAGCCCAAGGGCTAGGAGTACTGCCAGGTCTTTAAAGCCTTCCAGAATGTAATCAGGGTGGGAGCCACATGGATCCTGGGAGAACCTCATTCCCAATGGCAGGCACCACAACAGAGAAGGTATGCTTCCTGAATGCCAAAAGATTACACTAATTGAAGGGATCTGGAGTGCACTGACCTTGTCAGCTCGTACAGACCGAGCAAACACCATGAGAGATGTCCCTCAAATAACCAGGCCTGTGCCATGTAGGACTTTATATATCATAGCCAGCATCTTGAATCACACCCAGAAGCAAACTGGCAATGAGTGCAGCTTGTGGATCAAAGGTGCCACATGGGCATACTGAAACACACCCATCATTGCCCACACAACTTCATTTTGGACTAGTTGAAGCTTTGGGGTAGTCTTCAAGGGCAGCCTCAAGTGCAGCGCATTGCCATAGTCAAACCATGAGGTGGCTAGGGCATGAGTGACTGTCTGAAGGGCCTCCCAATCCAGAAAAAGGCACAACTGGTGCACTGTATGAGGTTGTGCAAAGGCCCTCTGATGCACTAGGGTGCTTTGACTTCCTTATAGATTCTCATCTACCAGCTCAAGGTTAATAGCATACTGCATTTAAGGCTATTTAGATTTTTATGAAAGCACTTTAACTATTTCCCTGCCTGCTGAAATGACCAAGATTTCTGATATGCAATGGGAAATGTCCAGCAATTATGGATTTTAGAATTAAATCATGAGATTTAGGCTGATGGGTGACAGAAGTTAATAGAATACTGGAGTTGGAATTGTATGATTAAGTCCAGCATGCTATATATTTACCCATATTTATGGTGAATTTCTTGTAAATTTCACATTAGAAGAATGTTAAGTGATTAATGCACAAAGGAAGGAAACATTCATCAGACTGAAAACAGCTAAAACAAATTGTCGGAGAACTGAGTTCAGAGTTTTTGCTGGGTGTTATTATTACAAGTAGTTTGTTCTGAATCATAGGTACAGAATGCTTGTGGAAGGCAATGACAACAATGACAGGAGAGTGCAAAGCAAATGTGCTTATGACTGATTCTCCTCATGTTGGAGAAATTATGTAAAATAATAATCCCTGAAAGGGTTTACCTCAAAATCCACCTATTGTCCTACTAGTCTCTAGAGGTCAGCTATAGAAATGATGTAGCGCACAGTTGAGCCCAGAGGGTGAAAGACAGGGGTTTCAAACCTCCTCTTCCAAAAGCCTTTTGTGCCTATGTATCCAAGCTCCATCTCCTGTACTGATATAGTGGCTTCACAATTACTGCTGCAGCCACCTCTCTTCCAGGGAGTACCTGTAATGGTATGTGGGAATGACCTTGGGAGACAGGTGGAAGAACTGCAGACTAGACAACAGTTAGTCCAACAGCAGCTGAGTCCTCAGAAGGGATGTGGGCATGGCAAACATCTCAAAAGAGGCCATCCTAGTTTCTTGGATTGTAAAGGTGAGAGGTCAAGATATGTACTTTCAGACTTGCAAGATTCTGTTAATGTAACCTTCCAATACAGTTAAAGCCAGTACTTCTGGGTGTGCTTCTTGTCTGGACCATCTCATAAAGCTGACAATATCTCACCTGATGTGAGAAAGATAGGGCTCCCATACCCTCTCTGGCAAATTAAAAGAGAGAGAGAGAGAGAGGGAGGGAGGGAGAGGGAGAGAGAGAGAAAGCTAGCAAGCAAGAAAGAAGCAAATTGTATAATGTTACCTCCTGACCATCTAACTCAATATTCTTTACACTGTAGTGTTGAGTCACATGGCAAAGGAAATCAACCCTTTTCCCCTCTCCCTTTTTGTGAGGAATTAGGCCAATCTCACAAGATATAAATAAAACCAAGCTTTAAAAATGGAAATGAAAGAATGTAAAAATCATTTTTAATTTTAAATAATCAAAACTATTTAGTGGTAAAGAAGTTAAAAACATAGTTGTTCAAATTACAGGCAGAGATTTTAAAAGGATCTCTGTTAGGAACAAAAATAGAAAAGTGTAAGGTTTCGGGAAAATCACAAAATGATGGTAGTGTGCTCCTAATTTAGAGGCAACTATGCTGTAAAGAGGTTCCAAGTTGCTTAAAACGCACCAACTATTAAGCTTGTTCAGAAGACATAAATACTAGAGAAAAAAATAAGACTTTTAATAATTCACTAATAGAAAATAAACTAAACGCATAATTCTTAGCTACACTTCTTAGGATATTATTTTCTAGGATAAGTGATACATGAAGATAAAGTCCTCTGCATGTTTTTTTGGATTATTCCAACTTATACTTTTTCCTTTTTATCTGAGTCTTTCGCAATGAGGCGACTATAATAAATCTAAATAATAATAATAATAATGGTCTCGGGAGGACAACACTCTAGGTATTGTTGAGGAGGAGATCTGTGTCAATTATAGAACCTATCCTCTGCCTGCAGCAAATCCAGGTACAGTTATTGGGGAAGCCCCAACTGACACTCTGGAGGCTTCCAGTGTAAAAAATACAGAGCTGGTTTAGGATCTGATTTGGAAGAAGGCAGTTTCTATGGTTCTAGATGGGAGTCCCCGCATGTGCACGTGTTCTGCCTCCTTTTGGAAAAAGAGATGGTGAAGAAAACAAAGTCATGCTTGCTGCTCCCTTTTCTGGAAAGATTCCCTCTTGTGTCTCTGACTGAAACCTCTTGAGACGAGTTATATGCTGAGCGCAATATATCATGATGTTTTTTGCTCAGGCGTTTGTTGAGTGGGTGCTTCAGCATATGCAGTTAATAGATATTTTTGCCCTGAAATATTCCCCAGGAAAGAAAGCACAGAGGCTCCTTAACAGATGCAACTCCAACACCAGCCTACACTGTAGGCATGAAAACAGAAAGAGGTCTGCAGCAAAAATTGCCATCCAACATTGATGCTTGGCAGAAAAAAATCCAAATAAAATCCCAGTCTCCTCTCTGCTGTGTGCATGCAGAGGCCAAACTTGAGCCAGTTTGGCCTAGTGGTTAAGTCACCAGCTAGAAAGCAGGAGATGGTGAGTTCTAGTCCCGCCTTAGGCATGAAAGCCAGCTGGGTGACTGGGCCACTCACTCTCTCTCAGCCCAACTCACCTCACAGGGTGGTTGTTTTGGGAAAATAGGAGGAGGAAGGGGTATTAGGTATGTTCGCTGCCTTGAGTTATTTATAAAAATAATAAAAGCAGGATAGAAAAATCTTAAAAAATCTAAAAAAAAAACCCTGAAAAAAGGGAGTTTTATTTCATTAAATTAATCAGAAATGAGCCCTGAACTATCAGACTAAACGTTGCTCCTGGGACTTGAAAAATACTTTGCTACATCCAAATTAAAAAAAAAAAGGAAGAGAAAAAAGTGGGGGAGGGAAGCGAAACCGAACATGAATCTGTTCCTTTGGATATCAAGGCTGAAATTGAGGATTTTTTAAAAAAATAATCTTTCCTTTATTATTTCACCCCACCCCCCTGAGATAAGCTAAATGTTGATAGCTGTTAGCAGCCTTATACAGGTAGTCCTCATTTAATGACCACCTGTTCAGTGACCATTCAAGCTTACAGTGGTGCTGAACAAGTGGTACCTATGACCAGTCCTTGAAGTTCTGGCAACTGCAGCGCCCCTGTGGTCACATGATCATGATCTGGGTGCTCGGCAACCAGCCTGCATTTACAACCGTTGCAATGTCCCATGGTCATGTGATCGCAATTTGCGAACTTCCCTGTTGGCTTCCCACAAGCAAAGTCAATGGGGAAGCTAGTAGGAAGTAGGAAGTCACGATCACATGAGGTCCTCATTTAATGACCCATAGTGATTTGCTTAATGATGGTTACGGGGGACTGCTGGAACTGCCACTGCTAAGCAGCGCGGTCATATGACATTGTGCTTTACGACTATGTCACTTAGCGATGGAAATTCTGGTCCAAATTACTGTTGTTCAGCGAGGACTACCTGTACATTATTAGACAAAGCAAGTATTACCTTATCATGCATGTTAAAGCTTTGGGAGAGCAGATCTGGCAGTTTGGGCACACAATTACTTGTATTGCACTTTATTACCTTTTACACTTTTTAAATCTATTTTGGTTTGCCAAGGTATAACAGAAACTATTGCTGATACCTCAAATTCTTACTGCAAAATATTTGCATTGGAGCCAGTGTTCATATGTATCCCATACCCAAAATGGTCTAAACAGGGAAGCTAGAACTGATGGAGAAATTGGAATTAAGCAAAATGAAAAAAAGGACAGGTTTATGTTCCATGATACTCACTTGATTTTTCAAGAGGACATGAAATGAAGAGGGCCCAGAACGGGGGGGGGGGGGATCACTCCCTCCTTCAGTGCTGCCACTGGCATTATAGTGATACGAGCACTTCCACCTTGACTCAGATTTAATATCTGCCTATGGGCTCCTGCTTGGCTCCTAGAGAGCTTTCTTGTCACATGGCAGGACTGATCAGGAAGAGAGAGTGTCAGACTGGCCAGTATCTATACTCTCAGATATATGTGTGTGTTTGCATGGTGTAGATATACACAGACATTTGTATGTCTATATAAATGAGAAACCACTGATCACAAGTATTTGAAGGGTTGAATGCTGCCTCCAGTACAGTCAAGGGCCTTTATCATCAGAATAGTATTTTTATTTTGGGCCTGAAATTAAGCTCTTTCCTTATTTAAAACAGATTCCACCACCCCACCCCACCCCACCCCACCCCCAAAAAACTGTTCTAGGCTCAGCTTTGCAATCTGAAACAGCATTTTAGTTTCAGAAACTTATAATGAATCAGAATTCAGGAAAAATCCATTATGGAACTGTTCCATTCCTTTTCTTCTGAAGAGAAGAGATGATTTATGAAGCCATCAGAAAAAGGAAAAGCTCTTGATCCAATCTTCAGAACCCAGTGACAGAGCAATGAATGCAGAACTACTAACAGCACTACTTGCCTTTTAATGTCAGTGAGATTCTCAGTATACTGGTACACAGAATGTTTCCAAACAGGGAAAGAACTAAGATCTATGCGTGCAGGAACACAACGGCCAGTTGTTTTATCCACTACAGATATCTCATGGAAACTAAAATGCATCACCTTTCACTGACTACAGCTGGCAGTTTTGACCAGTATCTTTTAATCTAAGTTTAAGGGAAGACCTCTCCTACATTAGAAAACAGTGTATTAGTTCCAGTGACTAATGTCTTGTTTGTATCTTGTTAGGTTTTGAGAGACAGAGAGAATGTATGCTGGGGAGGTGAGGGGGCACGGCATAAGGGAAATGCAAATACAATTAAATATTTACTTATTTATAGTGTGGCACCTTGAACAAACCATGTCCCTATTTCTCATCCTGGATTGTTATGCATAATGTGAATGGGGCCTGCTGTAAACTCACTTATACATCTGCAGTTCAGATGAGTTAGACCTGCCCAGGAAGCTGGTGGTATAGAGGAAATTATCCATTATGGTTGTCTCAGAGAGATTGCATCTAAAGATCAAATCCTGCCCATCTGTAATGGCATAGAAGTTGCTTTGCTCAAGTGAGTATTTCAAGGAAACCGGATGGTGGGCTTGGTTGTTACCTCCAGAATGGAAATAGAATAGTCATCAAAAGTCTCTCACAAAACTAATTACTACTTATGAAAGAGGAAGAGAAAGAATGGCAAAGATTTCCAAGTTATTAATCTCTATAGTAAATGCTGACCCAGTGGTATGAGAAACTACTCTACAGACAATTTCACAGTTCAGATTTGCTACAGTGGTAGTTATAGCGGTACTGACAATGGGTCTCTGCATTACAATATCAGGAACATAAGATATGTGCTAGACGTAGGGTTTTCCCCCCCTCAAACAGCAACTTTCTGGGGTTTCAGATTGGAAGTTTTTCTCCAGCCCTACCTAGTGCTGCTGAACCTCAAACTTTGGACTTTCTGGAGGCAACGCAAGAATTCCTGCCGCACGCTACCTTTATTTCTTAACAAATAAGCTATTGTTTATCTCCAGCCTAACTAGTTAGCTCCATTTCCCCACATACTGTATTAACAATGAAATACTTTACAATTAGTGAAAATGTCAAGGTAAGAATGGTAGGCAAGTGCTCAATTATAATATAAACAACATTTTTTTCAAAGGGTCATTTCCATTGGGTCTAATCCATAGGGAATTTCATGTCAATCATGGGTGGAAATTAAGCAGATATGTACAGAACAAAAGTAGGTGGAGGCATCCATTATCTTTTTTTCTGAGTTATACAGAAATATGTTATATTATTATGTCCAACCAATACTGGGTTTCTATTTTCATAGCCTGTGGTTCTCAGGGTCACTGTTTCATGATAAAAATGCCCTATGCATGGACAATCCAAGAATCTGACTTTCTTTTTGAAATTGAAGTGCAAAGTCAAAGGAATAAGGGCAACTCATACTCTAATTGTGAAACTTAACACTCTAGCATGAGACTGGCATTTTTATCCTATTTAGAACCTTCCTTGGAATTTGGAAATAACATTGTGTTTCATGGACACCAGGAGGCAATGATTCACACCTTCACTTGAGGTGCCTTGTTGGCATTTAATCTGTATGCTATATTTTTGCTATCAATTTCCCTTGAAACCTATTTATTAAAATTCAACATCACTAACATTACCATAATTTCATCCATCTATTTCTTCAGTCAATCGAACAGTAATAACCAGAAATAGATCTTGAAGTATGTATAGTTGTAAGGCAACCTAGAGTTCTGCAAATGTATTAAACTATACTTTCCACAATCCTTTGCTGCTGGGGATTATGGTAAATGAAATCCCAAACATCTGAAGAACACTGGGTTGCCTATATATGGGCATATCAGAGAATCAGAGTTTTAAAATTCATCCTGTTGATGGCAGTTGACCAGTTGGTTGATGGAATTACCTGTTACTTGTGTGAAATTATCATCTTCAGAGAAACAGACAAGAAGATGTCCATGGAATTAATTGCTTTTAAGCATGAACAGCAGTATTAAAGGAGTTGGGAAGGAGATGATGCTGAGGAGAAACTAAACCAAAAATCCATGTGGAAAACTTAAGTTTTGTTGGCCGTCCATGAAAGAAGTCTTTCCCTATCTTACAAATTGTTTACCAATGCCTTTCCAAAACCTCCATTTGAAGAAAATGATCAAAATGATCTCCCTCTTTAAGGCTACAACAGTTTGCCTTTTATTAAATTTATTACCTTTTGTTCATGATGAGAAGTGGCAGAAACTGCATTCAACACATGGTCCTTTGCCAGAAAAGTGAATCAGAGAGTACTCATGAACTGCAAAATACTGATGAAGACTTGCCTTTCTAAGGGCAATGAGATCTATAGAAAGATATCTTGATTTATATTTGACCCAAAAAAGCATAAAATTCCCAGTCGAGCAAAAGTCTTCTACCCTATTGCAATGCCAGACGGTTGCTTCTTTCAAAACTTCATTTGACACCTGTGTGTCCATTTTGAACTTGTTCATGTCTCTGCTTCAGCCAGCAAAAAAGGCAATTTTTATCATTGTGACGGTGCAATTTCTTGCATGGTTTTCTGTCCACTTGACTAAAAGCCCATTAGCTCATTATACAAATGAATTGTGATAATAGGATTTACTTTTTAAACAGCTCATATTGTAATTTCAACTTGAAAGTGACTCATACTCCTTTTCCTTCCATTTTTTCTTCCCTAGTTTCAAATATTGAGAATTGGATTTTTTTTTTACTACTTGATGTTTACAGATACATATAGGATGAATGGAAGCCACAATGATTTTGCTCTTTTTTTTTGAGATGTAACTGGTGCAAAGTCCAACAAAGAACAGTCTCAGATGTTAAATACCTGGTTTATGGAGTGCAACATGAATGCTCAGTATTAATTCAAAAGAGCAGCCATGGAAGAGAAATCATTTTTAGGTGTCTCACAAAAGCCCAGTGACTTTGTGCAATAAAAAGAAAATAAAAAGTGGTGAGGGAGGAAACATTCTATTTGCAAGCCCTTGGTTGCACTTAAAAATGATTCTTGAACAATGGGAATATATCAGAGACAAATTATTCAAAGTGTGACTTCAGTGGCACTGATTCTCAGCACCTCATAATTGACAGACCACAAGGAGCAGTAAATTTTAGACAGGCTTTAGGACTTTTTTTTATTTCCCTTCTTTGTCAAGACTGTTAATTTCAGGGTCACTTCCTTCTGCCTTTGTTTCCAAGCACACACACCGGAAGCTTTTGTTCTTTCACTTTCCTCCTGATAGAAATAGTCAGCTAGGTGCTAGGCTATGCCTGTCTCTAATACATATTTCCTGAAACAAAGATGTCTATTGCAAATATAAAACCTGCTTCAGTAATCATTATTCATAAACTCTCTCATTCTCATTCTCATTCTCACTCGTTCTCATTCTCATTCTCTCGCTCTCTCACACACACATACACACACACAAACACACTCCCTCTTGCAGACCTATTTAACCTAGCAGTGTAAAGATGTGCAGACAGTGACAACTGAAACACAACGATGACAAAAATAAAAACTTCTAGGCATAGTGGAAAACCATAGAGAAAGTTTACAGGAAACTATTCTTTGACATCTTTAAATGGCTGGGTTTATTTAAGAATAACACATTACAAAAGAAAATTACTTGCAAAAAAAACATAGAAAAAAGGTGACTGGTATAAAAAACACAAAGAGACATCAAAAAAGGTACAAACTTGTCTAGGAAGAGCACAAATTAGGGAAGGGTAATGGGAAATTTGTGTAAAACTAATGTTTACACATATAGAATATATAACAAGTTCCTTATTGAATGGCAAAAACACAAACGAGCATTTACTTTAATCCTTTAGAATTAAAAAAAACGTACATCAAGAGGTATGGGTGACATGCGAACTTAAGTCCAGGCTTTTGGGCCTGAATCCTGCCTGCATTCCATTTCTGTTGGTTGGCAGCAGATACACAGACCAACCCAGCTGCTATACAACTTCTATTTAGGTATGGATTCCACTGAAACGAATGCAAGACTCGTTTCAGTGGAAATGGTTCATGGTGGACTGAAGATAGTCTTCAGTATGACCTGAGAAGACCATCCTCTCATATTGGACAAAAGAAACTCTGATTCTATCAGTGATGCACAGGGTGTCATGGGCTCTGTGAAAATCTGCCTCTCGCTAGGTAAAGCCTATGCCAGCAGGATCTCTTACTGGTTTCATACAAAAGCCAGACAGATTCAGTGACAGTTTCCCCCACTCTAGCGCCCATGTATATTTGACTACAGCTTAACTAGAGCAGATGGGGCTGATGGGAGTTGTAGTCCAAAGCATCTGCTAGGCAGCTGCATTAAAAATAGGACTGAGGAAGAAAACTCTCTTTAGGGCATTCTTCAGCTCATCATTAATTGCTGTGAAGAACAGAAACAGAGGAGGGAGGGGCTTATGAGTGAAAAAGCAACTTTTCAATTCAGCTTTTTAAAAACCAACATACAGGAAAAAAAGCTGCAAAACTCATATATATATATTTGTTCATTGATGATCACTGGGAAAGGCTTATACTTATATCTATTTATATATTTATAGTATAAAAACTGTTTACCAATAATTAAAGTTTTAAAACGAGTTCTATTGTACCTTAATTCTACAAAGAGCTGAAAGACCAACAACTATTCCATCCTCTGCCAAATGAACATCCACTGACAGTACAGCTGCTTAGTTTACTATAAATCCTATTTTTATTGAGAATGTAATGCACCAACTCTTCAAAATTTTAGTTTTTCATGAAACTCAGTTTCTGATCACAGTGAGAATACGGTTAAGAAAAAAATGCTGGCTTTCAAAGGGGATAATCCCAGTCACCTGAATGCAGTGATCTGGGTCACAAAGGCGTCTAGCTTTTCTTTCTCCGGTTCAAAACCCACAACAGCAGGTTTAAGGGAGGCAGTGAAGAATAAGGGCTCTCAGGGCAGAATGCCTCTGCTCACAAATGCCTCGTTTTTCTTTAGGATAAATGGCTAGTCCTGAATATGTAGGCAGAGGATGGTTAATGACTCATTTACTGTGACAGAATAAACACTGAATACCAAAACAGAAGCATCAATAAAGGATTGTTCATTTTCCACTGGGCAGTCCTACTGTGGAATCGCCATGGTGGAAAGTAGAGCAAGTGGTTACTTTTCATTTGATGGTGAGTACAGTGGTACCTCGGGTCACGAACTTAATTTGTTCTGCGACTCTGGTCGTGACCCGAATTGGTCGTGATCCAAATCAAATTTTCCCATAAGGTTCAATGTAAATACGGTTAATCCGTTCTGACCCCTACGAATTTGGTCGCCAACCGATTTTGGTTGCCAACCGAATCAAATTTTCCTATAAGGTTCAATGTAAATATGGTTAATCCGTTCTGAACCATATGTAAATTTTCTTTTAAACCACAAAAATATGACACAAAGTACAGTACACTACACTATGAAGAGAGAGAATGCTAACCTTGCTTGAGGCGTGGAGGACAGGAAGGTGGGTGGGGATGTGGTTATTGTTCGGAGGGAGAGTCCCCCTCCTTACAGGAAGCCATGACCACGTGTCACAGCAGGGAAAATGGCCACGGATCCTGTTCGTCACCTGATGCGGAGTTCACGAACGGAAGCAAAATTTTGCGAATGGTGCTGTTCGTGATCCGAATTGGTCGTGAACAGAAGTGTTCGTGACCCGAGGTACCACTGTATTCTCCTTCCATTCTCAAGGAATTTCATTTCTCTCTAATAGATTAAGAACAAAAGGGAGTCTAAGTTGTTACAACTGCTGTGGGAATCATCCATGTTATTAACAGTAAGTTATAAGAAGGGAAACTATTCTGCCATCATTACATATGGGTAAAAATGGGAGACTGGCTAGCTTTTTCAGCAGCTCATTACAAATTCCAGTCAGACAGAAATATTTTCCCATCATCTCATTCCAAACCAAACCGAATCACAGTTCTGTGTTGGGGAGGATTTTTCTTGTGCTAAAGAATATCCATGAGAGTTTTTACCAGATTATTTGTTGTAATAAGCCACAGAGGGTGCACCCAGGTGGGTGATTTAGTGCTATGGCATTATCCTAGAAGTAAGAGGTGGTAAGTAACACAGAATTTTTTCACAGAGGTCACACTGCATTGGCCTTGACTAGAGTTCAGCTTGTTTGGGCTAGCAATGACTAGGCTTGTTTGCTTACTGATGGCTCTCCTGGCACCTGAAGATCTCTTTATCTAGAGATGTATGAAGTAGACCCGACGGGATGGTTGTTTTCCAATGGCCATTGTGGAACTTAATATACATGCTTAATATCCATCCATCCATGCAGTCCCATTTTATGTAAACAATCGTTTTACTGAATGCATACAAACTGAGCCAAAGAACTGGATTTATTCAAATCAATCCAGTGACCGGTGTCTACAAACACTGCTTTAGGACATAATGTTTTGGCACAACAGAATTGCACTGCTGTGGCCTAGACAGGAAGCCTAGCAAACCTTTGCTCCTTTGGCCCCACCCCCAGCCCACATTTCATAGCTCTCTGAACCTCTCTTAACTTCCCACTTCTATTTTATTTTCTCTCTCTTTCTTGAGTCTCTTTCTTTCTCTATCACTCACTGTTTCTCCCATTCTTCCTTTTAGACTACTGCTTTCTTTTCTCTTTAACTACTAAATCTTTTGACCTTTTCCTTCCTCTTCTCCTTTGTGGCCTCCAAATATTGCTGAACCTAACGCTACGAGTTCTAGCCAGCACAGCTAGCCATGGGGGATGAGGAGCTGCAGTCCACAAGTTGCTGATGGCTCTGCCGTAGAGTGTACGTCTCCTCTGTACTCCAACAAAACATTTTTTCAGTCCCCTCCAACTTGCCCCTTCTGCCTCAGTAACATGTTGCTTCTACCTCTTTCTCAAGCCTCATTGTCTCTCTGTTTCCTCGTGGGTCTTCCCTTGACAATCCGTGATCTACTCTGCATTCTTCCTTCAGCTTCCCTTTCACTCTGCTTCTTTCTTTATAGCCATGTGTTCTATATGTCAGGTGCTTTCCTGTCTTCAGAATGCCCCAGGGAAAGGTTTAATCCCAGCCAAACTGACCACTGCTTTATCTCACAGATTCTAGATTGAAAACCAGGATCTGAATTCTGTGCCACCTTTGCCAGTTGTATCAGAGGCTTCACTGTCACAAGTTCAGTACAAAATAGATTAAAGTAAAGCACTGACAAATTGTATAAAGTAGTATCTACAAACATGTCTAAAGTGTTACATAATTAAGCCAGAATTTACCTTTTGTATATAAACACATTCTTTCTGATTTTGACCCAGGATCAGAATAAATCAGCATCATTTAATAGTACTAAATTAGCAAAAGATAATACAAGAAGAAGGACAAGAAAAGTAGTTTCCTAACATTAGTATGAGCTCATCAACCGCCCATAGCTCCAGGCGTTATGATTAAACGGTCCCTTGAATTGCTTACTAGTCTTCTTGATTAGCTGAAAACAAATTCCACTGCCATCTACTGGCAGGGAATCAGAAGTGTCTGAGCTCAACCCCACGTCACAAAGGCAGATTTTTATTTTCTCCTTCTATGCTAAAAGTCGAATTAGGTGAAACAGGGCTAGGCTAATCAAGGGCTTGCAACAGTGAAGTGCGAGGAGATATAGGGGAAGAGGATCCCACCAGCTTCCTCTTCTGGACGCCTTTTGTTAAATGTTAGACAGTCACAATGGTTATTTTATATATAGATGGAATACGTGCAGATGTGACTACTATTTCACGTCTGCTTTACTTGAGGATTTGAATTCAGATTTGAATTTTTTATTTTTTTGCTGCAGGATTATATCCACCACTTTACCACACAAAGTCTCATTTATTAATGTTATTGCTCAAAGAATAGCTTGAGGGTTTTGGCGTTTTTTCATCATGAGATGTGGCTTCATAAACAACATAAAATATTTCCCCTCCCCAAATCTTTTCTTTCAACCTCAGAATTTTAGCCCAGAAATCTGTGTTATGTCTGAGGGATCATTTCTCTGCAACTGAGCATGCCCAGAACATTCTGTCCTTGTCACTGACTAAGCCCGAATAGCTGATACATATTTCAAAATAGGGGAATATTTTCCAAGAAAAAGGATGGGATGGGATGTCCAGGTATGACTGGACTACAAGACTTATTTTTCTCCCCAATCTAGCTATGTTAAAATTTTGAAATGCCTCTGCTTCACATGGGAAAAATGCCATGGGCAATACCAGCCACGCTGTTAGGCTTTATAGCACAGTAGCGGTATCTTTTCTGTAGCTTTATTCTACATCCTGTAAAACTGATGTGCAAAATATCAATTATGGGTCCATATTTAAGCAGCAAGTGTTGTATTTCTTCCTGACTGTAGTTATAGAAAACTACTCTGCATGAAGTAGTTCTAAACTATGATACTTAGATTTTTGGAAAGCCTTTCTTCAACAACAGACCCAAGATTCACAAAATCCATATTTCTGCTGCTTTTTGCAGCAAGCATAACATTCTGCTATTGAGATTTTTCCCTTGTATTGGTGCCTATATTTTCTGCTGAATGGCAGAGGCTGCAGGGCCTATCGGAGCTAGTAATTTGTTCATTAACGGCTAATATTTTATGCACTTACTCTAGAGGGATGTCTTTTGCATTACCTCTAGTTTGTGCCTATTTCAAGATGCCCACATGAACTGTTTGCAAAGATACTTTATGCAAGTTGCTGATTTCAGGCAGCAGAATTCCTAGGTGACCATCATGACTTACAGTCATTCAAAGTTACTATGTCAGCCCCACTAGGTGGGCCAGACCAAGAAATCAACTCCACGGGAAGGCTAAAACTACTTTTATTGAAATTGGCTATAATAAGAGAATCTTGCAAGTCTAATTGTGCTGCAGCTCCTCCTGATTCTTATAGTTCAGTGAATTAGGGAGGTGTATGTCTGAGCTGCTTCTGAATGTTATTTGGACATTCTGGATTTAAAAAAAAAGTTTTATCCCTTGTTGCCTTGGTAATGGAGCTTACATATCCCCATCAAGGTCATTTTCCTTACTCTCTACATACTACCAGTGTGCTGCAGATTCATTTCTAGGGTATATTATTCTCTGTTTGTAGAAGTCACTCATTCAAGAATGCACTGAAAAGTACATTTAGAAAATAGAATACTGCCTTGCTTATAGCAGATATAGCTCAGAGTGGTCTGTACCAGCTTTCTCCAAGGTGGTGTCCCAGTTGTGATGGACTACAAATCCCAGCATCCCCAACCAACATGATTGTTGACATGATAAACTCCAACCCAACTGGATAAAGAAAGGGCTTTTCATCAGGATTTCATAAAAAGGTCTTTCCCAGCTCTATCTGGAATTGTCAGGAATTGTAGCTGGGACTGTTTAGATGAAACCACGTGCTTCACCACTGAATCATATATCTCTTCAGAGAGGAAAGGCTGCCTTACAAATGTGTTTGGAATGCAACTCTCAGAATTTTCTGCTAAAGGTAAGGGCTCAATTGCAGCATATCTAAAATGGTGCCTTGGTGAGGAAGGTTGTCCTAATTCATATCATGGAGCTGGTGTGAAGTTAAAATGTAAATCAGAGAATTAGGTCTGTCTTCCTGAATTCCTTGGGATAAAATGGGATAAACTTTTAAATGATTTCTTAGATATATACATATGCATAATTTTAAAAGTAGGTGTTGCAATTGTCTTCTGGTTTCTAGAACATTCCTTTAACTCTTCTGATGCAATGAAAGTGGTAGTATTATTTCTTTCACCTGTTGAGTTCTTTTCATCTTTCATACCTGAAAGGGCTCACAATATGCCCCTCAACAGGTAACAGTGATAAGACTAGGGAGAGAATGAATGGGAAAAGCCAGCACTGTCCTTTCTATCACTTCTTTAGGAAACCATAAAGAAATACTTAGCTTGTGTAATGGCATCCCATAAGTGAAAGATTAGGGCAATACTTTTCCAAAGGATCAAACCCTTGAGCCACTTCTGGCCATAGTCTACTTGTTATGTCCATCTGACCCCACTCTGCTTTACCAGCAGGCAGACAGGATGCATTTATTTAGAAGCTGAAACCTATAACCTCATGTTATCTCCCATGTCAAGGACACATCAACACTGTCATTTTGGAGTGTAAAATCTTTGCTATCCTAGTGGCAAACATTGTCAAAAATTCTGATTTGGTTTAGGAATGAGAGGATTAAGGGAAATAAATTATTCCATAAAGCCACTAGGTGGTGTCTTTATTCTACATGTGAAGGAAGTGGTTGGCAAGTATATGGAGCTGCAAAATGGGTGGCTTTTAGAACAACAGAAGTGGAACCAAACAAGTTTTTTTTAAAAAAAAATCTAGATCAGTTCCACAAAGCAGAATTCTCTTTATTTCTCCAGTTGAAATGTCCAGTTAGGTTATGCTTACTATCAGCAAAGATCAGTTGCATAAGAAAAAAAATGTAAAGGGTTCCTGATTGATTGGTTTAACTATTTATTTTATTTAATTTGTATGCTGCCTCAGTGATAGACTCTAGATGGTTTACAGCTAGTACAATTGAGCAGTTATAAATTCAATAAGAATGAATAATTTGGTAAGAATAACAATTGTAACAAGATCATTCTCATAAAAATCACTGGATGATGCACTCATAGCTCAAAACATAGCAATAAAGAAGCCTGGCTTTTTTCTGGCAGTGCCTTCCCTTTGGAACAATCTTTCTTCCAAGAGTTAGATCAGTGATTCTCAACCTTTTTGAAGCTGCCACCCCCCTAAGGAGCGGAAAATTTTTCAACGCCACCCTTTGTGAAAATCTTGTAATTTAGGGTATGGGGGGGGGAGTTATTGAATTATAAAAGGCAAAAATTTTAAGTAATTTAATTTGAACAAATCCGAACTTCAAGTATGTGGAACTGTATTGACGACACTTCTTTTTATTAGCCGACATCGTTGGCAGCTGCAAAATATGATGAGGGAAAGATAACTATTTCTCAAAATTGATAATTCACGACCACGATAAAGAACTAATAAGCGCACTTACCTAGCCGACTGGCCAAATAAACAATGAAAGTAAATCGAAACTGAGGGAAAAAAACAGAAATGAAGCGAACGAAAAGCAACTCAAGAAACATGGGTCAAATCAAACATTCATATTGAAAGGACGCTCAACGCACGCACTGCGATTAATCGCGTGGGAAGACAGCTGACGCACGCGCTGCGATTAATCGCGTGGGAAAACAGCTGACTCATGCGCTGTGCTGGTTGGGATTGGAGAAGAATCGTAGTGTCGAGTTCTTCAAGGTCAGCCTACCTAGAATACAAATTCGTCTCACCATTCTTAGAAGTGCGTGAGGGCAGCCGACGCGTAAGTTCGTTTTATTGCTGGTACAAATGGTGTAAACCGGATAATTGATTTAATAAATTTTTTGGGGAGTTTTAAAATTAAATTCGAATGCCAAAACATGCTCATCGCCCCTCTACCGCCCAAAACATGCCCACCGCCCCCCTACCGCCCAAAACAAGTTCACCGCCCCTCAGCATTCTTCCACCGCCCCCCGGGGGGCGGTACCGCCCCTGTTGAGAACCAATGAGTTAGATAGTCCTGACCCTCTTAGCCTTCTGGGAAGCTTTAAAAACCTGAGCCCATCTTCTGGGAGGTGGAGCTTGTGTTTGGTTGACCCCAGCTATAAGTTATCTGATATGTTGATCATGGATTGTTTCTTTTGATTTTGTAGTAGTAGTAGTAGTAGTAGTAGTAGTTGTTGTTGTTGTAAAGATTGATTTTTACTTTATGTATGTATCTTGGAGTTGCAGTTACCTGAATTGAACAGCTATATAAGTCTTCTAAATAAATAAATAAATAAACATAAAATAAATAGCATTAATTCTCCAAAGGCTCTGTGGAAGAGCAGCATTTTAACTGCCCCTCTGAATATTAACAAGGTGGGAGTAATGCTCATTTTGAGTCATTCCAGAAGGAGGGGGGTACAACAGAGAAGGCTCACTTTTGGGCCCCCACCTCACCTTCATCCTGCAGGGACTCACAGCATCTTCTCTGCTAATTTGAATTGTGTACACAAATTCTACATGGAGCAGATAGTCTTGAAGGTATCCAAGACCCAACCTATATGATGATTTACTGGTAATAACCAGCATCTTGAATTGGTCTGGAAACAAACTGGTAGCCAGTGAGGTCCCTGCAATTAAGGTGTAACATGGATATATCATCTGTCATCCATTAGCTCTGCATCCTCTATAGTATCCAAGAAATCTTCAGGGGCAGTGCAAATTGCAATTGTCCAACTGTAATTTGCTAAAGGTATGAGGGACTTCAAGCAGCTTCATAAGCAATATGTGGTGGACTGGAGAGGCCAAGGGCTTAATCTCTTCTCACTTCCACCACTTGAAGTCACCCACTTCAAAAGGAGTGGAACCACTGTAAAACAGTACCTTTGATCCTTGCTCAGAAGGGTACCATGGTTGATGCTATTGAAGGCCATTAAGAGCTCCAGTAGCACCAAGAACACTCCCCCTACCCAGGTCATGCCATAGAATATCTGCAGGAGTGTCTATGTTGGTTTCTGCCCTATACACAGGCCTAAATCCTGCCTGAAAGAGATCCAGAAAATGTGCTTCCTCCAGGACCCTGTGCAGTTTTTGCCCCACCACATTCTGCAATACTTTAGCTAGAAAGGAAAGGCTGGAGATGGGGCAGAAGTTGTATCTATTGGCTGGATTGAGGACTGGCATCTTGAGGAAAAGGCATACCACTGCCTCTTTCAAAGTAGACAAATGCCACATCCCTTTTTCAAAGAAGCATCCATCATTTCTCAAATTCAGCCCCTCATTCCTTTTCTAGACACACTATCTCTGATGGAATATTAGTGATTTTGTTTGGACATGCTTAGTAAAAAGATCACAGTAGTCAACAGAGAGTTCTTCCAGCCCATCTTTTTCCATATGAGTCTGAGTCAGTCTGAATATATCACATTCTGACTGCAGTTAAGGCAGAGAAGAAACAGTGCTTTGCCTTCCTTACCACCATAGTGTAGGTCCAGATCTGGGCTTGTACTACTGTTTGCTCTTTGGTTTCCACCAGCATTGCTCTGTGCCACTCTTCTCTCATTTCATTTGTTCAATATATCAAGGAGGACATCTGACAGGATCTAACAGGAGACAACTGAGTCTTGCTCTTTTGCAATTTCTGTGTTCAGCTAGATGAATGGTGGCATTGCTTACTAAATTTCTGGGAGATTCCCCAGTTATCCTCTGAAAACTCAACAGATCCATATAGTTCTTGGACTGGATTATCTTAATCCCTCTCTTCTGCAAAGGTGGTGATGCCAACTAAGCCTCCTAATCAGTAGAAAGTGATTAGTCCATGACAACAGATGAAATAAAGGGATAGTTAGTTGTTATAATTTCTATACTTTATTATAAAGAAAATGTATAAGTATGGCACTAGTATTATCTTCACATTTCAGATACAAAAAGTTGAGTACAATAAAGGCTTCTTCTAATAAATACAAAATCATATTATAGCATTTATGTCTTAACTCTAATGCTACTTGTTTCTAAATGTTCAGTTTGAATTAATTGAGAATCATGAGCTAGCCTTGGTTTAATATGAGCAAAATGTTCCTTATGGAGGCTCATTATTCTCTCAGATTCTGAGGGAGACAATTTATCAGCATCCTGATATCATTTCCATCTTGTATGATGCTTCCAGACTTACTGTTCAGCACTGAATTAAAGGCATATTTGCCCATCAAACTACTTTTTTTTTTATGGTTATGAAGAGCATGATTTGTTAAACTGGATATGACTGATCAGGAGAGAAAGATTAATGTATTTAAGCATCCCTTACTTTTTTCTCTATATTGAAGCACTAGCTACATACTACTAAAGCTCTCGTGTTTGTCTGTTTGTAACCTTCAATTGGGCGAAACGGTGCATCATAGAGCAACAATTTTTCAAATGGGCTAATTTAAAGAATGCATTTACAGATTGAATCCAAAATCCCATCCCGAAATTTGGCAAATTTGCAGCTGCTTCAGTGCTGCCATGCTGTCACTGCTTCAGTGCTGCTGCACTGCTGTGGTCAGCCGCAGTCACATGATCATAATTTCCAACGCTCCCTGATGTGTGGGTTGGGAAGGGGGTGTGGGGGTATGAGGGGGTGTGCTAGAGGCGCCATGTGAATTGAGAAGGGTGTGCGGGGGTACAGCACAGGTCAGGAAGGGAGGGCGAGGGTGCAGCAGGGGTTGGGAGAGGTGTGTGGGGGTGTGGAGTGGATCAGGGACCTTGCATGGAGTGTGCAACAGGAAGAAGGAAGGAAGGAAGGAAGGAAGGAAGGAAGGAAGGAAGGAAGGAAGGAAGGAAGGAAGGAAGGAAGGAAGGAAGGAAGATAGGTTGGTTGGTTGGTTTCTGATGTTCCCTGCCAGGTTCCCACAAGGAAACTCAATGGGGAAGCCGGCAGGAAGTTAAAGGTTGATCCTGCTCCCGCTGCTTTTTTGCCTGCCCGTGGTCATTCTGTTTCTCTGTTTAGGTAAGGAAATATCTCTGAAATGTGAACCGAATGGGTCACGGGTTGTCTAGTTGCTCTTTAAAACTAAAACCAAAACCGAATACATTTTAATGTTATGATTGATTTTTACTTTTTTTCAAGGTACTTTTCCAGTTCTGATGATCTAGGAATCTGACACTAGGCTTTCAGAACAGAGCTGACATCTCTCCAAAGCTTTGTTGAATGGATATTGTCATTATATGTTTTAGCCACAGACAGCGTCAAATACACTGTATCTGAGTGGAGCCACATTTCCAGTGTTAGTTCTGTTCTTACTAGAAACAGACAATAACATTTTGATTAACTTCCTGAATTGTATTTCTTCTAAGCTATGCAGGAATTGGGGTGCATATACCATCTAATTTCTCTCAGTGTGCTGTTAGAGACGTAAATGCGTTTTGGTAGCATTTTTGTTTTGATCTATTTGTGGGAGTACAGTAAAACTCACCCTAAATATTGAACCACTGTAGCTCTTTTCATTAGCTCCCTCCATGGCTGACTAAATATAGGAAGGAAAACTGGCCCATATTATCCACACCCTAGCTGTTCTTCATGTAGTTTAGAGTCCAGGCCAATATGGACTGGCAGCATTAATAGACTGGTTAGCAGGCAATATTCACTATGTGGATCACAGATAAAAAGATCATGGGTCAGGCCATTAAAACTGAGACTGCACTATAAATCCACAACATCAGTTAATTTGGGAATCAACCATTAGGAAATGCTACAGTTATATCTTGATTTGCTGACAAACGTTCTGAGAGCTAGAGATTTCTGTATATGGGAGTTTCAGTTTTGCTACCACAGTTTTGGTCCCCTTACACAACTGCAGAATTTGCCGTGAAGCTGAGAAAACTATGATCTGTGACAGGATTAAAATTGTAACAATTTTTCACATAACTAAACAATATATGGTGCTCCTTAGAACAGAGAGAATAATAGAGCATCCAATTTTACTCACTGGTTACAATATTCAGCGGCATATAAGCAGGGCTTGGGAAGCAAATACAGTTTCCTATAAAAAATGAATTATTATCTGAATATTCCTCCAAGTATGTTATCACCTCTCCAGTTCCATTCTGGAAGATGAGGAGTTAAATTCTAAAATACTCCAAGGACACCTGTATTTTTCTAGGTTCTTCTTTCTGACCCAAAGCCCTATGCCTCTTACACACATCTTTAGGTGGAGTTTATATTCCATTCAACACTGATACATTTTCTGGGGGTTCTTTGCTCCACTCATCTATAAACTTTGAATTAAGAGAATTAGCAGCACAGATTTGGCCTTTTTCCTTCTGAGTGAAATCTGCTCTGCACGTCAGGGTAGACCAAATTTGCAAAGATGTATTTTTATACAAAATTTAGGGACATTACTGGATAAGAATGAAAGAATCAGTTGATGCTTTCAGAGCTTTTAAACATATATATTACACAGACTCCTGTGTTATTGTGAGATAAAAATTGAAAATAAATGGCTTTTAAGGTTGTGTTCATGTTCAAAGGTGGTGAATTTGATTATCCTCTTTTCTGAGGTGCTTGGATGGACAAAAGAAGTACATTGTGAGAGGAACAGCGCTCACAATTAGTGACAGCAATCAGTTCTATCTCTCTTTTCTTTTGCTGCCACCATATATGACAGTAGTAGCAAAAATACACTCCACATTTGTGATTTCTCCCATAAAATGTAGCATTATTTCTTTAGTATACCCCAGAAAGGAGTGAAGAAGCAGCCTGTTATTTCAGGGAATGTGAATTTTGTTGCTCTCAGATTTGGTTGATACTGAATGCAGGGGAATGCCTGACTCAGCCTTAAGATGAATATGTTTTGAAATGAGAATTAAAATAAAATTTGATTTTGTTAGGTGTGCACATGCTGAAGCACAAATGATCAAACAAACAAACAAAAAACCACCTCAGCACAACGTTTGCTTTCCTGAGCATCTTTTTTTTTTCAATTTTCCATTTCTGGCCTTTAAGGCTGCAAAGATAATTAATAATGGGAAATAATAATGGGAAATACATAGTGAAAAGTCATAAGCTGCAAGAGAGGCTGAATAAACGTGAGAGTGAGGCTTTGGGAATATAGGAAGCCACACGTACAGTATTATTTCCCAGGTCTGACAGTAGTTCCCCCAGGTTCCCGATGGAAAGTCTGTCTGAAATTTTCTCGGTCATCAATCCTTTTAAACTTTTCAGTGATGACACTAACCTTAGAGAATCTCCTGAGCAGAGAAACCTGCCTAGCACCAATACTGGACAAGTTTGACTCTAATGGAGACTGGGCTTATCTGAAGCTTGGTTTTGTGGCTATAATATTGTTGAGATCTAGAGGGGGAATAGAACACACGGGGGCACTCATGTAGTGCCTCTTGGAAACTCCTGAAATCAAATGAGCCCTTTCCCTAGATTTCACTGCACAGGGGAGGACAGCACTGTGATCCAGGGAGAAGACGCAGCTGCTTTGTGGAGCTCCTGACAAACACTACGTGAGCGCCCCATCCCCAGCTCCCTTGGAATCCAGAATGCTGCACAGTCCTATCATTCATTCATTCATTCATTTTTAAAAAGGGCCTTTATTGAATAGTATGAACAAAACTAAAATTAAATGAACAAATATGCAACCATGTCTTTTTGCATAAAGGTCACAACATTAAGCTTTCCTTAATTCAGGACCAGAATAATCTGAGTGCAAAATTTTAATTTATTTGAAAACAAATAGGCATGCCAGTCCTGGTTTTTATTGATGTTACAGGCAGTTTCCCATAGGGGCCTGGAACACTTAAACTACTGCATTTACACAGCAGAAATGGACCCGGGGCCAAAATACATAATTCAAAAGATCACCAAGAAGAATGGCTCCGAAGCAAAGGAATAAATGATTTCTTCTTCCTGTTTCTCCTCCAGCTTTTATTTGTGTTGTGTGCCCAGTTCTGTTTTCAGGGAGGTCAGACAATGAAAGCCTTTCCTTTGTTTGTTTGCTCATGCAACTGGGGGCCTATTTGAAGTCTCCCCACTAATGCCTAAATGGCAGGAGAACGGAAAGGGTGCAGAAGTGAAAACACCTGTGACTGCTTGAAAGGTTCTTGATTACGGGGGGTTTGTTGCTTTGAAAATGGCCCATTTTGATCCTCTTTTCTCTGATTTTTCCAGTCCCACTCTGTGCTCCTCTCTTTTAAAAAATGTCACTGAGCTATTAGATTTGCAAATAAGCAGGCAGGAAAACGGCAACAAAAGGGAGCTGGAGCTGAGGAGCAAGCAGGTATAATTACTGTAATTAACTGGAGCAGCAGGGGCACAGCCAGAGTCGGCAGCGAGCGAGGCAGCCACTGCTCAGGGAAAGATACTGAGGGCCGGGACTGGAGAGCTGACTCCGGCAGGGGTAGGCGGCCTTGCCCACAACCCTGCAACCTCCTTCACCTGACTAGCCTTCCACAAAGAATCAGATTGGAGCAAACCTGGCCTAGCTCCTGTGGACAGAGGCACAATGCACACACAGGAACTTCTTTGCCTGTTGTTTTATGCACAGCATCCATTAAACAATGGTCAGAGCAAGCCCCTCTACATTAGGTGTTTAGGCAGCTAGAGAGTGCCATTATGAGCCCTGACACTTAAATAACATTCCACGTTCAGGGGTTGCGTACCTTTGTTGGGGGGGAGGGATGACAAACAAGGGAAGCTTTGCCGTTTTGTTCTCTTTTCAGTCTTCTTTAAGACCTCTGAAGAAGCTGGGATTAAATAGCTTAGCTTAACCTCCAACCTGCTGTGGATATCAACATAATATACATTGGCATGTTGAATGTGTGAAAGCTTCAACTTTATGTTGAACCGTCCATAACCACTTTCAGCCTAGAATCTTGTACAGGTCCTTGTGAGAGGAAGGTAGATGTCCACCTATGGAAGTTTGTAGGCTTAACTGCAAACAAAGTTGGAGACCTAAAAGTGCCACTCTACATTCTTCTTCCCAATTTAATAGTAGCAATATTAACTTTCATTTCCAACTAAAAATTCATCAGACTGAGAGTCCAGTCTTCATCCAATGAGTTCCAGGTAAATATGCACAGGATTCCACCTTTTAAGGTTTTTTTTCCCCCCCTAACAAATGCTTAAACAATGAGGTAAAATAATAAAATTCAGGGGTTTGCTTTTAGCATGAAGTAGAGGCTACAGGAGATTTGGTGTTGCTGTTATTTTATTCATTCATTTATTTTTATGCCGCTTTTCTTCACAAAGCAGCCTAGGGTACCAAACAAACAAACTTCTATAAAAACAGTTTGATAAAAGCAAACCAAACAAACTCCATAAACAAAAAATAAAATCAGAGAAGTACAATAATTTACCTTCAGAATTGAACAGCAAGCATGTTGTAAGGCACATGTGCAGATTAATGTGCACAGTTAATTTTAACATCATTTCTCCTGTGTTTTGTTTTTACAGAATCAGACCAAGAAATACTTTGGCAATTTTGAAAAAAAAAAAAAAAAAAAGTAACAGAGCTTGAGTCATGCACACTTGCAAAATGTAGTCCTTCAGGTTTATTCTAAGAGCTACAAGACCTGGGGAAGGAGAACTGAAGACAGTTTCAGATGTATGCGTAAAATTGCCTTTTTAGAATATTATCGCATAGACTTTAATTCATCAAACATATTTAATTGGTGCACTTGCATTATATACTTTCTCCCTTTTTTGCATTTGTAACTAATTGTGAAAAAACTTCAACATTATTGTCTTTTCAGCTAAAAATCATGTTAACAATACATTACTCATGTTCCCACAATATATTTAACTGATCAGGGGCATTAAGTATTTGTCATGGGAACAAGAGGAAGTTAATAGACTCTGTACTAATCCTGGCAAGGTTAAATTTAACCTAAAAACAAAGTCATGCACAAGGTTGAACTAACTTACTCAATCAGTCATGTCCTGTGAATGCCTAAGGCTAGTCGGTTGGCCTATTTTATCTATCCAGACTGAAAGGAATCCAGACAGTCTACTTCTTCCAGGGGCCTGTGGGGTTGCAGGCCATCCAACTTTTCAACAACCTTCCCTAAAAAGAGAATGTTGGAGACTAAATGAAAATTGTCCAGTTCCATTGGGCCCCTGAGGGCAGATAACCAACTCCTTTAAAGTAAGTGGCGCCCCCCTCTCCCAACCACAAGTCACCTCTCTTTTTTGCCTGATTATTATTATTATTATTAAAAATCATAGTTTACTAATTGTTAAAAACATTTAAAAACAAGGAAAGAACACAAAACAAAAGGAACAAAGATGGTAGAGAAAACAAACCCAGAAAGGAACAAACAAAAGCAAGATAAGGGGCTTCAATCACCCTTGCCAAAGGCTGGGTGAAGAGCCAGGTCTTCAGAGCCCTTCAAAACACCAGCAGAGTGGAGGTCATTTTAATCTCGGGAAGAACCTCATTCTAGAGAGCAGGCACTGCTACAGAGAAAGCAGGCTTTTGGGGTCCCAATAGATGACAATGTTTAATTGAAGTGGATTGGCCAGGCAGATACTACGGAGACATGCAGTCCCTCAAGTAACCAGGCCCTATGCCATGTAGGCTTTATAGGTAGTGACCAATACCTTGAATCATACCCAGAAGCAAACTGGCAACCAGTGCAGTTTGCAAAGCAAAGGTGTTACATGGGTATACCAAGGCATGCCCATCACTGCCCGCACCACTGCATTCTGGATCAGTTGAAACTTCTGAGTAGTCTTCAAGGGCAGCCCCATGTAGAGCACATTGCAGTAGTCAAGCTGTGAGGTGACCAGGGCATGAGTGACTGCCTGAAGGCAGTCTGTACTTCCATTTTTTTCCTTTGACTGACAAAGGCCTTGTATCCATAATATGCTTAATCTAGTCACCCAATGAACTATGTTGTACCCCACCTGACATCTGCGTATTCAGAGGGAAGTCTGCAAAAATGCGGCTTCTTGTGAAGGAAGAAGCTCCTACTCCAGCTGTAGAAAATGTTTTATTACTGACAGCCTGCACTTAATTTTGGGGTATATGGTGGACAAAATAAGCAAGGTCAACATCTGATTTTTTTTCTTGAGTTACATTAAGTGTATTTTAGTTCACACTATTGTTTTCTTGAATTTCTTGCCACCAAATTTCACCAATTGGGGTGAACTCTGAGGACTTCAAAAAAGCATCTTGGCAGCTTTGAGGCTTAAACCAGGATAATAAGGGGCAAGGAATGATGATTTTATTCCCTGAAAGAAATCACTCTGCATCACCCAAAATGATACATAATATCCTTGAGAGTCCTGTGTCTGTTGCATTGGCAAAACACTATAATATGATATCTATACAACCAGTGTAAGCAGGCACTACTGGAGGAGGTATTCCAAGAAGTCTTGAACACCAGAGACTTTTTCAGCTATAATGTGGCCATGAGCCCATAAAGCTAAAACTATTTTTCTTATATAACCCTATACACCAAAGTAAAGAGTGTTGTAATAGACTAATGGAAGCAGATTCTAAAGAAAAATACAATGAAAAGTTATGATTCTCTATTGATACTGTATTGTACTTTGAGCTGTGTAAAGAGGGCAGGGATGTTGGGAAGGAGATCTGAATTTTGTATTTGGCTTTATATGGGATGAACTTTTAATATATACTTAGTTTTTTTGTATTTGACTTTATATGGGATAAACCTTTAATATATATTTAGTTTTTTTGTCTTTATATATTATTACATTTATTACATTTTTTAATAATACATTTTTACTTCTAACAGTAACAGTACATTTTGATTGGCATTTTACCAGTTTAGCACCTAGTTAAGTTATGGATTTATTTCTTTATTTAATAGATTTGTAAAGCCACCCAATACAAAAATGACTCTGGGTGATATACAATATTAAAAACAGATAAACACAACAATTAACAGAAGATGAAAGCATCACAGAAGAATAAAAGTCAAATCAAAAGAATCAGATCATATGATAATTTCCACATATCCTATGGGAGAAACTTTTTGACTCTTCACTGAAGGGGTGACATCAGAACAGGATTGCAAAGGATGTAGGTCGAGGTGGATAGACTCTAATTCTTCTGTAAGTCTAATGATAAACATAAATGACAGAGATTTTATAACAGTGAGAGGTGGGGACAATTTCAAAGATTGTGATAACAAAGCTTTGGCCCAGGTGCTATTGTAGCATTGTAGAGGATACTGAGCAATATAGTAGAAGATGATTAGAGGTGATGGTAGGAGCAAAGCGATGACTGAGGTGCAGCATATTTGAGAGACTGCCTTTGTTCTAGCTACAGTGCTAGAACTTCTTGAAGGAATAATCTGCTTCTGGAGTAATATGATTTGGGATGATTTGGGGTTTATTTTGGTGTGAAAAATCTCCCAAGAGCCTTTCTTACCTGCACTTCTATTGGCAAGAGTAGATAATTGCTCTGGAAATATCACACTTGAGATGTCTTGTATCGAAATTAAAATCTGGGCCATGCAATAATATCTTGAAAGAGTGTTCCCTCAGTAGCAGGGAATCATGATTTGGAAGAAATGAAGGCTTATTTCAAGATGGAATATTCCCAGTTCCATATTTACTGATGTAATATATTGCCAAAGAAATAATATAAGTGACCAGAGAACATCATACCTAAGAGCCTTGTATGAAGAGAGATGGGGGAAGATGAAGGGTTTGGGTCTACTGCGTAAAAACAGCATAAAAGGAAGAATCTCCCACTGGCTTAAGTGGCTTAAGACTGATTTTTGATGCTAACCCCCAATTTCATATTTGGATGTGTTGGCCATTAACTGTACTATCTGGAAATGATGGGTGTGGTTATCAAATAGATTTAGAGAACACCAGGTTGGGGAGGGCCAGATTAGAGGCTTTGTATGAAAATAGTTTGGGGTTAAAATAAATAGTTGGTCTGAAAATCAGTTCAGGGTATATTACATCAAATTGATTTTGAGGGTCTTAAAGGACTTATTGAGAATCATACTAGGAACCAAATGCAGCACCATCATATTTAGTTCTGCTTCATTTTCCATGAAAACCCCTTTATTCCCTCCTTCTCATAGACTTTTCTTAAAGGGCTACTGTTCTGTCAATATAACTAAAGGCTCAGAATGAATGCAGGTTTTTTTATTTTTGTCTTTGACACTTTCCATGTTTTGGCACTGAAGTTAATCAGGGCAGGCAGAAAATGACATACATTTTGTTACTTGTTGCCTTACCTATGGCTGTATCAGTGCCATATCGTTCATGTAGGATTGGACTGGGAGAAGGCTCCTTGTGTTTCCCCAGGAGCAGTTGAAAATAGACAATCAAACTAGGTCAGATATTCAAATATTTCTATTAATTTGGTAATCAGCTCACGTGATCTTCCTGATGCTCATATATGCTTGCCTGCTTTCCTGTCGTCTTAACTGTGAGGAAGGGCACTTTCCTTTGCACTGATTTAACCCTTCTGATTGCTTGACTCTTTTTTTTTGGTTATGTTTTTAAAAAACTAATTCAGGAAATGCAGAAACTTAAGAGCATAACACTTTGCAGGGAACTGTCAAGGAATCTTAAATTGCAATTTTCTGCTTTTCTCGTCACCAGGATAATCAGATGATAAAAGGCACAAATACTGATTTTTCTGCCTTACATTAAAATAATTAGTGCTTCTAGGTATTTTTAGAAAGTAAATGCGACAAAATTGAGAAACTACTAAATAAAGCAACCCCAATTCTTTCAATCCCTCTTCAATCCCATTAGTGGGAAAAAGGTTTCTCATGTTTCTGTGGAGAAAATGAAGCAACCTTATAGTCACATACTTGATAAAGTGAGAGAGGGTTGTTTTTTTTGCCAATAATTCAGAATTATATTGCAATATCATATTGAGTCTTTTACTGAAGGTCTAATCGTACCTTAGCTGACATAAAATTGAAGTTTTCAATTTTAAAAGAGGAAGTTATTTTGCCCAATGCACTCTATCAGATATGGGGCCATCTCCCTCTCTCTTCTCATACCACATGCGTTCAATCTCTTTAAAGCTAAAAATACATAGGTTCAACAGAACAAGGTATTCATATTGTTTGCTACTGCAGAAACAGTCCTTCCCAAGCAACCTCTCCTCCCAAATGCATCCAAATAATAATGTACCTGCAGGTACCCTCTTCAGCTGGGTTCACACAATACATTAGGCAAAAATGGGGTTGGCAAGTTTGTGCTTCAATGTATCATGTGAACACAGCCTTAGGGATGCAAAGTCGCTATTGAAAATGTGGCCACTATCTTTGCATTTCACCATAAGGTGAGAAATTCGATATTTAAGAACAATTCACTTCTATTACAAACTGGAGAAAGGAACTAATGCACTTATCAGTTTCTCTCTCCAATTGTGATAGAGACCAATTTGCTGTAGTTGCTTTGCTCCTTGTTATAATTGGGTTATAGTTGAGCCATGTATACCTTCAGCTCAGAAATACATTCCACTGGGTTAAATATACCTTACTCACTCCTAAAAAATGTGGGAAGGATTGGCACATCTGCGGCCAGATCTTTATAAATCTTTATTCAGAACTGAGCTCTCAAAATTGTGTGCATAAAATGACAATCTGTTTCAGTGACGCTATAGTCAAAGACAGAGGAGCAAGGCCCCTGTATTTTCTTTGTCATAAGTTTTTACTTTTTGTGTTATGTTTTGCATCTGATCTTAGGAGAAAAAGATTCTCTTTGCACACCCACTGAGGTGAGAATGCCTAAATGTCTCCCAACTGCCTTTGAACTGATGGGGCATTTTATAGCAGCACGAGCTCCAGAGGCAATGCAATGCATCCAGGCAGGTGATGGCAATTCTTTTCTGTGAGCCCAGCACTCACATCAGGGCAGGGACTGGCTAGTGATAGACGACATAACAGACCTATAAAAATGCATATCTAGTAAGAGGCAAGTGTATTTCCCTCAGGGCCACCAGGACCTTGACGCTGCCTGGGGAGGGGGTGTGCAAATCTATTCAATCATGCTTGTGACCTGCTGCCTGAACCCTCAGGTAAGTAAGTAAGTAAGTAAGGAAGGAAGGAAGGAAGGAAGGAAGGAAGGAAGGAAGGAAGGAAGGAAGGAAGGAAGATAAAAGAATGAACATGGAGGGAAGACATGAAATAGGAAAAGTTAGTGGTGCATCAGTAACCATGAAATAAGGCCATTCCTTCTAAACTTCTCAGAATGTCTGGCTGCACAGACAGGTTATGGGAACCGTTCTAGACATTGGTGCCATCTTCTAATCTGCAGTGAGCCTGGATGCTTGAAACCCATGAAGGGTTGAAGGAAACTTCCTAATAGCCAGACCAGTTCAACAGTAGAACCCCAGTACCGAGAGAAATGTGGGCTCCTCCGTACCAGATGTATTCCCTAGAGGCTAGATGGTCAACTTTTAGGAATGCTTCATTTTGAAGTCCTGCACTGAACAAGGTTTGAACTTAATGGCCTCTTCCAACTATGCTTCTAAATGAAACTGAAGGGGACATCCAGGCAGTAAAAATCTATAGGGGGAAAATGGCAGAATCCCTCAACCACAGGACTGGCTTTGCATATAACAGCTTACTGTAGCCCTGCAAAGTAAAGAAAAAATTAACCCAAGCATCCAGTTTTTGTGATGATAATATACAAATGTGAAATTACAATTCATGTCCCTGAGTAATTCTTCTCTGACACAGATGACCTAGCTCCCTGACCTACCAAGGCTCACTTTCTGTGAAGAAGAAGGGAAACTTGGACCCACATCTGAAATGGAATCTCTTTCCTGATGCATACTATGTTGGTCAGATGTAAGTGTGGTAATTAGGAAGTCCCACATCTGTGAAAGAGAAGTTTCTTCCTTCAGTTGACTTCAACTCTTTCACCACTGGAGAGACCTGTCACACTTGTTTAAGTCAGTCATGTATTACAGGATGGCTTGGCCATTCTCCTAGCCCCTCTATGCCTGTAATCTAGAGCAGGGAGGCACAGAAGCTCTTCTAAGCTGCATTGTGGTCTCCTGCTTTGCTCTCTCCCATGCAAAGGTGACAAGAGTTGTAGCCGTGACAGGTTTCAGAATGGTCACAGTGGCAGCCAGTACAGCAATCAAAGCCTACAGGTGCTTATATTTTGTATGGCACAGCATTCATCTGCAATTGGTTATGGCCAGCAGGAGTTTGAAGCAATCTTAGGAAGAGTCTTAAAAGTGGTCACTTGCTTGTTGCCAGACTGTACTGTACACTGGGGCTGTTTGCCATTGATAGCGGAAGTAAAACTAGATTTATGATAGCTTTCCTTTGACAATGGACTATAGCTGTTATTGCTACTAACTCTGTTGAATAGTTAAGCAAATTATGCTTAAATTATGGGGAAATGCATGGGGTGGCCAGACCCTTTACCTTGCACAAGCCTTTACCTGCTGTCCCTCAGCTACAGCCATATCCAGTCCTTCTCCAAAGCCTTCTTGAAATGGTAGTTGTTAGGCTGCCACAAAAGAAACTAGACACTAGACTCCTTCTGTTCTGTCTACCTTTCAGATTCTGGAAGTAATGAAAGATACAATGTCTTAAGAAAAGTTGAACTGAATTTCACTCTCCATTTTGGTTTTATTTTGCGGAATGCATTGGTTACTTGCAGAAGGTGATGAGATGGTAAGTCCTTGATTTAAAGTTTGTGAACAAGGCTCCAATGGGGGCCTTGAACAGGTGACATTTGATTTTGCCTCATTTTCTTTCAGGAGAAGAATAGGATATTCATAAGAAAGTTCCTGGGAAACATTTGCTGTGTTCTCTCCCTTGCAAATTGCCTTATTTTAAATTGCTTTTCAAATAAGGCAATTTGAAGCTCTAAATTGTCTCAGACCACTGTATCTTAAGAAATGACTTCACACACATTGAAACCCCAAGATGGGCTTAGGAGGAGCTGTTCTTTGGTTGACAGAAATCAGGAACAGGACTTTCTCAGTAGTGGCAGCAAAATGTGCAGTTTCTTCTTTGGTGAGATCCAGCAAAATCTCTCCTTGCCTTTAGATGAGTTTTTAAAACATCTTTAAAAAAAGAAAAAAAAACAGGCTTTTTGTATTTTTTTTTTTTGCCTGCTGTTTTAATGCTTTGCTATTTTAAATTGCTTTTTGACTGCTACTAGCTGGGTATGTGTTTTGTTGTTTCTTCTTTAATAGTTCATTGCTGAGATTACATGTTTTTTAAAACAAGCAAGATACAAATGACATAGTGAGAAAAGGTTATGCAGTCTGATACCCACCTGTGGCTGCACAAAATTGGTAGCCTATATGACCATCAGCAATATACTGTTCACCACAATTTCTGATGTAGTTTTGCAATTTCTTTAAAAAGTAAAGACTGAATGCTTAAACAAATAAATATACATGAACATGTAGGTAGCTGATCTGAAACATAAGGAAAAGGGTATGATTGACAGGTTGTACCAAAGCCTTCAGGGGAGGACCTAATATCCCCAGTGAGTGAAAGAACCTGCTGTGATTGCTTTTTTAATACTAGTATGTTTTCCTTCACCAAGGACTGAACTGCTAACAATAGACTGTGGTGACGTCAGCAGTCTTACAAATGTGATGCAAAAGATTCAGATTTTAATTTGCTGCATTGTGGTTTAGCTGACTTTGTGAACGTTTCCCAAGACTAGACTCAGTTGTGAACTGAACATATTTAACAAAGCTTTTTGATTAAAACACCAGAATAATCCAAAGTTGTCAATTTAGAGTGCTAATAGATCAGAATCCCCCCTCCATTTGCTTACTGTTACTTTGCCCCTTCTCAGGACTCCCCAGTTCTGTGAGAAAGTGCTTGTTACACTCAGCTTGGTGCAATTTCTTTCATAAGATAATTTGTTAAACAAAGGTAAATAGCTACCATTAGAGATGCTCTAATATAATGTTCCTCCATGAACAGGCAACTGGACTAGATGAGCTTTGCGGTGTTTCCCAACTCCGTGATTCTGTGAATGTGGGTATTTGCGTTCTTGCTCTGTCTTAAAGAGTTATACTTTAAGCATGAGAGCAGTAGCTGAAGAACACCTGTTCATGGCCTGCTGCTGCTGCTGCTGCTTGCTCCTCCTTCCCTCCAGAAAACAGTTCCTATGACCCCTGTGTGTTAAGTGTTTCACTAAATGATGATGGAGTGTGTTGCTTGAGTTCCCTTCAAGTGCCTGGGGATCTAGAATAAATACCACTATGTAATAGATTTTTATCCACTGCCTTGCTGTAATCCCTGCCTGAATCCCTTCCAAATAGCAGCCAGGCAGCTTTTCATACAAGTCAAACATTGATTCAGCTGCCTTTCAGAAGGTATTCAGGAAGGGAATCAGGATAATGGGATTTCTTGGCTGCATGCAGAAGAGTAAAGTTATTTTCATGGGGCTCCAAAGTAGCGCTTCCCTGCACATTACGTGCACAAGGAAGAGGAAGAAAGAAGGGGGTATAGTATCTATAAAAAGTACAATTGCCTAAGTGAAAACAGCACTTTAAAGGACTCTCTTGCTTGTTATGGATATGAAGATTAAAAAGCCTTGGACTGAAAAATGCAAGATAAGTCATCCTGTGTATAAAATGAAGATCTGTGACAGAGCCAAGCTCATAGCCGAATGGTTCTTAAAGAACAACCACAGGTAGTTCTCAGGTTACGATGGCAATTGGGACTGGGATTGGTGTTGCTAAGTGATACCGATCTTAAAGTGTGATGTCTCATGACCGCATCGTTTAGCAATGCCAATCCTGGCAGTCCTGGTTGCTGTCGTAACCCCAAGGTGTGCAGGTCACTAAGTGGGAAGAGGCAGGAGTCCCAGGTAAGGAGCCCAGGGGTTCTGGCGGGGGGGTGCTGGGGGAGAGGCTGGGGAAGGCCCTGGGAGGGCCAGTGCAGGCTGTGTGTGAGTTGGGGGAGGATGGGGGAGGGCTAGCGCAGGCCGCATCAAAGTTGGGTGGGTGGGTGATGCTGCAGGCAGGAGAAAAAGTGGAAGTGACTTACCAGAGCGACATGCAACCTTCTCTGCCGGCCTCCCCATTGAGTTTGCTTGTGGGAAGCTGGCAGGGAAGGTCACAAATGGCGATTGCATGACTGTGGCTCCCTTCAATGTCGTAATTGTGATCATGTAACCATGAGGTTGCTGTGACAGCTGGAACTTCGAGGACGAGTCATACGACCATTTTTTCAGCCCTGCTGTAACTGAATGGTCACTAAATGAATGGACGTAAGCCAAGGACTACCTGTATCCCATTGTGGTAAGTGGTTTGATCTAAGCAGACATGTGCCCAAATGCTGCACTTTTCTATTTCATGATACATACAAATGTGTGATATGGTGACTGGGTATATTCTACACATCATCAGAAGTTGCTTGACCTTAAACTTGTAGGTGAGACAAAAGGTTTTATGAGATCCCTGTTAGCAGTAGTTTATCTGAGGGGGAGGTAGACTAGTCTTCGGAAGCAGATATTGAGAACAGACTGATTTGCAGGACAGAAAACTCCCAAGACTGGCAATTTGCTCTAACAAAGCTGAGGTTTATACTGCATACTAGATAGGGCCTTACTGTTTAGGATAAGGAACAGTTCCTTAAAAGACTCAGGATTGGCAAGGAATGATACAATCTTACATGGCTTAGACATTTTTACTTAAATCTCTGGGGTACTGGCCCTGATGAGATTAATACAGAGGTGGGCCTCCAAAGGTTGTACAACTACAACTCCTGTGATCCCTCTCTAGTGGTCATGCTAGCTGAGCTGCAAAGAGGAGAGGAATTCTTCACCAGGAAGATGGGCAAATTCATCAGAAAATTGCTTTACTAAAGTCCACTTATTAAATGATATAGAGATACTTGTAATACATACAAGTAGACATCCCTGCTTTTTTTGTGATTAACAATTAAGGATATAAATATAGGAGAAGGTTTAATAATGCTTTGTAAACTTTCTTGTATTTATTCATTTATTAAGCTGTGAACTACCAAGGACTTTCAGCAATTTAGGTGTATGTATAGCAGTTCAACAGTTCTTCTTACAAACATTAAATACCCCCCAGATGTTGGTCTTTCCCTGCTTCTAGAACTCCATGCATGCCATCAATCATACAACAGACAAAGCTGACTGCAAGACAGGTCTCACACAATACACATTTCCAAATCTATGACTCCTTGCCACCCTCAAAAAACCTTTTTGCATATTCTACCTCTCACTTCAGAGGCACACAAAATTCAGGTCCCACTGATTTTATCCATTGTTTATTGCCATTTTCATGCTGGAGAGAGTGATTGCCATGCCCCTCACTTTTAGCTCTTAACTACTGTTTCACTCAGCCCAGTTAAGGAAAAGAGACCCCAATCTCTGTCCTCATAACTTCCACATGTAAGTTTGATCTGGGAAAGCTGGGGATTGAGTGGATGGCAAGAAAACTGTTGAGGATGGGGTTAGTTCCCTGCTCCCATCTTTCTTTTAGCCCTCATTATGTGAGCTGAACATAAAATCTGTTTAGAGTTTCTCTGTGAAATGAACCACAAAATGCTGCAGATCTGTCTAAATTTTGAGTTTTCCCCCTTTACTGTTCCACTTTACCAATACAGTGGTACCTCGGGATATGAACTTAATCCATTCCGTGACTCTGGACGTATCCTGAGTTGGTCGTAACCCGAAGCAAATGTTCCCATAGGGTTCAATGTAAATCTGGTTAATCCGTTCCGCCCTCCGAATTTGGTCGCAACCTGAGGCAAATTTCCCCATAGGGTTCAATGTAAATACAGTTAATCTGTTCCGCCCTCCACCCGAATTTGGTCGCAACCCGAGGCAATTTTCTCTTCAGAGCCTTACTCCCGCCAAGCCTGCTCTGCATTTTCTTTGGAGCCATGCTAACACGTACACCAAAAACCTTCGCAAAACACCGCAAAACACACCACAAGCCTCACCGAACGTCTCCTTGCTACCACAACCTCGCCCACAGGAAGCCGCGACCGCATGGCAGCAGGGAAAATGGCCGCGGATCCAGTTTGTAAGTCGAGGCAAGTTCGTAACCTGAGGTAAATTTTTCCTGCCGAAGCTGGTCATAACCCGAAATGTTCGTTAGTAGAGGCATTCGTAACCCGAGGTACCACTGTATCTTTGCATATGGTAACTTAGCATTGACTTATTGGTATAAAAGCAACCACTGGCAAATACTAGTGGCTCTGGATGTGGCTCTAGGTGTCTTTCTCTGCTTTACTAATAATTGTGGATAGAGAATAGAGATCTTATTTTTCATGTTTCATCAGCCTTTCTAGAAGTGCAAATTCTAAGTAAGCATGTGATGACAGCTTTCACTCATCCTCAGTAGTGATGGAAAAGGGCCCACCCTCAAGGTTACATCTAGAGCATACTGTAGGATGATGGCTTGACATTCAACTATTTTGAATGTGAGTTCAGCAGAGCAGGAAAGGGAGTTTGCCCTAGATTTGGTTCACCTATGAGCAGAATGTCAGTGATTGAAATAATAATCTCCTTTTCCTGTTGATAACACTAGTATTGCAGAGTGCTGTAAAGTGCCTGGCAATTGAAGGAGGGGGCAAGTTTCAGCAATGGTCCAGATGGTCTACAATATTTGTATACCACCTGATTCCAGAGCAACTCCTGGCAGTTTACAATAACAATACTATTGTAAATAATGGGCATACGTAAAGTCATTCTACTCCTGAATTAAAAGATGCAAAGAAATTCATCTTGTGCAAAACAGACGAACAGTCCAAAGGCTTCAAAATGAACATGTATTTCTGCAAATTAATTAACTATGCTGCCATCCACACTTTTCTCCTTTTGCAAGTAAGGATTTAGGAGCAAGCCTAAAAGATGGGAAATTCTTTCCCTTATCTGTAATTTTTTAAAAAAGAAAGATTACAAGAGTAGATTAAGCCCACCGACTGACAATAGATTTACAAGGTTTAGGCATGTTACCAGATTACAATACCCAAGAGACAGCTGGCACCAAAAACGCCTGTTTAAAAGTAATATTTACTTTATTAGAAAACACACCCTAACAAAGAGAAATATGGATAGATGTTGAGCTTAGAGAAGGATTACTATAGCTTCAAAGGATAAATGTAATCAAAAGAACAATAGGTAAGATTATCCAAAGTGGAATATAGTTGTGAAATAAATATGGCAAAGTTCTGAGCACATCCAAAATAAAATCAAAACTCTTACGCAGTGTAACTGATTACAGTACTTAGTAATCCTAGAAATTTGCAAGGATTTTCTTTCCTGAATTCTAGAAGCTTCTCATTCCATATGACCTGAAGCAGGGCCTGTCTTCTCTTCCTACCATCTATCCTGTTCCCAGGAAGGCTCAAAAGACTCTCAGATTATTGTCTGCAAGATTGGGAAGGGTATGGCTTTTACACAACAATTTAGCCAAATATCCCTCTTGGATCTACTTACAAGAGGTAAAGCTATGAGAATACAATCATCTGAGTGTACCTTCTGATCCATTGGGGATCTCTAGAGGCTTATTGGCTAGAGTTGCCCATTGCATAAAGCATAGTGGCTTAAACATTCTTCAGATTACATTTCTACTGCCAAATATCTTAGTATGTCCTACACAGCTTTTACCCTTCCTCTAACAACATTTCTAAAATGCCTCCAGCTTGCAAAAGAAATGGCAAATGCATGTGATGATGCTGTTTATTCCAGATCCATGTTATGCAGTTCTAACCTATCTCCCAGGACTATTTTAAAAGAAGGATAGTTGTAAGGCAGGATGGGCAACCTGTGGCTTGCCAGCTGTTGCTAGAATGCAATTCATATCACCCCCCACTATTAACCATATGGAAACTGAAATGTAGCATCATCTAGAGAGTCACACATTGCCCATTTTTGTTATGATACTTCTCTGAACACTCAAAAATCCATGTGAATTTTTGTTACTGATTTACTGTTTTTATTATTACCAAATTGGCCTATCTTGGTTGATTAAAAAAATTAAGTAGGGTCAGATCTGCTTATCATTTTGATGAGATCCCCAGAAATTGACTGAAAAGTGGAAAAAAATTCTAGAAGAATACAGTGGCAAATTACTTCCATACTGTTGCCAAGAAAACTATGTGGAGATATCTATTAAGTCACTATGAGATGAACATTTATTTAGCAAGATGCCCATGTGTTGTAGGACACTTTTAAAAACATTCTATAGTGCTCCCACCGGTTACATAACTCTTGGTGGTTTTAAAACTGGAAAAAATTGGAAAGATCATACGATGTCCACTGTATGGACATTAGGGTTAATCCTGTAAATCAGGGGTTCCCAACCTGGGGTGCCTGCACCCCCAGGGGGTGCAAGATGGAATTTCAGGGGGTGCAACAATTTTATGCACTGAATTAAAGCTTATTTTTTAAAGTTAATTTGTTCACCTGCCTTAGGAATTAGACTTCTTCATCTTCAAATGTGATATTATTTTTGTAGGGGGTGCGAACATTAATCAAACATTTCCTAGCAGTGTGGGGCATAGAAAAGGTTGGGAACCACTGCTCTAAATGGACCAAACCTGGCACCAAAACCTCTTTAGAAGGGCTGTTGCATCTGAGTTCATAGTTTTCATTTAATATCAGAAATTGCTGCAACTTCACTATTTAATGGCATGTGTTTTAGCCTCTTCAACTTAGCCCGTCCATGCCAAGATCTTTCACAAGAGTTTCACTAGAACGATGTGATTTGTTTTTAATTTTGAGTTAGCTGCATTTGTTGATTGCTTTTAAACTCTTATTTTAAAAATAGAATTCTTTTTCTGATGTTTACAGATTTAACTGTAGAGGCTGTGGTTCTTGATACTCACATCAGCTCGATTTGGCACAGTTGAAAGTGTTGACTGTCTTGAGATAGCTGGAAATTTATTTCTGCAAACAGTGAAATAAGTGTGGATGTTCCTGTCTTGTGGCAGGAAAATGGTAGTAGAAGGATGTGTTTTTTTGGTTTATTGTAACACTTCATTGAAGAATATACATCTTCAGATGCACTGTTATTAATTAAGATATCAGACTATACTGTTTCCTCTCTTTAAATAAAGTTCTGAGATGAATTATAAATAAAGCAAAATAGTAAGGTCTGATACATATAATATAGAAACTAGGAACTGTAGGAAACCAGAGTCTCAAGATATGTTTTCTGAAAAAGAGATGCTTATAATTCATCTGTCTTGGAAATTATACCCCACTCCCCCCGATCTATATCCCAGTCTTAGATGCACGAGGCAGGCTCTAGTTACTTAGATGAGAAAGGCATTTTGTTTATACTCAGAGACTCAAGTGTTTGAGGCTGAATCCCAGAGCTGGAAAAAAATAATTTTAAGCCCCTAGGTAAAATTAAATCTTGCTCTTTTCAAATGCTACTTCAGAAATACATCATCTGCATTGACCTTTTCACCCAGTTTGTACCATGACTGAGAAAGTAGCGCTCCCCTGTGCTCCTTGGCACATGGCCTCATGGCCCATTTTCTGCAGCCCTTGTAGCTTTCCTTCCTAACTGCGGTGCTCATATTACTTAAGAATAGTAGCATGGGGGGAATTGAAGAAATTTTTGAGGGCCTGGTCTGATACAGCCCATTTCAACCCAGCCTTTCTTTTGGTGACATCTCCTCACACACACACCCATGTCCCCTGGCCAAATTTGGTCCTGTTCTCTTCAAGTTTTCAGAGAGTTTTTTGTTGTTGTTGTTGCTGAAGAAGGGAGTCCCAATACTCTTCACATAATTTCTTTTAAACATTTGGCTGGATTGGAAAAAAGATAAAAGTGTAATTGCCTGCATTGAAACATGGATATTTACCAGAACTTTTCTAAGGAAAGGGGCAAAGTAGCAATGAAAAATATGATTATAATTTGTGGGCATTGTCACATTGCCACAACACACTTAACCCATTCTTCTTCATTTGTGCTTTATTGTTCAGCATCATATTCTATGACAAAAACTCCTTACAGCTATCTTAAGGTGGCAGTGAATATGTATAAGCAGTACCATCTTTTTCTTCCATTTGACTACTTCCCTTGATTTATCAGTAAAAGCCCCCTTCTTTCTAAAATAAGTGCATAAAAAACTACCTCACTAGCTCAGCATTACCTGATTGACCTGATTGATTGACTCTTTAGTATTTCAGATGGGAGTCTTTCCCAGCCTTACCTGGAGAGACCAGTGTATTAAATTTAGAACTTTCTACATGCAAAGCAGAGATCATGACTAAGCTGCAGTCCTCCCCTTCATCATGAGCATTCTGCAAAACAGTGTGAAGCCTATGGGAGTGTCTTCTGTAGCAGAGGTAGAGAAAATGGCCATATGTGGACAATGATTTTAGATCACTTTACTTCTGCTGTTGATCAATCACATTCTTCAACTGCACTATTTAAAGTTTATACTGTACAAATTCTCTTGGATCTGTATTTTGTTCCTAGAAATGAAACTGTTGTGCTGACTGGCCATTTTAGAAAAAGCCCAACTGTGTGAGGTAATAGATCTATCACTGTTAATAGCTTTGGTGACTGTGCAGTCTGGGTGGCACATCTACCTTCTATTTTAATGGGTAAAGCAGGGAATCTAACAATGTCTTTTCACCGCTGTCTAAAATTCTCAGAAGCTGAAATCCAAGGAAAGTGTTCATCCTAAAAGAGTGTCTCATCTCAGTCATGACTGGATGATAGAAAATAAATAAATGGTTAATCCAGATGAGAAAGTGTCATTCTGGAGTGGAGCATATAAATCAAATACATAACTAGCTTTCTTAATTTTCTTCAATTTTAGAATGGTATATAAAATCCACCTTCTCTTAAGCTCTTAGAATAGGGACATATGGATGTTGAATTATGTCATGTCCTCATGTGCAAGGTTTTACATGACTTCCACCCCCCCCAAAGGGGGGGGAGGGATTTCTCTATTTTTACATAATGTATATCCCATGTGGTATTTATACTGACCAGCACATAATGCCTCCTGGTAGCCGCCTTCAACTATGCTGTGGAACACAATCTACTTTAAAGTCATTTCTAAGATTCTGCTTTATAAGTAAAACACAAGAGACTCACTGTCTTCAAAGCAGGTGCTTGACAATGTGTGAGAAAACACTGAGTTCTGAGCAGCTGCATGACAAATTGCCTCAATGTTGTAATTGAAGGAGAGTGACTCTGCTCAGGAAATTTTCCATCCTTTCTTACTAATATATAGTATGTAAATACAATATAGACCTCTCCAATCCTTACTAAATTGCATTGCTATTAACTCTACTTTTCCCTTAAAAAATTCTAGAATAACTCAAGATATAAGGAGACTAGATAACAATATTGGACTATTCTGCAAACTTGTCATACATCAACTCTGCCTGCTATTACCAATCTGAATGTATAAAAATATTGGGTTACAGTACTTTGCACTGTTGACACAATTCAGAGCTTGTCAACTATTGTCCCTTTTTTGGCAACACGTTTATAACAAAGTTGGATGTCATCACTAAACAGTGTCAGGATAATGTTTCAAAATGTTTTGTAGATAGTTAGAAAATCAGAAAAATCAGTAATTTTTAAAAGTAAGTTCTGTTAGAAATTGCCCTTATCTTTAGTTTTTGGGTAATCACACTTCATGGTATCTTCCTTTGCACTTAAATTAAGTGAAGAAAACCCAGGAGATGGCAGGCCACTGGAGAGATGCTATACAATGAAAGACCAGACATGCAGGCACACTTTTGGCCACCTCACAACTAAGATCAGTGCAAAACACCATGCTCTACTCATGGAAATTTCACCCTAATGTTCTGCTCCTTCAAATTATTTCCCATCAGCTGAAGGAAAGGTTAACAAAAAACAGATTTTTTTTGCCATAGTACTAGAATTAACAAATTGATTATGCTTATATTCTTGGCTTTCTTTTCATTCATGCTCAAGACAAAGCCCATAAACCCACCGGATCATCCTGAAAGTAGGGAGAGGAAGAAGCTGAACTTTTCACTTATGGAGAGATTGGAAGGCATTCAGCACTAGAGAGAAACTGAGTCTCCTGGAACTTGGAGCCTTGCTTGAAAAATGGGGCAGATAAATCTGGGAAAAATCTAAAGGTTTCAGCTGTTTGAATACCAAAAGAAAATTTGCCTGAATACCTCAATATCCAAGCTAACACTGATATCAGTGAGTTATAGGATGGGGTTTCTTGCATTCTTATTTCAGTACTTCCTTCCCCCAACCTCCAATCTGTTCACAAGGATTCAAGCACAGGAAAGAAATAGGAACATTATAAGGCAGGAGATCAAACGGGACCCCTTTGAATACAAATTTTCAAATGTAATTTTCTTCATTGAATGACGCACACAAAATCATCTATGTAATTAGATGGTGGGAGGGGAGAGCTATACTGCGCACTCCAATCTTTGCATCTGCAACAGCACCTAGTTACCAGCTTGCATATACTGTCACCAGATGGAGGATTAAAAGGGACAATTACAACCGCAAATAATTGTGCCTGTGATCCGGCATTTAAGAGTAATCACAAAAGTGCACCTGCAGCACCAGAAGCAGAGTTGTAACCTTGCAGAGGCAGACTTAAATGTTATGTTTTTATGCATCTCCTTTCCCTGACCCACCCTACCAGACCTCTTTCCATTCACAAATTTTGGCCACTGTCCAAAGTACAGTTAAGGATAGTTCTGTGCAGTTAATACTCTTTAATGAATATCAGTGGGATTTCAGTATGCTAATTTCTAGAAATTATGCCTAAGTTTTAAAAAGGTGTGTATGGGAGGTGGGGGATGGAGTTCTAGCTATTTAACTTAATTTAATTTAATTTAATTTAATTTAATTTAATTTAATTTAATTATTATTTCCTCTCTGCTCACTTCAGGGCTATCTCAAAAACATGCCAGAAACTATACAAATTTTCAGAGAATTCTTTCCCAGCACAAAACATTACTACATGAGAGATCCAAAGATAATGAATTAGTGTCACCATTTGCATAATATGCTACATCACACCAAAGTTAGCCATAGCATGTCCAATCTAAGATTGGAGTGGTTCTTTAAAGCGTAATGGAGCTGTGAGAAGAATGAGCTTTTCCCAGATTCTGTGCAAGGTGACACCAGCCCCTGTTAGGCCACTGTGCACTTATTTTTTGTTTGTTTGTTTGTTTTGGTGAAGTCATCTTAGACCACAGAGAGATATGTCATGTCAACATGCATAGAGGACAATCATTAATGTTTGAATGCAACTGTAGTGTAGCATATTTGTGGTCATCATGGTGCCTGTACATTGTGCCTTCCAGAATTGGAAGAGACCATTTAGGATAAGACCAACCCCTTACCCAGTGTGGGAAAACAAATTTAAGCAACCAAAATAGATGGCTGTCTAGCCTCTACTTGAACACATTCAGTGTAGAGGATTTCAGCACTGATCAGAGTAATTGGTTCCACAGTCAAATTGCCATTACTGCTAGGATGTGTTATGTAACTTTCTATTCCAATCTTATGAATTGGAATAGAAATTATTCATCCATTTTAACAATCAGATTATTTAATGTTGGCTTCAGATCAGATAGTGATCATCAACCTATAGTTTTAAGTTTGTTAACTAACGATAAAGGTATTTGTCTGACCCTATATTATTCTCTGGAGGTTTTTCAGGAAGGCAATTTATATTGCAAAATTTCTTGGGTAGAACACCTAAATAATTATTTAGATACAGTTTTCAACTCCACTCAAGCTTTAGATTTTAGATCATGTATAATAAAAGATGGGAGTTCTACAGAAAAAATAATTTCTTTTAATATTCTAACAAACCTAATCAGTACAACTCTAGTATCTGGAACATCCACTACATCAAATCAAAGAAATACTCAACTGAGTATCACTTCCAGTTGGTTTGATGCAGACTGTGTCACAGCTAGGAAAAAATTAAGAGCTCTATATTTAGCATACAGAAAGTCTAATTTACAACAGCCCCCTTTAAGATATTATGAGTTGAAGAAAAATTATAAGATACTAATACATCAGAAGAAACAGAAAGCAGAGAGAGATTCCTGGTCATTATTAATAAATGCTTCTCTGTATAAAGACTCCAAACCCTTTTGGATATTGATTTCCAGGGCTTTTGCTGCTCCCTCTGTTCTGGACTGCTGTATACCATCCAAAACTGAGAAAAATATTTTAAATCAATGTTTATGGAGCAGGAGCAATCTGTCACAAATATAGCAAATAACATTAAAGTTACTTACTGTTCCACAGTGGGTACCTGTGCTAGAGGAAGAGGTTATTGACCTTATATCAAAAGTAAAATCTGGCAAGGCTCCTGGCCAGGATAATATACCCACTGAACTCCTCAAACAAAATCTAGATTGGTGGGCCCTTTATTAGTGGCCCTATTCACTGCAATAGATAGCTCTGGTTTAATTTCCTTGGGCTGGAATAGGGTTATAATAGTCCCCCTAAATAAGAAGGGACATATAGAAAACCCTGCCAATCATAGGCCAATCAGTTTGCTATCAGTCCTGGAAAAACTTTATGCAAGACATTTAAATGGAAAATTAATTTCTTACCTTGAGGAGCATTCTGTTTTAACAAATGCTCAGGCTGCTTTTAGAAAAGGCAGGTCAACAATCGATCAATGTTTTGTATTAGCCTGTCTAGCAAGAAATATTCTATTTTCCTGAAAGGTAAACTTTTTGCTGCTTTTATAGATCTTTAAGCTGCTTTTGACTCTGTTAACAGAACCAAACTTTGGGCTAAATTAGAAAATTTGACAGGTGTCTTACATACCTAATACAGGCACCATATCATTGTGAAGCAGAGGTGTTACATGGGCATACTGAGGCATGCCCAATGCTGCTTGTGAAGTGACTGGGGCATGAATGACTATTGCATGAGTGGCATCTGATTTATATTCAGTTTATGAACCAGCTATAGTTCCAAGATCCTTTTCATATATGTTATTACCAAGCTAGTCTCCCCCTTGTTATATCTGAATGCGGCGGTGCGGACAGTTCTCAATGCCCCTAGGAGGGCACGTATAACACCACTGTTGCGTGAGCTGCGTTGGTTACCAGTTTGTTTCTGGGTCCAATTCAAGGTGTTGGTCATCACCTTTAAAACCCTTCATGGCACAGGACCAGGTTATCTGAGGAACCGCCTCGCCCCGGTCATTTCAGCCCGCCCCACTCGGACCAGCAGAAGGGGCAGGTTGCAGACCCCACCAGTCAAGGAATTTCGATTGGTGGGGTCTAGGCAGAGAGCCTTTTCTGCTGCAGCTCCCGCCCTATGGAACATCCTGCCTCCTGAGATCCGGTGTGCCCCCACTCTCATGGCCTTCAGGAAAGGGATTAAATCCTGGCTCTGCCAGAAGGTCTGGGGGCCGGAAGGGGGCCCGCACCTGTGGAGATGGCTGGTGGGGTGATGAGTTTGTTCCCCCCCCCCCCAGCATCTTGCAGGTTTTTAGGGCTAAAAATTATAGGAGGTTTTTAGGGCATTTTAATATATGTTTTTTAATTATTTATAGATTTTATCCATGGTTGGAGGGACTTGTGTTTTTTCTTTTTTATTATTGTGAGCCACCCAGAGTCACCCCTTGGGGGAGATGGGCGGCATACAAATTTGATAATAAATAAATAAATAAAAAATAAATAAAAAATCTGTCAATCTCTGTATTTGATTTTTTTTCCTTTGTTAAAAACTTTACATTGTCTTTATCAAGTTTTACTATTTTAGCCCATTTCTCTAACCTATCAAGATCATTTGAATGTTGTTCTTGTCTTCTACAGTATTTCTTATCCCACCTAGTTTTCGGTTATCTGCAGATTTGATAAACATCCATCTACTGCTTCATCCAAGCCATTAATGCAAATGTTAAAGATTGCTAGGATCAAATCCTGGAGTGCCTCAGTTGATTGATACCTTATTTCAGTTTGATGATAAATTGATGGTGAATATTCTTTGAATGTAATTGAATGTGGATTTTAAATCAGCTGTTGTTTGACCTAAAATACATGTCATATAGCCTTGTATGGGGTACTTTGTCAGAAACTTTGCTGAACAGATATATTATGTCCATAACATTCTTATTATATATTATTTCATTTCTGAAAATGAACTAAGATTAATTTGTCAAGGTTTGTTCTTCAGAAATCCAATCTGACTTCTAATAAACACTATTTTGTTTTCAAGGTCCATGTTGGTCAACCACTTTATGAACTGCTCTAGAATCTTTCCAAATATTAAGGCCTGTTTGTAGTCCTCTGGAGCCTCCTTTATCCCCCTGTTGGAGATGGAGACAACATTTTATTTATTTATTTATCTGTCTAATTTATATAGCTGCCCATCTCACAAACAAGCAACTCTGGGCAGTGCACAACAAGCTAAAACAATTAATACATACATAAAACCATTACCATTATTAGTTGAGAGCATTAAAAACTATAAAAACAGAGCTAAAACAGAAAACAGTGGATGAAGGGATGCTAATAATAATGGAGCCACCTCACTAGTTCACCCACTTTGCTCCTTTCCAGTCCACTTGTCCTTCACCCGTTTCCAGGACTTCTCAGAGACAGGGGGTAAAGGTTTGGGAAGTTCTTTCTGCATCCTAAATGCAATGCAGGAACTGCAGGAGGTTTGCTGCTTTCATTAGCTGCTTTGGCCACACCGCAGTCTCTGTCTCTTTCATTCATGTGTGCGAAGTCAGGACACACATACAGTACCTGAAGGGCTGGGCCTGCGTTGCTGTGCTGCAATGCTATTTTGCCGTTCTGCCCCACTTGCCCCATCACTACGACACCACAGATGCAATGCATATTAACTGAGCAACTACTAAATGGCTTCTCTTCTCTCTCTTTTGTATTTTGAGCATACATTCTTAGCATGCTTTGCTAAGCCCTGCTCATTCTGAGCGTTAACTTTCTTTACATCTTCATAGCTTTTCTACTAATCTGTGTTGGTGATCTGTCCATTTTTCTACTTCCTAAATGTGTGCTTTTTCATTTTCAGATTTTGACTCAGCTTTTTGTGCAGCCTCATTGTTTTCTTTGGCTGCATTCCACTGTTTCCTTGTTGGAATACTTTGGGACTGTGCTTTTGGTCTTTCCCATTTTAGGAACACTTATCCATATTGGCTTTCTTTCCCATTGGTTTTATCCTATGATGAAATTCTTCTTGCTCTGATTTTATTTTGGAAGCTTTTTGACTTCCAAAATCCATGCTGGACTACCCATCATGATCATTATAATTTCTAATTCTAACCCTTGTCTATTTTTCCAACTTGTAATGAAGCAAATAATTTGGACCATGCTTGAAAAGTGTCTTCTACAGATGTGGAGTAATTAAAATCCCCTATTGTTAATATGTGCCTGTTTGAAGAATCTGCAATTTGGTTTGAAAAGCTTCATCCACATCATCTCCTTATCAATGGATGGGGAGTAATAGACGCCAACAATAATACAGGTAGTTCTTGCTTAACGGCTGCTCTGTTTAGTGACCATTCAAAGTTATGACTGGGCTGAAAAAGTAACTTTATGACCATAACCATAAGTGGTCCTCACACTTATGACCTTTGCAATCTCCTCACAATCACATGATCGAGATTTGGGTGCTTTGCAACTGGCAGGCATTTATGATTGTTGCAGAGTCCCGCAGTCACATGAGCACCATTTGCACGCTTCACAGCTGGCTTCTGGCAGTAAAATTGCAAGTGGCAGTCACATGATGTGTTGCTTAACGACTGCAGTGGAAGTGATGTTGTAAGTCCATTGCAGTCATGTGATGTCGCCCTTAATGACCACATTGCTTAGTGATGGAGTTGCAGGTCCCAATTATGGTCATTAACTGAGGACTACCTGTATTGATTTTATTTATTCCTCTATTTATTTTAATCCAAATGCTCTCCACAGTATGGATAAGGCCACTCACTTGGCTTTCTGAGCAGGTGTGGTTACTTTTAATACACAGTGCAACTCTTCTTCCCATTCTACAGCTTCTTTTCTATTGCTTGTAGGTTTTACTGATACCTATCAGGTGTCCTACTTTACCTGGTTTTAATTTCTTGTTAGCATTCTTTTAATTAAAACAAAAAATAAATATGAAGCTAATATCCTTCAAAACAAGGCACCAGTCTTTATCATCACCCCTATTTACAGCAATGCTTCTGTCCCCACATAGGACCCACACGTTTTCAAAAATTGTTTCTAAATTTTAAGATTTAAAGTAACAAAAGAGAAAAATATTTAAAGATATTTCTGAAGAATAATAATATGAAACGCTGGGCAGTGACTATACTGTAATAAAGATAACTGAATTAAGTAATATTATTAAGCATATTTAATTTTAATTAAATGCAAAAGTAGATGAAGTAAGTAAAGACAAATTTGATTTTTGTTCTAGCCACTACTAGCTAGCCACTACTTTTGAAGAGTAGCCCTCAGCAAACACTCAAGTGCTAAGAAGAGGCCCTTGTCCTAAAAAAAGATGTCCCCCTGTTCTAAAGCCACTGCCAAATGCCAAGAGTGCCAACAGCCACGCCCACACAATGCCAAAGATGAGGAAATCAGCCAAACTTGGATCATTTCCATCAGCACTCCAAGACACAGACATCCTAGAATATTCAATTCTGATTCAATGCTGCTAACACAATGAATGTAAACATTAAAAGGCTGAACAATCCCACAGTGGTGAAGAGTCCAATCTTTTAATTTGCTATGTTATTATGGGATGCATTATTTATATGCATACAAAATGTGTTTGGGAGCAATTTTATTTAACAATGTATACCATGTAGCTGATCTGATTATTTTATAGACAAAGAGCCATAAATAAGCTAGTGGAATCTACCCCAGTCCTGTTGATTGGTGTGGAGTAATGCCCATTTACACCCTGGAAGCTCTGGCCCATTGTGTCCATCTTTAATAGAAGCTTGTTTGTATTTCTAATAAGCCAAGACATTTTGATTGTGTAATCAGCTCTGCATTCTCCCGTTCTTCCGCTTATGAGTATAATTGTAGCTCTTGGATTATAATTGTTATTGAATTATTAAATAATGAGGCCTTAGAAGGTTATTTTGAGGTGATGTCTTGTACGGGTTTTTGATCTGAACAGAAGGAGAGAGCACAGTCCTATTGAAGTGGAGTGTGTTGGTCTGCTATGATGAGAGAGTATCCAAACTGCACCCACAAGCATTTATATCATAATAACGGTATGAGTGTACTTTATAAAGAAGCTGCCTTTAGAAAATATACACATTTGATGCTAAAAGCTCATTCATTCTTGCTTCAGTAATTGATAGACTGAGTCATGCTTTTAGGAGAACATCATGCTAGTATCACCTCCATTCCCAGGAAAATTTAAAAGTACCATATTGCAACTCATTAACAATTTTGTTGGTAGGGAACAAGAGTCACTACATTGTTTATCTGGTTTTCTGGTCATTCCTACAAGTGACAAAAATAATATCTTGGAATTTCTAACACCTAAACATTAAATCAAGGTGCATTAATACTGTGTATGCAGTATGGAGATGTAAGTATTTTAGATGCTGCCTAGAGATAAAGTGTATCTCCACAGCTGGAATAATTCAGAGTAAAGGCTACTGAGTTAAATATATGGCCGATTGATGAAGAAAGATATAATGTTGAAACAACTGTGTTTAAGCAGAGGTAGAAAATACAGAAAAGACTAAGAACCTGGAAATCATTCACAAAAGCAACTTTTAAAGATAAGAGAATGTATAAATTGAGTCTAATGAGGTGTTGGAGAGAATACTAAAATGTTCTATCTAAATCTAAATATATTTTTCCCTCTGAGTTAAGTTGGGGAAGTTATGGTTTCTGAGTGTTTAAAATAAACAAAAATGTGAACCATTTTGACCCATTACTTCTCAAAATGCCTGTGACAACATGCAATGACTAGGAGGAGGATGTGGAAATTGGTCTGCCACCAAGTTCTCTGCTAGCCACATATATCAGTTCCTCCACATATCTGTGTTGCTTTGGCATCAGCAATGAAAACATTCTCTAGTGGTTTTCAGGAGCTGGATTTGCCTCTGGATATCCCTAGGTGTTTATTCTTATCTTAGAAGGAAAGATAGCCAACTTAGTGTAGTGGTTAAGCTGTAGGACTAGAACTGGGGAGACCCCAGGTCAAGTCCCCACTCAACTATGGGAACTTAGTGGGTAACTTTGGGCTAATCACTCTCTCTGTCTCAACCCAACCTACCTCACAGGGCTGCTGTTGTTAGGATACTATAAAGAGTTTCCCATATATGCCACCTTGAGTTTTGAAGAAAAAGGATATCAATCAAATCAATAAAAACATCACTTTTCAGAAAGGATAAAATTGTGGGAAGAACTGTCCTAGTGGTCAGGTAGATAAACATGTTGTTAACAGTACATTGAAGTGGTCTAAATGTCGCATCCCCCCCCCCTTTTACAATGGCAGAACCGCAGCATATAAAAAATCATTTTTTTTCTTTTTAAACTAGCCATCTAATAATCTATTATAAAATCTTGCGAGGATTCTGACATACTGCCCCTTCACAAAAGAGGATGTCAGTCGGATGATTCCTCTTCTTCACTCTAAAAAAGAAAAAGCAAAGAAAAACATAATACAATAACCCTTCTAATTGTTAAGGCTTTGTAGGATAAACATCATAAAATTTTTTAACTAAATGTGGAGCCTTTATATGTTTCTTATCAACCCATTCAACCATTGATTTGGGAAAATGTTTCCACTGAATTAAAAATTGAACCCCCCCCGGTATGCTTTCTACTGTCCAGTATCTCTTTAACTTCAAAATGTTGTTCTCCTTCAACCATCATCAGTTTAGGCGGTGCTGGGGAGGGATGCCATTGAGATGACTTTTTATAGGGTTTAAGCAGGTCGCAGTGGAACACTGGATGGATTCTTTTAAAGGTAGCAGGCATCTATAATCGTAGGGCAACTGGATTAATTACTTTATCTATAATAAAAGGCCCCACAAACTTTGGAGCGAGCTTTCTGGAAGGTTGTAATGATTTAAGATGCTTGGTAGATAAAAGAACCTTATCTCCTACTTTCCATTCTTTTTCTGGGGTTCTCTTAGCATCTGCAAATTTCTTGTACGTTGCTTTGGCCTCCTTTAACGACGCAGCAATCTGAGGCCATACTTGTGTCATTTGTTGGACCCATTCATCAACTGAAGTGACTTGAGTGGATTGGTTAGGTAGTTCTGGGATTGGTACAAAGTCCTGTCCTGTAGCTATTTTAAAAGGGGTGAGGCCAGTGCTTTGGTGCACTGTATTATTATAAGCTACTTCAGCAAACGGTAACAGCTCATCCCAATTGTCTTGTTGGTAGTTAATGAAACATCTCAAATATTGTTCTAATACTGAGTTCAGACGTTCACATGATCCCACCGTCTGGGGGTGGTACCCTGAACTCAAGCCTTGCGATGCCCCCAGTAGTTTTAGGAACGCCCTCCAGAACTTGGCAGTAAACTGGACCCCGCGATCCGAAATTATTCGTTCTGGGACACCATGAGCTCGGTAGACGTGTTGTATAAATAATTTGGCCAGTTTGGGTGCTGATGGAAGGGATTGGCATGCCACAAAATGTGCTTGTTTGGAAAAAAGGTCTGTAACTACCCAAATAACTGTCTTTTTGTTGCTTTCAGGCAGGTCTACAATAAAGTCCATGGAAACTTGCTTCCAAGGAGCCCCTGGATTTGCTACTGTCTGTAGAAGCCCCATTGGTTTGCCCCCTCTTTTTTTTGCCATTGCACACGTGGGGCATGTAGCTACATATTCCCCTACATCTTTTCTCATTGTTGGCCACCAAAATTGTCGCCTGAGTAGATGTAATGTCTTCACAAAACCAAAGTGCCCAGCTGTTCTGCTGTCATGACTTCTTTGCAAGACCCACTTTCTAGCGTCTGCAGGGACATACAGCTTATCTTGCCACCACCATGCCCCTTGTTTGTTCACTAGTAATTGGCTGTTGCTTTTAAACCAATCATCCTGAGCAATCTGGGCATTTAATTTTTTCAACAATTCTCCTTCTGGTTGTTCTTCACCCCTCTTTTTCTGAGCTCTAGTGACCACCCTTAGGGCTGTTTGGGTACATGGAATTACAGGAGTGACTACTTCCTCTCACTTGCTGTTGTGTTGAGGCAATCGAGACAGGGCGTCTGCCAGAAAATTTTTTTCCCCCAGGAATGTACTTCAGGGAGAAGTTAAATCGATGGAAATATTGTGCCCATCTCATTTGCTTGGGTGACAGCTTCCTCGGTGCAGTCAAAGCTTCTAAATTCTTGTGATCAGTCCAAATTTCAAAGGGATGGGGTGATCCCTCTAACAAGTGTCTCCAGCAAACTAACGCCCAGCGCACTGCGAACGCTTCCTTTTCCCACACCAACCAGCGTCTCTCAGTTTCTGAAAATTTCCGGGATATGTATGCACATGGAAACAGCTCCCCCCCTGCCCCCTTCTGTAACAACACAGCTCCCACTGCCACATCCAAAGCATCTGCCTGTATGACAAATGGCTGTTCTGGATCAGGGTGCTTTAAGATCGGTTCAGCTGTAAACAGACGCTTTAAACTTTGAAAAGCTTCCTGGCACTCCTTAGTCCAGACCAGGGGGGCTCCAGGTTTTGATGCCTTCGCTTTGTCCTTGCCCTTGGTTTTCAACAAATCGGTGAGTGGGAGTGCTACTTGGGCAAAGATGGGTATGAATTGCCAATAGAAGTTAGCAAAGCCCAGGAAACTTTGAATCTGATGCCTGGTTTTGGGAGCCTCCCAACCTGTGACGTCCCTCACCTTGACCGGGTCCATTTCAATTCCCTGATGTGAAATTCTATACCCCAAATAGTCAATTTGCTGTTTATGAAATTCACATTTGGAGAGCTTGGCATACAATTGAGCCTCCAGTAGCTTTTTTAGTACCTTCCTGACCAATTGTACATGTTGCTCCATGGTCTCAGTGTAAATCAGGATATCATCCAGATAAACCAACACCCCCTGGTATAAATGCTCTTGTAATACCTCATTTATAAGTTACATAAACACCCCCGCCGCTCCTTTTAATCCGAACGGCATTATTTCATAACGGAAACACCCCAGGGGCATGTTAAAGGCAGATTTCCATTGATCTCCTTCCCGGATTCGCACCCTGAAGTACGCCTCCCTTAAATCCAGTTTTGTGAAAATTTTCCCTTTGGATAAATGGGCCAACAGATCTTTCATCAAAGGGAGTGGGTACTGGTTGTCAGCAGAAATGGCATTTAGCCCTCTATAATCTGTGCACAAACTTAGGGAGCCATCCTTCTTTTCCCTAAATAACACCGGTGCAGCAATTTGAGAATGCGTAGGTACAATAAAGCCCCTCTTTAGATTCTTATCAATGAACTCCCGCAAGGCTTCCAACTCTTTGGGTGTCATTGGATACATTTTCTCCGTTGGAAATTTAGCCCCCGGCTCAATCTCTATGGCACAGTCACAGGCGTGATGGGGGGGTAGCTGATCTGACTCCCTTTCGCTAAACACCTCCTGCAGGTCGAGGTATTGCTTGGGAATCTGAGTTGCAGCCTCGCCTGCCTTTTCCCTACTCACACCACCCATCTCTTCATCTGACAACGTTTCGGTAACTCCTTCAACTTGCACTCCCCACTCCTTTGGGAAAAGCAAGATCTTTTCCTCCCAGTTCACTTCTGGGTTCTTCCTTTTTAACCAGTTCTTGCCCAGAAGTACTGGGTTGCCTGCCATGGGAGTCACTAGGAATTTAATAGTCTCTTTATGGTCCCCCATGGTTAGCTTGAGCTCTTCAGTACGATACTCCACCGGCCCTCCCCCCGCTGGGGATCCGTCCAGCTGGGTAAAAATCACAGGGGTTTTGAGTCTCTTTAAGTGCAGTCCCAAACCCCGGGCGAGAGTGGGATTAATCAGATTTTGGGAGCAGCCAGAGTCTATCAGTGCCCGTATCTCTGCCCTTCGCTTCGTCCTCACCACCCTTAGTTCCACCCAAATTTTAATGGGACTCACCCCCATCTCTTCGCTTTCCAAGTCCTCTTGTGAGCTGCCTTCTTTCTCCGGAAGAGCAGCTGCCTGTCGGAGAGAGAGCGGAGCTAACAATTTCCGGGTTTTGCCGCCGCCGTGTGTTGCCGCTCTAGCTCCCATCTTGCTGTCTACCGCCGCTGACTCCTTCTTGCTGGGCTTCGAAGACTTCGGCCCCTTCTGCTCCATCTTCTTGCCTCCTTGCTCCGTCTTTGCTTTAGGGCAGGCAGCGGCAAAGTGCCCCGGCTCCCCGCAGTTGAAACAGACGCGCTGGCTCCTGCTACTTCCTGGCGCGCTGGTCTTCGCCTTGGGTGCCGCCTTCTTTGTCCCGGGTAAGGGTGGAAGTCGGGTTCTTGCTTCTATGGTGCGCCATTGCTCCTCCACCTCGCCGGCCATAGCGACCCATCCATTAAAGGTTTTGGGGAAACCCCAGCACACCACGCGTTGCAACAACTCTGGTTGCAAGCCTCTCTGGAAAAACTCGATCAGGAGCTCTTCAGGCACGTGAGGCAGCCTTTGAGCCAACCCCCGAAATTCGTAGGCGTACTCTGATACCGACTTAGACCCCTGCTTCAGCCTTTCCAGGTCACATCATGCTTTAAGTGCCACACACGGGTCTTCAAAGCATGCGCAGAGAGCCGCCATGAAATCCTCTAATCTCCTTAAAGCCCAGTCCTTCGCCCTGTGCAGGCCAACCACCCATTCTGCAGCCGTACCTTCAAAAAAACTGGACACATAGGAGACCTTCTCTTCCTCGCTGCGGAACAGACCTCCATAGCCTTCCATGTAGATCTGCACCTGGGTGATAAAGCAAGCCAGCTGCTCAGCATCTCCCCCGAATTTCATGGAGATGCCCCTCTGCTGCATCGGGCTCTTCTTGGCTCTGCTAGGTGTGAGATCCTCCTCCTCCTCGCTGGAGGTCTCACCTTCAGCCGACTGCTCTGCCGCCTCCGTACCTCCTGGTGTGGCTGCTGATTCTCGTGTGGGGGGCGTAAATCCCCCTCCAAGCAGTTGATCCACCGCTGCTTTAAGTGCTCGCACATCATCGGATAGGGACCCCATCTGCCCTTCCAATTTCCCCATGCGATCTTTCATCGAAGGGCCTCGTCCCCTTGTCGCCGTTGCCTTCGCCCCCGCTCGGGCTTGGCGCGATGATTGCACTGGCTCCTCCTGGGTTATCACCTTCACTTCCAATGGAGGGGGGACCGGTCTCTCTTCTTCTTCCTCAATGACATCGTCAGCCATGCCGCTGCTCGGTTGGTCCCGGTCAACGTGAGGCTTTGGACTCCTTGCAGGGCAATCTCCCTGGTGGAAGTCTACACTGAGAGTCTTAGCAAAATGTAACGAGTTGCCACCTGTTGATCCCAAATCCAGCAACTTTCCTTGCAACCAATATTGATTCAAAAGAAAGTTCATTTATTGAGAATAAGTGTACAGATCCAAAGCATTGCTAAGACTGATCAAAAGCGCGCCAAAAGCTGTTTTTCTTACTTTCCCCCCCCCCCCCCACATTGCCCTTAGTTCTTGGTCCTCTGATTCTCTTGTTGGTATGACCTTGAGCATGCCAGAGCTTGTGATAAGGAGCCATCTGCTTTTTAAAGGTTTCTCATCCCTACTTCCCCCCCGCCCCTTTACAATGGCAGAATCGCAGCATATAAAAAAACATTTTTTTTCTTTTTAAACTAGCCATCTAATAATCTATTATAAAATCTTGCAAGGATTCTGACAGCATCTAGATTGCCCTCCAAAGTTTCTCTTGTCCTCAAGAGTTGTGGTTGCTGTTGTTGGTAGATGTTGTTCTTTCTGAAGCGTAGAAAAACCAGGAGTTAGACACATGCAACATTGGCCAGGGTGATTGTAGAAAAATTAAGATGATTAGCATGCATTTTTGAAAAATGGTTTCCATCCCATTCTATTCAGTTGTTTCAGACTTTTTGTAGTTCATATTTTAGTATTAGTGCTACCTGCTCATTTTTGAAAGCCTACAATTTAGCTAACAGAGTGAGATATAAATAGTGGAAGACATAAAATAATATACCAATGCAGAGTACATGTTTGTAATAGAATTTCTTAGTTAGAATAAGAAACGCCTCTCCACACACATGCCTCTAAACTGATAAAATCCAGGAAGTGTTGCATCGTTTGTAAATTCCCTTCTACATATTTAATACTGTGTGTCCAATAATGGCTAATAATATATGTAAAGACCATTATATATTATCCATCATGCTATTCTTTTTTGGAGTAGGTAAAAAACTGCACAAACAATGTAACAGAAAGCCAATAAAATGAGGATATGAGATAGAAAAGAAAAGGAAATATCACTAAATCTAGTTTATATCAATGCCATTCACAGTATCTCTGCATATCTTCTATCTTTGCAACTCATCTTTGCTTTCAAAATGCCCATATACTGCTTTATGCATTGAATTTTATTCTTCAAACTTCTCACATCTTTTTTGAAGTTGTCATTAACTCCAGCCTACTATAACTTTCTCCTTCTTTCTCTTCCTCTGAATCCATTTGCCTTTCCTTCATGTTTCATTTTGTGATTTGAACCTCATTTATTCTCACTATATGCCTCAACACCTGAATATAGTTCTTTCATACTGGTTACTTACTTTTGTATTCAATCAACTTTCATTCAGTACAGATTTATTCTTGACTCTATCTCAGCTTGTTTGATGACACACACTACTTAAGTAACTCTTTTTCACTGCTTTCAACTTACTTTTAAGTATTGCCTGACATTCCCAGCCCTCATTCCCACATGACAAAGGGGTAGAAACACATTTCTATATACAGCGATTTTGCTTCTTTCAATAAATATTAATTTGTTGCAACAGACCACATCCTACTCATTATTTTATTATCAGCATTTACACATATTAAATTTTCACCATCCATTTTTCCATCTTCAGTAAATTTTCTACCAATGTACGCAGATTCATCTATTTGTTCTTGTTTTTTGTCATTTATTTATAACTGGCAATTGTTCACATGGTTTTCCCTGTCAGACACAAATACTTTGGTCTTTGATAGATTAATTTTGAGATTTACAGCCATCACTGCATGCTATAGGCCGTCTAATGCACACTGCAATACAGACAACAACACAGCATCATTGCATACAAAAATATACTCACATTCACATCTCTAATCACAAATCTTTAGCATCATCACTATCATTACTTATATATTTGTCCATAAATACATTAAGCAACTAAGTGGGCATCACATATACTTGTTCTGTTCACTGCTCAATGCTGAATCATTTGCTAAATATAACATTTATTCTTATGCATGCTTTACTTCTATCATATTAACACATACAGCAACCAGCTTTCAACTTCATATTGGTGTAAAATTTCCCATAATTTAATACAATTTAGTGTATGCTTTCTTGTAATCAACAAACATACAATAAACTTTCTCATGTTCATACATATTCTTCATCAATGACCTGCTGAAGAGCAAAAATCTAGTCTATACATCCCCCTGCCTGACATAAAGTTGCATTGCACATCCCAAATGTTTGTTGCCCAGAGCTGCAATTTTTCTCTAACATTTACAGCATTCTTTTCAATTCCACTTTTTGACATATCACTATCATTCCCTTATGATTCTATAAAGTTCTCTTTCCCACTTTCATTTCATCACTTTTCTTTTTAATTCCTTTCACTCTGCTGGAGACTTCTTGTTTAGTCCTCTTCACCCACCTTCTAAAACTATGTTTTATTTCCATCATACTCTGATGCGCCACTCTTGACACTATCAAATGTCCCACACTCAGAATTTCTCATCACTCTTATATCCTTCAGTAATTTTCAGTCTTTCATTATAAACAATCAAATCACCCATGCTTTTAGAAATATAAATGGATTTATGCTTAAACCACATACTTGAAATAAACAGACATTTTTCTAGGTGGATACTCACTAGTCACCACTCTCATTCTCATTGGTTTCGGGATGTCTGATTGGCCTGGTCACTTTCTCTGTATTCATTTGTCAAGTTCCTAACCATTCATTCATACCACCTATTAGAATTTTCTTTTTTCCTGGATCACATTCATTCAGTATATTGCACAATTTTCACAAGAAATCAACTGGTTCTTCCATTACCACAATTTACTGGAGCTTAATATGGAACTATCACCAACCTATGGATTCTTACTTTGCTGTCTACCCATAACCATCTACACATATAACAGTATCTTAGGAATATTGACTTCAGAAGAAGCATTACTTTGCAGACAGGCAAATAGCTAATCGCTGAAGAACAGAGCAATAAGAGTCATAAAGTGATTTACTGCTTTTGTTGCATTTCAACTTTTTAATGGCAATTATACCAGAAGTGAAGAAAGGGGGATCTAAAGAATTGTTTAATCTACTTTAGCTGAATGCTGTCTAGCTGTAAAAATAAAATTTCCTGAAAAACTGAAGTTTATCTTGTGATTTGACAAATAAACAAATACATAAATAAATAAAAAATGAACTGGTTCGCGAGATGTTCTTGTGTGCTGTGGTTTTTATCTGTTTAATCTCGAGAACCCCTGCAAAGCCCCCCAATAACAAACACAACTTTATTATTATTCTTTTGAAAATGCTAAATATACAGCTTCTGTTATGTTTTTAACTATCCTGGAATTATTCAAAATTAGTAGGTTTGGTTGGTAAACAGTAACAAAAGTGCATCCTTTTCAGAATCTAAAGATTCTGAAAGAGCTAATATTGAACCAAAACTCCACTTGAAATTTGATTGAATTAAAGGACTGGGAAAAGTGTTATAATTATTTGAATTATATTGTTCAAACTTGTTTTATGAGCACAAAGATTCCATAGGTTGATTGTTACGTGTGGCCCCCAGAAATGATTATGAAGAAGAATGAAAACTTCAGTTAGCTGAAAATAGTCAAGTTGCTGACAGGGACTGGTTGGTAGGAACTTACGTTGTGACAGTATTCAGCAAACTTCACTGGTTTCCGGTCAATTTCTGAACAATGGAAAATCTTAATGTTAAAGCATATATGTAGAGGTGTGAAATTCCTGCCCATAGACCAAATGTCTACACTATCTCAAGTAAAACCATAACTCCTCCCCCCAAAGTCCCTTCTCAGCCTTTTTCATGTGCAGAAAAATCTTTTTACATTTAGGGGAAAAGGTATACCTTTCTCAGTGAGCCTGCTGAGTAAGGATTTACAAGAAATAAAACATAATACATCTGAAAGACACAAGATTGGGAAGACTACTTTAAAAGATCAGGCCCTGCCTCTTATTCTACTTCTGCCAGTCAGAATATGAGAGAGATGAAGAAACCGTTGTATTCATTCGTAATGATTTGATTGCCTTAATTGTTTACCAGAAGAGGAAAATCCACGACATGCATTGTTCATAAAGAGGTTAAGAATAGCAAGAATGAATATATATATATATATATATATATATATATATATATATGAATAACACAAGCTGATCTGATGTTGAGCATATGGTTACATGCCCATTACTGATGGATACAGTGGCTTGTGCGTGGTGCAATGTGAATCCATGGAATTTGTGTATGCAAAGGCAGATGAACAATTATTATAAATGTGGGCTCTAATAAGCCAAGCCTCCCCACACACATATGTTAAGATTGTTAAGAAATATAGTAATTATTCCTATAATTGTACAGGAGAAACTGTATTATAACTAAGATTGTGCTGGTCATATTGCATCTAAATAAACATCTATTAGCTCTGTTAAAATAGCTACAGTCTTTGGCCCATTCATCCCAGATGCCTTCATTAATAGTGCTTAGAAAGAATGGTCTAGATATATTCCTTTTGGGGCCTTCTTGTTATCTAAATCTATGATGATGATGATGATGATGATGATGATGATGATGATGATGGCGGCGATAATGATGTATTTGATGTACATCTTACCATTCCCTTCAGACAAGCACTTAAGATGGCTTAAGATCTCTCTTTTTTCTATAAACTTCTCAGGAGTGCCCATAGGGAATGGAAAAAAAAGTCAAAATGGCAGTCACGATACCATATAAAACACAGGTAGAACTTTGATGGCACCATCAGGGCCACCATCTTGATTTTTTTGACCACAGCCTGGGGACACTGCTGCCTCAATTGGTGGTTTCCAAGTAAATCAAAATTGAATTTAGTGATTTAAATGCTGCAGAAGTTAGAAGAAGATGGAGGGAAGGAGGGAATAAAGGAGGGAAGTCAATTTTGTATTTATAACAAAGTAGACTAGAAGTAAGAAAAGTGCATCATTTTTACTTCGGATATAATCATTTTCTGTTTTGCTCATGCTCATTTCCCATTATCCTATCCACATGTTGCTCACAATAGTGTCAAAAAGATGCATCCATGGCCCTTGACCTCAAAAAAGGATATGGATCTGTTTAGATGCTCAGTAGGTGGACAATGGCCTAAATTAATTTTAAACAGCTCATTCCCCTAAAAACCTTGGGTTGCATTTGCATACTTTTGAAGTAAGTTAACATAGAGTCAGGCTGCTAGCTCTTCTGATTCCTTTAGGCTGTTCAAGATCTCTGGAAGAGATTTGATTTGATTCTTTTGACTTTTTTGCATAGGTAGGTGCAATTGCCCCTCACTCTTTATTAAGATGATACAAACTTTTTTGGTAGTACAGCTGTCCCTCTCCCATTCCCTTGCAAGATTAGTGGAGTTTCTTCAAGACAGTACAGATTCAGTTTTAATCTGGAATCACAATGCTGATCAACAGCAGTAACCTAATCCATATGATTATAAGGGGAATCAAGTGAGAGCCACAGGCTCCACTGGTCTAGCCCTAAGCTCCTTAGAAGAGCATAGACACTGGATTACCAAACATGATCTTTCCCCTGCAAAAGGACTGTTTTCAAAGACCTGTGCTTGGCATTGTCAGCACCTCCTTCTTGATCCTGCTGGCAAAGGAGTGAGCAGACGTTGGAGGCTTTTGTTGATTGATAGGAGGGGAGAGCAAATGCTTCAGCTAGGCTGTACCAGTGCCGAAGAGCTTTTGCCTGTCACCAAATATTTCAACAATAAATCACTTGGATTTACTTTTTCATGACACTGTAAAGCTGGGACTGTCAACAGCATGGCTGTGGCACTGATGGAACATCATCCACAAACAAAGATGCAACAGGAGCAACTTGTCAGGTGCTAATGCGCTGAGATTCATCCAAGTTGCACACAATTTTCATAAAAGGTACCATTTAACAGGACATGCCAGAAACATGACCTTAACTGGATACATACAGCAGTTCTGCTACTTCAGGTGAGGGGAGAAATATCTATTGCTGGAGTTATGGTTCATCTGTCCCTGAGCATGTGGCATTTGGATCTAATTTTGTGTGCTGTGCCTCTCAGCTTCTGAGATTTGAACTATATTATACAGATTCATACAAATGCAACATTCAGATACCCCAACAGTTTCCTTTCCCTCGAGTCTCTGCTGTTGAACCAAATGAAACAAGCACTTTATTAATAATCCAACTTGGCACATTTAATCTTCAAAAAACTTTACAAATATTAATACCATTAATTTCTTTTCAACAAGCCCTAGAAGGTGAGTGTGAAATTAAAACAGAGAGCCAGACTGAAACTCCTGGAAATGAGTCTGAATTACATAGTTACTGGTTCTCTCATTATGGTTATTAAATTTATATCCTGCCCTTTTGTTTGTATAAACACTCCAGGTGGCTTACAGCAATAAAACAAAAGACAGAACAAACAACAGAATGCAATCATATAATTAGTAGTGAGAGCTGGTGTGGTTAGTGTTAAGGTGATGGACTAGGAGTGGGGAGATCCAGGTTCTAATTGACTTCAGCCATAGAATCTCACTGGGTGACTTTGGGCCAGTCATTGTCTCTCAGCCGAACCCACCTCACAGGGTTGTTAACTATGGGAAAAAATAGTAGGAAGGAGCACTCTGTATGTTGCCTTGAGCTCCTGTACAAAATAAAGCTAATAAATATAATTAAAACCAGGAATTAAAACAAAAACAAAACCAGTTTAACAATTAAAAACTTCATCAAAGAGATTTTTTTTCAGTTTTCTAAATATGAGACTGTACACACTTATTTAGGCAAAACACTCCATAGTTTGGGAGTTACCCTGAAGAAGGCATCTTTTGCATACTAGGTAGCTGAGGTTCTGGCAGCAGCATCTTCAGAAGCACCTCTCCTGCTTATTTAAATAACTGGACAGGTTCATGACAGGAGAAGTGGTCCACAGGTAGTCAGGCCAAAGCTATCTAAATTGTACTCAGTAGGCCATTAGTAGGTAGTAAAAAACTTTCAGTACAGGCATCATGTGATCCCTCCATCTTGCACCAGTTGTCAGCCAGTCCACCATATTTTCTGGATATTTTTCAAGAACAGCTCTACAGAAAATATGTCCCAATAGTCAGTGAGTAGTTAAACTTACCAAATCAAAACAACTTAGGAAGGGTCACAGTTGGATGCTTACCATAATTGGGTGAATGAACTCCTTGTTACCACCACCAACTCTAAATTCTGCTGGGGCTCAAGGAGAACTCCCAAACTGCAGACTAGCTCTTTCTGGGGGGAATGTAGCCCCATCCAAGCCAGGCTTCATCATAATCCTCAAATCCATTTTTTTTTTACTTGCCAACAGCACCCCCACCTTGTTTGGACTTAATTTCAATCTGTTGTTTCTCATCCAGGCCATAATCAAGCTTAGGCAACATTCAAGAAAATGTATTGCTTCTTTGGAGTTAGGTTGTAGGGAACAACAGATCTAAGTGTCACCAGCATGCTGATGGTCACCCCCTCCAAAGCTCCAAATGACCTCCCTCAGAGGTTTTGTGTGGTTGTTACATGGCATAGAAGACATGGGACATGGGATACCATGGGTCAGGAAAATAAGTGTTGAACAGTAGTCTTTGCGCACAGCCTTGTCATATGGTTTGACAAGAAGGCCCAGCACTACTGCAAAAGAGTTGCTCCCAGGAACCAACCCTCTCAGTTTTCAATGCCGTGGTTGATAGTCCAGCAAAACTAGTAGAGTTGTACCCCGCTTTTATAGGTGCTGGTGTAAATCATTCATCAAAATGACTAGATGGCCTCAGTACCATATCCTGGATGAAATTCCAATTGAAATGGGTCCAGATAATCAGTTTCATTCAAAGGCCACTGTTAGGCCAATACCTTCCTAATCACCATATCTAGAAGTAGAAAATTTAAGACTATAGTTACAAAGATCTACTAGGTTAATGTACAGCTTTTAAAAAAATAATCTTATAACTGCCTCTTTTAAGCAGATGAGAATACACCCCACCCTCAAGGAGGCATTTATCGCTTCTGTTAATCACCGGACCCTCCTGATCAATTCAATCAGCCAGAAGGAACAAGGGTTGAGCAAGTAGGTGAATTCTCCATATATCCTCTCCATGCCCTTGAGATCTACAAAATGAAAAGTATCCATATGACAGGAGAAGCAGTTCCCAAAGTTGCCACTCTATGACCTGTCCCAGTACTACAGCATACGTTGAAGTATAACTGATTAATCTTATTTGCAAAGAACAATGAAAATGGCTCATAGTGGGTCTCCAACATTTTGGTGGATGAGATACTGCACAGCTTAGAAAAGCAACACTGGCATGTTCTATGCAGATGCAGTGGAGACAGAAAAGCAGACCATCTTTGTTGCATCCACTGCCATAGATTAGGATTCCAGATGGGCCTTTAAAAAGGCCCACTCTGTTTTTCCTTGAATTCCTCATCAAATGCAAGTTTCATTCCTTTTTCTTGGTTTCACACCCCCTTTTTAAAAACCTTTATTTGGAAATACACCCAAATCAGTGATCTTAAGTTAAATTTACTTCCATCTCTATGGTCTCAGTGCCTTACGGCTGCCCTGCTTTTGCATCTTGCCAGATAAAGGATTTCAGGATATTTGGCCTTCCATAATTGTAGTTTCCTCATCTACAATTGGCCCACGTGCTCCTGTGTAGCATGCTTAGTACAGAAAATGTACTGAAGCCAAAGAAACAATTTGTTTCCTGGATAGCTTTTGGTAAAATAATACTGTGTCAGGAGGTGAGGCTGCAGGAAGAAGGGCCATAATGATTTCTCCCCCTCACAAAGATAAAGCAAGCGTTTGATTAGATTTAGAAACAGGCTTGGTTCCTGCAACTTTAGATTCTCCTAGAGATAAAATGGAATTGGAAGAACCAACATTCAAAGTACTAAAACAACTGGACATGTATTCCTGAACTCAGCTGCTCAAAACTAGGCAAAAAAATAAAAAATAAAAAATCAAGGCTAAAACAGACCAATGTATAAGAGATCCTTATACCTGATTCCAATGAGTTTAGTTGTGAGTTGAATTAAATTATTTAGTCCCATTCTGTTTTTAATGACTTTCTAAAGATTAGTATGTAGGATTTTTTCCTCTAACAGCAATAGCCAGAGGCTGCAATATTTGATACACAGTAAGAGCAGCTTCTTGTAGAACTTGGTGGGTACTTGTGCACATAGTTTGCAATAGTCTTTAGTGAGCAGTTAATGCGCAGTTTACTAGTTTAACAAACCAGGAGGTCTCTTCTACAGCCAGACTCATAATAACATGTGAGAAGAGGAAATCTTGGTGGGAATGACTGCTTGATTACTGCTCCAAGATACTCTCTTTTGTCAGGGAACATTAAACTTATATCTAATAATTACGTTTAGATTGGTATGTGATAGGGAAGTCTATTGATCATTCTTAACTATATGCCCCAAACTGGAATTGTTGTCAAAATTTATTGTCTTAATCTGAGAAAACAATTTCTGTTGAAGTAAAGGAAATACTCCATGATCAGAACTACAATGCTGAGTTCATGAAAACACAACCCAAGATGTTAGGGTCTCTTCTAGCTATTTCTCCCTTAGCAAACAAATAATGGAAGGGCCCAGGTTAACACAGCTATGCAGATTTTGTGGGAATAAATATATAAAGAGCTAAAGGAGTGCTTTCTGGCACAAAACCACCAGCATACCCTATGACAGGAATTGGGACATAGCCAGCTCTGAACAAACAAAAATGAGCTGTACTTTCAATGGATATGCATGGGCAGAAAGAATAAATACGCTCTGCCCTCATTTTCTGAAATACAGCTGTCCTTTTCAACCAGTTAATTGTTCTGATCCATCTCTGCAGAAAGAAGGATTCAGCCATGTATCAGCAAGCATCTTCCCCAAGCAGTGCACATTTGCAGCCCTCGTGCTTTATAAAATGGTCTAAGAAGTTCAGTTAAACAACATTAACTTTGTTTATGCATAATACCTGCAAAGCACACACTGCTTATAGTCCTTTTCTTAGTAAAAACCTTATTCCTAGCTATCTTTTCCTCCTGTTCTTTTGGATTCTTCCATGCCAGATAAGGTATTGGCTTCTCTTTCTCCTTTTCATTGTTTAAGATCACATTTCACCATCTTCCTTCTCTTCCTTTGAGTGACAGAGTTTATGTAAATAAATAAACTATAATCAATATACTGTATGAGGCTTGCACAGGTGAGGGAAAAGCTGACTTGCATCAGTTTCTGATCTGAAACCAGCATTTTCGTTTTTCCTGCAAATTGGAGGTAGACTGGGCCTATGGAGAGAATAAAGGAGGGAGATGGTGCTGGACAAGACAGAAGAATAAGGTCTTTTTGAGGTTTTAAAGGCTGGATAGAGAACTTTTAGGAGCTGTATTTGTTCTATACACTGCTTTAAGCCTTTGGTTTTTAATCTTCAAAGACAATCCTGTCTCATAACTAGAAATTAGCAAGAAATTCATTCATACAGAATGAATGAATATATAGTGTGTAGATGTTGTTCATAAACAACATCGACACACTATTCAAAAGAGGCAATAAAAATGAAACAAAAGACCAGAACATCTCCTCACCAGCAATCATCACCCAGTTAAGCAGAGATTAACACCAAGATTATCACCAGACTACAATCAAGCAGTAAACAATTCCCTAAACAAGGAACTACCAGGAAACACACACACACACACACACACACACACACACCAACACAGGGAGGGTAAGCCACTGTATAAAAACAGAGAGCAATCCCCAACCCATTCTAGCACTGAAGATGTTACCTTGCCAGGTAATGAAACATTTGTAAGAAAACAACCAAGCTCAGAGAACCCCAAGGACTCCACAGTTCAACCCTGAGCTACAGATATTCTCTTCTATTGAAAATTCATTCAGTTGTATTTCAGTGTGAATTTATCCAATTTACTCATTCCAAATATCCCTGAAAGCCTGAAAGTCAGCATGCTGAAATATACCTTTTCCAGACTATATGGTCCCAGTCAAACCAATCTGCAACTCAAAACAATTCATACATAAATTCATAAATAAACATAAACAATAAATACATACATACATACAAAAATGAAGGAAATATACGCACAAAATTATATTACATGAAGGAAAATTGCTCAAAAAAGTAAGTATGCTTCCAAAAATGCATATAGAATGGTGTATATTTAGAGAAAGGTATATGAGAAGCATACACAGTTTCATGCAGATCTTTTTTTTATCACAAAAGATATGGAAGAATGGAAGGCTGAGGAAAACTAAAATTGGCAATTTTGCTCCTTACTACTCATATCAAAGTTTATGAAAGCCCCCTTTCATTGCAGAACTAGTTCAATTGTTTCAAAATTGGTTTGAAATAATGAATATTGGAAAGTCTTTGGTAGTGCTACATCTTATACAATTGTTATTCAAAATGCATCTGTCAAATATTTTATTTTATGAAGGCTACATAATGCTGTGAATCAGCCTGTTCAACCTGTGTTAATTATACACAATTGATCACATCAACAGTTTCAAGCCAATACACGTTAGAAATTAAACTACATTCCACTTGTCTTCTTTCTGGCTAGTACATCTGCTTGAGTATTTTTGAAAAAAAGAAATACAGAGAAGTTCAATTCCATCTCTGATGGGGCCTTTATTCTGTTTTCTTTTGTTCATGTTTGGTACCATATCATTTTCAGTATGGTATGATAAATACAGACTGCATAACTTTAATACCAATATGGGTGGCAGGGAGAAAACACATAGGAATCTTTTTTTTTCTTTTAATTTCATCATACTAAACCTTTGGGTCACTCAATGAAACTGATGAGTAAGAGATTCAAGACATATCAATGGAAGTACTACTTCACATCCTGCATTGCTGAACTATTGAATCTGCTGCCACAAAGTATAGTGATGGCATCTACCTTAGAATACTTTAAAGGCGATTGGAGAAGCCCATGGAGGAAAGATAATTAAAAGCTATTAATCAGGATGACTGTGTGTTACCTCTAAAGTCAATGTGCCTCTAAACAGTAGTTACAGGGAAAGGATTGCCAGGCTCGTGTTCTGTCTGTGGGCTTTCTATGAGTATCTAGCTGCAAATGTGGCAAGAAGGATGCTAAGTTAGATGGACATTTGGTTTCATCCACTGGACCGCCTCTCATGTTAATATCTTTCCATATTTCACAGTGAAAATAAGGACATCCTGTACCTGAGTGGACAGATGTAGAATGCAGTCAGGGAGCAGACTGCCACATCTATGGACATTGGTAGAGCAACATAATTTTGGCTTAAGTGTGTTACAAGCAGAGCAGGATATATTTAAAAAAAACATGCCAGGAGATGGCTTCACATGATACAAAGTCCTAACGGACTGTCAGTCAAATTCAAAAATACATATTTAGAGATATTGGTCCCATTTTATAGCTGACAGGCATCTGAAGCATTGAACAATAAATTGCTGTCCTTGATGAACTGGGAATATTGGCAGCTATTTTTTGTTAATCTGATGGCTCTAGAGTTCTTAGCATATCTGGATGACATTCTAGGACTATACTTCAGAAGGTTTGTCAACTGATTACATAACCTGCAGCTAGTTATAGAGTCATTTCTTAGTATCAGACAGATGGGGTTCAATATTCATATGCAATGAAGAATTCTTCCAGCTGAAGAGCGATTAACATTTTCTTGGATATTTGGGGGAGAATGTTCATTCATACAAGTTGTTAAAGTCATGCCTGTCTCTGTTCTGTCCAATGAGCATTTAGGTTGAGGAGGTATGGCTACAAGGTACAGATTTTTTTATTCTACTTTTGCTCTTTGTTTCTGAATGCCTTTCATTGTGGTGTACAGGAAAGCAAGGAGGCGCACATGTTTCACACACTGGAAATAGAAATTCCACATTTATAGGCTGCTTGTTGCTTTCTCACAGCTCATGGCATGCTTCAATCTGCCAGCCTCAGTGAACATCATGTCCTGTGACTGATGCTTACTGTGAACAGATGGCCCCATGAGACTGGAAGCTTCTAGGGATTTTAGAAAATGGAGAAATCAGGCCCTATTTCTCACTCCAGCTTTCCACACTGGAAAGAAATCTTGCATTCCCTTCAGCCTCATTACCTCCAGAAACAACTCTTTATTTGTGCTAAGAGGTACAAGCTACTTAATGCTAGTGCACTCATTTTGGATAGTAAAACAGCATTCTTACTTCTGCTGGGTGCATCTTCAGAATACCAGAAATGTAAAAAAGGAAATGGCAGTTTAAACAAGTGAAGCATTTTTATTAGAAAAACTCTTTTGTAAAAGTACAATGCACGGTTTTGGTCTATTCCCTTAGCAATGCCAGCCTCACAGTACTGTGACCTGGCCTTAAGCTTGTCATCAAATGTAGTCAGAGCACAGGGGATAATTACTTGCCAAATAATTGATTTCTAAAGTGACATTCCTCACTGGACTGTCTTAAAAGGAGGACATGTTCTTAGGTTCCAGATCCAAGAAAGATAGATTAGATTTTTTGAAATTTGAATTGGACCATACAACTTATGGCAATTTGCTTTTTTTATGGCTGTCCAGGGAGGGAGAAATGTATACATTAGCATTTTAATTCATTCATTCATTGCATTTCTCCTCTACTTTCCACTGAGCGCTCAAGGCAGCTTACATGAGAGTGTCTGCTAATCTTCTCCCTATAACAGCAACTCTGTGAGGTAGATTGGACTTAGATTCGGTGAATGGTCAAAAGTGACCTTGTGAGTTCCCTAGTTGAATCTAGGTTTCTCCAATCCAAATTTAGTGCCTTAAATCCTACCCCACACTGGTTGTCCAGTAGTTTTCAATGTAGCACAAGAACTAGATAAGGGCTATAACTCAATGGTATAATGTACTTAACTCCTATACCAAACTGGCTCTACATCAAAATTTCAACAGCATTACAGTGCAAAAAAGTGAATTGTTCTGTTTGTCTCTTGCAATTTTGAGTCACTGTCCTTGTATCCAGGTAGGATAGGAGAGAAATATGGACAGGGATAAGATAGGACAAGGATGCGGAATGGTTGGACTAAGCATTGGATCCATCTGTGGTACTTTTCAATAGTGTTTCTCAGCCTAGGCAATTTTAAAATGTGTGGACTTCAACTCCCAGAATTTCCCAGCCAGCATCCCCACATCTTAAAGCTGCCAAGGTTGAGAAACACTGTTTCAATACATTCCAGAGCTTCACTTCCTCTTCCACTCTCATCTTAATCCCACCATCTTTCTGACACTGGTTGCACAATGCTGAATTGAAGCATCCTGGTTGTATAATGCTGGCTGGCCTTGCTTAACACTCTCTGGTTTGTGAAATGGAGGAGGTAGGGCTTTTTAATAACAACCACAACAATAATAACAACCAAAAGTCAAGGAAGGAAACAAACAGCCCAGAGCACATCCTCCCTCAAACCAACACCCATATAAGTAGGAAGCAGCACTGAGAAACAACTAAGGAAGAAAAATAACCTAATCAAGGAACTGGTGAAGAAGCCACACTTCAACCAAGACTAGTAGGACAAGCTGTTATATATAAACAGTTAGTAAACTTCACCCTCCCATGACCTGATGATGTTACCTAGCCTAGTAATAAAACATCTGCAGGAAAACAACAAGCTCAGAGAATACCAAGAACAGAATAATAAAAACAACAATGATGATAATACAATATCTAAAATTTTATGATATAAAATGGGTGGAATATGATTTTATGGTCACTGTCAAAAAATAATTTGGCGTATTGCCACATTTTAAATTTCTGTATCATTTATGAAAACAGTTGTTTTCAGTTCAGTATTGGAATGAGGCTGTATAGCACAGCTGGTACTGGACCACCTTAGAGGTAGACAACTGCATATCAGTTGTTCCTCCTACATTTTTTCTGGCGTTACTCCAGTTAGTGTGTTTTTGGTGAAAGAAAGGGAAAAATGAGAAAGGCGAGGTCTTGCTAAATATTATCTTCAGCTCTGCACACTCCTGGCATGTGGTTCTTAACATATTATGCTCAAGAGAATGTGGTTCTAAGCTTAAAACAGTTCCCAGTTCTCTGCTACTGGATGTATGACCTCAAGTACTATATTTACCTGAAACAAAGACTAATTTTTCTCAAAATAATTTTCTTTTCAAATATGAAAGTAATCCTAAATTTGCTGAGAATACTGCAATGGTTGTAGACAGTTTTTAAATGACTGATCTTCTCTTGTTCGAAGGTGGGGAAATTCAGGGTCAACTTCCTTCCAGGCAACTACAGGATGCTATGGCTTTTGTTAGATCAACTCTGGTTAATCATGAGATTTGTCTTGGAACCTAGCCCTGATCCTGCTTCTCTTAGCCATATATATTAAATCTATTATGTGGAATATGGTATCTAATTTTAAGTAACTGGAGTTGAAGGTCAGCAACTATCAGTTCTAGCTCAATCTCCTGGGGCTTATACTGTAGCTAGGCCAGAATATTATATTTGACACTGCAAATATTCAATTCAATTTATTTATGGCCAAAAGGCCCAGATACACTGCAAGTATGCACAACAGATTTGAAACTTCATGGATGATAAAAGAAAGAAGAGGAGAGAGGGAGGGAGGGAGGAAGGAAATAGAAGGTCTTTTACAGAGAACAACAACAAAAAATTCTGAAAGGTCAGTGAGGATTTTTATGTGGATTAAAAGGTCAGTGCAAAAATAATATATAATTAAAATGAGTACAAATAATGATGGAAAGTCAAGTGCATGCACATCATATGCCAGTGCACAAAACAGACATAAGCAAATATTATTGGGTCAATAAGTACACAATAATTATAGATTCATTTGTTAATATAGATTTTACGGAATCATGCATTCATATGATGGATATAATTGTTATCTGGGAAATGTCAATTTTGATTAAAGCTTCAGCAAAAAAAAAATCCATGTGTAATGAAAATGATGACAATCTATATGGATCTTAGATTTTCATCATTTTCATTACACATGGGGGGGGTTTTTTGCTGAAGATTTTTTTTTGAAGTTCTCTTTTTTAACAATATGACTTTTTTGAAATACATGGATTAAAATCAAATTTAAGATTTTAAACGCTCCAGATCCCTTCCCTGAAATTCTGCCACCTAGTGGGACCTTAGAAGTGTGCTTTCTCTATGGCTGCCCCTACCTTATGGAACACCCACTTCCTTATGGCAGGCCCCCACCCTTTTAGCCTTTCAGAAGGCCATCAAGACCTGGCTTTTTACAAAGATGCTGGGATAGGATAGAATGGAATAGAAAGAATGGAATGAGGGTAATTGGACCTTGCTCCGGGGCATCCTAAGGGGATGATTAAGGTCCAGGTTTTTGTTTTTGCTTGATCATTTTAATGTTTGATTGTTTTATGGTTATGTTTTATGGTTACTGCTTTTACTGCTATTGTGAGCCACCCAGAGTTGTTTTAAGATGAGCAGCCTACAAATCTTTTAAATAAATAAATAAATAAATAAAATGAGTATATGAGAGGGAGTGGTTCACTGCATATGCCATTCATTGCCTCAGATGTCTACATATTCAATGTAAATATCTGCAAACCACAGAAGTTCCTCTAAATATCAATAAACAAAGTTCATGTTGCATTCACAGCCATCTAGTAAAGGGGCTGGGTCATTTCCTGGGCTTCCCTGCCAGTCCCTCTCAAGCCTCTTTACTCCAGAACACAATGAAGGAAGCAAGATTCACCCAGGCATTCTTTAACGAGTTCTAATGCAGTGGTTAGAGCATCTTGAGAATGATGATAAGAACTTCTTTATTACTTGTTAAGGCTGTGTCTCTTTGAAGCTTCTGAATCTCTTTTTCCCAGAATGTTTTTATGACGGACTAAGAGATTGTTTATTTGATAAACTTGCATCTGCTGAACCTGTTTAGAGATGGCTCTGTCTTGGCACCGACTCTTACAGCCCCACTCTTAGCTTAATTTTTTGCTTTAATCCAGTGTAACAATTGAATAGGGATTGTGAATCTATGGATCTATTCCCCAACAGGCTTAACCAGTCACTAACTTAACCCAAACTACTAATCCAATCAGGTCTCCTTAACAGTGATTCTAGGAGGACAAATATCACACTGATTAGGTTAAAAAGCACATTCCCAAAGAACAACTTTGAGAATATGAAGTCGCCCCCACTTCTCTAACAAGTGCCCAGAATTTAATGAGCCTTTGTAGTAGGAGAGCACTGACAAGTCTTTATGACATTGCTAGCCATTCCATCCTCTACCATGCAGATAACAGTAGCTATGGCTTAGCCACTGCAGCCAATCAGTGCTTGGCACATGTGTTTAGGGCTGCCAGCGACATATTACTTTTTCAGCTGCTTTTTCTCTTCAATTTGTTTTGGAAAACTAGACCTGCAAAATGGGGCCATTGACAGACCACCGTCGAAGGTGGGGACGAGGGGAACAGAATGATGAAAGCAGTGTGCAGAATAGCAGTGCAAGCTCCACTCCTTTTGTGACGAAAGCAGCAAGTTCCTGCAGATGTCCGCGATTCACCTTGTTTAGGTATTCTTACAACATGACTATCTGAGTGGCGTTTCTTTGTCCCTGTGCGCCACTGGATCAGTTTTGTGTTAAATTTCACCCCCGAAGGTTATTTAATTGATTCAACTAACTCACTTTTAGTGTTCCCCAAGTTCTGTCTGCCATTGATCCAGCTAGGAATGTTGTGGGAGCAGAGGCAGAGTCATGCAGTGGAACATGATTTGAATTGGCCATAGTGCCCCAGATAGAGGAACATAACTTTGTGAATCTTCTGGGAGAAAACAGTGGCCATTCCCCATGCCTGCCATGGGATAAATCTATGTGCTGGTGCCATATGCTGCTGTTGGATTTTGTAACAATAATGAAGCTGGATTTTGCAGCTGGACAATTACTTTTGATTAAAATAGAGAGCATGTGGATCAGTGAAATCAAAGGAGGATAATGCACCACACTGTCAGCAGGATCTCTTGCTCCTAGCTGCCATGAGCTTTTACCAAGGAGCTTTTCCAAGAACAAATTAAATAAGTGCTAGGGAGATGCCAACACAAATAGAAACTGTGAAGTACACATACGCTAAATCCCTCATGATTGAGCTTCTCAAAAATGGAATATCTGTGCAAAGTCACCTCTTCGCATCTATCAAATTCTATTTCAAAATGCATTTCTCTAGAATATTTTAATTTTTTTCTCCCCTGCCCCCAGTTTGCAGTGTATACATTTTTCTTGCAATCATGGTGTGGAACATTTGCTTCTGTCCATTTACATAGCTTATCTTTTCATGCTACCTAACGTGCTCTAAGCTCTGTATTGTAGATTTCAGGCTCTAGCTTTATTTATGGAAACCCCCATGTTCAGTGACAGAACCTTCTGACAGTGTACGTCATGCCAATTCTCTGTGTAGATAATGGCAGTCCATCTTTAAGCATGAGCAAAGAATGAAATATAGAGTGAGGGTCTATTACAGAATTGCCACAAAAGTAGGCACAGAGTTCATTACCGATGGCTGCACTCTTCAAGGACACGAATCATGCATTATTGTCTGCCCCACGGATGTTCCTGGATGCATTTCTTCATGCTGTCCTATAGAAATAAATGGATTTCACTCATTTCTATGGGGAAAGTTAGGTACTTCATGATTCAACTGCTATTATTAATTATATTATTATTATTATTATTATTATTATTATTATTATTATTATTTTAAATTGAATAGTAACAGAAAAAAAATTATGATGCAAAACTGCTGTCTTGTTCAGGGTAAATACTCTTTGATAGTATAGGGTTCATCCTTATGTCTCTAACCATAGTAGCAAGATGCCTAAGTCATGTGCTAGGTGGTCAACTATATAAATCAATTGAAAGAAAGAAAGAAAGAAAGAAAGAAAGAAAGAAAGAAAGAAAGAAAGAAAGAAAGAAAGAAAGAGCAAAAGAAAATGCCCCCCCGCAATTGCTTTTGTAGTTCATGTTCTCATCCTTCATCTCATCTCCAGCACCTTAAAGGTATAATTACTTGATGCAGTTTTATATGCATGACCAACCAACACTTTGTTGGTGACCCTGGTAATGAAATAGTCAGGAGCAGGGAACTGCTTAACTCCTATTGGCTACTTCATCAGCTCAAGGAGGCCCCCTCCTCTTCAATCGCTGATCACTGTTTCCAAATGCAATGCTGGTCTTGACAGTGGGAGAGTCTGGGTCTTTCAAACTGGCCTTTTCAAACTTTGTTCCTGGCAGTTTTGACCCATAGAAGCTGAACCATGGGATCAGAGAACTGGCAGGGGAAAAAAAGCTACCTGTTTTCACCTCTCTTGCCACCTCTTTCAACCCTGGATCTCCAGGCTGCCAGGGATGGGAGGAACAGTAAGAGTTGTGGGTGTGTGGAGGGTAGGGAGAGCCAGCTCCTTAGCCACTAGTTCTCTGAACCCATGAACAGATTCAAGGGTTTGGAGATTGGCAGCTGCCAATGCTGAGAAGGGTGGCAAGAGAAGTGGGTATGTGGGGGGGGGGGGAGCCACCAGATTCCTGATTGCACAGAGGTGGACCATGCAATTGGAGACCTAGTGGCTCAAGCATTCATTCATTCATTCATTCATTCATTCATTCATTCATTCATTCATTCATTCATTCATTCATTCATAAGATTTGTATGGCCGCCCATCCTAAACAACTCTGGGCGGCTCACAACAGCAATAAAACCAGTAACTATAAAACATAATCATATGTTTGATGGTTGTTTTTCCCATTGGCAGTGATGCTTTCTTTAAGTTGCCCTGCATTAGCACCAGTCGGTGGTTTTATTGCTGAGACAGAAGAGGGCTCAGCAATGAAGGGAGAGTAAAAGATAGTGGCATACTACTGGACTGGAGGAAAGTACTATATATTAATATGGCTGTGAGGAAAGACCCATACCAAAGCAAGGTCAAAACTCCAACGATGGCACTCAGCAAAAACAGGTAAACACTGATATTCCAGCCAGTTGGGCTAGTCTCCTAGCTGTGATGCAGGAATGGCTGATACAGTGTTTCCTTCTTCATTATTAAGAACATACGAAGTTCTGCAGGATCAAAGCACAGACCCATCTAGTCCAGCACCACACGGCCACCAACAGAAGGCATTTGGGAAGCTCTCTCAGGAGCTTCGACCACAGTAACTTTCTGGACTGCCTAGCAGGAATAGGCCTTCAAGGACAGGCATTTTCTCATCCTTCCTGTCAGGCTGAGTCCAGAAAGTGGTGTCTGGCAATCACTGTTGGACCAATGGTGTCCTACAAATTTAGTTTGTCCCGTATGCTATTCAACTTGTATTTAAAATTGCTGGGGACATTCATCCAAAGTCTTGGAATGGAATTATATCAGTTTGCTAATGACATCTAATTGTATTCTTCTTTACCATCCAATTCCACTGGACATTGCTTAAGTTCAGTAACAGGCTTGATAGAGAACAAGCCAAAATTAAATCCATCTTGTAATTTTCAGATGACTCTGAGAAAGTGGTCCCCGATCCTCCATCAGTCAGGACTTATGGAGCTTTGCTTTCTGGGTAATGGCTATATTGCAGGGATTCCCCTGTGTCTTTCACTTTTAGCATGGTCTACTTAGAGAATCCTGACGTGTCGTTGTTGTTGTTATTATACCAATTTATATAGTTGCCCTTCTGACCACAGGTGACTCTGGGCGGCATACAACAAAGCTAAAAACAAACAATAAATACATTAAAAATATAAAAAACAAAATAAAACAGAATAAAAAGATGTTAAAAATAAGGGAGCCACCTCACTAATTCCCCTGTCCCCTGGGGTCCCCAGGCCTGCTGGCATAATCAAGTCTTAAGGGACCTCTGGAAGCTCAACAATGACAAGGCCAGTCTCACCTCAGGGGGGAGAAGATCCCACAGTGCAGCTGCCACAGCAGGAAAGGTCCGCCACCTGGGGCCTGCCAAATGTAGCTCCCTAGCTGGAGCTCCTTTTGTTATGACAAAACCCATAACATGTCCTCTCTGCTGGATCTGGTAGGATGGGCAGATGAAATCAGGGAGGGGCGGTCCCTCAGATAGCCCGGCCCCATGCCATTAAAAGTCAACACCAGCACCTTGAATTGGACCTGGAAACAAACTGGTAACCAGTGCAGCTCGCGAAGCAGACGTGTAATGTGTGTTCTACTAGAAACACACATAACTGCTCACACTGCTGCGTTTTGGACCAGCTGAAGTTTCTGGATACTCTTCAAGGGCAGTCCCATGTAGAGTGCATTGTAGTAGTCTAACTGGGAGGTGACCAGGGCATGAGTGACCATGAATCCCTCTGATCTAGGAGTAGGTGCAACTGGCGCACGATACGAAGTTGTGCAAAGGCCCTCCTAGCCATGACTGTCACCTGCTCTTCGAGCAGGAGTCATGAGTCCAGGAGGACCCCCACATTGCTCAGAGGGTCTGTTTGGGGCAGTGCAACCCCATCCAGTACCAAAGATGGCATGGTCCCTGAACCGGAGGGCCCCAAATCCCAGAACCACTCAGTGTTGCCAGGGTTCAGCTGAGGCCTGTTGTTCCCCATCCAGACCCTCACAGCCTCCAGGCACAAAGATAGGACATCCTCAGCATTGCTTAATTTGCCAGGGGCGGAGATGTACAATTGAGTATCGTTAACATACTGATGATAGTTCACCCCATGGTAATGGATGAGCTCACCCAGCAGTCTCATGTAGATGTTAAATAGGAGAGGTGAGAGCACTGACCCCTATGGCACCCCACATAGCAGAGGGCAGGGGTGGGAACTCTCCTTCCCAATCACCACTGACTGGAACTGACCCTGGAGGAAGGAGGTGAACCAGTGCAATACTCTGCCGCCCACCCCCAATTCTCTGAGTTGGTCCAGAAGAATACCATGGTTGATGGTACTGAAAGCTGCCGAGAGGTCAAGTAAGGCAAGGATGGACACACAACCACCATCCTGCCCATGCCAGAGCTCATCTAAAAGTGCAACCAATGCTGTTTCTGTACCATACCCAGGTATGAACCCTGAGTGAAAAGGATTCAGATAAGCCGCTTTTAATAGAGGCTCTAACTGGTGTTTGGTCGAGTTCGTCCTTAGATGAGCATCTATTATAGTCTGTTGATCACTGCCTATATATATATACATATCCAAGGTCCTCAGAAGCTGCTGCGCAACCACCTTCTCAATCACCTTTCCCAAAAAGGGGTGGTTGGATACTGGACGAAAATTGTCCAGTATCGTGGGGTCTAGTGATGGCTTCTTGAGGAGGGGGCAAATCAAAGCCTCCTGAAGAGGTGCAGGAACAACCCCCTCACTCAAAGAAGAATTCACAAACACCAGAACCCACCCACACAACACTCCCCGGGCTGCTTTCACAAGCCAGAAGGGGCATGGAGCTAGACAGCAGGTGGCTGAGCTCATAGTCCTAAGGACCCTGTCCACTTCCTCAGGTCCAATATGCTCCCAGATAACCGGGCAAGACTCCACCTTAGGCATCTCCCACAGACCTGCAGAAAAGCCAGCGTCCAACTGTGAACGAATCCAAGTGATTTTACCCAACAGATGCTGAGCAAATTCCTCTGCACAACCCTGCGAAAGGTTGTCCAGGCCCCTTGTACCCAAGAGGCCTGTATCACCTGAAACAAGGCTGCGGGGGAGCATTCTGCAGATGCAATAAGGGTGGAGGAGTGCTGTCGCTTCGCTTCCCTTACCGCCATTTGGTAGGCCTTAATAGCGGCTCTAACCCGTGTTCAGTCGAGTTCATTCTTAGATGAGCATCTTATAGTGTATTGATCACTGCCTAATTATATATCTGAGGAAGAATCAACCATTGCGTGAGTTCTTTCAACTTCCAAAAGTTTTGAGTAGTGGATATTTCTCCATGACGTTTGTAGGCAGATAAATTGGGTGGACAACTTCTTGGCATGTCTCTAGGTCAAAAGAAAATATTCTGAAAGGCACAACTGTCTTTTAGAAGTGGTAGTAGCATTATTTTTTAAAAGGATCAAAGGGAAGAGTTGTTTCATAATATCTCTTGTAATTTTGTAAAACCTGGGAAGCTTGGAAAGCCAAGGAAGCTATAAAGGTGATTGTACGATGAAATATAGGATATTCACATACACTCTTTGACCACCACATAATGAAATCAGTACAAGAACATCGAACTTTGCTTCAAAGATTTTTTGCTAAAGTTCTCATCTTCTTTAAAAGATTTTCTAAAGCAAATTCTATTTCATTATGTTGAATGAGAAATGGGAAGAAAGAGGAAAAATTCTTTGCCCAGCACAAATATCCAGTAGGATAGCTTGTTTTATTTTCCAGTCTTACTCACCATACACTAGGGTGCCCTGCCACATGGTCTGGTAATTATTCGCTTATAGAGTAAAACTGTAAAGACATAGGACCCTCAGATTTATTTATCATATATTCACCACAATTGTGAACCTTCCAAGCAACACAGGCAGTCCAGAAGGAAACCATACTTGAAGTATCAAAGTCTTTTGAGAAGTCTAAAATAAGATTCATAGAGTACATGCAGAATAAGGATGCCATACTGCAACACAGAGCTGTCTAGGTGGTGTAACTTTGTGAAAATGCTTCTGGTGTCCAGAAATAGGGACCATCCTCCTCCATCTGACGCATGCCTATAGATCCAACCAGTCATAGATTGCAAGGCCAAGGAAAGCCTCAGGCTTAAAGGAAGATAGAAATGTAAGCAACAGTTGGGTTTCTTTTTTTAACTGCAAAATGTTCACCTTTATTTTGTTATTAAAAAGTAACAAAACAGATTGTGGCTGGTGCTTTGTGATGTAAATACAGTGGTACCTTGGGTTACGAATGCCTCTGCTAACGAACTTTTCGGGTTGTGACCAGCTCCAGCCGCAAAAATTTACCTCGGGTTATGAACTGGATCTGCGGCCATTTTTCGCCGTGACACATGGTCCGCGGCCATTTTCCACCTGTTGCATGTGGTCCACGGCCATTTTTCCGCCCGTGCCATGTGGTCCGTGGCCATTTTCCGCCTGTTCCACATGGTCCGCGGCCATTTTCCCGCCCGTGCCAAGTGGTCCGCGGCCGTTTTTCCGCCCTGACGCGTGGTCCGCGGCCGTTTTTCCGCCCCTGATGTGTGGTCCACAGACGCCGGAACGGATTAACGGTAATTACACTGAACCTTATGGGAAAATTTGCTTCGGGTTGCGACCAAATCGGGTTGCGACCAGAGTCACGGAACGGATTAAGATTGTAACCCGAGGTACCACTCTAGGTTTATTTGGTCAGAATTAGCATTAATTTGTTTGATGGGGAGAAATAACTGTATTTTAACATTTCACTGCCACCAGTGCCATCAGTATTAGAGTTCTAATATGTGTGTTACCTCCTCTGTTACTTGTTCTGTTGGTAGAGAGACATCTGAGCCTTGAGAAGGTATGTTATGTCTGCTTCTCCTTTACTCAGAAGACCAGTTGATCATAAACAATTGAATGTTGTCACATATAAAGTTTATTTAAATAGATTTATTTAATTTCTCTCACACACACTTTCCATAGGCATCTGGTTCTAGCCACAATGATGTCAATTGTAAAATAGTATCACTTGCTCCCCTTGGTCTTACTGTGAATGTCCATTTCTCTCCAAGTTCTCTTAGTTTTCTGCCCCATTGACCCCTTACTTGCATTTTACTAATACAGTAATCTTTTTTTTCATCAGAGGCTTCCAAAGATGAAAATGGCCTTGCCCTCTCAAGTCTCTGTGATGAACTTTGGTGATGTTTTGCAAATCCAGCCAATGTTCTCACCTTGCAGTGAAAGGAAAAACATTTAGAAGAAAGTATTTATACATAAAAATTTAGACTAAAAGCTCTTTTAAATGCAGACTTCTTTCCCTTTTATGAAATGAAATGCCCGTGTTTCTCAAAACAGTCCGTTATTATTGGAACTGATACACATTTATGCTAGTTGATCTATTTTTATTTCAATCACTCATGTTGTATTAAAGCACACATAATAAATGGAATATACATACATGTGTGTGTGTGTGTTTGCATGTGTGTGTGTGCGCATGCACACAAGTATGTGCAAGAGCATGCGCACTAAAAAGCATGAAAACTTTTCCCAGTAAAAATCCACACACACTCATTCTGTCATCCTTTCTGATGCATTGTACATTGAAAAAAGTGTCAAAGCAGCAGTCTCTGTTTCCTGAGGGGTTTATTTTTGGAAATCATTCCATATTGCTGCAGCCACATTTAAGAAACAATGATCTGCAGAAGCATTGTGTTCGGTACAAAATGGCAGTTGTGATGGAGGCTGGACTTGATTCCTGCCAACAAAGATCACTTGGGTAAGAAAGGACTTCTTATTGGAAGAACTAAAACTGGCAGGGGGAAAAATGGTATGCTGGTCCATCCTTGAATTAGGAATTCAGCCTATGACATTGTAATAGAGAAAGATTCTCTGCTAAGCCACTTGAATCTCTTGTTCTTTTTTATTTAGAAATAAAAAGAAAAATATTTTTCTGAGTAGCTCTGCCAGGTGTCTGAGCAGAGTTGCTTCCAGTCAACACCTGTTCTCCATCATTTCAGAGTACAGGACCTGGAACAATGGATTAAAATATAAGAGGACAGTTTCTGTTTGAATGTTAGGAAAAATGTTGCATTAGTAAGAACAATTTGTCAGGGGAACCAATTGCCAAGAGAAATGGCGGATTTCTCCTCACTGATTGATGATGTGCTATCAAGTCATTGTTGTCTCTTAGCGACCACATCGATTTTCTCCATGTTGTTCTGTCCCTAACCTGGTCTTTCAGAGCTTCCAATGGTGTACTCATCACCACTGTAACTGAGTCTATCTACCTTGTTCTCTTCACTAGGTATTGGTAAGTACAGCCTGGACAGCCATTGGTCAAGAGTACTTTACTTTGGATTCATGCAGTGAGCAGAGACTTGGACTTGATGGCTTAAATGGCTTCTTTCAACCATATAGTTGAAATCCATAATTCTGTTTCAACAATAGGCCTTGCAGAAAGCAGTCAATAGAACTCTTAGCCTAATGTTACCTAATATTATCCTCAAGAGGAATGAATGAGTTCTGTGTATTGTTATGCTGGTCCAATTCTAAACTGTGATGATAAGGAATACAGGTAGTCCTCAATGTACGACCACAATTGGGACCAGAACTGTCACTAAGCAATGTGGTTGTTAAGTGAGTTGCGCCTGTTTTTACAACCTTTTTTGCTGCGGTTTTAAGTGAATCACTGTAGTCATTAAGCAAATCATGTGGTCGTTAAGCAAATCCAGCTTCCCCCATTGACTTTGCTTATTGGAAGCCCCCTGGGAAGGTTGTAAATGGTAATCACATGACCTCAGGATGCTGCAACTGTCATAAATACATGCTGGTTGCCAAGTGCCCGAATTTTGATCATGTGACTGTGGGGATGCTGCAATAATTGTAAGTGTGAGGACCAGTTGTAAGTCACTTTTTTCAGCACTGTTGTAACTTTGAATGGTCATTAAATGAATGGTCGTAAGTTGAGGACTACCTGTATCTAATTTAGATATTGTTAAGTAAATAAAATGTAAATATATGCAATTACACCAAAGCATTTTAAGGGCTAGTAATAAATAGAACAACAAATGAAAAGCCGAAATGAATGGCATCATTGCACCAATGGACTTGAAATTCAGACTGGAGTAGGCAGGAAAAACTGTTTTTCCTGCAAATTCTGAAAATTAAGCCTGTAGGTCACTAAAGACTGCAGAGCTTAACAATCCTTCTGGAACAGGATTGGTCTTTCTAGCCAAGATTGAACTGCCAAACTGCCAGAATCATCAGAAAACATCAACTGTTTTCTGAAATACTACAGACTGAGCATGGTCTACGACAGGGAAGGGCAACCCTTTTCTAGTCAAAGGCTGTGCTTGGCCACTGAGTGACATCCTAGAAGCTGCACTTCAGAAATGGGTAATGCCAAGTAAAAATAGTTGACAGAGCCAGAGTGAGCGGAATGAATATATTTGTTGTTTGCCATCTTACAGGTTAGATTTCTAGGACTTGTGCCTACTGATGTGCATGAATGCTTTGCTTTTCACTGCAGCTTTCATTCACTTTCATTCCCATGAGTATCTCAGATAAGCCACACACATTAAATCACACAATAACATTCTTCTCCTGCATGTGATCTCAAGCAATGTGCACAACGTTAATGTTTGTTAATGACAAAGTCACAACTTCTTATTTCACATTCTTTCCTATTCATTTCAAGGTATCTAGTACAGGTTTTGTTTCCCAAAAGAAAAATGCATATGTAATATTTCAGCTTGAAAGCCTGACCAGTCAGCTAGTGCAAGATTAGCTCTCTATCTGAACTCTTCTCTCAGGTATAATTTATACCTACTTCTTGGTTTGCGGGAACTTTCTGTGCTGTTGTATAAGAAATAATATGATAGTCCAAATCTCTTATGCTCTTTGCTTTACTTATCTAAAGGAAGAGCAGAAATGAGTTAAGTGCTGGTCTCTAAAAATGCCACTTTCCCATCACACTGATCATCTTCAACATTTCCACTTGCATTTTAAAAGTAGCCTTTATAATGTACTGAACGTGCTTTATCAATGATAATTGGGCAGCCATCCCCTCTTATACACTATAATAATGCATCTAACCTAACTATGTCCTATCTACAAATAACTTTGTTTTCAGATTTGATGAATTATAGCTTCACTGCACAAAGTGTCTGCAGGACTGAACCCCCAAACTTGTTGGAAGTGCTAGGACTTTCTTCTGGAAGAATATTGATCCTAAACTTGTAAATTTGATTTCCCTGTATTCCTCCACCTCCCAGTCCTATTGTTCAAGAACTAATTCAGCCTTGTGGCATTTTAGTAGAACCTGAAATTCCACCAGCTGAAACATACACTTAGAATAACATTACTCTGAGTGGTGTTTGTTTGGAATACTAGCACCAAATGGAGCTTGCAAAACGTCCTTACAAAAACCTACTCATTTCAGTAGTATAAATTAGAATAAGAGGTAATTTTGTTAAGATTGATTCCATCATGAAACAATTGAGCTGGAATTCATCAGGAGTCAACACCAATTTTATAGATGAAACAGAAACCCACGATTCTTGTTACATCACATATGTTAAACAACACATCAGTGCAAGACTGTCTGTATTACACATAATTATTGTTTAGTTAAGGTAATTCTGTCTCTCAGCCTTTTTCTTCATTCTGCCTTCCTTTTTTTACTCTCCAATACCAGGGTTTGTCCAGAGCAATGCTCAAAGTAGAAGACTTGTGACCAAAGTTTCAAGGGCTTTTATAGCAGTTACTAATCCCCCCCCGAAAAAAATCCCTCTTCATAATGAAGAAAATGAGCTACTGCAGACTCTAAGATTCAAACCCTAAATATGGTCATCCCAAAAGAAAGAAGAACATACACTATTGGAGGTCAATGTCAGAGGTAAGGAGACAAAGTTTTCAGGCTGCAAGATTTATTTATTTATTTATTTATTTATTTACGATTGAGGTGGAGAGTCATAGGGAATTAAGTATTCAGGTTTACATGATAGTGCATCAGCCTGCTTGTTCTGCAAGCTAGGAGTATAACAGGTGTACAAGTTAAAATGAGAAAGAATTGTGCCCCCTGACCTGGCTTTTGGCAAGTCTATAGATGTTCCAGAGTCTTATGGTCAGTGTGAATTCAACAGGGCATGGAACTCATTTGAGGGGATGGCCCCAATCTTGTAAAACTTTGATCACAAACAACTCTTTGTTAAAAATCATTATGCTTTTCAGATGCAAGGAATTACCTAGACAAAAAGACATGGGAAAAGGCCAAGTAAATGGTGGTGGTGGTGGTGGTGGAGGAGAAAAAGCTGTGAAGCAAAATGTTTACCAAGTTTAGAAGCATGTAATAATGAACAACATTCCATCTCCTTCTTAAAAAAAATGGGACTATCTTTTTGGGATGGTATAAACACAAGAGTCCTAGAGAACAGCCCAATAAATCAGTGCCTTTATTGACTTTATATACGAGAATTACTGCTTTTCCCTTATTCCTGCAGGCTGTCCCCCCTCCCCCCCATCAATAGTCCTTAAATACCTTATTTGGAAATGGATCAACTGAAAATATTCTAACAAAGAAAACTAACTGCATTTTTTCCCTTGCAGATTCATTCACTTAGGGATAGACAGTTTTTGGTGTCTGTTATCTTATTTAAACTATATAAAACTAGTCTTTTGTACTAATGCTCTTGGAATAAAGCAACATTTCAAAAAGTTTCTTAACAAACTTGTGTCTTGTTTAGAATTATTCCAGCTATTCTGACTGTTGGTCCTTGCTTAATGTAGTTTTCTTCAGTGTCTAGAATAGCGTTACTTTGGGCCCATTATCTGTTCACTAATTCTGCTGCTTCCCTGTGTCTTGACATTTGGGTGTTCATTCTTCACCTTGCTTAAGATCTCAGTGATTTCTTAGATTCTCAAGACTCCACTGTGGGCTTCTGCTCCCTTCACTTCTCAGTCTTTCCTTGTTCTCATGTATTCCAGTTTTCATACCAAGGTTGCTGCTACTGCCTATCCCACAGCATTCCTTCCTCCTGATACTCTATTCACCCAGTGCCACCCTCAACCCATTTTCTGTCAACCTTTATGGGTTGACTACCTGGGTAGAGGAAAGGTGGGGTCACTGAGGAAAGGCAACAGGTGAATTTTGCAAGTGAGTAACAGGAGGAAGAGGTATCACTGTTGGTGACTACATCAGACCCAGTCTCTGTGGTAGCCTCGGATGGCAGCCTTGGAATGGTGGAAATTTTGTTATTCTGGGGGAGGGGAGTTGGTGGTAATGCCCATGGTGCATCTTAGCCCTGCATTCCATTCCCTCTTAGTCATACTGGCTGATGATTTGGTTGCAATTGTACTGATAAATACTTTTAGGTATGTTAATCCCTTCTCAGACATGGGATAGTAGCAATTAGCAGGGATCTGTGCTCTGGAAATTAGGTTTATAGTTAGGGACAGAATCAAATGGGGTGGGAGCGGGAAGCAAGATTTGTGCTTTCTCCTACCCAAAAACATAAGCATAATCTGAATATTTGGCAGGGAAAGTGGGGGAAAGAGAGCCAGTTTGGTCTAGTGGTTAAGGCACTGGGCTAGAAACCGGGAGATTGTATGTTCTAGTCCTGTCTTGGGCACAAAGCCAGTTGGGTGACCTTGGCCCAGTCACTCTCTCTCAGCCTTAGGAAGCAGGCAATGGCAAACTGCTTCTGAAAATCTTGCCAAGAAAACTGCAGGGACCTGTCCCGGCAGTCCCCAGGAGTCAAGACTGACTTGAAGGCACAGACACCAAAAAAAGTGAGAAAAGTCTTGATATGCCATGGCAAACAGGAGCGGGGTGTTGAGGCCTTGCAGGTGCTGAGACTTACATTTCTGGAACTGAAAATAAATACTGTCTTGGATCCCATTCCCAGTAATGTGTGGATTGTGAACTTGAAATGAAACTTACTAAAATAACTAGCATTGGAACACTTAGGAAATTTGCTTACAAAATGCCCCCCTTTCCACTTAGTTGCTGTGTCAGGCCCAGTCCAAGAACAAAAGGGAAACAGTCCAACCAGGTTTGGTTCCTTTACTGCTTACATCATATAGACAAAATCTTGCCAGACCAAATCTGTACTTCTGCAACTAGTGGATAATAACCTGGGAGATTCTAGGGAATGGCTATTCTAAACCTTTTATGCTTCCCACACTCCTACTCCAGAGTGCGTTGTCTCTTGTCTCTCTGCCCTTCTTGGAATGCACCCCCTCCTTCATGACAACCTTGCTCTCTTCTGCAATCCACCACGTGCTGTCTGAGTGCTAAGCTCTTGGCAGATGCCTTTACTGAAGGAAACATTCTCACCTAGTCTTCTTTAAAAAATTTATCAAAAGGGAAAGAGGTTAATTACAGAAATTTCACAACTGGATTACTTCAATTTTAGAAGTAAACTTATCTTTCAGCTCATCAGGGCAAAGATTTCAACTACTTTCTAATGCCCCTCTCTGAACTCACATGTTGGCTGCCCATTTCCTGGATAACTGAACAATGTGCAGGGATCTGTTTATATTTTCCCAACCATCTTCTGAACCCTTATCAGACTGTGAACTAATCATTACATCCAAGAGGTGGGGGGTGGGAGTGGAGGTGAGGTAAGCAAGGCATTACTTTGCAAATCGTTGTATTCCTCATAATATAAATACAGACCATGTGTGTACTGATGTTTCTTGAGACAGAAACTCCCAACTGTGAAGAACTGATATCTGAAGTCTCTCATAAAAGGAAGTAATCTTTTACTTATTATTTTACTTCAGCTTTACTTTGCTTTACAGACCTGTGAAGGTTGTAAATGTGAGGACTGGTCGGAAATTTGCTTTTTCATTACTGTCATAACTGCAAATGGTCACTAAACGAGTCAATTGCTAACCGAGGACTACCTGTATACATCTCTTAAAAGCTCCCCCTCCCAAAAAATTACCTGTCCTACGTATGATTTATAATTGACCTTTTGACTAAAGAAGCTGCAAGATCGTAAGCACAGTCACAGTTTCACTTGGTGACCACTTTACTTAATGACCAAGTTGCCATTCTCAATTGTGGTCACTAAACAAGGACACCTGTAATTCACATTGAATGAGGAAATTCATGCATTTTCTGGATTCCAGCCATATTTGTCTTGAGTTGGGAAGGCAGGTAAGGATGCAAATCCTGGTCTACCTGCTGAGGTAATAGATTCTGGTTTAACTGGTTCCTCTAAGTTGCTACTTGGTTCTGAAGCAGCATCACTTGTTTCTGATACTAGACATTATTGGAATTTATTTATTATTTTTAAGATTGCTTTTATATTGTATTTTAATTGATTTTATCTCCTTTGTAAACTGCCCAAAGTCGCTTTTCAACAAGATGGGTGATGACAAATTTGATATATAAATAAGTAAAATAAAAAACTTGATCCACAGTCAATGGTATTCTAAGTGGGTTGGAAGCCATGGTCTGAGTCTAGAAAACTTGGAGCCATTACTCCTCCTGTAAAAGTCAGAATAAGTGGTAACTGGTCTTGCTGACAAGTTTCACCCATATTGCTACAAGGCTCACAGTCAGAGATTCAAGGATACAATTCTGATAAGATACTTTTACTGTATTGCAGATGCTAGAAAAGCTCTTAGCCCTACAAATCACCTGCTACAAATTTTAGAATTCAGGCTATATATGTAGAGTCTCACAGTTCAAATCCTTTGTCTTTTTCTCTTGCCCTTATGTTGTAATGTACTGAGAGCCACTAGTTTCTCAGTTTGGGAAGCGTTTGGCACATGTGCATTAAGCAGCATCTGTAGGTATGCATGTATCAAAATCAGCAAGATGGCAGGCAGAGCACTGCAATGCAAGTCCTGCATCCTGACTCTTTTGTATGTATATCAATGTTGCATGCATGTTCAAAAGGCTTGCATAATAATGTTCTATCCACTATCTGCCAATTTTGCCTCCCCCCCAACACCAATATGTGCATTGTTATTCTGATAGGTCCTTTGCTTCTGACGTTACTAGCTCTTCTCATACCCACAATGTTTCTTTCTCAGAACTATATTACATGCTTCCAGAGGAATGGACTGTGATCCACACAAACTTATTTATTTATTCTCTAACTATGTTTGATAGAAATATAGTCAGAGAATATCTACTGACTTTGAATAACTTCAGATGTACTGGGGTGGATGGATTGCATTCTAGAGTACTGAAGGAACTTGCTGGTGATGTGGCTATTCATTATCTTTGAGAAATCCTGGAGAAGTGGTAAGTACGATGACTGGAAGGCAAAATTTGTCCCTATCATCAAAAAAAGAGAAAAGGAGGACTCAGAAAACTATAGAGTCTGATATGGGTATCTGGAATGAATCTAGAAGAGAACTAGAACAATCCATCTGTGAGTACCATCCAAATGCAATGATTATTTAAATTCATAATAGATTTGCCAAGACCAAATCTTGACACAGGAATCTTATGTCATTTTTTGATCAGGTAATTTTTAGTAGATTGCAGGAATAGTATGTACATTATATATATATATATATATATATATATATATATATATATATATCAAATTTACATACCACCCATCTCACAAAAAGTGACTCTGGGCGGTTCACAATAAAACAGCAATGAATATTAAAATACAGTCAATGATTCCTCATCAAAGTGGACTGAGGTATTAACTGTGAGGGTTGAGATAAGAGCCAGCAGCTTTCAATCCAGAGTTAGTAGCTATATAAACATACAATAACTGCTTGACCTCAAGGCATTATATGCTGCAGCAAGTCTGTTAATTCATGGGAAAGTCAAAAGAAATAAGCAACAAATTTAAACCACCTTGGATGTAAGATTAATTTGAACCATCTCACTGACAGTAAGTAATAAATTTTTGTATGACTTTATTCTATTTGGCAATTAAGAATCTTATCTAGCTAAGCCATGTCTTGGAAACTTCTACCAAGTCTAGCCAAAGAGCCAAGCAAACCCATGAAGGATCAGGAGTGTGATTTGCTGCAGAATCTTGATTAGGAAAGCCTGACATCAACTACGGTGCCACTTGGTTTGGTTCTGGATCTGGTAATCATAATTTTCATTAATGACTTGAATGAAGAGGTAGAAGGAATACTGATCAAACTAGCATATGGCATAGGACTAGGTGAGATAATTACCTAGAAGACAGAAGCAAAATACAAAATAATATCGATGAGTCGAGAAATGGAATAAGAATAACTGAACGAAATTTAGTAGAGACAAATGCAATTCATTTGGAAAAAAAGAAATTAGATCACAAATAATAGCATGGGGTACCTGAAAGAAATAGTATGTGTGAAGAGAATTTTGAAATTATAATTGATGACTACTATATATGTGCTAGCACTGTGACCTGGCTGCTAAAATAAGGGAAGTGAAATTTTAGGCTTCATCAATAGAAGTGCAATTCCCAAATCATGGGAAGTCATAATTCCATTATAGTTTGCATTGGTCAAACTCAACCTTGATTACTCTGTCCAGTTCTGGACAACATGGTTAAGAAAGAGAGGAGAATATAATAGTTATTCTCAAGCATCTGAAACAGTATTACAGAAATGAAGGTCAAGATCTATTCTTTATTTCCCCAGTCTTACCTAAATGTTAGGAAAAACGTTGCTAAAGAATGTTTTACCAATAGAACCAAATACAAAGGTTAGTATTCCTTTTCTGGATATGTTTAAGCAGATCCTAAGCAGCCATCTGCTAAGGATGCTTTAATATGAATTCTTGTACTGAAAAGAGATTAAGCTTGATGGCCTAAATAGTCCCTCCTAACTCTAGATAGGATGAAGGCAGCACCTAGACCAGATCTCTATAAAGCATTGCTATGTAGTCTTCTTTCTACTGATGCCTGTATTCTCTTGGGAGTAATTTTTAAGGGGCCACATATCAATGTTATGTGGAGCTTAAGAAAGCAGTGGGTTGATCCACACTTCTTTCTCTTTTCAACATTCTCTGTCTCTTTTCCTAACTGGCACCACCTTCTTTCTTTCTGCCTTTTCTGTATATTGCAAGCTAATATAAATAGTTCCTGCCAGAAATATGAATTGCTTTTTCCAAGAGACTTTTAAAATTAGGTCAAGGGCTGCATGAAATTAAGCCAAGGATGACATGTAGCCTTGGGGCCATTGATTGCCCATCTCTGCTGTCAAGTGCAGTCAGCAATGTCTAGCACAGCCTTAGCTGCCAGAAGGGAAGGGCTGATCTTTCCCTTCCACACCAGAAAAGCAATTTTCTTTAAGCTGCAGGATTCTACCAAGAAAAGGGGACTTAAGAATGACTTGGAAGACAGGGGATAGAGAGTGCAAGCCAGGGGAGGAATGATCACACTTCTAATTGCTCCCCTCTCACTTCATAGGAACTCATTAGGAAATGCAGTTCTGCATCCAGGTCTGCTGTTCATTTCTTATTTGGCTCTAGCCACATAGTTTAAACTTCTTGTGTGTGCCTTTTTCTCAGCGTCTTAAAGGTATGATTTCCAAGCCATGTCCTACTGGGAGGGTGGGGAATGGCCACTATAGAAAGGCAGTTGAGTTTTTAAAATGGCTTTCACAGCATTTCCCCATAGCTTCCTCTTGCATGACTGGTGAAAGCCTGGCCTGGAACTCCAGCCATGGGTCAAGAGATTACCCAGTGAAGTTGGAAGGGTTAAATGCTTCCACTGATGTGTATCTTAGATTCTCATCTCAGCTGCTTTCACACTCCAGCAGCTCTCTCATTCTTTTGAATGTCTTTGCTGTTCATATTTGCATTGTTTCTTCATGAACAGCCTGATATTGAGAAAACTTCATCTTTGCCTCCAAATACTCTCTCTCTCCTATCTCCTACAGTGAGGAAGGAATGCTCCTGTGCTAAACTGCCAGGAGTGTCCAGGTGGGCATAAGAGCAAAAGAGATGAGATATCAGCCTCATTCTGAGTGGAGGCAATGGTGTCACCAGGATTTTGTTGCTGTAAACATTTATGCTGATTTTGTTAGAATTCATTTCTGTCAGACTAAATCCCTAGTTCAATCTTCTCATGGACAGCACCTAGTATCACATATTCTTTCAGAATCTAGAAAAAAGTCAATAAAAAACAGCTCATATCAGCATCAGCTCTGACAAGGGCTCTTTTAGGGGCTTTGGGAAATCTTCAGGAAAATTATCAAGAAGCTGTCTTTAATAGGTGTCAAGGAGCCCTCTTGTATGCCTTGTTATGCATCTACACTGAAATTTGGATGCCTTTGATTGATCTTGGATGTTATGCTGGATCCAGGCATGAATAGTTCAAGGTTGTAGCCTTGAAATGTGCCCCTTGGGACCACTCCTATGATATGCTCATTGTAAGTAGCTTACAAAATGTATGTTGCCATCAGCACATTCTATAGTTATTCCAAAACATTTATTGATTGTACTTTTAATCCAGTGATCTCTGAGCATCTCAGAGTATCATACATGGTCACTAAGAGAGAGTGACTGGCCCATGGGCACTCAGAAACGTTTCTGGATAGGCTGGAATTTGGATACAGATTTTCCTATTTAAAGTTTGAGTGAAAGTTCCAAATCAGCTAAAATCTGTTTAATCTTGCCCTTTTTCTTAATATCAACCAGTCAGTATCAACATAGCATATATGCCTTGGCTATCTCTTATCTGTCCTCTTAGATTGGTCGTTACAACAGAGTAATAAGGTAAGTCAGGATGTTAGAGCACATCTCTGGCCAATTAGTTATAAAATGGCTCTTTTTTTTAAAAGCCAAGGTACAGGGCCAGATATGGTCTACCAAAGGTTTTGATATGGACTTCCAAGGCCCACTAAAAGTTGCCAACAAATTATGATTTTAATATCACAAAAAGAGAAAATAGTTAAATATATGAGTAATAATCACAATAACAGTATCTAATTAATTACATTAGTAGTACTCAAGTTAAATTAAATAACCATATGCCCTAAGTATGAGTTTCTATTTGCTGATAGTCATCTAAAAGAAAATGTCATCCTTTATTTGATCCATGATTGGCTGAGGGGTTTTTCTTGTAGTTCATGGTGTTCTCAATGGCTTTTTGTCATGACTACATTAATGTGCATTCCTCCAGCCTTTGAGTCAGGAAAAAAGTATGCCAACTTTTATGCTATCCCAGCAGAGGAGCTCTAATCCACCTCTGTAGTAAGGCTTGCTAGTGGTCCTGTTTGATTTCTCTAGCTTTGTAACTCCACCAACTATCAGCAGTCAGTGGGAAAAGTTACCACCAATTGCTGTCCTTATTGTGTAGTGGGACAGACTTGGCTACTTGTTATTGCAATATGCTCTACATGGATCTGGCTGGCTGAAGATCACACAGAAACTGCAGTTGGTCCAAAATGCAGCAGCTTGCATGTTGGTTAATCAGAGTTACCATAATCATATAACATGTATACTGCAAACCCTGCATTGGTTGTCAATAAGTTTCTGGGTACAATTCAAAATCTTGGTTTTAACTTAAAAAGTCCTATATGTTTTGATCCCTGGAGGATGATCTTCTCTGCATAGAAGCAACCCATCTGACCCAATTCATATGTGCACTCATATTGGCAAAATCTTTGGTAGCCTCCCAGTTTTGTGGGGTGAAGGCACAGAACTCTGTATTCTGTACTAGCCTCTCTCTTAAGCTCAGATCAACACCCTATTTATTGGCTTTCCAGAAATGGGTAAAAACATAATTTTTCTGGAATACATTCAGAGACTGAGGAATGTCGCTATTAATATTTATGAGTATTTTCTTTTCTTTCTCTTTTCTTTCCCTTTCCCTTTCTTTTTCTTTTCTCTTTTTAAAATTTCTGCCATGTGCTTTATGTTTTAATTGATTTAAACTATTGGTAGTTGGCATACAATATAGTGGCATACAATTATAATAATTAATAGATTAAGGGTATGTTCCTGGGATGGAGAATTCAGCCATCTTTCAAGTTGCCCCAGTGACAGGCTGCTGACATGGACATGTTCCATGCTGGATTGGGTGGGGTGTGGGGTGAAGCAGAAGGGAGTTGTAATGTGTCTACAACACATTAAGAGAGCTCTCTCCTTTTCATTCTCAGCCTGTCCTCTCCACCACCAACCTGAAAGCCAATTATTTTTAAACATAGGTTTACCAGTCTTTCAGAAGACCAGTAAGCCCTGTGTTCAGAAATAGTCTGGGTGATCACAGGTACAGTGGAGGAACTGTAAGTAGCATTTGGGGTGCTCTCTTCCACCTTATTCCACACATCTTGGCTGTCCCTTGTCCTGTTTCAGGTTAGAAGGAGAAGCTGGAAGAACACTTGCCAATTTCACCCAACCTTCTTAGAAGTCCAAATCAACAAATGCTGCATGGGAAGGAAGTGCTGAGTGAGTAGCCGTATCCAGTGGCACCAGAAGTATGCAAACTCGTGTTTCTCTCCCAAAGCAATAAGCATGGTAGAAAGCACAGCCACATGAAAGCCCTATGTAAGCAATGGGAAGCCTGTTATGCTCTCATTTGGAACATAGCCATCAACACAGCTGCAAGTATCCTTTCGTTTTTCTAGTTTAAATCAACATTCTGTGAACAGGGCACTAGTCCTTTTTTTTAAGCAAAGGTCTTTCAAAAAACCATTAAACACATGTTTTAAAACAGGTCTCCCAGAAGAACAGTACAGTCAAATATATAAGGAACCCAGGTAATGCTTGAACAGTGCTTTAAGAAATGCTGGACAGGGATCACTTCCAGGTGAGGAAATGGTGAACTAGACATCTCCGAATAAGTAGAGACGTCCCTGCAGCAATGACCAATGGACCAACAGTAAGCTCAATCCAGTGGACCCCTCTGGACAAGGAGAGGATGAGAGATCACCCCCTTGTGCTCCAGACGGCTGCTTCTTGTGAGGAGACTACAGAAAGCAGTCGTCCTGTGGGTCTGAGCACTGGGAGACAAGGGAAATCATCAAGCTCTCAACTGCGGTGGAGCCTTTAAGGACACAAAGTTTGTTTAACCTCACTTTCTAATCACTTTTGGATTTACAATTATTTGGATTTACAAGAAGTTTGAAAAGCTACCTGCTGAGTAAAACTTCATCCCAAAAGAGAAGAAAAAACAGTTTAAAGAATTTAAAGAATATAAAATAAATGGCAAAAAGCTAAATAAGAATTTAATTTAAGAAAGTTTAAAATGAACTAAGGGACCAGACAAATTTGGAATATTAGGACTTTTGCTAAGACTTTTGAAAAACTGAGTAAACAAACCAATATTTTCATGGGGACATGAATTGTTTAGTGTATTAAGAAAGACATAATTAGTTGAAAGTTGAAAATTAAGAACAAAGAAAGAGACTTTGTGAATACAAAAATGGGACAAAAGGGGGGGACTAAAGTTCCAGGCAGGAAAAAGAAAAGTGAAATTTACACAGGTATGATGCTTGAGACATTTCAAAGGATCTTTGAAGAATTGGGAGCGAAACTGATAACTAAACCGACAGCAGTAATTTCTGCATCTGTAAATGCATTCTTTGAAGAAGATTTTAAGGAAGAAATAAAAGATGTGTAAGAGAAGAACATGGAAGAATTTATAGACAGACAGAATGAAGAGGTGAAACAAATCCTAGCTGATGTAGAAATACTGGAAAATAAAGAATTTGTGGATTATAAAACAGAGATGATAATCAGAGTGGAATTACAAATGATAAATCAAGATATTTGGGTAAGGACCTATTGTTGGATTTACAAAAGAAGGTTTCTAAAGCCTTGAAGAAACTTTTGAGGAAGGAAAGTTTGAATAGAGATTCAGTTCTCTGACAGCAATTTGATGAATTAAAGATTAAGATTGTCAGAGCAAAATAAAGGAATATAAAGTTGACTTGTTTCATCAGGGTTAAAATAAGAATTATTTCTATAAAACCCTGGAAACCCTTTATGGCCTTTTTGCTGACACTTGTACAGAAACCACAATGATTTTTTGATTTGTGAATGCTTAAATGGAGGAGGTTATAGGTTATGTATAGGTTATAGGAAGAAGTGAACTATGTATGTAACCTTATAGGGGCTAGGGAAATATTAATTTGCCTGTACTTGTTTTAAGGAAGATTGGGAGTCGTTTCCTTAAATATTCTTTTTTCTATTTCTTCTCTTTTTTCTCTTCTTCTTTTTTCTTTTCTTTGTCTTTTTTCTTTTGCACTTCGTATTTCTTTTCTGACTACTCTCTTTTTGCTTTCTAATTTCCGTTTGTATTAGCTTTTAGTCCTGTTGTTGTTGTTTAGTCGTTAAGTCGTGTCCGACTCTTCGTGACCCCATGAACCATATTGCGCCAGGCCTTCCTGTCCTTCACTGCCTCCCTGAGTTTGCTCAGTTTCATGCTCATTGCTTCAGTGATGCTATCTAACCATCTCATCCTCTGCCGTCCTCTTCTCCTTTTGCCTTCAATCTTTCCCAGCATCAGGGTCTTCTCCAAAGAGATCTCTCTTCGCATTAGGTGACCAAAATATCTGAGCTTGAGCTTCATTATCGATCCTTCCAATGAGCAATCAGGGTTGATTTCCTTTAAGATTGACTGGTTTGACCTCCTAGCAGTCCAGGGGACTCTCAAGAGTCTTCTCCAGCACCACAGTTCAAAGGCATCAATTCTTCGGCGCTCAGCCTTCTTTATGGTCCAGCTCTCACAGCCATACATTACTACTGGAAAAACCATAGCTTTGACTATGCGGATCTTTGTCGGCAAGGTGACGTCTCTGCTTTTTAATATGCTATCTAGGCTTGCCATAGCTTTCCTCCCAAGGAGCAAGCGTCTTTTAATTTCATGGCTGCAGTCTCCGTCTGCGGTGATCTTGGAGCCCAAATAAATGAAGTCTGTTACTGCTTCCATTTCTACCCCTTCTATTTGCCAGGAATTGATGGGTCCAGATGCCATGATCTTAGTTTTTTTAATGTTGAGTTTCAAGCCAGCTTTTGCACTCTCCTCTTTCACCCTCATCAAGAGGCTCTTTAGTTCTTCTTCACTTTCTGCCATTAGGGTGGTATCGTCCGCATATCTGAGGTTGTTGATGATTCTCCCTGCAATCTTAATTCCGGCTTGTGATTCTTCCAGCCTGGCATTTCTCATGATGTACTCTGCATATAGGTTAAATAAGCAGGGTGACAGTATACAGCCTTGTCGTACACCTTTCCCTATTTTGAACCAATCGGTTGTTCCATGACCGGTTCTAACTGTTGCTTCTTGGCCCGCATACAGATTTCTCAGGAGACAGGTAAGGTGGTCTGGTATTCCCATCTCTTTAAGAATTTGCCACAGTTTGTTGTGATCCACACAATCAAAGGCTTTTGCATAGTCAATGAAGCAGAAGTAGATATTTTTCTGGAACTCTCGTGCTTTCTCCATGATCCAGCGAATGTTGGCGATTTGATCTCTAGTTCCTCTGCCTCTTCGAAACCCAGCTTGTACATCCGGTAGTTCTCGGTTCATGTATTGCTGAAGCCTAGCTTGTAGGATTTTGAGCATAACCTTGCTAGCATGTGAAATTAGTGCAATTGTGCGATAGTTTGAGCATTCTTTGGCGTTGCCCTTCTTTGGAATTGGAACGTAAACTGACCTTTTCCAATCCCGTGGCCACTGTTGCGTTTTCCAAACTTGCTGGCATATTGAGTGCAGCACTTTAACACCATCATCTTTTAGTATTTTAAATAACTCAGCTGGAATACTGTCATCTCCACTAGCTTTGTTGTTAGCAATGCTTCCTAAGGCCCACTTGACTTCACTCTCTAGGATGTCTGGCTCAAGGTCAGTGATCACACCAGCGTGGACATCAGGGACATTAAGATCTTTCTTGTATAGTTCTTCTGTGTATTCTTGCCACCTCTTCTTAATCTCTTCTGCTTCTGTTAGGTCCCTGCCTTTTTTGTCCTTTATCATGCCCATCTTTGCACTAAACGTTCCTTTCATATCTCCAATTTTCTTGTAGAGATCTCTAGTCTTCCCCATTCTATTGTTTTCCTCGATTTCTTTGCATTGTTCATTTAAGAAGGCCTTCTTATCTCTCCTGGCTATTCTCTGGAAATCTGCATTCAGTTGCTTATATCTTTCCCTTTCACCCTTGCTTTTCGCATTCCTTCTTTCCACAGCTATTTGTAAAGCCTCATCAGACAGCCATTTTGCTTTCTTGCATTTCTTTTTCTTTGGGATGGTTTTAGTTGCTGCCTCCTGTACAATGTTACGGACCTCCGTCCATAGTTCTTCAGGCACTCTGTCTACCAAATCTAATCCTCTAAATCTATTCATCACCTTCACTGTGTACTCACAAGGAATATGATCTAAGTCATACCTGAGTGGTCTAGTGGTTTTCCCTACATTCTTCAATTTAAGCCTAAATTTTGCAGTAAGAAGCTCATGATCTGAGCCACAGTCAGCTCCTGGTCTTGTTTTTGCTGTCTGTATAGAGCTTCTCCATCTTTGGCTGCAAAGTATATAATCAATCTGGTTTCGGTATTGACCATCTGGTGATGTCCATGTGTAGAGTCGTCTCTTGTGTTGTTGGAAAAGAGTGTTTGCTATGACTAGCTTGTTCTCTTGACAGAACTCTATTAGCCTTTGCCCTGCTTCATTTTGTACTCCAAGGCCAAACTTGCCTGTTATTCCGATTACTCCTTGACTTCCTACTTTAGCATTCCAATCCCCTATGATGAAAAGGACATCTTTTTGGTGCTAGTTCTAGAAGGTGTTGTAGGTCTTCATAGAAGCGGTCAACTTCAGCTTCTTCAGCAGCAGTGGTTGGGGCATAGACTTGGATGACTGTGATATTGAATGGTTTGCCTTGGATACGCACTGAGATCATTCTGTCGTTTTTGAGGTTGTACCCCATTACTGCCTTTCCCACTCTCTTATTCACTATGAGTGCAACTCCATTTCTTCTAAGGGTTTCTTGCCCACAGTAGTAGATATAATGGTCACCCGAATTAAATTCACCCATTCCCGTCCATTTCAGTTCGCTGATTCCCAAGATGTCGACGTTCAATCTTGTCATCTCATGTTTGACCACATCCAGCTTGCCTTGGTTCATAGATCTTACATTCCAGGTACCTATACAATATTGTTCTTTACAGCATCGGACCTTCTTTTCGCTTCCAGATACATCCACAGCTGAACGTCCTTTCGGCTTTGGCCCAGCCGCTTCACTCTTTCTGGAGCTACTTGGAAATGCCCTCCGCTCTTCCCCAGTAGCATATTGGACACCTTCCGACCTGAGGGGCTCATCTTCCGGCATCATATCTTTTAGCCTTTTAACATTGTCCATGGGGTTTTCTTGGCAAGGATACTGGAGTGGGTTGCCATTTCCTTCTCCAGTGGACCACATTTTGTCAGAACTCTCTGTCATGACCTGTCCGTCTTGGGTGGCCCTGCACGGTATAGCTCATGGCTTCACTGAGTTACGCAAGCCCCTTCGCCACGACAAGGCAGTGATCCATGAAGGGGATTTAGTCCTGTAATTCTCTTTAATATATTTTTTTTAAAGAGAAAAATGCTGGACAGGCATTACCTGGGTAGATACCTCTGCCCAATCTTTCTTGCAAACACAGCCCAAACCAAAATGGCCATGGAGGGCAGTACCCAGTGGACAGAGGGGAGGAGACATCCCTACAGCAATTAAAAGTGCCCAGCAGAAGGTGGGCAGATTGCAGCCCCTGACCGTGTCAACACCAACATTGTCAATGAGGAGTCATAGAATGCTTGTATAACAAGATTTGTGTCAGGAGAAATGGAAAAAATATTTTAAAAAGATAAATGTAAACTGCCTCTGCAGTGGGCTGGGAATGTGGTGAAGGCTATGTCATAGGGACATGCACTACAAATGGTTAGTTGGGCATTTTTGTGCTGTGGTTAATGGAACATGAGGATGAACCCACAGTAATTATCTCCACATCCATAACTCTAAAGCATTTATCTTCCTATTTGTGATGGAATGTATCTACAAAGGGGGAGGTAGTGTGATGGAATGCAGTAGAGGCCCAGGTTCTCAGGGAGGAGGGGGTGCACTCCAGGAAGGAAGAGGAGAAGACAAGAGGCAACATAGTCCAGAGCAGGAGCGTAGGAAGAAGAGACTTAAGATAACCCCTCCCTAGATTCTCCCAGAGTGTATCTATTAGGTTAGCATAGTACAGAATTTGTCTGGCAAGTTTCTGTCTATATGGTATAAGCAATAAAGAACTGAACCTGGCTGGATTGTTTCCCTGTTGTTCTTGGGCTGGGCCTGACACTATTCTTGCTTTTTCATTGTCTGTTTTCACAGCCCTACCTTACCATTTGAAAATCCATTGCTTTAGCTATATTTTAATTTTTGTTTTCATTCACAACCTTATCAAAATTTGATGTTGCCTTCTTCCCTAGGATTAATCTCTTATTTACTGTTTCAACACCCCCATATTAAAATAGTCTTGAACCAAAAAAATAAATAAAACAATATCCTATCTTCACTTCTTTGCATCAGTTGTAAGTTCACTAAGCATGGAGATTATATTTGACTTCAAATATTTTGGCCCAGTCTGTTGACTTCCCAGTTTTTATTTTCACAAAGTGCTCTTTTAAGTCTTCTTTACATTCAGCTAACAAAGTAATATTGCCTGCATATCTCAATTAGGATTCAACTCAACTGTGTTTCAACTGTGCATTTTGAATCTAGCTATCATCTTTTCCAGTCCTAGCATTCTTGTACTATATTCAGTGTATAAATTAAACTGGAATAGGAACAACATGCAACCTTGTCTCCCTCTCTACCCATTTTCAATTCCTCTGTTTCTCAGATTCAGTTCTTACAGTACCATCTTGCTTGTGAAGATTCTTCAAAGGAACAATCAAATATTATGATCCATCTGATGTTAGCTTTCTGATCTTGCATTCCTCTGTGTTTTCTGAAACCTGCCTGCTATTTAGTGTTTCTCACTTCATGTATGGCTCTATTCTTTATAAAATCATAATCAAAACCTTTCCTGTGTATAGATATATTCATGCATATTTTCCAATCTCTAGACTGTACTGTCTTGTTCTGTATTTGTTGACATAGAACTAGTAGCACTCTATTTGACTTTTCTTCAGCAGCTTTAAATAGTTCGATGCATATTTCATCTGCACCTGTTGCTTCTTTGTTTGACAGTTTGTCTACTAAGTCTTATCTCTCTAGTGGAGTCAGTTTCTGAACGTATTTTCTTTCTACAAATGTTTCTATCATTTTATAATCTGTTTGTAACACGTTTCAGTATAGTTTTATCTTCCTTTAACCTAATTTGCCTCTATTAGATCTGTTCTGTGATTACTTTTGAGCATTCCTACCTTTTCTGTAAGGTTTCCTGCAATTATCTCTTTAACATCTCTTATTTTCTTTTTCTTGTTATTTTCTTCTTTCCTGTAGATATCATGGCTCATGGCTGTTGGTATCTATCTCTTCCATACATTGCCTAAGCCCTTTAAATCTTTGCTATGGTATTCATCATACGATAAGCAATTAGCCATTACTATATCTTGGATGAAGGGTTCCGTGAAGTTAATTATTCATTTAGTTCTGGACTGTGTGTGTGTGTGTGTGTGTGTGAGAGAGAGAGAGAGAGAGAGAGAGAGAGAGAAGGAACTCTGCTTGATACTCTGGACAGCAGCTTTCAACCAGAGCAGACAATATTCTGCCAGGTAGGAAGTCTGAGAGCTGTTATTCCAACACTTATGAAGGCATCAGGTTATGGAAAACTTAGAGTAGCTTCCTGCTGAGCACATTATCATGCTGGTTCCAAAGGCATGGGTGAAGGTTACTGAGTTTTAGTCTCATGGCATAGCCACTAACAAACTCTTTTTTTTTTTTCTGCCTCAGTCACCAAGGTAATCTAGGCAACTTACATACTAGGGTTAAAACAATCATAAAAGCAGTGAAGGTAACAAAATAATAATATATAATCACACATTGGATAGGATAGCCAACTCAATAAGTCTTAAATTATCAGGAGAATAACTCATTACAAGCTACTCCAGGGCCTGAGTAGGCTAAAAGCTATATTTTCATAGCTTTATGAAAGTCCAACATGGTTGGGGCTGTATGAACCTCTGGAGAGACACTATTCTCCAAGACAGGTGCAGCTACAGAGAAGTTGTACCTCCTAACTATCACAAGGTGACAACGCTTCGTAGTTGGGACCTCGAATGTGCCAACTCTTACAGATCTTACTGGTTGGGCAGAAACAATAACAGAAAGTCATTCTTGTTAGTATGTATCCACATCCTAAACCTTGAAGGCTTCAACCAACAACTTGAATTCACCTGGAATTCCACAGGCAATCAATTGAGCTTATAGAACAAAGATATTGTGTGGACAAAGCAATTAGCACCCATAACTCCTGTGGGGCTACAATCTGGACCAGCTTGTAACTGTCTTCAAGGATAGCTGCATGTAAATTATGTTGCAGTAGTCAAAGCAGAAGGTAACTAGGGCATAAGCCATTATGAGAAAGGCCTTCCAATCCAGGAAATGACACAACTGAGGCATAAGATAGATTTGTTCACAGCAGCCATATGCTTATTGAGCAGGAGTCAAGAGTCCAGGAGAACCCCCACATTCTGTACAAGTTCTATCTAGAGAAGTCCAACTCCATAGAGAACTAAACATAGTAAGACCCTAAGACTGGAAGGACTTTGAAACCAAAGACACTTGGTCTTGCTAGAATGGAGCCTCAGCCTGTTCCTCCTCATCAAGTCCTTTACAGCTTCCAGAAACTGGGACAGATCCTCCATGGCATTGCTTGTCTGGCCAGGGGTTGAGATATAAAGCTGGATATGATCTACATACCAATGATACCTAACCCTCTGCTGTTGGATGACCTTATGGAGTGGTTTCATGTAGATGTTGGGGAGAGTCCTAAGCCCTGCGGAGCCCTGCAGAGCAAGAGTCTTGGGCTAGAACTCTCACCACCTACTGAAACCAGTCCCAAAGGAAGGGGAAAACCATTGCAAACAGTGTCTTCTACTCTCAGCCTTTAGAGGCAATTCAGAAGAATACCATGATTGAGGTCACCAAGAGATCAAACAGGACTAGAAGGGTCACACCACATCTATCCCAGTCCTGCCAGAGGACATCCACAAATACAACATGATAAGTCACCTTATTAAAATGTTGATATTACTATTAGATCACTATAAATAGGAAATTCTTTTTGCTTTCTAGCTCCTAAAAGGGAAATATTATTAATGCTACACCATGAGAAATCTACAAGTGCCACTCAAAAGAATATCCAGAGGGAAAAAATTAACAACATTAGTATTGAAAATTAAAGTGCCTTCTTCTTGTTCATGCCTTTTTAGCCACTTGCTAATCCATTTGCTTCCATTTTTGTAACACTGTCCTAAGGTTTCTCTTATGAAAGGGATGATTTAATGATGAGAGGAAACAAATAAGATAAAAAGGTAGAAATAAGTGACAAGATGGGATTTCAGTCCTAACTTAGGTTTAAAGTGTATGGCTGTCAATACTAATAATGTAAAACATAACAGTGATGTGTGGCTGACATACAACGGGCTAGGGAATGCTTAGAGACATCTGAAAAGTCAATCAGACACTGCAGTCAGAAATGCAACCAGTGTATCTGGAATCTGGATTTAATGCATTTGTTTCGAAAACATTCTACAATGAAGAAAAAATGCATAAGATAATGTCAGGTAGTTTTCTTAGGAAATGTTCAGGTTAGACCTTCACCCTTGGTGTACTGTACCTAGTTATCTTTAAGAAAGATTCAGACAAACTGGAATAGGCAATGGTGATTATTAATGATAAATAAAATAAAATGAGAATGATCAGGAGATTGAGGAGAGATTGAGGAAAGTGATTATGTTTATTTAGCCCTAAGTAAAGGCAATGGGGAGTAAGTGGGTGGGCAGGATAGTCTTCTTCAAGTAGAGTATTGCACAGAAAAGGCTTGACCTATTCTATATCATTCCCAAGTGCAGTTCATGGATGGAATAATGGTCACACTGTAGGGACAAATCCTGGATGATTTTTTAAGATAAAACTAAATAGTAAGAATAATAGAATCCGTTACCTAGAAGGATGGTAGATTCTTCTTTGCTTAGTGTATTCAAACAGAGGCTAGACAATCATTTGTCTGGGTGCTTTAATATGGATTTCTGCACTGAGCAGGAGTTGCACTAAGCAGGGGGATTCTCTAAATGGCCTCTTCCAATTCAATGATTCTGTGGAAAAGTACATGGCTTCAGTTCTAGTACAGGAACAAAAGAGAGAAAATACACATTGCAACAATCTTTCACAGTCCTTGTAAAGTGGGATGCGTAAGGCAAATGGATATTAATTTTGAATAAGACAGGCATGAGGAGAAGTAGACCACTCATATTAACTTGAAATCTTCTGGTACCAGATGCATCTGGTTGTCCACCAAGAGAAAAGACTGTTGGATCTAGATGGACAATTAGACTGATCCAGAAAGCATTTTTAATTTTTTAAAAAAATAAGAATTCACTCCATCTAGAAATCAGGTTTGTTTGCTCCAGGTATATGAGAATTAACTTGTGATTCACCTTTAGTAATACAAGTGTGTACAATCTGTCTATTAGGAATAATACTGCTTGGATGTCTACAGTTCTGTTGAATAATTTCCTTCATTGAAGAGGAAGAACAAGATGGTAAGCTTCAGATTGTTGCAGTTGCTCACTGCTTAAGGAGATAATCTTATATTTTCTGATCCATCTGGAACAAAACTATCTCAATGAAATCTAAAATATTGATGCTGGATAAAATAGATTATATTTCTTAGGATTGTTTTCTATAAGAACCCCTCCAAAAACACTGGAAGCTGCTTTAGGAAGTTTACTAGGTCTGCTACTTTATAGCTTTGCATCCAGTTCTGAGGAGTATATGAATGCAGATAGGAAGGTAAATGTACTGGAAATGCTGATCAGATCCTAAAAGTATTTCTTTCACAAGGGATTTCATCCACTACTCTAAACTACCAGCTCCTTGGCTGCATGACAAATTTAGGTGCAATTGTTTTCAAGAGAGGGACATCTTTTGTCTCTCTGGTTCTTAAGGCAAGCAGTTTTGACATTTGTTCCCTCAGGGGTCCACTCTAATCACATCTGTCTCTCATTATCTCTTCTGGCCTCCTACTTTCCAGTCAAAGCAGTTCCAATAAATATATATTGATTTCCCTGGTTCTCACTCATGTACACTTTATATTCAGATGTATGTAACATGATTCCCAAATACCTTAACTGGTCTGATCTACAAAAAGGCATAATGTCTGCCTAATATCAGGCTCCCAATTTTACTCTTATTGCTACACTTCTCCTAGTAGCAGCTGAGCCTTGAAACTTTTCCTTCCTCACACTAGCAGGTAAGAACAGCCATTCAGTCAGAACTTTCCAAAAGCTCATAACGTATTGGACTTATCAATTTTATACACCACAACAGTGTTTACATTTCCCCACTATTTTTGAAGCTAAAGAGCACCAAGGTTGTAACAACCGCCTCCTCTTCACAAATGGCTCCAGCTCCATGATTTCATGAATTGCCTTCATCTGCACCTTTCCAGCTCTATAATATTCTTCCTGAAGTGTGGTAGAAACATGTGCAGCTGCACCACAGATTTGCTTAAAGGCAGTATGATACGGGCAATTCTATCTTCAATCCTTTTCCTAACAGGGACTGTTCCTTTATCACAGCATCTATACACTGGGATGAAGTTTTCATCAAACCATTCACCTCAATCTCAAGATCATTTTTTCTGGGTAGTCTCTTCCAGCTGAGACCCTGTCAGCATATTGATGTAATTAGGATATTTGCTCTAATGTGAATCATTTTACACATTCTGACACTGAATTCTATTACCTGACCATTTGATCAATCTGATAATCTGGCTGGGATGAAACAGGTTACTGATTTTTCACTGCTCATGGCAGTGATGGCCCTCTGGTATACTGACCAGCTGGTCAGCAGGAAAAGAAGATGGAACTTCCCAGGTCAAAAAGGATCCTTGTGATAGGAGAAATATGTAAATCTAATAAAGATCTTATATGAAACCAGATATTTATCTATCTTGTCAAGCATTGTGTACTTTGAAAGATGGATTGGCTTCCATCAGTTTCTAAATGATCCTTTTATCCACTGATGCCAAGGGTCCTTTTGCATCCAAAATATGTCCTTTGCCACTGAGCTGTGATCTTTCTCCATTGTCCAGAAGGGAACAGCCTGTTTTGTGTCTTTCCAATATATAATAACATCAAAGCATTGTATATCCAAATTTTCCTGAAATACATTAGTTTGTTGAGAACCAATTTTTTTAACTGAACCATACTTATTGTTAAAAGGGTTCGCTTTGAGAAATTATTTGTATAATCAGTCTCTTTGCTTGAGACTGGTTCTACCCCTTTTCTTTCAGCTTGTAAAATGATCAGATCCTTAAATCACTGGTAATTAATATCATAGATCTCTGTCAGAACAGGGTACTCTGATGAGATCATGTTGGAGCAAGTTTAGATAATCATTTCTGGAACTGAATGTTCACCAAACATATACTTGGATTCATATATATAAAAAGTGATATTGGAATGGATTACAGAGGGCTTGTACAAGGATGCTGCATGTAGTAGTTTGTTATTGCTAAGCAGTGGTGCAGTAAGTGGAAGGTCTAAGTGTTAATGTCTTAACAATAGATATTAGAGGTCATAGAGAAACGTTTTGGCTGAAGTTATGCAAATATGCTACTGTAAAATTATGTTAACCAATAGAGGTGAATATGTATAGCTCAGGGTTGAACTGTGGAGTCCTTGTGCACTGAAGATGTTACCTAGCCAGGTAATGAAACGTTTGCAAGAAAAGAACCAAGCTCAGAGAACCCCCAAGGACTCTAAAAAATTATGTTAATTTGTAGAATGTGTTAGGAAGGAATGATGGATGTTAGCTGACTCTATCCTTCTTGGACATCTGTGCCATACTGGAATACATTTTGGTGGATACCATTTGTTCCTGCTGAAACCTGTGGCAGATCCTTTTATACACTACCAATTTACAAAGCAGGTCATACCTGGATAGTGAATAAACTACTGTACTAAGAAGTGTCATCGGAGCTTTGCTCCAATAATAAATAAATAAATCCTCAAAAACCTAGTAGATTTCTAAACTATGTGACTGCAAATAGAAGGATGAAAGTAAAAAGGAGTGTTGACATTAAAGGCTCATTACCCCAGGAGGAATAAACAGAAGTAATTTACTGTCATCATCATTAGCACAGCCGTTTGGAGTCAGTTGCATGCTCATTGTTGGATTGAAGCAAATTTTAAACGTGCATTTATCATTATATGCAAAACTGGGGTTTACATGTAACAGATTACCCCCTGACACTAAAAACAAGTACATTTCATACCAGTAATGATTGGAAGAAAGCATTATCCCAACACAGTATGAATAGGAAAAGAAAAAAAGACTAAATCTTAATTTATAAATGAATAAATAGTTCTGTAATTATTTACTGTTTCTTAGCTCCTATCCTTACTAAAATCTCTTTCCATAGAAAACCTAATCCTTTAATAATAATTCATGGTCATTTGAGTATTGGAGGGTGGTTTAATTTTGAAATTCTGTGATTTAGCTTCAACAGAGGGCATGGCACGGCAGCTTTGGGCACGGGGTAATATTTCCACAGTGATGGGCCAGGGGAGCTATGATGGAAGTTGATAGGCCAGCTGTTCTGGGGAGGAAGGAAATGCTTTCCTTATTTCTGGGCTAGCCATCTCAGTCCTAGGCTATTAGTATATGTATTTTCTATTTCTGTAAATCACCCAAGTCCTATGGAAATGGACAGTATATAAAACATTGAAATAAATAAATAGTGCTCAACGTCACCCACTTCAGAAGATTATTATGAGTTCAAATAAATCTTTAAAACATTTTGTCAAAGAAGCAATGGTGACAACAATTACCTACAGATGTTCTGTAGGTGATGAGGGGAAGATTAAGTATGGCCAGGAATCACAGATTATTATTCCTTTTCTTCCATTGACTCAGTATTTAAAAAGAATAGTTGAAAGCAGAAACCTGTTCTATTCACTTCCCAGTGTTAGTGATATTAATGGTCTGCATCTGAGAAGTCTTGAGCTGAACTGGCCAGATTTGAAAGCAGATCTGAAACTTCTCTGAACAGAATTGAAACCGTCCAAATGGGCAGTTGGGAAATGTGGAAGGATGCTGAGATTCAGACAACATTTCTCATTTGTCTGCTACAGTCCCTGTTGAAGGAAAATGGGAAGTTTGGGTAAGAAGAGACTGACTGGCAGCTCTAGTATCTCATCAAGAAACAGCTTAACCAAGACTCTCCTTTTTACCCCAGCCAAAATGCTTTTCAGAAAAAGGTAGAAAGAACAAGTGAAAGACTGTTTTTATGGTATGTTGGAACAGGTGTCTATGGAAGCAGAGCCAATAAAGAGTATTGTGGCAACTTAAAGATGGATCACAGTCCAGAGATTATGTGATAATAAGTATGCTTGTCTTGAAGGAGCCACTGGACTTTTTATTGTTTTTGCTGCTGGGCATTATCTATTACTGAGATCCTGAGAAGTCATTAAGTTTTGGATTTCTAAGTTGAATTGGGTGCCTCTGAAGCAGTCCAAGCTGAATAAAGTTGCTTTAGAAATCAGGGTCCAGCTGGAATCTTATGGTTAGTGGACAGCCCTGATATTAGCACAGGAACTCTTTCCCTTTAGAGAAAGTATTATAAATCTCAGGGCCAAGACCCTTATTCTCATAACAGTCCAACTGACCTCTCTTGGGTGTTATTAATCAGATGAAACAGGAAGAGACAGAAGATGTAGGGATGTTGCTTACTTGTTTCTGAAAGTGTAGACTTCCTCAACAGTGCCTTCATATGTTTGGAGCTGGCACTGAGGGCATCAAATTAAATTAAAACTGGTAGGTAAAATGCAGGATATTTTTTCCTGCCCTGCTTTTTGGACATATGTGAACTTGACTTGAGAGAGAAGCAATCAGTCAAAGGGCAAGAGAGTTGCTTTGCTGTTTTCAAGGAACATATGAACCACTACTTCAGAATACCTACTGATTTTTAGAAAATCAAATGATAGAGCCATAAGAAATGCCCTTAAAATATACCATTTGTCACAAAATACGGTCTCCAGTAGAATATTTTTTGTTTTTCTTGTTAAGTAAATATCCTTTTGCAGGTATATACATCTTTTAACTTTTCCTACTGAAACCTAAAATGATGTTTCTGGAAATAATCCAATCTTTCCCTCAACTCTTCCTTTTCAAACAGTATGATAGGTAATTATGGATTTCTCTGTAACTTCCTTTCACTTTTGTTATGTTTGGTCTGCCATTACCAGCTAGCAATATGCTAGTTAATTTTCTTATCCTTCTCAGCATCTTGACAAGCCCTTCTTCATTGTCTATCTAGTCTCTGTTGATTTTCATCAAAGACCATAGAAGGAAGGTAAGGTAGCAACCAACTGACTTAGAGTAGGAGCACAGAGAAACACAGAGGTGCTGTCATTGAATTGCTTTTTTTTCCTCCTGCAGTCTGATAAAATAGGGATTAATAGAAGAAGCACAACAAATATGAATGGATTTGCATTAGAGGAATGCAGATTCCAACCAGGGGGGAAAGCTTTGTAACAGTAAGAACAGTTGGACAATAGAACCAATTATCCAGAAGGCCGTACTCTCTTTCACTGGATGTTTTCAAGTGGAGGCTAGATCTCTTGCTCACTGTGGCTTGAATTCCCGTGCTGAGCAAGGGGTTGGATTCAATGGCATAAGCGGCTCTTTTCAGCTCTAGGGTTCTATGTTTCTGAGCGGCTGAAACCTTACTGATAGGTTTCAGTATGATTTGCAATAGATTGGCATGGATTTTTTGACTCCCAGTTGCTAGCAATAGCAGCAGCAATAGCAATCGCTGCTATTTTATGGTATTTATAGTTTTACCTTATTGTTTTTATTTTGTTTTTAATTGTTAGCTGTTCAGAGTCATGCAGTTGAGATGGACTGCCATATAAATTTAAGAAATAAATAAAATAAAGATATGGCACCATAAATTATATTATTGAAATAAACAAAAGTTGGGCCAACCAAGGGTGGGGGTTTTGTGTGTGGGGAGGAGGACTGTGTGTCCAATTTATTTCAAATAATCCCCCCAAATGGCAGTACTCAAAATTCTTTAATTCTTATTATATGCTTTTGTCACCAATTATAGAAGTAGATTCCAGGATGTTGTCATTGCACTATCTGGTTCTGTTCTCTTGCACCCAGTAGTGATATCTATAATATTAACTTTATTGTATCTGCCACTAGAAATAAGATTTTAAAAGCTGATCTCATTGTTCTGATCTTGCATTTTATTTCATTATTTTAGTATTCTGTGGGGTGCCCACAGAATAAACAGTCCATGTTCTGAGGTGGAGATGTGGGGTAGGGAGTAGGACAGTACAGTACATATATAATAGTTATATAATTATACATAGTATAATAATGTCTGCTGACAACAAAAGCTGTGGCATGGGTCTTTTACTTCAGTGGAAACTTTGGGGGCTCAGAGAAGTTGTTCTGAATGTTGGGGTTTGGACACCTTCTGTGGCTTGCCCTCAGTTATTTTGCTAAATTACACAATTCTTTCAGCCACACTAGTTGATATCTGGTAAAATGAAAGTGTCAGGACTGGCCATTCTTCCGGTGGTTATCCTTTTTGTGACAGCACCTATGATGTGTTATCAAGATTTCAAATCTGCTACCAGCTCTAAAAGTTTGGGGAACCCAGTAGTAGATTCAACAATGGTGTTGAATGAGGGCAGAAACAAAGTAGGGACAATGTAACGGAATGTGGAAAAGACAAGATTCTGTCAATGTAGCTTTACAATAAAGTAGAATTAGCTCATCTGGTTGTGATTCCTATCTGGTTTACCCCACAAAGCTGACATCAATCTTGCAAGTCTGAAAGTACAATCCTCCCCCACCATCTCCTTTATAGCCTGAGAAACTAGGGAGGGTCTCTTCTGAGCCTCTTGCCCAGAGAGGCTCTACTACTATCCAGTTGCAGGCGATGCTGTCTCTTATCTGACCGTTCCCTTGGCAGCGTCTCTTTGCCCAGTCTTAGTCTTTCTCACATCCCATTACAGATAAGTCTAACCTGCTGGGCTTTAAAAAGGCTCTGAAGATCTCTTCTGGCATTGGATCAGGGTTCTATGTAAGGTGTTTCATGATATTATATATTAGTTGTTGTCTTTGCTGCTATGTATGATTTTTGCTGATGTTATATGTATTTTTGAAATTTTTAACCCTTGTTAGCTGTCCAGAGTCACTTGGCAAGTGGGCATCCATATAAATGGAAGAAATTGAAGAAAATAATAGCATGCAGAGCATGTCTTCATGAATTCTTTCCCAGTCCTCCACTAGACATGTTCATAGGAGATGTCTGCATTTTCTTCTGTATAACAAAATAACATGTTTCCTCCTTGTGTGCTCTTTTTTCCTAGGGACTAATCAGAGTGTGTTGCCTGGGTATGTGTGGTGGGGTATGAAGGTCTACTCAGGGTGGATGCATTTGTGTCTCCTCTGTGTATATGTGCGTAGGACTTAGAATGGAGGAATCAGAGGCATTCCAAAGTTCCCACAGAGACGTATTGGGGATTTTGTTCCTGCAATCTTTTTCTCTGCAGCACCAGACCTTATCTGGCCCATTTTGAAATTCAGATTATCTTTTGCTGTCTTCTCCATCATAACAAATTTAGTCCTGTTTTGTTCTGTTTTCAGAGAGTTATCCTACTCATGGGCAGACAGAAAGATAGTTGGTCCCAAACCCTTTTACATAATTTCTTTCCTACATTCAATTGAATTGGAAAAATAAAGTATGATATTGAACAGAGATATTTAACAATGTTCTATCTTTACTTAATGTGCCATTAGTAGAAGAAAAAGGCAACATACCTTGCTGAAATTGGACACAATATATCTTGTGCATTTGTTCAAAGAATTGGTGGGGGGGAGGGGAGGGGAGGGGAGGGGAGGAGAGAAACATTAGGTGTAGATATTATAAAAAACAATAGTCATGTGTCTTAATTCACCAATGAGGTACCTACTGATGTAGGAATGAGGCCCAGGGAAAGATGATTGGCATGTCAGCCCTGTCCATGAAACTAAAAGGAGTAAGGGGAGCATTGTGGAGTGAAGAGGTATAAGGAAGCTAATATAGCATTTGTAGTTTTGAAAAGCTCATCATATGCTATATAGTTGGGCAGCAGAGAGATCAAACAAAGGTTCAGAATGGATGATGGCAAAACAGTTAAATCTCTAGGTTTCTCTCAGAGTTAGCAATGATTGGAAAAGTCAGTAGTAGGCGCTCAGTGAGGGTGGGTTAGTTTTCATTAGCAACAATATTGATGATATTTCTCTCCATACTCCACTGTCTTTGTTCCTTCATTGCCCTAGAATGAGAATTTAGAGCCAGTGTTTCTGCTATAACTAGGTCAGGGAGCTTAAGTAGGTCATGTTGTCTTAAACATGATCAATCTAGAAATGAAGTGAGAAAAAATGGCCTGTAAACAAAAAGCAAGGGGCTGGACTCATGTCTCTGTCTGTGGGCCTCTGTGCATATATTAACTCAGAGTGACATGTCACAGGGATGTACCAGCATCTATAGCTTGAGAACCTATGAGAAAGAAAGCAGAACAGAATAACAAGGGAAGATGCCAGGGAATCCGCTAAGTGAATTGATTAGTTGGGGCAGGAACAGTATTTGTAAGAGAGTTAAGTCTTGGCCATCTGAATTCACACTAAGATGCCAAGACAGATAGTGAATTTGAAGAATTTAAATAGACCTGTTCCTTATCATTCAACTAACTGGTGAATTAGAATACAATAATCTTTTGTATTTCTCATTTATCTGATCTTTTTTTAATGCAATTCTTCACTGGGAAAGTACGCAAACATTTAAAGTATGTATTACTTTGTGCTTCGAAGGGAAAAAAAAAGTGTATTGTCGAAGAAAAAAAAAAGGTTTCTATTGTACAGTATGAGAAAATATGGCCAAGAAATCAGATATGTTCATATTAAAATCTGAAATTTTGTCTGGATTTTAATTTAACCCTGCATAGACCAATCTGGAAATATGAAATAAAGTTTTATAGATCAAAATATATGCAACTGATTAAAACCAGAAATTGAATGTTCAATCATCTTTAGGTGGCATAGCCATTATTTATACTGAACAAGTTGGAATCTGTTCCTGTTTTTATGGTGGTTTACCCAAACTTTTATCATTAACAGGTATGGCTATGACAATGGTTTGGAACCTAGTTTGCGCCTTCTATGTCTTACTAAAAAGCATTCTGTAAAACTTTTGTTTAACCAAATCCATAATGGGTGACAGAGATAAATATCTATGAGCGATCTGGTGATGACCATAGCATATGATACTGAATGAATGCACAGGAAGAGCGAACAGGAGTTTGGCTGAGGAGAGGAAAGAAAAGAAAAGAGAGGAGGAAAAAGAAAAAGGAAGAACCAAGGAGGGAGAGGGATTCCTGATTGCTGCTGCTGGTTTCCTGAGTGCTGCTGATTGCTCACTGTGTGTGACACGAGCATTGCTTGTGCTTGCCTAGTTGCAGCAGCTTCAGGGGACATATAAGGAAACTACTTCCTCCCAAGAGCAAGCTCACTGAGCAAGTGAACAGGGAGAGCAAACGGAGTTTGGCAATTTTTGTTCACACAAAATGTATTGTTTATCACAGAAACATGGAGATGGAAGAAACTATTCTTAGGGTCTGCAAGATATGTGTCATGTTTGTTTTCCTCCCTGAAGACAACAAGAACTACAGTTGCTACAAGTACTGGAGCCTCCTAAAAGAGAAGGATAAGGGGCTAGAAGTTTCATCCAGCTTATCAGGGAAGATGGTAAATTCTTGAACCCGATACAGGAAACACTTGTGGAGGAAAACCCTCATCAAAGAAGAAAGCCAAGGGGAAGGGAGAGATAGTACTATGGGACACAAGGCCTAAGACTGTCAAGAAGAGCTTTCATATTCTGGAACTTCCAATGACACTTCAGGGCTCTGTACTTGATGATGTGTCTGGACCTCTGGAGGGAGCAGCTGCCACAAACCACAGGGACTGAGGAATAGGACTGCAGTTTCTCCAAAGGGAAGGAGTCCTCCTTCTGCCCCCCAAAATAGGAAACAATAGGTGACTCTTATTGAGAGAGACTTAAATTGTAATCTTTTGGCTAGTTTGTCAAAAGAAGTGCGCTGCCTTCCAGGGATATGCTTTCAGGATGTGAGGGAATGAACCCTAAATTTCTTTAACCGCACTGACAAGTATCTCTTTCTGTGATTCCCATGAGAACTAATGACTTAGCTAGAACCTTGAAAACACTTCAAGGGACTGTAAAGCTCTGTCTGAAGTAGCCTGGGGCACAGGAGGTGTTTTCTTCATTTGCCTTTATTTTTCTTCATTTCCTTCTGTTGAAGGATGTGGCCTAAGGAAAAAGAGAAGAACAGTGGAAGTCAACAACTGGCTATGAAGATAGTGTCAGTGAAAACAGTTTGTATTCTTTGTTAATGGGCATGTTTCTGATCTGGTCCTTACCAACTGGGAACAACTGATTGAAAAAGTAAGAACAGTGGGAACTTGGGAAGGAAGTAACCATGCTATCTTGGGTTTCAAGATACTACAGTAAGAAACATTAGAGCTTAGAGAAGTGTTGGGTGAGATCCCATGGACAAAAATCCTCAGGTGAAAGGAAGAGCAAAAGGGCTGGTACCTTCTAAGGAAGAAGATACTGAAAGTACAACTGCACATCATTTCAATGAGAAAAAAAAAAGAAAAGAAAAATTAGAGTCAGCTGAGGAAACCATATGTCAAGGGTGAAAGAAAAAGAAAAAGGTGGATCCATTGGTTGGAGAAGATGGTAGAATAGGAACAGATAACAGAAAGAGATCTGAAGTTCCTCAACTCTTACTTTGTTCAATCTTCTCTTCAAAGGAGAACTCTGTTCAAATGGATTTGAGCAGATCGATTAACACAAGAAAGGAGCAGCAACTCAGGATAAGTAAAGAAGTAGGTAGGGCACACCTCACTACTATGAATGAGTTGAAGTACCCAGGACCAGACCAATTACTTCCATGAGTCTGAAGAAACTTGTGAATGTCACTCATAGCCCTTTTCTGTGATTTTTGAAAAATCAGGACAGACATAGTACCAGACAATAGGAGAAGGGTAAATGTTGTTCCCACCTTCAAAAAGAGTAAAAAAGAGGACTTGGATAACTGTAGTTAAGTCATCTTGATATTGATACCAGGCAGAACTCTGGAGGAGATTATTAAATAGTCAGTTAGTAAACATTTAGAAAAGAATGCATTGGTTGGCAGGAGTTAGCATGTGTTTATAAAGAAAGAACAAGTCATGCCAAAGCAGTCTTTTATTTTTTAATGCAGTGACCACTTTAGTTGACCACAGGACTGTGATAGAGATAGTGAACTTTGACTTCAGCAAATTATTCAGCAAAGTCTCCTATGACATTCCAGCAGACAAGATGGCAAAATGTGGGCAGAGCCATGCTATCATTAGATGGACACAAAGCTAGCTGAACAATCACACACAATGAGTGTATGACAATAATTCTGCACGAAGTGGGAAGAAAGCATTGCATGGCAAGGCTTCAGTCAAGGGCCTGTGCTGTTCAATATATTTTTAAACAATCTGGATGAGGGGTTACAAAGTATGATTATCAAATTGGTTGATGACACAAATATAGGGATGATAGTAAACATCTTAGAAGCCTGTTTCAAGATCCTCCTGAATCTTGACAAGCTACAAAACAGGCTTTGGAAGTGTGTGAAAAGAGCTAAACAAGGAATTTAAACTACAGTAAATATAATTAAAAATAAAAGTGATAAAATACTTTGCAGTGAAACTGAAGTGAAGGAAAGTTGGAAGGAGTATTTTAGAGATTTGTGTGGGAATAGTGATATGTCATAAAATGGAATTGAAGAGAATGCTATAAAATATTACTATTCAAGAAAAAAATTGTGAAAAGAGAGTCATATATGCTGTGAAATTATTGAAAAATGGTAAGGCAGCTGGGGTAGATAGTGTAAGTGGGGAGATGCTTAAATATAGATACAGTTGCAAGAGATAAAAATGAGCAATACTTGGGAATTACAGTGTAGCTTTATACCAAGCAGGGTGTGTGTGCATCACAGATTTGTAGTCTTCAGAAGTTCACTGAGAAATATTCTTAACCAACATCTTTGTTTTTTGCTTATTTACTTTAAAGCCAGCTAATGCACCAAAGTCATTCAATTTCTTCATCAAGTCTCAATACCATTCTGAGGCTCTTGTATAATCAAAACTAAGCCATCAGCAAAAGCCCTCAATTTATACGCCTCTTTTTTAATTTTCAAACTCATTATTTTCTCATCTTGTCTAATGTCTCTGTTCAACACGTCCAAGACCAGAATAAAAAGCAAAGGGGACAGAGGACATCTTTATCTTGTCCCCTTCTGTATCTCACATGGTTTAGTTAAATCACCACTAAATGAATATACAAGGCCAAAAAAATTTGATGAAAAAGACTGATTTTAAAACTGAGAAAAAAGTTAAATATCTCAGGGTTACATTGACTAATAAGAATTGTATGTTGTTTCAGAATAATTATGTTAAGGTATGGAATGATATTAAAAAAGATTTACTGAGGTGGGATAAATTACAACTGTCACTGTTGGGAAGAATTTCAGTAATCAGGATGAATGTTTTACCTAGGATGTTATTTTTATTTAAGACAATACCGATATTGACTGATGTACCATTTAAACAATGGCAAAAAGATATTTCTAAGTTTGTATGGCAAGGCAAAAAACCAAGAATTAAATATAAATTGTTGCAAGATGCTGAAGAAAGAGGTGGGCTAGGATTACCTGCTTGGTATGGATGAAAGATTGGGTGACTTTGAGAAATAGGAGGCTATTGGAGTTCGAAGGACATGATTTAAGATTTGGGTGGCTTGATTATTTGTGGTGAGCTGGCTGAGATGGTGAAACTGACTACTCTGATTAAAGAAAAGACTTTGTCTAGCTTTGTTTCTACTTGGAAACCACTTTTGGACTTTTTGCTTGAAACTGAAAGAAAAGAAATTTTGATTTTGGGATTTGATGATTAGAATTGTATGTGATTGTAGAAATATTGTGTGCTATTGTTAATTTCAGAGCAAGAGGTTAATATATTTCATATTTGTATCTTTACTGAAGAAAATCGGAAGTCATTCTTTTTCTATTTATTTCTTGTTTTAATTTTCTTTTCTTTTTCTCCACTTTTAATTTCACCTCTTCTTTGATCTTTTCTTTTTCTAATTTCTTTTTTCTGTTTCTTATATTTTATCTTCTTTTTGAAACTTAATAAAGTTTTTTAAAAAAAAGTTCACTAAGAAAGTATAAATATAACAAAAGAAAGTTTGTTGTACATTCCTTGATTTAGAGAAAGCATATGATAAAGTAAGTAGGCTCAAATTATGGAATATCATACTAATATGAAGTTTGGTTTCTGAATGCTATAAGAGCAGCCTATGATGGAAGTAAAATATCTGGGAAAATAAATAGAATGGTTAGGGAATAGTCCAAGTTGAGCAGGGTGTAGAATAAGATAAGGATGTACAATTTTCCTCCTGATTGTTTAATGTTTTTTGGGGGGCAAGTATATAAAGAATGTTTGTGGTGATGTTACAGATGAACTGTTAATGCATATAAATATGCATGAACTTTTGCTGTGTTGTTGGCTGAATGGCTTTCAGCCAATATTAGAGAAATTCAACAAGTAATATGAATATGAAAATACAACTATCAAAGATCAATATAGTTGTGTTTGATAGGGAAAATTGACTGAATGATTGCAAGCTATACCTAAATGATGAAAAGCTAGACCAAGTAAATGAATTTGTGTACTTTGATAGAATATTTACTAAAAATGGGAAAATGGATGGAGACATTTGAAGATGTGCAAAAGTTGGTAGGAAGGTAGTGGGTAGGATGTGATCTGTTGCAAGGAATAATTTAAAAAAGGAATAATTAAAATAAGTGAATTATTAAAAGCAGTTAAAATAGCTGTATAGAAGAGCTTGCTTCTGCTCACTTTATATAGGTAAATGAAGTTGTGGATGTCAGGAGAAACATAAGGTTATCTTGAATGTAGTTGAATGTGTTGGGAATGGGATGCTTAAGAAGTTGCATAGTAACCCAAGAACAGATAGGATTAAGACTGAGCGGGTGCTGAATGAATGGATTAAGAGGAAAGGGAAGATGGAGAAAGTTGTGGTTGATTGGATGGAGTTGATGAGAATCTCAGAATGAGAATTGTATTAGTACTGGTACTTTATCTTCTGTTAAAAATGACCTTGAGTTAGGAATGGAGAAATACTCAATAAAACAGTGAACAAGTTTTGATGTAAGTAGTTCTATATAAATATTGACTGGAGTATCCATCCATCCATCCATCCATCCATCCATCCATCCATCCATCCATCCATCTTAGAGCTGAAAATAACGACCAAAATTTCCAAAGTGCAACTCACTTTGCCCTGTTTGCCCTACTTAGTGTGGGGTAAAATGGTGAACAAAAGGGGATAAGGCAGAGGTATATTTTCCTAACTGTAGGAACAGAAGGTAAGGAAAAAATTATCCCCAACACCAGTATCGCATATTGATTCATGATACTCAGTGTTGGAATATTTCACTTAGAGAAGAAGAAAATAATTGTTCGCAAATACATATTAAATTATGGAATTTGCTACCACAAATGCAGAAACCACAACCAAGTTAGATTTAAAAGAAGCTGAATCAAACACCCTTAATCTAGTGCTTCCAGTAGTAGAGGAAGTATCTTTTGAATATAATTGCTTCTGGGGAAATGAGCAGAAGTTAGTTATTGCACCCATGTCGTCCTGCTTGTAGGCTTCCAAACAAGCATCTGGCTGGTCAGTATGGGAACAGAATATTGGATTTAGACAGGACTTTAGTCTCTTCAGTATGATCCTTATGTTCTTAAGAACTGATGATTCAAATGTATACTCCAAGGAAAGATACAGAAAATGCATCGGAAATATAAGCACTATAGGCATGGGCAATAGTTTCTCTAATACCAACCACAGCAAAATTTATTGTATCCCCTTCTCTTTTTTTGCCATATACTAACACAGAGTCTTTGTGCATAGGCTGTCATTATGAGCTGTCCCTTAGGAGCTGGAACATGAATTAGCAATCTAAAATGGGAGGGGGAAGACCCATTCTTTTTGCATAGCCCACATTACAAGACACATCATGCATGTGGAAAATCCATCCCCCACAATGTTTAATGCCTGCTGTTCCTTACAACCTACAATGATTTCTGTTAGAAACAAAGAGTGGCATGATCTGAAGTGAAATTAGAGCAATCAAAGGGAGGGATTCTTCAGCATTTACAGCCTTTATGTTTCATATCCTCATCTCCTATTTTTATGGCACATTAGGGCCTTGGCAAGTTGAAAATTATGCATAGGCCACCTCCTTTGACTGCCCTGAAGGAGCTGCTAAAACTAATGTTCCATGTAAATGATTCCCGTTGCTCCATCTGTGGCTCCTTGATGCTCCTATCACAATGAAAGTTAATGACTCTACTTTGTTGAGTAGCAAGAGGGCAAAACCGTTGCTCACTGTGCCAACAAATGTTATATTTATGTCCAGGATCTTCAAAATCTATTTTTTTACATGCCAGCTTTAGAATTCTGGATCACTTGGGAGGATTATCCAAACTCTTTCCTTCTCATCCATAGAGTTTGCTTTTGGATTAGTGTATTTACTTTCATAACCAGCAATAACATCGGATATAGTCTTAGATACAGCAGAGTAAATAATCTGAATTAAGCTTTTACATGCTGCTGCAGCAAAAAATGAGCAAAGGAGATTAGAAATGACTTTTTTCTTTTTCATCTTCCCTAAAAATTAGTGCAGCAGTTACAGCTGAGCAGCAGAAAATTCTCTTGTTCCTCATTCTGACATGTCAGCAGCAATGTTCACTGTTAATGAAATATTATTAGTTTTGAAATCTAATGAAATATTATCTATGCCTAAATCTAGCTGTTTGGATAACTCCTTAGGCCAGTTATTCTGAAATATGGAAAGTAAATTGCACAGTGGTTAGAGTTTTATGACCAAAAATGCAGGTACAAAGTAAAAACTCAACTCAGCCATGAAGCACATTGTGCAACCTTGGGCCACGTTTTGCTCCCTTGCTGCTCAGTTTTGTACGGTTATTAGGTGCAGAAGAATGTGCAGAAGATTATGATATGGAGATATCCAGATAGGCTGTCCTGAATTTTTCAGGATAAAAATGAAATAGCCACAAAGAGAGATTGGTAGGAAGAATCTAATTACATGATAGCTGGATACTAACATAAAGCTTCTATAAAAGCTTTAATAGTTACTGCGGCAAGGCCAATTGACTGGAGTTACTTTAGATCACACAGGTGACCTGGCTATAACATGCTTTCAAGGGATCTGCTTTGGACTTCATTATACCCTAAGTCAAATCAGACCAGGTCTAAGAGATTCTGTGATTCTTTGAGGTGAAGCAGAATTCTCAGAAAGTGACTAGAACCAAATCTGAAACTTTTCAAAGACTTGTGAGCAATTATGTGCTTTAAAATGGAAAGAAAGAAAAGTCCATTAAAAACCCTACTTCTTTTATTCTATATATAGGAATAGACAGAGACGGAAGGGAGAGGAGGAGAAAGAAACTGAGTAACTAATTTTCTAATCTGAAGGAATAGTTTACCAGGGCTTTCAAATCACTATTCTTCCTCCCTTCCTTCCTTCCTCTCCGTTTGTATTCACATAGTGACCCTGGGTGGCATACATAGTAATGATCAAAAGTATATAAAAACCATTAAAACAACCAATTTGAATTAAAATAAAAACAAGATAAAAACAAATAAAAAAACAAAATGGCAGGGAAACATACAGAGAGTGCATTCCATCAATCATCATACAACCATCTAGCAGGCTCCCCTCTATCATGGGATCCCCAAGCTAGGTGACAAAACCATTAGGAGAGAAATGTTGAGCCTTATATTATATTTTCCTCCATTCTACTGTCTGCTACTTTTCAGTTGTACTTTATTTGAGTAGGAACATTAGAAATTCTGCTAAGGTCAGGAAGAACCTTCCTGATTTTTAATCTTTTCAACCAATTATTATCTCCTAGTCAATCTAATTCAAATTCCAAGTCCTTTTCCAAAAATCTTTCCTCCCAAACCCATTCCATTAATTCACATTCTGATTTTTTTTTTTTAATCTGCGCTCAGTCGTTACTGACTCTGCAGTGACTGCTTGGACGAGTCCTTTGCAGTTTTCAAGGCAAGGTGTTTCAGAAGTGGTTTGCCACTGCCTCCTTCCTACAGCAGAGCCCAGCTGGCGAGCGCAGGAGGCGGGGTTTCCGTTGCTTCGCGCCCTTTTGGGCGTGCATGGTTTTTCGCGCTTACCAGCAACTGCTCCCGACTCCTTTTTGCAAGGTGCCGCCAGCATTTTTCCTCCCACCAGAGTGAGAGTACCCATTTATCTACTCACGTGAGTTTTCGAACTGTTGGGTTTACAGGAACTGGGCAGGAAACAGGAGCTCACCCTGCTAACGCAAAGGCTGGACTCGAACCGCTGAAGCATCGACCATTTCTGGCCAGCAACTTTCAGCGTCATTAAGCCGCTGCGCCACCGTGTCCCCCTCACATTCTGATACTTCCTGTAATACCCATGCTGCTTCCAGCACCTGATCATGTCCTCTGGCACCCAGTGTAGCATGATCACACTCTTAAAGTTAAGTGGATGTAGATAGCAAGGTTTCTGCCTGTTCTTTTGGTTTTGGGGATATTTAAGATGGGAATGGGAATGGCTAGCTTCTGGGAGGCTTGCTGCTCCCATCTTTATTCATTAAATCACCCCTCAAAGCCCTCTCAAAGCCTTCCCCACTTTTTCTCATGTCACAGAATCTTGTAGTCCACCAGAAGGCTGAGAGCCTGGATTGTGATCCCCAAACCTCAAATGTATCTGACCCCACTCTAGAAGGTAGGTATGTTATTGTTTATTACTTTCTCCTTCTCTCTTGTTCAATGATCATCAATCATTGAATGCTATCCAACCTTCTTTATATCCCCTCGTCTATTTTGATCCTAGTATTTAGGGGTTATTTTAAATCAGTTTGGTTTGTTCTTAAATTCTTTTATTTGTATATGTGCATGTGTGTGTACCCAGGGAGGTAATTTATTATTATAATTATAGGCTTTGCTTCTCTATTTCACTATATTCTACTTGCGGCACATAGTTCTTTTCAGTGGTTCTGAATGTATTTAATTTTGCATACAGAAACTTACAGGTGTGAGTGATCTAATCTGTACAAACACTCATACTGTTAATAAAATAATACACTATCAGTACAAAACTAAATTGCAAGTTAGAGAAACATGTGGTGTCCCTATACAAAATACTTGCACTTTCTCCCTGATACCTAGCAAGCTTCAGCCACTCAGAAAATACTATATCAAATCTTGTTGATTTTTTAAAAATACATTTGTGAATTTTCCATCACAATACATGGAAAACGTTAGTTCCAATTTTCTGAATCTCGTTTTATATTTAACCTCTGAATCAATGATCTGATTTAAGCAGTTTTTAGAATTTCCAAACTAATTGTACACAATTCTACCAAAAATATATGCTGCAGGACGCTCATGTTAGGATATCCCCATAAAATTAAAAAATAAAAGTTTAAAAATAGACTAGCAATCAAATTACCTTCTTGGGAAATGTGATGTTTTTTTTCCAAAGGTCACCAGGGATAAACATCAAAGTAATAACAGACAGTGGACATAAAAAGAAGGGATGGAGATATTGTATGGCATATTTTCCTTAGCTGGAACTTTGCTGAATTGGCTGTTACCCACTGCTGGCCTTAATATCTACATCTTAAAACAATGGAAGGGAAACCTACTTTCCATGTGCTCTTGGACTCAAACTGAGCAGACAGGAGAAAATGTTGGGTGGTCAAGATTGCCTGTTGCTGTTTTAAGAGAAGGGGATAGGGTTTTTTGAGGTGGGGGGGAGCAGCAGGCCAGGCTTAGACAGGAAGTATAAGCCAAACTATACTCTGACTTTTTGAGAAATGGTTTAGCTCATTAATAGGCACTTTAATCAGTCAATTAATTGAATAATTCAGTTAAATATCTTCCTGATCGAGCCAATAACCAATATTCTTTTGGTGGATTACAGAGTTATTTAACTGTTAAATATTTTTTACAAATATTTTAAAACAAAGGCAATAAAATACAGAAGATGCATTAATTCCACCACTCCAGTGTAAAGGGGGGATGTACAGTATATAGAAAGCTATAGAAATGTTTGGAAATTGTCTTTTTTTTTTGAATTGGAGAATAATACTTAGCACTTCTCAAATCATTCTTAGAAGATCTCTATTTCTCTTCCCATTCATTCTCTTCCCATTCATTCTGCTGTGCTATAAAATGGACTTTTTTTCAAAGTTGTGAAAATATATATTACTTTCAGTTGAAGATTAAATTAGCTATGGTCCTGTAAATGTATGCATATTCTTAATTCCTGAAGGCACGTGGATGAGAACAAAAGTGTCTAGACCAAACCATGAAAAATATTGATTCAGTGACAGATTGTTTCCAGAAGTGAGTGAAGTATATTGGTTTGTTTCTAAAATATTTAGGCATAGTCAACTGATTGCTGCAGAAAATAGCTTTCAACATAAGACTATAGCAAAGGTTATTGATGGATGATTGAGAAATTGAGGGTTTTTTCTGCCTGCCCTTAAGGCAACCAGCTCACTAGATTGGTTGGTTAAAGCATTCATGGTACTATATATAATATTGTTTATATTCCCAACATTTTAATTAAATGTTCATCCACAGTTAATGAATTGGAAATGGCCATTCAGTGCTATTTTGCACTGTGGGGTCCTTTTATTTTCTAATAGAGGGCATGTATTTGTTTTCCCTGAGGTTAAACTGCTAATAAACATTTTTAGGGGCATATTGATATTGATGCAGTAGCCCCAACACTCAAGCTATTTAACTAAGGAAAATCTAGATTCGAGAACAAAGAAGTTTGTCATGGTTGATTTACACTAAAAACTCTGCCTCCAATATTTGAAAATGGAATTGTACAGATGTTGCCCATAGAAGGAACATGTTAAACCACTACTCTGTAGAGTTCATGGCCAATTATAATAATAGATTTGAACTTTTTCACCCTTGTTAAGTTTGTATATAACTATTGAGGACTTGTATATAAAATCATAAAGACTCCAGGGATCTTGAATGGGAAACTCTGACATGGCTTTTAAGTCTCTGCTAGTAATTCACAAATTTTCCACATCATGATCCAGAATTAGCTCTATATTTGATTATAGAACAGGCCAAAGATGCTGGATTCACTTGCTGCTTTGCTTTGAATTTTTCTGTGGACATTATCTGTTCACCTTTGCTCAAGAACCCAATTCATTTATCTTGTCTTGCTTGTCTACTTAGGAAGGATGTTCATTGTCTGCAGTATTTTTCTAACTCACCTGTGATAAAAATGGAAGTATGCTGCATTCCTTTTATGCTGCAATAGAGAATTATAACAACACTTGCTCTGGTTCTTGTCTCTTCCCTCTCTGCACTGATCCAAAGAAGCCAGATGACCATTAGATGGCAACAAAGGGTTGCTTTCTGTACCTCTGTGCTGCCATCTAATGATCATCTGGATTTTTGTAGCTCAGATCTGGTTGCCCAAAATTCATCCTTGGGGCCCATTATTTTAATCAGCGCTTGAATTTTCCTGGTGCATAGCAACCCCATGCCATGTAACCTCCACAACACTTCCTTCTCCTGACTATTTGTTTAAGGTTGTTAAGACTGATACTATATTGATTCGTATAGATTATTATATTAACCATGCTTTTTTCTCTTTTTGTAATACATGTGCTGTGAGTTTGTTAAAAAAAAAAAGTCATAACTTTTGACTTGAATGGTTGTTTGAATGATTTCCATCCACTTTTCCATCTGTGTTACAATGCTTTAAGAGATTTTTTCATTCCATCATTTTTCTTTACTTGTGCGTATATGAATGAATGCATTTGTATGAACCAAGGATATTTGGTAACATATATTTAAGGCAAGAGCAAATTTTTTTTGATCAAATTTTTTTTGATCAAAAAAAACATTTGATCAAATCTCCAGAGAAAGGAGAAGTATAAGCCATGATTTTGTCTGATGAAGATTAAGAAAGTTACTCACACAGAAACGGGCTGATGTTTTATTTATTTTCTGCAAACTCCTAGTATTGCCCATGTGACTATACTAGGAATTTTGTCCTAGCCCAAAATTCAGTTCTAACAATAGTCACATTGCCAATATAAAATCAAAATATAAGAGCTTTGCTGGATTATGCCACAGGTCTATTTAATCCATCATTTGGATTTTTACAATGATCCACTAGATACAATAACTCTCCTCCTCTGTTATATAGTAACATACTTCTCTGATCTTGGAGATAGGATAGTGCTATTATGATTATAATTTTATTGATACCTTTATCATCCATGAATTTATCTCATCTTCTTTTAAAACTGCTAAATTGATGGCCTCTTCACATTTTGGAATTACTATTTTTCCACACACTGTTCCATGAGGAGAAAATACCCTTTTCTTTATCCCAGCTTTTAACTTAATTAGAAATTATGCATGAACTGGAGAAAATGGGTAGACAGTTTTTCTCCCCCTCCAATGGTGCAATATGTCTCATGTATTCTTTTTATAGTTCTGATTATGCTTTGTTTTTATATATATATAATTATATATATATAATACATTATATATACGGTGGAACCTCGGTTTACGAACTTAATTCATTCCGTGACTCTGGTTGCTACCCGAATTGGTTGCAACCCGAAGGAAATTTCCCCATAAGGTTCAATGTAATTACCATTAATCCATTCTGGCGTGGAGGACAGGGAGGTGGCTATTGCTTGGAGGGAGAGCCCCCCTCCCTACGACCACATGTCAGGGGCAGAAAAATGGCTGCGGACCACCTGTCAGGGGCGGAAAAATGGCTGCGGACCACGTGTCACGGGAGGGAAAATGGCCACGTATCCTGTTCGTACCCTGAGGCGGAGTTCGCAAACCGAAGCAAAATTTTGCAGCCGGAGCTGGTCGTAACCCGAAAAGTTCATTAACAGAAGCGTTCGTAACCTGAGGTTCCACTGTATGTATGTGTGTGTGTATATATATATATATATTTATAAGGTCAACTGATTAATCAATAAAACTCAAATTCAATTCAATGGCCAATAATCCATGGCCATTTGATGTAGGTGTATCATATCTGGGGTGCAAAAATCCAGAGAATTAGTAAATGGCAGCTGAGGGTGGTGATTGTGGGGTGTTCGGCAGAGTGGGGAGCTTTCTAGTCCTTGGTGTTCTCCAAGCTGGGATGGCATGGAAGAACAGCAGATCCATACCATTGTGATGAATGGCACTGAGAAGGGCCTCAAGTTGAGGTGCCACTTGGGGTTCTTGGGAGTGTGGGGAGGGAAGCAGAGAGAATGGAAGGGAAGGAAGAGTCAGAGCTGTATTTAGAGTGGCTGGGCAGGCAGAACCAGGAGACCCACTTGGATTCAGCCATAAATGGGACAGGAGCAAGGACTGGCTCACCTTGTTTTTTAAGCACTCTATCAGTGAAAGGGCCAGGAGAACAACTGAACAATTATCATGTGCCATGGTCTCTCAGGCATTTTTTCATAAACAGAGCTCCTTTTAGTGTTTCAGTGGCACTCACAGAATACAGTAGTATAGAATCTAGAAAGAACTATTCAAAGAGAAGCAAGTTTCGGAAAAAAAAGCTTGATAGAATTATCAGTGTTATGCTGACTTTCGCCCTCTCTAATCTGCCTTCTAGAGGTCACAAGAAACCTTGTATATGCTCAGCTGGATCCCATGGAAATTTCCTTTCAGTTATTAAACTTCTTGCAAAATATGATCCTGTGCTGGAAAAATGGTTGGTTATGAGGATAGGACAATAAAATACCTGAATTCTGATATACACAATGAACCAATTAGCATTCTTTCTGTCAGGGGTGGAATCAAGAATGAAGCAAGAAAAAAAGCTAACTTTTTCTCTGTGATTATGGATACAAGCCAAGATATTGGTAAGAAAAGTCTGTTGAGCTGAGTGGTTTGCTATGTGGGTAAATGCCCAAGAACAACGATACAAGCAATCTTTTTGGAACAGTTGGAAATAGATGATCAACAAGTGGCTGGTTTTATACATAGCATTTTAAGGAACACTGAAAACAATAGACTGAACATTAAGATTTGGAAGGCCTTGTGTTGCCCACAACCTTAGTGTAATCCTGAATCAAGTCAGCAATTCCAGAAGTGAGAAACTTTTGAAGTTGTAGAATATCCTTAAAATTACTTTTGATACAATTGCAGTATCAGATGATAGTGTTCACTCTCCTGATACCTGACATTTCAGTCCAAAATTATACTGAAAGTATTATGCAGAGTAAAAAGAAAGTGAATTAAAAAACTAAAATACAGTAGCAGATCCATTGTACATAAAAGGACTCTACAATTGCAGAGTTACTTAGCTGTTAAGAAAGTACAATCCTATATTACTATATAATGGCGTACTAAGTTATTAAAATGCTAATTTAATAATTGCTAAACTGTTCGAACAGTTAAAAAATTACCCTAGATGGATATAGTATCATATGAGGGTACACATAAAAGTCGTTAACATTTTGCCTAGAAATCTTGTGTGGGAAATTGTGCTCTTGTGATTCTTTAGTATACTGCAAAAGTGATTGTACAACTTTCTGTAATGCTCCTAGAAGTAATTGCTGGGTTGCCTGTTAAAACGTGGAGCACAAGGACATTGTCTCCTAAGTTTCCATGGAAGAGAGGAAAGATGAGATCTTTGCCCCACAGTGTGTAAAAAGGGTAATATAAAAGGATATGAGTAATCATTTTGACTTCTAACAGTGGACAGGGGCAAAGATGTCCCTACAGAGGAATGTCATTAGATCAAGCTTCTAGAAGTGTGGAAGATGGTAACACATTTTGCATGGTCAAGATAAAAGCCCTCATTTGTGATGGGCAAAGCATATCTGAAATATGGGAAGCTGCCAGAAAGGTCTGGTGGTAAAGTCTGGGCTATATACATTTGGGTTAGAACAAAGCCATTTAGGGAAGTCTAATGTCAAAGATTTGTTGTTTTACCTCTGACTGGGCTTTGTCAAAACCCAATAAACTCAGGTATTATAAAGATAACCATAGAACTTTAGAACTGCAGTTATTCTCTTGGAACATGTAGATATGAAGCTGTCACAAAAGGTTAGAGAAGCCTATAATTTAGGTGGCTGAGCCAAGTGAAGGCCTTTGTGGAAATCAGACTGGTTTCCAGCCTTAGGAAAGAACTGGGTACACATTGGGGCACACAAAATAAAGCCTTAGAAATTTGGATTAAACTGTTTCAAAGAGGTCTCACAACAATATTTATAGACTTGGGCTCTGTAGGTTAGGGCACACATAACTTTTGCTTTGTATATTTTAATTGCTGCTGGACTGTGAATATTGCCCTTTCATCTTGCAAACACAAAATGATACTTGCATAGTTTTGATTTTTGTGGCTGCCAGTCTTGTCTGATCTTTCCAAGATGTTGATGTTCAAAAAGAAAGTCCAAGATATTTAAATTACTTGACCTGTTCTATGCTAATGCCATCAATTTTCCAGGAATAGTGATGTGACACAGAATTTCAAGGGAACAGAAGTAATTTTGTTTTAGTGTAGTTATTGTCAAAGGCATTATCTCTATAGTAGGGACAAGGGCCCTGAGGGTTCTTCTCATGCTGTATCTATTAAGGATGTAGAGAGAATAGCCACATTATGTGCATGCAGGAGGATCGAGATGGGCCTATTGGCTAGAGAGGGTGAGTGTAATTTGAGTCTACACAAGTCTTGCACCCATGAGTTTATGTAGAAGTTAAAAAGAATTTGGGCCAGTATACAGCTCTGTTCCACCCCATTGTAAATAGGCACAAAGTCTGTAAAAATACAGGACCTTTGGTTAGGGAATTTTTGGAAACTTTCAAACATCCAGTAAATATTGTCCACTGATTCACTGCTGCCCACATGCTTATTTGCATTTGCAAAAACTTTTTAAAAAGTAAATGAGACCAGTTAGGGCAGAAAATAATAGATTCCAGTTACCATCCCAAAGAAGATACTTGTTGCTATGGCATATTCCCTTTTGTTTTCTGCTGGTACCCCTTTGGGTGTGAGTAAAGTCAGATCCTAATGCAGGCTTCCCCCCCCCCCAATGGTTGGATTCATAAATTGGTTTAAATGTCTCATTTACATATTGCTTGCCCTTAGGTGTATCTGACATTTCAAACTTGGAAATTCCCAGGCCAATTGATTGCTCAAGAGTCAAGGAATTGTTTTGCATACTATAATCATTTTAAAAAGTTCTAGTCAATGTTGCAATTATAAAGATTAAGGTGAGTAAGGAGTTAAAGTAATCGACATCTAGCCATGCACCAACATTAGCTGCGGGCTTTGAGTACTTAACTTAATGAAGGCAAGCTGTGCAGGGACAAAATTAGAGCATCAATTTATAATATTCTTGCTTTCAATTCTGACCACAGTAAGAATGTTAGGGCATGAGGAAGCTCTCTTCAGAATACATCTGGGCTTTATGAGCTGGGAGAATTGGTATTCTGGATCTGCTGTTTCTGAACTTCTTTAGCATCACAATTTGGAAGAACATTGGTAAATATGAAGGCAAATTCGGCTGCCTTTTTCCGAATACTGACAGTGTGGAAGGAAGGTTTTAGGCTCTCTGTTTTACCATCTCTTAACCCAATCATAAGGAAAGTTGCACTCATCTTCACAGCCAGTAAAAGAACAGAATGATGGAAGAATCACATTTCATTGGATTCATTCCTAGTCATATGATGGAGGACTGGGTTGTGATGGCTTGATTAGGTCAAGGACTGACAAACATTACTAACAGGAGTGAAAACTGTGAATGCTTGTTGCATTTGGAAATTAACCTGCAAGAAATTTATTTTGGCTACTATTAGAGATATCTGATTTGAGAATAACATGCAGTAGTTAAACTCCAGTGAATATTACTTTAACTAACAATATAACCAAATGCAAAAGTTAATGAATAATCCTAGCCCTGGGACTTTTTATAAACATATATGTAAAATTAAAATGAAAAGAGGCCGAGGGCTCATAAGACTTTAATAGAATGCAATACCTTAGTTTATTTGATAATTCAGTGACAGAAGGAACATAATCAAATCAAAAGTAGCATAAATGGTCTACAGGGGGCTGCCCTTGAAGAGTATCCAGAAGTTTCAACTGGTGCAGAATGCGGTGCGTGGGCAGTTATGTGTGCTCCTAGAAGAGCATGTATTACACTCTGCTTCATGAGCTGCATTGGCTGTCAGTTTGCTTCTGGGTCCAATTCAAGGTGCTGGCTTTGACCTTTAAAGTCCTTCATGGCATGTGGCCAGGTAATCTGAGGGACTGCCTCTCCCTGATCATATCAGCCTGTCCCATTAGATCTGGCAGGGAAGGTATGCTACACGTTCCATCGGCCAGGGACTTGCATTGGTGGGTTGCAGGAGGTGGGCCTTCTCTGCCATGGCTTCCTCTTTGTGGAATCTTCTCCCCCCTTAAGTTAGGCTCACCCTTTCCCTGCTGTTGTTTAAGAAGCCCCTCAAGACCTGGTTGTGTCATCAGACCTGGGGGTCTTTGGGAACCAGAGACTTTGTTAGATGGCTCCACTGTGATTGATATTCTGCTCTCTCTGTGGAGTTTGTATATTTTAAAACCTACATTTTTAAAAAAATTGTGATGCTTTCATTTTAATAATAACTTTTACACTTTTTATATGCCTGTTTTGATACACTTATTTTATTAATTGTTGTACGCCGCCCAAAGTCGTTTTGTGTGAGATGGATGGTTATATAAATGTGACATATAAATAAAATAAATAAAAATAATGGAGGCTACAAGTGAGAACACTAAAATGATACAAAAGAAAGACTGCTGCATTGTAATACATGATAAATATTCCAGGAATCTTAAACCATTCCACATATGCAGGCTAAGGAATGATGTCAGGCTTTCCTGACAAAGATTTGACAGTAATTTGACTTAGCTTGGCTTCTCAGCTTGATTTGGCAGTAGACGCACAGACATGACTCAGCTAGATAAAAATCTTTACTGCAGACGAGAATGAAGTTATACAAAACATTTGACTGTCCACTGCTAGTGAAAATGTGCAAATAGCTTTATATCCTGGGTAGTTAAAACTCATTGTTTCTTTCATCCATTCTTCCAAGAATTAAAACCTTTGGCACAGGGCTTGGCCGTCAAGATAAGTGGTCATTGTATATTTAAGTGATTGCCATTTCTGGCTTGAATACTGCTGGCTCCCCCCCAATGCTCACACATGGATTAGTACCTCTTAAATACCATACAGTGTTAGTAGTAGGACCTGCTGAAATCTGTCATAATAAAAATTCCTGATTGCTTAGGTTTTCTCTGTGAGATTTGCATTCAATCATCCTTGTTCATATGTTTGGACCTTTTTGTGTTGCAAAGTATGTAGAAGGCTATATACATGGAAAAGTACATCTCTCACCATTTTTTAATATAATATTTAATGGACACCATTCTGTGTTAAACTACAGTAGTTGTATGAAGACCAATACAGGCAAACATTTTACCAGATCCTATTGGATTTTAGAAGTCTTTACTATTCCCTTTTTTTCTAGCCTGGACCCTGCTGTTTTGCTTTAAATCAAGGCACTGTGTTTAAACACCAGTCTAACAGTTCCCTAAAAATGGAGCAAATGAAATCATTGTTTCTATCTTCATTCTGCTTTCTGTGGTGCAAATAAAACTTGTTTTTCAAGATAGAGTGACACCACTGGAAAGTAGAGAAGAACAAATGAAAAATGTCTATGAAGCACACATCAGAGATAAATTATTAGCAGAGGGAGATTTTAAGTAGAACTTTCATTCACAAATTTTCATACCCATTGTAATGCTAAACCTCAGCCCCATAGGTCATGCTAGAAGGAGTTTACAACTGATCAATGAAATAAGCAATATTAGTAAAATAATATGAGAGAAGGAAAGGGTTCCATTGAGGATCTTGACTCAGCCCTATTTCTTTATTTGTTATGACATCAAAGTCCTATTTCTTTATTTGATATGACATCTTTCTATGAAAGAGTTGCCTGGGACACTGGCCAGCCCTGGACAAGCAATTATGTCCCAGTGTTAGCTCTGCATCCATGGGATGGGAATAATAACAACCTATTGCATATTTGTTCTGAGGAACATGAAACACATCAGACATTCTATGTATTAAAAATAGTGCGTGTTGCCAATATTAGCTTCTCACTGTTAGTATTAAAGTAAGAAAAGACCAAATGTAAGTTGCTCAGTGGTTATGTGAGTATGTGGAACATAGGTTGGAATTTATAAATGTATCACAGAATGATTGAATCATAGACCCGAGACAGGCCATTCAAGCAACTGAGCCCAAGTTTGTGCTCAGAGCAGGAATCCATTTAAAAGCATGCTTGACAAATGGCTGCACAGCCTCTGTTTGACTACATCTAGTGATGGAGAAGATACCATCTCCCAGGTAACTGGTTCCAATCTTGAACTGCTCTTACTGATAGGAAGCTTCTCCTGATATTCAAATGAAATCTACCTCCCTGTAAATTCAAGGAACTGTGTCACTCTGGGATGATACAAAATAGGTCATTTTTTTCCTTGTATGATGACATCTCACATACTTAAAGAGTGTTATTGTATCCCTGTTCAATCTTGTCTTTCCATGGCTGGTGCTGGAGTGGCCAGGGCCATTTGTGTCAGTTGCCTTATATTAAGTCATTTCTTGGTCCATTGACCACAGTATTATCAACACCAACCAGCAAAGGCTTTTCAGAATTTCAAGCAGAAGTTTTTTCCAGCCATATCTGCTGATGTCAAGAATTGAACCTGTGACTTTCTGCATATAAAACATATGCTCTTCCCACTGAGCAATAATCTCCACATAAGACTTCCTTTTTGGGGGGGGGGCTACTGCTCTGGAATTTCAAAACCAGAGAATTGTCAAGTACCATGCAACCTCTGAATATGCCAGCTAGCCAATTTTACATTTATAGTTCACAAACTGTGAAGGCCTGGACCATAAAGCATGGTATGTTTCTCATGTATCTCTTTTTCACCTTTTCACTTTTTTCTCCTTATCACCTGAGCTTCCGCAAATTTGTATACAATCTGATGTACCCTTCTGTATATTTGATGAAAACTTTGCATACCCTCCTAAATTTTACTAATTCTTTTAACAGATATATTCCAAAGGACAACATAATTAGGATTTTGCAAAGTGATCAAGAAAATCAGAAGTAATTCAATATACTTCCAGATTTTATATTCCACTTCTAACCCAACTGAGGGATGGCCCCCTAAATTCTGAAGCTAGTATGATCCTTGACAAAGTGAAAGAAAAATCAGTGCCTGTTATGCCTCCTCCATCAAATCTCATGAGATGGACGTGGCTGTCTGATCACACTTTGTTTATAGGTAACATTTATTTAGATGAGACCTTTATGAAGAGAAAAGATCTATTATAGTCCACTGGGTTAAAATTTTCAAAGCAAAATCAGCCCTTTCTTTCTTCATACTTTCTTTCCTCTTAAAATTAAAGGCCAGTAAAAGGTAATTACTGTCACATTTTAGAGCTTTCTTCCTATCCTTACTATTATGCTTAACAAATATGCTTCTACAATAAGTTATTTAAAGTGCTTTAATAAATTTGCCTTGGAGGGTTAGCTGTATTGTAGAGATAGGACATAGTGATCCTCTCTGGAAACTTTCCCATTCCTGGTGAATTTCCTATAATTAGTTTATTCAATGAATACATGAAGTGGGGTTCCCAAATATACTTCAATGCAGGGAGCAGCTAATTATGGGCATAGAAGAAAATGCTGGGTTGAAGTGATTTTAACCAAATGTTTGCTGCCACCATTACAGAAAAGAGTCAAAACTGCAGTAATAACCTTTGACACAAGGCAGAAATTGAAATGTTTGTATAAATCCACAAGAAACATGTTGCTTTTGCACTAGTTCCTTTATCTGTGTGAGAATGCTTGGACAAATAACTTGGATCTGAGAGTTCTGCAATGAACTCCTTTAGCAAACAAATGCAACACCATACTGCAGAGTTATTTGCAATATCTTAGTGTTGCAGTCCAGCCAGCATATAATGTGGAATAAAATGCTGCTTTGTAAAGAAAGAACACTGATAAATGTCTGGCCATTAAGGTCAGATCATGGAGAATGAAGAGACTGCTCTGTAGAAGGAAGTAAGAGAGGTGAGGAAGGAGGAGGAGGAAAGTTTAAATTTCAGTACCATGGACAGAAGTACTTGCAGTTCAGGATAACAGTCTACACAAAGCTTAATTTTCAATGTTCCAAAGTGAAGCACCATATTACAACAGTTATTTTAAGCTTCTTGGAGCTTTTCTAAACTCTTTGTGTGCCAAGTGCTTGCCACACACCCACCTGTTTTCATTTACTTGGGCAAGGGAAGAAGAAATGAAAAAAATTCCTTGCAAGAGCACTCAAGAAAATGATAGGTTTAATAATTTGCACTTAAACAGCACTTTCTATCCAAAGTTCTTAGAGATCTTTATAAATATCCATGCACTTTCTACATATTCACATTTGTTTTATCTACTTATATTCCCTAACAACTAAATATGTCCCTCTCCCCCTTTTACAGGTAGAAAAAGTTAGACATAAAATACTTAAGGGGAAGCAAATTTAGAAAGATAAAGGAGTTAAATTGGAGCCAATGTAAATGATCAGGTTTAAAGATGAGAGCACAGATAAGAAGGGAGGTAAAAGAAATTATAATTATTTAATCAAGATCAGGCAATTCTCATGACACAGTTGCATGCAGGGCATCATAGTAGGGGTTGTGAATGCTTTATATTTTTTTCCTCTGTAAGCATCAAATATATAGAATCATCAATAAAGTCTGCAAAAGGAGACTTCAAACTAGTTTATATCTGCCTTCTTATTTAGTACTAGCAATCTTTTGTATTCTCTCCAGCAGCTTTCCAGGCATTCTGGTCCAGGTCTTTCCCATCACTTAAACAAGCAAAACAAAACAAAACAAGAACCTAGAGATAGGAAGGACTGAACATGGGAACTTATGCATGCACAGCATGTACTCTGAGCTACATTTCCTCCCCATAATTTCAGTATCCTACAGGCTGAATTCATAGTGCTGGTTTTTAGCTATAATGCTCCAAATAGCCTAAGGCCAGAATACTTAAAGGGCCATCTCCTAGATGAGCCTTCCAACCATATGGCCAGCTGTGGAACAATAGTTGGATACCCAGTGATCATCTGATACCTGGTTGGTGGGAACAACCATATGTTGTATCTAGACCATAGAAATCTCTACTTCAAGGGAGCCATTTGGTCCTCTACTGATGGCATTTCACCATCAACTTGTAATGGGTGGCATGAGTGGGGAAGATTCTGGAATGGAACTTCAACGTGGTCAGGAGGGGGGGAGAGACATTCCAGGGCAAGTGCCTCCTCAGCCTGCAGCAAGAGTGTGGGAAGATGAAGAGGATGAGGCTGGCCCCTCCCTAGAGTCTTAAGGGTTATAGCCACTAGTTGCTTTAGGATGGGTTTAGTCTGGCAAGATTTTGTCTATTAGGTGAGAGGTAATAAAGGAACCAAACTGTACTGGATTGCCTCATTGCTGTTCTTGGGCTGAACCTGACACAACTGAAGATTTTTTAAATAAAATTCTATGGAACATTGATTTGATAAACATGGCATGACTATTTGTGTTTTTTAAAATTTAAATACCTGTAGTTTGTTCTTAGTTTGGTTTTATTTTTAAAAAAAGGTGCTTGTTCATTTCAAATCCAGTATACAAAGGCCTATCTCCATAATATAATACTTAGAATGTACCTAACAATGAACACAAATGCTAATGTAGATACTTGGCTTAAGAAAATATATTAAGCTGAAATTCCTGAAGAGTTTCAAATATTATAAAGAACAGGGAAATAATCATTCTGTCTATTGACTGAGTAAAGAAGAAGGAGAAATTGATTTAAACTACAGAAATATTGATGAATACTAGGTGGCAACTATTAGGAAAAACCTAATTCTACAAGTAGTTCAGCACTGAAGTCAAATACATGGAAAATTGGACTACAAGTGATAAATGACCTTTTACTTGACCATGATTAATTATTAGTTTATTATATATAAACTTTGCATAGATTTCCATCTTGGTAAAAAACAAATAGCATCTTTGTTTTTAGATAATGCACACATATAACAAGCATTTATCTTGGAAGAGGCATTCTCCATAGGAGGAAGCCTCTCCCAAGATGGTGCTTTGTGTTTGCAATTTTTAATCTGACTGGTTATTTATTGAAACCAGTTAGATCATTTAAATCAGTGAATCTAGGTAGTTCATCAGTAAATTGCTAAGAAAGTAAGCCCTGAAATTACCTGTTGGAGATTCATAAGACTGTATTCTTATATTGCACTAATGTTATTAGGCTGGATAACATGAGAAGGTTATGATTACACTGAGATTCTTTTTCAGCCAGCATTAATCCATTTTACAGAGTGTGTGAGGAGGGACAAATGTATGATTCATTCTCATATGTCTTCCCACAATGCAGGAAAAAAAAAAAAGTTCTCAAAGTGTTGGAGTATCAAATATGCCTAATATAAGCTCTGAATTTGCTGCCTTGAAATTTAACATATAAATCTATTTTAATGTAATATATTACCTTGGAATTCAGGTGTAATTAATGTTGTGATGGCCACCAGCAGAGTTGCTTTAAAAACTGTTAAGACAAATTTATGGAATGAGAAATTCATGGAAGATATATCTATTCATAGCTGTTAGCCATGAGAGCTAAATGGAATGTATTCAGAAGAAATGAAGCTCTGATTAACGGATGCTGAAGGCAAGCAATAGGGGATGAAGAGTTGCTTGTTTTGGGGTTTCAACCATGCAGTTTCCCAAGCTGGGTCTTTCCAAATGTTTTGGACTTCTTGTGGTTCTTTTGGGGTTGGTACAACACACACACACACAGGATAGGCTTTTGGTCCCAAGAACAAGTGCTTTCATTACTTAAACACAAAATAAATGTGTTTTTACAGAACAGATTTGTCTGCTTGTTTCTATAAATCTAACATTAGTTTTATCTGACATCTTACAGCATTTTCCTATAATTTATCTATTAGCTATACTTATCAATTATACATATACATTATAACTATGCCCCTTCATGGATCACTGCCATGTTGTGGTGAAGGGGCTTGTGTGACTCAATGAACTATACTGTGCAGGGCCACCCAAGATGGACAGGTTGTGGTGGAGAGTTCTGACAAAACGTGATCCACTGGAGAAGGAAATGGCAACCCACTCCAGTATCCTTGCCAAGAAAACCCCATGGACAATATCAAAAGGCTAAAAGATATGACACCGGAAGATGAGCCCCTCAGGTTGGAAGGTGTCCAATATGCTACTGGAGAAGAGCAGATTCCAAGTAGCTCCAGAAAGAGTGAAGCTGGGCCAAAGCCGAAAGGATGCTCAGTCATGGATGTATCTGGAAGTGAAAAGAAGGTCTGATGCTTTAAAGAACAATGTTGAATAGGAACCTGGAATGTAACTTATTCTATGAACCAAGGCAAGCTGGATGTGGTCAAATATGAGATGACAAGGTTGAACGTCGACATCTTGGGAATCAGTGAATTAAAATGGACGGGAATGGGTGAATTTAATTCAGGTGACCATTATATCTACTACTGTGGGCAAGAAACCCTTAGAAGAAATGGAGTATCTCTCATAGTCAGTAAGAGAATGGGAAAGGCAGTAATGGAGTACTGTGATGGAATGGAATTATGAAGGCCAGGCTCAGAGAGATAAACATTTCCTTAGCTCCCCAGAAGAGCGCGGGAGGAACAAGAGGATAAGACTGGCACCTCCCTGAGGAATTCACACTGTTGTGGCTGGCTGACTTTGGGATATGGGGTTTGAGTCTGTGAAGACTGATGTCAGGCCTAGCCCAAGGAACTCCAAGAGACAGTGCAAATTCAGTCCAGTTATGTTTATTAGCTACAACCTCTAGCAAGAATCTTCCCAGACTGAAACCCCAGCTCCCAAAGTCAGCCAGCCACAACATTGTGAATTCCTTAGGGAGGTGCCAGTCTCATCCTCTTGTTCTTCCCACGCTCTTCTGGGGAGCTAAGAAAATGTTTATCTCCCTGAGCCTGGCCTTCATAATTCCATTCCATCACAGGTACAACCTCAAAAATGACAGAATGATCTCAGTGCAAATCCAAGGCAAACCATTCAATATCATAGTAATCCAAGTCTATGCCCCAACCACTGATACCGAAGAAGCTGAAATTGACCGGTTCTATGAAGACCTACAACACCTTATAGAACTAACACCAAAAAAAGATGTACTTTTCATCATAGGGGATTGGAATGCTAAAGTAGGAAGTCAAGAAATAATCAGAATAGCAGGCAAGTTTGGCCTGGGAGTACAAAATGAAGCAGGGCAAAGGCTAATAGAGTTTTGTCAAGAGAACAAGCTGGTCATAGCAAACACTCTTTTCCAACAACACAAGAGACGACTCTACACATGGACATCACCAGATGGTCAATACTGAAACCAGATTGATTATGTACTTTGCAGCCAAAGCTGGAGAAGCTCTATATAGTGAGTAAAAACAAGACCAGGAGCTGACTGTGGCTCAGATCATGAGCTTCTTATTGCAAAATTTAGGCTTAAATTGAAGAACGTAGGGAAAACCATCAGACCACTCAGGTATGACTTAGATCATATTCCTTGTGAGTACACAGTGAAGGTGATGAATAGATTCAGGGGATTAGATTTGGTAGACAGAGTGCCTGAAGAACTATGGACGGAGGTTCGTAACATTGTACAGGAGGCAGCAACTAAAACCATCCCAAAGAAAAAGAAATGCAAGAAAGCAAAGTGGCCGTCTGATGAGGCTTTACAAACAGCTATGGAAAGAAGGAATGCAAAAAGTAAGGGTGAAAGGGAAAGATATAAACAACTGAATGCAGATTTTCAGAGAATAGCAAGGAGAGATAAGAATGCCTTCTTAAATGAACAATGCAAAGAAATTGAGGAAAACAATAGAATGGAGACTAGAGATCTCTTCAAGAAAATTGGAGATATCAAGGGAACGTTTTGTGCAAAGATGGGCATGATAAAGGACAAAAAAGGCAGGAACCTAACAGAAGCAGGAGAGATTAAGAAGAGGTGGCAAGAATACACAGAAGAACTATCCAAGAAAGATCTTAATGTCTCTGATGTCCACGCTGGTGTGGTCACTGACCTTGAGCCAGACATCCTAGACAGCAAAGTCAAGTTGGCCTTAGGAAGCATTACTAACAATAAAGCCAGTGGAGATGACAGCATTCCAGCTGAGTTATTTAAAATACTAAAAGATGATGCTGTTAAAGTGCTGCATTCAATAAGTCAACAAATTTGGAAAACTGAACAGTGGCCACGGGATTGGAAAAGGTCAGTTTACGTTGCAATTCCAAAGAAGGGCAATGCCAAACAATGCTCAAACTATCACACAATTGCACTCATTTCACATGCTAGCAAGGTTACGCTCAAAATCCTACAAGCTAGGCTTCAGCAGTACGTGAACCGAGAACTACCAGATGTACAAGCTGGGTTTCGAAGAGGCAGAGGAACTAGAGATCAAATTGCCAACATTCACTGGATCATGGAGAAAGCACAAGAGTTTCAGAAAAACATCTACTTTGCTTCATTGACTATGCAAAAGGCTTTGATTATGTGGCAAATTCTTAAAGAGATGGTGGTACCAGACCACCTTACCTGTCTCCTGAGAAATCTGTATGTGGGCCAAGAAGCAACAATTAGAACGAATCATGGAACAACCGATTGGTTCAAAATAGGGAAAGGCGTATGACAAGGCTGTATACTGTCACCCTGCTTCTTTAACTTATATGTAGAGTACATCATGAGAAATGCCAGGCTGGAAGAATCACAAGCTGGAATTAAGATTGCAGGGAGAAATATCAACAGCCTCAGATATGCAGATGATACCACCCTAATGGCAGAAAGTGAAGAAGAACTAAAGAGCCTCTTGATGAGGGTGAAATAGGAGAGTGCAAAAGCTGGCTTGAAACTCAACATTAAAAAAACTAAGATCATGGCATCTGGACCCATCAATTCCTGGCAAATAGAAGGGGTAGAAATGGAAGCAGTAACAAACTTCATTTATTTGGGCTCCAAGATCACTGCAGACGGAGACTGCAGCCATGAAATTAAAAGATGCTTGCTCCTTGGGAGGAAAGCTATGGCAAACCTAGACAGCATATTAAAAAGCAGAGACATCACCTTGCCGACAAAGATCTGCATAATCAAAGCTATGGTTTTTCCAGTAGCAATGTATGGCTGTGAGAGCTGGACCATAAGGAAGGCTGAGCGCTGAAGAATTGATGCCTTTGAATTGTGGTGTTGGAGAAGACTCTTAGGAGCCCTTTGGACTGCTAGAAGGTCAAACCAGTCAATCCTAAAGGAAATCAACCTGACTGCTCATTGGAAGGATTGACACTGAAGCTCAAGCTCAGATACTTTAGCCACCTAATGCGAAGAGAGGACTCTTTGGAAAAGATCCTGTTGCTGGGAAAGATTGAAGGCAAAAGGAGAAGGGGATGGCAGAGGATGAGCTGGTTAGATAGCATCACCGAAGCAACATGAATGTGAAATTGAGCAAACTCCAGGAGGCAGTGAAGGACAGGAAGACCTGGCTTGATATGGTTCAAGGGGTCATGAAGAGTCGGACACAACTTAATGACTGAACAACAACAATTATAACTATGAATTACCTGATTTTAGGAATTATGATTTATTATATTTATAAGCCATGAATTGTACTTCTAGGCTATTTCTAAGTTACTTCCCCTTCTCTGGTTACCACAGAAACTTTTCCCCATCCTGTCCTGATTGCTCCCCCTCCCTAAATTTGGAGGGAAAGAGCAGCTAAAATCCTTTTCCTCCCTGCCTCAGTCCTAGGTGCTTTCAGCCACCTTTTCTTTGACTATCTTTGCCCCTTGGATGGCCTCTCTTGCCTGCTGGTACTGTTAAGGTTTCCTGGCTTTTTTGGGTCTACAGAGCCTATTAGTACCACCAGCATTGGTGGGTTGCTGCTGTTACAGGAGATGCTACTATTGGCTTGAGTTCCTGGCTGCTCTGCTGCTGTGGTCTCTCTGCTGGTTATGGGAGGTCCTGCTGTTGGGGTAGCACTTCCCTGGCACTGTGGGTTCCTACTGCTCCTGGGCTTGTGCACTGCCCCTTGTGCTGCAGTCTTGCTTGGCTTGGCTAGGGTGGCTTCATTGTGTAGCTGCCACTGGTTGGAGAAGAGATGCTGCTGCTGAACCTATCCCTAGCTCCCCAACCTTCTTCTCCCTCCTGCTGTCTCTTTACAATGTTGCCAAGCTACTACTTATACTTGCTCAAACCTTCTTTTCTTTTTCACTCACCATCCCTGTGTGCTCCACACCATCTTTTTTATTGGCAGCACCTCTACCAGTTGCTCTTCCTAGCAGGACAGGACCATTTTAAAGAGAGGAAGAAGGCAATGCAGACATGCTTTATTTGTGCTGCATTTTCTCCTTCCACGAGACTATAACTATCTTCGGCAGCTACCCTGACTAATCATTAGAGTTAATGAATTCTAAATATCTGGAAAGACTGAGGTTGCAGGAGGCTGTTCTAGGAGAGATCTAGGAGAGATTTCTGATGAAGATAGTAGATTGGATTTGATGGAGTTTAGCTCATTTCTAAAAAGCAATATTATGTTTTGATGGTATTTTTAAATAGAGCTTCCTCCAAGGTGATTGTCTTCTTGATGTAGTAGTAGCTCCAATGACCTGAGAAGAATGCTTATGGGAGTAGGAACTTCTGTAGGGTCTCCCTTGCTGGAAAGGTCAAAAGAGGAGAGGTAAATAACCACCATGAGAGCGTGGTAGTGAGGGAAACCAATCCACTTAGGAGGAAAAACTCCCAAATCAAACCCATTAGAAGGCAGTGACAAATTTCTATATTGTTTCTAATAAAAGTATATCAAATTAATATATTTAATTTCAATATATATTCAATTAATACATTTAATTCAGCTATTTTGCTCTGTTGCAAGCCCTCCTGGGAAAATCTGGTTTTGAAAGATAGCATATTAATTTTAAAAAACAAACAAATAAGAGTCTCTTCCTGTTCTGTTAACCAAGCAGGGAGAGGAGAAAAAGAGAGATAGAAAGGATCAATTAAGAAGTTGGTGGGGGCAGAGACGCTTCTACTAAAATGAAGCCTAGTTAATTTCAGGCACTTCTTTTTCATCATTTAGGACTTTCAGCTATCGATAGTTTGATGGATCAATTAATTAAACATCATTGCTGTAATGATAATTTAGGTTTCTTATCTGCTAGGATTAGTGCATTTAGAAAACATCAAGTCAGCTCTTAGCAAAACAAGCTTTACTCTGTTCTCCCAGATTTGTCAATTGGGAAATATTGGAATTATTTTTAAAGCAGTTGACAAGCTATGTAGATTATTATTAACTGGCATTTATTGGAAGGCTATCCTGATTGGTGCTTTTAAAATTAACCAGCTTAAAAGTAACTGCCTCTCTAGACTATTTTTCATGTTTTCTTCTATAGCAGGATTGGTTTCCAAAGGAGAAATCTAATTGTTTCTTACAATGGGTAGGGAGGGATAATATTCCCAAACCCTACAGCAGAACTGTTTAATAACCCAATTCAAGATACTTCTAATATGCTATAATTTACTCTCTTAATCTGACTAGAATTTCATTTACATGGAGGGGGATCGTTTTGAAGGAAGAAATCTCTTTTAGTACTGGTGCAGTAGTCTCTAGTTTAAGAACTGTCACATTTTTGGTCTAGCAGGTAGACCTTGTTTTTTTAAAAAAAAAACTTATTCTGCCTCAAAAAGAGTGGGAATGATACTGTGATCACAGAGAAGGTGGGAAACAGGGTTTTTAAAAATTATTTTTGATAAGTAATTGCATAAAGTCTAACAGATTTTAACACATCTATTTTATTCTTTTTTTAAGTAAAAAAATCATATTGTCATTTTAGTGTTGATTTGTGTGTGTTTATATGCAACCAACTTTTAACTATTTACTGTAAAGCTCACTTTTCTTCTTGTGACTCTGCTTTAAAAAACAATAACAACTGCATCAGTGGTGTATAGATGCATTCACTGAGACATACAGGGAGTTTATTTTTGAGCTTTTTTCTGCTAAGTGCAAACATGGAAACCCTATCCAGGTTATACTTCCTCATTCCTTATAGCCAGTAAAAAAGCATGATGTTCTCTCCTGGCAATTACAGCTAACTTGTGAAGAAGAAAAAGTATGAACTGACATTTAGATTGAGCTATATGTTTTAGTAACAGATCTTGCTGAGAGTTGATCTAATGCTGGGATGTACAGCTTTTTTTGGAAGAAGGATGAAATTTAGTTATGGATGTCCTAGAGACTATTCTCCAAATAGGGAGTTTGAAATAATATAAGAATAGAACGAACCAGTTTGGTGTAATGGTTAAGGCACCAGGTTAGAAACCAGGAGACCGTGAATTCTAGTCCTGCCTTAGCTAGTTGGATGATTTGGCCCAGTCACTCTCTATAAGCCCTGGGAGGAAGAAGGCAATGGAACGCTACTTCCAAAATCTTGCCAAGAAAACTGCAGGAATTAGTCTGGGCAGTTGCCAGAAGTCAATACTGACTCAAAGGCACAACAATAGATAGATAGATAGATAGATAGATAGATAGATAGATAGATAGATAGATAGGAATCAAGTACAGGTAGTCCTCACTTAACAACCACAATTGGGACTGACAACTCAGTCACTAAGCAACATGGTCGTTAAGTGAGACATCATGTGCCCACAATGGCTTCTCCATTGACTCAGCTTGTGGGAAGCCAGCTGTGAAGTGCACAAATGGTGATCACATGACTGTGGGACACTGGGATGGTCACAAACACCTGACAGTTGCGGAGTACCTGAATCTTGGTCACATGACTGCGGGGATGCTGCAACAGGTATAAGTGTGAGGACCAGTCATTAAGTTATTCTTTTCAGCGCTGTTGTAATTTTGAATGGTCACTAAATAGGACACTCATTAAGCGAAGACTACCTGTACTACTAATATGATCACTTTCCATATAGTCAATGATTTCCTCATCATAGTAGTTAAAATTACACTTTGATGCTTCTTTTGGAGGATATCTTTGATCCTAGAAACTGAAGACTTTTAGGCTGTAAGAGTTGGTGCTTAGCGTGACAGAGATTCAAGATACTGTTTTGCAAACTTCTCCATTATGAATGAAGAGACCCACCTCCTCACTGGTTCATCAGAACTGTTAGAATGAGAATCAGATGTAACGTATAATGTTGGTTCTAAATTGAAAATAATTCAACTGCTGGAATTCTTGTAACCCTATCCTATCCATCTCAATAAATCTTACCGTACAGAACATTGTGAGAATTGTGATTGAGGAAAACAAAAGTGGTTTAGGCAGCTGCTAAAAAGCTTTGTATAGGGGGAGCATATGGTTCTGAGGTCTCCACACACGAAGTTATGCCCCACACATGAAGAGTGTTATGGTTTGACACATGCAGATAAATAAAGTATAGAAAAGGCAAAGCAACTGAATGATAAGGTCCAAGCTCTGTTGACAAGAGGTTTCAAATTAAATTGCCAGTGATCCATCCAGCTATTTAAAGCAGCAGGAAAGAAATGCTATGAAAGACCTTCAGTGCCACTGCTTGTCAGAACAGAGGATGCTAGAATAGAACGAACTGATAGAAGGATGCTTCTGAAAGTTCAGTTCTGCTATAAATTGACGGAAAGTGCAAGTCAGTACAATATGCCAACTGTCTTGCTTGCTAACTGAAAGTAATTATTAGCAGCATTTTACCAAGTTCATCTCAATATCAATACTAATACATACACACACACACACACCCAAACTACAAAGGATATATCAGTGAAGTTGGGAGAAACTTACATCTTAAATCACCAATAGACTAGGAATAGGGTAGCTGAACACCCTTAAGATGTGTTTGAGAATCATGGGAATTAAGTTCAGCATAACTTCTATTTGGAGAAGATTGCTCTAAATGAAGATTATGCAACCCCTCAGACCCCAATCACAGTTTGCCTTTAGCAAGTGGGCAGAGTCAGGATAAAAGCTTGATTAGGCACGTATATAGGCACAATTAGAGATATGCACAAAAAGCCAGACTTTATAGATAAACTTCCTCATACATACATTTTTTTCTTAAACCAATTAAAAAGTATAATTCAGTGATAACTTACAATTTAAATTTCTGGGAGTTACATCCAGGTCTCTGGGGGAGCCTCTGTGGCCTTGTGGGCACGGATTGTATACCCCAGTTTGAAATCTTAGCTCATGCTTAATCCCCAGCCACTGTGCCTAATACCCTGATTTTTTTATACCTCCTGTTTATTTCAATGGAATTTGCACAAATGAATCCTTTGGTGGACTGTGCCTGTAGTTTTTTCAATGTACGTTAAAAAGTGTTGCCCCAAACTGGGATGGAACAGCCGCTCAGGGCAAAAATTGCAAAACAACAAAAGGCTTTCTGGATTTATGTTGTAAAACAACCCCCCACCCTACCATTTGCTCGTCTCGATAAAAGCTCCCTTGCAGTGTGGACTTTGTCCCTGCTGCCTTGCCTAAGGCAAACTGCCCAGCTTTTATCTGTTAACGTTCATTGCAAACTCTCAAACCCATTTAGAAATGGCAATGAGGATATAAATCCTGCCATCCTAGGAAGTGTGTGTGCGCTTGTGGTATTAACTCAATGTGTGGAGGGAAAACAGATGTGCTAGCTGCAGTTTTCCCTTGTTTATTGTGTGGTTTCTCTCCTCTCAGTCTTTCCTCTTTTTTTTTTTTGAGTACTTGATGTCATTTTGTTTAATTTTCTGACAAATGATTTGGATTTCGTTTCCAGAAACAGAGTTTCTCTTTCAGAAATACCAGCATCACTGAGGCATCTGTTCCTTGCTTTTAATTAGTCACTTTTCCCACTTGCCTGCCTCCTAAGCATTGAGATGCCTGCATTTGTAACTGTCATTTATTTGTGGCACCAGATTCATTTCCTTGAGTATCTTTCTTGCTGCTGCATTTGGTAGCAATCTTGTCTCCATAAGAAATGTCTGGCATTCACTGCCACAAGATATGAAGGTGGTCACCAGTGTAGTTAGCTTTTGGACAGAATTAGACACATTCGTGATCAATGGCTGCTAGCTATCAATGGGGGCTAGCTATATTGCTATATGGAACCTCCATATTCAGGTCTGTAAACTGCCTAGAGTCTGTGAGGACTGAGACACTAGATAAATTGCACAGATAAATAAATATTCAGAGACAGTGCACCAGATAACAAGGTATACAGTAGGAGACAGCTACTGCCTTTATACCCTGGCTGGTCCTTGGGGAAGCAGAATGCTAGATTAAATTAATTTTTTTGCTCAATCCAAAGGTTCCGTGTTATGTCCAGAAAGAAATGAATATTATAACTGGTTATAAAGGAAAGCTGGAGTGTGAATGTGTGGGTATGTGTGTGAGAGAAAGGGAGTGGGGAGAGGGAAGAGCATGTGTTTAGGTGGTTGATATAATATCCCAGCTGAAGTTGCTAAGTAGTCATCAGCCTGAAAATTAAAATCCAGGTTGTTTTATTTTCTAATCTGTTTATTAAAAGTATTTGTATCTTTTCTTCCTATCCCCAAAAGGGATTCTCTAGGCAACTAATGAGCATCTTAGAGTATAAAGCAATATAAAATGACAGAAAAAGAAGTCCAGTTACAGAAATATCAAATTATCAGCAGCAGGCAAAACTCAAGATAATTTAATCTAAAACCACCTAGATCTAATGCATATCTAAGCAGCAGCATCTTGAATTTTCAGCTGACTTCTATAGCCATGGAGAGAGATTATTATCACTTGGGCCTCCTAATATGAGAAATTCAATAGCTTGGCATCAACACTGATGGTCAAACTACACGTTACTTGTAATACATGCAGCTACTGTATAGCCTTTCTTTTTTCTTATACAAAAGTAAGCCCATGGGACCCAATGTGATGGATTGCTTATTATTTTGTTTGTACTTGTTTATTGTCAGCTGCCTTGAATATATTGTAGGGTGGGATACAAATGATAGAATGAGAGATGCTGTTGCTCATGCAGAGATGCAACAGCATAAATTAATGAAGCTCAGTATTATGTCCTGAGAGAGTCATTGTTATACCCTGCTCTTTAATGCTGTATTCAAGATTTTTTCTCCAACCGTAGTGCAATATGTTAGGTTGTGCAAAGCATTTGAAAGGCATGCTCTGCAAGGCACGCTTTGCAACACACTGCTCAAATTAAGCAGACCTCCCGGAAATGTTAAAGGAGCCATATCTTCTAGAACAGTGTTGTGCAAACTTGGCCACTTTAAGATGAGTGGACTTCAACTCCCAGAATTCCCCAGCCATTCCCCATGCTGGCTGGGGAATTCTGGGAGTTGAAGTCCACTCATCTTAAAGTGGCCAAGTTTGGACAACACTGTTCTAGAAGATTCAGAGCAGCTGCGTCAAAGATGGTACTGGATTGCTTCTGCATGTGTGTCCACGGGCAGCTTCTTCACTTTGCTGGCATTACAGCTGAAGTATTGCCAGGGTATGCCTTTGAAACAGTTGCACTGAGCCTTCTGAAGGTTGTAGCTGCTTTAAACTTCAGGGGTGGGTGCTTCACTCATGTCAACATGCTTTGGAAATTGCCCATTTTGAATGTCTTCCTCAGTTTTACACTACACTCTTTTTCATGTGGCACCAGCATGTATTTCATTGAACGTTTGCTTAAAGGTGGTACAAGTGCTGCTTTGAGGGAGGCATCCATCGCTGAAAAAGGGATGTGAGTTGCTTAGTATTTTTTGAGAGATAGCATGAATAGTACTGTACGCTGTCATTAAGCATTTGGGACCTTTGCTTCCACAATGCATTTAACAATTGGTTAATTTTGGAAGGGATCTATGGTTTCATCTAATGGTTGAAGGGGGTGGGGACATGGCCTTAGGGCTCTAGGTCGTGCATATTTACTCTAAGTAATTGACACCAGAGGGTTGAGGGTTTTTATAATATAAATGTTACACTGATATTTTAATCATTCAATTAGGTGGTAGCAAGATGGTAGATTTTTTTGGATAAACTTGCCTTAATAGTTTGAATGGCAACTTGGAGAATTGAAAGACCTGCCTAAATGATGGGATTGACATGTCCTAATATGAAAAAAACAATGTGTAGGGTGGCTGTACCTTATTTCCCAAGTTTTTTTCCCTAACACGTCTAGCTGTATGCTTAACTGTTGAACGGAATGCTTATGAGCAATGGTCTCAGCAGTATTAATGCTGAATCCCAAACCAGTTCTTTCTTGTTGCTAAAATGGCATGTGGCCATGTATTCTTTCTTAAAACTGAGCCATTCTGGTGGGAGAGTTGCCCTTCTTTCAAATCTACCCCAATAAGTGTGGGGAGGGTTAGGCCTATCATTGTCTGTAGGAAGATTTTATTGCTCATCCAGTCAATTAGATATCAGATTGGGTTTCTTCTATGTCTTATTACTAGAGAACAGTTAATAAATGAACCCCAAACCTCAGACAGATTGTCAGAAATGAGGCCTAAATGAAATGTTCAATAATGCCAACATTTGCTTTTAAAAGCAGTACATTGAATACAGCTGAACATATTATGCCCTCTCCCTAAACACCACAGAAAAATGCAATTTTACCAAAGATTTGTGCCATTCTGGTTTTTATTTTTACTGATTTCAAACACATTATTTCACATTGTCCTTTAATTCTATAGGCTATGGCAGTTCATATGACTTTATAGATGCTGTAACGAATCTGCTTCTGACTTAATGACACAATAACAGTGTTGTTCATAAGAAGAACTACCTGTGTTGTCTGGATGGAGCTTACTTCTCAATTAAATTACATGAATTTATTGGAGTATGTCAATGACAGTAAGGCAAGCAAGAATGAAGGAGGAAGAAATAACTACCATCATGATATTGATGATGGGGGGGGAGGAGGAGGAGGAGGAGGAGGAGGAAGCAAACAGTATTAGAATAATATACCTATTTGTGAAGAAGAATATGGGGGAGGAATAACATGGTTGACTGTATCCAATATACTACATGTTGTCCCCAGGTTAAGAACGCTCAGTTTAAGGACAACCCATAGTTAAGAATGGAGCCTACTGTAGCAAAATTAGAGTAAAATAGACAATGATTCAAGTTAAATGCACAATGGTTCAAGTTGATTACACAATACTACTTATACAGTATTATACAATAATACTGTTCCAGCTTACATACATATTCAACTTAAGGACAGACCTTGGGAATGGAACTTGCTCTTAAACTGGGGACTACCTGTACTGTACATTCAAAGCAAATATTAATTAAATAGACTTAAGGACAAATTAGAATAAGGATACTGAAGGCAATGAAGAACAAAGAACTTGTATAAGTTCATAAATAATTCCAAAATTTCATAAAAATGGGAGGTGACATGAATATGAACTCAAACTTAGGTAGCCTTTGACATCTTTGTCAGTAATATTTATCTAAAGACCCATAACAGATCTATGGTTGTTGAACAAATGTTAACTATGCTTTAAAATATTCTACAAAAATGATAACTTCATCTACTCAATTATTCATAGATAACACTACTAGATAGAAAATATAGTGGAGGGAACTTTTAATTAATTATTTGAGAAAAACATCCATAAATTAGATCCACGAGAAAAGTGTTTAATTCCCCCATCAAAAGAAACACCTATGATTTTTTCAAAAGATACTTAGTGCTGAAGAAAAAACAAAGTGTAAATGACCATGTATACTAAGTAAAGTCTGAGTTAACAGACCACTACATAATTAAAAAGATGAGAAAGTGTTGCTTCTTCCACTGATGCCACTAGAATCAAAGATCACAAGACGTTTTAGAATAAAATAATCTCTGCATTCATATCCGTGCAAGTGGAAACATTTCCCATTATTTGGCAAGTCGCTATTCCCTAAATTATTGTTTTAAAAATATGGCAGTAACTTTGTCCATCAGTGCTTTGGAGATGCTGCAGAAACATATCGCTAGCCCCCAGCAGTAGTAGCCATCAGCCAATCAGATTGCTCTTGAAGCCCTATGTTCTGAGCCTTGTGAAGCTTGTATTTATTGGACCGTTCCATCTGAGTGAAAGCAGGGGAACACATGTTCCATATTAATCTTCATTTCAACTAAGTTGTTTTAGCTCATGTTTTATTGTGGAGCTTTGTAACAATGCATCAGTAATAGAAGCCCTAGGGCAGTGCTTGCATGCAGCAGGTTGAGTATCTAAACTGCTCTTGAAACAGTCTCCAGTCACACACAATGAGGCACTCCCTGGTGTACCATGTGAATTTATAATAGTAATTTATATGATGCCCTGAAGCATGATTTGTATTTGGTCTGGAATGCTGGGGTTGATTGAGGAAGGGGGGGAGTTGTGTTTCATCAGCATTGTCCCTCTTTCACTCTATTTATATGGATGTTCAGTTAAAGCATAGTACTTATAAGTCTGCAAATATATTCCTGGAAGCATTGGTGCGCCAATCAAACATTTTTTTCCAATTATTTATCTTTGCAGGCATAATTTCCAAAACCCTGTTCACAATCTTTCACTACTTTACCCCTTTTAATCATCCCCAAAGGATGGAACAATGTAAAAAGTTTTCCAAGGATATGATCAAGGGTAGAAGTGTTGCAACCATTTTTTTGAGTGTGAATTTAAAGAATAAAATGTGAAGCTTTGAAGAAAGCTAATGGATACTTCCAAAAAAGCAGCCAACTTTGTTACTAGTTGTAGCATCCATTTAATGTATGAGTGGCCAACCTTTTTGCAAAAAGCAATTGCCCAGATATAGTAGTCTGATTGCACTAGGCCTATTAAGTGGCTGCTTGTTTATATCGCCAGTTATTGTAATGAATGTTGAACTTGCTCTGAAGCCATCATTAATATTATTCATCCAGAGTTCAGCTGAACCCATGGAGCCTTGGACCTGAGCGTCAAGAAAATTCAGAAATAATACATATAGAGGCATAGCATAGCATATAGAGATGTATTTAGTTGTTTACTCCACTGTATATGCTACCCAAATCTGGAGACTCTAAGCAGCATACAACAAGCCAAGTATGGAATAAGATTAAAACACTTAAACAGTTACAAACATCTTGTTTGTTATATGTGTGCATGTGGAATATGTTCCATGTTGAAACGGCCATAGCATACCCCTGGCATGTTGTATGGGGACTCAATAAATGCTTACTCTGACATTGCATGTAAGCTCCTATATAGTTTATCACCTGGCGGCAACCATGAATTGTGTTAAACAAACACAGAGTTAATCTGTGGGCAGGTTGGAAGGTGATGAAAACTGGAAAACCAGCTAGAGAAAAAAAGAGAACCCTAGAAGGGGAAGAGAGAGACAGAGACACAGAGAGAAAGGGAAAGGTGTGTGTGTGGGGGGGGAGGGGGGTAGAAATATGTGTGTCTTACCTTATATTCTCTTTGGGGGGAAAGGGGGAAATGAGAACTACAAAGCTTAACACTAGAGTCATCTATATTTTAATTCTATTCTTAGGGCTATCATATCTGGGCTGCAACAATCCAGATGACCAATAGATGGCAACAGAGGGATCAAGAAAACTCTAAAGCTTTGATATCATCTACTGGTCATCCAGAATTTTTCAGGTGAGCTCTGGCACCTCCTATTTAAAACTGTGCTTATCTTTATTTTTATAAAAACCTTTAAGATCCCTCATAAAAATCTGTGTTTTGTGATATAATTTCATCTGCATTGCCTTAATACAGTGTTGTCCAAACTTGGCCACTTTAAGATGAGTGAACTTCAACTCCCAGAATTCCCCAGCCAGCATGGCTGGCTGGGGAATTCTGGGAGTTGAAGTCCACTCATCTTAAAGTGGCCAAGTTTGGACAACACTGCCTTAATAAATACAGGAGCTGCACCAAGAGGCTTATGGAAATGGGGCTGAAGTGGCATTATCAGCTTGCTGAAAATGGATGGATTGCCTGCCAGCATTTTAACAGCAGCCTTACATTGTGGCACTAAAGTGGGCAATATAGGCATTCATTATAAACTATGATGACCCCAAATGATGAAATAGGTGAGAAAGAAAACTTTAGTTAGTTTGGTTAGGAAGTAATTTGGTTAATGATCATTTTGATAAATGCAGTTTTCTTCCTCATAGATCTGCAGTAATGGTGAAGCAGCTGCTGATTCCTTCTACAGCAGTGTTGTCCAAACTTGGCCACTTTAAGATGAGTAAGATGAGTAAGATAAGATGCTGGCTGGGGAATTCTGGGAGTTGAAGTCCACTCATCTTAAAGTGGCCGAGTTTGGACAACACTGTTCTACAGTATACAGCTGTTAAAGGCTCATGATATGATTTCTGACACAGACTGAATTTAAGAATTTTATATTCTTCTGACCCATTTTACTTGTTCTCTGTTCTAGATCCTTCCTCATTTCCTCTCAAGTTCTAACACATCTTAGACACATTGTCACTCTATAAAATGATTATCATATTCAGTATTGGACTTGCTGCTGTCCTGTTAGTAGGTGCATAAAAGAAAAACTTAAGGCAGATACTGTTTATTCTTATATTAGTATAAGAGCAGCTATAATTTTCAGAGTTGTTATTTATTCAACTAGGGTACAGGAAACATATCTCACATAATATTTTATCTCTTTTTTGCCAAGTAAGGTTACCTCTTCCCCAGCTGCCATGCCTATATGAAAAATAGTAGTTCAGCAAGTAAAACTTTCCTTTATATGCAAGTTTAGAAATATGGAAAGCTTTGTTTTAGATGTTCTTTGCTTGTATATGTAAAGGAGTTCAACCAGAAAAATGTTGACAGCTCAACTGCTGATTCCTCTCCTTATTTTGCTTCCCTGTAGACATTCAGACCTCCTGGTTCTTTACAAAAGCACTTCCTGAGTGATAACTTTAGAGTAACTGCTTTTTTAAAATTCAAGACTATATTAAATTTCTTTATGTAGACAATTCATTGCATCTTTTCTCTAGAAACCTAGCTCTGTTTCCTGTCCCCATGCTGAAGCATAACATAGTCTGTTGGAAAACTCACCCAGTAAACACCAACAACTGGAGAGGAACCAAATGATTCTAGCAAATTACTGTGTATCACAAGTCTCTTGCACCCAGGCTAGCCAAAAGTAAGAGCCACAAGATTACATAGATCTTATATGGAATCTTTGATCAAAGGCAGGTTGACCATGTACATGCATTGTGAGTTTCCAGTACAACTTTACAACTGATAAAAAAGAAGGTAACAAAAAAAGGGGACATGGGTATCCTTCATAGTGGGAAAGCAGACACAAACTTTGAAATACATCACAGCTTTGATATCTGAGAAGTAGCAAAGTTCTAATCATTACTTTAACCAGCTAATCCTATGCCTCTCTAGAAAGAGGGAGAGAGAGATAAGGAAGTACAGCAGTACACATCCTTGAAACTACTGGTTCCTTTCAAGGTGTAAGTTCTATAATTAATTAGTCACTATAAGTATTACTATAGTTGTATAAGCAACAGCGGTCTGAATTCTCATTTCAACTCTCCACACATAGTCAGTAGTCCAAGGAATAGAGTGTGTCCTAGCTCAGTGTGCCGTTACAGTCTTAATATTATGTCATCTTAAAAATCATAATGTATTTGAAGCTGCATCTGGCTTCTATCTTCCAAATGCCTGACTGGAAAAACAGGGAATTCAGTTTGGACACCTCAGTTGTTTCAGAAGAATGTAAACCTGGGAAGCATTCATCCAAATTTTTGCCAGCTTCACTGGCAAAGCTTGATGATTATATCTTAGTTGGCCCTAATAAAAACATTACATTCCTGTTGATTTTTAAATTTATCTTTTCCCTCTTAGATGGAGTCACTTCTATATTCCAATCCTGTCTATGTTTCATTACACATTCTTAGAATACATGAATGGTGGGTGACTGAAGCTTAGTACTTTGTTTAAGAATGTGTTTACCTGTAGGAGGCAAGCTGGATTGGTAGTGAATATCATAAGGAATCTGCAAGGATGTCAGGGAACAACCTTACTACTTTAATTTCTGGTAAATAGGTCTTCAGTGACTAGTCATGCCTCCCATGGAAGCCACTTTTTGAACATGTAAGCCCTCTCATGACAACCAAGGAAGTGGAAGAGAGCATCTCCCAACATATGAAGATTGGAATGGGCCTCATCATGCACAACAGTGTACTGTGCTGTTATGAGCATACAAGCAAACTTCACTTTAAGCATAAGAGATCATAATAGATACCTATGGACAAGTTACTGAGCACGGACCATACATAGTATCCAATACCTGTTTGTACAATAAAGGATGTGTTTTACGTTATGTGTTAAGGATTGGACAAATATCTAGAGGAGTTCTTGTCAGCATGCTTCACTAGCATCACTTGACACCTGTAGTGGCAGTAAGAATTAAAGAGGACCAGCGCAACCTTGAGCAAGTGAAGCAGCTGCTTCAGGCAGAAGATTTAGAGATCATTAAAAACCAACTGTTGGCCACTACATTTAGTGAAATATTATTTTAACTTTGACAGGGGCTATGGATTTTTCAGAATGTTTTAGGTTGTCTCAGGGGAAAATATATATATCCATGATGTACAAGGGAAAGAGATGACAAATACCATGTTCATATATACCTAGATATTTTAATGTGTTATTATACTAAGTAATTGTTCACCTTCTTTCACAGAATCTCAGCCCAGAGGAAGAAATTCACTGTCCTTTCTAGAAAGCAAGGAAGAAGAAAATTCTGGGATATTCAATTTTTCTTGTGGAGAATATATCACTGAACGTGAAGTATACAGAAACAGTATTGATATGAAATGTTTGCTCTGGAGAAATCACAATTTGCCCTTGTTCGTGGGAATAAAGTAGCAATATGAAAAAGGAAAGACTGGACATGATGGAGAGAGGATTTAATTTGTCAAGACATTGGGCCAAGGACCCAAAAGTCTGAAGAACGGTAAAGTAGATCTAAATCTAAAGCAGATTTTAGTCTCACAACACGAAAAGTTTAAAGGTAAGTGGTATGAGATACTGATTTAAGTTAAGCATCCTATGAAATGTCTTGTTTTTTCTAAGATTAAGAGTATTTCTAATTGTAACCTTTACTCACCTCTTAATTCCACTGCTGAATTCCTCCTGTCATAGACAACTATTGCTCTTCCTTATAATGTATCCCAAAAGGGATTGGATGGTCCAGCTTGGTTGGAGTATTATTTCATAAAGTCAATGTTTTGTCATGTTTTCATCTATAAATTTTGCACAATAATTATATTTTTGGGGAAAAAACCCCCCTCTCAATAAGCAATCATGATTGGAGTTTTAACTTTGCTCCCCTACTGGCAAGAAAAGTGGTTCCTACTTTGGAAAAGAGTAAGAGAATAGGAAAAGCGTACCACCTGGCTATTCCAGGAATATTTGTACTGCATCTTTCAAGAACCAGAATTATGTTAAATCATCTGAGTGGACTGTCTGCTTCAGCTGGCACTATCTGAGTCCCAAAAATAAGTTTTTCCTCTGAGACCCTTTTATAGGGAATGGTTCAATACTAATACTATTAGTCTCACCTGCTTATCTGACAATTAAGCCCCGTTGAATTCATTACACTGATCTTCTCATTCGATGTAGCTTGCACTTTAAACTTGTATTAAAGTTTTGTATTTGGAAGCATGTGTTATGGTCCTGTCTGGGCTATCATACTAAGCTCCTGCTAGTCTAACATAAAACATCTATGGACCCATAATCTCACAATAGCACTCCTGTAAAACTGTGGTCAATTGCCAGTAGAAATGAATCCTGCTTCAGTATCCTTGCCTGTATATTTACATCGTAGTCTTCATGCTCATATTTCACTTATGTTTGATCTATGAAGCTGCAGTACATATATGCACATTTCTTCTTCAGTCAAGTGGATCCAGATGCTGTCTTGCATGTAAACACCCACATACTGATCAAGATACCTACCATATAGCAAACAAAACATTGCATTATAAAATAGCACCATCCTTTCCATACTATTTTTTTGTTTGTTTGTATGTATAGCTATTAAACAAATACAATTGGCTGCCCTAGGAGGAGGTGGAAATGGATTGCAAATTAGGGTAAAGAGATACCGCTTGTCAGTCAGCCAGAATAATTTCTGAACTGGACCTCCTGCAGGAGTGAAAAATGACATTTATGGGAGAAAGGCTTAGAACTAATCTTTAGAAATGATGGTAAAGTGAATTCTTTCCAGGCTCTGCTTTGATTGTTCTTTCTTGGTTTTTGATATTCTTTATTAATGTAATGAGTTGTGCTCTCTGAATTGGAATAAGGTCACTATTCAGATAAGATCAATTTCAGGTACCACAACTGAGATGATCTGATCATAATTTGGATCTGCCACTTCTAAATTTACAGAATACTACTGACGTCTTAGAAGATGCTAAAAACACAGGAAAGGAAAGGAAAGGAAAGGAAAGGAAAGGAAAGGAAAGGAAAGGAAAGGAAAGGAAAGGAAAGGAAAGGAAAGGAAAGGAAAGGAAAGGAAAGGAAAGGAAAGGAAAGGAAAGGAAAGGAAAGGAAAGGAAAGATCTGGATGTCTTTTTCCTCTAACTTGGATGTTATCATCAGAGATCTCGTATAACAGATAATATCATACTTAACAATTTACTTTCCTTTTTTGCAAAGCCATTGCAGCATCCATGTTGTATCAAGGACTCTGTGAATTATGATGTAAATGGATGATAACTGCACGATGGGATTAGAATAAATCATCCCTCCTTAAACTGGTACCCATGTTGGTACTTAAACTCCCATAATCCCTGATCATTATCAGCCAACAGACATACTAGTTGAGAGTTGGAAATTAAACCAACCAAATAATTAAAAACTCATAGTTTTATGTATTTCCAGTCTATGCATTGAAAATAAAATTTCTGCTATTTTATTTATTTTATTCCTTTCTTGAATAGCTTTCAAGATTGTCCTTTTCCTAAAACAGCTTAATTAAAAAATTCCATTTAATACAATGGTGATGAAATCAGAAAACAGTTTTAAACAAATGCAAAAATGGACCAATTAAAACAGTGAAATCCAATACTTAAATAATTATAGCATCTTTCTTTCTCTGTCTCTCCCCTGTATGTCCACATGTGTGTTTGTGTACAGATAGATATAGATAAAGATATAGCATGTTATGTGTGTATATGTGTGTGTGTGTGTGTGTGTATGTATGTGTATGTATATATATGTATATATGTATATATATATATATATATAAAGAGAGAGAGAGAGAGAGAGAGAGAGAATGTATGTATATATGTAATGGTATGTGGGAATGACTTTGGGAGATGGGGGAAAAGATGCTGCCTAGGGAACGTTCAGGTAAGAGGGGGCATAGTCCGCAGCTGCATAATGGAAAGAGAAAGAAACCCAGAAAGGAACTTCCCTAACTTATCAGGTTGTAAAAGAGATGGTGGGAGATTTGTACTTTCAGGTTTGCAAGATTCTGTTAATGCCTTACAATAAAGTAGGATCAGCTCATCTGGTCATGGTTCCTGTCTGGTCTACCTGGGAAGGTTGACAATATATGCGTATGTGCATATATACATATCCATAACTTTTACAGTTATATGATTGTTGAAAAGTGATACAACAATCCTATTGCCTGGTTAGAATGCTCTGACATCAGAATAACATGCTCAGAATATTATTTCTATTTTCCGCCTCCTCTTTGACATGACAGGGAATAATTTAAACCAGTTCTAGGACTGGTCTAAATTTTTTCCAAACCAGGAGTGTGACTTGGTATCAGAATCTTTTAGATCAGAGGTCATGAACCTGCAATTATGAGCCTCCTTTTGGTAGCCCATCCCTTCTTTACATCCACAGCTTCTCTTGGAATGTTCCCCCCATCCAATTCTTTTAAATCTTTATAGTATTAATCTCCCAATGGGTAAGATCCAGGATTGCAACCACAAGTTGGATATCTCCTGCATGACTAGACCCTTCTCTGTAGCTCACAGAGGGAGAAATTCTGTTAAGCCTATTGGATTGGATTTTAAAATACTACTGCTATTACTGCTACTACTAATACTACTAATAATTCCCTTAAGAATTCAAAGAGGCTTCCATAAGGATCTCCTTTCATTTTATCCCCATAGCAAGAGCTGTCTTGGGCAGATTGGACTGAGAGATAATGACTGGCCCAGAATTATCCAGTGAGCTTCCATGGCTGAGAAAGAAATTGAACCTGGATCTCCCCAGTCTTGGTCCAACATCTTAATCACTACTCTGCTCTGGCCAGTCATGACAGTTGTTTTGTTATATGAGCTCTCAACCACTCCACTGTACAGGCTCTCTTCTAGGAACAGTTATAAGGCATTTATTTGCCTTTAAGCAATATTGATTTTCCATACATGAGTGTGAATGTGGAGGTAGGTGAAAGTAATGTGGGAGTCAAATCTAAGAATTTAAAGTTTTCATTTAAAAACTAGTCTGGAAGAAAAAAGCAATTTTATACCTTTCAGCACTGCAAAGAAAAGGTTGTGAATATGATGGTAACACTTCTGGGAAAGTTACCATCAGATGGTAACTAGAACACCCCCAATACATTATGTCTTCAAGTCATGATTTAACAACTGACTCATTTTATTTCAGATATATCTATTTAGCAATACCAATAGTTTGGTCAGTGACAGGAAGACTCAGAATGTAGGAGAAGACTTTTCATGGGTAATATGTCATGAATTGGTTCATTAAGACAGAAATCCTATTCAAAGCAGTGAGTTAAATGTGGCTGATGGTAAAATTAGTTAAATGAAAGATTTTCTAAGAGAAAATAGTTTATTCTGTAATTGTTTCTACTTCACAGGAAAGCAGAAGCTAAGAACAAAATCCCATATCTACTGCTGAGGATCAGGAAGTAATCATTAAGGGACATAATGAGGAAGAATCTGGAGTTTATATGTAAGATGCTCTGTCTCATTGTTAAAAGCACAGTTTTTCCCCAAACAATGTAACTTTTAATTTATTTTATTTTATTATTATACTTAGATGACATCTGACTCCAGATCTATTCTGGGTGGCTCACAGCATAAAAACTTCTGTCTTCAGCCTTTGCTGCAGAGTCTTACTAGATGAATTTGAGTATATCAGTAGACTTTAGTCCAATCCACTTTACAGATAATTGTAGAGAAACTTTGGAGTAGTGGAATTCCTTGTATGCCATCATTAATTTCTGGAAAAAAATGTAAATCTATTTATTCTCTCTCTACAAACTTTCCTCAATCTGGCATAATCCCAATGTGTTGAAACTCCCAGAATTATCAGATGTTGGCTGGAAATTCTGGCAGTTGTAATCTCATACATAGAGTATGCCAGATTGTGAAAGATTGTGCCTGGCTTGGATTACTGATTTTCTGGTGTTTTTCTTTAGGGCCGGCTCATTATGGTAGTGTTTCAATTTTTAGAATAAATCTTTCCAAACACAAGTAAGACTTTGAGAGCAACAAAATTATCTATAGCTAAGATTTTGAAGATTTTATTTGTATTTCTTTGAACACCTACAAAACAGACTTGCAAAGAGGAGTACATAGATTTTAAATCTGCTAGGGATGAGTGCTGTTTTTCCAACTCAGCCAGTGAGCAAACATAGATGCAGCTCCTAACACCGAGCATCATTGTCATAGGTTTGATTTAAGATGGTAACAAGCACAGGCTGCTGCTGGTGAC